>NC_135345.1:57157619-58391119 GCF_023851605.1 Tamandua tetradactyla
CTTGGGCAAGCATTTCTTAAAAGTCATATTAGTGAAGGTAGTTTAATAGTAGAAAGTGATGTTAATATAAACAATAAGATGTATGGGCACACATGGGTTAGGTTCAAGGTCTCTGAATTTACCCCCGGTTTTGTGGCGAAGATTAAATGAGATAATGGATGAAGTGTCCCAAGGGGAGGCATGGCACATAGTAAATACTCAGCATTGTTACCATTATTGTTGTGTTTTTTTTTCTATCCAAACCCAGTCTTTCTTTCAGTTTGCTAATGCCTAAAATTCTACCTCCAGAATTGTTTTCACGCAACTTAAGCCTTCATCCCTTTTTAAAATGCAAACACAGGAAAGGTAATTCATTCAACGTTAGCTCATTAAACTTTATCAGACATTTACACTTCAGCAAGGAGGAGTGTGTAAAATCCTTTCCAGAGAGCAAGATTTAATACTGAGAAAGGGGAAAAAATGCTTATGGGAATTTTGGATACCTGTTGGAGCAAGAGGCAAGAAAGCAGAGACGAGGGTTTGGGGAGCCTGGGAGCTTAGAATATGTGCTTTACCCCTTAGGAGAACTAGCACCATACATCCTTAGGCATTTCTGGAGAGGCCTGGCACATGCTAATTCATTACAAGACAAAATGACTACAGGGCTAGGCCCAACCCCCCAAATCTCTCTCTCTTAAACTAGAGTATCAGGTTTGCTTTGATTAATTTATTTAGATCCTCTTACTCCTCATGGATGCCCATTATTCAGGAAGGCTTAGCTGAGGATGTGCAGGTGAAGATTCTCTCTAGAGAAGGAATCCAGCTGGTCTTGAAATCACATACTACCCAAGAAGCTCCTTAGGTTAGAAAGCTAGTCAACTGCCTCAGTTTACTCCCAAAGGACCTGTGATCAGTCACCTCTTCTGTAGGACTCTACACCGTAACAGAAGGCTCTAGACCAGGGGATCTCAACCTTGGCTGGACCTTAGAGTCAACAGGGAGCTTTAAAAAAACATCTTACCTTAGTGTAATGCCCTGATAAATCCCAGAGACATTTAGACAGTGAATAGAGAAGTATTTGCCAAGTCCCCTTGGGGCACTGGGGAGAAATGGGGCAATATTGAGCTTCCCCATTTGGAGAATTTCTCATATTCTATCAAGCAGTAGGGACAACCAAATCAATAGGCCAAGGCCTCAATCTTGGGTGTTGTTCCTATGAAACTTATTCCTGCAAAAGATAGGCTAAGCCTACTTAAAATTAGGCCTAAGAGTCACCCCCAGGAACTTTTGTTGCTCAGGTGTGGCCTCTCTCTCTAAGCCAGCAGGGCAAGTACACTCATTGCCCTCCCCCTCTATGTGGGACAGAAATCCCAGTATGAGATGGGACCTGGCATCAAGGTATTGAGAAAACCTTCTTGATCATTAGGAGGAAGAGAGAAATGAGAAAAAATAAAGTGTTAGTGGCTGAGAGATTTCAAACAGAGTTGACAGATTTCAAACAGAGTCAAGAGGTTATCTTGGAGGTTATTCTTATGTGTTATATAGACATCCCTTTTTAGTGTATGATGTATTGGAGTGGCTGGAGGGAAATACTGGAACTGTAGATCTGTGTTCCTATAGCCTTGTTCCTTGAAGATGGTTGTATAATGATATAGCTTTTACAAATTGACTGTGTGATTGTGAAAACCTTGTGTCTGATGCTCCTTTTAACTAGGATATGGACAGATGAGTAAAAAATATGGATAAAAATAAACAAATAATAAGGGAACAAAGATTAAAATAAATTGAGTAGATGGAAATACTAGTGATCAATGAGAAGGAGGAGGGAGGGATATGGTATGTATGAGTTTTTCCTTTTTTAATTTATTATTTTTTTAAACATAACAACATACAAACATGAACATTCTTACCGTATGATCATTCCATTCTTGGTATATAAACAATAACTCACAATATCATCACATAGTTGTATATCATCACCATGATCACCTCTCAGAACATTTGCATCAATCCAGAAAAAGAAATAAAAAGAAAAAAATTTGTACATATTATACCCCTTACCCCTTACCCTCACCGATCACCAGCCTTTCAATCTATTTAAATTTATTTTAACATTTGTTCCCCCTATTATTTATTTATTTTTAACCCACATGTTTTACTCATCTGTTGATAAGGTAGATAAAAGGAGCATCAGACACAAGGTTTTCACAATCACATAGTCACATTGCGAAAGCTGTATTATTATACAATCATCTTTAAGAAATATGGCTACTGGAACACAGCTCTACATTTTCAAGCAGTTTCCTCCAGCCTCTCCATTACATCTAACTATTAAGGTAATATCCATATAATGCATAAGAGTAACCTCCAGGATAACCTCTCGACTCTGTTTGGAATTTCTCAACCACTGGCACTTTATTTTGTCTCATTTTGGTCAAAAAGGTTTTCTCAATCCCTTGATGCTGAGTTCCCAGCTCATTCTAGGATTTCTGTCCCACATTGCCAGGAAGGTCCACAGCCCTGGGGGTCAGGTCCAATGTAGACAGGGGGAGGGCAGTGAATTTGCTTGTCATGTTGGCTGAGAGAGAGAGGCCACATCTGAGCAACAAAAGAGGTTCTCTGGGGATAACTCTTAGGCCTAATTTTAAGTAGACTCAGCCTACACTTTGCAGGGTTAATTTTCTTATGAACAAACCCCAAGATTGAGGGCTTGGCCTATTGCTTCGGTTGTCTTCACTGCTTGTGAGACTATCAGGAATTCTCTAAATGGGGAAATTGAATTTTCCCCCTTTCTCGCCATTCCCCCAAGGGGACTTTGCAAATGCTTTTTTATTCACTGTTCAAATCACTCTGGGATTTATTAGGGCATCACTCTGGAAAAAGTTACAAAATCTCATGCCCTACTCAACGTTCCATGTACTTAAGGTGTTCGGTTAAGCTGTCTACATAAGTTATATTAGGAAATGCACTAGTCAAAATGCAAATTTTGTACCAAATAAACATTTTTGCTTTAGTCACACACATAAGTTAAAGTTTTAAAATATAATTACCATCTGTTTTCAACACCCTGAAATACTGACATTCCTTTGTTCTTCCTCATGTAAAAACATTTTAAAATTGTACATTTAGTCACTATCATTATGCACTCACTCTAGGCATTCCTAGGTTATACCATCTCAGTCTTTATTATCTAACACTTTCCTTGTGATTTCATTTCTGCCCCTAGCCCTCCCCCCTCTATCATTCTCACATTCAGCTTCATTCAGTGTATTAACATTATTATATTACAGTTAGGTAGTATTGTGCTATCCATTTCTGAATTTTTACTATCAGTCCTGTTGCACAATCTGTATCCCTTCCACTCCAATTACCCAATATCTACCCTATTTCTATCTCCTGATGTTCTCTGTTACCAAATGAAATTCTCCAAGTTCATTCATTAACGTCACTTCATATCAGTGAGACCATACAGTACTTGTCCCTTTGTTTTTGGCTAATCTCAGTCAGCATAATGTCCTCAAGTTCTATCCATTTTGTTACATACTTCATAACTTTATTCTGTCTTACAGCTGCATAATATTCCATCATATGTGTATACACAGCTTGTTTAGCCACTCGTCTGTTGATGGACATTTTGGCTGTTTCCATTTCTTGGCAATTGTAAATAATGCTGCTATAAACATTGGTGTGCAAATGTCTGTTTGTGTCCTCACCCTCATATCCTCTGAGGAGATACCTAGCAATGGTATTGCTGGGTCATACGGCAATTCTATACTTAGCTTCCTGAGGAACCTCCAAACTACCTTCCACAGTGGTTATAACATTTGACATTCCCACCAACAGTGGATAAGTGTGCCTCTTTCTCCACATCCTCTCCAGCACTTGTCGTTTTCTGTCTTATTGATAATGGCCATTCTGGTGGGTTTGAGATGATATCTCATTGTGGTTTTGATTTGCATTTCCCTAATAGCCAGGGAAATTGAGCATATTTCATGTGCCTTTTGGCCATTTGTATTTCCTCTTTTGAGAAGTGTCTGTTCATGTCTTTTGCCCATTTTGTAATTGGGTTGTCTGTCTTTTTGTTGTTGAGTTGAACAATCTCTTTATGTATTCTGGATACTAGACCTTTATCTGATATATCATTTCCAAATATTGTCTCCAATTGCGTAGGCTGTCTTTTTACTTTCTTGGCAAAGTTCTTTGATGCACAACAGTGTTTAATTTTAAGGAGTTCCCATTTCTTTCTTTGTTGCTTCAGTGCTCGTGCTTTTGGTGTAGGGTCTAGGAAACCACCGCCTATTGTAAGATTCATAAGATATCTCCCTACATTTTCTTCTAAAAGTTTTATGGTTTTAGATCTAATGTTTAGGTCTTTGATTCATTTTGAGTTAATTTTTGTGTAGGGTGTGAGATATAGATCCTTTTTCATTCTTTTGCATGTGGATATCCAGTTCTCTAGGCACCATTTAATGAAGAGACTGTTCCATCCCAGGTGAGTTGGCTTGACTGTCTTATCAAAGATCAATTGTCCATAGATGAGAAGGTCTATTTCTGAACATTCTTTTCAATTCCATTGGTCACTATATCTATATTTATGCTGGTACCATGCTGTTTTGACCAGTGTAGCTTCATAATATGCCTTAAAGTAAGGTGGCATGAGACCTCCAACTTCATTTTTCTTTCTCAGGATAATTTTAGCTATTTGGGGCACACTGCCCTTCCATATAAATTTGGTTATTGATTTTTCTATTTCTGAAAAGTAAGTTCTTGGGATTTTAATTGGTATTGCATTGAATCTGGTAATCAATTTAGGTGGAATTGGCTCAACTATATTTAGTCTTCCAACCCATGAATGTGGTTTGTCCTTCCATTTATTTAGGTCTTCTGTGAGGTCTTTTAGCAATTTCTGGTAGTTCTCTTTGTATAGGTCTTCTGTATGTTTAGTTAAATTTATTCCTAAGTATTTCATTCTTTTGCTTGCAATTGTAAATGGAATTTTTTTCTTCATTTCTCCCTCAGATTGTTCATTAATAGTATATAGAAACATTACAGATTTTTGAGTGTTGCTCTTGTAACCTGCCACTTTGCTGTGCTCATTTAACTCTAGTAGTTTTGCTGTGGATTTTTGGGGGTTTTCAACATATAGTATCATATTGTGTGCAAACAGGGAGAGTTTTACTTCTTCCTTTCCAATTTTGATGCCTCGTATTTCTTTTTCTTGTCTAATTGCTCTGACTAGAACTTCCAACACAATTTTGAATAAAAATGGTGATACTGAACATCCTTGCATTGTTCCTGATCTTAGGATCTTTGAGGATGATGTTAGCTGTGTGTTTTTCATATATTCCCTTTATCATGTTGAAAAAGTTCCCTTCTGTTCCTATCTTTAAGTATTTTCAACAAGAAAGGGTATTGCATTTTGTCAAATGCCTTTTTTGCATCAATCGAGATGATCATGTAGTTTTTCTGCTTTGATTTGTTGATATGGTGTATTACATTAATTGATTATCTCATGTTGAACCATCCTGGGATGGTTCCTACTTGGTCGTGGTGCAAAATTCAATTTGCAAGAATTTTGTTGAGGATTTTTGCATCTATATTCATTAGAGAGATTGGTCTATAGTTTTCTTTTCTTGTAATATCTTTGTCTGGCTTTGGTATGAGGGTGATGTTGGCTTCATCAAATCAGTTAGGTAGTCTTCCCTCCTCTTCAATTTTTTTGAGGAGTTTGAGCAGGACTGGTACTAATTCTTTCTTGAATGTTTGGTAGAATTCACATGTGAAGCCATATGGTTCTGGACTTTTCTTTTTTGGGAGCTTCTTAATGACTACTTCAGTTTCTTTACTTGTGATTGGTTTGTTGAAGTCCTCTATTTCTTCTTGAGTCCATGTTGGTTGTTCATACCTTTCTAGGAAGTTGTCCATTTCATCTACATTGTCTAATTTATTAGTATAAAGTTGTTCATTGTATCCTCTCATTACTTCCTTTATTTCTGTGGGGTCAGTGGTTATGTTTCCTCTTCCATTTCTGATTTTATTTATTTGCATCCTCTCTCTTCTTCTTTTTGTCAACCTCACTAAGGGCCAAAAGTCAACTTCTGGTTTATTGATTTTCTCAGTTGTTTTCATGTTCTCAATTTCATTTATTTCTTGTCTAATCTCCATTATTCTTTCCTTTTGCTCGCTTTGGGGTTAGTTTGCTGTTCTTTCTCTAGTTCTTCCAAATGAACAGTTAATTCCTCAATTTTTGCTGTTCTTTTTTGATAAGGCATTTAGCTCAATAATTTCTCTCTTAGCACTGCCTTTGCTGCATCTCATAAATTTTGACATGTTGTGTTTTGACTTTCATTTGCCTTGAGAGATTTACTGCTTTCTCTTGTAATTTCTTCCTTGACCCACTGGTTGTTTAAGAGTGTGTTGTTGACAAAGGACAGGTCAAGCCTACTTAAAATTAGGCCTAAAGGTCACCCCCAAGAGAATCTCTTTTGTTGCTCAGATGTGACCTCTCTCCAGCCAACACAACAAACAAACACACCACCCTCCCCCATCTATGTGGGACATGACTCCCAGGGGTGCAGACCTTCCTGGCAATGTGGGACAGAAATCCTGGAATGAACTGAGACTCAGCATCAAAGGATTGAGAAAACCCCTAGAATGAGCTGAGACTTAGCATCAGGGGATTGAGAAAAACTTCTCGACCATAAGGGGAAAGAGTGAAATGAGACAAAATAAGTGTCAGTGGCTGAGAGAGTCCAAACAGAGTTGAGAAGTTATCCTAGAAGTTATTCTTATGCATTAAACAGATATCACCTTTTTAGTCAAGATGTAGTGGAGAGGCTGAAGGGAACTGCCTGAAAATGTAGAGCTGTGTTCTAGTAGCCATGTTTCTTGAAGATGATTGTACAATGATATAGCTTTCACAAAGTGACTGTGTGATTGTGAAAACCTTGTGTCTGATGCTCCTTTTATCTACCTTATCAACAGATGAGTAAAACATATGGAACAAAGATGAATAATAGGGAGAACAAATGTTAAAATAAATATAGAGTGAAATGTTGGTGATTGGTGAGAGGGAGGTATGGTATATATGAATTTTTTTCTGTTTTCTTTTTATTTCTTTTTCTGAATTGATGCAAATTTTCTAAGAAATTATCATGATGATGAATATGCAACTATGTGATGATATTGTGAAGTGCTGATTATATATGCAGAATAGAATGATCAAAAATTATGAATGTTTGCATTTGTTTGATTTTTTTGGTATTTAAAAAATTTTTTTAATTAATATTAAAAAAAGAGTGTATTGTTGAGCCTCCATTTATTTGTAAATTTTCTGGCCCTCTGCCTATTATTGATTTCCAACTTCATTCCTTTATAATCTGAGAAAGTGTTTTGTATGATTTCCATTTTTTAAAATTTATTGAGACTTTGTGACCCAGCATGTGTTCTATCCTTGAGAATGATCCATGAGCACTTCAGAAAAAGGTGTATCCTGCTGTTGTGGGGTGTAATGTTCTATAAATGTCTGTTAAGTCTAGCTCATTTATTGTATTATTCAAATTCTCTGTTCTTTATTGATTCTCTATCTAGATGTTCTATCCATTGATGAGAGTGGGGAATTGAAGTCTCCAACTATTATGGTAGATGTTTCTATTTCTCTTTTCAGTGTTTGTCTCGTGTATTTTGGAGCATTCTGGATTGGTGCATAAATATTTATGATTGTTATGTCTTCTTGTTGAATTTTTCCTTTTCTTAATACATAGTATCCTTCTTTGTTTCTTTTAACTGTTTTACATTTGAAATCTAATTTGTTGGATATTAGTATAGCTCCTCCTGCTCTTTTCTGGTTGTTATTTGCATGAACTATCTTTTCCCAACCTTTTGCTTCCAACCTATGTTTCTCCATGGGTCTAAGATGCATTTCCTGTAGACAGCATATAGACAGGTCCTGTTTTGTTTTTTTTTTTTAATCCATTCAACTTGTTATTACTGTATGGGCAGTACTTTCTTCTACCATTTTGCCTTTTGGATATTATATATCATATCTAATTTTTTTTCTTTTTACCTTTACTGATAGTCTTCATTTCTACACTCTTCTCCACACCTCTGTCTCTTGTCTTTTCCTATCTGTCTTGAGTGCTCCCTTTAGTATTTCTTGTAGAGCTGGTCTCTTGGTCACAAATTCTCATAGTGATTTTTTGCCTGAAAATGTTTTAATTCCCCCTTATTTTTGAAGGACAATTTTTCTGGATATACAATTCTTGGTTGGTAGTTTTTCTCTTTTAGTAACTTAACTATATCATCCCACTATCTTCTCACCTCCATGGTTTCTGCTGAGAAATCTATGCATAGTATTATTGGGCCTCCCTTGTATAGGATGGATTGTTTTTCTCTTGCTGCTTTCAAGATTCTCTCTTTCTCTTTGATGTCTGACATTGTGATTAGTAAGTGTATTGGAGTCGTCTGTTTGGATCTATTCTGTTTGAGGTATGCTGCGCTTCTTGGATCTGTAATTTGAAGTCTTTCATAAGAGGTGGGGAATATTCAGTGATAATTTCCTCCATTAGTCTTTCTCCTCCTTTTCCCTTCTCACCTCCTTCTGGGACACCCACAACATGTATATTCATGTGCTTTATGTTGTCATTCAATTCCCTGAGTCCCTGCTCATATTTTTCCACTCTTTTCCCTATATTTTCTTTTGCTTTTCAGATTTCAGATGTCCCATTCTGCAGTTCACTAATCCTATTTTCTGTCTCTTGAAATCTGACATTGTAGGTTTCCATTGTTTTTTTTCCATCTCTTCTACTGTGCCTTTCATTCCCATAAGTTCTTTGATTTTTTTTCAGACTTTTGATTTCTTCTTTTTGTTCATTCCTTGCCTTCTTTATATCCTTCTTCAATTCATTGATTTGATTTTTGATGAGGTTTTCCATGTCTGTTTGAACATTCTGAATTGTTTCAACTCCTGTATCTCATTTGAATTGTTAGTTTGTTCCTTTGACTAGGCCATATCTTCAATTTTCTTAGTATTATTTGTTGTTTTTTGCTGGCATCTAAGCATTTAATTTCCTTAATTAGTTTATTCTGGAGATTGTTTTCACCTAGGATTTTCTTGCTGGATGAGTTTGTTGTCTAGCTGTTCTTTGACATTCAGTTCAGTTTATTCTATACTTCCAGCTTAGGTTTTGTTTAACAGATCAGAAATTTTCAGTTCTTGTTATCTTGTTTCTTACCCTGCCTTTATGGTGCCTTTCACCCACTCCCTTAGAAGGGTCTACTTAAGTATTATAGACCCCAGTCAGATCTTTCCAGACCAACTGGCCTCCTCTCAGGAGAAAAGAGTCACCTGCCTCAGTTTTCCCTGAAGGTGAGACCCAGCAGGTTGAAAGGCTCTCCTATGAAGCCTCTGGACTCTGTGTTTTTCCTATCCTGCCCAGTATGTGGCACTTTTCTGCCTGCAGGTCCCACCAGCATAAGGTGATGTGGTACCTTTAACTTCAGCAGACTTTCCCTGCTGAGGGTTTTGTTGGTAGGTTGGCTTTAATCACTTCAATTTTCCAAACCCTGGGGTCTGAATTCCTTGAGGGAGGGATTCCACCTGAGCTGGGCCCCACCCCTCTTCTTGGGAAGGCACAGGCTCCAGACAAACACTTAAACAAGTTTAATTCTGCCTATGCTTGGGGCAGTTTGGGGTCTGAGAAGCCCTGTGGCTGTATCTAAAGAGTAGTCAAGCAAGAGAAACACAGCCACAGAAAAGAAAAAGAAAAATCCTTTTCAGAGCAGGACCCTCATTCCTTGGGTTTGCCAATCAAGAGCTTAAGTTGGTATGTTGCCTTCTGTATCTCCAGGTCCAATGTGCCCCCTCCTTTCCTTCAGGGCCCCAGACCCTTTCAAGTATTATGTGCTATCCCATCCAAAAAAACTTTGTTTTTTTTTTTCTTTTTTCTTTTCTAGTCAGCCCTGCCCTCTCTGTGCCAGGGCAAAAAACAGCCACCTCATCTTTTACTCAAGGTTCAGCTGAGCTGGGGGCCTATTTTTAGTAGTCAGAATTTGTTAATTAATTCCACAATTGAAGCTTGGTTGCACTCAGCTCCTGCTGCTGGTAAAGTTCCTTTCCTTTCCCCTCTGGGAACCAGCCTGTGGGGGAAGGGTGTTTGTCGCTGCAGCTTGGGGAACTCATGGTTCTGAGTGGGCTCGCAGATGGTCCAGTTTGTCCAGACTGGGGTTTGCTGTGTGCCTGGTCCCTGATGTGGCCCAGCAGTTGTTCTGTGCTGTTCCTGGCTATTTACTAGCTGCTCTGGAGGATGACTAAATCCCACACACCTCATTAGGCTGCCATCTTGGCTCTCCATCATCCTTTTTTCTTTATTACTTTTTCTGGAGTGATGCAAATGTTAAAAAAAAATGATCATGGTAATGAGTCCACAACTATGTGATGATAATGTGAGCCATTAATAGTATACTATGTATGGAATGTTTGTATGTTAAGAATGTTTGGGGCGGGCCACGGTGGCTCAGCAGGTAAGGATGCTTGCCTGCCAAGCCCGAGGACCCGGGTTCGATTTCCGGTGCCTGCCCATGTTAAAAAAAAAAAAAAAAGAATGCTTGTATGTTTGTATGTTGTTTTATCAATAAAAATATTTTTAAAAAACACCTTAGTTTGTGTTATGCAATAGATTCTTAGATATGGTGCCAAAAGCATGAGCAACCAAAGAAAACCTAAATAAACTGGAATTTATTAAAATTAAAAACTTTTGTACAAAGAACTTTATTAATAAAGTCAAAAGACATTCTACAGAAAGAGAGAAAATATTTCAAAATCATATATCTAATATGGGTTTAATATATAAAGAAATCCTTCAACTCAACAACAGAAAGACAAACAACCCAATGTAGAAAAGGACTTGAATAGACATTTTTCCAAAGAAAACATAATATCCAATAGGCACATGAAAAGATGCTCACCATCATTGACCATTAGGGAAATGTAAATCAAAACCACAATGAGATACCACTTCCCACCTACTAGATGGCTATTATTTAAAAAATAATAAAAGTTAACAAGGTTGTGGAGAAATTGGCACTCTCATGCATTGCTTGTGGGAATGTAAAATGGTGCTGCCACTATGGAAACAATTTGGCAGGTCCTCAAAAACTTAAACAGAGAATTATTTGGCAATTCCATTCTTAGGAATGTACCCTTGAAAATACTTGTATACCAATGGTCACAGTAGCATTATTCACAATAGACAGAAGGTGGTAACAACCAAAGTGTCCATTGATAGATAAATGGGTAAACATAATGTGGTGTATTCATACAATGGAATACTATTCAGCCATACAAAGGAATGAAGTTTTGATACATGCTTACAACATGGATGAACCTCGAAAACACTATACTAAGTGAAATAAGCCAAATGCAAAAGGACAAATACTGTTTGACACTACTTATATGAAATATATACAGTGAGCAAATTCATAGAAACAAAAAAGAGAATAGAGGTAGTGGGTTGTAGGGAATGGATAAAGAGTTTCTGTTTAAAGCATTGAAAAAGGTTTAGTAATGGAAGTTGCTGGTGGTAGCACAAGAAAAAATAATTAATGCCACTGAACTGTACACTTAAAAATTATTAAAATGGCAAATTTTGTTGTGTGAGTGTGTTGCCCCAATTTTAAAAAGTCTCTGAGCTGGGTCTGCCCTTGAAAACCCCCAGCATTCAACCATAGAGATATAACCACTCAATCCCCTGCCAACTGAATCAGATTTCAAAGTGAGGTTTGGGTACTGCAGTTTATAAAAAGTTACCCAGGTGATATTAATTTGCAATCAGTGAGCCACTGCTCTATATTGCTCTTTCTCAAACTTTAGCTGCATAAGAGTCACTAGGAGTATTCGTTAAAGAGCAGATTCTGAGAGCTCTGAATCAGAAGGTTTGGGGTGGGGAGCCCAGAGAGTCTGAATTAGTAGGTTTGGGGTGGGGCTTGAGAATGAGTACTTCTAAACAGCTCCAGGTAATGCTTATGCTGCCTTCTGGGTGTGTGGAACCCACAGATCAAAGAATCAGCATTTCACCAGTTAACATTTATAAGAGCTATTAGCTCTTATGCCATGCTTTATATGTTCCTTTGATATTAGTGAAATTCCTAAGTTCTCTTGCCCCTTCCCTCTGGTCCTAGGGAGAAAACCTATACAAAGTACTTCTCCGTAACATCACAAATTAAT
This sequence comes from Tamandua tetradactyla, assembly GCF_023851605.1. Classification (NCBI taxonomy): domain Eukaryota; kingdom Metazoa; phylum Chordata; class Mammalia; order Pilosa; family Myrmecophagidae; genus Tamandua; species Tamandua tetradactyla. The sequence continues at coordinate 57,169,822 of NC_135345.1, forward strand.
TCCTTCACTTTGCTGGGACCTGAGAGAAACACTTGCTCTCCCTCTTTTGAGTCTTAATTTCTCGTCAATTCAACTAATAGTAATTGAGCATGTTGCCAGGCCCTGTTCTCAGCAACAAATGAAATAGAGGCCACTCCCTGCCCTCCTGGAACTTTCATTCCCATGTTGAAAACAGATGCAAAACAATTACACAATATAATTATAGTTATATAATGTATGAGGAAAAACAAAGATGGTAAAGAGATAGAAGGTGATTGGGGTGCTGAAAGTGAGGTTGGAGAAGGCCTCTTATGAAGGGGGAATTTGAGCAGAGCCCCAAGTCCCATATATTTGGGAGACGAGCCAGATGGAGTTTACAGCAGGTCCCAGGAATGGAAATGAGGTACGTGCACATAATGGTGAGGGGGCCAGTGTGGTTGGAGCACCATAAGCAAGGGGAGAGAGTATTCCTGACTGAAGTCCAATATATTGGTCAAAGAAATAGCCAGGATCTAGGGCTTTGTAGACTATTGTGAGGACTTTTCACTCCTCTAAAGCACGTGAAGGTTTCTGTCTCCAACCCCTCTGCTGAGTACTCCAAGGTGTGGGAAGCCTTCTTCATAGTCTGTGTGGTAGACTGAATGATGTACCCCAACAAAGACAAATTTTTCATCGTAGTCCACGTTCCTGTGGGTGTGAACCCATTGTAAATAGGACCTTTTTGAAGATATTAGTTAAGGTGTGACCCAACTGAATCAGGGTGTGCCTTAATCCAGATTACTGAAGAAGAAGAAATTCAGACAGCCAGTCAGAGAAGGCCACAAGGAGAAGGCAGAGTCAGTGGAAACTGGAAGGGCAGATGCAAGTAGAGATTGCAATATGACAGAACCAGAGATACAAGCCAAATGTGATGGTTTGGAGGTTTTATGAACTCCAGAAAAGATCATGTCCTTAAAGCTAATTCATTCCTGTGGCTGTAGACCTGTTGTAGGTGGAACTTCTTAATTAGGTTATTTCAGTTGAGGCATGTTCCAGATGGGTCTTAATCCTCTTTTTGGGGTCCTTCATTAGGTGAAAGAGAAGCTAAGAGAAAAAAAAGAGCTCAGAGAGGAAAGTCAGAGAAGCTGAGAGAAGAAACATAGAAAATAGAGAGAAACCACAGAAGCCAGAAGCCGGAAGCAATGAAACCTGGGAGAGAAGGGAGAGACCCACTATCATTACGTGCCTGGCCATGTGACAGATGAGCTGAGGGTCGCATGTAGCTGATCTTTGGGGGGGAAGCATCACCTATTAATGGCTTCATTTGGACATTTTCATGGCCTGAGAGCTGTAAATTTGTAGTAAATCCCTGTCGTAAAAGCCAACTCTCATTTCTGGTATATTGTATTTTGTCAGCTTTAACAAACGAAAGTACCAAGGAACCCCCAAAATTACAGCAAGCCAGTGCCAGAACACTACAGACTTTGAGGAGAAAGTATGGTCTTGCTGAAACCTTGACTTTGCACTTCTAGCTTCTGAAACCTTGAACCAATAAATTTCTGTTGTTTATGTCAACTTATTGGGTGGTATTTGCCCTAGAAGCACTGGCAAACTAAAAAGTCCAAGAGCTTCCTTACCAGCATCTATTGGCCAACTGAAACGTCTAATGGCGAGGAGTCTGTGTTTTTATCTGCTCCTTTCCCCATCCAAGTCTGCGTAGTTTTGACCATATTGAGTGCCCATTGTAGGATAGTCTGCCAGGCTGACTAGAGGGAAATCCTAGGCAACAATAATAAACATTACAGGATTGCAACAAAATGTCAGCTGTCTGGGATTCTGTGGCATCTACTTTACCTAAACAAATGTAAGAAATTGGTCAAATTGGATGCTACAAAGTCTATCACCAATCTCCCTTCAGCAGAGAGATTATAAATTGCATGTTCTGCAATTGGGAAATTGCAGAACATGGCTACACAGCCTTACCCACAATCTGTGCAAAGTAACTTCTTAAGGAAAGAAAAGTTTGAGCTCATGAATTGCACTGATTCTTGCAGAGGGAAGATGGCACCTCTTTAAACTAGTTGCTGTTGTCTAGCTCTTATGGGAGCTTTTCTTATTAAAAAAAAAAGAAAACCACAAACTACCTTCCAAAAGTCTCCCCCACACACACACTTTGATAATAAGATAAAATGAGTTGCAGCTTAAAGGGAGCAAAATAAATTCCTAGTGTTTATAGGGTGCATGCAATTCAGAGAGAGCTGGCTGGGGATTACATTCTGCTATGGAAATGCATTGTAAGAAAATCTGATTTTTTTATGAATTTAAAGTAATATGATACGAAATATTAATGAAGTTTTGCTATATAAGGAAATGATATAAGTAAACTGTTATCTATTGTTGCCTGGCCCTTGGGAGTGTCAATTAATTGACAAACTAATCCTCTTCATTCTCAATGTCAGGAGAGCCATGAATATTTGAAGATATCTGATGTCTTGTGAGTTTAATATTAATTACATTGTTATTCTAACATTTATTATTATTATAAAAGATTTTATAATTCCTATAGTGATAACATTCTAGTGATGATGTTGCTGAAATTAGGGCTGAAAAATATAAGCATAATTAAAAAGTTCAGAATAGAAGTTAGGTGTGATAAAATGGTACGACTAAGGCCAATCAACCAGATTAACTGTGCTATTAATTTAGGAGACAACATTATGGGAAGAATTTTAAAATAATGTTTAAAAAATTAAAAACAATATTGAAGCAAAAATATGCTCCAATAGTTACAGATTTATGTGCTTCAGGAACTCATGCCTCATATTTCCTGCAGAGGACAACCCCCCATGGCATGCAATAGCAGTTCAAATAACAGTGGAAACCATAGGGATGGATGAAGGAGAACATCAGTGCAGTCAATGGACTGAGCTATGAACTATCTAAATACTTACAGTCCATGAGTCTATGCCAATCTCCATATACACCAATAGCTAGACCAAGTGTCATGGTCTGATGGGTTAGTGGCAACAGGAGAAATGGACCATAGCCAGGAAGGACATATGGGGTAAAAAGCCCCATGGTAAGATATCTATCTGGGTTGGGACACAAAACCTTGATGCCAAAATAACAATCTGGCCCCCACTTCATGCATGCCTCCAGGAAATTTGGAAGCTGATGCCTTAGTTAAAATTAGATGGTTGATGACAACCATGACCAAGCAGATTGGCTACACTGTAAATCAGAACACAAGTGTCCTGGGACTGTATGGGCCTTATGTAAAAGATTGTATCTCCCTTTGAAATATAGTGAAATATAGCTTGTGAGTCCTGTCCAACATATGCTCAATGGAGGTGCCCCCTGCCTCATAATATGAAGCAGATATCATAGGGAATGAAGAACAGGCAATGCTGGCAAATAGGCTTTATAGGACCCTTTCCTCTCTCAGATGGACAAAAGTATATAATAACCTGTGTTGATATAGCTTCAGGTGTTCTGCAGACTTCTGGATGTAATGAGCAAGTCAGGCTTCAACTATACAAGAACTTGAGAAACTTTCCTATATGTATGGGTAATGTCTGATTTGAAACCATTATGCACCCCAGAAAAGCCATGTTTTAATACTGATCCAATCTTGTTGGGCCAGACCTATTAATTAGGGTGGAAACATTTTGAATGGATTGTTACCATGGAGATGTGACACACCCAACTGTGGGTGTGACCTCTTGATTAGATGGAAATATGACTCTGTCCATTAAAGTGCATCTTGATTATTTACTGGAGTCTTTAAAAGGGGAAACATTTTGGAGAAAACTCAGATCCAGACGCTTAAAGAGCCATTGCTTCAGAGCTGACAGAAACACGCATGTTTGGAGATGCTTGGAGGGCCAACAGAGAGAGAAGATGCCTAGACATGGGCAGAGCCCATCAGACACCACCATGTGCCTTTCCATGAGATGCTAAGCAAGCCAGAACCTGGAGACAGCCAAGGTAAACCAAGAGATGAAACCCAGCCCCAGAGAAGCCAAGTGAGGAACCCCCACAGGCAACAGAGGTTGAAAGCAACAAAGCCCAGGAGCAAGAGACCAGAAGACACCATGTGTCTTCCCAGCTGACAGAGGTGTTCCAGACAGCATCAGCCTTTCTTGAGTGAAGGTAACTGTTAGGTCAGGGGAAAGGGGAAGGGCAATGCAACTGGAGCTGCGGAGGCTGTGTCGCCCCTCCCAACATGACTTCCAGAACCGCCCATTCCGGATACCTGACTTCTGGAGAACTTCCCCTTCCAGACGTCACCTGACCCCCTTGCTTAAAAATTGCCCATGCCATCACCCAGGCACAGACTCATCTCTCTCCAGCTTGGATTTGGTGAGCTCTGCCTGGAAGCACAGAAATAAACCAGACTGCTTTAAATTTCCTGGTCTACCTTCCTTCTTTCTCACCCTTTCACCTCCTAAACCTTTCAGTAACCTCTTGTTGGTGCCTTAATTTGGATATTTTTATGGCCTTTGAACTGTAAACTTGTAACTTATTAAATTCCTCTATAAAAATCATTCCATTTCTGGTATATTGCATTCTAACAGCTTTAGCAAACTAAACAGGTACCCACAACATATTGTCAGCCACCAAGGCACCCATTTTATAGGTCACCAAGTCCAGAACTGGGTACAAGATAGAAAAATTCCCTGACATTTTCATCTGCCATACAACCAGTAGGATGCTGGTCTAATAGAGAGGAAGAATGGTATTTTAAAACAATAGCTACAATGGTGGTTCAGTGGCAAGAATTCTTGCCTGCTAAGCTGGAGACCCAAGTTCAACTCCCGGAGCTTGCCCATGCTAAAAAACAAAACAAAACACAGCAAAAATGATAGCTACAGCAGTTATCTCCCAACTACTCATTGACTGGGTAGGCACCTTGTTTACAAGAAGCAATCAATAATGCAGAGAACTGCCTTGGACAGTATTGCCTTTTAACCTAACAAAGTGGGGATCCTGAGTCTCTGACAAAGTCTCATGATGATTAGAATTTACTATTAACTAGCTTAATTATTTTTAAATATTTTCTATTGTAAAATATAACATATATACAAAGCAAAGAAAGAAAAAAGCATTAATTTTCAAAGCACACTTCAGCAAATAGTTACACAACAGACTCCAGAATTTGTCATGGGCTACCATTCTACCATCTGTAATTTTTGTTTCTAGCTGCTCCAAATGCTGGAGACCAGAAGGAATATTAATATAGTGATTCAGCAGTCATACTTGTTTGTTAAATCCCATTTACTCTGCTATAACTCCTCTTCTCCTTTGATCTTTCTCCCAATCTATAGGGTTCTTTAGGTAATGCCCATTCTGACTTTTTCATGTTGAGAAGAAGTGTCCACACTAAAGGATAAGGGGATGAAAATAACTGATAATCTTGGAAAGTCTGGTCCCTCTGAATTTCAGGATTTGTCTGACCTAGGAATGGTATGTTCCCGGCAGGCAAATCTAGTGCATGAAACTTTACAGAGTCTCTGTTTCAGCCCTAGGTGTTCTTAAGAGTCAACATGAGTGATGTTGATGTAGTATAGCAAACCATGGCAGTTTAGCACTATTTAACTGAAGCTTGCATACTAGTAGCTTCCAGAATTGCCTCTTGATGATATATTTTTAATCACACACACCATTCAATAACTAAAGCTATACATACAACATAGAAACAAACTACACACATGCCACTCCCCTTTCAGGTACTCAGTATGGAATGGACTAGGATGGGTCACCACTGGACAAGGTATCTTAGGGGAGATGGCACCCCTATGCTTAGAGTGAGATGAAACTAAAACCAATAACACTCATACATATATTACACCTGATACACAGTACACGGGACATTGGCAGAAAACTACACCCATGGTATTTACCCAGCTCCTAGCCAAGGTATATGGGCATGCTGAAACCATCTATGGCCATATTTACCCTATAGTTGGACAGATTGATGCATACTAGAATATTGCCTCTTATGGGATATACACTAAAAACTATACCAGAGACATCTCATAACTTTCTGGCCCTGAAATCCCACTGGACACATAATATAGCTTGGTGGGAATATCCCCTGGCCATACTGCTCCTATTATGTTCATTTATAAATAGATGCCCTTGCATGTTATGTTGCAAAAGCTTTTAATGATAGTAGGCAAAGTATTCAATTACTAACAGAAGAAACCACCCAGATGCACAAGGTAATTCTCCAAAACCATATGGCTTAGGGGGATCCAAGATGGCGTCTTAGTAAGGTACATGCGTCTTAGTTCCTCTGACTCCAAATCAACTAATAGGTGAACAGAAACAGTACAGAACAGCTCCCGGGGCTACAGCAGGGAATGGACACACAGCGTAACCAAGTCTGGGCTGGCTAGTCTGACTGCGAAACTCGGCTGCGGTGAGTGAGATCTCCGAGCGGCGGGCGATTTCCCGAGCAGCCGCAGCTGCGGCGGTCCGAGCTAATCCCTCCCTCCTTCCCGGGCTGGCTGAGAGACTCGGAGAGACAAGCTTCCCAGCCAAGGCGGCCGGCGCCACACTTTTGCGGGCGGCTTCGAGTCTCGGCTTCGAGTCCGCGACTACAAGTCTCGGATCAGAGGGCTATCCAAAGTCTGGGCTGGCAAGTCTGATTGCGAGACTTGGCTGCGGCGAGACCCCCGAGCGGCCGCAGCTGCGGCGGTCCGAGCTAATCCCTCCCTCCTTCCTGGGCTGGCTGAGAGACTCAGAGAGACAAGCTTCCCAGCCAAGGCGGCCGGCGCCACACTTTTGCGGGCGGCTGCGAGTCTCGGCTTCGAGTCCGCGACTACGAGTCCCGGATCAGAGGGCTATCCAAAGTCTGGGCTGGCAAGTCTGACTGCGAGACTTGGCTGTGGCGAGACCCCCGAGCGGCCGCAGCTGCGGCGGTCCGAGCTAATCCCTCCCTCCTTCCTGGGCCGGCTGAGAGTATCGGAGAAGCAAGTTTCCCAAGCCAAGGCAGGCAGCGCCCTTCTTTTGCGGGCGGCTTCGAGTCTCGGCTTTGAGTCCGCGGCTACGAGTCCCGGATCAGAGGGCTATCCAAAGTCTGGGCTGGCTAGACTGACTGCGAGACTCGGCTGCAGTGAGACCCCCGAGCGGCGTGCGATTTCCCGATCAGCGGCAGCTGCGGTGGTCCGAGCTACTCCCTCCCCCCTTTCCGGGCCGGCTGAGAGTATTGGAGAAGCAAGTTTCCCAAGCCGAGGCAGGCGGCACCCCTCTTTTGCGGGCGGCTTCAAGTCTCTGCTTCGAGTCCGCGGATACGAGTCTCAGATAGGAGGGCTATCCAAGCCGCGGAAGCCCCCCCCCCACGGGAGGCTTCCTGGTCCGTTGGGGAATCCCCCAGGCCCGCTGCGGCCCGCAACCAGCCACAGGGTCCCCTCAAGCCGCGGCAGCTGATGCCCCCACCACGCGCGGCCCCTGAACCAACGGAGAGAATTGGATCCGAAATCCCCAGGCCACGGAGATCGGTGACTGGGGGAGACCCATTCCAAACACTTGAGACAAACGTGTGCCACATGCGCCACGTACTGGGCAAGATAAGAAAAACAGATCCCAGAGATTTCACAGAAAAATCTTACAACCTTGCTGGGTCCAACACCCAGAGAAATCTGAATAAATGCCCAGACGCCAGCAGCAGAAGATAACTGTCCACGCTCAAAAGATTGAGAATATGGCCCAGTCAAAGGAACAAACCAATAGCTCAAATGAGATACAAGAGCTGAGACAACTAATCCTGAATATATGAACAGAAATGGAAAACCTCTTCAAAAGTGAAATCGATAAATTGAGGGAGGACATGAAGAGGACATGGGCTGAACATAAAGAAGAAATAGAAAAACTGAAAAAACAAATTGCAGAACTTATGGAAGTGAAGGATAAAGTAGCAAACATAGAAAAAATAATGGATAGCTACAGTGATAGATTTAAAGAGACAGAAGATAGAATTAGTGATTTGGAGGATGGAACATCTGAATTCCAAAAAGAAACAGAAACTATAGGGAAAAGAATGGAAAAATTTGAACAGGGTATCAGGGAACTCAAGGACAATATGAACCGCACAAATATACGTGTTGTGGGTATCCCAGAAGGAGAAGAGAAGGGAAAAGGAGGAGAAAAACTAATGGAAGAAATTATCACTGAAAATTTCCCAACTCTTATGAAAGACCTAAAATTACAGATCCAAGAAGTGCAGCGCACCCCAAAGAGATTAGACCCAAATAGGCGTTCTCCAAGACACTTACTAGTTAGAATGTCAGAGGTCAAAGAGAAAGAGAGGATCTTGAAAGCAGCAAGAGAAAAACAATCCATCACATACAAGGGAAACCCAATAAGACTATGTGTAGATTTCTCAGCAGAAACCATGGAAGCTAGAAGACAGTGGGATGATATATTTAAAATACTAAAAGAGAAAAACTGCCAACCAAGACTCCTATATCCAGCAAAATTATCCTTCAAAAATGAGGGAGAAATTAAAACATTCTCAGACAAAAAGTCACTGAAAGAATTTGTAACCAAGAGACCAGCTCTGCAAGAAATACTAAAGGGAGCACTAGAGTCAGATACAAAAAGACAGAAGAGAGAGATATGGAAAAGAGTGTAGAAAGAAGGAAAATCAGATATGATATATATAATACAAAAGGCAAAATGTTAGAGGAAAATATTATCCAAACAGTAATAACACTAAATGTCAATGGACTGAATTCCCCAATCAAAAGACATAGATTGGCAGAATGGATTAAAAAACAGGATCCTTCTATATGCTGTCTACAGGAAACACATCTTAGACCCAAAGATAAACATAGGTTGAAAGTGAAAGGTTGGGAAAAGATATTTCATGCAAATAACAACCAGAAAAGAGCAGGAGTGGCTATACTAATATCCAACAAATTAGACTTCAAATGTAAAACAGTTAAAAGAGACAAAGAAGGACACTATATACTAATAAAAGGAACAATTAAACAAGAAGACATAACAATCATAAATATTTACGCACCGAACCAGAATGCCCCAAAATACGTGAGGAATACACTGCAAACACTGAAAAGGGAAATAGACTCATATACTATAATAGTTGGAGACTTCAACTCACCACTCTCATCAAGGGACAGAACATCTAGACAGAAGATCAACAAAGAAATAGAGAATCTGAATATTACTATAAATGAACTAGACTTAATAGACATTTATAGGACATTACATCCCACAACAGCAGGATACACCTTTTTCTCAAGTGCTCATGGATCATTCTCAAAAATAGACCATATGCTGGGTCACAAAGCAAGTCTTAACAAATTTAAAAAGACTGAAATCTTACACAACACTTTCTCGGACCATAAAGGAATGATGTTGGAAATCAATAATAGGCAGAGTGCCAGAAAATTCACAAATGTGTGGAGGCTCAACAACATACTCCTAAACAACGAGTGGGTCAAAGAAGAAATTGCTAGAGAAATTAGCAAATACCTCGAGGTGAATGAAAATGAAAACACAACATATCAAAACTTATGGGACGCAGCAAAGGCAGTGCTAAGAGGGAAATTTATTGCTCTAAATGCCTATATCAGAAAAGAAGAAAAGGCAAAAATTCAGGAATTAACTATCCATTTGGAAGAACTGGAGAAAGAACAGCAAGCTAACCCCAAAGCAAGCAAAAGGAAAGAAATAACAAAGATTAGAGCACAAATAAATGAAATTGAAAACATGAAAACAATAGAGAAAATCAATAAGGCCAGAAGTTGGTTCTATGAGAAAATCAATAAGATTGATGGGCCCTTAGCAAGATTGACAAAAAGAAGAAGAGAGAGGATGCAAATAAATAAGATCAGAAATGGAAGAGGAGACATAACTACTGACCTCAAAGAAATAAAGGAGGTAATAACAGGATACTATGAACAACTTTACGCTAATAAATACAACAATTTAGAGGAAATGGACGGGTTCCTGGAAAGACATGAACAACCAACTTTGACTCAAGAAGAGATAGATGACCTCAACAAACCAATCACAAGTAAAGAAATTGAAGCAGTCATTCAAAAGCTTCGTAAAAAGAAAAGTCCAGGACCAGATGGCTTCACATGTGAATTCTATCAAACATTCCAGAAAGAATTAGTACCAACTCTCCTCAAACTCTTCAAAAAAATCGAAGTGGAGGGAAAACTACCTAATTCATTCTATGACGCCAACATTACCCTCATACCAAAACCAGGCAAAGATATTACAAGAAAAGAAAACTACAGGCCGATCTCTCTAATGAATATAGATGCAAAAATCCTCAATAAAATTCTAGCAAATCGTATCCAACAACACATTAAAAGAATTATTCATCATGACCAAGTAGGATTCATCCCAGGTATGCAAGGATGGTTCAACATAAGAAAATCAATTAATGTAATACACCATATCAACAAATCAAAGCAGAAAAATCACATGATCATCTCAATTGATGCAGAGAAGGCATTTGACAAGATTCAACATCCTTTCCTGTTGAAAACACTTCAAAGGATAGGAATACAAGGGAACTTCCTTAAAATGATAGAGGGAATATATGAAAAACCCACAGCTAATATCATCCTTAATGGGGAAAAATTGAAAACGTTCCCCCTAAGATCAGGAACAAGACAAGGATGTCCACTATCACCACTATTATTCAACATTGTGTTGGAGGTTCTAGCCAGAGCAATTAGACAAGAAAAAGAAATACAAGGTATCAAAATTGGAAAGGAAGAAGTAAAACTATCACTGTTTGCAGACGATATGATACTATACGTCAAAAACCCGGAAAAATCCACAACAAAACTACTAGAGCTAATAAATGAGTACAGCAAAGTAGCAGGTTACAAGATCAACATTCAAAAATCTGTAGCATTTCTATACACTAGCAATGAACAAGCGGAGGGGGAAATCAAGAAACGAATCCCATTTACAATTGCAACTAAAAGAATAAAATACCTAGGAATAAATTTAACTAAAGAGACAAAAAATCTATATAAAGAAAACTACAAAGAACTGCTAAAAGAAATCACAGAAGACCTAAACAGATGGAAGGGCATACCGTGTTCATGGATTGGAAGACTAAATATAGTTAAGATGTCAATCCTACCTAAATTGATTTACAGATTCAATGCAATACCAATCAAAATCCCAACAACTTATTTTTCAGAAATAGAAAAACCAATAAGCAAATTTATCTGGAAGGGCAGGGTGCCCCGAATTGCTAAAAACATCTTGAGGAAAAAAAACGAAGCTGGAGGTCTTGCGCTGCCAGACTTTAAGGCATATTATGAAGCCACAGTGGTCAAAACAGCATGGTATTGGCATAAAGATAGATATATCGACCAATGGAATCGAATAGAGTGCTCAGATATAGACCCTCTCATCTATGGACATTTGATCTTTGATAAGGGAGTCAAGCCAACTCACCTGGGACAGAACAGTCTCTTCAATAAATGGTGCCTAGAGAACTGGATATCCATATGCAAAAGAATGAAAGAAGACCCATATCTCACACCCTATACAAAAGTTAACTCAAAATGGATCAAAGATCTAAACATTAGGTCTAAGACCATAGAACAGTTATAGGAAAATGTAGGGAGATATCTTATGAATCTTACAATTGGAGGCGGTTTTATGGACCTTACACCTAAAGCAAGAGCACTGAAGAAGGAAATAAATAAATGGGAACTCCTCAAAATTAAACACTTTTGTGCATCAAAGAACTTCATCAAGAAAGTAGAAAGACAGCCTACACAATGGGAGACAATATTTGGAAACGACATATCAGATAAAGGTCTAGTATCCAGAATTTATAATGAGATTGTTCAACTCAACAACAAAAAGATAGCCAACCCAATTACAAAATGGGAAAAAGACTTGAATAGACACCTCTCAGAGGAGGAAATACAAATGGCCAAAAGACACATGAAGAGATGCTCAATGTCCCTGGCCATTAGAGAAATGCAAATCAAAACCACAATGAGATATCATCTCACACCCACCAGAATGGCCATTATCAACAAAACAGAAAATGACAAGTGCTGGAGAGGATGCGGTGAAAGAGGCACACTTATCCACTGTTGGTGGGAATGTCAAATGGTGCAACCACTGTGGAAAGCAGCTTGGCGGTTCCTCAAAAAGCTGAATATAGAATTGCCATACGACCCAGCAATACCATTGCTGGGAATCTACTCAAAGGAATTAAGGGCAAAAACTCAAACAGACATTTGCACACCAATGTTTATAGCAGCGTTATTTACAATTACAAAGAGATGGAAACAGCCAAAATGTCCATCAACAGACGAGTGGCTAAACAAACTGTGGTATATACATACGATGGAATATTATGCAGCGTTAAGGCAGGATAAACTTATGAAGCATGTAATAACATGGATGGACCTAGAAAACATTATGCTGAGTGAGTCTAGCCAACAGCTAAAAGACAAATGCTGTATGGTCCCAATGATGTGAATCGACACTCGAGAATAAACTTGGAATATGTCATTGGTAACAGAGTTCAGCAGGAGTTAGAAACAGGGTAAGATAATGGGTAATTGGAGCTGATGGAATACAGACGGTGCAATAGGACTAGATACAAAAACTCAAAAACGGACAGCACAATAATACCTAATTGTAAAGTAATCATGTTAAAATACTGAACGAAGCTGCATCCGAGCTATAGGTTTTTGTTTTGTTTTGTTTTGTTTGTTTTTTTCTTATTATTATTACTTTTATTTTTTTTTCTCTATATTAACATTCTATATCTTTTTCTGTTATACTGCTAGTTCTTCTAAACCGATGCAAATGTACTAAGAAACGATGATCATGCATCTATGTGATGATGTTAAGAATTACTGATTGCATATGTAGAATGGTACGATGTCTAAAAAAAAAAAATGGTCAGCGCAATACTGCCTAATTGTAATGTAATTATGTTGGAACGCTGAATGAAGCTGCATCTGATCTATAGTTTTTTGTTTTGTTTTGTTTTGTTTTCTCATATATTTTTGTACTTTTTATTTTTATTTGTGTTTTGTCTCTGTGTTATCACTTTATTTCTTTTTCTGTTGTCGTGCTATTTCTTTCTCTAAATCGATGCATATGTACTGAGAAATGATGACCATACACCTATGTGATGATATTAAGAATTACTGATTGCATATGTAGAATGGATTGATTTCTAATGTTGTGTTAGTTAATTTTTTTAATTAATAAAAAAAAAAACCATATGGCTTAGATATTCTCATGCAGCACAGAGAGGGAATTGTGCCTTAATTAAAACTAGTTGTTGCACATACATAATTGATAATGAAGCTAATATCACTGATCTTTTATCACATATGAAAAGTGAAATATCAGCCATCACTGGTACGGGAGTACCGGATACTTTCACTACTTGGCTGCACCAGTTACTGGGGGTTCAGGGATCTGTTTTACTAATATTTCTCTTGACATTAGCAAGCATACTTAATAGTATATGTGTTTTTTATCGTTGTTGTGGATTCTTCCCCCAGATGTGCCCCTCAATTACCATTCCGGGATATTTGCAGAAGAGGGACCTGTAGAATGTAAGAATGGTTTTTTTTAAGGGGTAGAGTCTGATGACATAAATCAAAAAGCCATAAATGCCTGTTATCCTCTATAAGACAACCATCTCCCTGCTTCCATAAAGGCCTCTTAAAGTGCACATACTATCTGTACTAGAACCTCTCCTGCTACATATCTTAAAAGAAACATGTTTATGATTTTGCAAATCCTGACTTGGCTTTGTGCCTTCCTCTTTCTTACCTGCTACAACTCCCTGTAACCCATGGGAGGCACAGTGTGCTATTCCGAGCATCCTGCAGCTGCCCAGGACCAGATTCCTGTTCTGTAATTTCCCTAATAAAATGTTACTATTTTACTATGTGGAGTGGCCTGCATAATTTTTCTGCTTTAAGGCCCATCAAACTTTAGTGGAATCTATTCTGTAGGTTCACATCCAGACACTGACAAATCATGGTAACCATAAGATAATTCATCCTTAAAAATTATGTCAAGATTGGAGATGAAAAGATGTGGACTCTCCTTGTACATGGAAATATATCTATGAAGTAATGCTGATTGGAAACAAGAGTCCAAAATAGTGTGCACAGTTTTAGAGTTATGGATAAATGTAAGCTCACACACTGATAAAGATGGGGACTTATTTAAACTGATGTAAATGATGCTATGTTCATCAGATTCTCATTTTCTCCAAAGCTGCTTGTGTGAATGATAAAATTAAATTGGTAAAAACAGGAAAAAAATTGGTATATAATTGACAAAACTGGATTGTATACTTGGAAATGGTTAAAATAGAAATGGTATGTTATATATATAACCACAATAAGGACTTCAAGAAGTGAATTAGTAGGAGACTGCTGAATGATACATTCTTAGGGAAATCTCAACTTATCCCACACAAATTAGGCTAAAACATACTTAAAAAAAATTTCTTTCTTTCTTTATTTTAAAAAAGTTTAACAACAACAAAAACATTAACATATGATTATTCCATTCTACATATATAATCAGTAATTCACAATATCATCACTTAGCTGCACATTTATCATTTCTTAGAACACTTGCATCAATCCAGAAAAAGAAATAAAAAGACAAAACAGAAAAAGAAATAAAACAAACACAGAAAAAAAGATTATACATACCATACCCCTAACCCCTCCCTTTCATTGATCACTAGCCATTCAAATTGAATTTATTTTAACATTTGTTCCCCTTATTATTTCTTTTTATTCCATATGTTCTACTCGTCTGTTGACAAGGTAGATAAAAGGAGCATCAGACACAAGGTTTTCACAATCACACAGTCACATTGTGAAAGCTATATCATTATCCAATCATCCTCAAGAAACATGGCTACTGGAACACAGCTCTACATTTTCAGATAGTTCCCTCCAGCCTCTCCATTACATCTTGGATAACAAGGTGATATCTACTTAATGCATAAGAATAACCTCCAGGATAACCTCTTGACTCTGTTTGGAATCTCTCAGCCATTGATACTTTATCTCATTTCACTCTTCCCTCTTTTGGTTGAAAAGGTTTTCTCAATCCCTTGATGCTGGGTCTCAGCTCATTCTAGAGTTTTTCTCAATCCCTTGATGCTGAGTCTCAGCTCACTCTGGGATTTCTGTCCCACATTGCCAGGAAAGTCCACACCCCTGGGAGTCATGTCCCATGTAGACAGGGGGAGGGTGGTGAGTTCACTTGTTGGGTTGGCTGGAGAGAGAGGCCACATCTGAGCAATAAAAGAGGTTCTCTTGGGGGTGACTCCTAGGCCTAATTTTAAGTAGGCTTGACCTACCCTTTGTGGGGTTAAGTTTCATATGGACAACCCCCTAGACTGGGGGCTCAGCCTATAGCTTTGGTTGTCCACACTGCTTGTGAGAATATCAAGAATTCAACTTGCAGAGGCTGAATTTTTCCCCGTTCTCACCATTCCCTGAATAGAACTTTGCAAATACTTTTCCACTCACTGATCAAATCACTCTGGGATTCATCGAGGCATCACTCTGGACAAACCAGCAAAATCTCATGTCCTACCCAAGGTTCCTGTACTTATGTTGTCCAGCCAACTATCTACATAAGTTTTATTAGGAAATGCACTAGTCAAAGTATAAATTTTGTACCAAATAAACATTTTTTGCTTTAGTCTCACACATAAGGTGAAATTTTAAAATATTAATTACCATCTATTTTCAGCACCCTGCAGTAACGACATTCCTTTGTTCTTCCTCATGCAAAAACATTTTAAAAATTTGTACATTTACTCACTATTATTATACATTCTAGGCATTCCTAGATTATACCATCTCAGTCTTTATCGTCTATCTTTCTTTCTGATTTCATTTATGCCCCCAGACCTCCTCCCTCTATCATTCTCACATGCAGCTTAATTCAGTGTTTTAACATAATTGCATTACAGTTAGGTAGTATTGTGCTGTTCATTTCTGAGTTTTTATATTCAGTCCTGTTGCACAATTTGTATCCCTTCACCTTCAATTACCCAATGTCTTACCCTATTTCTATCTCCTGATGGTCTCTGTTACCAACAAAATATTCCAAGTTTATTCACTAATGTCAGTTCATATCAATGAGACCATACAGTATTTTCCTTTTGTTTTTGGCTAATCTCACTCAGCATAATGTCCTCAAGGTCCATCCATGTTGTTAGATACTTCATAACTTTATTCTGTCTTACAGCTGCATAATATCCCATCATATGTATATACCACAGTTTGTTTAGCCACTCATCTGTTGAGACATTTTGGCTGTTTCCATCTCTTTGCAATTGTAAATAATGCTGCTATAAACATTGGTGTGCAAATGTCCGTTTGTGTCCTTGCCCTTATGTCCTTTGAACAGATACCTAGCAATGGTATTGCCAGGTCATATGGCAATTCTATATTCAGCTTTTTGAGGAACTGCCAAACTGCTTTCCACAGCAGTTGTACCATTTGACATTCCCACCAACAGTGGATAATCCACATCCTCACATCCACACCCACTCCACATCCTCTCCAGCACTTGTTATTTTCTGTTTTGTTGATAATGGCCATTTTGGTGGGTGTGAGGTGATATCTCATTGTGGTTTTGATTTGCACTTCTCTAATGGCCAGGGAAGTTGAGCATCTCTTCATGTGCCTTTTGGCCATTTGTTTTTCTTCTTCTGAGAATTGTCTGTTCAAATCTTTCCCCCATTTTGCAATTTGATTGGCTGTCTTTTTGTTGTTGAGTTGAACAATCTCTTTATAAATTCTGGATACTAGACCTTTATCTGATATGTCATTTCCAAATTTTGTCTCTCATGTGGAGGCTGTCTTTTTACTTTCTTGATGAAGCTCTTTGATGTGCAAAAGTGTTTAATTTTGAGGAGTTCCCATTTATTCATTTCTTTCTTCAGTGCTTTTGCTTTGGGTGTAAGGTCTATAAAATCACCTCCAAGTATAAGATCTAAAACATACTTTTGTTTGTTTTAAAAGTTACATTCTTTATTTTACAAAAAGATAAGAATAAAGGACAAAATGAGGGCAAAAAAATGTCCTGTGCCCATTGCCAAAATGAACTTTCTCTCTTTTTTTTTTCAATATGATGAATATTAATTCAAAATATTCAGGAAACTTCTGGGGAAGATGGCAGAGTAGGGAGCTCCAGGACTCAGCCCTTCCTCCAAAACAACTAGTAAACAGGCAGGAACTATCTGAACCAATTGTTCTGGGGCTCCAGAAGCCATAAAAGCACTGTACAGCATCCAGTGATGAGCAGGAGGAAGAAGCTGATAAACCACCATAAAGAACTGTGGGTAGCTCTCTCCATGCCATGGCTGCCAATGCCCGCACCCCACTCTCACGGCAGCCACCTTGGGATCCAGTTCCTGGCTAGCCACTGCTGAAAGAAAGGGATGTAAAAATCCTCTCCCCCAAGCAGAGGGCAGATATGGCTGAGCACTGATCACATCTTTTGATTTGAGAGTTCATATCACTGGGTCATGGCTCTGAGCTAGTGTTTCAACTCATTCCAGACAAAGGTGCTCATCCCAGACAAAGGTGGCAGCAGCTATTGTTTCAATCTCATGCTGGACAGGGCAGAGGCAGTGTAGATTTAAAGATGCAAGGCCTCCTCAGGGCTGCAGGGAGCAGTTTGTTGAAGGGCACCATCTGCTGGGCAGGCCAGGAAAGCATAGCTTCGGCGAGCCATCAAAGAGGTTTTGGGCATCTGTCATAATTCCCAATTCAGGGCACTTTGGAGTTAGTACGCACCCATCTGTGGGTACCTGGCCCTATTTTGGCTGGATGATACTGACTTGGGAAAGTTTTTCCCAAAGTGACTCTCCTCGAGTTTTCCCTACAGTCAAAAGCAGCCAGAGACAATGAAAGGAGTGTTAAAAGAAAAAAAAAAAGAGGCAAAATAAAAGCAAACAGAAAAGACTAAGATTCTCAGAGAAGAAGCAGAGGAAAGGAAGGTTTCTCTGGGAGTGGATCAATCACATAAAAAGTGCAATCTTAAAAACCATGCTACATAACCAGGACAAGAAATAGATGAAGAAGAGCTAAAAATCTGATCAATTAAACTCAGTCTTTTCTAAAGATCTGGAATAAGTTGAATCAAGCTTCAAAGAAAAGCCTTAACACAAAGCCAATCAACAATAAAAGGGGAGGGAGAAATTGACCTTCAGATTCAATACATCGAAATAATCAGATGCAAAGACATCAGCAAAAAAATTACAAGCCATACTAAGAAACAGGAAGATATGGCCAAGCCAAGGGAACAAATTAAAACTTTAGAAGAGACACAGAATTTGGAACAACTAATCAAAGATGTTCCAGCAAATCTAATCAATTCATGAAAGAAAATATGACTAAAGTATAAACGATATTAAGGAGAATTTAAAAGTATAAAAAGAAACACTCTGTGATGTCTCTGAGTATTACATTTAGCTATGGGAATGAAAGGAACAATATAAGAGATTAAAAATACAATAGAGGCATACAAAAACAGATTTGAACAGGCAGAAGAATTGGCAAACCAAAAGACAGGATAAACAAAATCTTACAGACAGAAGAATAAATAGAGAAAATATCAAAAAGAAGGAAATTTATAGCCCTAAATGTTTATATTAAAAAAGAAGAAAGTGTGAATAAAACCATTTAAAAATTACCAGAGGGAAACAAGTGCTAGAGAAAATGCAGAGAAAGAGATGTACCTATTCATTGTCAGTAGGGAAATTGAGAGGTACAGCCCCTTGGAGGGCAGTGTGGTGGTTCCACAGGAGGCTGGGGTGGGGTTGTCATATGACCCTGCAACCCCATTGCTCAGTATATACTTAGAGGAACTGAGTATGGGGAAATGAATGAACATTTGCACACTGGTGTTTGTGGCAGCAGTATTCCTGATTGTACCCTTGGGACAACTACCTTAGGAGGTGTCCTAAGGATCCAATGACTGAGGAATGGAAGTGGAAACTGTGATGTATACACACAAAGGACTACTGAAAGACCACTAGAAGGAAGGAAGCTGTGAGGCATGCAACTAGGACTGTATGTTGAATGAAATGTCAGAAACAAAAAAACAAATATTATCATGGCTCACTCGTATGGATTAACTATAAAATAAAATCTCAGTGAACTGAAGTCCTGAGCAATGGGTTATCAAGTTGAGGCCTATTATAAAGGATCCTAGATTGTAAGCTCTTATAGCAGTCACTTATCTTCAGGACCTGTAACTGTTATTTCTAAATACTGAGATACTGAGCTGTTTGTATATAACCTGTTTGTATATAACCTGGCCATTCCCAGAAACTTCAGATATTTATCTGACACGCAAGACTCAGAGTTACAGCTCTGAAGCTATGAAAGTTATACAGGAACTTTTCAAAAAGTTAAAAAAGGGATGAGACTTCCACTAGAGATATGAATGGAGCTGATCTGGATAGGACTGATGTAGGCCAGAATACTCGGTAAAGGATGATATCATCCATATTTTAAAACATCAACCAAAGGAAGAGATGTTTATTTGATGCAAAATTTATATTTTGGGTGGTGCATTTCCTAATTTAACTTGTATTATCAGTTTAGTTGAACACCATAAGTTCATGGTATCTTGAATAGGGTGTGAGATCTTGGTTTGTCTAGGTTAATGTGGTGACCAATATATCCCACAGTAATTTGGGCAGTGAATAAAGAAGTATTTGCAAAGTCCCTTGGAGAACTGGGGAGTGAGGAGGAAATATTAAACTTCCTCATTTGGAGAATTTCTGATAATCATGCAAGCAGTGAGGACAACCAAATCAATAGGCTGAGCCCTTGACCTTGGGGTTTGCCCCCATGAAACTTATTCCTGCAAAGGATAGGCTAAGCCTACTTAATATTAGGTCTAAACATCACCCCCAGAGAACCTCTTTTGTTGCTCAGATGTGGCCTCTCTCTCTCTAAGCAAACTTCACTGGTGAATTAACTGCCCTCCACCCCTCTACATGGGATATAAGTCCAAATGGTGTTAATCTCCCAGGAAATGTGGGAGAGAACTCCCAGGATGAGCCAAGAACCAGCATCATGGGACTGAGAAAGACTCTTGACCAAAATGAGAAAGAGAGAAATGAGACCAAAAAAAAAAAGCTTCAGTGGCTGAGAGATTTCAGAGTCAAAAGTTTATCCTGGATGTTATTCTTATGCATTGTATTTATATCTCTTTTTAGTTTATGGTATATTGGGGTGGCTGGAGGGAAGTACCTGAAACTTGAGCTGTGTTCCAATAACCTTGATACCTGAAGATGACTATATAATGATATAGCTTTTTCAATGTGAATGTGTAATTGTGAAAGCCTTATGTCTGATGCTCTTTTTATCCAGGGTATGGACAGATGAGTAAAAAATATATGAATTAAAAATAAATAAATAATAGGGAGAAGAAAAGGTAAAACAAATTAGGTAGATTGAAATACTAGTGGTCAATGAGAGGGAGGGGTAAGGGGTATGGGATATATGAGTTTTTCCTTTTTTCTTTTTGTTTCTTTTTCTCGAATGATGCAAATATTCAAAAAATGATCATGGTGATGAATACACAGCTAAATGATGATATTGTGAGCCATCAATTGTACACCATGTATGTACTGTATGTGTATGAAGATTTTTCAATAAAAATATTTTTTTAAAAAAAGAAGAACAAAGAGCTAAAATCAAAAACCTAACTGTATACCTGGAGGAACTGAGAAAAGAACAACAAACTAGTCCAAAGGCAAGCAGAAGGAAAGTAATAATAAAGATTAGAGCAGAAATAAATGAAATTGAGAATAAACAAACAATTGAGAAAATTAACAAAACTGACAGTCAGTTCTTTGAGAAGATTAATAAAATGAACAAACCCTTAGCTAGAATGACAAAGAAAAAAAGAGAGATGAAGATAAATAAAATCAGAAATGAGAGGGGGGATATGACTACTTACCTCAAAGAAATGAAAAGGATCATAATAGGATACTATGAACAACTGTATGCCAGCAAATTAGACAACTTGGATGAAATGGACAAATTCCTAGAAACATACAAACAACCCACACAGGCTCAACCTCAACACTCAAATCACAAGTAAAGAGTCATCAAAACCTCACATGAAAGAAAAGCCCGGGACCAAATGGCTTCACATGTGAATTCTACCAATCGTTCCAAGAAGAAATACTAATCCTACTCAAACTCTTCCCAAAAAAACTGAAGAAAAGGTAACACTTTTTTCTAGGTCAGTATCACTACAAGAAAATAAAATTACAGACTAATCTCTCTAATAAATATAAATGAAAAAATCCTGAACAAAATACTTGCAAATCAAATCCAACAGCACATGAAAATAATTAAACACCAGGATCAAGTAGCTTTTATCCTAGGTAAGCAAGAGTTATTCAGCATGCAAAAAAAATCATTTAAGGTAATATACCACATTAGCAAATCAAAAGGGAAAAACCACAGATCATGTCAATTGATGGAGAAATGGCATTTGACAAAGCCCAGCATCATTTCTCAATAAAATTACTTTGAAAAATAGGAATATAAGGAAGCTTTCTCAACATGATAAAGGACATGAGTGAAAATTCCACCGCTCACATTGTACTCAATGGTGAAACCCTGACAGCTTTCCCTCTAGGATCTGAAACAAGACAGAGATACCCACAATCACCACTGATATTCAACATTGTGCTAGAAGTTCTAGTTAAAGAAGTTAGGCCATAAAGAGAAAAGGCATCTGAATTGGAAAAGAAGTAAAACTTTCACTATTTGCAGATGATATGATCCTATACAGAGAAAGTCCTGGAAAATCCCAGACAAAGCTACTATAGTTAATAAATGAGTTCAGCAAAGTAGCAGGGATACAAGGTCAACATGCACGAATCAATACTTTTTCTATACACTAGAAATGAGCAATCTGAGGATGAAATCAAGAAAAATTTTCATTTACAATAGCACTGAAAGAATCAAGTATCTAGGAAAAAAATCTAACAAAGGATATAAAGGACTTATATGCAGAAAACTACAAAACAATAGTAACTAATGTAACCTCAGTTAAAAAATAGTAGCATTACAATAAAAGTGTTATGATCAATTGTAACAATTTTTTCACACAAATGAAAGTGTTGGTGGTGTGGTGGTGCATGGGAATCCTGTATTTTATGCATGATTTTTCTGTACACCAACAACTTCTCTAATAAAATTTTTTTTTATGATCCAGAGTATTTTTATTTTTACATCATTTACCTTAGTGATGTGGACATAGAATTGAGGAATATGATCATTCTTGGATATTTACAATGTTTCTGCATTATATATCAAATTTCAAGTCTGTATCATGGACTTCTCTCTTTTTTTATTAATTAAAGAAAAAAAGAAATTAACACAACATTTAGAAATCATTCCATTCTACATGTGCAATCAGTAATTCTTAACATCATCACATAGATGCATGATCATCATTTCTTAGTACATTTGCATCGATTTAGAAAAAGAACTAGCAAAACAACAGAAAAAGATATAGAATGTTAATATAGAGAAAAAAATAAAAAAAATAATAATAGTAAAAAAAGACACAAACAAACAAACAAACAAAAATAACCTATAGCTCAGATGCAGCTTCATTCAGTGTTTTAACATGATTACTTTACAATTAGGTATTATTGTGCTGTCCATTTTTGAGTTTTTGTATCTAGTCCTGTTAAAAAAATTTTTTTTAATGTGCTAGGAGAACTGGGCATCTATAAGCAAAAGAATGAAAGAGAACCTCCATCTCATACTTATACAAAAATTAACTCAAAATGGATTAAGGGCCTAAATATTAGAGCCAGGACCATAAAACTCCTAGAAGATAATATAGGGAAGCATATTCGAGAAATTTGCTAGATAATGGCTTCTTAGATTTTACTCCCAAAGCATGAGCAATGAAAGAAAAACTAGATAGATGGTACCTTCTCAAAAAAACTTTTGTGCAGAGGACTCTTGTCCTCTGCACAAAAAAAAGGTGATCCACTCAAAGGGAGAACATATTTGGAAACCACATGTTCAATAAAGATTTAATAGCTAGAAAATCTTAAGAGATCCTACAACACAACAATAAAAAGAAAAACAACCCAATTTTAAAAATAAGCAAAATCTCTCTCTGGGCCAATGCAGGGGGTGGGCTCACTGCTAGAACTAGAACACTTATTATGCAGCATACCAAAAAAAAAAATCAAGGGTTTGGCCTATTTTCTTGGGAGTCCCCAACGGCAAAGACGGTACCCAGGGTTTCCTAGATGGGAAAATTTAATAGTTCCATCTATTTTTTTTTCAAGGGATTCTACCAATACTTTTTAATTTTCAGCCCACTATAGTCAGAGATGTATCCTGACATCACATTAAGCTATACAGAATTACAAGACTTCATTCCTGTTTGGGATTCCAGGAGTTTGGGTTGTTTAAGTGAACTATCCAGACAGGATGATATAGATTATGTGTTAACTGAAAATTTAGGTTCTAGACATAATGAACCTCTCTGCCTTTGATCTTGTATAGTAGGTGAGGGTCTAGAGTACATACACTATCATCTTTTACTCTGTATTCTGATTTATCTTAAACCCAGCCAGATTGGCTTCATTTTTAATTGAGGCCTGGTCTCTTTTTCAGTTACTTTAACTGTTACTATATATAGCTATGCTAACTTCCAGGGCTGTAGTACTCCATTTCTGGGTCTTAGGTGTTACAGAGTTATTCAAAGTTACAGGGAAATACCAGCTGATACACATATAGCTTAGTGTCTCAGAATCTAGAAATACATTTACAACTTTAGACTAGGTGTGACTGCTGTATCTAAGCCTCTGATTTTCTTAAAAGTATTTTCTGAAAGAGGCATTAATAAATCTGTTCTTTTGTTTTTGGCTTATTTTGCACAACACATTGTTCCCAAAGTTTATTCAATTTGTTGCATGCCTCTCGATGGCCTTCCTTTCTGTAGCCACACCATAGTACATCATATAAATGTATCACAGCTCACCATTCTGTTTCTCAGTCACTGTAGCCTTCAGCTCCCTCAATCTATTGGGCATAATAAATAATGTCCCAAATAAGCAAACTATGTCTTATAATATTCTCACTTGGTTTTACAATCAGCAGCACTCTCAATTTTAGACAATTTTTATTTGTTCTTAGTGACAAAGACTCAACAAAACAGCATCACCAACTATCATTTCAAAACTACCCCTTATTACTTGTCCCTCCCTCTGCCCCAATTAATTGCCCCTGGTAGTGCTGTGGTACTGTTGATGTTTTCCTGTTAACTTGGCCATAGCATGCATTTTTAGTTTTCCCCCATACCCTCTATTGACTCTTTGTCCACTATCAAACTTCGAAATAGTTCATGTGAGAATTTAATTATAATTGTAGATTTAATCAGTGGAATAAATTACACTATACATCCCTTTTCAATCATATTCACCTTCAACATGGTAATGTTACTTATAACCCCACTGATTAGTTATCCAGTACCTTGCATTTAGGTTCAATCTCATTGGGTAGCCTTTCCCCTATCTCTAGCTTTTGTGCACCTCCAGCTCTACTTTGTTCTATAGTGTAACCTCTGAGATTACCTTTACCAGAGTCATAATAGCAAAATCATACAGTATCTGTCCTTCTGTACTGATTTATTTTACTCAGCATTGTCATATGCTTTGGGACATCTTTTTGTCCATCATATGCATATATGATGCACATATATTTCATCATATGTATATTATTCCATCTGCATAATATTCTATCATCTATATATACCACATTTTGTTTATCCACTCATCTGTTGATGAGCACTGGGATTGTTTCCATCTTTTGGCAATTGTGAATAGTGTCACTATGAAAATCAATGTGCAAAATGTCTGTTCATGTCACTACTTTCAGCTCTTCTGTATATATACTGAGTATTGGTATTGCTGGGTCATAGAGCAACTCAATATTTATTTTTATGAGAAATCGCCTAACTGTTTTCCACAGTGGCTGCACCATTCATTCCCACCAACAGTGAATAAATGTTCCAATTTCTCCACATCCTCTTCAACATTTGTAGATTTCAATTTGTCAATAGAAACCATTCTTATAGATGTGACATCATATCTCATTGTCATCTTAATTTCCTTTTCCTTTATGACTAATGAACATGAGTATCTCTTGATGTATTTTTTAGCTATCTGTATTCACGCTTCAGAAAATTGTCTATTTATATCTTCTGCCCATTTTATAATTGGGTTGTTTGTGATTTGTTGTTGAATTGTATAATTTTTTTTATACACACAGGATATCGAGTCTATCTGATATGTGGTTTCCAAATATTTTCTCACATTAAGTTGTCTGCCTCTTCACCTTTTTGACAAAGTCCTTTGAGGCACAGAAGCTCTTAATCTTAAGGAGTTCCCATTTGTCTATTTTTTCTTTTACTGCTTACACTTAGGTGCAAAGTTTAAGAGGCTACCTCATATTACTATATCTTGAAAATGTTTCCCTTCATTTTCTTCTAGAAGTTTTTGGTACTGGCTCTTAAATTAAGATCTTTAATCCATTTTGAATTAATTTTTATATAAGGTATAAGGTAGGGGTCCTCTTTCACTCTTTTGGCTATTGAAATCCAATTCTCCTATGCCCATTTATTCAAAAGACTATTCTTTCCAAGTTCAGTTGATTTTGGGGCCTTAATCAAAGATCAATTGTCCAAAGATTTTGGTGATTTATTGCAACACTCTCAATTTGATTCCGGTGGTTGATACTTCTATCTTTGTGCCAGTACCATGCTGTTTTGACCACTGTGACTTTATAGCAAGGTTTAAAGCCAGGGATTGATAGTCCTCCCACTTCTCTCTTCTTTTTAAAGATATCGTCAGCTATTCAGGGTCTCTTTTACTTCCAAATAAATTTGATAACTAGCTTTTCCAAGTTTCCAAAGTAGGTTGTTGGGATTTTGATTGGTATTACATTATATCTGTAGATCAGTTTGGGTAGAATTAACAACTTAATAACATTCAACCTTCCCATCCATGAGCATGAAATGTCTTTCCATGTATTTAGGTCACTTTTTATTTCTTTTAGCAATGTTTTGTAGTTTTCTGTATACAAGTCCTTGACACCCCTGGTTAGGCTTCTTCCTAGATACATAATTCTTTTGGTAGCTATTTTGAATGGATTTTTTCCCCTTAATTGTCTCCTCAGATACGTCATTGCCTGTGTATAGAAATATTACTGATTTTTGTACATTACTCTTATACCCAGCCACTTTGCTGAATTGGAATGCTTCCAGTCTCTCACCATTAAGTATGATTCTGGCCATGGGTTTTTCATATGTGCCCTTTATGATATTTGATCCCTATGTTTAAAAGTGTTTTTATCAGGAAAGGATACTGAATTCTGTTGAATGCTTTTTCAAGATCAATCGATATGATCATGTGATTTTTTCCCTCCTGATTTGTTAGTGTGCTATATTACATTGATTGATTTTCTTGTGTTGAGCCACCCTTCTATTCCTGGTATAAACCCCACTTGGTAGTGATGTATAATTCTTTTAATGTGTCGTTGGGTTCAATTTGCTGGTATTTTGTTGAGAATTTTTGCATCTATGTTCATTAGGAAGGTTGGTCTTTAGTTTTCCTTTCTTGTAGCTTCATTATCTGGCTTTGGTATTAGAGTGACGTCAAATTCATATATTAGAGTGATGTTAGCTTCATTAGACAGAACAATTTTAATAATCTTTCATCATTTGTACCAAAGGTAACTACCATTAATTAAAACTACAATTATTTACCAAGGGCTATCATATACTTCCAAATGTTTCACACCAACACAAGGGGTTAGTGGCAGCAGTATCACATCTAACTTTGTCAAAACAGAGCTTTTGCTCAGGCAGAGAAACAAGAGTTTATCTTTCTCTTTGGGGTTGAAGGATCCCAATCCAGGTTTCAAATAGGTTTTCCACAATCACCATATCCTTCTCTGTCATGTTACTCACCACTTTCTCTGCCTTGAATCACAGGCATTTACTCAAGCCTATGAAAAACATGACTTTATTCTCTATAACTCAGCTTTTTTTCCAACTGTGAGCCTTATTCCACCGAGCTAGTGGAAAAATTACCTCATTCTTTTCTGGGCTTTCAAGAGCCTTCCAAGTGCCAAGAAGTTGAGGTGTGCGTATGGGTATGGGTGGGGAGGGGAGAGCCTCTGGGCTCCCACAGGTCACTGCTGAGACATCTGTTACCCCTGTCTGCATGCTCCCTTCAGGTCCTCCAGTTTTCTGTTGCTCCTCTGCTGTGACTGGGAGGTGATCAAAACTCTCCTTTTCTTGATTAAGCTGCTGGCCTTATTCCTCATGCATCCCTACCTTCTCCATCCTCCAACCTAATTACCTTGAAACTGATATTGCAGCTGTGGGACTGCAGGGGGATGGGGGAAGCCAACTTCAGACCCGTACTATTCTAAATATCAGTCTTGCTCTTGACTTCCCAGTCTCCTCTCCCTCTCACCCTGGCTACACAAGCACCTGAGAGGTTCCTAACTAGGCAGTTCCTTAACTCAGTCCTCCTTTCTCCCAGCCCTACAGGCTTGCGGGCTGGTTGATTACAGCAAAGGAAAACATCCCAACCTAGGTAGGTGGTCCTTAGCAAATAGCTCACCCATCTTGGCAGAATCAAATGGTCCTAATTGTAATCTCAGTAAATCAAACCTTTATCATCCTCCAGTGCTTTCTCATTAACCCACTGGAGCCCTTGAAGAACATGTTGTCCTTTGTTTTAATGGAGTTGAATTCTACTCTATTCCTCCTGTTAATGCAGCCAACCCCTGAATAAATTCACCTTTGCATGTTAAACCTTGTCCGGTGCCATTTTTTTCCTTTGACAGAAATCTTTGTGGTCTTCTTTCCTTGTAGTGACAGTGCTGAGGAGCTGCACACAGATCCTTCTGCTCCTAGAACCCATGACTTGTCATTTCTTTCTGTTTTACTTAAACCTACAGAAAACTCATTTTGAGTCCTTGGATAGGGACCAGGGAGTTCAGCTCTCTCCACTGCATCTTTAAGACAGTTTGTAACACAAATCCTGCTTCTTTAATCTCTTCCACAATGCCCCACCCCTAGGATTCCCTAAGGGCTTAAACCTTTGGAACAAAGAGCAAAAAAACTTGTAAATTTTTTTCTCGCTTGCTTCATTACTCTCCTGAGGCAATGAGCCCAAAACCTGCAGGGATGGAAGGAAGGGGGAGGAACCCTATAAGGAGAAAAAAGGAAGAAATACATATTTCAAAAATATTATTTGATCATATACTTTATTTGTATGGAAATCTTATCCCTCCTAACATATTTTAAGCTGCCAGATAGGAGAGGTTGTTTCTTAGTATCTGCCATAGAACCTATAAAGTGAGATGATATGTCTCCTGACGAACTCTGGTTGCTCTCCTTTAGTCTTGTCCATCTTGTCCAGCTTAGAGGAAAATTCTGGAGCTACCCTTGAGGCATAAAGATCACATCTCTGCTGCTTAATCATAAGACTTCTCTTCCCTGTCATTACTAACGAATATATTTTTGGCCATCTCTAGGTATACTGGGTGCTTCTGAACATAGTTCCTCAGAGTAAATGGAATTTTTATCAAATGGAAAAGTTTCAATCCAAATAGTTAAAGAGAATGGTGAACATAAATAATCAGATGACTGTGTGGTGGGGGAAACCTTGATATTTTGAGTCTCCAATCCAAAAATGCCAAAGTGCTTGTCCAAAATTCTCACATCAGAACTCTTGGACTGAGGCACTGAAGATCTTAAAATGTAAACGTGCTATCTGATGATGCTCTAAGATGACTTTGATGGTTACACAGCAGAGAGCAAACCTTAAAGAAATGAGATATAAGACAGGTAAAGTTTTGATGGTGGGGATATAGTCTGTCATGGGAGCTTGGGATGGGGAAGGGAATATGAAAGGAGCTGAGAAATCGGCCCCCAAATTTATGGATTCATCCAGAATGGGCTCTGCTTCTATGGAAAAAGAATGTATGAGTCTACCAACTTTCTTTTTTGTGGGTTGTTGAAGAGAGCTTTATTCATTCTCCACTCACCCAAGCAGGGAGCCCACAGCTGGTGGTAGTGAGCTCCCCAGGGGGTTTTCTGCATTAGCAGGAGCCCCAGAGCCCAGTCTGGGGGGCACCACAGTGATGGAGAAGGGAGAAGAGTAAGTTCTCTTAGTTAACTCCACCTCTGCCTTGGCTCCACACATCCAGCCTCCCCAAAACTCCTTTCCTTCTTGGACTTACAGAGCTAAAGGTGTGGAGATATTCTTCACAAACACCCACAGTCCTAAACCTTGTAAAGGTTTATTAGCTCTTCCATTTTCAGTAGTCCCCCTAGCACTTTTTATCTGAAGAGAGGATGATTAAAAATGTTTTTGCATGAGGAAGAACAAAGGAATGTCATTACTGCAGGGTGCTGAAAATCAACAGTAATTAATATTTTAAAATTTCAACCTATGTGTGAGACTAAAGCAAAAAATGTTTATTTTGTACAAAATTTATATTTTAACTAGTCCATCTCCTGATATAACTTATGTAGATAGTTGGTTGAACAACATAAGTACAGGAACCTTGGGTAGGACATGAGATTTTGTTGGTTTGTCCAGAGTGATGAATCCCAGAGTGATTTGATCAGTGAGTGGAAAAGTATTTGCAAAGTTCCGTTCAGGGAATGATGAGAACGGGGAAAAATTCAACCTCTGCAAGTTGAATTCTTGATATTCTCACAAGCAGTGTGGACAACCAAAGCTATAGACTTAACCCCACAAAGGGTAGGTCAAGCCTACTTAAAATTAGGCCTAGGAGTCACCCCCAAGAGAACCTCTTTTATTGCTCAGATGTGGCCTCTCTCTCCAGCCAATCCAACAAGCGAACTCACCACCCTCCCCCTGTCTACATGGGACATGACTCCCAGGGGTGTGGACTTTCCTGGCAACGTGGGACAGAAATCCCAGAGTGAGCTGAGACTCAGCATCAAGGGATTGAGAAAAACTCTAGAATGAGCTGAGACCCAGCATCAAGGGATTGAGAAAACCTTTTCAACCAAAAGAGGGAAGAGTGAAATGAGATAAAGTATCAATGGCTGAGAGATTCCAAACAGAGTCGAGAGGTTATCTTGGAGGTTATTCTTATGCATTAAGTAGATATCACCTTGTTATTCAAGATGTAGTGGAGAGGCTGGAGGGAACTATCTGAAAATGTAGAGCTGTGTTCCAGTAGCCATGTTTCTTGAGGATGATTGAATAATGATATAGCTTTCACAATGTGACTGTGTGATTGTGAAAACCTTGTGTCTGATGCTCCTTTTATCTACCTTGTCAACAGACGAGTAGAGCATATGGAATAAAAAGAAATAATAAGGGGAACAAATATTAAAATAAATTCAATTTGAATGGCTAGTGATCAATGAAAGGGAGGGGTTAGGGGTATGGTATGTATAATCTTTTTTTCTGTTTTTGTTTTATTTCTTTTTCTGTTTTGTCTTTTTATTTCTTTTTCTGGATTGATGCAAGTGTTCTAAGAAATGATAACCTTGTGAAAACCTTGTGTCTGATGCTCCTTTTATCTACCTTGTCAACAGACAAGTAGAACATATGGAATAAAAATAAATAATAGAGGGAACAAATGTTAAAATAAATTTAGTTTGAAATGCTAGTGATAGATGAAAGCGAGGGGTAAGGGGTACGGTATGTAAAAATTTTTTTTTTCTGTTTTCGTTTTATTTTTCTGTTTTGTCTTTTTATTTCTTTTTCTGAATTGATGCAAATTTTCTAAGAAATGATCATGATGATGAATATGCAACTATATGATGATATTGTGAATTACTGATTATATATGTAGAACGGAATGAGCATATATTAAGAATGTTTATGTTTCTTTCCTGTAATTGTTTTTTTTTAATTAATAAAAAATTAAAAAAAAAAAGAGGAAGCCAGAGTTTGGAAACAGCCAAGAGGAAGAAGCTGAAACATGATGAGCAGACTTAAGGAGAAAGAGATCTCCCTATGATAGGAAGGAGAGACACAATTGTAGGAACCACAGCAAGAGAGCACATAAAAAGTAGACTTTGAGAGAAACAAGCCTTACTGATATCTTCAATTTGGATCTTTAGCCTGAAAATCTGATCCAAAAAATTTCTTTTGTTTTAGCAAAAAAAAAACAGAGGATGATATGTCATGTTAATGTCACTGCTGGGCCAAGACAAGCTATTTGGGTGCCCAGCCTTCTCTCATCCGCTGGGAATGGAAGATACAGCTTGTGAAATGATCGCCTCACCCTCTCCACCTCCTGTTTAAGTGGCACTGGGATATGCCCGGATCTCAGAAATATGGTGAACACCTGCTAATGAGATACTGCTGGGAGGTCTCACCACAGGGTGAGTTCCTAGTGTTCTGGCTTTGCACCTTTTAGCAAAGAAGTCAAAGACCCTTATTCAAAGCCCCACCGGATCTCTGCTTGATACTTAACCTGGGTGCAATTCTGAGGGTGAATGCAAACACTATAGAGACTTGGAGAATAATTATACTGTCTGAGGCAGCAGTGCACAGTCCTGGGATGCTCAGCTGAGGGCCAGGCCCAAAGCCAGGGCCAAGGCCGGGGCCTCATTCAACACTGCATGCCAGCACCCAGCCTTTCATCTGCAACTTCGTAGACATTCACCAATGTTTACTGTACTGAAGTGAAACTGCACTTAGTCCACATTCGTGGAATTCGGGTCCACCTTACCAAAATCTTTAATAACTCTAAACAAAGCCTCAGGCTCTAAAAACAGATAAACTAGCTTTATTACTCAAGTCAGAAAATTCCAATTCATTGTCTTTTGCTTTTCTTACTTCTTTGCAGAGACTAAAGGAAAGCAAAATGAAGAGAAAAGTCCCTTCATCTTGCCAGACCAGACACTCATGTGCTTTTATGGAATAAGCATTTTATATCAGTACTAGACAAAATAGTAGATTCCTTCTGAGAAAAGATGAAAGGAATGACAAATTTGGCCAGAGTGGGATTACCAAAGGGTTTTTTCTTCCCTCTGGCAAGCTGCTAAACTCCTTGGAACAAAATAACCCTTCCGTCTGGGATATGTGTTAGACCTGACCTGGCTGTGGCTTTTCCCCCAGACATTGTAAGGCAAGTTCTTTGATTATTATCCTTGTTTAGACTCAGCTAAACCCATTAAAAAGGACTTCTCAAGTTGCTACTGTTATTTTGGAAATTTCTTAGCTTCAGAGATGGTGGTCTATGACTTATTTACAATAAGACTTATTGCAGAGCCTCAAACTCTTGGCTGGGTTTTTACTCAACTCATAGAACTCCCAATAGTTGATGCAAATAGAATAAAGTAATTGAAATGGAATAGGATGATCTAAACCTGCGAAAGATTCTAAATGGTTGCTCTTTGACCTTATGATATATTTGTGGCAACCTATATTCTGAATGCCCAACAGGCTGCTTTCCTTCCATGAGAAAGAAGATTTGAAATTAAGGCTATCCTGGGAGTACATCATATGGTCACTTTATGTGTATTGTATACTATGTGACTCTCTAAGTTGTTTTCTAACCTTGTTTTGTTTAGACTGATATTCTAGCTACTTCTTTTCCATAACCTCACATAAGTTTGAAGGTAGCCCAAATAGCAATGGCTAAGGAAGTTAGGGAAGAGAAATTGATTCAGATTTTCTGAATGGATGACTCAGAGATACAGATGCTGCAGATCCAAAATAAGTTATGTTTTATTTTTTTTGTTGGAAATCTCTTTAGTAAATAAAACAACTTGTTGATTATGATGACTCCATAGACACCATTTGGTTAGCTGAATTCCAGTTGCTTTACCTTTAGATTTATGAGTGTTTTGCTGAAGGATTTAATTTAGCTTATTCTTGTCTCTTATTTTGCCTTTGTGTGAATTGTCTATTGCATCATAACAAACCAACTCAAAACTTAGTGGCTTAAAACAGCAAACATTTGTTATCTCAGTTTTGTGGGTCAGAAATCTGGGTGTGGCTTAGGTGGGTGCTTCAGTTCCCCCTTGGCTGTTGGTCAGCGGCTTTTCTCAGTTCCTTCCATAGGGGCCTTTCTAGAGGGAAGCTCACAAACAGCATCTGGCTCCTTCGGCATGAGTAAGAGAGAGAGAGAAAGAGAGAGTAAGATAGAAGTCATAGTCTTTTGGTAACCAATTCTTTGTAACCAACCATCACTTTTGTCATGGTGTATTAGCAGCAAGTCACTAGGTTCAAATCACATTCAAAGGGAGAGGAATTACACAAGCGCATCAATACCAGAAGGGGGGATCACTGGAGACATTGTAGATGCTTCTTCCTGCAGTCATCAGAAAGAGAAAAAATTGAGCATTTTATTTGTAATCAAACTTACTATTACCTAGATACGGCAGAAAATGCAGAAGCAATCAAAGAAAAAATAAATTGGACTTGATCGAAATGTTAAAACTTTTGACTGTCAAAGTGTATATTGAAGAAAGTGAAAAATCCCACAGAATTAGAGAAAATATTTGCAAATCTGATGAGAGTCTAGTCAGTATCCAGACTATATAAAGAACTCTTAGAACTCAATAATAAAATGAAAAAATAACCCAATTAAAATATGGGCAAAGGATTTGAATAGACATTTCTCTCCCCAAAAAGTATACAAATGGCCATTGCACATGAAAGATGCTCAACATTATCAGTCATTAGGGAAATGAAAATCAAAGCCACAATGAGATATCACTTCACATCCACTAGAAAGGCTATCGTGAAACAAGTAAAAAATAACCAAGTGTGGCAAGAATGTGAAGAAACTGGATCCCTTATACATTGTTTGTGGGAATGTAAATGGAGCTGCCACTATAAGTTTGGCAGTTCCTAAGAAAATTAAACATGTAACTAAAGAGACTGACAAACACAATACACAATCCTGGATGAGATCTAGCCAGGAAGGAGAAAAGGCTCAAAGGGACATTATTGGGACATATGAAAAAATGAATATAGTTTGTAAGTTTTATATTAATATTAAATTGCTTGAATCTGGTAACTGCATTTAAGGAGCATGATGTACACAACCTATACTCAAGTGTTCATAAAAAAAGATATATAGATACAATATTTGTCAAATGTGGCAGAAGTCAAAACTGGTTGTCTGGGAATCAAGGGGTGTAGGAGTATATTGGATTTCTCTGTATGGAGCTTGTATTATTTTTGTTACTGTCTTATAAGCTTGAACATATTTCAAAATAAAAACTGAAAACAAAAAGTTAAACATAGAATTACCACATGACCCAACAATTCCACTCTTAGGAATATACCTAAGAGCATTGAAATATATATTCACACAAAAACTTGTGCATGCATGTTCATAGCAGCATTATTCATAATAGCCCAAAACTGAAACAGCTCAAATGTCCATCACCTGACAAATGGATAAGTAAAATGTGGTACACCATGCAATGGACCATCATTTAGCCATAAAAGGTAACAAAGTACGATGCATGCTACAACATGGATGAACCATGAAAACATTAAGTGAAATAAGCCAGACACAAAAGGCCACATATTGTATGATTCCATTTATACAAATAAATAAATAAATTTGGGAATGGGGATTAATAGGGATGAGTTTTCTTCTTGGGGTGATGGAAATGTTCTGGTATTATATAGTGGTGATAGTTGCATAACATAGTGAACATACTATAAGCCACTGAATTGTACCTTGTAAAATGGAGAATTTTATAAGATGTTATGTGGATTCTACGTCAATTAAAAAATTTTTTAAATTACTATTAGAAGCAGCAGAAATATTAGCTGCGTGCTAGGTATCTTTCAGGGTGTAGGTTCTAGACAGAAAACAGTGGCTCTCCACTTTGGCAAAAAGAATTGCATGAGAGCTTTTAAAAACCCTGATGGAGAGAAGAGCCAAGATGGATGCTCAGTGAGGTGTGGGATTTAGTTTGTCCTCCAGAGAAGCTAGTAAATAGCCAGAAATAGTATAGAACAACTTCTGGGGTCACATCAGTGACCGGACACACAGCATACACCAGTATGGACAAGTTGGGCCAGCTGTGATCCTACCCAGAACAGCTTCTCAGGATCCAACTGCCCCAGGCAAGGGTGGAATTAAGCTTGTCTGACAGCTTGTCTGGAGGCTGTGCTTTCCCCAGGAGAGGGGTGGGGTCCAGCTCAGGTGGAATTCCTCCCTCAAGGAATTGAGATACCAAGGTCTGGAAAACTGAAGCAATTAAAGCCAGCCTACAACCTCTCATCTGTCTCAACCATGCCCCCAGTAGGGACAGTCTGCTGAAGTTAAAGGTACCACATCATTTTATGCTGGCAGGACCCACAGGCAGACAGGTGCCACATACGGGGCAGGATAGGAAAAGCACAGAGTTTAGAGGCTTCATAGGAAAGTCTTTCAACCAGTTGGGTCTCAAGGTACCATACAGGCAGGGGAAGAAACAAGAAAACAAGAACTGAAAAATTCTGATCTGTTAAATGAAACCTAAGATAGAGGTCTAAAATAAGCTGAACTGAATGTCAAATAATAGATAGAGAACAAAGACATCCAGCAAGAACATCCTAGGTAAAAAAGTGGAAACAATCTCCAGAATAAACTAATTAAAGAAATTAAATACCTAGATGCCAGCAAAAAATTTAAAAATCAAACTAGGAAAATTGAAGATATGGCCCAGTCAAAGGAACAAACCAACAATTCAAATGTGATACAGGAGTTAAAGCAATTAACTCAGAATGTTCAATCAGACATGGAAAACCTCATCAAAATCAAATGAATTGAATTGAGGGAGGATATAAAGAAGGCAAGGAATGAACAAAAGGAATAAATTGAAAGTCTGAAAAAAAAGAAATTACAGGACTTACGGGAATAAAAGGCACAGTAGAAGAGATGAAAAAAACCATGGAAACCTACAATGTTAGATTTCAAGAGGCAGAAGATAGGATTAGTGAACTGGAGGGTGCAACATCTGAAATCCAACAAGCAAAAGAAAATATAGGGAAAAGAATGCAAAATATGAGCAGGGACTCAGGGACTCGAATGACAACATGAAGCACATGAATATACATGTTGTGGGTGTCCCATAAGGAGATGAGAAGAGAAAAGGAGGAGAAAAACTAATGGAGGAAATTATCACTGAATATTCCACAACTCTTATGAAAGACTTAAAATTACAGATCCAAGAAGTGCAGCATACCTCAAACAGAATAGATCCAAATAGATGACTCCAAGACACTTACTAATCACAATGTCAGACATCAAAGAGAAAGAGAGACTCTTGAAAGCAGCAAGAGAAGAGCAAATCCATTACATACCAGGAAAGCCCATTAAGACTATGTGTAGATTTCTCAGCAGAAACTATGGAGGTGAGAAGACAATGGGATGATATATTTAAGACACTAAAAGAGAAAAACTACCAACCAAGAATTCTATATCCAAAAAAAATTGTCCTTCAAAAATGAAGGGGAAATAAAAATATTTTCAGACAAAATAATCACTGAATTTGTGACTAAGAGACTGGCACAGCAAAAAATACTAAAGGGAGTGCTAGAGGCAGATAGGAAAAGACAGCAGAGAGAGGTGTGGAGAAGAGTGTAGAAATGAAGACTATCAGTAAATGTAAAAAGAAGAAAAATTAGATATGACATATAAAACCCAAAAGGCAAAATCTACCATAATAGTTGGAGACTTCAGTTCCCCCTCTCATCAAGGGACAGAACATCTAGACAGAGGATCAATAAAGAAACAAAGAATTTGAATAATACTATCAATGAACTAGATTTAACAGACATTTATAGAATACTACACCCCAAAACAGCAGGATACACATTTTTCTCAGGTGCTCATGGATCATTCTCAAAGATAGACCATATGCTGCATCACAAAGAAAGTCTCAATAAATTTAAAAGGATGGAAATCATATAAAACACTTTGTCTGATCATAAAGGAATGAAGGTGAGCCTCAGGAAATCAAAAACAGGCAGAGGGCCAGAAAATTCACAAATATATGGAAGCTCAAAACACATTCTTAAACAACCAGTGGGTTAAGGAAAAAATTACAAGAGATATCAGTAAATATCTTGAGGCAAATAAAAATGAAAACACAACATATCAAAATTTATGGGATGCAGCAAAGGAAGTGCTAAGAGGGAAATTTATTGCCCTAAATAAGTATATCAAAAAATAAGAAAGAGCAAAAATCAAGGAATTAACTGTCCACTTGGAAGAACTAGAAAAAGAACAGCAAACTAACCCCCAAAGCAAGCAAAAAGAAAGAAATGATGAAGATTAGAGAAGAAATAAATGAAATTGAGAATATGAAAACAATCAAGAAAATCAACAAACCAGAAGTTGGTTCTATGAGAAAATCAATAAAATTAATGGACCCTTACCAAGGTTGACAAAAACAAGAAGAGAGAGGATGCAAATAAATAAAATCAGAAATGGAAGAGGAGATGTTCTAGTTTGCTAGCTGCTGGAATGCATATACCAGAAACAGAATGGCTTTTAAAAGGGGGAATTCAATAAGTCACTAGTTTACCATTCTAAGGCTGAGAAAATGTCCCAATTAAAACAAGTCTATAGAAATGTACAATCAAAGGCATCCATTCAGGGAAAGATACTTTGGTTCAAGAAGGTGGATAAAGTTCAGAGTTTCTCTCTCAAGTGGAAGGGTACATGGTGAACACAATCAGTGTTTCTCTCTCATCTGAAAAGGCACATGGTGAACACAGTCAGGGTTCCTCATCTGCTAGATTCTTCTCCTGGCTTCCTGTTTCATGAAGCTCCCTGGGAGGCATTTTTTTCCTTCATCTCCAAAGGTCGCTGGCTGGTGGACTCTGCTTGGTGGTGCTGCAGCATTCTCTGCTCTCTCCAAATCTCCCATTCTCCAAAATGTTTCCTCTTTTTTTTTTTTTTTTTTTTTTTTTTAAGACAGAGAGAAGGAAGGAAGGATAGAAGGAAGGAAGGAAGGAAGAAAGGGAAACATCTTTAAACATTTTCTTGTTTTTTATTGTATTCTGTTTCTCCGTTTTTGTTACATGGGCTGGGGCCGGGAATCGAACCGAGGTCCTCCGGCATAGCAGGCAAGCACTTTGCCCGTTGAGCCACCGCGGCCCGCCCTGTTTCCTCTTTTATAGGACTCCAATAAACCAATCAAGACCCACCCAAATGGGTAGAGACATGTCGTCACCTAATCCAGTTTAACAACCACTCTTGACTAAATAACATCATCCAGGGAGATAATCTGATTACTGTTTCAAACATACAGTATTGAATAGGGATTATTCTACCTTTATGAAATGGGATTTTGATTAAAACATGGCTTTTCTAGGGGGCATACGTCTTTCAAACCAGCACAGGAGACATAATCACTGACCCCACAGAGATAAAGGAGGTAATGAGAGGATACAATGAACAACTTTATGCTAGTAAACTAGACAACATAGATAAAATGGACAATTTCCTAGAAAGACATGAACAACCAACACTGGCTTGAGAAGAAATAGAAGACCTCCACAAACCAATCACAAGTAAAGAATTGAATCAGGGCCACGGTGGCTCAGCAGGCAAGAATGCTTGCCTGCCATGCCAGAGGACCCGGGTTCAATTCCTGGTGCCTGCCCATGTAAAAAGAATAAAAATAAAAAAATAATTAAAAAAAAAAAAGAACTGAATCAGTCATTAAGAAGCTCTCCTGCCAAAAAAAAGTCCAGGACCAGATGGCTTCACATGTGAATTCTACCAAACATTTAAGACAGAATTAGTACCAATCCTGCTTAAACTCTTCCAAAAAATTGAAGAGGAGGGAAGTCTACCTAACTCATTCTATGAAGCCAACATCACCCTCATACCAAAACCAGTCAAAGAAGAGAAAATTACAGACCAATCTCTCTAATGAATATAGATACAAAAATTCTCAACAAAATTCTTGCAAATCAAATCCAGCAGCACATTCAAAGACTTATATACACCATGACCAAGTAGGATTCAACCCAGATATGCAAGGATAATTCAACATAAGAAAATCAATAATGTAATACACCATATCAACAAATCAAAGCAGAAAAATCACATGATCATCTCAATTGATGCAGAAAATGCATTTGACAAAATTCAACATCCTCTCTTATTGAAAACACTTCAAAGGATAGAAATAGAAGGGAATTTCCTCAATATGATAAAGGGAATATATGAAAACCCACAGCTAACATCATCCTCAAAGGGGAAAAACCAAAAACTTTCCCCCTAAGATCAGGAACAAGACAAGGATGCCCACTATCCCCACTTTTATTCAACATTGTGTTGAAAGTTCTAGCCAGAGCAGTTTGACAAGGAAAAGAAATACAAGGCATCAAAATTGGAAAGGAAGAAGTAAAACTCTCACTGTTTGCAGATGATATGATACTATATCTCAAAAACCTGGAAAAATCCACAGCAAAACTACTAGATCTAATAAATGAGTACAGCAAAGTGGCAGGTTACAAGAGCAACACTCAAAAATCTGTAGTGTTTCTATACACTAGTAATGAACAATCTAAGGGGAAAAGCAAGAAAAAAATTCCATTTACAATTGCAACCAAAATAATAAAACATTTAGGAATGAACTTAACTAAGGATACAAAAGACTTATACAAAGAAAACTAGAAGAAATTGCTTAAAAAAAAAAAAAAGAAGAAGACCCAAACAGAAAAAAAAAACAGAAGACCCAAATAAATGGAAGGCCATTCTGTGTTCATGGATTGGAAGACTAAATATAGTTAAGATGTCAATTCCACTTAAATTGATTTATAGATTCAATGCAATACCAATTAAAATCCCAAAAACTTACTTTTCAGAAATAGCAAAGCCAATAACCAAATTTATATGGAAAGGCAGTGTGCCCCAAATAACTAAAAATATCCTGAGAAAGAAAAATGAAGTTGAAGGTCTCATACTACCTGACTTTAAGGTGTATTATGAAGCTACAGTGTTCAAAACCGCATGGTACTGGTATAAGGATAAGGACTGACCAATGGAATAGAATAGAGTGTTCAAATATAGACCTTCTCATCTATGGACAATTGATCTTTGATAAGGCAGTCAAGCCAACTTACCTGGGATGGAACGGTCTCTTCAATAAACGGTGCCTAGAGAACTGGATATCCACATGCAAAAGAATGAAAGAGGATCCATATCTCACACTCTATACAAAAATTAACTCAAAGTGGATCAAAGACCTAAACATCATATCTAAGACCATAAAACTTTTAGAAGAAAATGTAGGAAAATATCTTATAAATCTTATAATAGAAGGTAGTTTCCTAGATCTTATACCCAAAGTATGAACATTGAAGAAAGAAATAGATAAATGGTAACTCCTCAAAATTAAACACTTTCATGTGTCAAAGAACTTTGTCCAGAGAGTAAAAAGGCAGCCTACACAATGGTTGACAAAACTTGGAAATGATAACAGATAAAGGTCTAGTATCCAGAATATATAAAGAGATGGTTCAACTCAACAACAAAAGACAGACAACCCAATTACAAAATGGGCAAAAGCCATAAACAGACACTTCTCAGAAGAGGAAATACAGATGGCCAAAAGCACATGAAATGATGCTCAACTTCCCTGGCTATTAGGAAATGCAAATCAAAACCACAATGAGATATCATCTCACACCCACCAGAAAGGCCATCATCAATAAAGCAGAAAATGACAACTGCTGGAAAGGATGTGGAGAAAGAGGCACACTTATCCACTGTTGGTGGCAATGTAAAATGGTACAACCACTATGGAAGGCAGTTTGGCTGTTCCTCAGGAAGCTAAGTATAGGATTGCCATATGATCCGGCAATACCATTGATAGGTATCTATTCAGAGGACATGAGGGCAAGGATGCAAACAGACATTTGCACATCAGTGTTTATAGCAGCATTATTTACAATTACCAAGAGATGGAAACAGTCCAAATGTCCTTCAACAGACAAGTGGCTAAACAAGCTGTGGTATATACATACGAGGTAATATTATGCAGCTATAAGACAGTATAAAGTTATGAAGTATGTAACAACACGGATGGTCCTTGAGGACATTATGTTGAATGAGATTGGCCAGAAGCAAAGGACAAATACTGTATGGTCTCATGGGTATGAACTAACATTAATGAATGAACTTAAAGAATTTCAGTTAGTAACACAGATCATCAGGAGATAGAAATAGGGTAGATATTGGGTAACTGGAGCAGAAGGACTACAGATTGTGCAACAGGACTGATAGTAAAAATTCAGAAATGGATAGCACAATACTACCTATCTGTAATATTTTGTAAGTTTGTCCAGAGTGATACCCTGATAAATTCCAGAGTGGTTTGAACAGTGATTAAAAAGTATTTGCACTAAGAAATGATGATCATACATCTATGTGATGATATTAAGAATTATTGATTGCATATGTAGAATGGAATGATTTCTAAATGTTGTGTTAGTTAATTTTTTTAAATTAATTAATAATAAAAAAAAGTATTTGCAAAGCCCCCTTGGGGGAATGGTGAGAAAGAGAGAAAGTTCAACTTCCCCATTTGAAGAAAGCCTGATATTCTCACAAGCAGTGAGGACTACAAAATCAATAGGCCGAACCCTCAATCTGGTTTTTAGGGTTTGTTCATATGAAACATATCCCCGAAAGGATAGGCTATGCTTATCCTTAATTTATCCTATAAATCCTACTTAAAATTAGACCTGAGGACTTCCAGGAAGATGGCCAACTGGGGAAACTCGAGATTAGCCCTGCTCCACGGAAAAGTTAGAGAAGGGACAGGAGGGTGACTGAGGCTGCAATTCCACAGTGCATCTGGCCTGGGAGAGCCTCTGCACCACACATGGCAGCCCTGGTTGCAGAGGCCAAGGAACTGAGAGGCAGAAGGCTGGAGCCTGGCGCGGAGGCGTGCATCACAGAGCCCAGGAGAGTGCATAGACGGGAACACTGGACTAAAAAGAGTCCTGGAACCGCGCATGTGTACAGCCCTCAGCCTCACTTCCCGGCTCTGAGAAAGTGCTGACCTGCAAAGTCGGATCACTTCTGACCCCCAGTTCATGAAGGCGTAACGCTGACCTGCTGCCACAGCTGTATGTATGCACACAAAGGGCCCCATGCCTTAGACCAGCGCACACCAGGTTTATCGCCACCAGACCAGTGCACACACGCAGCTACATCTTCCCTGCCCACTGGGCGGCCACATTCACAAGCGTTAGCGTCACATCCCCAACCTGTGCCCATACCTGCCCTGAAACAAATCACTGTACTGAGTGCTCCACTCCATACCCTGCTCCCTGCTGTACAATCATCCTGCAAACACAAGACCTGAGACTACTGAAAGAAATCATTTATCAAAGTAAATCAATTAAGATATTTACATGTGATGAAGACAGCAGAAGATCATTAAACATATCACAATGCAGACAGATATAGCCCTGCCTAATGACCAAATTAGAACACCAGATGAGACACAGAAGTTGGAATAACTAATCAAAGATGTTCATACAACTCTACTTAATAAAATAAGTGGGACATAAAGGATATCAAGAAGACAGTAGAAGAGCACAAAGAGGAATTTGAAAGAATAAATAGAAAAATAGCAGAAATCATAGCGATTAAAGATTCTGTTGACCAAATAGAGGCACACAACACCAGATTTGAAGAAACAGATGAAAGAATAAGTGATATAGAGGACAGGATAATTGACTTTGAAGACTCAAAACAGCAAACAGTAAAAAAGATGGAAAAAATTGAATGGAAACCCAGGGAAATGATAGACAAAACAAAGAGCGCAAATATAAGAATCATTGGTGTCCCACAAGGAGAAGAGAGGAGTAAAGGGCTAGGAAGAGTAGTTGAGGATATAATGGGGGAAAACTTCCCAACCCTCATAAAGGACATAAGTACACAAGTCAAAGAAGCCCAAAGAACTCCAAACAGAATAAATCCAAATAGGCCTTCCCCAAGGCACATACAAATCAATCTGTCAAAGTTGAAGAGAAGCAGAAAATACTGAAAGCAGCAAGAGAATTACAGTACATACAAAGGAAATCAAATAAGACTGAGTTCAGGCTACTCAACTAGCACCCTAGAGCAAGAAGGCAGTGGTATGATATAGTCAAGACCCTAAAAGAGAAAAACTTCCAGCCAAGGATTCTTTACCCAGCCGAATTGTCCTTCAAAATTGAGGGAGAGATTAAAGTTTTCACAGACAAAGGAGTCCTGAAAGAATTTGTCAACAAGAGACCGGCCCTACAAGAAATACTAAAAGGGGGGCACAGGTAGTTCAGTGGTTAGATTGCCCATCTTTCATGTGGGAGAACCAGGTTTGATTCCTGGACCATGCACCACCCCACCCCATCCCCTAAAAAGAAATACTAAAAGGAGTTCTGCCAGCTGAAAAAAAAAAAAAAAAGGGAGAGGGAGGTCTGGAAGACCGATATAGATCTGACAAATAAAATTAAAAAGACTAGATGGTGGAATCAGAAATGCCTTTTCAGTATTAACTTTGAATGTTAACAGACTGAACTTACCAATTAAAAGATACAGATTGGCAGAATGGATTAAGAAACATAATTCCGTTATATGCTGCTTAAAAGAGACTCATCTTAGACACAAGGACACAAATAGATTGAAAGTGAAAGGAGGAGAAAAGATTTTCCATGCAAGTTGTAAGCAGGAGTAGCTATACTAATATAGGACAAAATACACTTTAAATGTAAAGACATCTTAAGAGACAAAGAAGGCTGCTACAAAAAGGAACAATGTTGTGAGGCATGCAACAATGTGAACGAACATGTGGGACATTTGGTGAGACAAAATAAGCCAGAAAAAAAACAAAACAAAACAATGGTATGATCACCTTTAGAAAATGCTTACAGGAAAACAGAGGCTTAGATTATAAGCTTTTAGAGCAGATACATTAAGTCTGGAGTGGTGATTATTACTTCCGGATTTTTAGAGGCTGTTTTGTATATATAACCTGATATTTAGAGAAAGAATGAAGCCGAACAGGCCGGGGTTAAAGTAATTCAGACATGGGGTAAGGAAGACAGTGTCTATATTTTAGAATCACACATTCTCTTTGAGACCAATGGAAGGAAGGTTTATTTGATCTCGAACTGAAATTTTTCTGTAGTGCGTAATCTAATTCAACCTATCTGTATAGCTCATTTGAACAACTGAAACACAGTAAGCACAGAATAAGAAAGAGGTCCTTTAATCTGTATAGATTATTGTAATGCCTGGAAATATCCTAGAGTATATTAAGCAGATAATCAAAAAGCATGGGCAATGGGAGGTAGGGAGAAAAGACTATGGAACTACTAAACCTTACCATCAAGGAATACACTGATACTGTGTCAAACTTTAGGGATACCCAAATCAATAGGCCATACTCTCGATCATGAGGCTTACTCTTATGAAGCTTATGTAGGTAGCGGAGAAGCTTAGACTACCTATAGGCATGTATAAACATTACTTCTGGAGGACCTCTATTGTTGCTCAGATGTGGCCTCAGTCTCTCTAAGCCCAACTCTGCAAGTGAAACCATTGCCCTCCCTCCTACATGGGACATGACATCCAGCAGTGAAATTCTCTCTGGCAATGTAGGAGAGGACTCCCAGGGATGAATCCTGGCACCATGGGATCAACAATTTCGTCCTGATCAAAGGGAGAAAAGAAGTGTAATTTATAAAGTATCAGTGGCAGAAAGAGTTCAAATAGAGTGGAGAGGCTACTCTGAAAGTTCCTCTTATGCTTGTAGACCTTGCTACTATAATAATCTGTCAACCCTTTTCCAGGACCATTCCAGCCAATCCTAAAGAACACCTAGGGCAATATATAGGGTTCCACAAGGGTTCCA
This sequence comes from Tamandua tetradactyla, assembly GCF_023851605.1. Lineage (NCBI taxonomy): Eukaryota > Metazoa > Chordata > Mammalia > Pilosa > Myrmecophagidae > Tamandua > Tamandua tetradactyla. Next base: position 57,214,765 of record NC_135345.1, read on the forward strand.
GGCACTAGAGTAACTTTCCAGAAATCTACAACCTCAAATGGGTTCCTGGCTCAGATAAATCCTGAAACCTAGCCCAGGTTCTCCAGAACATCAGATAGTTCCTTCTTCCTACCCCACATTAGTGACAGAACCTTCCAATATCAAAAATTTAGAATTGCCATTGCTCAAACAAGCCCAAAGAGAGGTATAGAAAGATCGAAGGTTATGATGGAATTATAAAAAGAAGATAGGACTTAACAAATGAATATGAATGCTGAATCATTAAATTTATATCTCTTTTAGTCTCCAGTATTTTTACAGTAGCTAGAAGTAAAAACCTAAAATTGTGAAACTGTAACCCATGTAGAAGTCTGAAATATGTTCTACAGTTAATTTGTGGTGCTGTGCTTTGAAATTTATAGCTTTTTTGTATACATGTTACTGTTCACAAAAACAGAGGGAAAAAAAAGTCGATTGTGATGATAAAAAAAGTATTTAAGTCCTCTAGCCTTCTATATTCTGGAGCAGTTACAAGGAAAAATATGAGAGGATCATATGGTAGCCCATGACAAACTCTGGGAAGTGTCCTGTAACCACTTTTTGAAGAGTGCTTTGAAAACTATTGTTTTTATATTTCTTTGCTTTGTATATATGCTATACTATACAATAAAAAAAGTTAAAAAAAAAAGTTAGAAAGGGCACAGCCCAAATACCCCTACAGAGTGTGGGAAAGATCAGAGGTGATGGTGGATTTATACCAAATTCAACCAGAAATTTGGGTTTAACAAATGAGTGCTGAATCATTTTATTTATATTTCTTTTAGCCTCTAGTACCTTTGAGCAGTTAGAAATAAAAACCTAATATTGTGGAACTGTGACTCATACCAAACTGCGAGATCTGTTCTACAACTATTTGTTGAAATGTATTGCTTTTAGGTATATATGTTATTTAATGAGAAGGAGTATAACAAAGAAGATGGAATTTAACAAACGAGTATGACTGCTGAATCAATATATTGACATTTCTGTCAGTCTCCAACAATTAGAGGTGCTAGAAAGAAAAACCTGAAATTGTGGAACTGTAACCCATACCAAACTGTGAATCTGTTCTGTAACTACTTGTTAGAATGTACGTGGAAATTCGTTGGTTTTTCCTGTATGTATTTCACAATAAAAAACATTAAAAAAAAATTAGGCCTAAGAGTCATGCCCCAGAACCTCTTTTGTTGCTCAGATGTGCCCTATCTCTCAGTCAACACGGCAAGCAAACTAACTTTCCTCCCACTCTGTATGTGGGATTTGACTCCCAGGGATGTAAACCTCCCTGGCAATGTGGGACAGAAATCCTAGAATGAGATGGGACTCAGCATCAAGGGATTGAAAAAACCTTCTCAACTGAAAGGGAAGAGAGAAATGAGACAAAATAAAGTGTCAGTGGCTGAGAGTTTCAAATAGAGTCGAAAAGTTATCCTGGAGGTTATGCTTACACATTATATCGATAACACCTTTTTAGTTTAAGGTGTATTAGAGAGGCTCAAGGAAAGTGTCTGAAACTATAGAGCTGTGTTCCAGAACCATTTTTCTTTAAGATGATTATATAATGATATAGTTTTTGCAAGTGACTGTTTGATTGTGAAAACCTTGTTCTAATGCTCCTTTTATCTATGGTATGGACAGATGAGTTAAAAATATGGATTAAAAATAAATAAATAATAGGGGGAACAAATGTTGAAATAAATCAGGTAGAGGGAAATACTAGTGGTCAATGAGAGGGAGGGGTAAGGGCTATGGTATGTGTGAGTTTTTTCTTTTTATTTCTTTTTCTGGAATGATGTAAATGTTCTGAGAAATGATCGTGGTGATGAATATACAACTATGGGATGATATTGTGAGCCATTGACTGCACAACAAGTAATGAATGTTCATACGTTAAGAATGTTCATGGTGTGGGACCTAGAGCAGAGCGTTTTTTAAAGTGCCACATGTAATACCAATGTGCAGCCAAGGGTGAGAACCAGTGACCTAGATCATGGCTCCTCAGGGGGCTGGGGTCCTCAAGAAGTGACTGCTCTTCTCACCATTTTTTCTATTAATGGTAATCAGCAAAGAGAGGAGCTGTTTCTCAACAACTGACTCCTCTTCTGTTGGCCGCAGCCGCAGCTATGACCCTAAGGAACGTTAAAGTAAAAATGAGAGAGAGACTGGGATCAGGGGATCTGGAGACATCAGTCTTCAGACAAGTTTATTTTCAGCCAAGTACAAAATTATATACTAGCAAGAAAGGTGATGAAGGTTGTTTGCATGAAAAATCTAAATAATGCAAAAATAAGTTCCAGGAAGTAAATACTTTTAATGCTAGAATGTTGATTTCCCTTAAGCAAGTCTCTTCCACACCTCATTGTGCTTTATCTGCATATCTCAGCTTCTATTGAAGTTCCAGATCCTGAAAGCGCAAGTCTGCATTTCCTCACAGACTTGTGTTTGTAAGCTTTAGGTTAAACAATAACCTTTTTAACTCCTACACTCTTCCAAGTTGAGATGGCTCCTTGATTTCCCTAATCCATGAGTATTTCATTTTTTGTGGGCTGCTCAGAGTGTTCAGTGGTTTGAAGGGGGTAATTTTATTCTTTACACTTTATTCTTATGTTAGATTAGGTTGCTGTGATTCAACTGTAGGCAGAGAATCATTTGCTCTGCTTTGGAACAAAAGTTGGATTCTGTCCAAATTTGTTGGTGCCTCTGCTCTGAAAAACCTGGATTTTGTATTTTGTGATGTTCCAAAAGGAAAAAGTAAGATACAAGATGTAGCAATGTGAAGACTTTAGACTGGGCCCACACTGTCTCTTCTGTATTTATCATGTAACTGTAATACCCTACTTTATCTAACTGCCTTTAACCTTGGCCTCCCAGAGACTCAGCCCTTAGTATTCTATTCTAAATCCCCCACTTACTAGCAGCTCACCACGTTGCTTTGGCCATGCCACTCACTCTGCTTGCCAAATCTAACTGGGATAGTGTTCAAAACCACAGTGGTCCTAATTAAGTCCACTGACCAATGTATTAACATGCTTTTTCATTCGTCTCCAGAAGCTAAAGCCAATTTGTGAAAAGGGTGGAAATGGGTGAAGAAAGAGAAATGAAGAGTTTTAAAAAGAATCATAATGGAGCAACAACAGCTATTTTAGAGGCCAGGCAGTCTAAACTTACATCTTTTCCATCGGGTAATCCGCCCTTGGCTCCCTTAGTGGGGGGCAGGGACAGTATATGCCCTGGATCAGCTTTGAGAGAAAATTCTAGGAGGGAGACTAGCAGAGATGGGCAGAAAACTTCTGGCAAGTAAGAACACAAAAAATTCAGAGGCCTGTGGAATAGAGGAAACTGAGAAGAAAGAAAAGGGAAGTATCAAGTATAGATCCACAGATCTGCCTGCCTCCTGGAGTAGTGGAAACTAGCCCTCTGTTTAGAATTAAAGTAAAATGTGCAAATCTTAAGGGCATAGCTCAGTGAAGTTTTACATATGTATATATACCTATGAAACCACCAGCCAAATCAAGATTTGGAACATTTCCATATTCCTAGAAAGTTCTCTCATGACCCTTTCCAGGTCAACCCCCTTCTCCCACCAGGAGTGCCATGTTCTAATTTATATCACAACAGATTAATCTTCCCTGGTCTTGAACTTCATATGAATGGAATCATACAGCATATATCTGTTTGTTATGGCCCCTTTTGCATGGTACAATGTTTTTGAGGTTCACCCAGGTTGTTATGCATGTTAATATTTTTTCTTTTATTATTGCCATATAACATTATATAAAACTACCATAATGTTTATCTATTCTCTTGTTAATGGACTTTTTTTCCCATTTTGAACAGTTTTACTCACATATCATACAAGCCAATCTAAGTGAAAAATCAATGGTTCCCAGGTGGTGTAAAGGTGGCTCAGTGACAGAATTCTTGCCTGCCACACGGGAGACCCAGCTCTGGTTCGATTCCCCAAGCCTGTCCATGCAAAAAAAGAAAAAAGTCATTGGTTCCTGGTATAATCACATAGCCATTGCCTTTAACATCACAATCCATATGAGGACATTTCCTTTTCTTCTGCAAAGTATCCCATCCCCTCCCCCATATTCCCTGCTTATTGACATTTAGTTTTGGCATTTTGCCTTTATTATTCCGTGGAAATATATTACAATGTTACTGTTAACTATAGACCTTAGTTTGCATTGATTGTATTTTTTTTCTTGTGTATCATTCCATTTTCAACACCTTGTAATTTTGACATTCATTTCATGCAAAAATATTCTTATATTTGTACATTTAATCACCACCATTGTCCACTCTAGGCATTGCTAAGTTATACCATCTTGGTCTTTATCCTCTATCTTTCCTTCTGGTGTCATACATGCCCCCAGTCCTACTCCCTCAACTATACTCACACTCAGCTTTGTTCAGTGTACTTACATTACTGTGCTAGATGGTATTGTGCTATCCATTTCTTGATCTTGATGATAATTCGAACTGAACATTCGGTACTCCATTAGCACCAAATGCCTAATTGCTAGTCTCTTTCTATCTCTGGTTAATGGACTTTTGTATTGCTTCCAGTTTTAGGCTATTATGGATAATGCTGCTATGAGCATTGGTATACATGCTTTTTTTTTTTACATATTCATTTATTGTGAATATATACCTGGGAGTGGAATTGCTGAATCAGAGGGCAAGTGTATGTTTAGTTTAATAGATACTGCCAAAGAGCTTTCCAAAATGGGTGTATCATTTTACATTTCCACCAACAATGCAAATTCCAGTGGTCATTTTTTAGATGAAAATGAAATCAGCAAACACTTTAACTTTGGCCAAGCCCCTGGCAGCAGAAAATTTGCAAGAGCCTGTAAGATAGGGAACCAGCAATGCTGTACAGCTAAGGGATGAAAGGAAAACAATAAAGCAGAGGGCAGAGGCGCCTGTGAGGTCCTATTTCCACCAGTAATAGTAGAAAAGAAATTCTGAAGCGATGTTTTGGCAATGTCCTAGCATGGACATTAGCTAGTTAATAGGGAAAAAGATTTGGTGGAATGGAGACACTATAATTGTTTTTCCAGCTACCTTATTGAAAACTGTAACTGGCAGGGAGGTGACAGTGTTTCCTTCACTTTCCGAAGCATCAGCAAGTCTTGGGGATCTGGTTAAGATCATAGATTCCCAAGCCCTACATGCAGAGATTCTAATTTAGTAAACCTAATGTTGGGACCCATGAATTTGCATTTTTTGGGGGGGTGGTGCATGGTCCGAGGATGGAACCTGGGTTTCCCACATGGAAGGCAAGCATTCTATCACTGAACCACACATGCTCTCCAGTAATTTGCATTTTTAAGGGGAAGATCCAGGTGATTATCATTTAGTGCTTCAGAAATCATCCATTTTGAAACAAAGTTTAGAGGTTCAGCAAGGCCTGTGTATAATTTGTGCTGGAGAAAATGCAAGGATATTTATATCTCATCTGATCTTACATAATAACACCTTGTTGACACTGTCCTTTTGACCTTTAAATAATTTGTTGTTTCCTTTTTTTTTAAATTGTGGTAGCACATATGTAGAACATAATCTGCTATTTAACTGTTCTTAAGTGTATAACTCAGTGACATTAATTCTATTTACAATGTGCACCACCATCAACATCATTCATTACCCAAACTTTTTCATTACCTTAAACAGATATTCTGTACCCATTAAACAATAACTCTCCATTCCACCTTTCCTTAGTCCCTGGTAACCTCCTTTTTACTTTTTGTCTCTACAAATTTGTTTACTCTAAATTTCCTTAAAGGTAGAAAATATAGTATTTGCCCTTTTGTTTCTGGCTTATTTCCCTTTACATAATATTTCCAAGGTTCATCCATGTTGTAGCATATATTGGAACTTCACTACTTTTTATGGCTAAATAGTGTTCCATTATATAAATACGCCACATTTTGTTATCCAGGTTTTCCAGCGCTATTTACTGAAGAGACTATTTTTCTCCCGTTGTGTAGACTTGGAACCCTTGTAAAAAATAAACTGGCTGTAGATGTGAGGATTTATCTATGGGCTCTCAATTTTATTCCTCTGGTCCATATGTCTATCCTTAAACCAGTACAACAGTATTTTGATTATTGTGCTTTGTGGTAAGTTTTGAAATCAGGAATGAATATCCTTTTAAACACACAAAAATTTTGAAAAAAACTTCAGCCATTCATTCTGTCTCCTGAAGCTCTTCCTCCTACTTTTATAGGTTGAAATGTAAGCTGCAGTTTTTCCTCTTCCTTCCTTGTTGCCAAGAAAGATAGTCACCATGGACAATTCCCAATCTCCCTTTCAAGGAATTTAATGCTAGTTTCCATGTTGAACTAGCGGGAATTTTAGTTTCCTTAGATGCTCAAGTAAATACCATGCAATGAGTTGGTTTACACAGTGGGGATTTATTGATCATAGTTTTGAGACTAGGAGAAGTCTAAATCAAGCCATTTTCAAAGTGATGCTTTCTTCTTGAAGACTGGTGCTCTGGGATTGGCTGCCAGAAATTCTTGGCCTTGGGCTCCTCTGTCACATGTGATTTACATGGTGGCTTCTCCTGGCCTCTCCATTCTCTTCTGGGTTCCACTGACTTCCAGCCTCTGGAGTTTTCTATTTCTGTGTCTGAATTTCATTCCAGTTATAAAGGGCTCCAACAACAGGATTAAGACCCATCCTGATTGAGTTGGTTCATACCTTACCTCCCTGATAAAATAAAAATGAGAGATACCTGGAAAGAAACTCAGAGGTTTTCTTTCCTGCATTCAGAAGAGGTCACGTGGGATGTGATGGTTGGAATGGGGGCAAGAAGAAAAAGAGAAGAGAATCCCAAAGAGGATGACCCAGAACTCAGGCCCAGGAAGGTTATTGAACTATCCAAACCTGGGATTGCTTACCTTTGTTATAGGAATACTAAAAAACCTGATAAGTCACTTTTAGTTGGATATTCAGTCATTTGTAGCCAAAATTATCCTAATAAATATGTGTGATTTTGGTGGCATTGTTTGTTTTGGCTCAAAATGGGTGAATTTTTAAAATGTTTTTTATTGTGAAATATGACATATATACAAAAAAAGAGAGAGAAAAAGCAATTTTCAAAGTACCCTCCAACAAGTAGCTACAGAACATATTTCATAGCCTGGTATGGATTACCATTCCACAGTTTCATGTTTTTCCTTCTAGCTGCTCCAAATCACTGGAGGCTAAGAGAAATATCAACATAGTGATTCAGCAGTCATACTAATTTGTTAAATCCTGTCATCTCTGTTATAACTCTTCCTCCTACTTTGAACCTTCTTCCACTCTATACATATCTTTGAGCCCCTTCTAACTTTCTCATGTTGAAAAGGGCTGTTGATAATATGGGATAGGGGGATGGAATTAGTTGATGTCCTTGGAAAGGCTGGTCCTTCTGGATGTCAGTGTTTATCTAGCTTAGGAACCCTCTGGAGGTAACGAATCTCAGGAAAGTAAACTCAGTGCATGAAACTTTCATAGAACCTCAGTTAGAGCCCTAGGTGTTCTTTAGGGTTAATAAATAAGATGTTGTTTAGGGTTTGACAAACCATGGCAATTGGCAAGATCTAATGAAGCTTGCCTAAGAGTAGCCTCCAGAATAGCGTCTTGACTCTATTTGAACTCTCTTAGCCAATGATGTCTTTCTTGTTTTGTTACCTTTCTTTTCCCCCTTTGGGCCTGGAAGGCATTATTGAGCCCATGGTGTGAGGGCCAGGCTTATCCCTGGGTATCATGTCCCACACTGTCAGAAAGACTTTTACTCCTGAATATCATGTCCCCTGTAAGCGAGGATGGTAATGATTTACCTTGCAGAGTTGGGCTGAGAGACACAGAGGCCATATCTTCACAACAAAAGGGGTTTCCGGGAAGCAACTCTTAGACATAATTACAGGTAGTTTTAGCTTCTTCCCTATAGAAATGAGTTTCATAAGGCCTGGCTTATTTTCTTGGGAGTCCCTAATGTTTGAGAGAGCACCAGGGGTTTAGAATGGGTGAATATTTTAATAAATGGATGAAGAATATGACATTTTAATTTTTTTTTAATTTTCTATCCCAGATGTAAGGACCCAGGGTCCCAGACTGCCCCCCTCTTTCATTTTGAGAGCAAGTCACATAGCCGCCTTCATGAATGGGGCAGACATTAGAGGTCAAAGAATGTAAAACCCCCCTCCCCTAATAACCAGATCTCAAGAGAGTCTGCTGAAACTACACTGTAACCAAATTTCATGAAACCTGAGTTTTATAAGTCTTTCCCTGGACATGCCTCTCTGTTTTCCTCTCTTGGCCTTGGAAGGAGTATAGACTCTCATTACCCAACTAGCTGCCATTAGGGAAGAGCTTCCTCCTGTCTGTAAGCTAATTAAACTCATGGGTAATGTTGTATCTAGTGTGTTCTCTGGTCTCGTGGTTGTGCTGGGCTGGAACACCAGACATCTTTGTGGGCAAGAAATCATATCCCACGAGCTTATTTTCTTCCTTTTTGGCCACTGCAGGTTTGCCTTTGGAGGTTAATATGTTTGGAAGCAAAGCCACAGTCTCGGCCTTACGCAAGGTTATCTGCCCCCAGATCCCCCATATTTGTGCCCTTTCAGGAGCAATCCCAGATGAGGATTGTAATTTTTGTCGTTCTTAATGTAGAAGAGACAATACCTCGTGTGAAGAATCACCTTACTTTTCGCGAACGTGATAGGTAGGTTTTTTTCTTTCCCTCCTTTTCTCTTTCCCTACCCCTCCCTTTCCCCCTCCTTCCCTCTTCTTCCTTTCTTTAATTCCTTCTTTCTTCCTTCCTTTCTTTCTTACTTCTTTCCTTCCTTCCTTCTTTCCCCTCTCTCTCCCTCCCTCCCTTCCTTCCACCCTCCCTTCCTTCTTTCTTTTTCTCTCTCCCTCTTTCTCTCTTTTGCCAAGGGATGAGAGTTAGGCATTGAGCTGTACTTTTTGTGGTTTCTGATACTTTTGGAGGCCTTCCTGAACCTTATTCAAAGAGAAACCTGAAAAAACTCATGTTCTAATTCAGAGCTTCCTGGCTGAACTCAGTGGAACTCAGCTAAGAAATCAAGTTGGTAAGCCAGTGATATTTGAAATGAATAATGGCGGTATTGGGGAATAAGCTTTAATTTTGGTATAAGTAGATCAAATTGCTTCTTAATGGAATTATTTGGCCTAGAGTTACAAATATTTCAGATGCCATTTGGCTTCTCCTAGTTACAGTGATGCAAATAAAAGAAGGATATCTTTCCCTTGCATTATGACATTTGGATGCTAATGCATGTTTGCTTTGATTAATTATATTGTTAATTTAAAAAAGCATCTTTCTTGCCTGCTGATTTCTTATGTCACTGGTTGTTTTGACTAATAGTTGTAATTGAGAGGGACATATTTGTCAGTGTACTGGCAGGAAATAGATGACAGAGCTAATTAAGGAGAATTAAATGGAGGAACTCTACAAAGGTGTAACAAGGGAAGTCAATAAGATATAGTGATGCATTGAGCCTAACAACAGTTACCCCTCCGAGGCTTAGAATGGGTCAAGGGGAGGAAGAGATTTCTGGAAACCGGAGGGACCTGCAGCTTTGGAGAGGGCCTCCAGGCAGAAGCTGTGGCCTTGGGTAGAAAAACATAGCCACTGCTAAACCATAACTGGGATGGACAGAACCAGGAAATAAAGAGCCCGGCATCTCTCTTCTCTTACCCTCTGATCTCTGCTAGTGCCTCTCATTGACTGAACTCAACCAGAAGCCAGATGCCTGGTTGATGAAGTCTGTAAATGTCATTCTCCCTGCCCACAGAGTGGAGGAGAAAAGGAAGGAGAATGGATCTGGAAGGGCAAATGGAGACTATCCATCTGTGTGCCTTTGTTTTTCCTTGCCAATAACTTGGAACCAGTTAGTAGGTAGACATTCTTTAATAACTTATGCCTTTATTGCTTAAAATTAAGGTTAGGCTTTAGAATAAGAGACATCCCCGCCCCCAAATACACACACAAACACTGTAACAAAACCAGGATAGAAGTTCATTTTTCTATCAGGTAACTGGTAGGAATTTAGGGCTGGTGTGATGACTTGATGATATTAAGAACGTTTGTAGGTAATTAGCTCTGTTGAAGAAATATTCGTTTTTCTTTTCTCTTGAAATAAGAGAGATTTAAGCTTCTCTGCCCCCTTGAGGTTAGATATGGCCAGGCAACTTGCTTTGACCAATGAAATTAATGTCATAGAGCATTTAATTGCCAGTGCAAGGTTCTTTTGCACTCTTTTCACCTTGCTCTGAGATTTGTGGAAGCAATGTTGATACAGATGTGTATACTGAACCATTCTATGAAGGACAATTCTCCTGAAAAATTGCTTAAAGCTGCCGCAGATTTGTGGGGCTCAGATATAACCATTGCTTTTAAGCTGCTGAGATTGGAGGTTGGATGTTAGTGCAATTAAACCTAGTATTTCCTGACAAATACAGAGACACAGGCTCCTTCTGTATCATTGCTCCCCATGATGACCCTAAGGTCATCCACTTGATCCACATGATGGCTAATTAGCATGGTCTCACTTTTGCTATGGGAAGTGGGAAGGAGAAACCAAAAGACACACTTACTCTTTTTAGGAGAGTGACCTGAAAGTGGCACATATTACTTCCTCTCACATCCCATTAGCCAGAACTTAATTACATGGCCACAGCTAGTGTTTTAGTTATATATTGCTGCATGACAAATTACTCCAAAGTTTAGCAGCTAAAAGCAGCAAACATTTATTATATTACAGTTTCAGGAACTGCCTAGCTGATTGGTGCTGGCTCAGGGGCTGCAGTCATTTGAAAGCTCGATAAGGGCCGAGGGTTCACTTCCAAGCTCACTGACATGGTTGTTTGCAGACCTCAGTTTCCCACTAATTGTTATCAGGAAGCCTCCATTCACTGAGATATTGTCTCTCCACAAGGATTCATCCATATGGCAGCTGGCTTCCTCCGAGAGAGAAAGAGAAAGCGAGAGAAACCGAAATGGAAGCTGCTAAGGTGTGAATACTAGTTGGCAGGCATCATTGACAGCAACATGGAAGCTGGCTAAAAATTTACCTACAAAAAAAGTTAGAACATTTAGTCTTTAGGTAGACAGCTATCTCCTCATCTAACACTTGGGAGGTTCTATTACTACAGTTAAGTAGGGGAGAACTAGAATTCTTTGCATCAGCTCTCCCCTCTGGCCACTTAAATATCTGTTTGTGGACTCTTTCCTATACAACAACACAATTTCTTTATTCTTAAAAGATTCTGTGCTTCTGGAATATAATTCTTATAACCCGCAAGATTTCTCCCCTTGACATCACTTATCCCCAGAAATTTGCCTTCTTCACTCTCAAACAATGCCAAATTTCCAAGTGAAAACCTTTTGAAAAAGAATGGGGAGAGGGCTCTTCTTTGGCCTTCCATCTGGAAGAGAAAGAAAATCCCTCTGCATTGCTAATCTGAATCTCTAAGGATGAGTCATAGAAGCTATGAGTCATTGCATTTAAATAGTTGGATGAGTTACATAAATTTAGATTCACGTTCCATGTATGCTTTGATGAGTTTAGGTGATAAACTCTCATAATAAACCTCATTGAAATCTATGTCAGAAGAGTAGGGCAGCATTCAAATATTTGGAGCAGGACAGCTGGGATGGTGAAGGTGAAGGGAGATTGTCCAGGGATCTGGACAATCTCATAATTGCTTATATAGAACACAACATATAGCACCAGGCTTCATAAAACCAATATAACTTATTCTCCTGCATCGTCCATATAAGCAGTGGCTAATGTTCCAGATTCTTCCTTGAATTTTGTCCACGTCACTGCTTATTTGCACCTCTATTATGGGAGGAGTATCTGTAGTTACCTTTGTTCTGAATTCCTGCTACTCCTGGATTCTTATTACCCTGGAAGCTGACTTTTCTCCTGTCATGAACTCCTCTCTTCCTTTCTTCGTTCTACCATTAGTCAGGATGCTTTTCGTTGTACCTTTTTGTTGCACACACCGAGAGGAGAGTTCACTAGTTCACAGAGCTGGGACGGCTGGGGTAGCTCAAAGGAAGAGTGGGTCTCAGAACCCGGAATCAGGACTGAGTGCCATCAGGATCCATTCAATCTCTGTCTCTCTGTCTCTCTGTCTCTGTGTCTGTCTTTCTGCTTCTCTCTTACTGTCTTTCTCTCTCTAACTCTCATCTCTGCCTGGATTCATTCTCTCCTGTTTCAGAGTGGCATTCTCATGTACCTGGCTGCTCACAACCCCACACCTCCACCTCACAAGTAAATGTAAGAGGATGAGAGAGAACTGCCCTTCTATGCACAATAGGGAATATTCTGGCAAAGGACTTTGATTGGCTTAGGTCCAGAGTCCATTGGTTAGTTCAGTTCCTTTGTGCAAGGAATATGGTATGAGTGAGAGGCTGCATGGATCCAACTTTGTGCTAGAGATGGAGAATATAAAGCACTGCATTTAACTGCTTTGTCAGGACCATAGGAAGTGGGGAGGAGTTCTACAAATAAAGAGGTGCTGGTGCCAGAAGAAGAGGGGCAGGTAGCCACTGCCACAGTTCACTGCATGCAACAGCCTGGTTCAAGCAGCTCCTTTCCACTCCTCCAAAGCATCACCAACATGAGATCCTTTTGAGTACTAGAGCATTCCTGAAGGTTTGAGAACAATAAAGGACAGTTACAGCACAGCAACAACAATCCTAGCATGTCACAGATATTCATTTAAAATACAATATTTGACATTTAAAATCCCTAAGCCGAACCCACCAGCTCTCTCTGGCTCAGCTGACATGTTGCTGGGGCTTGCTTTCTCCACCAGATCATTCTGATCCATCGCCACCCCCCCCCTACCCCTTTTCTATGGGCCTGAAAGTCCCAAATGTCCTCCTACCTGAATTTCCTTGGAACGAAGTCCTCAACTCCTGCTACTCTACTGTGCACAGCAACTGAGTTCTTTATTTCTGTCTCCTTCTTGTCCTACTTTTCACAGCCCCCAAATCTCATCAAGATATTTCTGTAAACAAAAGAGCAAATTTTCTCCTTAGGAGGGATCTTTCCATCTTTTTAGAGCAATGGTTCAAACTGCTTCTAGCTTCTAAAACTGTTACCTTTTTTTCCTCCCTGCTCCACATGAAATTTTTTTTTATATGCTGTATGGCAGGGTTACATTTCATTATTTTTCCATGTGAATATCTTGTTATTGCAGCACCCTTTGTTGAATTTTGTTTCTTTGTTTGTTTTGCTTGTTTGTTTTTTGGGGGAAGTACATAAACCAGGAATCGAGCTTGGGTCTCCTGCATGGCAGGTGGGAATTCTACCACTGAACTACCCTTGTGTCCCCCTTGCTCCATATGAATTTATGCACCTAGAAAGCATGTGCTTCCATATGGTACAGCAGAATATTAAGGTTAATAAAATCTTAACTCTGGGTAGTGGTATCAGGGATAAATTTTATAGGTTTTGTTGGTTTTAGTAAATGTTTCTTTTTTGCTCATCTATTTCTACAGTTAACAAATGAAATTGGTTCAAGGTAAGAAGAAAAGAAAGGGCAGAATTTGCTGCTTCTGTACCTTTTATCAAGAAACAGAAAAACTTTCCCAGAAGCCTCAGCTCCCTCCAGTCTTCAATCTAAGTTTCGCTGGCCAGACTGTGTCACATGACCATGAAAGCTTTAAGGGTGGAGAGGAAAAGGGAGTATTCCATTCCCACAGCTTGTACAGTCTCTACAGAGAAAGGCAGCAACAGAGAATAGGCTGGCAATGATTATTGGTCCAGGCAACCAACTGTCTGCAATGGCAGAAATAGGACACAAGGTAGAGAGAGAAGGGACTGTGCAGAGACTTTTTTCAGTCTGGGATAGGTCTTATCTCAGGTTGTGGAGGGTGTTGGTATGTGGCCTTGGCTGTCAAGATGGGACTTCTGATAATATAATTTAAACCTCCTGGCCTTCATTAAGGCTTTACTCAGGCATCAGAATGGATCTCCTGGCATCCAGAATGGGAGCGAAGCCTTGTAATTCTGTATAGCTTAATATAATACCAGGATACGTCTCAGTCTATGGTGGCTGATAACTAAAAAGTATTGGTGGAGTCCCTTGAGGATCTGAAGGGGGAAAAATATTTAGAACTATAAAGTCTTCTATCTGTAGGGGAGAATCTAAGACTACCTAGAACGATGCCTAAGAGTTGCTTCCAGGAAGCCTCTTTGCTGCTCAGAGGTGGTCTTTCCCTCTCTAAGCCAGAAAAATCACTGCCATCCCCCCTACATGGTATAAGCCATTCAGGGCTGAAAAATCTCCCTGACAACGTGGAGTATGACTCCGCTGGATGAGTCTGGCCTTGGCACTGTGGGATTGCCAACACATTCCTGGCCAAAAGGGGGGAAAGAAGTGTAATAAAATTAGGCATCAGTGGGCAAGAGAGATCAAATGGAGTCAGGAGGATGTTTTGGAGGCTGCTCTTATGCAACCTCCAATTAGATAGTGCTAATTGTCATGATTTGCTAAACCTCAACCAGTGTCTCTTGTTGACTCTTAAGAACACTTAGGCCTTGAACTGAGACTCTGTAAAGGTTTCATGCACTAGGTTTGCCTTCCTGGAACATATAATTTCCAGAGGGTTCCTAGGTCAGATAAATCTTGAAACTCAAAGGAACTAGCCTCTCCAGGATTATCAATTACACCTCCCTATCCTTTAGTGTCTATACTCCTCCTCAATATGAAAAAGTCAGAATAGGCATTCCCCAAAGATCTCTATAGATTGGGAGAGGGATTAAAGAAGAAGGAGGAGGTGTAATAGAGAAAATCGGATATAACAAATGAGTGTGGCTGCTGAATACTATATTAATATTCCTTCTAGACGCCAGTATTTTGGAGCAGCTAAAAAAAAAATCTGGGACTATGGAATATAGCCCAGGACAAACTTAGAATCTGTTCTATAACTACTTGTTGAAGTGTGCTTTGGAAATTACTGCTTTTTTCTTTGTTTTGTATAAATATTATACAATAAAAACTTTTTTGTTGTTTTTTAAAAAATAATCCTGCTCTGTCTTCTTTAGTACTTTGTAGCAATAATTATTAGCATTACTTACAAAGCACTTTCTTTTGGTAGCTGTTTTACCGTTGACAAAGAAAACTCAAGGAGATTAATATTGGTAACAAATTCACATTTAAAAGGACACTGAATCTTCCTTCCCTCCCAACACATGCCATTCAAGGACGCTAGATTCCTAGGCCAAGATAAGCACAGAAAGTGATCTTTCTGCCATAAATGGTGCTTCTGGCCCCAAGCTGAAGGCACACGCTCTGCAAAGCTGCTTAACTCTTCTTTTCCTGGACTGTTCTTGATTCATGGCTCTGAAAGGGATGAAGTGCTGGAAAAACCTCTGCCTTGGGTCTTAGACCTAGCTTAGCATCTCTCTCATTGCTGGACACAGGGAAAATTTTGGTTGTCTGTCTGTGTCCACTTTGAAAGGTAAAAAATGCTTTCTAAATGCCAGGCATTTATTATGGATATTTTCCCTGCCTCATTCCCACCTTCACCCTTCTTTTTTTCCAGAAAGTGATGCAAGCACCCAGCTTTGGGTGCTGACAGTTGACTGATCACCACTAATTAGGTTGCAGGGCAGTATGCCGGATATGAGTCTGCTCAGTTCACCTCCTGGTTCCCTGTGGATTTGTTTACAGAAGGAATGTTTTAAGGTAGAGGAACAGGAAGCTTGCCAGAGATTTTTAATGGGCTCTTGTAAACTTTGGTATTCTGAATAAACAGTTTATGTTGTTTATTTTAGGCCCTTTATTTTAATAAACTGGGAAGACTATGCCACATTGTATGTAGACAAGATTTCAGAAGCTTATACCAGAGTCATTCCAGCTGAATCGGCAGATTCTGCCAGTGATCTTTCCAATATCCATCCTCTCATTTTTTCCTGCTAACAGAACCCTAATTTTGCACTATGTCACAATATGTCCAATTAAAAATATTCATCTTCCCAGACTCACTTGCAGCTAGAGGTGACCATGGGACCTGCTTCTGGCCAGTGAGATGCAGGTGGACATTTGCTAGGTTGGAGCTTCCAGGAAACCTTTTTAAAAGGGGAGGGTCTTAGTGGGCATTTGCCTTTTGGTCTTCCTCCTTTTTTGGTTTGGAATAAAGACACAGTACCTGAGTATCCATCTTGCTTCCACAAGTGCAGGAGGCACATGCTAAGCATGGCAAAGTAGGAAGACAGAATGACTTTAGGTCTTTGACAATACTAGGGAACCACTCCAACAGCCCTGGACTCTTTACCTTCTGATATCTTATGTGAAGTCAAACAAACAAAAAAGACTACATAATTCATCCACTGTAATCAAGTTTCTGGACCATGCAATCAAACACAATCTTAACTGATAAATATTAAATTTTTTAACATCCTATAATAATAAATCAAATTGACTGCAGATTCCTGGTGCCAGCCCAAGCAAAAAAAAAAAAAAAAGAGAGATTGACTGCACAGTCCTTTAGAACAGTGCTTCTCAAACATTAATGTGCAAACAAATCACTTGGGAACCTTGTGAAAAATGCAAGTTCTGATTCCATAGGTCCAGACTGGGGCCTGACATTCTGTAGTTTTAACATGCTCATGTCTAATGCTGGTGATGCCGGTCCTTGGATCACACTTTTGAGTAGCAAGGATTTGGAAAATGCCAGCCCTTTTGACCAGTCTGTTTCTGTGTAGGAACCGTTCAGTTTATTTTTATTTATTTATTTTGCATGGGCAGGCACTGGGAAATGAATCAGTTTCTTTTTGATATGCTTATTATTCCATTAAAAATCTACAGAAGACTCAAGGCAGTCTTAGGCAATTAAAGTTTTTATTAAGAATATTTTCATTTCAGAGACAAAAAGCAGTTCATTTCATTTAGCAAAATAAATTTAACAGATGCATTTAAAATAAGGTAAATTCAAGACTATGGATTTTTCTTAGTTACTTGCTTTTCTGCCAGTTGTTGTTTCAGCCTTCTAGCTTAATTGGGTTCTTTCCAAGCTAATGCACCTATAGTCCAGGAAACTGCTTTATGAAATTTGAATGACTCGAATCCTCCTCTGTATTCTCACGCAATCATCCATGTATTTAAATGAAATACAGGGAAAATGACTAGGAGAATTACATTCAGAAGGAAATATTTCCCCCTCTTGGTCTAGTACTCTTTTTAACAGAGGCTTGCTTGCTCTAAAGTGGATAACTGTAAATTGTTACTGGGAGGTGATGGTCAAAAGCAAACTAGTAGTTTTCACCACCATCATCATGACCCAAAGGGAAATATGTCCATGCCACATTCCCAGCGAAGTCACCACTTTACACAGAAGCTGCACATAGCTTCCGTATTATCTTCTTTTCTGGTTATGCACATTGAAAAAAAATATAACATCGTGTTACATAGCAGGACAGCTAACAATGGAACATACAGTACTACACTGAAAAAACAAAATAGCTTGACTAAGCTAAGGAGAGAAACAGCAGATGGTTTTCATGAAAGGAAGCTGCAGATGCCCATCATCTCAGTCCGTAACAGATCCGCACTCTGAAGGCAGGCCTTCTGACCGCCGCCACTGCGCCAGGCGCTGCTTGAACCATTTCTGGAGGAAGAAAATAGGCAAAATGACCTGTCTCATACCGAAAAGCTGAAACATTCATTTCCCTTCCAAAAGGTAGTTTTTGTCGCTCAACTGGAAAGGAGGGTAACAAGGGATGTGTCAATGGGGATGGCTCTTCTCACTGAAATACCTTTTCTACCTGAGGACCATTGCACATGCTGTTTCTGATACCCAGAATGTTGACAATTTCCCTCTCATTCTTAGGTCTCTTAAATAGAGTTTTCTCAATGAAACCTTCCCTGACAGTTCTATCTAAAGTGGGGTCCCCATCCACCTTCTCATTCCCTATTTCAACATTTTGTTGTACCTTCACAGACCTTTCAGAATTTGTAATTTCTTCATTTATTTACTTGTACATTCACTTGTTAAAAATGCAATTTTATTGAGATATATTCTTTACACATCATACATTCACTTTTTAGTCTACCTTCCCCTCTAGAACGTAAGACCTGTGAAAGTAGAAACTGTAGTCATTCTATCACCATAGCATCCCTAGGTCCTACCACAAGGGTTTAATAGGGATTAGTGAATGTTTGTTGCATGAAAAAAAGAAACTGAAGTGCTTCCAGATAGCTCTTACGGCTGCTCTATCTCATTACGCACTGATTCCACCAAGGCTCTTGCTCTTCAGCAGTGCTTAGCAAGTATTTGTTAAATAAAATGAATGACTCACTATGCTCTAGACAACCTGGAGTGCTCCTTTCTCGGGAATATGTGGCATAGGCCTGAGAAGCTCTCCTGCCCTAGGGCCACTGAATGGTTGGAGAAGACAGAGTGGGTCCACCATGTTTACTCAGAATTTCCCAGCTCTGTGTGACTCAAATATTCAAACCTCATAAAAGTGACCATAGATTTAGGGAGGGGCCCAGATGGAGAAGGTCTACACATAGTATGATGTAGGATTTAAAGAAAATTTTATGGGCGGGCCATGGTGGCTCAGCAGGCAGAGTTCCTGCCTGCCATGCCGGAGACCCGGGTTCAATTCCCGGTGCCTGCCCATGTCAAAAAAAAAGAAAGGAAGAAAATTCCATTTTAGAAGGCAATGTGGTACATTCTTGATAAGTCAATGACTGTCTTCATTATGCTACTGAAAGGTTGGGGAACTTCCTAAAGAGGGCTTAAGGAGACTTATTTGGGAAACAGGGATAGGGTCTGAATCAAGACAGCCAGAGAGGAACTGGGATTTTTAGAAAACAAGTTCGAAGCAGCAAAAACATTGCTCTACAATGAAGGAATTGAGTTAGAGGGTTCTACAGGAAGTCTGGACCCCAACCCCTGTTTTCCTTCTGTATTTCCCAACCTTTCACACATCATGGCATACGATGAGAATGATACTGTTTGCATGTTACACTGGCACAAACAGGCAAGCTGCTTGGGTGAGTGACCACTGTGCAGGGGAAGGGGTGCAGGGTGGTTTGCAGTCCCAGCTCTTCACAAGAAGAAGGTATGTTATAATCAACTGGCTGTGAGGACTTGGGCATGTCCCTAAAAACAGAGTGCTAGCTAACTCAACTGCAAACGAAGAGGTAAGTTTATGGGGTCTCTGTTGACCTTTCTAGGTTTTCTAAAATTCACCAATTCTAAGAGCAAGGGCACAAGGGGACAGAAAGGAAGCACAAAGAGCACAGCTGTGAGACGCCAGATATGGGATGTGCTGATGGAGATGATGTCTAGGGGCCTCCTGACTTAGCACAGGCTGATGCCTGCCCAGATTGCCGTTCCAACCTAGGACAAATCGGGTGGGCTCTAGGGACATACTGAGAAATATCTCATCTCTTCAAAGACCTAGGGAGCTAAAAGGGAGTTGAACATAAGCTCAAGGTCTGAAGAAAGGTGAAAACCACAGAGAGAGAAGTGACTCTAGGCAATAAGACCTCAAGGAGAACGCCTATAGAGCAGCATGGCTCCGATTCCATTTATTAGTTAGTGGGGAGTTCAAGGTCACATAGTTCGATTAAATAGGGTTTCCAGGTGCTAGAGCTGAATAAATAGAGCTTTTAAGACTAATTACAATCTGGAGGATTTTCTATCAGGATTCATATAAGACAAAATGGTTGATTTGGTTTCATTCAGAACAGCGACCTACAATTTTACACTATAATGAAGCAGAATATGCATGTAGGGCAACTAAAAATAACTTCAGCGTGGAGCACATTTGTGAATGTGTGAGTTGGCATCCAAATGCTTAGAAATCAAACCCTAGAATTGGGGGGTAGTACAGAGGGAGTTCAAGAAAAGCCCAACTGTTTTCTGAAGATTTTTTTTTAATCTTCAAATATATAGTAATGTATCTAACCAATTTGCTGTCCTACAAAATCTATTAGGCACTTCTCTTGCCTTTTGTTTCTTCTCTAGAGCTGAATCATATCACATCTCACTCACATCAATACTAGTTCTCCACCTTTATTCTTCTTTTCTTTGTTTCAGTTATCCCCTGGGAAAGACATTCATCCCTGGCTTACTTATAAATGAATACCCTCGTTACCCTTACCCACTGATGGGGATTTATTTACGCTGGGTGAACAGATGATAATTAGACACTGTGACTGGAAGGGTTTGGAGCAAAATAACATTGCTACTGTGCTTTTCTCCAGTAACGAACATTTCATTCTTTTCAAGGGGAGATCTTTAGAGGTCTTTATTTCTCTGATAAAACATCCAACAGTTCAAACCCCTGAGTTCTGGGAATAGGACATCAAGAAGAGATAAATGCATGCATGATCATCATTTCTTAGTACATTTGCATCGATTTAGGAAAAGAACTAGCAAAACAACAGAAAAAGATATAGAATGTTAATATAGAGGAAAAAAATAAAAAAAAAATAATAATAGTAAAAAAAAGAAAAGGAAAAAGAAAAAGAAAAAAAAGACAAACAATCAAACAGACAGACAAAAAAAAAAAAAGAAGAGATAAAATACTGGAAACTTCTCTAAGGACCAATGCTAGCTACACTGGGCTTGAATTAGTGATAAAAGAAAAAGCCAGATCATCCCAACCTCTTAGAGGTCTCTTTTTGCAGCCCCTTCTAACAATCCCTCCAAAATGAGACACAGAGATGAGGATTCTGTAAAATTTCATCGAATCTAAATGCTGGAGATATTTAGATTATGGTCATGAAAAAAAACCTAGTCTGGGCTCTCAGCAAGAACAATTTAAAATATTACTTCTGTCTGTTAGAGCACCCTTTGCCTCACTCAGAGGACCTTGTTTTTCTGTGGAAACAGTCATGAAGAGGTCAGAAAGCCCCCTTGTCAGAGAATGTTTCATCCTCTTACTCCCCCTTGACCCTGCCAAAGCTTCAAAAGTATGACTTAATTCTAGTTAACTATCTCATGAGAACATCTCCTGCTTATTTTTATCTTCTGAATTATTACTCGTTTTAGGAAAATGAGGAATGTGATTCTGTCTCTGGAAGTGGGCAGGTCTAGGGAAGGCTGAAGAGCCAGGCACATGAGACATTGGCTTTGGTAACTCTTCCTTGGTGGAAAGGGACAACACTAATAAAGTATAGAAATGGGAAGTGCTGATACCAGATGCTGTTCATATGTAGGCCAAGCAGACTGTGGTCTCCATGGAGCTATTTAGAGGATCCCTATAAGACCTGCTATAATTAACAATTTTATTAATGCCTGAGAGTTCATGGTTGGGCATTGTACCTCCAGAAGATGCTTTAAAAAAAAATTAGATACTTTAGGAGCAAACATTTCTTGAGAACATTAAAGAGGAAACCATTCTTACCACCAGTTCACATGGGGGTGTAGAGAGGGGAAGTTGGAAGGTGAGACCCAATCCAGATGACAAAGAACGGGTATCCTGAGCTACCCAGGAAGGCTCTTTCCCTGAACTTGCTCAATTTTGCCTCTCTCTGAGCTCTGTGATCTCAGATGCTTCTCTGCATGTCTAGTGGGAACTCAAAGGGGCAAGCAGAGCTGCAGGGAGGAAGAAGGTGTGATTGCCCTGAGTGTTGGCCCCAGGGGCAGGAAGAGGAAGCCAGAGGCCTTGCTTAAGAGGCTGACTCACCTCCATACCCACTGATCTGGGGGCCAGGTCTATCACTTGAAGACAGCAGAAGAGAATTAGAAGAAGGGCTGTGTGAGAGGGGTGGGTGAACCTGCTGTACAGATAACCTGCTATATCAAACTGGCTGACCTCAAGCATAGGAAGATGCAGGTGTCTTTTTTATTTCCCTCACCTGATCTCATTTCAATTCCTTAATAGCAAGTGAATCTCAAGGAAAGTTTGAAAATAGCCTGGATGACTGTTGCTTAATGCATGGAAGTTTTTCAGGAAGAAATACAGCATAAATTGAGTTTCAGTCCTTCTCTCCCAACCCCACCCTGTTGTTTCCCTTCTCCCTCTGCAGACACAGCATCACAGCCTAGACTCTGGAGCTACACTTCCTGAGTTCAAATCTCAGCTTTGCTACCTCCTAGTTGTGTGGTTATGGGGAAGTCCTTTAACCTTTCTGTGCCTCAATTCCACTATCTGCATAATTGGGCTAATAGTACGTACCTTGCAATTTTGTTATGAGGAGTACATGAGTTAATTTTTTAGACAGTTATTGGAATAGTGCCTTGGGAAACACTGCTCTTTAGAAAGGTCAACATTCTGCTTTGCAGGTAAGAGAAATGAATGTAATTTGACCCCAGGAGAAACAGGGGCTGAGAAGGGGCTAGACCCCTGGTTGGTACTCTGCCTACAATAACTCACAGGCTTGGTTTTAAAAGATGCATTATTTTCTCTCAGTCATTCCTTATTTCTAAATATAGTGTGGGATTTTAAATGATAAAACTTCAGCAGGCTGCCTCCTCTGGAAGTTCAAAGAAATCTGAGCTATTAGACTTGGGTCACAGTAAATCGCCTTCCATTACGCTCTGGTTCTGGTTAGCCAGACAGCTGTTCCACTTGCTAAAAACAGATACGTTTGCCTTTCTTTTTGACCTATGAATGAGAGTATTCTCTCTTCAAAGTGAGTCTTACAAAGTGAGAATTAATAAAAATCATTTTGGTCTTGGGGTCCGAGGTCTCCGTTCTAGGGCCCACTGGCGCACCCTTTATCACTGAGCACAGTCTGTGGTCAGGAGAGTACAAAATGCCTGTGCTCTAACCTATAAAATCAGAAGGAAAAGAAGGTCTCAGCTTTGGCTTTAGAATAGGGATTTGAAGTGAAGTCTGCTCCTACCAAGAAGAACAAGATGAGTTCCAAGTTTTTCCAAGTATAATCATGCATAACTGTCTTTCCATGATTTAAGGGAAAATAGGTGTCAGAGCACACAGGGATAAAAAAAAAATTTTTTAAGTCAGTTTCAGGAGCCAACACTGCACCTGGGAGAGGGGGGCAGTAATAGTCATGGGCAGTCTTGCATTCTTTGCTCTAAGTAATTTTCAGGATAACATTAAAACCTGAGCTTTAAAAACCAGATAAATCACTGTGCTGAAGGGTCCATCTGCTTCCACTCCCTTCAACTGAAATGTCAGGTGTCTACTTTCGTAAGAATCTCCAGAAAAAAAGACTCTAAATCTCCAGAAAAAGACAAGGAGTCTTTTTTTAAAATTTGAATCAAATCTTCCTGGCTATAATTTTACGTCTACAAGTAAGGGGGATATCACCGCGTGATGTGGACAGAGCGTGGAGCTGGAACTTGGAGGCGGATTTCTACACGCAGCTGTACTGCGAACAACCCATCCAATCCTGGCAATTGTCTCACTCCCGTCCTCTAGGTTTCAGTTTCCACATTTGCCAAGCCTGAGGGCTGATCTTATAGATGACCGCCAACGTCCTTCAGCTCCGAAAGAGACTAGATCGAGGGCGCCAGGCGCAGAGAGCGCCAAAGGCACATCTCCCGTAGCTTTCGGTCAGCGCCCGGAGCAGACCCTGGACAGGAGAAAGCGAGACAAGAGCGGGCCAGAGACGCTGCTCCCAACACGGAGAGGGGAGAAAGCGTTTGTGCTGGGCTGTAAGGGCAAGAAGTGGAAAAGCAAAGGGAAAGCAGGGTGAAGGTTCTAAGCAGCTCCCGGGAGAACTACCGCGGGTCGGGGGTGGAGGAGCAGACAAGGCGCTGGCGGGAGAGCGAAAGCTGGGCTACCGCGGTGGGCGGGGTGCAGGGTCTGGGTTCCCGGGATCGCACTCCCGAGGTGGGGCAAGAAGTGATGAAAGATCAGGGACAGGCGCCGTAAGCCGGGAAGCGGGAGCGAAGGAGATCCCTGCGGCGGAGAGGGTGGGCGCGGGCCCGGGTCCCGGAGCAGCCGGGGTCCGCGCGCGCGGGTGCGTCCCGGGGCTCACCTGGGTCTCCTCCTCCGAAAGGCCCGCCTCGGCCGCAATGAGACACAGCGTGGCGGGGTCCGGATGCTTGTTGACCTTGTTGAAGTTGTACTCCAGGATCTCCACCTGGTCCTCACTGGGGCCGCTCGCGGTCTGAGTCGACATGGTCCTAGCGCGGCTGAACGAGAGGGAGAAGTGGCGGCAGTGATCGAGGGAACGGGAGGGCAGGACGAAAGGAACGACCAAGATCGGGGGCACCGCCGACACCCACAGTCTGAACTCACCTACAGCCGGGCGCACTCTTGGAGGGCGGGGCTGACCCCTCCTCCTGCGCTCCCACCCCGCGCGGCGCGAGGAACCGGTGGCTGCAGGAGGTGGCGGGAGCGGGGCTGGCTGCCCTCCCGCCGCCGGCTGCACTTCCCGGGATGCTCCTGAAATGCCGCTACAGCTGAGCTGCTCCTCCTCGAGCCTCCCCAGGCTTCCCCGGGAATTTTTACAGCAACCTTCCCCGGGCCCTTGGTCCTTCTTGGGGGATGGAGGGGGTGGGGGTGAGGAAGATGACGCAGCGCGCCCTCCTGGCTCTGAGGAAAGTGAGGAAGCACCGAGCCGATTTTGAGAAAACGCCTTAAAAGCTTCCTCCGGCGATGGGGAGCCAACTCCCCCAGGGACAGACTTCCTTGGGGACAGACAGATCGCGAGGGTGGGCACGCCCGAGTTCGTTGCGGGGATGCCCCACTAGTAGTGTCAGTTCTACTGCTGAAGTGGTTCAGCACTTCGAGGTCCTCGCTAGAGAGAGCTGTACACCCCCCATTTCCTTCAAAGAAATCTTACCCACGGGGCAGAAGTTACTTCTCAAAGGCTCTCCATTTTACAGAGATGGAGACAGGTTCAGGGAGGAGGGGTGATTTACCCTAGTTGTTCCTAAAGCTGAAGACAGCAACAAAAGACGTTTCTCCTGACGGCTTGCCTGGGCCACTCTTGCAATCTGCAACCTCCTGCTCCTTTCCTTCACTCCCCCAATCATTTTCTAGTTAAAGCCACTAGTCCATGGCCTCCAGTCAACTAGGGGCGGTTCCCTTCCTAGCATGGTCAGGTTAGTACATGCAGTATGCTGGAGTCCACTTCATTACCTGCCGCCCCAGGTGAGGGGAAGACTTCCAGACCCAACTGTGGAAAACCAAAGCTAACTGTCCTTTTTTTTTTTTTCATGGGCAGGCACCGGGACAGTTAACTGTCTTTTGACACATCTCCCCCTACTCCCCACCGACACACACACATACACCATAGTTGTACTAAAATTTACTAGAAAGGTGGGAAAGTGGGTCTGTGATGGTTAATTTCATAGGTCAGCTTGGCTAGGTTATGGTATCCAGTGAGCACTGGTCTGATTATTACCACCAGGGTATTTCGTGGAAGAAGTTAAATCACTACTCATTTCATCGCATCTGCGGCTGATTACATCTAGTGCCTTCAGCAACGAGAGTAGCCTCAGCCAATCATTTGAAGGCCTTAAGGTGAAACTTGAGGATTTCAGCAGTCAGAAAGTAGAATTTCTATCTCTACTTCAGCCAGTCAGCTTCTCCTTCATCAAGTTTCCAACTTAGGACCTGCCATGCAGAAAGAATTTGGACTTGCAAATCATCACAGTTGCATGAGCCAATTCCTATAAGTCTCAAATCTCTTCATAAGTACATATATATATATATATATATATATACATCCTGTCAGTTCTGTTTCATTAATTCTGATTAATGCAGGATCCATCACAAGATTTAAGGTCTCTTGTATCTCCTTACTTTAGGGCCAAACACTGCTCTAGCTGATGTTTGGGCAATACAACTTCCTCCTAAGTTCTCCAAGCAGCTAAGTTGCTTTTCTGAACCAGGGCAAAGAACATTGACAGATATGCACTCCTCCCTTCTCTCGAATTTATAGGAAGTTAGAGCCTTCAAGTTCTTGGCTGTGGATTTGATAAAGGCAGGTCAAAACTTGATGCTGCTGACAGTAAAAGACAGCATAAGTGTGGGAATCACATTGGCTTGTTGTTTTAACAAACAATTGCCAAATTATCCAGCACAACCCCGAGTAAGTTTTGATGTGGTTTGTGTCTGGGGATAAGCCACAATCCACGACTTGCCTACTTACTGTACCCAGTGCTGTTACAACCTTTTCTACTGTGACTTGCATCTTCTTTCTAAATACATGTCTTTCCCCATCCTCTAGGCAAGATAAGGAACTATCCTTACTGTAACAGGGTCTTAGACTTAAGTCAGTTGTCAAGTCACCGAAATCTCCTGTGTTTTGGGGGGATTCTGGACTCTACCACCTAAAAATCTATAGCATTGATTGATTCCTGTTGCAACACTAAGGTAGAAGAGGGTCAAGCAAGGTCAGAAAGCTTCTTCTCCTGTTGACACTGATCCCAGTCTTTCATTGACAAAGAACTTGAGGGCTGGAAAGGACCTTGGCGAATACCCCCTCTGGTCATATCCTGTTAACAGTCAAGGAGAATGAAGTACAGGAAGACTAATGTCCCCAAGGCCACTCAGGGAGCGGCTAGCACCCTACAATGGAAAGCCTCAGCTTCTGTTGCAGTCCCTTGCTCTCCTAGACACTTCTTATCAGTTAACTCTGTCTCTAGTTTGAGATAAAAATCAGTAGGGCAACAGTTTAAATGCAGGCAGAGGCTCACTGCCAGTTTGAATGGGCACGGACTTTGACACTAATTCCAGGCAAAGTCATCCACTAAAACCATCCATGACTGCTCATTTTGCCTAAATGAACACAGAAGAGGGGCAATGCTGCCTCTGATTTTCTTTCCTTCTCTAGAAAGATTCCATCTGATTCCATTTCCGCAATTATGCTGCATCTTCCATCAAATTTGTGCTGCTCCTTTGTAGAATCCCCAGTCCTTCAAAAATATGCATCAAATGCACATATTCCTAAACCGTATTCAGATTCAAGGGCTGCTATGCACGTTCCTGTTTTTTTTTTTTCTTTTTGGTCATCTGATTGCCCTTTGAAAACTCAAGGACTACTAATGTTCTTACATTTTACCAGATTTCTGTGGCTTCCTGTTACAGGACTTTGTATGAGGTTTCATGAGGGAGGTTCTGGTTTACTTTAAAGAACTCCTTGGGTTAACTGGGTGAGAGCCATTGGACTTGGTTGGCTATTAAGAAGATCTGTGGGAGGATCATTTGAAAGCACCTACTTCTCCAAGGTGCACCAAGCAAACAAACTTGACCTAGAATTTGGAGTGAATAGTCTAAGCTCTACAGTAGGATCTACCTGTTATTCTCTATAAAGCTCAGTCTCTGTTACTGCACCCTCTTTGGTTGACAAGTGTTTGCTGCTGTTTTTTCTTCTTTCTCTCTCTCATTTACAGGAAATTTATAAACCAAAGTTGTCCTAGTAACACTGGCCTTATAAAGTTTCCTAACTCAAAGAGGAAATAGTTGAGAAGTTTCTCTGAAGGTAGTCTATAAACAATTTCAGATGATAAGAACTAAAAAAAAAAAAAATTTAAAGAGATTTAAACTTTAATCTTAGCACAAGCTCTATTGGTGCCATGGTTATTAATATCTTATGAAACATTCTTCAAAGAGCAATTTGTCCTGTGGTTGTGTTTTTCTTTTGTGGTTGGGGAAGATAATGCATAAACCTTTTCAAGAAGTTAAATTAAAACTGCTGGTGTTTTTTTTTCCTATGTTGATTCCAAAGCATGAATAGAGAGTTATGCCAATCTAATAGCCCTACTTTGTTTCCTAACCCTACAGTCATTTATTTTGAAAATATCTACCTATATGAACTAGCTCACAGATAATGCTACAAACTAGTAGCCAGCAACAATTGCTTTGGTCTCATATTTAGCCTCCTGTCCTTCCTCTCCCAGCCATTCTGACCACTCTGTAGTGCCACAAATATCAAAACAAGAGAAGAAGGTTATCAGAGGCAAATATCCTTAGATATTCCTCATAAATATCCGGTCCTGCAGTGAGCTGGCCAAAAGCGAAAAAAGTTAGTAGATTACTCTTTAGAGCCTTCTTCCAGTTTTCTTTAACCTGTATTTCCTTTATGTTTACTATGAACTTCACAGAAGCAGTAAGCTCTTGAAGCATTTTATATAGTGCTAAATAAGAAAAATGATGTACTTTACCTCCCCAAGAGAAATGGTGGGTCTTTGCAGGGGGAGAGCATGTCCCCACATATCACTTACTGAACTACTCTTGAGCCAAGGGAAGGCTTAGGGGTGGGGGTGGTTGACTGGAAGGAGGGGGAAATCACCCAAGCTGTCAGGGTCTCTGACAAATAAGGAGCGGAATATTGATGTGCTTTCCCAGGCTAGCACATGGGCTGGTTAAGAAAAAAGAGAATTTTGTTATTTTCAGCTTCTTTCAAGATTTTGCAATTTAATCGTTAAAATCAACTATAAATGTTTTGGAATGCCCTCTGCCTTAAACCTTTACAGATGCATTAAAAATATCTTCTAATCATCTCAAAATGTGATTAGACAGCAGATTGAGGGAGTCTTTTAATAATATGCAGTAGAATTAAAAATTTAGATACCATGTCATTAATCTTTTGTCTATATCATCAGGACTGGGAGAAAATGACTTCAAAATTATGAATTAAGCATAGAAAAAAGGTGTTTTCTATGCTTTCAAAAATTCAGAAATAATCTTAAACTCTTTTTAAAATAAAAGGAAAAATGTATTTTTGTATCGAGGTCAGTATTTAACCAAGTCAGGTCATCAAAAGAAAACCCTGCCACCTCCATCACACGAGTTTCCAGTGGAAGATTTAGTAACCTTGAATTTGATAGTCCTGCTCTAATTCCTTCAATAATCCAGTTAGGGAAATGCTAAAATGTATAGACAACTTATATTATAGAACAAATCTGAATATCAGAATCGGAATATGACATACAGACACAGACTTCACTGCTATCTTCAGGGAAATGAAATTCTAAGTCTAAATAGAAAAATTCATTTTTAAATGCTATACTGCTTCTAATTATATATATATAGAGAAAAAAATACTGGAGGAAAATATAATGAAACACTAACAGCAGTTATATCTAGACTATGGACTATGGATGACCTAAATCTTTTTTTTCTTTATTCTTTCCTAGTTTTCCAAATTTTTTATAACGAGAATTTATTACTTTTAAATTAGAAAGTATAATTTTTTTTCTTAAAAAGAGGCATCCTTTATCAAATCAATGGTACTCCTTTGATTATTGGCACTAAATAACATTTTCAGGCAAAGTATGAGAGCTGTTCTCCATCAAGTTTACCTAGAAGATTAAGGAAGTAAATTAAACATCCCTGATTTTCTATCAGGAGATCATCAGATATCAAAAGAATATGTATAATGTACATTTAAGTTGTAAAGTGTAAATTAAATAACACTAGTGAACCTCACTCAATTTAAGAATTAAAGTGTTATCAAGTCTATTGAAGCTATCGCTATCTCTTCCCCAATCCCATCCCTTTATGACCTGCTCACAGAGGAAATCATGATTCTGAATTTTGTATTTATAATTTCTTTGCTTTCGAATTTAGTTCTATCACATATCTATGGATCTCTAAAAGACCATATATTTGCTTGTTTTATAAAAACAGTATCAGACTATATATCATTCTCCTGTGAATTGCTTTTTTTTACTCAATACTGTTTCCAAGATTCATGCACACTTCTGCATTCAAAGAAGTGCATCCATTTTCAACGCTGTTTCTCTTTTGTGAATATACCGCAATTTATCTCTTTTTCCTATCGATAGATCTTTGGGCTGTTTCCAAGTTTTTGCTTTTATGAACACTGCTTCTCTGAATATTCCTGTGTATGTCTCCTGAAGCACATTTACAAGATTTCTCTAGAGTATATACTAGGAGTAGAACTGCAGGGTCATACGTATGTGGTGTTTGGCTTTACAGCATTATGTCAAGTTATTTTCCAAAATTACATTGCTACCAGCAACACATAGCATCTTCTTTGCTCCACATCCTCATCAACACTTGTACTGTCAAACATGCTGGACTTCTCGTATTGTATTGCCAAAACTGTTATGTATTATTTTTATCCACAAATAATATCTATACCCTTCTTGAAATTATATATAATTTTGGCCTGTGCAATTTCTTGGGAATAAAAAGCTCCATATGTTTACTATATACTGTGTAAAAGAATTTCCTGATCAAGCCCAGAGGGGATTTGAAGCATTTGTTGCAAGTTTAGATTCTTGTCTCTATGCTAATTTGGTTATTTCTATCGGTCACTAGGAACAATTAAAAAAAATTATGGAAAACTAATTAAGCAGACCTTTTATCTGTATTATGCCAAAAGTGTCACTGTTTTCTCTTCTACCGAGCTCCTGGGAGTCAGAACTTGTTTCTGCCCTTTAAAAAAATGTGTTAAACACTGAACCCTATTGTAAATGAGGGACTATAATTAACAGTACAATTATAAAAATGTTCTTCCATGAATTATTACAAATGTAATAATTATTACTAATGCAACATGTTAATAATAGGGTGGTATATGAGAACTCTGTATTTTATGCATGATATCTCTGTAAACCTACAGCTTCTCTAATAAAAAAAAGTAACTATCAATTATTGGCCAAAAAAGAAGTAAATATCAAAATATCCAAATGAAAACCAAAGAGATGGTTTTATTTCTTTTATTTTTTTTTAATTTTTCTTTTTTTACTTTTCTCATTTTTTTTCTTCAAAGCGATAGTTTTAAAATGACAAAGTGAAGAACAAAGATGAAGGATGACTGAAAAAGTAAAAAAGATGGAGAATAGGCTATGGGTTTACAACAGGATATACATGCAAAATCAAATAGTGTGCTCAGATATTTAAATGGTAATATCATGGTGTGCTGAGCTCCAGTTCAAAAGCAGCTTGATATAAATTAATTTCTCTCACAATGCTTTCCTAGAAAACTGAATGGATTTAGTCTTGTTTTGCAATCAAGAAAGGCTGACTAACTTGTCTACAGCATCAGGAAAGAATCAGAATTCTACCTTTTTTTTTTGGCTTTAGCAGTAAAGGTAGGTCATGTTGTGATTTCATGAACATCAGGATTGATTTTTGCCTCCTGATATAGTCTCATGGTGTTCTACTGTGCCAGAAATTCTAAGATAACACTGAATCAACTGTTTGGAACTTTGAGCTCTAATTTTAGTCATCATCTATTACTTTAGTGAAGATTTGGGACTGGGGTCAGTCAGCCTTTCCAACTGTGGGTTAGTCCATTGCTGACCTAAGGTGGTCCCTCTAACCTCATTCTCTTAGCTCCACGGCCTTCCTGCAGACCCTCACTGCATCTCTCGGGAAAGCCTAGTGTCTGCATGACACTAAGGCACTGGAGACAACAGAATCTCCCCCTGCTGAGTTTGCTTTGGCTCCATTTTACACATGAGGAAACTGAGGCACAGATAAAGGGAGATTTGTTGAAATTTGTTCAGTAAGGTCAGAGCTCTTAACTTTTGACCCAGTATAACAGTTATGGGCACACAGAGAACAACTTGCCAATCCCCAGCAGCAAGCATGCTGTCCTCCCAGAACAGGCTGCACTGAGACTGATGAGGTAGGAGGATTAAAGATGCCAACTTACATTTTAATTCATTTTGTTCCAGCTGGTTTCCCATAGCCATATCATCCCAAGCACTTCTTATTCCCACAAGTTTTATCAGGCAAAGATGTCATCACGTTTAGTGTATGATGTTTCAGCCCTACTCTAGATTTGCACGTCTCTTGGTAGTTAGACTGTGGCTTGAAAATATGAAATGCTGTTGACCTTCCTTTATTTTAAATCATCACACATCTGACGTGTGCTTTCAAATATGCTCCGTGCAGTTGTTAGCTCAACTTATTATTTTCCAGGTGCTCTTCTTTAGGTTAGCTTTCATCTCGCATTAGAAACCCCTCAGAAACCCAGCAGAATGAAGAACAAAATGAAATTTAAGCTACAATCTTAAAAAGGTCAAATAATTGGCAGCCCTGAGAATTAATCATTTGAAACGTTATTCAGCTTTGCTGAGCCTCCACTTCTCTCATGTGGAATAGGGGAATTACAAAACATGACTTTTTCCAGTTCACAGCTTTGTTGTAAGGTTCGTGTGACATTACTAGAGTGAATGTATTTATAAACTGTAAAGTGCTGTTCTTATGGAAGATATTATTCTTCAAATGGCAGTGAGTTAGTAACTGGAAGGCAATCTCTTGGGTGGCGAACTAGTAAAAACTGTTTATAAGTTTCACTCTTTGTGGTTTACAATTTCCTTTTTATCTTTCTGAAATGGTACAGCACATTCGCTGAAGTCAGAACTTTTTTTCACTAATTAAATGCTATATATGTGGTATCATCATAAGCTGTATCCCTGAATGGAACTTCCTAAGACTGACAAAGTGTGTGTAGGTGGGGGGAGGGGTTGGGAGGGGATTCCACATCATAAGCATGTTTTCTCATTAGACCCTTCTATGATGTGCCCTGGTTTGAGCTTAGTTGTTGGTGCTATTTTCATAAAAATAATGGTTTCTCTGCTTCTTTCTCATTACCACTCCCCAGTTTCTTCTTTCCCCTTAACTATTAATTAGGAGGCATTAATGGGATAGGAGATGAGTAATGAGAAAGTTGATAATAAGCAGGAACAAACATACTATGAATTGGTAAATAGATTTTTAAAGGTTATCTTGGCCTATGAGAGTAATGACCAAATTGAAATTGTTTTCAAGTAATTTGTTCATGGGCCTGTCTTCTCCCACTAAATTATATGTTCTCCTGTGGAGGGGGACGTGTCATCTCTTGTACATTAATATCTCCCCAGCATGCATTTGGAGTGTCTGGCATATAAATGGTATTCGTTAGATATCTATTGAAATGAATGGAACCAGTGGCATTTGGTATAACTTGATTTAGGACATAACTTAGGAAAAAGGTGCTCTGTGTTTTCAGCAACCAGGCGGAGGCATATTCCAAGACCAAAACAGGTAAAATTAGAAAAAACAATTTTCTAGCCTTCTGATATGCTTTGGTCCTCACTGCCCCAAACAACACAGAGTTGATTCCAATTACTGAATCACATATAGAAATATACCCCCGTTATTATAACAACAAAACATATTTATTGTTGTGTGCCAAGCACTGTTATATTGCTTTAGATGCATTAACTCATGGAATCATCAAAGGAACAGCCATACTGTGTGGCAGGCACTCTTACACACATGGAAACTGATATAAATGGACACTTAAATGCTTTTTCCAAGGAGATTTTCCAAGGAATCACA
This sequence comes from Tamandua tetradactyla, assembly GCF_023851605.1. NCBI lineage: Eukaryota > Metazoa > Chordata > Mammalia > Pilosa > Myrmecophagidae > Tamandua > Tamandua tetradactyla. Next base: position 57,248,019 of record NC_135345.1, read on the forward strand.
GATCTAGTAAGTTGCAGAAAAGAAACCCTGGCATCTGAATCTATGTCTTCACTAACCTTATTTCCTCTTTGCACTGAGTAGTTATGTAAACAGAAAAGCCTTGAAAGGTGGTTGTGAAAAGGGAGCGACACCTGGGACAGGTCTGAGGCTGTGCCCTGTGTCTGTTGTGACTCCTCTGTGGAGTGTGACAAGTCTGACAGCAGGGCTTCCTTCCCCGCAGCATGTTCTCCACCTTGGTGGCCAGAGATAGCTCTGACCCAGCTCAACGGATTGGCCGGTGATGTCAGTTGTACCACAAGCACCACCAGCCAAGCAGGCTTTCTTTCCCCGCATGCTCTTCTTTGATTGGTACAGATATAATTGGAAGATGACATTGCATGAATCATGTAGTTTACAAATGAGAACAATGTCCAGCATCTGACAGAATGGAACAGAAAGTTTACTTTCAAATAGACCAGCTGGATCTTAGTGACTATTGCTATTACTTAATCCCTAGATGCCCAGAGTGTTGCTGAATTGATTAGGGACAATCTTGAAACGTTGGAACTAGTGCCTCAGTGATCCAGACTTTTTGCAGCCACTCTCAGAAAACAGCAAGCTATGAAAAGTTATTGGAGGGAGGGTATCTGTGCCTGACTTCCATCAGTGAATCAATCATTAATTAGGCCTAATCATAAAATTCTTTATATCTACACTGAGTTCTTTTCATGGTTAGCCCAACTCATGTTCTAATCCAAAGCCTGATATATAGAAAAATGGAGAAATAGTGAAAGCAATAATAAAATTTTGGATTTTCTCTTTGAGTGTGCTGTGAAATAAGTGGAATATTCAGACTGCTTTCTTAGAAACAAAAGGTTTAAGGAAAGAGGCCAATCCCATTTCCATAACCTCCATATGGGAAATCTTTATTTTGTAAATAGAATGCTTTTCCAAAAGTGCGTCTCTACAATGACTGTTATGAATTCAGAAAAAGATTTCTCTAGAAACATAACTTGTAGATAGAATACCAAAGAAGGGGTATAATGAAAATGCTTTATGTTTGTAACTGAAAATAACATACTATTGAGATATTGTAGTAAACTTTAATAAGAAATCATTTCTTTATTTTGAAAGCAGATGCTAAAGACAAAGCAGTTTTACTTAGAATTGGGCTTAGATAAATGAGGTTTTGGTGTAGATACTAATAGGGCTTTCTGGGAACTTCTGAGGATCTTAGGGGGTTATAGCACAACTCTGAGTATCCCAAGTAGCACATTATTAGATGCTTAGTGAACATTTTTTTAATGAATATTAGTTGAAAATTATTTTCATTTAAAGAAATATTTTCCTTTATCTTGATATAAAAGCATAATAATTAAGGCTGCATTTGCTTCATAGATGAAATAGAGGTAGAAAAGGGAGATCCCCACTCTGATCACTGTCTCACATCCTTTCACTCAAGGGACAAGGAATTAGGAAAGATTTGTGCTTTGTACTCCCTGAGTTAGCCACTATGTGGTGCTGTCAGGCTAGAACAGCTTAGTTGCTGGCCAGAGGTCCTGGCAGTTGGGACAAAAGAGAAGCAGATGTAAGGTGCTTTTAAACACATAGCATTAGTTACAGAGGGAATAATGGATACATTATATGTAGGGAATACTTTTTGTTGTAAAATATAACATATGTACAAAGCAAAGAAAGAAAAAAACACTAATTTTCAAAGCACACTTCAACAAGTGGTTACAGAACAGAGTATGTCATGAGCTACCATTCCACCATCTCAGGTTTTTCCTTCTAGTTGCTGCTAAACAATGGAAGCTAGAAAGAATATTAATATAGTGGTTCAGCAGTCATACTCATTTGCCAGATCCTATTCTCTGTTATACCTTCTCCTTTGATCCTTCTCCCAACTTATAGGGATCTTTGGTCAATACCCCTTCTGACTTTTTCATGTTGAGAAGGGATGTCAACACTAAAGGATAGGGGGATGTAATTAATTGATAATCTTGGAGAGGCCGGTCCCTAAGTTTCAGGATTTATCTGACCTAGGAACCCTCCAGGAATTAGAGGTTCCGAGATGACAAATCTAGTGCATGAAACTTTTATAGAGTTTCAGTTTGCGCCTTAGGTGTTCTTTTTTTTCTCTTTATTTTTTTAATTGAGATATACTATATATTCACATACCTTGTAATCATCCGAAGTGCACAATCACTGGCTCACAATGTCATCGTATAGCTATGCATTTATCATCACAATCAACCTTTTTTTTCTTTTTTGTGAAAAATAACATATATACAAAAAAGCAATAAATTTCAAAGCACATCACAACAATTAGTTGTAGAACAGATTTCAGAGTTTGGTATGGGTTACAATTCCACAATTTTAGGATTTGCCTCTGGCTACTCTAAGATACTAGAGACTAAAAGAAATATCACTATAATGACTCAGCAATCATACTCATTTGTTAAACCTTTCCTTCTCTATATCCTAGGTGTTCTTAAGAGTCAATAGGAGTGATATTGATCGGGGTTTAGCACACCATGGCAATTAGCATTATTATTATATAACTGAAGCTTGCATAAGAGTTAAGTACTCGTTAATGAATAAAAATATTAAACTGGCATGGAGTAATAGAAAGTGCACCAGATAAGGTGTCAGACATGGATTTCAATTTAAACTCTTCCATTTAATAGTTACATGACCCTAGCTGGGTCATTTAATTTCTTGGAAACTTAGTTCTCTTTTCTGTAAAATGTGGCTAAAAACTTCTTCCTTGCCTATTTACTCCAGTTGTGATCCAGTAAGATGATGCTTATGAAATAACTTAGAACACTGTAAAATACATACACCTTGTTATTGTTTCTTAGTCCCCAAAAATAGAGGTTCTGTGCCAGATGACTTCTGAGATCTTTTCTCTTCTAAAATTCTGATGATTTCAGTGGTCTGAGTTTTAAATTATCCTCATTTTATTCTTTATCAACCATTTACTAATGTCAATGATCCGAGAATGGGTAGTACAGAGGTCTGTTCTGGGCTCAGTCACTGGTTTGCTGAGTAATTTGTGCCTATTTCCTACCTAAAAAGAGAACTGAAGAGCCTGTGAAACATTTTGAACCAAGGTGCTTTTTAATATTCAGCCTCTAAAGTGTCAGTGGCTGAGAGATTTCAAACAGAGTGGAGAGATTTATCTTGGAGGTTATTCTTACGCATTATATAGATATCCCCTTTTTAGTTTACAGTGTACTAGGGTGGCTAGAGGGAAGTGCCTGAAACTGGATAGCTGTGTTCTGGTAGCCTTGATTCTTGAAAATGATTGTATAATGATAAAGCTTTCACCATGTGACTGTGTGTTTGTGAAAAACTTGTGTCTGATGCTCCTTTTATCTATGGTATGGACAGGTAGGTAAAAAATATGGATAAGAAATAAACAAAAAATAGGGGGAACAAAGGTTAAAATAAATTGAGTAGATTGAAAAAAAATATTCATCCTCTACTGCCTGTCAAATGAGGGTGATCATATAATTTGTCATCTAAACTGGAACACTTAAGAGTAAATGGGGTGCTATAAATAATTGCACCAGAACAACAGGTATAAATCAGAAGTGTCCCAGGCAAATTTGGGCATCTGGTCACCTTATTACATGAAAAACGTTAAACTTTTCCCTTAGGTAGGGGATAGTAAAAATACTCCTACTGAATTCAGGTATCTCTCCTGCTGATATGGATTAGCAAGATAAAAGTCTGTTAGGATCTTAGAGGACAGAACCACAAACACATAACAGTAGTGAAAAGGAGACTTTCTTTTACTCTTAAGAAAGTATACTGCTGTGATTCTGTGCTTAAAGGTAAGAGAATACAGTATAGTTTCAAATTTCCTGAACTTTCATTTTTTATTGCAGTTTGAATACATACAGAGTAGAAATTTATCTGGCAGAATGAGTAATGCTTGGGTCTCTGCCTGCTTTGGGTATTGCTAGTGTGGTTGCATTGATGTTTGGTAAGTGTGAATATCCATTATATCTCAGAGTTCAGTCCCATGGCCAAATATAAACAGAGGAACAAAAACAGCTTGTCCTAGAGATTTCTACAGAGCACAGCCATGTGCTTAAGGCTTTTCAAACCAAATATTACAGGAGGAGTGAGACTTGTGAAGTAAATTGAATTATTTCCTCTTAGAATGTCTGATGCCCTAACAATCTAGAATTTAGATAAACAGATTTCCACTATTAGGGAAATTTTCAATATTTTCTAAAGAGAATCATTAAATCAGAAAAGAAGTTTGCATTACTAAGCTTGGAAGCAAATGACAAAAAGATCAACTTTCTAAAGTATTCATAGAGAAGAAAATAGCATGGATAATTTAAAATGGCAGAGAATAAATATTCTTTATGCTTTTGAACCTTTATTAATTTTAGTTTGCCCACCCAGGTTCCTAATTTTGCTTTGTTTAGAGAGCATTACAAATTAATTACATCAATAGACTGCAAGGTAGGAAGTGTATGAGTTTATTGCAAGGATGAAGAGCTCAAAAACTTAAATGCTGATGATAGAAATCTGCCTGGTTTTTAAAAAATCTGCTACAAATAAGCCACATCTACATCTACAGATAACTGAGAATAGCTGTCTAGTCCCTAAAGAAGCAATAACAAAAAAGAATGTTAAAAATAAGAGTTTCTGAAAATGTTCTCATTCTCAGTACCTGACTCTTGAAAAAAAGCTGTTCATTGGTAATTTGGGGACTGGGCATCATGATTTAGTTCTTGGAAAATGTATGATGATTCTACTATATTTTTTTCTAAGCCCAAGTTACATAGGTAAGGGGCCTTGGCTAGGGACCTGCCTGGTGTGGCATATGCATGTTCAGTAGGTACTTTAGGCTACCTGTTCTCATGGATTAACATTGTAACCTGCCTAATGCAAGCAGGCATAACTTTCCCAGGTTGATTTTGCATTTTTTTTTTGAGTCTAGAAGAGATTTTTTGGAAAGAATAGAATTCTCTCTTTGCACAAATATACTTTAATCAATTATTATTTTTGATGTTCCAACTGCCGTTCTTATGACTGTAATGAGGTAGTTGATAAAATGATACACATACCTGCTATCTGGCAGAGCTCTGAATTCTGTCAAAGTCCAACTAGCATGCTGCTTGTTGCCACGCTATTCAGTGATATGCGCTTCACTTCCCCACCCCCAATTTAGTTGTTTTTATGAACAGGTGTTCAGCTAATGGGGCAGAGTGCAGCTTTGACCCTCTCATTAAAGGGACTAAGTAATTGAAGGGGACAGATACACCAGAAAGTCCAGCTGAGGAGATAGCTCTGACCCTAGAGTAAATTATTTCTCTGATCATCAGAAATTATTATGTTGCAAAAAGAGATTGGTTTAAGCTTCAGAAGACCCACACTTTCCTGGTGCTGTTATTTTCTCTCCAAGTGACTTTGGGCAAATCACTTAGTTGCCTTGAACTTCCATTTTTTCATCTACAACTGAAGCCCTATTCTATCCATCTATCTCACAGGGCTGTTGCTAAGATTTAATGAGATGCATTATGTTTATGAATACCCTGTTAATTATAAAGCACTATATAAATACAAGGTATTAATTAAATTAGTGACTCAGTAGATAATGGTGGGCAACTGAATGACATCAGGTTTCACAATTACTAAAATGGCAAAACATTTTAGAAACTTCACTCAACTTCATGACTAATCAGAGATCTTAGAATATTCCAGGCAATCAATGACCTATATAGAGAAATGAAAGCTTCTAGAAATGACTAGCTTGTGTTTTAAGAAAGTGGCCTTGTGAAGCGAAATCACTGAAGATTACCCAGTCTAAATTCCCTAAAATTATTCCAGTCACCCAATCTTTTGTAAAGATATAAGGAACCCAGAGAATCCAATGTTTGAAATACTAGACCAAAAATTATGAAATCATGTGTCTCCAGTGCTCATGGCCAATTCAATAGTCTATGTTACTTAAAGAAAACATGAGCCATCTAGCCTGCCTCTTTCCCTTCCTATGTCTCCCACCCACCAGATCTAAAGGGCAGTAGAGTACACATATGAGGACATTTATTGCAGCATCATTTGTGAGAATAGGAGGCAACACAGATGTCTAACACTAGAGGATTGGATAAGTAAAGAGTTGTATGGATGTTTAGTTAGTGGGAATATTATATCTTAAACAGAGTGTAATCCAGTGATTAAATATAAACACAAGAACACAAAGATGTAATCAGCAATATAAGTAGAGTTTAAAACATAAAATATTTAGTAAAAAAAGAGAGAGAGAAATAGTAAAAGATGTAAAATCCAAGAAGGGATCTTGTGTGCATGACAAATTAAGAACTAGGTTAACTCAACGTGAGCCTCAGATGGGAAAAAAAAAAACTTTTAAAAGTGAAAATTAGAATGATGGACTGTCCTTTCACAGCCTGCTGGTATAATTCCTTCCATTGTATTTTTTGCATAATGAAAGAATTCTTCATGACTCATTTAAAATCCTTCATGCTGCAGCCTATATCGATCCCTAGCCTTTTTTGTTTTTTTCCTCAAAAACAAGATGAAAAGCTGTCTTTTTCTTCCATGACTACCTGCTTCGCTTTTGAACACATCATTAAATAGCTTTTACACATTCTCTTGCCCAAGTTTAATACCATGAGGTCTTTTTGCCACTCTTTTAGATCTGACTTTACTGTTGTTTGATAGGCTTGGAGACTCCTTTGAAAGTCCAAGGACATTCACCCCTTTGAAATTGTGGAACCCTGGGTGAGGTACAACGTGCTAGTGAAGGGGAGAAGGGAGACGGCGTCAGGCTTTCTTTACTCTTGCTCCATAAATCCTAGTTCTAGCCATTGCCAAAACATCTTGTTTCCTTCTCAGGAAGAGTCTGAAAAATTCATAATAATATGAAAGACACTTTCAGGCATAAGTTATTGACTTAAAGTTTTTTTACAAAACAGATTTTACTCCTGGACACCAGTAAACAAGAAGTTTGGAAAGGGCTGAGGGGATACAAGAGGTAGAGAAGATTGTTTATGTAGATTTCCTTAGGGAGAAACCACACAGGAAGGAAATGAAAATACATCAACAAAGACCAGTCTAAGCGGATCTGTCACAGGAAACTTCTATGGTGATCTGATAGAATGAGCGCCCTTAGTTTACTCCCCAGTATATGCTAGGAGGTTGGAACTGATCAATGTCTGCCTTAGTCTTCTTTTTTTCTATTTTGCCTTAAACATACAAGGACAGAGTAGTTTACTCATGAAAGATCTGGCAGAGTTTTCATGTTTGGTCGCATTTGATCAAAACCACCAGAATTGCATGTGGGAATGGATAAAAACTTCCCTACTTTTAACAGAGTGTCTATCACTGCCCAAACATAGCCACAAATTACAAGAGCCTGAAGCAAATATAAGAGCCATTTGACCTTGTAATGAACAACTCCTTGAGCCCCCAGCATTACACTGAACTTCTTTTGGTAAGCCACATAAAAGCGAAATAGTTCTTCGACTGGGCAGTATGGACACGATACCTCCCAAAGGGGGACCCGAGACAAGGGGGAAGTAAATGTCTTGGCACAGAAGCCAGAATGAGGCATAGGGTGGCCTGGGATCCAAAGCCAGCTCAGCCACGAACTAACTGTAAGCTTTCAGGTAACCCCTTTACTCTCCTATACCCTCATCTGTCACATTCATGGGGTGATTGATTGCATAGCTCAGTGCTCCAGCCAGGTACCTTTGAAAGTGGAAGGTGCTATTAATAATCCTACTGGGTGACTAATCTTTGGGGCCCCTGCTGTAAACTCCATCACGGCTGAGTTAGTGCTAAAAAGAGGACCCGGGTTTGAGACTCTCAGACGTGGACGTGGACTCTGCCCCCAGGCTGAGCTGTCTTCTCCTGGGACTTGTCTACACTGGTGAGTTCCGTAGAAGATTGCTCGGTGTACTGCTAGAAAGTAGGTGCAGGCACTCTCTCCGCTGATGAAAAACGACAGCCTGAGGTGCCCTTGGTGCGCGTACACTCCCAAAGCTGTGACTGTTTCGAGTGGACAGTATTGGGCCCCAGAAAGGCAGGGGTGGCCGAGCACGCCAGGACCAGGATGAGAGTAGGTGAGTCCTCTCTGTTCACAGTCACAGGCTTGTGGGCATCCCAGTCAAACCTATTCCCCGCAGTCACGCCCCAGCTGAGTGGACAGAATAGGCATGATCCAGGACAGGGGCAGCCCCTCGGGAGCCTCGCTTGTTGGTTTTTAAATCGGCAGGTGAATAGTTTGTCAACCCCTGCAAGCCACCATTTCATTATTTTGCCAACAATTTCATCTTTGCTTAGTCTTGTCCACCCTCCCCATTTAACTGGCTTTTTAAAATTTTGAAGAAGCCAACAACAACAAGGAAAAAAAAATAGCATGGGGTTACATCATGACACAGACTTTTAAAAATGTCCAAGAAATCCTTTTAACTTAGCCATTCCACACGGAGAGATTTCGGAAACAAAGATGAGGGGAACAGTCCAAAGAAAAGTCATCCAAAGAAGGAAGAAATTCTGTCACTTTTATAGCAGCACCCCCCCCCCCTTTTTTTTTTCAGCAGCACAAACCTCATTTTCAAAAACTACCTCAGGAACTGACCAGCAGCAAAGAGAAACAAACCAGCCCTGGCTGCCATCCTGCCTCCAGCCGCCTTCCCCTTTCGCCAGAGTTTGAGTCCCAAGTTCAGTATGGCACTCACCGTCACCTGCCAGACCTGGCCTCCGCTCCTCACTGCTGCTCTCCTTCCCGGTCCCGCGGGGTGCCCTCTGGCTGCCCAGCTGCGGGGGGGGGGGGGGGGGCTGTGGGGATGGGGAGGAGGGGCTCCCCACTGCCTGCCCCTCCCAGGGAGCTGGCCCGGCAGGCGCGGTTATTTACACACCCTGCCACGCCCCTCGACAGAGGCAAGTCCCGCCACAGGCGACTGTCACTTGCTGACAGTGATCTCGCTTGCTTGCTGTGATCTTGCTTTCTCATATGCAACAAAAGGGTTGTAATGCATCCGGAGTCGCAAGGACTAGGGGACCCTTTGCCCCAAGCTTCAGGACTGGGTTCCCAAGGGGGGAGGACCCCACTGCTAAGGCTGAGCGAACTGCTTTGCCAGTGCTCCTGCTCCAGAGAAGGAACCAGCTAATATTGATGAAGCACCGTGAGTAGAATTTCCTGGCACTTTATGTTTTCTGTGCTCATTTTTCAGAAAGGTGAGTGGCAGGCAGCCACCTCTGAGGGGGGAGGGATGCATTTAACAAAGCGGACACTAATTCACAAAAGAAATCTGTCAGGACCCAGTCTGTGGGTGGTTGCCTACAGGAAATGATTTGAACAATTCTACTGAAAAACCCCAATCGTGATATATTTTCCCCACCACGTTGCTTGGAATTCTGGCCAGTAGGTATACATTTTGCCTAAATCTTTGATTCTCCTGATTCCTCTGTTTTAAAATTCAATAGGTAATTATATGTGTATAATATTTCAAAGGACTCCCTTTGTGCATTATCTTGCTGTGACTTATTCAATATCTCAGGAAGGGGCACAGCTCACTCAGCAATCATTGACTGTGAGCATAAATTGAGTTTTTCAGAGATGGCTAAGCAAAGCCTGAGAGAATGAGATCCCCCGAGATGGCCCAGTTGGTCGGAGGAGAGATGGGAAACAATCTAAAGCATGGCCAGCAGGCCAGGGGAGCTGCTGAAGGGCTGTGGTCCTACACCCACCCGTGCACCCCCACCTGCACCCACACAGGAGCTGAGGGTGAGGAGGTGAGAAACCAGAAGGGGGGGGAGTTACAGAGACTAACATCACCCTCTCATGCTTTTGACCCAGGCTGGTGCTGTCGTGCCAAATACTCCGATCCAGTGCCGAGAGCTCATGATATTTCCTGAAAGAACAACTTGGCTGTCCCCCAGAGCAGAGTGCTTGGTCTGCCTGCCGTGATTCTTTTTGATAATTATAATCCTCTTGCTTATGCTAGAAATTATGCAAGGAACAAAAGGAAGCTTCTGTTTTGAAACATCCCTTCTCAGGGTAGCACCATTCTTAAATAATGCACCTTTGAGTGCTCTGAGTAATTCCTCCAGCTTGCTGCCCTGGAGCATGTCTGTGCTCCAAAAATTCGCTTGAGACCCCTATTCTGGCTAGAGTTAGAAGTCTCATTGTCAGAACCAAGAAGCGACGGCCTCGGGGTCCCTCTTCCTCTGAGCTCCTGGATGCATATATTCCCTGCACCTCCCACCTGCCTCCTGCCCTGTGACCTACATCTTCGGCTGAGACACGGTGGCCCTGTGGCCAGAGGCAGAGTATACCCACTCTCTGGGCCTCACTATTCTCATCTGCCAAGTGAGGGCTTTGGTTTTCACTGGGGAAAAAAAAGCAAAAACATCCAGAGATTCTGATGCGCCTAGCCTCGGCTGGGACCCAGTGACAGGACTGGTGTTTTTTTTCAAATATTCTCCAGTTTGGACAATTACTGGGTTAGATGATTTCCAGGGACTCTTCCAATTTAAAGAAGTCAATGATCCTGTTTGTCTGTGTTTCCTGCACTTTATTTACATTTCTTTTTCTGAAAACACACATCTTTTATTTTTAGCATGTAGCATAAGCTGATTTTTTGAAATGCTTTTAATTATAATAAAACATGTCAATAAAATCATTCTAAACCAATAATATATGAGTAAAGTATTGTTTGTTGGGATATAATTGGCATATAATAAACCCCATATAGTTAAAGTGTACAATTTGATAAGTTTTGGCAAATGAGAAATCATCACAACAGGCAGGATAGTAAACCCTCCCCCAAATTTCCTGTGCCCCTTAGGAATCCCTCCTTCTCGCTCCTATCCCTCCCCTTCTCTGTTCCCCAGATAACCATTGATCTGCTTCTGTTATTATAGACTGATTTTCATTCTCTATCATTCATACAAATAGAATTACAATACGTACTCTTCCTTTTTTGCCTGACTTCATACTCAGCTTAACTATGTCCTTGTACTATATTTCGAGCTCTTTGAGAACAGAACATTCCTTTTATTACTTTTCTGTTCCTCCCTACCATCTTAATCATTATTTTCTAGATTGAAGTAAGACCTTTAGGAACTGATAAGTGAGCTCCAGTTTGGTGGACCCTTCTTGGCTTTAACTCCCTACTACTTCTCTGTAGATTCCTGAGTTAGCAGTTTCTGCCCAGTGAAAAAGAATGCATTAGCTTAAAGCCAAGGTCTTAATGTAGGATCTGAGGACTTCTAAGGGTCCAGGAAAGGAGCTACCCAGGGGTGTTTGCAGGAGTGGGTAGCCTACCTAGGAAAAGGACTTTGGCTGTCAACAAATTCTTAGATTCCTTGAATCAAAGAGATGAACTACTGGATTAAAGCCATGCTTTACCCCTTATTGTGTTCCTATATGTATTTTATGAAAATGATAAATCCTCTCCCATTTCCACCCATCCCGAATATCTTTGTCTTTTCCTCTGCTTGCCTCTGATTATACTTAACCTTACTTAACAGGGCCCTCTCTAGTGGTAGTACAACTTCATGGGAACATTTTGCATTCTTCTCTTTAAAAACTTCTCACTTAAACTATTCAGTATGTTGTGGCTTTTTATACAATGACTCTTAAACCCCTCTTTTTATCCAGTTTACCCTAGAAACTCTGTGCTCAAATATCCAAACTTACACTTCCTCAAAGCCCTAGAGCAGGGGAATTCCCTTTCACTTAAAAAAATCAGTATTTTAGGATGCACGGGTGGTTCAGTGGTAGAATGCTCGCCTTCCATTTGGGAGAACCGGGTTCAATTCCTGGACTATGCACGCCCCCCCCCAAAAAATCAATGTTTTAAGAGTTAATATTAACTATTATAATGATAAGTATTATGAGAACCAGAAGTAACAGTAAATAGCACTGAAAATTCATAATCGAGTCACCTCTACTCAACCCAGAGAAACCTCCCTCTCTCTCCTATGTCGAACACAAAATACACTTTTAAATGTTATTGTGTCTGATTTTAGATAAAGGGCTGGGATGTAAAATAGCAATAATAGACCCCTAAATGATAACTTCATATGTATCTAACATAATTCTGCCAGTGCTGATTTCAAAATATCTTTCAGAAAGAGGAGAAAGCAAGAAAAACGTCTCACTTGCTGGTCAAAAGTCCATCGTGGACTCTCCTTTGCTCCAAATTCCACATCAACCTCAAGTCAAGTTTGCAAAGTACTACACCTGTAGCATTTCCTGTCTCTCTTCTTGAGGACCAATTTTTAATTTTTATTCTTTCACCTCTGCCTTTTTCCACCCGAAGAGCAAATATGATCATTATAGCATTTTGGTCCAGTTTCTATACAAATTCAAATCCTCTCCATTAAAGGCAAACCTTTGAAAGTTACTTACGTGAAGGTGGCAAAGGTAAATCCTTGGTATGGAAGCCGTGGTCGCCGATGCCAGCCTATTTAAATAGCTGGCTGCCCGGGGCAGGCTGTTGATAGCACTTTTATTTACGCCTGTGAGTGCACACTCAAGCAAGGACCTGAAAAACCTGCAGCGTGGGCAGGGTAAAAACGACTGAAAGTATGCCGAGGTTACATCTCTTGTTATTCAGGTTTGATATTCAGGCGGTGACTTCTGAGAGTCTCATGGAACTTTCTTGTTACTACCGTCTCACCCTTACCTTCTTCCTGTCTTCTTTCTTAATCAAGTAAGACCCTTCACCAAGGTTGGATGAGAGAGATGCAGTTCAGAGGAGGGGAATTAAAAACAGGAGACCAGACCCTTGCACCAACTTCCTCATTTGGAATGGACTTCCAGTTAGATGTTGCCTCCTTTCAAAGCTTGGGCCCTGGTGAAGTTGGTTTCACAGCTCTGTGGGCTGGACGCCAAGCCCAGGGCCTGGAAAATTGCCCAATTAATGAAAAGTTGTTTTCTTTCAGGCACAGAATGTACAAATAGAGAATAGTTGCAGGGGAGGTTCAGGCTAAAATGAGACCGTTTTAGGTCCCCTTCGAAAACCACTTTAATTTATTTTCCCGGCATCTGAACTTTCCTCCTGATTTCCCCTCCCCTTCCTTTGTAATGAAATTCCTATAGGAAAGTTGAAAGATTCCCCATGGGAGCTCAAATAAAAAGCCAGTGTGTGAGGCAGCCTGTGGGAAGATGCACTCCAAGGGTGAGAGACTTGGAGTTAAGTGACTCCGTGCGACCATCCTTGGAAGATTCTAAGGGCAAGAGTATGTGCGTGGGTGTGGGGACTGGATTAGTTGTTGTTTATCTTTATTTTATAGCCTAGATACGGCAGTTACTAGTCAACTGCAACACGTTAATAAACACATTAGCTGGATATGATTTTTGAGGGGATGAAGGAGGGCTCGGTGAGCTCATTTATGGGAGTATCTGTGTGTATTTGCTGGTGCATAGCACAAACCTGTGAGTGCCATCCAGATATGCACGCCCTATAGTTTTCACTTCACTGGACAAAGAAAAAGCCCATTTGATTCTCTTGGGAACAGGGGCTGTATTTGAAAGAAGACAAGCAATCGTTTAGAATATTTCTTTCCCTCTCGGAGAAGGGGGTAATGGCTATAAAACATGTGTGGGAGAAAAACAGAGACAGAGTCGCCAATCCCATCCCAACCCTGGTTACCAGAGGAATTCTTTTGTTTCCTGCCTAATTCATTGCCTAACTCCTGACTGTTCTATCGCAAAATCTGGGTCCTCACCTCCCAGGTCTCTTGAATGCAGGGTTCTATGTCCTGTTCATCGGCTGACACCCACAGCGCCTGGCACAAATCATGAAGATGGGGACGATGACAGTGATAACCTACAATCTATGACACCGGGCCAGGCTCTACACAAAGCATCTTTCAAAGAGTTTATTTATTTGCTTATTTGATCCTCACAACAACCCTATGAGTTGGTTTTATGTTATCTTCATTTGACGACTAAGGAAATACACTCAGAAAGATTAAACAACTTTCCCAAAGTCGATGGCAGAAGTGAAATTTGACTCCAGATCTACTGATCTGATTCCAGAGTCTGGGTTTATGCTCAGGACTCATTTGAACCAATATTTAGAAAGTTACCTAAGAATGTTTCTACTTACCCATTTACTGACTTATCGTCTGTCTTCTAGAATGTGATTTCCACGACAGCAATGACATTTTCTGCCTTGCTCACTCTTGGAAACCCAGCACCCGGCACAGTGTCTGGAACCGAGTGGGATCAGTTTCTGAACGCTTGCGGAAGCTACTCTGACCCAACAGGTCTGACATCAGCAGAGTCTCATCTTGGCGGCAACACATTTTGCTCTTGGATAATGTGTCAACTTTAAGTTATTTCTTTTTATCCAGTGTACCATGAAGATAAAACCAATAGTGGTTGAAACCATAAAAGCACTTGCTATCTCACTTAAGAACCCTACAGGTATGTCCTTTCAAGGTGTTCGGTGGCAGAATGATGTCACCAAAAACACAGGTGTTTTTCTATCAGTGTGATAGCAGTGCCTCCTTTCATGGTGGTAAAGTGGCTGCAGCAGATCCATGCATCACATCATTTCATAAAAACATCCAAAGACAGATATGAAGAGGCGTGTGTTTTCTCTTGAGTATCTCTCTTTTTTAATTAAAGAGGAAAATCTATCCAGAGTCACTAACGGTCTCTCACTTATGTCTCCTTGCCAAGAATTAGGTAAAATGGCCACTAAATTGGCTAAATTTATCATTGGTAAAGAGGAAAGGGATCATGTGAATCATAGTTTATCTCCTAGGCCCAAGGGAAGGATCCACCTTTCCCAGACAAATTGCCCTGAAATCTGAACAAAATCAGGGTTCAATTAACAGGGAAGAAGCACAAAAGTACTTCCAATGGTTCTACCAATCCCAAAATGTTTTTTAAAATCTGATAACCTAAACCGTTTTATTGCTTGGGCACCTGCCAATCCATGGCAGTTGGATTTTTTTTTAAATACAGTTTATTGAGATACACTCCCACATCATACAAACCATCTGAAGTATACAATCACTGGCTCACAGTATCATCACGTAGTTGTACATACACCCCCATGATCCATTGTGAAACATTTTCGCTACTCCAGAAAGGAAATAAAAATAAAAAATAAAACCCAAAACTTCCCATATCCCTTATCCCTCCCCACCCCCCCACTGACCCATAGTATTGGTGTGATACATTTTGTTAACTGTTAATGAAAATATTAAAATATTACTGTTAACCATAGTCCATAGTTTGCAATAGGTACATTTTCCCCCATGTATCCATCTATCATTTTTTTAAACATTTGTTTCCCCTAGTATTTATTTATTTTTAATCCATATGTTTTACTCATCTGTCCATACCACAGACAAAAGGAGCATCAGACACAAGATTTTCACAATCACACAGTCACATTGCGAATGCTATATCATTATATAATCATCTTCAAGAAACATGGCTACTGGAACACAGCTCTACATTTTCAGGCAGTTCCCTCCAGCCTCTCTAATACACCTTAGACTAAAAAGGGAATATCTACATAATGTGTAAGAATAACCTCCAGAAAAACCTCTTGACCCTGTTTGAAATTTCTCAGCCACTGATACTTTGTCTTTCTTTTCTCTTCTCCCTTTCGGTGGAGAAGGGTTTCTCATTTCCTTGATGCTGAGTCCCAGCCCATACTAGGATTTCTGTCCCACGTTGCCAGGACATAGCAATTGGATTTTACTTTATCAGTTCTCTCTTTCTGTTCCGTCTCTTTAATGAGGAAAGCTTATTTTGCCCTTCAGCAAAATTAAAACTATTTTGACAACCCACAAATAAGGGAAGTAGTCGGCCCAGTGATTTTTTTTCCACTTGGCTACAGATTCAGAATTCAGCTCTTTTTATTACCACTGATGTCCTGAGTATCCAGGGAATACTATATCATCTGTCAGCCTCTTGTCCTCTCCTCTGTTGTATGGATAGACGATGCTGCTGGTTTTTTAGAATCATTGGGTCCAATACTGCAATAATTACCAAAAACCCGCAAAACGGCCTATAAGGGCTTAAGGCTCACTTCCCTGACCCTCCTGTTGTCTATTAGATGTGAGTGGAATTCCATAATCCCATGTTTTTTCATATATCTCTGCCACTCTGGCTCAGCTCCAGCTACTGGCTGGATGGGTTAACTAGAGACGTACAACTGATCCAGCAAATCTCACACAGTTCCTTTTCTCTAGGTGGCTAATAAAACATTAATACCTGCAGATAGGTTATGATTTTTCTTCTGTGTTCTGTTCTAGACTTTTCCCTTGCCGCTGGCTTTGGGAATACTTTTCTCCATTTTCAAACATCAAGGGAATTAGGATAAAAGGATGAGGGATGTTTCAAAAGGGAAGAACAGCCCTGGGAGATGGTATAAGTGCTCAGTAGGTATTGCTTCATGGCTGGGAGAATGGTAGAGGGGAAAGAGTGGGCCTCAGAACTGTACAGGCTTGGGTTTAAGTCCTGGCTCTGCCACTTACCACCTATGTGATCCAGGGCAAGTCATGTAGCTTCTCTCAGCCTCAGTTTCTTCACCTGTAAAATGGGAATAACGATACTTATCTCACAAGGTTGTTATAAAGATTAGATGTAATATATATAAAGCACTTAGCAGCAATGCCTAGAATATACTATATGCTCAATAAATGGTAGCTATTGCTAATAATTACAAGAAGCCAAGGTGGTTAAACTCAAAGCCCCAACGTGCAAAAAAACAAGAAGAAGAAGAAATTACAACAGTGAAGTAGACCATGGAGGACGGCATTTAATAAGAGGAACTGGTCCAGCTGGGGAGGGTGGGACAAGCAGCAGTGCAGATGACCCTGCAGCTCCAGGGTCATCATTCATGTCTTTGTCCATGGGATTATATCCCAGTGGGTGCTATTCCCATGAAATACCATTTGAATGGTGCTCCCCAAAACTGCACAATGCAGCAGCCTGAAGGGAGGCTCCCCACAGGAGGTGTCCTGGGCTGAGGTCAAAGAATGACTAGGACTCAGCCAAGAGATGAGGTAGAAGAAGAGAGAATTCCAAACCGAGAGGACAGCCTGTGTCACTGCCCTGTGGCAGGAGGAAGCAAGATGGCTTATGGGGCAAGAAGGAAGATTACTACGGCTGAATCACTGAAAGCCAGGGGCAGCAGGGGACTGCATGAGGTTGGGGGGGAGAAAGGTGTTAGACCACACGGGGCTTTGCAGGTTGTGTTGAGAATCTACATCTTTATCCTGCAAGCGGAGGGAATGTGGGCAGGTTCCTAAAAACAAAAAAATAAATAAAATTTAAAAATCTGAGGTGCTGCAGCAAATGGGCGTTTGGTAGAACCATATACAAGGCAGAGATATGCGATGTGCGTACAGTGGGGTAAATTATTCTCTTCCTGCCCAGCCAAAGCTAGGACACACAGAGAGCTGAGCAATAGTGCAGAGGGAAAGAAGCCATTCCTTGGGGGGACAAAAAACTACCAAAGTTCACAGTGAAGGACATAAATCTCGTAAGCATCAAAACTGACCTGTAGAGAAGCATTAGGAAAAAGGGGAGCCAGTATATAAAAAGCACACTTGCTGAAAATTATGAACTTGCAGAGAAGGGAAACAGAATTTTCAGCAGAAGTTCTAACTCACAGAAGTGCCCTTCCTGATCCCGGCCGACTGGGGCACGGAACAGTGTGGGAAAGAGAAGAGGATCAGCATCTGTAGATGACAGAGAATTGGACAAAGAAGAGGGTGCCAGCCCGCCTAAGATGGAGATGTTTCCCTTGGCCACTCCTGGCAAAAAGTCTCGCAAATTCTCTGGTGAGCAGGGATTAGGAGTTAGAACAATCACATTCTGTCTTCTTTGTAGTTTGTCGTATATATAATAATGATTATGTCCTCCTCTCGGTGTACTGCATATATTTCACTCTAAGCCTGGATTCCATCATCGTACCCAATCCACTTGTCCTTAGGGAGTCCTAAGTCAGTTGATGATTGAGATTTGAGCTGCCCTCAGCCCATACGTGGCACCCACGGTGGAAGGGCTCCTGGGTAAGGCTGTGCCATCTGGGTGTGGCTTTGCCTTCTACTTGAGCACCCACGGTTTCTTCTCATTCCATTCAGTTTAGTCAAAGGTGTAATGAATGGGGAGTTCCCTAGAATCGTTTGCCGCCCTGATCCTATTCACGCTGTTGGCCAGGGAGGGTAGTGGCCTTGCTAATGGGTGGCATCACCCTGTCTGCGGAAGGAGGGAAGGGAGTAGGCATCTTTTTTCACCCATGAATGCCTCCCTTCTCTCCCTGAGCGTATAAGGGCATTGCTGCTGCTGGAAGGAGCTGCCGAGAGGCGGCGCAGCACCATTCTGCAGAGGGGTGGGGTGGCGCCTCCCCTCCCCTCGGGGGCCTCTTCCGGGAATGCTGCGAAACTGTGGCGGGTTGGAGCCACCGACCTGGTTATAATCCCCTAACACACACAGTGAGAAAGGGAGTCCCTACACCCGCTACTGAATGTCGGGATGGGCCGGGTGCTCTCAGAGAGTAGAGGGTAGAGAGCAGGGGAAAAGAAAAAAAAAATCCTTTGGTAAAATGCTTGCTTGACCCGGAGACAAACCCAAACGGTTTGGGCCCTCAGTCCATGCTCCTGACCGCTGGCGCGCACCGCCTTCACCCCACTCCTATGAGTGTCTCCTGGAGAGAAGCGCAGGCAGGGCTCGGGGCTCCGGCCCCACCGCACGGGGATCTCCACCCTAAGTTCCGTCTATTTAAAATACTTGACTTTCGTGAATTTACTTGAGGGATGAAAGAGGAAAGGAGGACTGAGCTAGCCAAAACAAGAAGTTTGGAGATAAAAACCCTCCCAAAATTGCATGCCTGACATAGTGGAGAAAGAAAGGGTTGAAAATAATTTGGGGTAAAATTGTAGATCAGCTAAAGGGAGAGAAGGGCCCATGGGGTGACTGGGAAGCTCACATCTGGGGATGCCTCAGTTCCCTTGTATGTATAAGGAGGAATTGGAGCTAGGTGATATCTCTGAAGTCCTCCCTGCTTTAATTTTCTGTCCTCGAAGGGGAGAAAGCAGGGAGCAGACGGCAGGGGAGGAGGGTCCTAGAGCCGTCTGGGGGGAAGAGGGCTCCCACCAGGTGCGGCTGAGAGGAAGTCTGAATGCACAACTGTTAAGATATTGAAACGCTCTGCCTTCATACCACTGGGAGACAGCCATTCCCCAAGCCCCCCACTCCCACCCCAGCCTGGCCCTCCTCTGGAGCTCCCCCGGAGTCCCAGGGTTCAGCAGCTAGAGAAATAACACCTGCAAGAGTGGAGGGTGCCAGGACTCAGCTCCTGTACAGCCCTCCACCCAGGCTGTTTGGCCTCTGCCTTCCACTGCCATCTTCCTGAAAATGAAGGGAGGGAGGGAGGGCCCGAAGGAGGAAGGAAGAAAAGAGAGAGAAAGAAGGAAAGAGAAAAAAAAAAAAGAAGCAGCAACTGTAGATCATCTTTGAAAAATGTCTCAAGGTTTTGATTTCTGCTTTTGGCAAAAATATGCTGTGGTCAGATTTCGTTCACTAATACAGGGCAGTTCTGTGTTGTGCATTTCAGCAAAAACCTGGCTCCTCTCCGTGACCTTCTCTGAGGTTTCTGTAACCAGGGCCTGGCAGTGGGTGTGATTCAAAGGCCCCTTGTAAAATGCACTCTGATGTGGCATACTGTGTAAAGGGTGACGTGCACTCCTGCATCTGGCTCTCACCTCTACGGAGAGTCAGCTCCTGGGCCAGTCTTTCCAGAGGGTTCGGAGGAACCTGCAAGAGGACCTGGTGTCCTGGGTGATCTCAAAAAGTTGACGCCCTTGATCTTGTTCTCTGACTCAGAGGGGAAAAGAGTGTCTTCATCATGTTGCTGGCCAGTGCTGCCTCATTTGCCCCAGGACCAGATCTCAGGCCGAGGACAGTTCAGGGTCACAGAAGAGCCAGAGAAAAGGCTTTGGAGACAGTCTGAAGCTGTTTCAAACCTCAGGTGATCAAACATTCTGGATTGCTCAGAACTGTCGCAGTTTTTGTCCTGAAAGTTCCACATCCCAGAAGACGCTTTAGTGCTGGGCAAACTGAAAGGGCTGGTCACCTTGTCCTCATCTTCTCACTTCATAGCCATACGAGCCTTAATTTCCTCATCTGTGAAACAAGGATAATGAATATATCACCATTCAGTGTTTTGAGAGCTAAATGAGATGCGGTTAGTGTAGATAAGCATCCAGTGACTGGGAGCTGTTATAACGTCAGCCTCTGACCAAGGTGCACCCAAGATTGTTCAGGGAGAAAAGCAAGGATTAAGGTGTCTTTCTGTCTCTCTTCCAAAAGACAGTAGATGCTGTCTCTTCTCCCAATGTGTTCGGACTATTCCAAGTATAGATGTGAGGCCATCACCTGAGGTTTCTGGAACATTCTTCAGAAAACCTTACCTGTGCAGGCTAACACAGAAGGGTGGATTAAGGTCTGTCCAGACCTGAGATCATCTGATAAAGAAGTAAGCTGCCTGTTTGCAGAAGTCACTTTTACCAGTCACCACTTGGGACTCACAAATAAGGGATTATGAAGCCTTTTCTTTTCAGCTTCTTTGTTGCCCTTCAGCTATTGTCTGCAGAGATTATTAACTAACAGCTGTTTTCTGAATGACTTTCCCAGTAATTACTGATCGGTGGCTGAAAAAGGAAAAGGAGTCAACGTTTTCAAAGGGCTGCTTCGCAAGGCATTTGCACCGCAAGGGTGGATTTCAGAGGCATCTTAATTCCTGGCAGAAAAAGCTGAGAGCTGCCCTGGAGACTCGAAGCAGCAAGCAGGAACTCTGAAAACAAAAGGGAGGCAGGGAAGGGGGAGATTATTTATTCAAATGCTCTGATAGAGGCCTTAATCAAAGACATCACAGAAAACAAGTCACAGGCAGATAGGGAGTATTTGGAACACGAGGGTGTCAAAAGGATCTGGTCCTTCATAACTGAGCAGAGCTCTGTCTGTGCTAATGAATGGAGGGGTCCCTCATTAGGAAGATGCCATGGGCTGGGGTTGTTCAGCAGGCCCAACTCCAAAGAGCAAATGCTGTCACCATCACGGACCCTCCATCACCATCACAAATGAAGTATGAATCATTAGAGTTAGTGCCAGATTCTCATTGAAAAGAGAGGTCTTCAAAAGTTAGAAGATTCAAAGTGCAAGGCTCTGGCACTAGTTATAACTAACTTGTTTGTGTCCAAAGCCTCTTGAGAACACAATTTTGCATAATTAGACCACTTGGGAGTGGAGACAAAATAGGACTCTACTATCTGGAATTTACTGATTCGCACAAACATTAGTGTGAATAGTGATTTCAACTCATAAGTTACCCTTTTCACATTTACCTTCTGAATTAATGATACGGCAGAATGCCAGAAACAGCTGCGCTGACGATGTCTAGTGGCACACAAAATAGTCCACCAGCCTCTGGGGAAAACTGCAAAGTAGATGTTTCTAAGTTACCAAATCATCTTTTCTCCTGAACCTCCCGCTCTTTCCTAAAGAAAATTAGTCCTGGGACAGTTCACTTAAAAGTCAAGAAATTGGATTATTAAAAGTAGTTTGCATTAAGGTGTGATCTATTATCTATCACTGCATAATAAATCCCCTAAAATGCAGTGGCTTAAAACAACAGCAGTCATTTTATTACTCCTCCTGATTTCTGTGGGTCTGGAATTTAGAGAGGGCTCAGTGAGGTAATGCCGGTTTGGGGTCCCCCGCTCAGGCTGGAGCTAGAATGGAAGAGGAGCTGGAGCAGCTGGGTTTCGCTGGGTGTCTTTCTTTCCCCATTAGTTTCAGACCCTCGGCTGTGGTCTCTCCACAGGACCTAGTTTGGGCTTCCTCATAGCATGGCAGCCTCAGGGCCAATAAGCATAAGTATTCCAGCTCTTAAGGCAGCAGCTGTGTCAGCTTTTATGACCTGGTCTCAGAGGTCATAGGGCATCATTTCTACAAAAACTTATCAGTTACAAGTGAGTCACAAGCCCATCCAGATTCAAGCGGAGAAATGTTAAACTTTACTTCTAATTGGAAGAAAGACAAGGTTCTAGAAAAGCAATGTGGGACAAGAGATATTATTGAGGTCATCTTTGGAAAATACAATGTGTGTAGATGGAAATGACCAATGATTAAATATTTTAAGGATGTGTACTTTAAGGGAAGAATATGTTCACACCATATAAAAAAAATAATAATTCAAAACCGAACGACAACCTAAATACTAGGAAAAAAAACCTTAGAAAAACATAAGAGAAAATCTTCGGGACCTTGTATTAGGCAATGAACTCTTAGATATGACATCAGAAGTGTGAGCAACATAATAAAAAATAGATAAATGAGACCTCATCAAAATTTAAAACTTTTTTGCATTAAAGGACATTATCAAATAAGTGAAAAGACAACCCACAGAATGGGAGACAATATTTAGAAATCATATATATGGTAAGGATTTAACATCTGGAGCATATAAAGGATTCATACAACGCAATAATAAAAAGACAACCTGGGTGGGCCATGGTGGCTCAGCAGGTAGAGCTCTCGCCTGCCATGCCAGAGACCTGGGTTCAATTCCCGGTGTCTGCCCATGCAAAACAAAAAAAAGGACAACCCAATTTTAAAAATGGACATTCCCCCCTCCACCCAAAAAAGGATAGTGGTGAATGGTAGCATAATATTGTGAATATAATGAACACTACTGAAATGTATACTTGAAAGTGGTTAAAATGGGAACATTGATGTTGTATATATATTACAAATAAAAAGGGGGTAGGCAGCAAAGGACTTGAATAGACATTTGTCAAAAAAAGATCTACAAATGACCAAGAAGCACGTGAAAATATGCTCAACATCTGTTCTAGTTTGCTAGCTGCCGGAATGCAATATCCCAGAAACAGAATGGCTTTTAAAAAGGGGAATTTAATAAGTTGCTAGTTTACAGTTCTGAGGCTGAGAAAATGTCCCAATTAAAACAAGTCTATAGAAATGTCCAATCTAAGGCATCCAGGGAAAGATACCTTGGTTCAGGAAGGCCGATGAAGTTCAGGGTTTCTCTCTCAAGTGAGAAGGCACATGGTGAACACAGTCAGAGTTTCTCTCTCATTTGGAAAGGCACATGGCGAACATAGTCAGGGTTCCTCTCTCATCTGAAAGGGCACATGGCAAACATGGCATCATCTGCTAGCTTCTCCTGGCTTCCTGTTTCATGAAGCTCCCCGGGAGACATTTTCCTTCTTCATCTCCAAAGGTTGCTGGCTAGTGGACTCTGCTTCTCGTTGCTGTGTCCTACTGCTCTGCTCTTTGAATCTCTTCCATTCTCCAAAATATTTCCTCTTCTATAGGACTCCAGAAACTTATCAGGACCCACCCAAATGGGTGGAGACACATCATCACCTAATCCAGCTTAACAGCCATTTTTGATTAAATCACATCATCCAGGAGGATGATCTGATTACAGTTTCAAACATACAGTATTGAATAAGGATTATTCTGTCTTTATGAAATGAGATTTAGATTAAAACATGGCTTTTCTAGGGGACATACGTCCTTCCAAACCAGCACAACATCATTAGCCATTAGGAAAATACAAATCAAAACCACAAAGAGATACCACTTCACATACACTAGGAGGCCTTTTATTTAAAAATTGGAAGGCAACATGTATTGCATAGGATGCAGAAAAATAAGAACCTTGTACATTGCTAGTGGGAACGTAAAATAGTGCAGCCACTGAGAAAACAACTTAAGTATAAGATTACCACATGACCTAGCAATTTCACTTTGCATTGCATACCCAGAGGTGTTGAAACCAGGGACTCAAACAGATACTCGTTAACCAATGTTCATAGGGGAATTCACAGTAGCCAAAAAGTGGAAACAACCCATGTCCAGCAATAGATGAATAGATAAACAATATATGATTACATCTATATCCATACAATGGACTATTATTCCACCTTTAAAAGGAATGAAATTCTGATACATGAGATAATATGGATGAACCTAGAAAACATTATACTAAGTGAAACAAGCCAGACCCAAAAGGGAAAATATTGTATGATTTCACTTACATGAAATATCTAGAAGTAGCAAATACATAGAAACAAATAGATTACAGGCTGCCAGGGGATAGGAGGGCCTAGGGAGCTATTGCTTAATGGGTACAGAGTTTCTATTTGGGGGTTATAAAAATTTTTTTTTAATGCATGGTGGTGATGGTAGCACATTAATTCGGTAATTAATATTACCAAATTGTATCCATGAAAGTAGTTAAAATGGGAAATTTTGTATTGTACATATATTACCATCATAAACATTTTTTTTTTAAAAAAAGAAAAGATCATGTTAGCCGAAATGAATCTCTAAAGTAGTGAAATAAGTATTGAAGACCCTTGTGTCAACCGTCTTCAATTCCTACCTCTACACATTACCTCTCCTATAGAAAATGTGTCCTACTTTCTGAACGAAGCAGCTTCTTGTGATATGGTTCCTGACAAGATGAATGAGGAAGCAGGACCCAATCTCAAGCAAAGGTTTTTTGAGGGGGAAGTGAGGGGAATGCATGGGCCAGGAATCCAACCCAGGTCTCCCGCATGGAAGGGGAGAATCAGATAAAGTTTTAAGTGTGCCTGTCTTCTTTTGGTGGCTTTTGCTAATCTCTCTTATCTCTTAAACACCTTCTTTAAATTTTAAATAAAGTTTTAATTAAGGCTATAAATTCCATTAGAGTATTTTATTATTAACTTCCTTTTTACTAAAATATATTTATCAATTTATCAAGTGTTGGTTATGGGACCTGTCCCCCTCCCAGGTTTTCTATA
Organism: Tamandua tetradactyla; assembly: GCF_023851605.1. Classification (NCBI taxonomy): domain Eukaryota; kingdom Metazoa; phylum Chordata; class Mammalia; order Pilosa; family Myrmecophagidae; genus Tamandua; species Tamandua tetradactyla. The sequence continues at coordinate 57,272,850 of NC_135345.1, forward strand.
GACCTGATGCCTTTAGTTAATAGCTGCAAGTTGCATAGGATTTTTCAAGATGTTATCCTCCTTGTAAGCTGGCACTCACCAATGCAGGAACCTATGTCATTAAGGAGCCTTAAAGAGCAATTTATCGACATTGGGGATTCAAGATTGTTTTGTCTCAATAGTATGCTGACCTTTTAAGTTCATTTCCTTTTGATGTTTAAAGTAGAAGAAAAAAAAAAAAGAGGCACATCCGATTGCCTCATTAGGGAAGCCACAAGTCATTGGCTTTCCTGCCTTAGCACTTAACTCACATTTGATGTTTTCAAAATATCATCCAATCCCTAAAGAACCAGATGCCGCAACATCCTTGTAAGATCTGAGACTTGCCATTTGTAGTAAAGGAAATTGAAGTTGAAAGTACCAAGGCAATCAGTGTAAGGTGTTATAATAAATCAGGAGCAGCTGCAGGTGCAAGCCAAGAGACAGGATCTCATGGCCATATCCCTTTCTGGCCATATTCCCAGAAACAAACACCCAGTTTCCTGTTTTCTCTGCAGTCAGTGGAGGAGCAAGGCAGCAAAGGCAGGAGTTAGCAGATGCCCACCCCACAGGGACGGTGTTCAGCAGACATCCACTGGGAGAAGGCTGGTTATTAGTGTTTATAAAACACTCCCTGATGACTCCTGGGAATCACAGAGGGGACCTTTGTGATAAGAAGTACTGAATCAGAAGATGGGCATCTCGGTACAATCTCATCCACAGGGTAGTGAGGTCCAGGAAATTTAAGGCACATGAACAATAATCAAAAGATTGTGAAGGTGCTTCTTCCAGCCCTAGAAAACTAATCTTGATCATAAAATCCATTAGAAACAACCCCCCTGAAATTCTCTGGCCTATTCTTAAGCCAATAAATAACAGCAAACTTCAAGAGCATTCCTTAATTCTAGGAAGATGCTGTAGGAAAGAATTCCAGATCTTATGTGCCTGCCCCCCTAGGGAGGTCCTTGAGTATCTGCAAAGTTCTCATCTTTTCTCTGGTGACAGCCAGATTGCATAGCATCTAATCAGCTGGTCCAATACTTGAGTGGAGGGACTTCAGTGGTATACAAATTAACTTATTTAAGTTGCCTACCCAAACCAGTATTTTACTCTTATGCAAGCCATTAAAGCAAAAAGCATCTCCAAATCACTTTCTTCTCTCCTCTCCCACCAAGCATACCTCTTCCCTGCTTTTTCCTTTAGTCATTCACTTTAAAGCTGTGATTGGCTTTCTGCTCAGCAGAAGCATAGCCGGAGAAGTAAACTTTGCTTCAATTATATGACACTCATGTAGAGTAACACATGAGATGGACCTCTTATTGAGCAGAAATATAAATTGAGGCTTGTCATTTTCATATCAAAATGCCATTTTGCTCCTGCGCACCTAAATTCTAAGCATACGGATCAAAGCATTCAGGTCAGTTTTATAATCAATAGTAGGAAATTCATCCTATTTTTCACTTTGTCTTGGCTGCTAGAAAACTCAGAGCCAAATCTAGTGCTCAGTTTCACTATGTATTTTTTTTTAGCTGAAATTTATTTATAAAATTTCTTAACCGGTGGTGAGAACCAAGAAATAACATACCAAGAAACAATCAAGTGAGACTCCACTAAGAGTATGTGCCAGATACCACACTAGATATTTATGCATGTTATAGAATCCCTACAGTTCATACAAGGTAATGGCCACAAAAGCTCCTAATTATTAAGCTAGAAAGATGTCCTTCTGCACAGTCTTCAATTGCACAAAGACATGTGTTCATCCAGAGGGGTCTGTATAAGGAGCAGTGTGGTTCCTTGTAGATTCAGTTGACTATAGCTTCTAAAGTGCTATTCCCTGTCTACTGACACAGCCGTTTTACCACCTTTGTTGATTTCTTTGTTGGTTTCTTTCTCTTTTTCTCCTGCTTTGCTGGATTTCTCTTTTTCTCCTTTTCTGTCAGCTCTTTTATTTCCTCCATTGTCAACTCTTTTCTCTTTTTGTTTGTTCTGAACACTAGTGTAAACTGCTTTGTAATAGCCGTCTGGTTTTGAGCAATTTCAATAGCAAAAAAAATGTATTCTGGGGGCAGAGACGGTGTTTCCTTCAGTGTAGCCTTGAAAGCAATCTAGTTGCAGTGAATTACCATATTGGAGTCTTCTGCAATCCCATCCAAGTTCAAGCAGAATGGCCTCCACTTCTCTTTAGCAGATTCGGGCTTGAGTTCGTCTCAGTTCATAACGTTATCCCGAGTAAAAAATTTTCTGGGAACTCTAGAGTAGATTTGGTCATCCACTTTGGTGAGTTTAAGAAACTGTGAGTCAACTGATGAAATCAGCTTATAGGACTTCAGTAGGCTGCATTGCTGTCATAGCGTAGGCTTTCTCAATGTCAGGATTGGTGCCATAAAGACTCTCCTGGGAGAGAAAGTGCGTGCGCAGCCGACACCAGCTCCCCGGAAACCACTCATCAGTTCCGCTGGTCATCTCCACTTTGTAGCCCAGAAAGCATGACTTCAACTTTCTGGAACTGATTTTTTTAGGGGATGGGGGAAGGGAAGGATGGGCAAGAGACGTTCTTGACCTGCTGCCTCGGCGTGCACCCTCCACTCCCCTGCCTCATTATGTATTCTTGGGTTAGGTTTTCAGGTATAGTTATCTCTAGCTTTCTCTTTCCTTTACATATATTACACTTATTCTTTGCCTGTGTCTTAATGATTTTATTTTTTAAGGTCTTTTACTACAAGCTTCCTCAAATCTTTTTTAAAAAATAATTTAAGCACGTTGTGAATAATAAATAAAATACATTTCAAAAACCAGTATGTTAGGTTCATATGTCAAATTGACCAGGTAATGGTGTCCAGTTGTTTGGTTAAGCAAGCACTGGCCTGACTGTTACCGTGAGGAGATTGTCCTCAACAAGGAACAATGTGTCGTCCAATCACTTGAAGGCTTTAAAAGGAGAAGCGACGATTTCAGCACTCAGAAGAGAGAATTTTCATCTGTATATGGGCCAGCCAGAATTCTCCTGGGGAATCCTTTAAAAATCTTCATCAGAGTTCCCAGCTTGTAGCCTGCTGTATGGAATGCAGACTCATACACCCCCATGGTCACGTGAAACAAATTTACTAAAAATCTCATATTTACAAATAGCTTCGGTCTAGTCTATTTCCCTAAAGAACCCTGACCAATACATAGTATAATATTCAAAACTGAGACAGCCTTAAAAAAATCATAGCTTGCTTTGTTCACAGTTTGATCAGAATACACTGGTAAGAGACACCAGTCCTAACATTTAGCCAGGACACGTTATTCCATTATACTGCAAGTTCAGTTTTTTAAAATTTTCTGTATAACTTGTTTAAGAGCCACTGCCCTGAGCCTCGGGAGTACCCTCCACAGTGATTAACTCAGCTGGTCCCCTGGGATCACCCCCTCATGCATCCTCCCCAGGGTCCAGCAACCAAAGGGGACCTAAAGGACCAGCTCCAGTCCATGACCAGTAGCCATTTTCACAGGTTGGTGCCTATGCATTCTTCTTGTCATGCATTTAAATATCCCCTGTTTTAGTTTCCTTAGATGCTTAAGCAAATGCCATGCGATAGGATGACTTAAACCATGGGAATTTAATGGCTCATGGATTTGAGGCTAAGAGAAGTCCAAAGCAAGGCATCATCAAGGCAGTGCTTTTCTCCCTGAAGACTGTGTTTTCTGGGACTGGCTGTTAGTGATCCTTGGTCCTGGGCTCCTCTGTCACATGGCAGTGCACATGGTAGCCTCTCCTTTCTTTTCTGAGTTCCACAGACCTTCAGCTTCTTGCTTCCTATGGTTTTCTGTAACTCTGTCTGAATTCATTCTGCTTATGAATAGGATGAACACCCATCTTGATTGAATTGGGCCACACCTTAACTGAAGTAGCCTCATCAAAAGGTCCTACTTAATGATGAATCGGAAAAACTTTAAGAACGCGTTTCTCTGGGGTATTTATCACTCTTCTAGGATCATGTATTGATTTGAAAAGATGTACATCCCCTAGAAAAGTCATGTTTTAATCAAAATCCCACTTCGTAAAGGCAGAATAATCCCTATTCAATACTGTATATTTGAAACTATAATCAGATCATCTCCCTGGAGATGTGATTTAGTCAAGAGTGGTTGTTAAGCTGGATTAGGTGATGACATGTCTCCACCCATTTGGGTGTGTCTTAATAAGTTTCTGGAGTCCTTTAAAGAAGAAACATTTTGGAGAAAAGAGATACAGAGAGAGCAGAGAATGCTGCAGCACCACGAAGCAGAGAGTCCACGAGCCAGCGACCTTTGGAGATGAAGATGGAAAATGCCTCCCAGGGAGCTTCATGAAACTGGAAGCCAGGAGAGAAAGCTAGCAGATGACGCCATGTTCGCCATGTGCCCTTCCAGTCAAGAGAGAAGCCCTGACTGTGTTCACCATGTGCCTTTTCACTTAAAAGAGAGACCTTGAACTTCATTGTCTTCTTGAACCAAGGTATCTTTCCCTGGATGCCTTATATTGGACATTTCTATAGAACTGTTTTAATTGGGACATTTTCTCGGCCTCAGAACTGTAAACTAGCAACTTATTAAATTCCCCCTTTAAAAAGCCACTCTATTTCTGATATATTGCATTCTGGCAGCTAGCAAACTATAACAAATCGCTAGAGGGAAACTTTGTGCTTCTCCTGCCTCCCTTTAGTGCAAACAATAGCTTACTATAGTGAGGGCTGGTTAGTGGGGAAGAACACAGACTCTGAAGCAGGATTTCTTGGCTTCAAGCCCTGGTTTGGTCTCAATGAGTCCCTATGATGGTAATGAGTTCTGTATCCTCTCTATGTCTCATTTCTTCATCTGTGAGTGGGAGGTAAATAGTATCTATCTCATAGGATTGTTGTGGGAAACAAATGAGTTTATATATATACATATATAACAGCACCATGCCTTTAGTAAGCTCAATGTGTTAGCCATCAGTATTGAGCATCTATCATGTGCCAGACATTATACTAGATATTTTATGCATATTATAGAATCCCCCCAATATCCCTGTCAAGTGTATATTATCATCCTCTTTTAAATAGCCATGAATCTCAGAGAAATTAAGAAACATACCCAAGTTCCAGTGTTAGAAACCAATAGCAGGTTTAAGTTCTGATCTCTTTGACTCATGCTTTCCCCTCTGCCCTAAATTCTTCTCTAATAAAAGCACACTTCACAGTAGATATGAAAGAGAATATGGCCAGCTGTTCCCATGTACCTTTGGTGAATGTTGAGTAAATGAAGATGCTTGGTGGATACTGAGAGTGTCTCAGAGGATAGATGAAGTGATGGTTAATTTTAATGTGTCAACTTGGCTAGGCTCTGGTGGCCAATTATTTGATCAAATACTAGTCTAGATGTTGCTGCAAAGGTATTTTGTAGATTTGATTAATATCTGTAATCAGCTGACTTTAACTAAAGGAGATTTATCTTCAATAATGTAGGTAAGCCTCAAGAGCAAAAAATGAGATTTACCAGACAAGAAGGGTTTTTTTGTTTTTTTTAAATTTTTTAATTCTTTTTAAAACTATAACAACAAACAAGCAAATATTCTTAACTTATGATCATTCCATTCTACATGTATAGTCAGTAATTCACAATATCATCACATAGTTACATATTCATCATCATGATCATTTCTTAAAACATTTGTAATTGCATCAATTCAGAAAAAGAAATAAAAAGACAACAGAAAAAATTCATACATACCAAACCCCTTACCTTCCCTTTCATTGATCACTAGCATTTCAACCTAAATCCATTTCAACCTAAATTTATTTTAACATTTGTTCCCCCTATTATTCATCTTTATTCCATATGTTTTACTCAACTGTTGATAAGGTAGATAAAATGAGCATCAGACACAAGGTTTTCACCATCACACAGTCACATTGTGCAAGCTCTATCATTACACAATCATCTTCAAGAAACATGGCTACTGGAACACAGCTCTACATTTTCAGGCAGTTCCCTCCAGCCTCTCCACTACATCTTGAATAACAAGGTGATATCTACTTAATGCGTAAGAGTAACCTCCAGGATAACCTCTTGACTCTGTTTGGAATCTCTCAGCCATTGACACTTTGTCTCATTTCACTCTTCCCCCTTTTGGTCGAGAAGAGTTTCTCAATCCCTTGATACTGAGTCTCAGATCATTCTAGGATTTCTGTCCCACATTGCCAGAAGGTCCACACCCCTGGGAGTCATGTCCCACATAGACAGGGGGAGGGCAATGAGTTTGCTCATTGTGTTAACTGAAGAGAGAGAGAGGCCACATCTAAGCACAAAAGAGGTTCTCTTGGGGGTGACTCTTAGGCCTAATTTTAAGTAGGCTTGACCTATCCTTTGTGGGGTTAAGTTTCATATGAACAAACTTCAAGATTGGGGGCTCAGCCTGTAGCTTTGGTTGTCTGCACGGCTTGTGAGAATATCAAGAATTCAACTTGGGGAAGTTGAATTTTCCCCCTTTCTCACTATTCCCCAAAGGGGAGTTTGCAAATACTTTTTTATTCACTAGACAAGAAGTTTTGCTTCAAGACTGCAACATCAACTCCTGCCTGAGTTTCCAGCCTACCATCCTGTCTTACAGACTTTGGACTTGCCAGCACCCAAGATCACATGAGCCAATTCCTTAAAATAAATCTCCTGTGTATACGAATGTGTGTGTGTGTGTGTGTGTGTGTGTGTGTGTGTGTGTGTGTGTCTATGTATATGAGTTTAAGCCTGAGTGCATTTATACATATATGTCTGTACATATAATCTCCTACTGGTTCTGTTTCTCAGGAGAACCATAATAGACACAGATAGGAAATGGAGTTCCCCTTTGACTGTTTCTGTTTATAACAATATTCTCTTTCCCACCACCCAGGCTCAAACCTGACAGTCATCCCTGACCCCTCCCTTTCCCTCTTTCTGAGATCTAGCTGCCAAACACCCGCAATTCTGCTTTAGTGGTGCCTCTCACATCCTTTTCATTCCATTCATTCCTTTTGCCAACACTCCATTTCAAGTTCTTATTACTTCATGTCTGGAAAATTTCAAGAACCCTTAGCTAGTCTCCCAGCCTCTGTGCCTCTAAGTCATTCTTCTCACAACCTCTAAGAAAACAGCTTCCATCACATGATGTCACTATTGAAAAATACCTCCAATGTCTACAAAATATAATTTAGTTTTTTAGACCAACATTCAAGCTCCTTAATCTAATTTCAGTCCTCATTTCCAAACTCAGTCCTCCCCATAAGACTCTTATGATAGAGCCAGGATTGTTTATTATTTCTTAACCATAATGTATACTTTCCCACCTCCAAGCCTTTACCCACTCCACTCCTCATGCCTGGAACATCCTCCCCCAATCTTCTAAGTTCTATACATCCATCACAGCTGAACTTGGCCCCCATCCCTGCTGTGATGTCTTCCTTGCCTCTCCAGCCTCATGTAACTTCTTTTTTATCTGAATACCACTTGTCTGTACCACTCATTTGACATTTAAACCCTACTGTCTTATATGATGAATTAGCTTTTTGTTCTTATATGCTTTGCATTCCCAGTTGCTTTGTGAATGCCTTGCAGCCAGTGGAGCAAAGAGAGAGGAAGAAGGGAGGCCTCTGACAAAGGGAAGTAATGGGACAGCCTGGTGGTTAGGCTCTTGGACTCAAAAATCAGATCACCTGGGTTAAATCACAGCTCTGCACTAGTTAACTAGGCAATCTTTACCAAGATACCTAATCTCCCAGCATCCACATTTGTAAAATGGGGATATGACTGAGCAAGTTTGAATCTGTGGTGGACCCCAGAAAAGTCATGTCCTCTAATCCTCATTCAATATTGCTGGCTGGGAGCTTTCTGATTGTTCACATGGAGATGTGACCCACCCAATTGTGGGTGGTAATTTCTGATTAGATGGCTTCCATGGAGTTGTGACTCCACCCATTCCAGGTGGGTCTTGATTAGTTTACTGGAATCCTTTAAAAGAGGAAACATTTTGGAGAGAGTCCCTTTTTAGAGCCACAAAAACCATGAGAGCCCAGGAGAGCCCATGCAGTCAAAGACCTTTGGAAAACATCTCCAGGGGAGCTTCATAAAATAAGAAGCCTGACACATGGATTAAAAATAAATAAACAATAGGGGGAACAAATGTTAAAATAAATTTAGTAGAATGAAATGCTGGTGATCAGTGAAGGGGAGGGGTAAAGGGTAGGGTATGTACGAATTTTTTCCTGTCTTCTTTTTATTGCTTTTTCTGAATTGATGCAGATATTCTAAGAAATGATCATGATGATGAATATGCAACTATGTGATGATATTGTGAATTACTGATTATATATGTAGAATGGAATGCTCACATGTTAAGAATGCTTGTGTTTCTTTGTTGTCATATTTTTTTAAATTTTTAATTAATAAAAAAATTAAAAAAAAAAAAGAAGTTTGGAGAGAAAGCTAGTAGATGTCATTATGTTAGTCATGTGCCTTTCCAGTTGCGAGAGAAACCCTGAACTTCATTGGCCTTTCTTGAGTAAAGGTAACCTCTTGTTGGTGACTGAATTTGGGCATTTTTATAGATTTGTTTAATTGGGATGTTTTCACAACCTTAGAACTATAAACTTGCAACTTAATAAATTCCCCATTCTGTTTCCGGTGTATCGCATTCCGACAGCTAACAAACTAGAACAATGACCATCTGTACCATATAGGGCTATTGTGGGGATTAAATGTGTTCTTAGAAGACCTCCGCTGCAAATCTTTTATGCTGCTGTAGGTAGAGATTGCTATTTGCCCATCCCAATTTCCTTTCTTTTCCTCTTAGAACTACCAATATTTAGTTGGGTACATATTTTGGGTTTATCAGGCCGTGTGATATCATCACAACTACTCAACTCTGTCTTGCTAATACCAAAGTAGTCATGACAAAATATACATGATAGAGTGTGGCTATGTTCCAAAAATCTTCATTTACCAAAACAAGTGGCAGGCCAGATTCGGCCCATGAGCAATAGCAAGCCAACCCTCAGTCTAGAGTAAAGCTCTACTAGCTGCCTTGAATACAGATGCCATTTCCCAGCTGTCCTTGCAGCACGATGTGGCCATGTGGTGAAAATCTGGCCAGTGGAATGTAAGTGACAGCTTCCAGGAAGTTTCTTTAAATGACAGGTGGCATACGCTCTTTGTCCCATTGTCCCCCCATCATCCATTCTGTTGGGAACATAGACATGATACCTGAAGTATCTCTGTGGACCATGGTATAGTAGTGAAGCAGAAAGTCTGTGGTCAAATGACTGGGGAGGCCCCTTACCAGTCCAGGAACTGCTCACATCAGGATTTTTACTTGATGGAGAAATGTATCCCAGTCTTGCTGAAATTCAACCACCTTTAGTGTCTCTTTTTAGTGTCTGTTGCAGCAGAACTTACTCTAACAGGCACGAATCCTCTCACTCTTGCTCTGGAGCTGGAAATAGCAGCACTTCTCTCAGTGGCTATTAAGAAATGCATATCCAGTATATTTATAAAAATTCTATTGAGTGAAATGACCCAGTTTAAGTCTTTCCCATATTGGTCACCTCCCTCTGTGGAGTGAGCAGGAGGACAGGAGGTTCAAGAACAAAAAAGAAAATGAGGGAAATGAGATGGAGTCTTTCTAAATGGGTGTGGAGGAGCAGAGCAGGAGCAACTTGGGGGCTACAGGCTGACACCTCTGAGAACTCCCTGGGAATGTTGAGGCAGGACAGAGTTTCACCTTTGACAACACTCTATTCAGAGAACCATGCAGTTTCAAGTGGTGTTGATCTTTAGACCCAGCCTCAGATCAGAAAAATGTCTGGAGCTGGCTATGAATTTTTGTTGTGGCTCAGCAACTTGCATTAAATCATGACCTTAATCTATCCTTTGTGCATCTACACCTTAAAGGTAAAAAATAAAAACAGTGAAGAGACAGATAAGTGGTTGCTGCCAACACTGTTGGTTGCCTCTCACCCAATCCTACTTCTTGTTTGTTGGGGAAGCTTATCCCCTCTATAGAACTAAGAATTTCAGTTACTTATATTCTAGCTATTCCCACACTTCTGGATGTAAATATGAGACCCAATTCTGTCCAGTTGACCCAAGAAGTCTGCTCGGAGGTTCAATGGAAAATGTATTTGAAAGAAAGACAGAGAGAAAAAAGAAAAGAAAAGAAAGAGAGAAAGAAACTCCCTCTTCCTCTTCACCGGATGTAATCTTGTTGGCACGTGATGCCTAGAAGTGCTGCAGCCATGTTGTTATCATGAGGGAGACATGCCTGACACAAGGAAGAAGGCAGAGGTGAGATATGAAAAATACCTGGATCCTTGCTGACATCATTGACCCAACCTTGAAACCTCCTGCATTCATCTTGCTATATGAAAAAATAAATGTTCTTATCACTTAACTACTTTTGGCCAGGTGTTTTTTAACCTGAAACTGAAAGCAACTTAGCATTCTGAACCATAATGCTCTATTTTAGTAGAGCTCTTAATAAATCACCTTAATAGAAACAAATGCATATTGACATGTGCCAGTTTGAATTTGTGGACCCCAGAAAAGCCATGTCCCTTAATACTCACTCAGGATTGTTGGGTGAGAGCTTTCAGATGATCTCCATGGAGATGTGGCTCACCCAGTTGTGGATATTAACTTTGATTAGATGGAGATGTGACTCCATCGATTCTAGGTGGGTCTTGATTACTTCACAGGAATCTTTAAAAGAGAAAGCATTTTGGAGAGAGTCCCTTTTTTGAGAGCCACAGCCACAAGAACCACAAGAGCTCACGCAGCCAGAGACCTTTGGAATGAACACACCTGGGGGAACTTCATGAAAGAAGATGCCTGGAGAGAAAGTTAGCAGACATCCCTATTTTTGCCATGTGCCTTTCCAGTTGAGAGAGAAACCCTGAACTTCATTGGCCTTTCTTGAGTGAAGGTAACCCCTTGTGGGTGCCTTAATTTGGACATTTTTATAGAGTTGCTTTAATTGGGATGTTTTCATGGCCTTAGAACTGTAAACTAGCAACTTATTAAATTTTTCCCTTTAAAAGCCTTTCTATTTCTGGTATATTGCATTCCAGTAGCTAAGCAAGCTAGAACACCTTGCTAACATATTATTACCATTCACAGTCTAAGATGCCCATTTTCTAATCGGAGATAGATTAAGAAAGCTATGATACATATACTCAATGGAAGATTACAAAACTAGACCTGTCTAGCTGTGTGACTTTGAGCCAATTACTTAATGTCTCTGTGCCTCAACTTTCTCATCCATTAAATGGGGAAAATAATCATCCTATCTGTGCCAGTTTGAGAGTATTATGCATGCCAGAAAAACCATGTTTTATTCCTGATTCAATCTTGTGGGGGCAGCTGTTTCTTTTCATTCTGATTCAATACTCTAAGTTGGAAACCTTTGATTCGATTATCTCCATGGAGATGTGACTTGTCCAATTGTGGGTGTGACCTTTTGATTAGATGAAGATGTGACCCCACCCATTCCAAGTGGGTCTTGATTAGTTTACTAGAGTCTTTAAAGGGGGAAACACTTTGGAGAAAGTTAAGAAATGACAGGGTCGATAGAAACTTCAGAGCAGAGCTGACACAGATGCCAACTCTTGGAGAACAGAGACACAGATGTTTGGAGATGCTTGCAACCCAGCAGACATTGCCATGAGATATTAAATAAGCCAGAACCTGGAGAGAGCCAAGAGGATGAAAGCCATCCCCCAAGAAGCAAAGTGAGGAACCCGCACAGGAGCCGAAGAGCATGGGACAAGCAGATACCAGCCACGTGACTACCCAGCTGACAGAGGGGTGCTTGACCCATCCACCTTCCTTGAATTAAGGTATCCTTCTCTGTATGCTGTAGTTTGGACATTTTTATAGGCTTAGGACTGCAAATCTGTAGCTTATTAAGTTCTCTTTTTTAAAAGCCATTCAAGTTGGTAGCCTGCAAACTAAAACACTATCTTATAGTACTGTATTGAAAATGAAATTAGTTAATAGATATAAAATATTTAGAACAGTATTTAGACCATAATCATCAATCTAATGCACATTAGCTGTTATTGTCAGCTTCCCTAGGATTTAACCCTTCTGCAAATTTCTGAGGTAATTTGCTGTCATGTTCCCCACTGCCATTTCCTTTGCTAAGCACATCTGGGAATAGTTGAATTATGGGACGAACACAGTTTGTCTGTTTCCTTGCTGGCATACATACCACAAGATCAGCAGAAAAGAAGTTAAAATAGTACAAAGGAACAAACATTTTGATCAGAAAAACTACTTAGAAGACACAATTCCCTATACCACCCAAAGACCGCTCTTACGAATGTTTTTCCCCATACACTGAGATGGAGAGGGCAAGGACTCCTCAGTGTTGACATTCCCAGAGGCCTCTGGGACGAGCCCTCCAATGAGGACTAACATGAATCATCTCTCACACATCTCTAACTTAGTGAATAAAAGTGGGGGGGAACCCACAGATCCTCTTATATCATTATCATCTTTTACTTGGCTAGCTGACATTTCTCCTCCTCTCTAATTTTTTGTCTGTTTGTTTTTTCTGGGCTAAGAACTTTATCTCTTTCTCTTGTGAGATGTTTTTTCTACCAACCCAGTAACATACATCCCTCATCTGGCTACCACACCCCAGGGATTGCAGAGGCTGTTTCAGTTTCTTACATCTGCATTTTGCCTATCAATCTAGGTCAGCTTTCAGCTAATATTTCTATATATCTCATTTGCATAGCCCCTGGAAATTTCCAAAATACTTTGGCCCAAGCCACTTTACTTAATTGTCACAAAAATCTTGAAACTTTCTGAGTTTTTTTCCTTTCCTTAGTGATCAAAGGCAGAAGGATGTGGGACCTAAACATTTTTCTTTCTTTGCAGAATGGATCTGGGACACTAAGGAACTCATCCACTGCTACTTCAGCTGTGAATATTCCAGATAGAGCAGAAAGCTAAGACCCTGCAGGAATCACCTGAATGTTGAGGAATTGGCTTTGAAGGAAAAACAACCAGCTGATGCTTCCCTGGGCAGGTGGACCAGGTTTTAACAGGAGATTTGCGGGAGAGAGAGCAAGAAGACACTGGAAATCAGCTGGCTTGGAAAAGTACTTCCCAGTATAAAATCTTTTGCCATTTGATTGAGTCAAAGAAGTGTAATATTCAGCTCTCTTCAGGTTAAAGATGCTCTACTGATTTGGGGAGCCCCCGAATCCTCCATATTGGCAAAGACTAATTTAGAAACGGAGAAGCCCACACAGTCCTCTTTCGAGGTGGAGGTTTTGGGTTCTGTGTGAAGGGCTGATCTGTAGTTGTGGTTTGCCAGGACAGAATTGAAGGTTCTGTGGAGCTCTGGTTGCTGGGAGCTCGAAGGTAGGAAGAGATGGAGGCATCCACATGTAGAGCTGGTGCCAGACAGCTCTGCCATTATCAGAACCGTTAAGCTCATGATTCCTTTCATTTCTTCAATTTTATTCAGTGCCAGATTGGGAGGCCTGGCAAGGGGTCAGCAGCCCTGTGTTAACCAGAACAGCACAAGTGACAAATGCTGTTCTTTTCTGTTTTGTTTTTTCTCTTTTCTGCCTTCCAGGGAGATTTTTTTTAAGTCTCAGTACTTTAAGCACTCCATGTTCTTTAAAGAGAAAAAGAAGTCTACAGAGCAACATTTATTCATAAAGTCCCTATTCATCACTCTATGCCTTGTTTTTGGCTGAGGGTTCAGCTAACTGGTTCCCACAGAGTGCAGACCAGCAGGGGAGGTGGAGTTCACAGTAGAGAACAAACGATCTGCTCTAGCTTTCCTGTGGATTCCAGAATGACATGGAAAACCACAATATTCCTGGATGAGCGGCATGGAGCACAGCAGTGAATTTATTCCCTATTTTCCCCCTTGAATTGGAGGTTTTCTTTTAATACCACCTCAGCTTGTTTAGTCTCAAGACTCCAGGCTCACCCACCCACTCTTGCCCTTGGGAAAAATCAGGCATCTTCTTTCACTCTCATTTCGATGGGATCTTTCATATGAAACTGATTCCTACCTCAGAAGGAGCCAAGGGAGCCATCCTTCTGGCTGCTTAGGGCATAAACCTTTGGAATCATCCTTGCTTACATCCCACTTGCTCATCCTCTTGCTCACATCCCATTTCCAATCTACAAGCTTATTCTGTCAGCTCCACATTCAAAATACATTCAGAATCTGCATCTGATGGGTATATTGTGTCAATATGTGTCAACTTGTCTAGGCTGCAGTCCACAGTTATTCAATCAAATGCTAATCTGGGTGTTGCTATGAAGATATTTTGTAGATGGGTTTAAAGTCCCTAATCACCTTAAATAAGGGAGATCCAAGATAGTTTGGGTGGGTTTCAAGCAGAGAAGTAGAACTGGTAGGAAATATATATGAAAAGATTTATTGCAAGGAATTGGCTTATGCAGTTGTGGGGTGTTTTAGTTTCCTGGGCTGTTCAAGCAAACACCATGAAATGGGTTGGGTTAAACACTGAGAATGTATTCACTCATGGTTTTAAGGCCAGAAAAATGACCAAATCAAGACATCATCGAGGCAGTGCTTACTCCTTGAAGACTGGCATTCTGGTGCTGACTGCTGTTGATTCTTGGTCCTTAGCTTGTCATATGGAAATGCATATGGTGGCCTCTCCTGGCCTCTCCATTCTCTTCTGGGTTTCACTGATTACAGCTTCTTGCTCCTATGGCTTTCTCTCTCTCATGTCTGAATTCCTCTTGCTGATAAAGGACTCCAGTAATAGGATTAATCTCACTCTGATTGAGATGGGTCCCATCGGTCCTCAAAGTGTCCTACTTACAATGGATTTACTCCTACAGGAATAAATTAAAACTAAGAACATGTATTTCTGGGGTACACATAGCTTCAAACTATCACATTTGTCTAAATAAGTTCAAAATCCACAGGGTAGGTCATCTGGAAGGAGTTGAAGTTGTAACAGCCACAGAAGAATTTCATCTTCCTCTAGAAAACCTCAGTTCTGTTCTTAAGGCCTTTTGACTGATTGAATCAGGCCCACCCAAACTATCTTGGATCTCCTTTATTTAAGGTGATTAGGGACTTTAAACCCATCTACAAAATATCTTCATAGCAACACCCAGATTAGCATTTGATTGAATAACTGTGGACTGCAGCCTAGGCAAGTTGATACATATTGACACAATATACCCATCATAATATCCAACCTTGTCTCTCTCCTCCATAGGAGTTAGATTCTCCAATCTAAGCCACCATCTCTCCTTGAATTGTTGTTTTAGCCTCTTCTCCAGTTTCCCTTCTCTTGCCTTCCCCATTCCTCCCTCTGCTCCCAATTATTCTTAACAAAATAGAATAATTGAACTATAATTGCTCCATTTCTCAAAGTCTTTATGAAGGACAGTGTAATGGAACCCCACCCCTCCCCAAGATGTCCACATTCCAATCCCCAAGACCTTACATGGCCAATGGGACTTTGCAGATATGATTAAAGTATAGAATTTGAGATGGCAGAATGTTCTGGATCACCTGGGTAGACCCAGTCCTTAAAAGTGAATGAGTCCTGGGTGGGCCACGGTGGCTCAGCAGGCAGGAATCTTTGCCTGTGATGCCAGAGGATCCGGGTTCGATTCCCAGTGCCTGCCCATGTTAAAAAAAAAAAAAAGAATGTTGTATTCTGAAAAGTGAATGAGTCCTTATAGTTTATAGTACAATTATTAAAATAGTCATTCATTAATTTAACAAATATACCACACTAATGCAAGGTATTATGGGAACTCTGTATTTTATATATTTTATGATGACTTTTCTGTAAGCCTTTTCTGTAAGGCTGAGGAGTGAGGCAGAGAAATGCAACTTTAGATTGAAACTGACCCTCTGTGGCTGGCTTTGAAGATGGAGTAAAGAGGCCATGAGCCAGCATCTAGAACTTGAGAACAACTCCCAACTAAAGATAGTAAATAAACAGAACTTAATTCCTATAACCTCAAGGTACTGCATTCCGCCAAAAACCCAATTGAGCAAACCGATTCTCCCCTAGTGCCTCCAATAAGAAACAAGGTGCCCCGCTGATACCTTGAGTTCAGCCTGATCAAACCATTGTTGGACTCAGGTCTACAGAACTGTAAGATAATAATAAATTTGTGTTGTTTAGTCCACTAAGTTTGTGGTAATTTGTTTCAACAGCAATAAAAAATGAATACAGGGTGGTGCCATGCCGGAGACCTGGGTTCGATTCGCGGTGCATTTCCATGCGAAAAAAAAACCTCAAAAATGAATACAGCTCACTAATGACTTCCCGTCCCACTTAGTAAAAGCCAAGGTCCTTGCTGTGGCCCAAAAGTCTCTAGGATCACCTCCGCCCCTTCTCTGACTGCATCTTCTATCAGTCTTTCTCACTCACCCTGTGTGTCAGCCCCCTACATTGACTCAAGGGCCTGGGTTAAAGTGAAGTGAGTGAGGCATGGCCTCGGGATGCCAAAATGCTCAATAATCAAGATAATATTTTAATGTAACATTGAAATTAATGCAAAAAGATCCGTGATGCAAAAATATTGAAATTTTAAAGAAAGGCCAGATCCAATCCTGATTTTGCACGACTTACCTCCCCACCCTACCCCTAAACCTGCCCAAATCCTTGCTAGTCCCAGTCTGCCAGGCACATACCTGCAAGCCTTCTGCCCTCAGTCTTAATTCAAATGTTGCCTTCTAAGTGAGCCTTCCCTGATCATGTACTTAAAATTATAGCACGCCTCAACTGCACTCCCTCATCTCTTTTCCTGCTTTATATTTCCCCAAAACACAGCTAACATGCTCTTTTATTTATTTACTACTTTTTGTTCACTGCTGTACTATCAGAGCCTAAGACAGTACATAGCATGCAGTAGGCATTCAGTAGGTTTTTGTAGTGGAAATGGAGGAAGGGAGGGAGGGAGGAATGAAGGCATAAGGAAGAGAGACAGGGAAGAATTTAAAGAGGAAGGCTTCTGCCAGTGAGGAAACAGGATGTGCATGTATATATAAGGGAAAATTTTCTCATTGGCTCATTGAAGCCTAAAATCCCCCAAAGAACTGCAGTAAATTTCAAAGTCTCTCTGTTTAAGGAAATATCTATTTATATGCAGAGTTATTTTTCCCTCTCCCAAAGGGAAAAAAGCTATCAACAGGAAGTATGTTCTATTAAATTAATTAGCAAGATTTGGAGTAGCTGTATGCCTTCTTTTCTAGGAAATCAGCTAAATACTGTTTTCACTGGAACACTGGAAAACGCTTGAACCCCACACAGTTTGTGCAAAATCCTTTGAGATAGAATCTCTGCAACTCAACTCTGTGTTAAAATCTGGAGATTTCATTGCTAGTGATAAATGAAAGCGAGGGGTAAGGGGTATGGTATGTATAATCTTTTTTTTCTCTGTTATCATTTTATTTCTTTTTCTGTTGTCTTTTTATTTCTTTTTCTAAATCGATGCAAATGTTCTAAGAAATGATGAATATGCAACTATGTGATGATATAAGAATTACTGATTATATATGTAGAATGGAATGATATCTTAATGTTTTGTTTGTTGTACATTTTTTTAAAGTAATAAAAAAAGAAAAAAAATCTGGAGATTTCATGTGTTTTCTTATAGCTCCCCCTCAATTAAAAGTCAATTTTGATTATTTTCCATCCCCCTCCCCACTGCAATTCTTTATGAGTGGATTCAAGTAAAACTATTGCTAAAGTCAGTGATAGCTTTCATGGTTGGAAAATGGGTTTTCCTGCCACAGTAACAAAACAAATTGTAATAGATGTGTTTCTAGGTTGATTGAGATGGAAGGCAGACCCAAGGTTTATAACCATCCATAGTTCTACTGGCCCCACTGTGACTTAGCAAGTATTCAAATACATGAGCTGGGATTTAAACAGAATGAAACCGCAGTTGGTGGTATATGCTAAAAGTGAAAGTCTGTGGACTGGGGACCAGGTGGTCATTGTGGACACATGTAGGATGATTAAGTAGAGAAACTAGGCTAGAAGAGAGGAGAGAAGAGGGAAATGCAGAGGGAAGCAAAAGAGAAGAGGGAAAGAGACAGAGAGGAAAACAAAAACAAAAAAAAACAAAAGAATTTAAGAGAATAACCTCCATTCCTGAGC
Source organism: Tamandua tetradactyla (assembly GCF_023851605.1). Taxonomy (NCBI): domain Eukaryota; kingdom Metazoa; phylum Chordata; class Mammalia; order Pilosa; family Myrmecophagidae; genus Tamandua; species Tamandua tetradactyla. Next base: position 57,291,038 of record NC_135345.1, read on the forward strand.
CCTTTCTTGGCTCCTCTCTCTGGATTCCCACTGACTCTCTACAACCTTACTTGTGCTAGTTTGAGGGGTTCTCTGTTCCTTGCACTCAAAAGAACCCTGAAACAATATATATTCATGAAACAGCAAAACGTTCTCGGAACAGATTTGGAGAACCACAGCCAGGATTTGTGCAGTATTTTCCAATGTTTTTTGTTTTTCCAATGATTTTTAAAAGTGGTTTTTTGATGTTTCAGTCAAATGCAGAGAGGTATCCTGGATCAGATCCTGGAACAGAAAAATCATGTTAGTGGAAAAACTGGTGAAATCTGAAGTCTGGAATTTGGTTAATAGTAATAGAATAGTAGTAATATTAACTTCTAGCTTTGACAAATGTATGATTGTTATGAAGGATAGCAGAGGGAAACTGGGAGAACTAGAACTCTCTGTACTAACTTTGCAACTTTTCTGTAAATCTAAAATTATTCCAAAATAAAAAATCTATTTAAAAATGAGTTTCAACTCCTAGATAAAGAAGGAGGTGGAGGAGAAGTTCCTGGTAGAATAGGGAGCTACAGGACTCACTCCTCCAGCAAAAGCAGCTAGTAGACAGGCAGAAAATTTCTGCAAGGACAGTTGTTTCAGTCCGAGAAATTGTTCTAGGGCTCCAGAGGCCAGGGAAGCACTGAACAGCACCCAGGGAAGAGCAGGATGAAGAGACAGAAAAACTGCTGTAAAAAGCTGTCAGGGGCTTGTCTCATGGCAGGTGCTGGCACCTCCCCCACCCGCCTCAAGGTGAGCCACTTCAGGTTTAGTCCCTGGTTGGCTGCTCCCCAAGAACAAAGGGAGGGGGCACAGCTGAGCATTGATCATGGCTTTCAATCAGTGAATTTAGACCTCTGGGTCCCTGCTCTGAACTGCTGTTTAGCCCACCCCAGATGGGGACCACTGCAGCCATTGTTTCAACCCTGCTTCCACCAGGCCCAAAGACAGTAGATGGTTAAAGATGGAGGGCCTCCAGGACTGCTGAGAAAAGTGTGCTGAAGCCCGCCATGTGCTGGGCAGGCCAGTATAGTGGAGTCATCAAAAAGGCTTTTGGGTTTCTTTCCTGACCCTCTCCCCAGGGCTCTGCGGAATTGGTCTGTGGGTCCCTGGCCTTAATTTGGCTGGGAAATATTGACTTGGGAAAGTCATTTCTCAGGGGACTCTCATTCCAGAATTATTCTCCATGCAAAAGCAACTAGAGGCAAAAAAAGGAGAGTTTAGAAAAAAAAAAAAAAAAAAAAAAGGCAAAACAGAAACAAACAAAATAGATCAAGATTTCAAGAGAAGGAACAAAGAAAAGGAAGCTTTTCACTAAGAGTGAAACAATTGCACAAATACTGCAATCTTAAAAATTGTACCACATACCCAGGGCAAGAATCAGATGAAGAGCTGGAAAAATCTGATCAGTTAAACAGGAACACTTATAGAATTACTTGAACCAAGTGTCAAAGAAGAGCCTTAAGCAAAATGCTAGAGGAAAATATTATCCAAACAGTAATAACACTAAATGTCAATGGACTGAATTCCCCAATCAAAAGACATAGACTGGCAGAATGGATTAAAAAACAGGATCCTTCTATATGCTGTCTACAGGAAACACATCTTAGACCCAAAGATAAACATAGGTTGAAAGTGAAAGGTTGGGAAAAGATATTTCATGCAAATAACAACCAGAAAAGAGCAGGAGTGGCTATACTAATATCCAACAAATTAGACTTCAAATGTAAAACAGTTAAAAGAGACAAAGAAGGACACTATATACTAATAAAAGGAACAATTAAACAAGAAGACATAACAATCATAAATATTTACGCACCGAATCAGAATGCCCCAAAATACGTGAGGAATATACTGCAAACATTGAAAAGGGAAATAGACTCATATACCATAATAGTTGGAGACTTCAACTCACCACTCTCATCAAGGGACAGAACATCTAGACAGAGGATCAACAAAGAAATAGAAAATCTGAATATTACTATAAATGAACTAGACTTAATAGACATTTATGGGACATTACATCCCACAACAGCAGGATACACCTTTTTCTCAAGTGCTCATGGATCATTCTCAAAGATAGACCATATGCTGGGTCACAAAGCAAGTCTTAACAAATTTAAAAAGATTGAAATCTTACACAACACTTTCTCGGACCATAAAGGAATGATGTTGGAAATCAATAATAGGCAGAGTGCCAGAAAATTCACAAATACGTGGAGGCTCAACAACACACTCCTAAACAACGACTGGGTCAAAGAAGAAATTGCAAGGGAAATTAGCAAATACCTCGAGGCGAATGAAAATGAAAACACAACATATCAAAACTTATGGGACGCGGCAAAGGCAGTGCTAAGAGGGAAATTTATTGCTCTAAATGCCTATATCAGAAAAGAAGAAAAGGCAAAAATTCAGGAATTAACTATCCATTTGGAAGAACTGGAGAAAGAACAGCAAGCTAACCCCAAAGCAAGCAAAAGGAAAGAAATAACAAAGATTAGAGCACAAATAAATGAAATTGAAAACATGAAAACAATAGAGAATATCAATAAGGCCAGAAGTTGGTTCTATGAGAAAATCAATAAGATTGATGGGCCCTTAGCAAGATTGACAAAAAGAAGAAGAGAGAGGATGCAAATAAATAAGATCAGAAATGGAAGAGGAGACATAACTACTGACCTCACAGAAATAAAGGAGGTAATAACAGGATACTATGAACAACTTTACGCTAATAAATACAACAATTTAGAGGAAATGGACGGGTTCCTGGAAAGACATGAACAACCAACTTTGACTCAAGAAGACATAGATGACCTCAACAAACCAATCACAAGTAAAGAAATTGAATTAGTCATTCAAAAGCTTCCTAAAAAGAAAAGTCCAGGACCAGATGGCTTCACATGTGAATTCTACCAAACGTTCCAGAAAGAATTAGTACCAATTCTCTTCAAACTCTTCAAAAAAATCGAAGTGGAGGGAAAACTACCTAATTCATTCTATGAAGCCAACATCACCCTCATACCAAAACCAGGCAAAGATATTACAAAAAAAGAAAACTACAGACCAATCTCTCTAATGAATACAGATGCAAAAATCCTCAATAAAATTCTAGCAAATCGTATCCAACAGCACATTAAAAGAATTATACATCATGACCAAGTAGGATTCATCCCAGGTATGCAAGGATGGTTCAACATAAGAAAATCAATTAATGTAATACACCATATCAACAAATCAAAGCAGAAAAATCACATGATCATCTCAATTGATGCAGAGAAGGCATTCGACAAGATTCAACATCCTTTCCTGTTGAAAACACTTCAAAAGATAGGAATACAAGGGAACTTCCTTAAAATGATAGAGGGAATATATGAAAAACCCACAGCTAATATCATCCTCAATGGGGAAAAATTGAAAACTTTCCCCCTAAGATCAGGAACAAGACAAGGATGTCCACTATCACCACTATTATTCAACATTGTGTTGGAGGTTCTAGCCAGAGCAATTAGACAAGAAAAAGAAATACAAGGCATCAAAATTGGAAAGGAAGAAGTAAAACTATCACTGTTTGCAGACGATATGATACTATACGTCGAAAACCCGGAAAAATCCACAACAAAACTACTAGAGCTAATAAATGAGTACAGCAAAGTAGCAGGTTACAAGATCAACATTCAAAAATCTGTAGCATTTCTATACACTAGTAAGGAACAAGCTGAGGGGGAAATCAAGAAACGAATCCCATTTACAATTGCAACTAAAAGAATAAAATACCTAGGAATAAATTTAACTAAAGAGACAAAAAACCTATATAAAGAAAACTACAAAAAACTGCTAAAAGAAATCACAGAAGACCTAAATAGATGGAAGGGCATACCGTGTTCATGGATTGGAAGACTAAATATAGTTAAGATGTCAATCCTACCTAAATTGATTTACAGATTCAATGCAATACCAATCAAAATCCCAACAACTTATTTTTCAGAAATAGAAAAACCAATAAGCAAATTTATCTGGAAGGGCAGGGTGCCCCGAATTGCTAAAAACATCTTGAGGAAAAAAAACGAAGCTGGAGGTCTCGCGCTGCCTGACTTTAAGGCATATTATGAAGCCACAGTGGTCAAAACAGCATGGTATTGGCATAAAGATAGATATATCAACCAATGGAATCGAATAGAGTGCTCAGATATAGACCCTCTCATCTATGGACATTTGATCTTTGATAAGGCAGTCAAGCCAACTCACCTGGGACAGAGCAGTCTCTTCAATAAATGGTGCCTAGAGAACTGGATATCCATATGCAAAAGAATGAAAGAAGACCCATCTCTCACACCCTATACAAAAGTTAACTCAAAATGGATCAAAGATCTAAACATTAGGTCTAAGACCATAAAACAGTTAGAGGAAAATGTTGGGAGATATCTTATGGATCTTACAACTGGAGGCGGTTTTATGGACCTTAAACCTAAAGCAAGAGCACTGAAGAAAGAAATAAATAAATGGGAACTCCTCAAAATTAAACACTTTTGTGCATCAAAGAACTTCATCAAGAAAGTAGAAAGACAGCCTTCACAATGGGAGACAATATTTGGAAATGATATATCAGATAAAGGTCTAGTATCCAGAATTTATAAAGAGATTGTTCATCTCAACAACAAAAAGACAGCCAACCCAATTACAAAATGGGAAAAAGACTTGAACCGACACCTCTCAGAAGAGGAAATACGGATGGCCAAGAGGCATATGAAGAGATGCTCAATGTCCCTGGCCATTAGAGAAATGCAAATCAAAACCACAATGAGATATCATCTCACACCCACCAGAATGGCCATTATCAACAAAACAGAAAATGACAAGTGCTGGAGAGGATGCGGAGAAAGAGGCACACTTATCCACTGTTGGTGGGAATGTCAAAGGGTGCAACCACTGTGGAAGGCAGTTTGGCGGTTCCTCAAAAAGCTGAATATAGAACTGCCATACGACCCAGCAATACCATTGCTAGGTATCTACTCAAAGGACTTAAGGGCAAAGACACAAACGGACATTTGCACACCAATGTTTATAGCAGCATTATTTACAATTGCAAAGAGATGGAAACAGCCAAAATCTCCATCAACAGAAGAGTGGCTAAACAAACTGTGGTATATACATACGATGGAATATTATGCAGCTTTAAGACAAGATAAACTTATGAACCATGTAATAACATGGATGGACCTAGAGAATATTATGCTGAGTGAATCCAGCCAAAAACTAAAGGACAAATACTGTATGGTCCCACTGATGTGAACGGACATTCGAGAATAAACTTGAAATATGTCATTGGTAACAGAGTTCAGCAGGAGTTAGAAACAGGGTAAGACAATGGGTAATTGAAGCTGAAGGGATACAGACTGTGCAACAGGACTAGATACAAAAACTCAAAAATGGACAGCACAATAATACCTAATTGTAAAGTAATCATGTTAAAACACTGAATGAAGCTGCATCTGAGCTATAGGTTTTTGTTTTGTTTTGTGTTGTTTTGTTTTGATTTTACTATTATTACTTTTATTTTTTTCTCTATATTAACATTCTATATCTTTTTCGGTTATGTTGCTAGTTCTTCTAAACCAATGCAAATGTACTAAGAAATGATGATCATGCATCTATGTGATGATGTTAAGAATTAATGATTGCATGTGTAGAATGGTATGATCTCTAAATGTTGGGTTAATTTCTTTTTTTCCATTAATTAAAAAAAAAAAAAAAAAAGAGAAGGGATAATTGGAGATGAAGGGATACAGACTGTACAACGGGACTGGATATAAAAACTCAGAAATGGACAGCACAATACTACCCAATTGTAATGCAATTATGTTAAAACACTGAATGAAGCTGCATGTGAGGTATAGGTTTTTTTGTTTTTGTTTTTTTTGTTTTTTTTTCTTTCTATTATTGTTTTAATTCTTATTCTGTTGTCTTTTTATTTCTTTTTCTAAATCGATGCAAATGTACTAAGAAATGATGAATATGCAACTATGTGATGTTATTAAGAATTACTGATTGTACATGTAGATTGGAATGATTTCTAATTGTTTTGTTAATTCTTTTTTTAATTAATAAAAAAAAAAAAGCTTAAAAAAAAAAAAAAAAAAGAAGAGCCTTAACACAAAGCCAGTCAGCAATAAAACCCTGGGCAAGATAGAGAAACTGACCTTCAGAGTAAACTCATTAAGAAAATCAGATGTCTATACATCAGCAAACAATTACAAGCCATATTAAGAAATAGGAAGATATGGCCAATCAAAGGAACAAATTGAAACTTCAGAGGAGACACAGAATTTGGAACAACTAATCAAAGATGTTCAAGCAAATCTCTTAATTCAAGGAGATAAAAGAAAATATGGCTAAAGAGATAAAGGACATTAAGAAGACACTGCATCTGACTTTAAAGCATCTTACAAAGCTACAGTGGTCAAAACAGCATGGTACTGTTATAGAGATAGATATAGCGACCAAAGAAATCAAATTGAGAGTTCATAAATAGAACCTCTCACTTATGGACAATTGATTTTTGACAAGGCTGCCAAGTTCACTCAAATGGAGACAGAACACCCTCTTTAATAAATGGTGCTGGGAGAACTGGATATTCATATCCAGATGAATGAAAGGGGGTACCTATCTCACACCTTATCCAAATAATTCACTCAAAATGGATTGAAGGCCTAAACTTGAGACCTAAGATGATAAAACTTTTAGGAAAAAATGCTGGGAAATATCTTAAAGATCTTGTTGTAGGAGGTGGTTTCCTAGTCTTTACACCCAAAGCACAAGCAATGAAAGAAGAAGTAGATAAATGAGACCTCCTCAAAGCTGAATAGTTTTGTACACAAAGGATTTTGTCAAAAAAGTAAAAAGGCAGCTCATTCAATGGGAGAAACTATTTAGAAACCAGATACTGATAAGGGTTTAATATCCAGAATATAAAAAGAAATCATACTCCTCAACAACAAACAGACAAATAACCCAATTAAAATCCAGGCAAAGGACATAGGTAGACACTTTTCCAAACAAGAAACACAAATAGCTAAAAATCATATGAACAGTTGACACATAGCTCAACTTCAATAGCTATTAGGGAAATGCAAATCAAAATCACTATGAGATTTCACATTTCATATCGGTTAGAATGGCCATTATCAAAAACAAAACAAAAACAGAAAACTACAAGTGTTGAAAAGAATGTGGAGAAATAGGTACCCTTATTCATTGTTGGTGGGAGTGTAGAAAGTTATAGCTGCTCACTCTGGAAGTCAGTTTGGCAGTTGCCCAGGAAGCTACATATATAATTTCATATGATCTTGCAATCCCATTACTAGATATGTACTCAGAAGAACTGAAAGCAGGGATAGGAATAGAAGCTTACACACCAATGTTTACAGTGGTATTATTCATGATTACCAATAGACGGAAACAGCCCAAATGTCCATCAACTGATGAATGGATAAATAAACTCTAGTATATATAATGGAACATTATTCAGCTGTAGAATAAATAAAGTCATTATGTATGCAACAATGGGTATGAACTTTGAGGACATTATGCTGAGAAAATAAACCAGAAACAAAAGGAAAAATACTATATGGTCTCACTAATATGAACTAACAATAATGAGCAAACTCTTGAGAGTTAAATTCAAAAGCAGTGGTTATCAGGAGAAAAAAAAGAGGATAGAGATTGGGCAATTGATGCTTAAGGATTACAGAATGCTTGCTAAGGTTGATTGTAAATGTTCAGAAATGGATAGCACAATACTGTGTGATGGCAGCACAATCTTGTCAGTATAATTAACAAAGCTGAATGTAAACATGGTTGAAAGAGTAAGGCTAGAGTTGTGTATGTCACCAGAATGAAAGCTAGAGGATAAAAACTAGGACTGTATAACTGTGCCAATTTGAAAGCATTATGTACCCCTAAAAAACCATGTTTTAATCCTGATTCAGTCTTGTGGAGGCAGCCATTTCTTTTATCTGATTCAATACTGTAAGGTGGAAATTGATTAGATTATTTTCACAGAGATATGGTGTGACCAATTGTAGGTGTAACCTTTTGATTACACAGAGATGTGACTCCACCCATTCCAAGTGGGTCTTGATTAGTTTACTAGAGTCTTTAAAAGGGGAAACACTTTGAAGAAGGCTCAGAAATGACTGAGCCAACAGAGAGAGCAGATGAAGAAATTTGGAGAACAGTTGCTTCAGAGAACAGAGATATGGATTTTGGAGATGCTTGGAGCCTAGCAGATATCAGGATGAGATGTTAAGCAAGCCAGATCCTGGAGGGAGCCACGGGAAGCCAAGAGATGGCAGTCAGCCCAGAGAAGCAAAGTGAAGAACCCCCACAAGAACAGAGGCTGAAAGCAATGAAGCCCAGGAGCAAGTGACCAGCAAATGCTAGACATGTGCCTTACCAGCCAGTATGTCCTACACACATCAGCCTTCCTTGAATTGAAGTATCTTTTCCTGACTGCCTTAGTTTGGATATTTTTATAGGCTTAAAGCTGCAAACTTGTAGCTTATTAAGTTCTCCTGTTTAAAAGTCATTCCAGTTCTGCTATTTCACTTTCCAGCAGCTTGCAAACTAACACAATAACCTAGCAAAACCTAAAGTGGACTATAAGGGTGCTTAATTTTACAAATATAAGAAAGTTCTTACAAGAACTAGAACAAATTTTATGTCACTATTACAAGGTGTTACTAATAATTTTGTAATAATTAATGCAAACTAAGTCTATAGTTAACATTGACATTGTAATTTTTTTTAGTAATTGTAACAATGCACTATACCAAAGCTAAATGTCAAAAACAGGGGCATATAATGGGCTTGGGATTTTTTTTCTTCATAAAAAAATGGGAATGTTCCCATATTGATTGTTGTTGTGATGTATAACTATGTGATTATACCAGGAGCCATTGATTGTACACTTAGGATGGATTGTACAGTATGTGAATAAAACTTTTTAAAAACAAGATAAAAATTTTTAAAAAGGAAGATACTGGAGCTTAGAAAAGAATTTGAAAGTATGAAAAAAACACAATGGAACTTATGAGAATAAAAGTCACAATAAAAGAGATTAAAAATACATTAAATGGAGAAACTGGGACACTTAAGCACTGCTGGTGGGAATGTACAATGGTACAGCCACTATGGAAGACTGTTTGGTGTTTCCTTAGGAAACTAAATATCGAGTTGCCCTATAGCCCAGCAATAGCGCTGCTTGGTATATACCCAGAAGAGCTGAAAGCAATGGCACAGACATTTGCACATCAATGTTCATAGCAGCATTATTCACAATTGCCAAAAGATGGAAACAAACCAAATGCCCATCAACAGACGAGTGGCTCAACAAAATGTGGTATATACATATGATAGAATATCATGCAGCAGTAAGACAAAATGATGCCCTGAAGTACATGACAGAATGGATGAGCCTTGAGGACATAATGCTGCATGAAGTTAGCCAGACACAGAAGGATAGATACTGTATGATTCCACTTTTATGACCAGAATAAAGGTATAATCAGAGGCTTGTAATGCAGGATATAAGAGACTTAGAGATACATAGAAGCTAGACATGGGTGAACCGTTAGCTAATGAGGTTGAACGCCAATGTAAGGGAATAGATAGGAGTGAAGGTGATTCTCTAGTGAGTCTATAAGTAATATTATCACATTGAAGATGAACAAGATTGAAAGGGGTTGCATAGACCTATGTGTCCCAATGATTCACATTAGAAATATGAATGAGTTCTTGGAAGAATTACTTCAAAGATGTGATTCTTGTATAAAGAGTGTTTAATTCTGGGGTACAGGGGAAAAACTGCTATTGCATGCTAGGATCTATGTTCAAAAGGAAACCATCAGCACTATAACAACAATAGCAGAGGTAAATAATGGGGGGAGGGACAAGAGTTAAGAGGAGGTTTAGATCTCCTATTTGGTGAGAGTGTGTTTATTAGTTTTCTGTCTCTTGGGAACAATGAAATCATCTAAAATTGAGAATGTGGATGGACTGTAGATTTTGGGCCCTCTACGTGATGCCTGATGAATACAGGTGGCTGAAGGATGCACTGACAGAGAAGTAGATTGGTGAACGATGGTGTACACTTATGAACGAAGGTTGTGCTACTACAGAAAGGAACATTGTTGTGAGGCATGCAACGATGTGAATGAACATATGGGGCATTTGGTGAGACAAAATAAGGCAGAAACAAAAAAACAACAACGGTATGGTCATCTTTAGAAAATGCTTATATGAAAACACAGGCCCAGATTGTAAGCTTTTAGAGCAGATGCATTAAGTTCAGAGTGGTGATTATTATTTCTGAATTTTGAGAGGCTGTTTAATATATATAACCTGATATTTAGGAGTCAAACAGGTTGGGGTTAAAGTAATTCAGAACATAGATGTAAGGAAGACTGTGTCTATATTTTAGAATCACACATACTTTTTGAGACCAATGGAAGAAGGGTTTATTCAATCTGGAACTGAAATTTTCTATAGTGCATACTCTAATTAAACCTATCTGTATAGCTCATTTGGACAACTGAAACACAGAGAGCACAGAATGAGAAAGAGGTCCTTTAATCCTGTATAGATGATTGTAATGCCTGCCAAAATCCTAGAGTATATTAACCAGATAATCAAAAAGTATTGACAAAGTCCCCTGAGGGAGGGGAGAAAGATGATGAAACTATTAAACCTTACCATCAGGGAACGCCCTGATACTGTTTTGAATTTTAGGGACACCCAAATCAATATGACATGCCCTCAATCATGAGGTTCAGTCTTGTGAAGCCTATGTAGGTAGCATAGAAGCTTAGACTACCTATAGGCAAGCCTAAGCATTACTTCTGGAGGGCCTCTGCTGTTGCTCAGATGTGGTGTCAGTCTCTCTAAGCCCAACTCTGCTAGTGAAATCATTGCCCTCCCCATTACATGGGACATGACATCCAAGGGTGAAAGTCTCCCTGGTGATGTGGGAAAGGACTCCCAAGGATGAATTCAGACCTGGCACCATGGGATCAATAATTCCATCCTGACCAACTGAGGGAAAAGAAGTATAATTAATAAAATATCAATGGCAGAGAGAATTCAAATAGAGCAGAGAGGCTACTCTGGAGGTTGCTTTTATGCAAGATTCAGGTAGACCTTGTCACCTATCATAACCTGCCAACCCCCAGCCAGGACCATTCCAACCAATCCTAAAGAACACCCAGGACAATTTATAGGATTCCACAAGGGTTCCAGGCACTGAGTAACTTTCCAGAAACCTACAACCTCCAGATGGGTCCCTGGTCCAGATAAGTCCTAAAACCTAGCCTACCTCCTCAGAACATCAGATAGCTCCATCTCCCTACCCCATATTAGTGACAGATCCTTCCAATATCAAAACTTAGAACAACCATAGCCCAAACAACCCCAATGAGAGGTATGGAAAGACAAAGGTGATGATGGAATTATACATACAAGATAGGACTTAACAAATGAATATGAATCCTGAGTCATTAAATTGAGATCTCTTTTAGTCCCCAGTATTTTAGAGCAGCTGGAAATAAAAACCTAAAATTGTGAAATCATAACCCATGTCAAAGTCTGAAATATGTTTTACAACTAATTGTGGTGCTGTGCTTGGAAATTTATAGCTTTTTGTATGTTGCTTCCTACGTAACGGAGCTCGAAGGATATTAAGGAATGATGAGAAAGAAAGAAAGACAGATGGGATTGGAGGTCTGAAGCTTAGCAATAAAGACAACAGACAACTTTATTCTTAACTAGTTCCTGCTTATATACTGCAGGGTTTACATGACTAAAAGCATGCATCCGTTTTGTGATCAAACAGAGTGCCTACTTTTCAGTATATTACTCCCTACATACAGGAGATAGCTAACAAGACCTGGGGGGTTAAGGAACAAACAAACATTCTCTCCCTCTCAGACTGTCCTCCAAGTAAGCAGATAACAGTCTCCACAGTTTACTGCCAATGCCACTCTGAAGCCAGTTGCTCCCAATAAATTCAGCAGGTTTTCCATTAACTCTGGCTCCTACATATATGTTATTGTTCACAAAAAAAAAAGGAAAAGAAGTTGATTGTGATGATAAAAAAGTATTTAAGGGTGGGAGCAACGGTGGCTCAGCAGGCAGAGTTCTTGCCTGCCATACCAAAGACCCGGGTTCGATTCCCGATGTCTGCCCATGCAAATAAAAAAAAAGACAACCCAGTTTTAAAAATGGACGCCCCCCCCCAAAATGATAGTGGTGAATGGTAGCATAATATTGTGAATATAATTAACACTGCTGAAATGTATACTTGAAAGTGGTTAAAATGGGAACATTGATGTTGTATATATATTACAAATGAAAAAGGGGTAGGCAGCAAAGGACTTGAATAGTACTATTTGTCTGGCTGGGCAAGTTCTGGCTTATCTGTTGCAATGAGGACATTTCATAGAATTAAATCATGATCACATCAGCTGCATTCACAGCTGATTCCACATGTAATCAGCCAAGGGGTGTGTCTTCTGCAATGAGTGATGCTTAATCTAATCACTGGAAGCCTTTTAAGAAGGATTCAGAAGAGAAAGGCTCTCTTCCTGCTTTGGCTGGTGAGCCTCTCCTGTGGAGTTCATCCAGACCCTCCATCGGAATCCTCAGCTTCACAGCCTGGCCTGCAGATTTTGGACTCTACATTTCCACAGTTATGTGAGACACTTTTATAAATTTTATATTTGTGAGTGTTTCCTGTTGATTCTGTTTCTCTAGAGAACCCAAACTAATACACTATCAGAAACCATGGAGGTGAGAAAGCAGTGATATAATATATTTAAATTACTGAAAGAGAAAAACTGCCAGCTAAGAATTTCTTATTCAGCAAAACTGAAACTATTTAAAATGAGAAAGAGTTTAAAGTATTCACAAATAAAGAGAAACTCAGAGAGTTCAGTATCTAGAGATGTGTTCTACAGGAAATTCTAAAGGGAGTTCTGCAGGCTGAAAAATAAAAGACAGGAGAGAGAGGCTTGGAGAACAGTCTAGAAATGATTAATATAATTAAGGTAATTAAAAGGGTTAAAAGAGAGTAAAAAATAAGATATGATATATAAAAAAGAAAAGGGTAAAATACTCAAAGTAAATACTGCCTTTACAGTAATAATATTGATTATTAATGAATTAAATTCCCCAATCACAGATTGGGAGAATGGATAAAAAGTATGATTCAACTATATGCTGTCTAGAAGAAACCCTGAACACAAGGGTATAAGTAGGTTGAAAGTGAAAGTTTGGAAAAGGATAGTCCATGCAAATAGTAACCAAAAAAAGAGCTGGGGTAGCTATACTAATATCAGACAAAACGGAATTTAAAGGCAAAACTTTTATAAGAGACACAGAAGGACAGTATATAATAATAAAAGAAGAAATCCATCAAGAAGGAGTAACAATCATAAATATTTATTCACCTAACCAGGGTGCCCCAAAATACCTGAGGCAAACACTGACAAAACTGAAGGTAGTAATAGATGTCTCCACAATAAGAGTTGGAGGCTTTATTTACTTTTGTTTCTGCCTTTGTTTTTCTTGTGAAAAATAACATATTTTAAAAAACAGGGCGGGCCGCGGTGGCTCAGCGGGCAAAGTGCTTGCCTGCCATGCCGGAGGACCTCGGTTCGATTCCCGGCCCCAGCCCATGTAAAAAAACAAACAAACAAACAAAATACAATAAAACAAGAAAATGTTTAAAGATGTTTCCCTTTCTTCCTTCCTTCCTTCCTTCTCTCTGTCTTTCCTTCCCTTCCTCCCTCTCTCTTTAAAAAAAAAAAAAAAAAAAAACAATAAACTTCAAAGCACACTGGAAGAATTAATTATATAACAGATTTCAAAGTTTGGGATGGGTTACTGTTCCACAGTTTTAGGTTTTTCCTTCTAGCTGTCCAACACACTGATGACGAAAAGAAATATCAATATAATGATTCAGCAGTCATACTCATTTGTTAAATCCAATCTTTTCTATTATAACTCCACCTTCTACTTTGATCTTTTTCCAATTCTTTAGGGTATTTGGGCTGTGCCCATTCTAAATTTTTCATGTTGGAATGAGTAGTTGATAATATGGGCTAGGGGAATGGAACTAGTTGATGTTCTGGAGAGGCTGTCCCCTCTGTCTTTCAGGACTTATCTGTCTAGGAACATGTCTGGTGGTTGTAGGTTTCTGGAAAGTAATCATAGTGCATGGAACCTTTGTAGACTCTCAGATGTAGCCCTAGGTGTTCTTTAGGGTTATTAGGGATAGTTTTGGTTGGGGTTTGGCAAACCATGATAAATAACAATATCTAGCTGAAGCTTATATAAAAGTTGCCTCCAGAGTAGCCTCTCAACTCTACTTGAATTCTCCCAGCCACTGATACCTTATTTCTTACAATTCTTTTCCCCTTCTTGGTCAGGAAGACGTTGTCAATTTCACGCTGCCAGGGCCAGGGAGTTGTATCCCATGTTGCCAGGGAAACTTTCACCTTAGATGTCATGTCCCACATAGAGGGAAGAGTAACAATTTCACTTGCAGAGTTGGGCTTAGAGAGAGAGGCCACATGTGAGCAACAAAAGAAATCCTCTGAAAGAAACTCTAAGGCATAACTATAGGTAGGCTTAGCTTCTCCATTACATAAATAAACTTCACAAAAGCAAGTCTCAAAATAAAGGGCTTGACCTATTGACTTGAGAGTCCCTTGTGCTTGAGATAGAATCAGGGATTTCCCTGGTGTTAAAGTTTAATAGTTCTATATATTTCTTTCCCATTCCTCAAGAGACTTTGTCAATACTTTTTAACTATCAGATCAACATGCTCTTGGATGTATCTAGGCATTACATTAAGCTATATAGAATTACAAGCCTTCATTTCCATTCTGGACTCCATGTGTTTTGGTTCTTTAAATGATCTATCCAGACAGGTTGAGTTAGATTATGTGCTACAGAAAATTTAGGTTTTGATAAAAATAAACCTCTCTTCTTTTGGTGTCATAGCATAGTTCTAAAATACAGACAATGTCCTCCTTACCCCTGTATTCTGATTTACCTTAGCCCCACCTCAATTGGCTTTGCTCTCATATCCAATTGAAGTCTTATCTCTTTTTCAATTTCTTTAACAAATATTTTATATGGCAATACTGACTTTCAGACCTGGAGAACTCCTACTTTGAGTCTTAGGTGTCACACAAGAACCCAAAGTTCCAGGGAAATACCAGATTATACATATATAATGCAGACTCTCAATTCTAGAAATAACAATTACAGCTCTGGACTAAATGTGCTGCTTTAAGAGCTTATCAAGGCCCCAATTTTCTTATAAGTATTTTCTAAATGAGACCATACAATATTTGCTTTTTTGTTTCTGGCTTATTTTGCATCACATAATGCCCCCTACATTCATTCACATCATTGCATCCCTCACGACTTTGTTCCTTTCTGTAGCAGCTCAATATCAATCATATGTATTCACCACAGTTCACCTTTCTACTCTTCAGTCAGTGTATCCTTCAGCCAACCCCATCCATAGGGCATCATACATAACATATAAAGTGAAAAGTACATATCTGGCATTATCCTCACTTAGTGGTATAATCATCAACACTCTCAATTCTAGAGAAATTTCATTGCCACCAAGAGAAAATCACACATCCTCACCAAATGGAAAAGCCAAACCTCCTATTAACTCCTATTAACACTTGTCCTTCTCCCACCTCCAATTATATACCCCTGGAAATACCATAGTACTATTGATGTCTTCCTGTTAAACATAGTCCCCAGCATGCAATAGTAGTCCTTTCCCCTATACCCTGATATTATACACTCTTTGCACAAGATTCATACCTTTGAAATAGTTCATGTGCTAATTTATTTATATCTGTAGTGTTAATTGATGGGATACATATCTCTATACAACCCCTTTCAATCATGTTCACCTTCAATATGGCAATGTTACTTGTAGACCCACAATTAAACTGCCTTCACTTCTATCTAGTCCCTTATATTTAAGTTCAATCACACCACATAATCATTCACCCATCTCTAGCTTCCGTGTAGCTCTAGGTGCCCTATATTCTGTATTATACACCTCTGAGTTTACTTTTACCAAGGTCATAAAAGCAAAATCATACAGTATCTATCCTTTTGTGTCTGTATTATTTCATTCAGCATTATGTCCTCAGTGTTCATCCATGTTGGCATATGCTGTAGGACATCATTTTGTTTTATTGCTACATAATATTCCATCATATGTATACACCAGATTTTGTTTATCCACTTGTCTGTTGGTGTGCACTTGAATTGTTTCCACCTTTTGGCAATTGTGAATAATGTTGCTATGAAAATTGGTGTACAAGTGTCTATTTGTGTCACTGCTTTCAGCACTTCTAGATACATACCAAGTACTGGTATTGCTAGGTCATAGGACAACTTAATATTTAGTTTTCTAAGAAACTGCCAAACTGTCTGCCATATTGGCTGTACCATTATACATTCCCACCAGCAGTGCATAAGTGTCCCAATTTCTCCACATCCTCCCCATTATTTGTAGTTTCCTGTTTGTTTAATAGCAGCCATTCTTATAGGTGTGAAGTGGTATCTCTACTTATAGCTAATGAAAGTGAACATCCATTCATGTACTTTTTAGCCATTTGTATTTGCTCTTCAGAAAAAATGTCTATTCAGATCTTTAGCCCATTTTATAATTGGGTTGTTTGTTCTTTTGTTGTTGAGTTGTATGATTTCTTTGTGTATTCACAATATCAAACCTTTATCTGATATGTGATTTCCAAATATTTTCTCCCATTGAACTGGCTGCTTCTAAACCTTTTGACAAAGTCTTTTGAGGCACAAAAGCATTGATTTTGAGGAGCTCCTGATTATCTAGTTTTTCTTTTGTTGCTTGTGCTTTGAGTATAAAGTTTAGGAAACTACCTCCTATCACTAGGTCTTGATGTTTCCCTACATTTTATTCTAGGAGTTTTATCGTACTGATTCTTATACTTAAGTGTTTGATCCACTTTGAGTCAATTTCTCTATAGGGTGTAAGGTAAGGCTCCTCTTTCATTCTTTTGTCTATTGAATATCCAGTTCTCCCATGCCCATTCATTGAAAAGAATATTTTGTCCCAGTTCAGTGGATTTGGGGACCTTGTCAATGATCAATTGACCATAGATTTGATGGTCTATTTCTGAACTCTTGATTTGATTCCATTGGTCATGTTTCTATCTTTGTGCCAGTATCATGCTGTTTGACCCCTGTGGCTTTATAATAAGCTTTAAAATCAGGAAGTGTTAATCATCCCACTTAATGCTTCTTTTTTAAAGAATATTTTTAGCTATTCAAGGTCTCTTTCCCTTCCAAATAAATTTGATAACTAGTTTTTCCAAGTCATCAAAGTAGGTTGTTGGAATTTTGATTGATATTGTATTGAATCTGTAGCTCAATTTGGGTAGAATTGACACCTTAACTACATTTAACCTTCCTATCCAGAAGCAGAGAATGCCTTTCCACCTATTTACATCTTCTCTAATTTTTTTTAGCAATGTTATATTATTTTCTGTATGCAAGTCCTTTACATCCCTAGTTAAGTTTATTTCTAGATACCGGATTTTTTAGTTGCTATTTTGAATGGAATTTTTTCCATAATTGTCTCCTCATTAGGTCATTGTTTGTGCATAGAAACATTACTGATTTTTGCACATTAATCTTGTATTCCACCACCTTGCTGAATTTATTACGTCAAGAAGATTTGTTGTAGATTTCCCAAATTTTCCAAGTATAGTATCATGTCATCTGCAAATAATGAAAGTTTTGCTTCTTCCTCTCCAATTTGGATGCCTTTTATTTCTTTCTCCCACCTGATTGCTCCTACTAGAACTTCTAGTACAATGTTGAATAATAGTGGTGACACAAAGCATCTTTGTCTCATTCCCAACCATAGCAAAGAGGCCTTCAGTCTTTCACCATTGAGTATGATGCTGGCTATGGGTTTTTCATATATGCCCTTTATCATATTGAGGAAGCTTCCTTTGATTCATGTCTTTTGAAGTGTTTTTATCAGAAAAAGATGTTGAATTTCATTGAATGTTTTTTCAGCATCAATTGAAATGATCATGTCATTTCCCCCTTTTGTTTAGTTAATGTGCTGTATTACACTGACTGATTTTCTTGAATTGAACCACCCTTGCATTCCTGGTATAAACCCCACTTGGTCGTGCTATGTAATTCATTTAATATGTTGTTGGATTCAATTGGCTAGCATTTCATTGAGAATTTTTGCATCTATGCTCATTAGAGAGATTAGCCTGTAATTTTCCTTTCTTATAGCATCTCTATCCATTTTTGGTATTAAAGTGATGCTAACTTCATAAAATGAGTTAGGTAGTGTTCCTTTTTCCTCAAATTTTTTGAAGAGTTTGAGCAAGATTGATGTTAGTTCTTTTTGGAATGTTTGGTAAAATTCCCCTATGAAGTCATCTGGCCCTGGACATTTCTTTGTAAGAAGATTTTTGATGACTGATTGACTCTCTTTACTTGTGATTGGTCTGTTGAGATCGTCTAGTTCTTCTCAAGTCAGTGTAGCTCATTCACGTGTTTCTAGGAATTTGTCCATTTCATCTAAATTGTCTGGTTTGTTGGCATACAGTTGTTCATAGTATCCTTTTATGATTTTTTTTTCAAAGCTCTTTATCTGCTCACAATGGAATGAAGTTGGAAATCAATAACCATCAAAGAACCAGAACTTTCACAAATATATAGAGATTAAATAACACACTCTTAAACAACCAGTGGGTCAGAGAAGAAATTGCTAGAGAAATTGGTAACTATCTGGAGATAAATTAAAATGATAATACACATTTATTTCTTTTATTTTTTTTAAGGCATATGGTAACGACCCCCACTCATTTCTGATTTTGTTTATTTGCATCCTCTCTTTTTTTTTTTCTTTGTCATCTTACCTAGGGGTCCATCGATTTTATTGATTTCCTCAAAGAACCAATTTTTGGTTTTATTGATTTTATTGTTCTTTTGTTTTACAATTCCTTTAATTCTGCTTTAATCTTTGTTATTTCATTTCTTCTGTTTGTTTTGGGGCTAGTTTGCTGTTCTTTTCTAGTTCCTCCAGGTAAGCAATTAAGCCCTTGATTTTTGCTCTTTCTTCTTTTTTATTATGGGCATTTAGGGCAATAAATTTCCCTCTCAGCACTGCCTTTGCCACATCCCAAAGTTCTGATATTTTGTAGTCTCATTTTAATTTGTCTCCAGATAGTTACCAATTTCTCTAGCAATTTCTTCTTTGACCCACTGGTTGTTTAAGAGTGTGTTATTTAATTTCTATATAATTGTGAAAGTTCTGGTTCTTGAAGGGTTATTGATTTTCAACTTCATTCCATTGTGATCAGATAAAGAACTTTGAATAATTTCAATGTTTTTTACATTTATAAAGACTTGTTTTTGTGTCCCAGCATGTGATCTATCCTGGAGAACATTACATTAGCACTTGAGAAGAATGTATGTCCTGGTGTTTTGGGGCATAACAATTTATATATGTCTGTTAGGTCTAAGTCATTCCCTGAATTGTTTAAATTCTCTATTTCCTTGTTGATCCTCTGTCTGATTGTTCTATTTACAGAGACAGTAGTGTATTGAAGTATCCTGTTATTATTGTCTAAACGTCTATTGCTCCCTTCAGTTTTGCCAATATTTACTTCTACTTTGGAGCTTCTTTACTGGGAGCAGAAACATTTGATTGTTATCTCTTCTTGGTGAATTTTCCCTTTCATTAATGTGTAGTGTCCTTCTTTGTCTCTTATGACTTCTTTACATTTAAAGTTTATTTTATCTAATGTTAGAATAGCTACCAATACTTTCTTTTGGTTGCAGCTTGCATGGAACATCTTTCTCCATCCTTTCACTTTCAATCTATTTGTATCCTTGGTCCTAAGATGAGCTTCTTATAATAACATATAGATGGATCATATTTTTAAACCCATTCTGCCATCTGCATCTTTTAATTGGTGGGTTTAGTCCATTGAAATTAAAAGTTATTACTGTAAAGGCATTTATTTAATCTATCATCTTATCCTTTGGATTTTATTTGTCAGATCTATATCTTTTTTCATTCTTTCTCTTTTTATCCTTTAAGTTACCCCTACTGGTACTCTTCAATTCAGTGCCCTCTTCCAGATCCCCCTCTCTTGTCTCTTTTTTTCAGCTGACTGAACTCCCTTTAGTAGCTCTTGTGGAGCTGGTCTCTTATTGAGAAATTCTCTCAGACTTTGCATGTGTGAACATTTTAATCTCTCCCTTGCTTTTTTTTTTTTTTTTTTTAGGTGCATGGTCTGGGAATTGAATCCTGGTCTTCCAAATGGGTGCTGAGCAGTCTACCATTAAACCACCCATGCACCCTCTCCTTCACTTTTGAATGACAATTTGACTGAGTAGAGAATTCTTGGCTCAAAATCTTTCTCTTTCAGGATCTTAAATATATCATATCACTGCCCTCTCACCTCCATGGTGCTTGTTGAGTAGTCCAAACCCAGTCTTATTTCATTTCCCTTGTATGTAGTAGTAATCTAATTTTAACAATAATTAAGTAATACATAATGTTCTCTTGACGCTTTCAGGATTTTTTTTTTTTTTTTTTTTTTTTTTGCTTCTCTTCAAGATTTGACAGTCTGATTAGTATGTGCTTTGGAGTTGGCCTATTTGGATTTATTCTATTGGGGATTCATTTGGCTTCTTTTATTTGCATATTTATATCTTTTATAAGGGTCAGGAAATTTTCCCTCATCACCTCCTCAACTAATCATCCTTGCCCTTACTCTTCTCTTCTCCTTCTGGGGTACCAATGATTCTATATTTGTTTGCTTTATGTTATCCATCATTTCCCTGAAATCCAATTTAACATTTTCCATGTTTTCTGTCAGTTGTTCTTTTGTGCATCTGAAACAAATTATCCTGACCTTTAGTTTGCTTATTTTTTCTTCTGCCTCTCCAAGTCTTTTGTTGTGTATCTCTAATATATTTTTTATTTGTCTACAGTATCTTTTGTCTTTGTGATAGCTGTTATTTTTTCTATTTATGCTTTCAAATTCTTCTTTATGCTCTCTTAGTGTCTTCTTGTTCTCCTTTATGGCATTAGCCAACCCACTGAGTTTATTTAGTAGATTTGTATGAACATCTTTGATTAGTTGTTCCAAAGTCTGTGTCTCTTCCAGTACTCTACTTTGGTCATTAGGCTGGACTATATTTGTCTGCATCTTCATATGCTTTATGATTTGCTGCTGCCTTAATTTAATTATCTTGATAGGGTTATATTGGAAGTTGATTTCCTTCAATAGTCTAAGATTTTGTATTTGTGGGATGAGTGTGGGGCACAGCACAGGGCTAGGCTCAGGGCAAGTTTCCTATGCCAATGCCTGGGAGCATGAGATATGGGGCACATGATGGGGGGGCAGTCAGGTGCTTTGGGGTAGGTGGCTCCAGCAGGCCTGGAAAAGCAAGTCAGAGCTCAGCGCAGGGGGCATGGAGGTAGGGCATGTTAGGAAGCAGATTGTGGGAGCTGTGTGAGTACACAAGATGCAGGGGGGCAGGATGCAAGTGCACAAGACAGCAGGATGTAGAAAGTGAGAGGGTGGGGTGTGGGGACATGAGGGTGGGTGTGTGGGTGTCAGGGCACAGGGGTCAGGCCATGGGAGTGTGCACACGTGTGGGTCCAGGGTCAGAGGTCTGGGGTGTGGAGCATGGGTGGCCAGGGTGCAGGTGTGCAGGTCATGTGGCACAGGTGCATGGGTGTGGGGATGGGCGGGATGCAGGTGTGTACCTGTATGGGGTTGGGGGCAGGGCATGGATGCACACTGTGTGTATGTTCATGGGGGTGGGCGTCGGGTGGAGGGGGCAGGATGGGGATGTTTGGGGCACAGGTCTTGGGTAGAGTTCACATGTGTGGGGTTACAAGTTGGGGGTCACAGGGGAGTGGGATGGGGTAGGGTATTGGTCACTGGAAGGTTAGGGCACATATGGGTGTGTGGGTGTAGCATGTTCAAGGAAACAGGTTGGCTTACTTCCTCAATGCTGCCTCCCTGTCTGTGAGGGACTTTGGGCCTCCATTTGGAAAGGGGCACATTAGGTTTTTTACACTAGCTGGATGGTCTCCATTTCTGTGTCTCAGTTCCTCAGCTTTTTCGTGTAGGATATCCTTTGTAGTGTAGAAGACTTTCTCAGGTCATTTGTACCCTGGAAACACTGTCTTGGTCATTTTTTCTGTCAGTTCTTTAACTGTTTCTTGGGGCAGGAGTAAACTCAGCCTGTCCTATCAACTGGAGTCTTATACAACTGGAGTGTTGTATTAACAACACTCTCATCAATGGGTAGAACATTTAGAAAAAAGATCAATAAGGAAACAAATAATTTAAATAATATGATAAATGAGCTAGACTGAACAGACATATAGAATATTGTGCCCCAAAACAGCAGACTATAAATTCTTCTTAGGTATAATGGTTCATTCTCTAGGGTAGAGACAAAATAAGTCTCAATAAATTTTAAAAGATTGAAATTATACAAATCACTTTCTCTGATCGTAATGAAATGAAGCTGGAAATAAATAATAGGCAGAAAACTGAAAAGTTCAAAAATATATGGGGGTCAAAGAACACATCCTTAAGCACTCAATGAGTCAAAGAAGAAATTGCAAGAGAAAATCAGTAAATATCTCAAGACAAAAGAAAACAGCATGCCAAAATTTATGGGATGAATAAGAAAGAATTAACAAAAGCAAAGTTTGGTTCTTGTGATTATAAATAAAATTGATAAACTCTTAACTAGACTGACAAAGAAAAAAAAAGATGTAAATAAATGAAATCAAAAATGAGAGGGGAGACATAGCTATTGACCACACAGAAATATTAAGGATCATATGAACTATGAGGATACTATGAACAGCTGTATGCCAACAAATTAGATAATGAAGATGAAATGGACAAATTCCTAGAAACACACAAACAACTTATGCTGATTCTAGCAGAAATAGAAGACCTCAACAGATTAATTACAAATAAGAAATGGAATCAGTCATCAAAACCTCCCAACAATAACAAAAAAATCCGAGGAGCAAATGGATTCACAAGTGAATTCTGCCAATTATTCCAAGAAGATTAATACTAAGTCAGCTCAAACTTGTCAAAAAAATTGGAGAGGAAGGAACACTACTAATGAAGTCAACATCACCTTAATAGCAAAGCCAGATAAAGACACTACAAGAATGGAATATAACAAACCAATTTCTCTCATGAACATAGAAGCAAAATTCCTCAACAAACAGCATATTAAGAGAATTATACACCATGTATTGGTTTGTAAGCTGCTGGAATGCAATATACCAGAAATGGAATGGCTTTTTAAAAAGGAGCTCAATAAATTACAAGTTTAAGTTCTAAGACTATAAAAATGTCCAAACTAAGGCATCCATGGAAAAATACCTTAATTAAAGAAAGGCTGATGGATCTGGAACACTTCTGTCAGCTGGGAAAATCATGTGGCTGGGAACTGCTGTTCCCTTACCTCTGGACTCCATTGCTTTCAGCTTCTCTTCCTGCAGGGGTTCTTCAATTTGCTTCTCTGGGGCTGGCTTTCATCTCTTGGCTTCCCTTGGCTCTCTCCAGGTTCTGGCCTGCTTATCATCTCATGGTAATGTCTGCTAGGCTTCAAGCATCTCCAAACATCCTTGTCTGTGTTCTCTGAAGCAACTGTTCTTCAAGCATCTCATCTGCTCTCTCTGTTATTTCTGGCTGTCTCCAATATGTTTCCTCTTTTAAAGGATTCCAGTAAACTAATCCAGACCCATCTTGAATGGGTGGAGTCGCATCTCCATCTAATCAAAAGGCTACACCCACAATTGGGTGTGCCACATTTATTTGGAGATAATCTAATCAAGAGTTTCTGCTTTGTGATATTGAACTCAGATTAAAAGAAAGAGCTGCCCTCTACAAGACAAGAACAGTATTAAAATATGACTTTTCTGGGGTACATATTATTTTCAAAACAGCATACACTGCAACCAAGTGGTTTTTATCTCAGGCATGCAAGGGTAGTTTGAACAAGAAAAATCAACTAATGTAGTACACCACATTAAAACACCAAAGGGGAAAAGCCACATAATCATATTGATTAATGCAGAAAAGACATTTTACAAAATCTAGCATTCTTTCTTGATAAAAGCACTTCAAAAGACAGGAATAGAAAGAAAGTTCCTCAAGGTGAAAAAGGCATAAATGAAAAACCCACAGCTAACATCATAATCAATGGCGAATGACTGAAAGCTTTTCATCTAAAATTTAGAACAAGACAAAGATGCCCATTCTAACCACTGTTGTTCAATATTCTGCAAGAAGTTCTACTTAGAGCAAATAGACAAGAAACAGAACTGAAAGCCATCCAAATTGGAAAGTGTGAAGGTTCTGTGCCGATTTGAATCTGTTGTGTACCCCAGAAAAGCCAAGTTCTTTAATCCTTGTTCAATATTGATGGGTGATAGCTTTTTTATTGTTCCCATGGAAATGTGACCCACTCAATTCTGGGTGGTAACTTTTGATTAGATGGTTTGATCTAATGTGTCTCCACCCATTCAAGGTGTGGTTGCTTACTGGAGCCCTTTGAGAGGGAACTATTTTGGAAAAAGCTTTAGAGCTCATGCAGCCAGAGACCTGTGGAGATGCAGTAGGAAAATGCCCCTGGGGGAGCTTCATGAAACAAGAAGCTAGGAGAGAAAGCCAACAGACTTTGCCCTGTGCCCGTCCATCTGAGAGAGAAACCCTGAACGTCATCGGCCTTCATGAACCAAAGTATCTTTCTCTGGATGCCTTAACTTGGATATTTTCATAGCCATATTGTAATTTGGACATTTTCACAGACTTAGAACTGTAAACTGTAACTTTTTAAATTCCCCTTTGTAAAAGCCATTCCATTTCTGGTGTACTGCATTGTGGCAGCTTTCAAACTACAACAGTTACAATCTGGTGTCAACTTGTCCAGGTGATGATGCCAAGTTGCCTGGCCAGGGACTCACTGACCTAACCACTGCTGCAAGGATATTTAGTGGTATGGTCAATGAACCAGAGGGCTGGTTTATTAAATCATCAGCCAGTTGATTGTAGCTGTGGCTGTTCACATCTCTGATCAACTAAGGGTGTGTCTCTCACAGATTAGATAATCTTATCAGCTGTATTTGAGCTGGTCAGTTGATGACTTTTAAGGGACTTTTAAGGCAGGAGAGAATCTTCACTGCCTCATTCAGTGAGTCTCTCTTGTGGAGCTTGTCTAGACCTTTCATCAGAGTGGCGGGCTTCACAGCCTGCCTGACAAATTTTGGAGTCTTTCATTCCCATGGTTGCCTGAGACACGTTTATAAGCTCATATTTACAGATATCTCCAGTTTGTTCTCTTTCTCTAGAGAACCCTTCCTAACACAGCTTGGTACCAAGAATCTTAAAAATGGGTTTTTGCAATGGTTTTCTACTCTGATTAGACTTAAGGGCATTAAAGACTGTTTCTAATAATCAGGATGGTACTGACAGATCAGAGGGTGAGTTGGTAAAAGAGAGACTCAAAATATCACCATTAGATTCTGCTAATTGTATGCCTATACGAGTCAAGGCCCTGAATGAGAGAGTTTTTGACACCTAAGAGGACTTTTCAGGAATTAAGAGTATAATGATGTTGGCTCATTGTTGTTTAGATATGCTGGATACAGCAATGAGGGAAAGGGATGAGATGAAGGCTTCAAATTTGCAACTTAAGTGCCATATGAAAGATGTAAAAGTTTCCATGTTTGCCCTGAAAGAAAATCTTGTTTTCTGTGGTCCCAGACTTGAGATCTCTGAAAACCAGACACAGAGCCTCACTGTGTGAGTAACAGATTTATGATGGAAACTAAAATTTCAACCTTGCAGGGTGTCTGCTGTTAGAGTAAGGGCTTCAATTGGAAAATAATGGGATCCTGAAACATGGGATGGGGACATATGGCTTGATAATGATAGCAATGGAACATGGAAACCCTTGAATCTGCTGAATCTTTGCTAGACAGACCTACAATGGTCTGTCTTGAGAAAACAGCTGCCCCACCTCCAACCTGCCTTGAGGGCAAGCTTCCTGGTTCCAGTTTACCCAGAGGAGTCTGCTATCCAACCTCCAACCTTCCCCTAAGGAGATTAACGCTTCAGTGCCTGCTAACCCTGTAACCTCCTCCCCTGGGGAAACAGCCCTCACTCCTCTGTCTGGAGTGACTAACCTTGTTTCACCAGGTGAAACTGTAGTGGAAAGCCCTGAAGTAATTGACTTGAAAGACACTTCTAATTCTTTTCATGGACCCACCTCCATCACCCACTGTTTCTTCAAGACCTATAACTAGACAAGTCCCAATAGCCCCCAAAAGGTGAGGTACAAAGTGGGACCCATGAAAAGGTACATTATACTGCAAAAGAACTGCATGAGTTTTCCAATCTATATAGATATAAATCAGGAGAATATGTGTAGGAATGTATATTAAGGGTGTGGGATAATGGTGGAAGAAATATAAAGTTGATCAAGCTAAAATAATTGATATGGGCCCAGTAAGCAGAGATTCTGCATTCAGTAGTGTAGCTTGAGGGGTTAGAAGGAACATTATCAGTTTGCTTGGATGGTTGGATGAAACGTGGATCAACAAATGGACCAACATTACCTGAGGTCAAAATGTCAGAAGTCAAAGTGGGACAGAAATCCTAGAATGAGCTGGGACTCAGCATCAAAGGATTAAGAAAACCTTTTGACCAAAAGGGGGAAGAGCAAAATGAGACAAAATAGTGTTAATGGCTGAGAGATTCCAAACATAGTTGAGAGGTTATCCTGGAGGTTATTCTTATGCATAATATAGATATCACTTTTTTAGTTAAGGTGTAATGGAGAAGCTAGAGGGAACTGCCTGAAAATATAGAGCTGTGTTCCAGCAGCCATGTTTCTTGAAGATGATTGTATAATGATACAGCTTTCACTATGTGACTGTGTGATTGTGAAAACCTTGTGTCTGATGCTCCTTTTATCTACCTTCTGGACAAATGAGTATGATTTTTTTTTCTGTTTTTTTTTTATTTCTTTTTCTGAATTGATGCAAATGTTCTAAGAAATTATCATGATGCTGAGGATGCAACTACGTGATGATATTGTGAGTTACTGATTGTATATGTAGAATGGAAAGATCATACGGTAGGAATGTTTGTGCTTGCATGTTGGTATGTTTAATAAATAAAATAAATAAATAAATAAATAAATAAATAAAAATAAAAACTACAAAGTATAGTTGGTGTGGTGCTTGGAAACACTTTATCAGGAGAATATATTCATCTGTATTTTTTCCCATTATCTTTATGTTTTGTTTTGTTTTTACATTTGATTACTTAGTAATATAATCTGAAATTTGTCACTTATTTTTGAAATGCCATTTTTACCATATACTAAATACATATCTATATGCTTGGCTTCAAAAAAATGCCAGAACTTTCCTGGTAATGTAGATGGGGAGATCCAGAGGTTTACAGAGATTGGAATGTCAGAATAGATTTATCATGGAAGACCTTCTCAAACACCCCAAGAATGTCCAGAGGACACATCTTTCACCAGAACTTTGTGAAATAAATTTATGAGACTAGCTCCATCACTCCTGAAAAGCTCTGTGGTCACCCTCTCTGTAGGTCAGATATTACTGTGGGAACTGCTGTCCCTGAACTGGAATCCTTAAGCACCATGGGAATGATCTGATGCTGAATTGGCAGAAGCTTTGTGGCAACAGTTAATCACCATAGACAAGTGTGTGTGGCCACTATAATGGACAGGAGACTCAAAGCAGCAGTCAGAATAATCTGACACACAGAGACTTGTGGCATTGGCTAGTAGATCAGGGGATACCTAGAAGTAAAATAGAAGGGTAGTCTACTAAATCTTTGTTTGAGCTGTATAAGCAGAATTCTAGGCCAAGTAAACAAAAGTCTAACTTGAATTACAAAAAACAGAGTCATGGCCCTGTAAACAGTTCCCATACTTGAGACAGTTTACAGACCTAAAGACCCTTGAATGTGGGGAGGACCAGGTACCCTTGGGGAAGGACCAAAGGTCCCAAAATTTAAACTGTTAACCTTCCTCCCACCCTTCTCCAAGGAGATGTACAGCCATTTACAAGGGCGAATGCACATTGGGGAAAAGTAAATGAGCAGATATTTCAGGGATTATTAGACACTGGCTCAGAAGCGACACTAATTCCAGGAGACCAAAGAGTCACTGTGGTCCACCAGTCAGAGTAGGGACTTACGGCAGTCAGGTGGTCAATGGAGTCTCAGCTCAGAGCCATCTCACAGTGGGTGCAGTGGGTTTGCAGACCCATTCTGTGGTCATTTTCCCAGTCTGGATTGCATAATTGGAATTGATAAACTCAGCAACTGGCAGAATCCCCACATTGGTTCTCTGACTCATGGAATGAAGGGTGTTATGGTAGGAAAGGCCAAGTGGAAGCTACTAGAACAGCCCCTACATAGCAAAATAGTGAATCAGAAGCTGTGTTAATTCGCTAAACCTGCCAGAATGCGATATATCAGAACTGAAATGGCTTTTTGAAAAGGGGAGAACTTAATAAGTTTCAAATTTACAGTTCTAAGCCTGTGAAAATGTCCAAACTAAGTCATCCAAGAAAAGTACCTTAATTCAAGAAAGGTCAATGTGTCTGCAACATCTCTGTCAGCTGGGAAGTTACACTGGCCCCTTGCTCCTGGTCTCTATTGCTTTCAGCCTCTGTTCCTGTGGAGGTTCCTCACTTTATTTCTCCAGGGCTGGCTTTCATCTCTTGGCTTCCCTTGGCTCTCTCCAGGTTCTGGCTTGCTAAACACCTCATGGTAATGTCTGGTGGGCTCCAAATATCTCCAAACATCTGTGTTGCTCTTCTCCACATATCCACATTTGTGTCAGTTCTGTCATGAAGTTTCTGTCAGCTCTCAGGCTTCTGTTGTTTATCCAGACACTGTCCTCTCTGTAGTGTCTGACTCTCTCCAAAATGTTTCCTCTTTTTAAGGGTTCCAGTAAACTAATCAAGACACATCTGAATAGGTGGAGTCATATCTCCATCTAATCAAAAGTTAATACCTGCAATTGGAAAGTCACATCTCCATGGAGATAATCTAATCAAAATATTTTAACCTGCATTATTGAATAGGATTAGAAGAAAGTGCTGCTCACACAAGATTGAATCAGGATTAAACTATGGCTTTGCTAGGGTACATAATAATACTTTCAAACCAGCACAGAAGCAACATCAGATTCCTCATGGGATTGCAGAGATTAGTTCCACTCTTAAGGACTTGAAGGATGCAGGGGTGATGATTCCCACCACATCCCCATTCAACTCTGCTATTTGGCCTGTGTAGAAGAGATGGGTCTTGGAGGATAACAATAGATTATTATAAACTCAATCAGGTGGTGACTCCAATTGCAGCTGCCATTTCAGATGTGGAATCATTGCTTGAGCAAATCAACACATTGCCTAGTGCCTGGTATGCAGCTATTGATCTGGAAAATGCTTTTTTCTCAACAGGTCCTTGAATAAGGACCACAAGAAACAGTTTGCATTCAGCTGCAAGGCCAGCAGTCTACCTCCACTGTCCTACCTCAGGAGTATATCAACTCTTAAGCCCTGTGGTAGGTAGATTCAGTTGTCAACTTAGCCAGGTGAAAGCACGTAGTTCTGTAGCTGTGGACATAAGCCAGTGGTATGTGAACCTCATCTGTTGCTGATTACATCTGCAGTCAGCTAGGAGGCGTGCCTGCTGCGATGAATGATGTTTGACTTAATTGGCTGGTGCTTAAATGAGATAGCGCAACGTAGCACAGCCCAAGCAGCTTGTGTCATACCTTGTGTCAGCACTCGCAGCTCAGCCCAGGCCTTTGGAGATGCAGAAAGGTATCACCCTGGGGAAAGTTGTTGGAACCCAGAGGCCTGGAGAGAAGGCCAGCAGAGATTATCCTGAGCCTTCCCATGTAAAAAAGAACCTCAGATGAAAGTTAGCTGCCTTTCCTCTGAGGAACCAATGAAATAAATCCCCTTTTATTAAAAGCCAAGCTGTCTCGGGTGTGTTGCATTCTAGCAGCTAGCAAACTAGAACAAGCCCTGTCATAATATTGTCCACAGGGACCTTGATAATTTCCCCCTTCAACAAGACATCACACAGGTCCTATATATTGATTATATCATGTTGATTGGACCTAGTGAACAAGAAGTAATCACTATAGCAGACTTATTGGCAAGGCATGTGCATGTCAGGGGATGGGAGATAAATCCAACAAAAATATAGGGGTCCTTCACCTCAGTGAAATTTGCAGGTGTCCAGTGGTATGGGATATGTTGAGATACCCCTTCTAATGTGAAGGATAAGCTATTGCATCTGGCCTTCCTATGACAAAAAAAGAGGTACAATGCCTAGCTGACCTCTTTGGATTTGGGGGAAAACATATTTCACATTTGGGTGTGCCACTCTGGCCTATTTACCAGAAAAGCTGCTAGTTTTGAGTGGGGACCAGAACAAGAGGAGGCTCTATGACAGGTTCAGGCTGCTGTACCCTGATCTGCCACTTGGGCCATATTATCCAGCAGCTCCAATGGTGCTGGAAGTGTCAGTGGCAAATAGGGATGCTGTCTGGAGCCTTTGGGAACCCCCAAAGGAGAATCACAAAATATTTAAGTGCCACAAACACAGCAGATGATCACTAAGCATATCACAATGCACATAAATATAGTCCTGCCTAATGACCAAATTAAATCATCAGAGGAGACACAGATGTTGGAACAACTAATCAAAGATGTTCCTACAACTCTACTTAATAAAATAAGTGGGACTGCAAATGACATAAAGGAGATCAAGGAAACAGTAGAAGAGCATAAAGAATAATTTATAGAAAAATAGCAGATATCACAGAGATTAAAGATTCTGTTGACCAAAAAATATATATACTAGAGGCACACAACACCAGATTTAAAGAGACAGGAGAAAGAATAAGTGGTATAAAGGACAGGATAATTGACTTCAAAGACTCAAACAAAAAATGGCAAAAAAGATAGAAAAAATTGAATGGAAACTCAGGGAAATGATAGCACACAAATATAAGAATTATTGGTGTCCCAGAAGGAGATAAGAGGAGTAAAGGGAAGCGAGAAGGCAGTGGTGTGATATATTCAAGATCCTGAAAGAGAAAGACTTCCAGCCGAGAATTCTGTACCCAGCCAAATCGTCCTTCAAAATTGAGGGAGAGATTAAAGTTTTCACAGACAAAGAAGTTCTGAATTTGTCAAAGAGACTGTCTCTTTGTCAACAAGAATTTGTCAACAAGAGATTGGCTGGCTCTACAATAAATACAAAAAGGAGCTCTACTAGCTGAAAAAAAAATAGGAGAGGGAGGTCTGGAAGAGGGCACAGAATTGAAAAGTACCACTAAGGGTAATTTTAAGAATACAAAGAGAAAGAGGAAAAAGAATCCATAGATCTAACAAATAAAATGAAAAAAATAAGATGGTGGAATCAAGAAACACTTTCTCAGTAATAACTTTGGATGTTAACAGGCTAAACTCACAAATTAAAAGATACAGATTGGCAGAATGGATTAAGAAACATAATCCAGCTATATGCTCCTTACAAGAGACTCATTTTAGACACAAGGATACAAATAGATTGAAAGTGAAAGGATGGAAGATGATTTTCCACACAAGCTGTAGCCAAAAGAAAGCAGTAGCAGCCATACTAGTATCAGACAAAATAGACTTTAAATTTAAAGGCATCATAAGAGACAAAGAAGGACACTATACACTAATTAAAGGGTCAATTCACCAAGAAGATATTACAATCGTAAATGTTTATGCTCCCAATCAAAAGACTCCAAAATACATGAGCTAGACATTGGTAAAACTGAAGGGAGTGATAGATATTTCAACAATAGTAGTAAGAGACTTCAATACACCACTCTCCTTTACAGATTGAACAACCAGACAGAAGATAAACAAGGAAATAGAGAAGATAAATTCCTTGATAAATGAATTAGACCTAACAGGTATATATAGGTCATTGCACCCCAAAGCACAAGGATATGCATTCTTCTCTAGTACTCATGGAACATTCTCCAGGATAGATCATACACTGGGGCACAAATCAGGTCTGTAGAAATTTAAAAACATTGAAATTATTCAGAGCACTTTCTCTGATCACAATGGGATGAAGTTGGATCTCAATAATCAAAGAACAAGAGCATTCACAAATATATGGAGATTAAATAACACACTCTTAAACAACCAGTGGGTCAAAGAAGAAATTTCTAGAGAAAACAGTAGCTATCTGGAGATGAATGATAATGAGAATAAAACTTATCAGAACTTATGGGATGCAGCAAAGGCTGTGCTGAGGGAAATCTATTGCCCTAAACATCCATATTAAAAAAACAGAAACAGCAAAAATCGAGTACTTAACAGCACACCTGGAGGAACTTGAGAAAGAACAGCAAACTAACCCCAAAACAAATAAGAGAAGAGAAATAACAAAGATTAAAGCAGAGATAAATGAATGGGAGAACAGAAGAACAATAGAAAGAATCAATAAAACCGAAAGTTGGTTCTTTGAGATAATCAATAAAATTGATGGACCACTAGCAAGACTGGCAAGGAAAAAAAGAGAGAGAATGCAAATGAACAAAATCAGAAATGAGAAGGAGTGCATTACCACAGACTCTGAAGAAATAAAAGAAATCATAAGAGGATACTATGAACAACTATACACCAACAACTAGACA
The DNA here is from genome assembly GCF_023851605.1 of Tamandua tetradactyla. Classification (NCBI taxonomy): domain Eukaryota; kingdom Metazoa; phylum Chordata; class Mammalia; order Pilosa; family Myrmecophagidae; genus Tamandua; species Tamandua tetradactyla. The sequence goes on from NC_135345.1 coordinate 57,323,966, forward strand.
ACTTAGATGAAACGGACAAATTCCTGGACACACACAACAAGCTACATGGATTCAGGAAGAAATAGAAGATCTCACCAAACGAATCACAAGTAAAGAGATTCGAACAGTCATCAAAAGTCTTCCTACAAAGAAAAGCCCATGGCCAGATGGTTTCAGAGGAGAATTTTATCAAACATTACAGAAAGAACTAATACCAATCCGCTCAAACTTTTCCAAAAAATTGAGTAAAAAGGAACTTTACCTAACTCATTTTATGAAGCTAATATCATTTTAATACCAAATCTGTTAAAAATGCAATAAGAAAGGAAAACTATGAACCAATCTCCCTAATGAACACAGATGCAAAAATTCTCAATAAAATATTAGCAAATCAAATCCAACAGCACAGTAAAAAAATTATACACCATGCCCAAGTGGAGTTTATATGAGGAATGTAAGGATGGTTTGACACAAGAAAATCAATTAATGTAATACAGCACATTAACATATTGAAAGAAAAATCACATGATCATCTCGTTGATGCTGAAAAAGCATTTGACAAAATTCAGCATCCTTTTCTGACAAAAAACACTCCAAAATATAGGAATCAAAGGTAACTACCTCAATATGATAAAGGGAACATGTGTAAAACTGATAGCTAACATTGTACTCATGGAGAGAGACTGAAAGTTTTCCCCCTAAGATAAGGTACAAGACAAAGGTGCCCACTGTCACCACTATTATTCAGCATTGTGCTAGAAGTTCTAGCTAGAGCAATCAGGCAGGACAAAGAAATAACAGGCATACAAATTGGAAAGGAAGAAGTAAAACTCTCATTGTTTGCACATGATATGATACTATACTTGGAAGATCCTGAGAAATCTACAGCAAAGTTACTTGAAAAAAATTCAACAAGGTGGCAGGATATAAAATTAATGTGCAAAAATCTGTAACATTTCTATACACAAGCAATGACCTAGCTGAGGAGTCAGTTAAGGAAAAAATTCCATTTGAAATAACAACTAAAAGAATCAAGTACTTAGGAATGAACTTAACTAGGGATGTTATACACAGAAAACTACATAACAGTGCTAAAAGAAATCAAAGGAGATCTAAATAGGTGGAAAGACATTCCCTGTTCATGGATAGAAAGGCTAAATATAGTTAAGATGTTAATTCTCTCCGAATTGATTTACAGATTCAACAGAGTACCAATCAAAATACCAACAACTTAATTTGAAGATTTGGAAAAACTACCAAATTTATCTGGAAAAGAAAGAGACCCCAAATAGCTAAAAGCATCCTAAAAAAGAAGAATGTAGTGGGAGAATTAACATTCCCTAACTTTAAAGCCACAGTCATCAAAACAGCATGGTATTGGCACAAAGATAGAAACATTGACCAATGGAATCGAATCGAGAGTGCAGAAATAGACCATCAAAACTATGGTCAACTGATTTTGACAAGGCCCCCAAATCCTCTGAACTGGAGCAAAATAGTCTTTTCAATAATTGGCATGGAAGAACTGGATATCAATAGCCAAAAGAATGAAAGAAGACCCCTATCTTACACACTATGCAAAAATAAACTCAAAGTGGATCAAACACCTAAATATAAGAACTAGCACCATAAAGCTACTAGAAGAAAATGTAGGGAAACACCTTCAAGACCTAGTAATAGGAGGTAGCTTCCTAAATTTTATACCCAAGGCACAAGCAACAAAAGAGAAAATAAATGGGAACTCCTCAAAGCCAAATGCTTCTGACCTTCAAAAGACTTTGTCAAAAAGATGAAGAGGCAGCCAACTCAACGGGAGAAAATATTTGGAAATCATATCAGACAAAGATTTGATTTTCTGTACATACAAGGAAATCATGCAACTCAACAACAAAAGAACAAACAATCCAATTATAAAATGGGCTAAAGATTTGAATAGGCATTTTTCTGAAGAACAACTACAGATCATTCAAAAGCACATGAAGAGATGCTCATTTTCATTGCCTATAAGGGAAATGCAGATCAAGACTACAATGAGATACCACTTCACACCTATAAGAATGGCTTTTATTAAACAAACAGGAAGCTATAAATGTTGGAGAGGGCGTGCAGAAACTGGGACACTTATGCACTGCTGGTGGGAATGTACAATGGTACAGCCACTATGGAAGACTGTTTGGCAATTCCTTGGGAAACTAAATATCGAGTTGCCCTATGACCCAGCAATAGCACTACTTGGTAAATAATCAGAAAAGCTGAAAGCAATGACACAAACAGACATTTTCACACTGATGTTCATAGCAGCATTATTCACAGTCACCAAAAGATGGAAACAAACCAAATGCCCATCAACAGACGAGTGGATCAACAAAATGTGGTATATACACATGATGGAATATTATGCAGCAGTAAGACAAAATGATGTCCTAAAGTACATGACAAGATGGATGAACCTTGAGGACATAATGCTGCATGAAGTTATCCAGACATAGAAGGATAGATACTGTATGATTCCACTTTTATGACCAGCATGAAGGTATAATCAGAGGCTTGTAATACAGGATATAGGAGACTTAGAGATACGGAAGCTAGAGATGGGTGAATCATTAGCTAATGAGGTTGAATGCTAATGTAAGGTAATAGATAGGAGTGAAGGTGGTTCTCTAGTGGGTCTGTAAGTAATATTACCATATTGAAGATGAACAAGATTGAAAGGGGTTGTATAGACCTATGTGTCCCGCTGACTCACAATAGAAATACAAATGAGTTCTTGGAAGAACTACTTCAAAGATATGATTCTTGTATAAAAAGTGTTTAAGTCCAGGGTACAGGGGGAAAACTGGTATTGCATATGAGCTATGTTCAAAAGGAAACCATCAGCACTACCACAACAACAGCAGAGGTAAATAATGGGGGGAGGTTTAGATTTCTTGTTTGGTGAGGGTGTGTTTATTAGTTTTCTGTCTCGTGGGAACAATGGCATCATCTAAAATTGAAAATGTTGATGGGTTGTGGACTTTGGGCCCTCTACATGATGCCTGATGAATGCAGGTGACTGAAGGATGCACTGATGGAGAAGTAGATTGGTGAACAATGGCGTATACTTATGAATGAAGGTTGTGCTGCTACAAAAAGGAACAAAGTCGTAAGGCGTGCAACGATGTGAATGGACATGTGGGGCATTTGGTGAGACAAAATAAGCCAGAAACAAAAGAACAAGAATGGTATGGTCATCTTTAGAAAATGCTTATAAGAAAACAAGCCTTAGATTGCAAGCTTTTAGAGCAGACACATTAAATTCAGAGTGGTGATTATTCTTTCTGAATTTTGAGAGGCTGTTTTATACATATATAACCTAATATTTAAAGCTAAGAATGAAGTCAAACAGGTTGGGATTAAAGTAATTCAGAATATAGGGGTAAGGAAGACAGTGCCTATATTTTAGAACTACATGCTCTTTGAGACCAATGGAAGAAAGGTTTATTTGGTCTGGGACTGAAATTTTCTGTAGTGCATAATCTAATGCAAACTATCTGTATAAGCCGTGTGAATTGAAACACAGGGAGCCCAGAATAAGAAAGAGGTCCTTTAATCCTGTATAGATTATTGTAATGCCTGGATACATCCTAGAGTATATTAAGCAGAGAAACAAAAAGTATTGGCAATGTCCCCTGAGGGATGGGAGAAAAATATGGATCTATTAAGCCTTACCATCAGGGAATCCCCTGATACTGTGTCAAATTTAGGGACACCCAAATCAAGGGGTCATGCTTTCAACCATCAGGCTTACTCCTGTGAAGCTTATGTAGGTACCAGAGAAGCTTAGACTACCTATAGACAAGTCTAAGAGCTACTTCTGGAGGACCTCTCTTGTGCTCACATGTGGCCTCAGTCTTTCTAAACCCAACTCTGCAAGTGAAATCACTGCCTTCTCCACTGCATGGGACATGACATCCAGGGGTGAAAGTCTCCCTGGTGACATGGGAGATGATTCCCAAGGATGAATCCAAACCTGGCACCAGGGGATCAACAATTCCATCCTGACCAAAAGGGGGAAAAGAAGTATAATTAATAAAGCATTAGTGGCAGAGAGAGTTCAAATAGAGTCAAATGGCTACTCTGGAGGTTGCTTTTATGTGAGCGTCAGTTAGACCTTGTTACCTATCATAACCTGCCAACCCCCAACCAGGACCATTCCAACCAATCTTAAAGAACACCTAGGACAATATATAAGATTCCACAAAGGTTCCAGGAACTAGAGTAACTTTCCAGAAACCTACAACCTCCAGATGGGTCCCTGGTCCAGGTAAGTCCTGAAACCTAGCCCAGCCTCTCCAGAACATCAGGTAGTTCCATCTCCCTACCCCATATTAGTGACAGACCCTTCCAATATGAAAAATTTAAGAATCACCATAACCCAAATGCCCCTAAAGAGAGGCATGGAAAGATCAAAGGTGATTGTGGATTTATACAGAAAAGATAGGACTTAACAAATGAATATGAATTGTGAACCATTACATTGATATCCCTTTTAGTCTCCAGTATTTTAGACCAGCTAGAAGTAAAAACCTAAAATTGTGAAATTGTAACCCATGTCAAATGCTGAAATATGTTCTACAACTAATTGTGGTGCTGTGCTTTTTGTATATATGTTATTTTTCACAAAAAAAAAAAGGAAAAAAAAGTCGATTGTGATGATAAAAAAAAATTTAAGCCCTCTAGCCTCCTATACTGTGGAGTACCTAGAAGGAAAAATGTGAGAGGATCATATGGCAGCCCATAACAAACTCTAGGATCTGTTCTGTAACTACTTGTTAAAGAGTCCTTTGAAAACTATTTCTTTGCTTTGTATATATCTTATACTATACAATAAAAAAGCTTTAAAAGAAAAGAATGAAGGTCTGGGTCACCCCATCTGGCAAAGAACCGTGGCCAGCTGAAGTGTTTGCTGATTGTAAAGGGAACACGGAATGGGTAGTAGGAGAATGTAGTAATAAATAGGACTGCGACCATGTGACCAGTCACAGAAATGAGGACTGTGATCATACGAATATATCCTCCTTGTTTTGTTATGAGTATGTCTGCATTTTAACATAAGCAAATATCTTGTTTTATTTTTATCATATGACATAAGTTGTATTGTTCTGGTTATGGTATATAAGTTATAGGATATCAAGTTTAAGAATGAATGTTACCTAAGGACTTGCACCCTATCCTAGAGGGATTTAGTGCATTTCCAGTTGTATGCAGGACAGATGAATATTGTTAGGCAAAATATATGTCTGTTATTGTGTCCTATTTAGAAATTAAGCACATTTCAAGGTATTGTGTAGAGATGCCAAGTTGATAAGGGGTGGGCTGTGATGGCTAGATTCTGATGTCAACTTGGCCAGGTTATGATGCCCAGTTGTTTGGTCAGGCAAGCACTGGCCTGATTTGGCTACAAAGATACTTCATGGCTGGATAATTCACAGGAAGGCTGGTGAACTAAATCATCAGTCAGCTGATTGTATCTGTGGCTGATTACATCTGTGATCAACTAAGGCGTGTCTCCCAAAAATGAGATAACCCAATCAGTTGAAGGCTTTTAAGGAAGATGAGAGACACTTTCATTGCTTCTTCAGCCAGCGAGCCTCTCCTGTGGAGTTCATTCAGATGCTTCATCAGAGTTGCCAGCTTCACAGTCTTCCCTATGGACTTTGGACTCTTCCATTACCATGGTTGAGTGAGACACCTTCATGAATCTCATATTTACAGATATCTCCTATTGGTTCTGTTCCTCTTGAGAGCCCTGACTAATGCAGCTAGGAAATGAAGAAAAGAGATGCACAGGTAGGGGTAGAAAGTGAGAGAGCAGAGGGTTCAGGGATTCAAAGTTTTGATAGGATTGGAAAAACAGGTTGTTGAGAATTAAATTATGTCCCCCACAGAAAGACATGTTCAAATCTTAATCTGTGAACAGGACCTTTGTAGATGCTATTTGTAGTTAAGATTTTATTATACGAGACCAGATTGAATCCAGTTGAACCTTAATCCATATGGCTGAAGTCCTCATAAAGAGAGGATATCCACAAAGACAACTGAGCAGAAAAAGTGAAAGCCAGGAGAAATCATATGAAAGAAGTAGAGAAACAAGCCAAGGAACCTCAAGGATTACGGCAAGCCAGCATCTGAACACTACACACTCCAGGAGAAAATCTGGCCTATTGAGACCTAGATTTTGGACTAATAGCCTCCAAAACCATAAGGGAATAAATTACTATTTAAACCAACTCATCATGTGTTGTTTGTCATAGCACTTGGCAAACCAAGACACAATCTATGGGAATAACTGAGGGAGACAAGTGACGTTTAGGAGATTTGCTGAGACAATAGACATTTGAGTTAGATTGTTTCTGTTCTAGTTCCATCAAGCTACCCATTTATTCCAGCATTACCAATATACTGTTTTAATCACTATGATTTTTAAAGTTTTGCCCTTTAAAGTGCTTAGTTCCTTCAATATTATCTTTTATCAGAACTTTTCTTCATATTCTAAAATGTTCATTCTTCCAGATTAACTTCAAAATAATACCAAGTTATCAAAAAATATTCTTATAGTGATGTTGACTGTAATTGTGTTAAGCCTATAAATCCATTTAAGGAGAATTAACACCTTTACATTATTTAATCTCCCTAACTAGGAACACATTTTGTCTTGCCATTTACTCCATTCCTTTACGACTCTCAGCAAAGGTTTATAGTTTTCTTCATGTGTACTTTTGTAATGGAATGAAATGCCTCTACCTGTCACAGAGCCTGGACACTGAAAGGAGACTAGTTGGTCCAATATCTAGACCAAAAAAAGCATGGCTATATGTCCTTTGAACACATTCTCAAAAAGTGACATCTTCATAACAATAATTGGGTTATTATTGTTAAGGGTATAATGAGAATATGTGAAAGAAAACTATAAAAACAAGGTTGTGAACATAAAAAAGGAATGAAACTTTATCCTTATACTTTCCTGAGAAAAAAACTTAAAGATGTTCAGTAACATAGGTCGTTACTAAAGCAAAACTGATATTTCTAGTAACTTTCTACTTGATACTTTGAGAATGAACACAGTTTTAAAAGGTGTTTAAATTAGTATTTAATACTTGGAATTAAAAAAGCTCTCATATCTGTATCTAGATTTTTTCCTTGTTTATCTTATTTTAAATTGGTTTGCAAAACTTAATGTACAAACACAGGCTTTACAATGATTATATTTTATTTAATATGCCTATGGATTAGCTAACCAAGTTCCATTTTTGGTGCTTAAGATTTTCATGTATTAATTATAAAAACATTTGCATCTTTATATTTTCCTGAAATCAAAAGCTTGAAAACGTTCAGTAACTGTTTTAGTTTGCTAGCTGTCGGAATACAATATACCAGAAACAGAATGTCTTTTAAAAAGGGGAATTTAATAAGTTGCTAGTTTATAGTTCCAAGGCCAAGAAAATGTCTCAATTAAAACAAGTCTATAGAAATGTCCAATCAAAGGACATCCAAGGAAAGTTACCTTGGTTCAAAAGAAGGCTGATGAAGTTCAGGGTTTATTTCTTAAGTGAGAAGGTACATGGTAAACACGGTCAGGGCTCCTCTCTCAGTTGGAAAGGCACATGCCAAACATAGCATCATCATCATCTGCTAGCTTTCTCTCCTGGCTTCTGGCTTCATGAAGCTCCCCCCAGGAGGCATTTTCCTTCTTCATCTCTCCAATCTAAGGCATCCAGGGAAAGATGCCTTGATTCAAGAAGGCCAGTGAAGTTCAGAGTTCCTCTCTCATCTGGAAAGGCACATGGTGAACACAGTCAGAGTTTCTCTCTCATCTGGAAGGGCACATGGTGAACATGGCATCACCTGCTAGCTTCTCCTGGCTTCCTGCTTCATGAGGCTCCAGGGAGGCATTTTTCTTCTTCATCTCCAAAGGTCACTAGCTGGTGGACTCTGCTTCATATAGCTATGCCATTGTGCTCTGCTCTCTCTCAGATCTCTCATTCTCCAAAATGTTTCCTCTTTAATAGGACTTCAGAAACTAATCAAGACCCACACTAATGGGTGGAGACATGCCTCTACCTAATCCAGCTTAACAACCACTCTTGATTAAATCACATCTCCAGGGAGATGATCTCATTACAGTTTCAAACATACAATACTGAATAGGGATTAGAAGAAATGGCTGCCTTTACAAAATGGGATTAAGATTAAAACATGGCTTTTCTAGGGTACATACATCATTTCAAACCAGCACAGTAACGTAGGTCATTACTATAGCAAAGTTGATGTTTCTATAACTTTCTACTTGATATTTTGAGAATGTTCAATTTTGAAAGCTAATCAAATGGTATTTGTGATGGTTAGGTTCTGGTGTCAACTTGACCAGCTGATGTTGCCCAGTTGTCAGGTCAGGCAAGCACTGGTCCTAACCATTACTGCAAGCATAATTTCATGACTGATTGACCAGATGGTTGGTTTATTAAAACATCAGTCAGTTAATTGCATCTGTGGCTGATTAAGAAACTTACTGTACAAACACAGATTTTATAATAATTATTTATTTATTTTTTTAAACACGCTTGTGGATAAACTAACTAAAGATATCCATCTTGGGTGGCTCTAAGTATTTTGTTTGTTTCTTTAAGTAAGATATTTAAATCTTAAAAAAAAAGAATATGTGGAATGTCTCAACACTTGAAAATTATTAAAGGCAAGAAACACATTCAATATATTCATTTTTAGAAGCTTCAAAACTTATTTGAAAAATTAAAAACATTAAGTCTATTAAAGTTTGAACACCTGCCTTCCTTATCTTCCTGTCCTAATTTAGCTAGAGAGCTAGATGTATATACTGACTGTTCTAGTTTGCTAACTGCTGGAATGCAATATATCAGAAACAGAATGGCTTTTAAAAGGGGAATTTAATAAGTTGCTAATTTACAGTTCTAAGGCTGAGAAAATGTCCCAATTAAAACAAGTCTATAGAAATGTCCAATCAAAGGCATCCAGGGAAAGATACCTTGGTTCAAGAAGGCCGATGAAGTTCAGGGTCTTTCTCCCTCAGGTAAGAAGGCACATGGTGAACACAGTCAGGCTTCTCTCTCAGCTGGAAGGGCACATGGTGAGCATGGCCTCATCTGCTAGCTTTCTCTCCTGGCTTCCTGTCTCATGAAACTACCCAGGAGGCATCCTCCTTCTTCATCTCCAAAGCGCTGGCTAGTGGGCTCTCTGCTTTGTGGTGCTGCAGCCTTCTCTGCTCTCTCTGAATCTCTCATTCTCCAAAATGTTTCCTCTTTTATACCAATCAAGAACTACCCAAATGGGTCGAGACACATCTCCCCTAATCCAGTTTGACAGCCACTCTTGATTGGGATACATCTCCAGGGAGATAATCAAATTACAGATTCAAACATACAGTGTTGAATAGGGATTATCTGCCATTTTATGAAATGGGATTTTGATTAAAACATGGCTTTTCTAGGGTCAATGCATCCTTTCAAACCAGCACACTGACAGAATGAAGTTTTGCAATCATGAATCTGAGTTCTAATATTTTCTATGAATAACTATATTGAATACTAAAAACGAAGTGTAGAAAATCAAAGAAAACTGATATATGCTATGACATGGATGAACTTTTAGACACTATGTTAACTTACAGAAACAAGTCTTAAAAGGTCACGAATTGCATGATTCCATTTCTATGAAATTTCTAGACTGGGCAAATCCATAGAGACAAAAAGTAGATTAGCGATTCCCTAGGAATCGCTAGGAACTGGGGGTAGGGGAAAGGGGGAATGGGAAGTGAGTCTTTAATGGCTGTAGTGTTTCCCTTTGGAGTGGAAAATGTTCTGGAACTAGATAGTGGTGATGGTTGTACAGTATTGTGAATGTACTAAATGTCACTGAATTATGTATCTTAAAATGGTTAAAATGGTGAATTTAATGTCATGTGTATTTGACCAAAATTAAAAAAAAAAAAAAGGCTTTGGAAAAAAGCAGAGAAAGCAGGCACAGGGTGTTGCTTATTTTTCACAATTGCCACTCTCCCTTCATTTCCCTTTACACAGCCAGGACAAAGGCTCAGCCCCCACCCACCCTGGCCAGGCTCCTTTAGCTAATCCTTTAATCAGGCTGCACCTCTGTCAAGAGGTGTAGATTAGCTGGCCCCTAAATTTCCTTCCAACTCTGAGATTCTCTGATTTTGTGACTTATTTGCTGGACATCCCTTCCACTTCTCTTTCCCACAGACTTTCAGAGATAAAGCAGTATTCCATATAGAGGAAAGAGCCAAAATCAGGATGTGTACTCAAATCTCCTGATACAAGAAAAATTTCATGCAATTAGGGTCTCACAGATTTATCGAGTGATTCATGAACTGGGTGGCATCCCATTCAGGAAGTAGGAGGGCACTCCAATGAGGAGGTTGGAAAGGGAAAGTTCATATATGGCAAATGTGGATGCAAGTGAAGAAATGTTCTGATTGGTTGACATTACATTTCCATTTTACACCACTGATTTCTTTTCTTGTGAGGCTGTCAAGTAGGCTCAATCAGCTGCCTTGTTCCATTTTCCCTTCACATTTTTTGTTTGTTTGTTTGTTTCCTTTCATGGTTGCAGTGAGGTTTGTTGGGTGGCTTTGCTCTCACAATTAATATTCCTAGAGTGGAGTTGGCTATTGAATTGAGTAGATTGTGGGTGTGGCTTTTTCTCTGAGACAGGTTATTTATTTATTTGTTTACTTATTTCTTTTTAGTTACATGTGAGTTTATTAGGACTTAAGGACAATAGAAGATCTTCCACGGGGGTTGCCAGCCATTGAAAATGAAGGTTAGTGCTTCACAAGGGTGGAGAGTGCCAGAGGGCAGATTATAAGAGTTCAGGACAAGGGCATTTCATTGGGTGTAACAACAGAGTTTCAGCAGGGTGTGGTGACACAAGTGTTTGGAGATTTGTTACCAGCAGTGATCAGGGGAGGGGAGTTTCAATGCTTTGTTCATGATACAATTTGTACCTTTAACATCTGTCCTGGTCATGTAGGCAGTTATGTACAATGACCTGCTCTCAACATGGAGGGGAATGCTTTCAATATCGAAGGGAATCCTGGGCCCTGGATCCCCACAATCCACCCCCATGCTGCAGACTGTGTTGACCATAGGACAGATATTGCATCTGTATTTCACAGTAACAGTTTAAAAGACAACAGAACAGTAGGAGTCCCCCCAACAGAAATAGCAGCCCTACAAAGAGATGCCACCATGGCCAAGAAAGGGAATTAAATCATGTAGACAAGGGATCTAATGATAATTTCTCAGTATTATGTATGTGCTCTTGCATATGATTTAAAACTCATGAAACACTGTGCAAATGTTCAGGAATACATACGCAGCACTGCACATTAATTAAGGCACAAGTTCCACCCTGTGCTGCAGTGAGGCTGTCTAAGGCCATTCTATTTTACAAAACTATTTTTCTAAGCTGTGTGGTTTCTTCATTTAGCAAGGATATAGCCATTTGAAATCATTAAGCTTGGGCGGTGTGATTGGCTAAAGCTGCCACATATTTTTCAGTAATTATTGCAGCTCCACCTTGTGCAAGATAGAATACCACCAGGAAATACATTTTGTTCTATACCTAGCTTTAACCCTTTCCCAATTACTAGGTGTATGGGGTGAAGAGTCATAAAAGGTAATGGGAACAGAGGGATGCCCCCACAAACAACATCCTGTTCAATTATAGGGTAAATAGGGCCAACCATATTGCCTACAGGTCTATAGTCATCCCTTAGGGGAAGGATATGTTCCATATTTTGCCAGTGAAAAAGATTTATTTTGTAGCCTGACAGTAAAATTACACAATTCAGGGAGGTAATCTCCCCACATCATGAGTTCCATCAAGTCATCCTCTAAAAACGGGGGCAACACCCAAGTACTTGACAGAACAGTCAGAGCCTTGTAACTTGTTGCTATTGACTGCCCATCCCTGAATCTCATTAAATAGATTGATCCACTAATCTGTGGACTAAAAGCTAGTGAGATTGGGTGGTGCACCAGTGGCTCAGTGGCAGGATTCTTGCCTGTATGTCAGAGACCCGGGTTTGATTCCCAGATCCTGCCCACATAAAAAAAAAAAAAAAGCTAGCGACACTGAATGAAGTTGAATGTGAGAATGATAGAGGATGGAGGGCTGGGGGCACAAATGAAATCAGAAGGAAAGATAGACAATAAAGACTGAGATTGTATCATCTAAGAATGCTTAGAGTGTACAATGATAGTGACTAAACGTAAAAATTAAAAAATTTCTTGCATGAGGAAGAATAAAGGAACGTCAATATTGCAGAGTGTTGAAAATAGATGGTAATTCATATTTTAAAACTTTAACTTAAGTGTAAGCCTAAAGCAAAAAATGTTTGTTTGGTACAAAATTCATAATTTGACTAGTGCACTTATGTGGACAGTTTAATTGAACACCATAAGTATATGGAACCTTGAGTAGGGCATGAGATTTTGTAGGTTTGTCCAGAGTGATGCCCCAATAAATCCCAGAGTGATCTGAACAGTGAATAAAAAAGTATTTGCCAATTTCCCTTGGGGTAATGATGAGAAAGGGGGAAAATTCAACTTCCCCATGTGGAGAATTCTTTATATTCTCACAAGCAGTGAGGACAACCAAAGCAATAGGACAAGAACTCAATCTTGGGGTTTGTTCATATGAAACTTATCCCCACAAAGGATAGGCTAAGCCTACTTAAAATTAGGCCCAAGACTCACCCCCAGAGAACCTCTTTTGTTGCTCAGATGTGGCCTCTCTCTCTCTCTCTCAGCCAACACAACAGGCAAACTCACTGCCCTCCCCCTCTCTATGTGGGACATGACTCCTAGGAGTGTAAACCTTCCTGGCAATGTGGGACAGATATCCTAGAATGAGCTGGGACTCAGCATCAAGGAAATGAGAAAACCTTCTTGACCAAAAAGGGAAAGAGAGAAATGAGACAAAATAAAGTGTTGATGGTTGAGAGAATTCAAACAGAGTTGAAAGGTAATCCCAGAGGTTATTCTTATGCGTTATATAGATATCACCTTTTTAGTTAAGGTATAGTGGAGAGGCTGGAGGGAACTGCCTGAAAATGTACAGCTGTGTTCCAGTATCCATGTTTCTTGAAGATGATTGTATAATGATATAACTTTCACAATGTGACTGTGTGATTGTGAAAACCTCGTGTCTGATGCTCCTTTTATCTACGGTATGGACAGAAGAGTAAAAATATGGATTAAAAGTTAATAAATAATAGGGGAACAAATGTTAAAATAAATTAAGTAGATTGAAATGCTAGTGATCAGTGAAAGGGGGTGATAAGGGGTATAGAAAAAATAGGGGAAACAAAGGCTAAAATATATTGGGTAGATGGAAATACTAGCAATCAATGAGAGGGAGGGGTAAGGGGTATGGTATGTATGAGTTTTTTCTTTTTTCTTTTTATGAATTGATGCAAATGTTCTAAGAAGTTATCATGGTGATGAATATACAACTATGTGATGATATTGTGAATTATTGATTATATACCAAGAATGGAATGATCATATGATAAGAATGTTTGGCTTTGTATGTTGTTATGTTTTAAAAAAAAACTAGTGAGATCACTTTGGATGATTACATGGTATGCGAATATATATCAATAAAAATAAATAATTAAAAAAGAAATAAATAAACTTGATGGAAGTATAAGAAATACTTACCACAGACACATGCCACTAAAATTGTGTGTGTGCTTTGCAATGTTCTTCTTTGTGACTTTATCATAATGAGTTTTAGCCTTGTATTATTTCTGGTCTTCATATTAGCATATACCATTTTTTCCACAGAGGTCTTTATTTTAATTTATTTTTATTATTTTTTATTATGAAAAATAACATATATACAAAAAAGCAACAAATTTCAAAGCATACCACAACAATTCATTGTAGAACAGATTTCAGAGTTTGGTATGGGTTACACTTAAACTTTTTTTGGACACTGGAGACAAAAAGAACTATCAACATAATGATGCACAAATCATTCCCATTTGTTAAATCCTATCTTCTCAATATAATTCCATCTTCTCCTCTGGTCTGTCTCCCAATCTTTAGGGTTATTTGGGCTATGCCCATTTTAACTTTTTCATGCTGGAAAGGGCTGTCAAAGATATGGGATGGGGGATGGGACTAGTTGATGTTCTAGAGAGGCTGGCTCCTCTGGGTTTCAGGACTTGTCTGGCCTAGGAACACATCTGGAGGTTGTAGTTTTGTGGAAAGTAATGATAGTGCATGGAACCTTTGTAGAATGTCAGGTAAAGCCCTAAATGTTCTTTTTGTTTGTTTGTTTTATCATCACAATCAACTCTTTTTGTGTGTGTAAAATAACATATACACAAAAAAGCAATAAATTTGAAAGCACATCACAATAATTAGCTGTAGAACAGATTTCAGAGTTTGGTATGGGTTACAATTCCTCAATTTTAGGTTTTTATTTCTAGCTGCTCTAAGTTACTGGAGACTAAAGGATATATCAATATGATTCAGCACTCATCCTCATTTGTTAAACACTACCTTCTCTGTATAACTCCACTATCACCTTTGATCTTTCTCTCACTCTTTAGGGGTATTTGGGCTATGCCCATTCTAACTTTTTCATGTTGGAAGGAGCTGTTGATAATTTGAGATAGGGGATGTATCGAGTTGATGTTCTGCAGAGGTTGACCCCTTTGCATTTCAGGACTTATTTGGTCTAGGGATCCATCTGGAGGTTGTAGGTTTCTGGAAAGTTACCCTAGTGCATGGAACCTTTGTAGATATATATTAGCATGTACATTTGACTGATTAATTTTCGTGTAATATTAATGAAAAATCACCAACCCATTATCTCTTTTTATAATTTAATTTTATCATCTGTTTTATATCTGAATATCTTCCTGGTGAATTGTCCCTTTTATTAACATACAGTGTCCTTTTTTGTCTCTTGTGATGTCTTTACATTTAAAGTCTATTTTGTCTGATATTATTACAGCTACTCTTGCTTTCTTTTGGTTACAACTTGTGTGGAACATCTTTTTCCATCCTTTCACTTTCAATCTATTTGTATCTTTGTGTCTAAGATAAGTCTCTTGTAAGCAGCACATAGCTGGACTATATTTCTTAATCCATTCTACCAATCTGCATCTTTTAATTGGTAAATTTGGTCTGTTAACAATCAAAGTTATTACTGAAAAGGCATTTCTTGAATCCACTATCTTATCTTTTGGATTTTATTTGTCAGATCTATATATTCTTTTCCCTCTTTCTTTCTTATCCTTTAAGTTACTCTCACTGGTACTCTTCAATTCTATTTCCTCCTCCAGACCTCCCTCTCCTATCTTTTTTTTCAACTGGCAGAACTCCCTTTAGTATTTCTTATAGGGCCAGTCTCTTGTTGACAAATTCTTTCAGGACTTCTTTGTCTGTGAAAACTTTAATCTCTCCCTCAGTTTTGAAGGACAATTTGGCTGGGTATAGAATTCTTGGCTGGAAGGCTTTCTCTTCAGGATCTTAAATATATCATTCCACTGCCTTCTCATCTCCATCGTGTCAGTTGAATAGTCTGGACTCAGTCTTATATGGTTTCTCTTATATGTAGTAGATTGTTTTTCTCTTGTTGCTTTCAAGAATTTCTGCTTCTCTTCATTTGACAGACTGATTAGTATGTGTCTTGGGGAAGGCCTATTTGGATTTATTCAATTTGGAGTTTGTTGCATTTCTTTGACTTGTATATTTTGTCCTTTATAAGGGTTGGGAAGTTTCCCCCCTTTATATCCTCAACCAATATTCCTATCCCTTTATTCTCCTTCTGGGACACCAGTGATTTTAATAATTGTGTGCTTTGTTTTGTCCATCATTTCCCTGAGATCTGATTCAAATTTTTCCATCTTTTTTTGACATTTGCTGTTTTGAGTGTTTGAAATTATTTCTCCTGTCCTCTAGTTCACTTATTCTTTATTCTACTTCTTTAAATCTGCTGTTGTATGTCTCTAGTATATTTTTTATTTGATCTACAGTATCTTTAATCTCTGTGATATCTGCTACTTTTCTATTTATTCTTTAAAATTCCTCTTTATGCTCTTCTAGTGTCTTCTTGATTCCTTTATGTCTTTACTATAAAGGAATAAATATATAATAAATATAATTATATGTAATAAATGCCATCCCATTTATTATTTTTTTTCTACAAGAAATTTCAGTTCCAAATCAAATAAACCTTTTTTCTTTTGGTCTCAAAGAATATGTATGGTTCTAAAATATAGACACTGTCTTCCTTATCCCTTGTTCTGAATTACCTTAGCCCCTATCTGATTAGCTTTGTTCTTACCTCTAAATATCAGGTTATATATATAAACAGCCTCTCAAGATCCATAAATAACAATTATCCCTCCAGACTTAATGTGTCTGCTATAAAAGCTTACAATCTAGGCCCCTGTTCTCTTATAAGCATTTTCTAAAGGAAACCGTACAATTGTTGTTCTTTAGTTTCTGGCTTATTTTGCCTCATCAAATCCCATTTGTTTTATTTAATGGAGTTATACTAACATCTTTGATTAGTTGTTCCAATGTCTGTGCCTCCTCGCTATTTTAATTTGATCATTAGGCTGGGCTATATCTGTCTGCATCATATGTTTAGTGATCTTCTGCTGTCTTCATGGCATGTAAATATCTTGATTAGTTTACTTTGTAAATTGTATTCTTCCAGTAAGCTAGAGCCTTGTATTTGTGGGATGGATGTGGAGCAGGATGCAGGGCATTGGACAAGGCACTACAGTGTGGTGATACGTTGCAGCACAGGTATAGATGCAGGTAGGGGATGCTGCTCTTGTGCCTGTGAGCAAGCGCACACAGCAGCAGGGAGCATGTGGCTGTGCAGATACACAGATCTGTGTTTTATATCTGAATTTATGCAAATTTAATTTTCGAGAAAAAAAAAAAGCTAGTGAGACCAGAGAGCTCAAACACAACGAGAGTGGAACTTGAATCTGAGATTCACCCATGACCTTTGGAAAGAGCAAGGAGGACATAGAAGTCAAAACAGTTGCCTTTGCCTAATCTTTCTGTCCTCTCCAGAGGCATCAGCAGTCTCCTTCAGATACTGTTCTCATTGCCAAAACTGATAAAAGAAAAACTTTTTGTGCACTTTAGAATCTCACAGCTTTATGGAATGATTTCATAAAGCAGCATCTCACTCAGGAAGTAGAAAGGAACTCTACTGAAGGGGTGGGAAGGGGAAGTTCATGTATGGTGAATACAGAAACAAGAGAAGAAATGTTCTGATCGGCTAACACTAACTTTCCATTTTATTTAGTGGGGGGGAGTCTTACAAAGTGGGGAGCAGATATACAGTGATTAATATAGTATGTTTGTCCATTCTGATAAACTTTCTCTACTGGATGGAAACTAGTTTTATCACCAGGTGTTGCTTACCAGCAACCCTGTAGGGTATGTTCCACTTTCTCAGAAAACCTTTGCAGGTCAACTAATTTTGTCTTCTGGAAAAGCCACTTATGGAAAGGTGTATTTTTTCCAGCAACACCCAATTGAGGTGGCCATTTTATTTTACTTAACACTCTTCTTTGTCAACGCACTTGCTGTGTGACGTTAGGCCTGAGATGTCACTGGTCTTCTCTGAGCTTCCAGTTTCCTGAGCGGTAAAGGAAAGAACACGAATGCCACCTTGTAGGGTGCTGTAGGGATTAGCAATGAGGGATGAAAAAGCCCAGCACTCAGAAAAAAGATTGACACTCTGATTTATACCGCAACATGGATGAGCCTTGAAGATGTTATGCTAACTGAAATAAGCCAGGCACAAAGGGAAAACACTGTGCGGTTCCACTTATATGAAATATCTAAAATAAGAAAATTCATAGAGACAGAAAGTACATTATGAGTTATCAAAGGCTGGGAGAGGGGAAATGGAGAGGAAACAGAAGAGTTTCTGTTTGGGGTGGTAAAAGTTTTAGCAAAGGTAGAGCAACATTGTAAGAGTAGTTAGCATCAGTGAATTGTACACTTAAAATGGTTAAAATAGCTAATTTTATTATTTATGTATGTACAGCACCACAATGGTGGGAGATGGGAAGAGCTGTATGCTCAGACTGGCACCAACGGAGTAGGAGCTAAGGACATGTGTTGCTTTTTTGTTTGTTTGTTTGCATGGGCAGGCACTGGTAATGTGTTGCTTTTTGATTAGAGAAACCCTGAAATGTCTACCAAGAAGTAATATCTGTTTAACCATCACTGACTTGGTTGGATCTAAATTTATGCGTGTTCTTGCTGAAGCCCAGAGACATCTAGGCCCAATCAGATTATTTATGTGATCTGAATTATCTTCAATGCATGTTTCAGCAAGGTTAGATAATTCCTAAGCAATAATTCAACTTCACATGTGTCAACTTAATTTGCCACAGATTAGGGCAAATATGAGTGCATAATCGTATGTAAAAATCAAAGCCACACAATTACATCATCCCTTCTGAAGAGAAAGGCCAAAGTTTTCCAACATGCTGCTGCCATTTACACCAAAGAATCAAGCCCAGGACAGCCCTCGCAGCAAAACTTTGCTCTGACATAAGCCAGTAAACTAGAGGGCATCAGAAATGACCATGGCATAAAATCCTATATCCACAAAGGAAGGAAGCAGAGAAGATGTTCTAGCACTGCTGCCTCTCCCACAGGCTCTGCAAAACCCTGCAGCCTTAACTTATTCTGCAATAGGCCATCCTATCTCCAAAGCTAGCCCTAATTGAAATTGCCAAATAAAACCCTTCAGTCTGCCACTGGCACACAGTCAGTGCTTGCCAGGCTTTCTATGCTCTTGTTTTATTCTGAGGTCCCTGAAAGCAGAGTCTGAGACAAGCACTTAGTGTAGGTAACTCATTTGGGGAGGCATCACCTGAAGTCAGAGTGAGGGAACAGGAAGTAGGATGTGGAGAAGGAGAGTGTGTTATCAAGGAAACAAAGGTACAGAATGCCTCCTGGAACTGTTTGCCTAAAGACAAGAGGATTTATCCACTAGCTTCCATTTCCCAGTGGTTGAAAGTTTCCAGAAGGACACTAAGTTGCTTGCTCTTCTGGATGTGCTTACCTGTGGGCTGAACAATGGGTGGGTGTTGGAGAAGGCCCTTGGACAGAAATTTGATGGGCGCTTCACACTGGAGTAGGAACACTATCAGTTAGAGCATCATCTGAGATAACAAGTGGCCAAGGGAATGTGATGTGGGGCACCGATATGTTGGTTGGAGCACTCCTATGCTGCCCAACTTCTCTTGCAGCTAAGTTATAGCCATGTGATCCTTGAGTCTGCATGAAGGGCACTGCCTGGAAACATAAATCAGCTCACCTCAGACCCATGTGAGTGGGGACTAAATCATGGTTGTGTTAAGGAGCTGGTGTGTTGGGGCTTATTTGTTATGGCTGCATATCCTAGCAATGATTACTCTTACTAAATCAAAAAACATACTACAAAATCCCTTGAGAGATGGGAGAAAAAATATGGACCTATTAAGCTTTATCACTAGGGATACCCCTGATACTGTCTCAAATATTAGGGACTCCCAAGTCAATGGGCCAAGCCCTTGATTTTGAGGCTTGCTTTTGTGAAGCTTATTTCTGAAGTGGGGGACCTAAGTTCACCTATGGTTATGCCTAAGACTTACTTCCAGAGAACCTCTTTTGTTGCTCAAATGTGACCTCTCTCTCTCTCTAATCCCAACTCTGCAAGGAAAATCATTACCCTCCCCATTACGTGGGACATGACATCCAGGGGTGAAAGTCTTCCTGGCAACATGGGACATGACTTCCAGGGACGAGCCTGGCCCTGGCACCATGGGATCGACAACAACTTCCTAACCAAAAGTGGGGAAAGAAATGTAACAAAATAAGGTATCAGTGGCTAAGAGAGTTCAGATAGAGAGTCTATTCTGAAGGCTACTCTTATGCAAGCTTTAGCTAGATATTGCTAATTATCACAGTTTGCCAGACCCAACCAAAACCATTCCTATTAACCCTAAAGAATATGTAGGGTTCTATCTGAGATTCTACAAAAGTTTCACATACTAAAATTACTTTCCAGAAACCTACAACCTCCAGATGGGTCCCTAGGTGAGATAAACCCTAAAACCCAGAGAGGCCAGCCTCTCTAAGAGCATCATCCCCCATCACATATTATTGATATCCCCTTTCAACATGAAAAAGTTAGAATGGGCAGAGCCCAAATACCCCTAAAGAATGGGAGAAGGAGCAAAGGAGAAGGAGGAGTTATAACAGAGAAGAGAGGATTTAACAAATGAATATGACTGCAGAATCATTGTATTGATATTTCTTTTACTCTCCAGTATCTTGGAGCAGCTAGAAGGAAAAACCTAAAATTGTGGAACAATAACTCATACCAAACTCTGAAATCTATTCTATAACTACTTGTTATAATATACTTTGGTATTCATTGCTTTTTTGTATATACGCTATATTTCATAATTTTAAACTGTTAAAAAAAATGCCCCAAAGAGCAACCAGGGTTGTATATGAGATACGTATTTCTCCACACCATGCAAAAGAAAGTACTGCACTAGTGTGATGAACCAAGTATCAAGCTAGGTAAGAGAGAATCCACAGACAAACCAGGCAAAGACAATTTATCTTAACCTTCTCGCATAAGTTTCTCATTGAAGTTGGTAGAGCAAATTTCAATACATTTTGCTGTGAACACATATTCATTCCTTACATTCTCTTTTCTTTAAGTTTCACTTTACATTTTGATACAGCTCATGAAATCAGCATATATCTTGAAGAATCATCAGCCAACTTGATATTTAAATCTCTTGAGCACCTTTAAAGGCTCTCTTTTGACCCCACCTGTTCATAACCCCCAAATATAACCACTATACTGACCTCTAAAACTTTAGATTAGTTTTGTGTGTTCTTGAATTTCATAAAATGGTATCACTTACAGTATACATTCTTTTGTGTTTGGCTTGTTTCACTCAGCATCATGCCTGTGAGATTCATCCATATTGTTTGTATAGAGAGGTTGTTTGCTCTTTTTCGTTGCTATGTGACATTCTACTGTATGAAATATTATGCAACCTACTCGGCATTTGGTTTTTTCCAATTTATAGCTAACATGAATAAAGTTGCTATGAACATGCACACATGTGTCTTTTGGTGGACAAAGGCACTCATTTCTTTTGAGTATACATTCAAGAATGGAATTCAGGAGTCATAACATATACAAATATTTTGCTTTAACAGATACTGCCAGTTTTCACTCCCACGAGTAGTATATGAGAGTTCCTATTCTTATATAGTCATGCCAATACTGGGTTTTGCCTGTTCTTCTAATTGCCTATCCTTGATTTGTCAGTTACTCTTCCACATAGAGGCACAGATATTTGCTATTGGACCACAAAAGTCACGGATATTAATGACTGAACTTAATTGTTTGGTCCTGGCACTAAGGGGAACAGAAATTCAGAAATAAGAAACCTCTGTTGACATGGATACCTCTTTAAAGAGGTTAAAAGTATGGCTTTGACCTGTCAGTGAGATTTGAATAGATGGAGAAAAATAAGGAAGGCATCCTGTGAGAATGTACAGCTTGATCAAAAACAGAGATGTGGAGATGAGCTTGGAGGAGACATCAGGGAGAAAGCTGACCTGATTCAAGGAGAGGGCACCACCTGGGAGAAGCAGTGCATTTTGTAGGAATGGCAGGGTGAGACCAAATTTGGGGGGAACCGGGAATTTGAAGTTAAGAAGTGGGCTTGGCTAGAGTGTATAATGGTGGATAAATGTACAAATTTTAAAAAGTTTTTGCATGAGGAAGAGCAAAGGAATGTCATTACTGTGGGGTGTTGAGAATAGATGTTCATTCATATTTTAAAATTTTAACTTAGGTGTAAGTCTAAAGCAAAAAATGTTTGTTTGGTACAAAATTTATATTTTGACTAGTGCATTTCCTAATATAACTTATGTGGACAGCTTAATTGAACACCATATGTACATGGAACCTTGAATAGGGCATGAGATTTTGTAGGTTTGTCTAGAATGATACCCCAGAGTGATTTGAACAGTGAATAAAAATGTATTTGCAAAGTCCCCTTGGGAGAATGGTCAGAAAGGGGGAAAATTCAACTTCTCCAAGTGGAGAATTCTTGATATTCTCACAAGCAATGGGGACAACCAAAGCAATAGGCTGAATCCCCAATCTTGGGGTTTGTTCATATGAAACTTAACCCCACAAAGGATTGATCAAGACTACTTAAAATTAGGCCTGAGTCACCCCCAAGAGAACCTCTTTTGTTGCTCAGATGTGGCCTCTCTCTCAAGCCAACACAACAAGCAAACTCACTGCCCTCCCCCTGTCTATGTGGGACATGACTCCCAGGGGTGTGGACCTCCTGGCAACATGGGACAGAAATCCTAGAATGAGCTGGGACTCAGCATCAAGGAAATGAGAAAATCTTCTAGACCAAAAGGGGGAAGAGCAAAATGAGACAAAATAAAGTGTCAATGGCTGAGAGATTCCAAACACTTGAGAGGTTATCCTGGAGGTTATTCTTATGCATTAAATAGATATCACCTTGTTAGTCAAGATGTAATGGAGAGGCTGGAGGGAACTGCCTGAAAATGTAGAGCTGTGTTCCAATAGCCATGTTTCTTGAAGATGATTGTATAATGATACAGCTTTCACAATGTGACTGTGTGATTGTGAAAACCTTATATCTGATGCTCCTTTTATCTACCTTGTCAACAGATGAGTAAAACATATGGAACAAAAATAAATAATGGGGGAACAAATGTTAAATTTAGATTGAAATGCTAGTGATGAAGAAAGGGAGGGGTAAGGGGTATGGTATGTATGAATTTTTTTTCTGTTGTCTTTTTATATCTTTTTCTGAATAGATACAAATGTTCCAAGAAATGATCATGATGATGAATATGCAACTATGTGATGATATTGTGAATTACTGATTATATATATGTAGAATGGAATGATCATATGTTAAGAATGTGTTTCCTTCTTGTCATATATTTTTTTAATTTAAAAATTAATAAAAAAATTTTAATGTAAACAAATTTAAAAAAGAATGTGTTTCTTTGTTGTTGTATGCATTTTTTAATTTAAAAATTAATTTAAAAAAAGAAGTGGGCTTGGGATTTGGGTGATGGGGGAGAGTGGGGATTTACCAAGTGCATACCCCTGATTGGGATGAGATGTTTGATGAGAGTCACTGGTTTCTCAGTCAGTCTGAGGTTTCTCTTCTCTCAGACAGGGAGGAGCATCTTACTATGCTGAGTGTATAAGCATTTTTCTTTCAAAAAGACCCCTGCAAGCAAGCCAACTACTTCATTTGATTCTCAATTGAAGCAATAGATCTCTTCCTATGCTGGAGAGAAAAACAGCTGCATTAGATTAATTGAGAAATGAATGTCTACATACCACACTTCATAAGCATTTCAAAGAATTCCCAAGGGAGCCGTTTTGACTTTGTGATTTTTACCTTATGGGCTGACTTCACTAAATTAGGAGGTTTTTGGCAAGTGGATCTATATAAAGCTATGAGCAAATGCCTGAGCTACAGACCCTGAGAAAAGAGAGGAATAATTCCATTTCCCTTGCTCTCCTTCTAGAACTCCCCATGGCTGGCCTATTTATCTTCCCACCTACAGGCTCAGCCCTGCACTAATCAGTCTATTTCTTTGTTCACTCATTTAGTTATTTATTCAAAAAAAATTTCAACTATTTCAAAATAGTTGGTGTCTAATAAGGACCAACTACTGGTTTTGCAGATGAAAACACAAAGTTTCTTCCTTCAAGGAACTCAGAGGCAAGTGAAAAACACCAACATGGAAAAATTAATGCAGATAAGGTATCAAAAGAGTTATAATGAAGGTAACGCAGAAGACAACAGGGGGCCTCAACTCTATAGGCAGTCAAAGAAATGTTCAGAGAGGAGGTGAGCTGAGTCTTGAAAATGACTTCAACTTTACTCAGTAGACAAGGAAGTAGGAGGAAGTGGGTGGAGAACCATCCAGGCCAGAGAGGGCAAGCCACAGTATGGCAGGAAAACCTTAACGATTTGCATGGAGTTTATGTACAGAAGTAGCTGTAGTGGAGGCTGAGAGGTCACATCAGATCGTGAAGGGCTCCATACACCTAATGATGAACATGGACTTTAGCCTGCAGACAGTGGAAGCCACCTTAGGGTTTGAGCCAGAGCTATAATTCAGCAATTCAGGAACATCACACTGGCACCATTGTGAAGGATGAAGCAGGAAAATATATTTAAGTTATTGGATCAGTCCTGATAAGATAAGATACAAGTTTAAAATGGGCCCATGACAGAGATGGTGGAGAATAGGAAACAGATATTTAGGAGATAAAATCTACAAGACTTAGTAATACTGGAAAGGAAAAGTGAGACAGAGAGGGAAGAATTTGGATGACTCCCCTATGCTGCCTGTATAAGTGATGGCACAGTTACTTAATAGAAGAACAACTGGAAAAGAGAAAAGGTTTGGGAAGGACAGAGGAAGGAAGATGTAGAGGAAATGAGTCTAATTTCGGTCATTTTGCATTTGAGTTGTGTGGGATGGGCATGTACAGGGATCAATTGGTCTGGTACTCAGAAGGGTTCTGAGCTGGAGATGTAGATTTAGGATCACCAGCGCACATTTGATTAAAAAAAAAAAACAGAATGAAATTAAAGGGGAAAAAGCAAAAAGGACAGTGACACAGAGAACACCAGTCTCTATGTAAAGAAAAGTGGCCCCTGTGACAGAGGCAGAGGAGGATCTAAAAAGATGGAAACAATACCAGAAGAAACTGTAAACTCTGTGAGGGCCATGTCTTCTTGTACATGGTTTGCCCAGCACATAGAAAAGTGTCCAGTTCATAGTTGCTACATGAATGAATAAACAAATTATTGGAATTGTGTCATCAAGATAAGAAGGCACTTCCAAAAGGGTACACACTCAAATGCTGCTGAGAGGCCAATGACGCAATTAAGTGTTCATAAACTGATCAGCATTTGAGGCAAGAAGTGCTAACTGCCTCCTGCCTCAGCAATCTCACCCTTAAAAACTCAGCCGGGTTTTTGGCTCTTCTTTCCACAAAGACCTCAGGTGGAGTTTCTCCAATGTTGACCAATGAACATACAGAATGCTCCTTCTATAGAAGCTCACATCTATAAGCCCTCTCCACCTTCCACTGTAATGTCCTAAAGATGGACCTCTGCATACCTCAGTACCCAAGTTCCTATTTTGGTATGTTGTTGTTTTAGTTACCTATTGCCGTGTAACACATTACTACAAAATTTAGTAATTAAAACAGCACTAATTTATTACCTCATGGTTTCTGTGGGTTAAGAATCCAGATTTGACTTAGCTGGAATCACTACTTCAGGGTATCTCACAAGGTTGCAATTTACACAGTTCATCTAGAGCAATCCATTTCCGATTTGCTCAGTGGTTGTTGGCAGGACTCTGTTCCCTGCAAGCTATTGGTTTTAGAGCTTCAAGTCTGTAAGTTGTTGGCCAAAGTCTACTCTCAGCTTCTTGCCATATGAGCCTCTCCAACATAGCAACTTGCTTCACCAAGGCCACAAGAGAAGAAGAAAGTCTGCTGATAAGATAGAAGTCACAAACTTCTGAAACCTAATCCTAGAAGTGACATTCCATCACTTTGGCATATTTTATTGGTTAAAAAGAAGTCATTAAGTTGTGAGGCATGCAACCAGATGAATGGACCTTGAGGGCAGTACATTGAATGAAATGCCAGAAACAAAAAGTCAAATACTATCATGCTTCACTCATATGGACTAACTATAATATACAAACTAGGAGAACTGAAGTCAAGCACATGGGTTATCAGGTTGGGGCCTAATGTAAAGGGTCCTAGATTGTAAGCTCTTATAGCAGTCACATCTATTCTGCAGTTGTAAATGTTATTTCTAAATTCTGAGATACTAAGGTATACGTACATGACCTGACGTTCCCAGAAACTTGGGGCATTTATGTGACACCTGAGACTCAGAATTAGAGCTCTAAAGCTATGAAAATCAGCACTACCCCATACAGCAGCTGTTTAAAAAGACTATTTTGACTAGCGATATGAATGGAACTGATCCGGATAGGACTAATGCCAGTCAGAATAAAGGGTAAAGGTTGATACGGCCCATATTTTAAAACTTCAACTTCTTTGTGAGACCTAAGGAAGAGATGTTTATTTGGTGCAAAATTTATACTTTGGTTAACACTATCATATTTAACTTTTATGGTCAGTTTATTTGAACACCATAATTACATGGAATTTTGAATAGGACATGAGATGGTGTTGATTTGTACAGGTTAGTATGATGCCCCAATATATTCCAGAGTAATTTGGGCAGAGAATCAAGAAGTATTTGTAAAGTTCCTTTGGGGTACTGGGGAGAAAGGAGGAAATATCCAACTTTCTCATCTGGGGAATTTCTGATATTCACAAGAAAGGTGAGGACAATTAATTCAATAAGCTAAGCCTTTGATCTTGGGTTTTAACCCTGTGAAATATATTCCTGCAAAGAAGAAGCTAAGCCTACATATAATTATACCTAAGAGTCCCCCCTCCCCCAGAGAACCTCTATAGTTGTTCGGAAGTGGCCTCTCTCTCTAAGCCAACTCAGCAGGTAAACTCACTGCCTTCCCCCCCTACACGGGACATGACTCCCAGGTATGTAAATCTCCCTGGCAACATGGGACAGGACTCCTGAGATGAGCTGGGCCCTGGCATCATGGGATTGAAAAGCCTTCTTGACCAAAAGGGGAGAGAAAAATGAGACAAAATAAAGTTACAGTGTCTGAAAGACTTAAAACAGAGTCAAGAAATTGTCCTGGAGTTACTCTTATGCATTATATAGATATCCCTCTTTAGGTTATGGTGTATTGGAGTGGCTAAAGGGAAGTATCTGAAACTGTTGACCTGTAATCCAGTAAACCTTGATTCTTGAGGATGATTGTATAACTATGTAGCATTTACAATATGACTGTGATTGTGAAAACCTTGTGTCTAATGCTCGTTTTATCCAGGGTATGGACAGTTGAGTAAAAAAAAAAAAAGGACAAAATAAATAAATAATAGGGAAGATAAGGAATAAAAATAAAAGCTAGATAGATTGCAATACTAATGGTCAATGAGGGGGCGAGATAAGGGGTATGGTATGTATTTTTTTTTCTTTTTATTCCTTTTTCTGGAGTGATGCAAATGTTCTAAAAATGACCATGGTGATGAATACACAGCTGTGTATAATATTGTGAGCCACTGATTGTATGCTGCAGAGGAACTGCATGTGTGTGAAGATTTCTCAATAAAAATGTTTAAAAAATAATAATACATAAAAAATTTAAAAAGGAAGTCATTAGGTCCAGTCCGCACTCAATGAGCTGAGCAGAAACACGAGGGTGTGAATACCAGGCAATGGGAATCATTGGCAACCAATTTAAAAATCTGTCTCCATTCTTTCTCCAAACTTCAGATCTGATTTGCTATGATAATTCTCTGAGAACTGTTTTCACCATCTTGGTTGAACTTACATTTCCCTGTACTAATAATAGCTAATGCTTGCATAATGCTAAATACCTGCCAGATTTTATATGAGCTTTACAAACATTAACTGATTTAATCCTCACATCTACCTTCTGAAGTAGATATCCTTATAATCTCATTTTACAAACAAAATGAGTTACATGGAAATATCTTGCCAAACATTATATGGCTATTAAGTGGCAGAGATGGGATTTGAGACCTGGAAGTTTGGTGTTAGAATTCTATTGGTCTATGCTATTAACCATTAAACACATTCCATAATATAATCTGAGATACCATATTGTTCAGTATTGAAATAGTGTGATATTAAACCAAAATACTAAAAACATAGTTGAGCAACCAAAACAATAAATCTAACATTAAATTTGCATTAAAAGAGATTCGATCCACATCTTGAAGCAATACAAATTTGTATCCCAGAGCCTTATTTTTGCCAAGTCTCCCCTGAAACCCAGCTCAGACTTTTTTCATTTTTTTCCTCCCCTACTTCTCTCTTAGTTCCTTATAATACAGGTTGACTTGGTCTTCTAGTTTCATTCTTTAGTACTGTGTCTATTTAGCTCATTACTTGAATTCTAAATATCAAATGACAGTCCTGGAACTGACCAAGCAATCAAGAATTTTACCCCCTTTCCTTTTAAATGTCCAGTCTTGTTCTCTTTACCAATTTCTGCATCGTAAGAAAAACATAGACCCTGCAAAGAAAGAATTCTCATTAGAGAATAAGGAGGAGTGAGAAGCTGAATAAAGCAAAAATTTTCTTTAGCTGGTGGGGGAAGGGGAGAGAAGAAAGAACAGTAGGCTAGAGACACATATGTTAACAAACCTTGTGGTTATCACATTGCAAGAGATTTATAACAGTTGTGATATGTCCTTATGATCAAAGTTGAGATTGTCAAGCCGTGTGGGGCAGTCTCAGCAGAACTGAGGTCCTGGGAAGTGGCAGAAAAGTTTCTCCACTGGAGATTTTTCATCCAGGCGGTTCCCTGAAGCTGTGAATGGGACATGAGGAACCAGGGAGAATAAGTGATGCTCCCTGCTCTCCATGCCCACCTGCCAACCACACACTGGGGTTGACACTTTGCTTTGAAGTCTGTGGTCTGTTCACTTGAAGTTAGTGACAGCTGATTCAAGAAAGATTAAGTAGCCACACTGCATTTTCTCTAGAGTAAAACAAGAATCTGCCTCTTAAATCCTAAGCAAAACCTAATAGGTCTCTATTCTCTTTTTTCTATTCCTGCTGCCAACATCCTCACTTGTAATTTCTGCCCTAAACTACTTCAGCTGTCCTCTAAGTTATCCCCAAATTTCCCGTTTGTCTCCAACATCAATTCATTTCACACTGCACTGCCAGTTTAAGCTTCTCAAATACTAGTCTGATCATAACACTTTCCTACTTGGACCTCTCCATTGTTGCCCTTTCCCCATAAATTTCTCATCTAGACCTTGAAAACACTCAAGCCCTCTGTTTAGGCATATTTTTCTACACCTATCATATGATCCATCTAAAGTAGATGAATCACTGGTTGTCAAATTCTCTATACTTTTCTGCCTCTGTGCCTCTTACTCGCATCATTTTTCCTGCCTCTAATACCTTCCAAATCCCTCAGCCCCATCCCCCACCTACCAAAGTCAAGGACCATCAGAAAAACCACCTCCCTTGAGAAAGATCTCCAGGTAATTGCAACTCAGTGTGATTTTTCCCTTTTTTTCATTTACCACTTCATTCATTTGATTCTCTTGTGTTGCACTGTTCCTACACTACTGTATCCATGTAATATCTGTTTATTAGAAAGTACCTTGTTTGACAGGAAAGGAGTTTCCTTGCTTGACTTTAAATTTCTTACAGTGCCCAACAAAGTTCCTTAAACACGTGCATGCTAAACATTCAATAAGTAGTAGTTGGACTGAAATTAAGTCTGTAGAGCTGATATTTCCTCTGTCCTAGTTTATCAAATGCACCTTGGATGGAATAGGTGTGGGTGGTGTGAGAACACATTCTTTTGAAGAGGGAGGGCACGAGGGAAAGCACAGGAGAGGTCCTTGACCTGGGTGGTCATGGTCATGTACATTCCACAACTTGAATGTCATCAAAATCCATGAGCATTCAGTTTCTAGGTGTTACCTAGTGAGCAACACCTTTAACAAGCTTAACCACATGCTTTTCAACCTTGTCACCAAACACTGTCAGAGGGAGTAGGGCATAAGGCGTGTCAAACAGAGAAGATGGTTACATCCAATTCAATTCTACAAATATCCACTCAACACCTACTGAGCCAGGCACTCTGCTAAGGGATGGGGAGAGAGGGATGAACAAGACAGGTCCAGGTATCTCCAAAATATGACACCAGTGAAACTAGCCGTCCCTTACTGATAGCTTACTATGTACCCAGCCCTGGACTAAGCGCTTTACATGCATTAACAAGTATAAGCCTCATGACCACCCTTATTATCACCCTTATTTTATAGATGGGAGAACAAAGGCTTAAAGAGGCTGAATATCTCGCCTAGAATTGGCAAGTAGTAGAGCTAGGATTTAAACCTAGTGTTGGATGAATTGAGTCCATCCTCAGAAGCACTAAACTGCCTCTTCCACATGTTCATGCTGTGCTCAAAATAGATTCTTGCTTTCTTGACTCTTTGAGTCTTGCAATGTGGCTTTGGGCGAATGTGTACATAGCATAAGCAACTTTGCCTTCCTTTCTCCCTGGGGATTCCACATGTTCACAGAATATTGTCTTCCCAGCAACATTCAGACTAAAAGACAGAGGCGGTTTCTATTAGCTCATATCTCTTCAAGGCATTCCTCCCGCCTTCTTCTGCCCTGATACTCTCAGCTGTATGTTTTGTCCTCTTCCATTGTATGAGTTTTTCAAGCCTCCTCAAATACTTTGTGAAATGGGTGATAACATAAATAAGTCACAAAGTGTGAAGGCAATTTAGAGACTATCTCATCCAGTTTTCGTTCTGTTTCACGGAGTAGCTTTTTTGGGCTCCTCACCCCCACCACCTCTGGAGCAGTCCCCTGAATGTCTTTGCACATAGGGCTTTGCTTCCTGGAACATTTCCTTGGAAGAATGGATTCTATGTCTCATAAAAGTTCAATTTCTCATTTTATTGAAGAAGAATTGAGTTTCAAGGTCTTGTTCACAGTCACTCAGTAAAGTGAGCAGCAGAGTTGGGACTAGAACTAGGGGCCTTGGCCAGCATACCTCCCCTCTCCCAGTTGTAGCATACTCCTTCCTCCCTGGGGTGAAGGCCCAGAGGAGCTCTTGATGTCATCACGTTCTAGAGGCAGGAAGAGTTTCCACAAAGCCCACAGCCTTGTACCTTCATTCTACTTTCCCCTCCTTTTTCTCCCTGAACTGTATGCTCTTAATAGTCAAAGGGGGCAAGGTCCCCATGGCAAGACCCTGCAGAAGCAAACACAGGTAGAATTCCACTCCAGTGGAAAGTGGATGGAGGCTTTTCTATTATTTGATTCTCTTAGATTTTAACTTTTGAGGTTTCATCCAAAGTCAAATTTCCAGCACTCAGTTGGCTCCTGATGCAAGAGTTTTTTGATGTTTTTTTTCCCCCCATGCATATCTCTCCTAAACTTTCTGATTGTCTTTCATGGAAGCTTGGACTGCTGTCTTGAGATTCTGTCTGTTGAATTTGAATAGTTCTTCCATTATTAGAGAAACGTGTCCTGGCAAGCTCTGAGGACACACTCTATCTAATCTGAGAGAGGGCACACCTTCTGGTAAACAGGTGGTCATACCAGCTGCAAAAACATCTGCTGCCTTAGCACCCTTGGTGTCCAAGGACCAAAGCCAAGCCTTTACTTGGTCTTCGAATCCTCACAGACAGAAAACTTAGCCTAAGGTAGGAAGGTAAATAAAGGTGTTAAAAGTCGGAAAACTACACTGATATCTTCTACAAACCTGAATCCTTACAGACAGAAGACTTAGCCTAAGGTAGGAAGGTAAATAAAGATGTTCAAAGTTTGAAAACTACACTGATATCTTCTACAAACAGATCACCTGTTGCCCTGAATGGAGACAATTGTTTCAATATTACTCAACAAATAGTCATTGAACACCTACCATGAGCCAGACACCGCTAGGAGCTGGGAACACGCTGGCCAATGAGAGAAACAAGTTTTCTACCATCATGGAGCTTACAGCCTAGTGGAGGAAGTGGGCAATGATGAGGCATCATGGGTTACTTTTAAAGCGGTGATCAGAGGAAAGTCGTTGCCTTTAACACATTTATTAGTGAGGACAAAAGTGAGTGAGTGAATTAAATTCCTAATGCATGTGCCTTCCCCTCCCCTCCCACCCCCGCACATGCACACACAAAGTAAGGAAACAACTAAATAGACAAGAATATTATAAACTGGGAAGTGCTAGAGAAGCAGCAGTGAGAAGATGGGAGGTAAGGGTGGCACAGGAGGTAGTTCTGCTGCTACTTTAAGTGCAGTGGTTAGAGACAACCGTAGGAGAAAACCAATCGAATCTGATACTTGAAAGATAACAGGAAGCCAAATATTTGAAGTTCCAAAGGTACAACATATGCAAAGTTTACAAAACAGAATAGTGTGTTTGTGGACCAGAAGGACTGCTGGTGTGACAGAGCACCTTGGGTGAAAGAGAAAGGGTAAGAGGTCTGGTGGGGGACACTAAGGACTTTGGCTTTTATTCTGAGGATAGCAGGGGTCACTGAGAATTTAGACATAGATCACAATGATTCTGAATAGATCTCACCTCCTTGGCTACACCTGCCTGCTCATTCCCTGACCATTCCACTCTTTCATTGCTGTTCAAAATTCACTCAAGCCCCAGTTTTTGTTTTGTCTTTCATTTTAAGAAAAGTATTTTAATAAAAATGAAAACTGTATTATTTATTATTAATGGAATTTACAGTCCATTATTCAATAAAGAATAGCATGCTTTATTTGTATATAAGAATTTGTGTTGTTTCCGCATGAAATTGCTTTCTTTCTCCTTATGACCCAAAACCTTATTCAAACGTAGGACCTAAAAGACATCTTGGCAAGCATATTATGAGTTTCATACTGATGTGTTCCCTTTTTACACTCTGATTAATATTTTATATTCATGATATACTTACTCTGCTCATAAATTTTTCTACAGAAATCGTGAGATCCTGGAAAATTTGTTAGCTGTCAGCCTGGTTTTCCTTGTAGCTCTTTTTGGCTTGATCCTTCTCATACAAGGCTTTTTCAGAGATATCTGGGTCTTCCAGTTCTGCCTGGTGATTGCCAGCTGTCAGTACTCACTACTTAAGGTACTAGCAGCGCTCTCTTTTTTTTTTTTTAAATTAGAGAAGTTGTAGGTTTACAGAAAAATCATGCAGAAAATAGAGTTCCCATAGACTGGCCCCATAATTAACATTTTGCTTTAGTATGGTACCTTTGTTACAACTGATGAGAGAATACAATCCAACCTAAGTAAATAGACATGTTTTTTTTATG
This sequence comes from Tamandua tetradactyla, assembly GCF_023851605.1. Taxonomy (NCBI): domain Eukaryota; kingdom Metazoa; phylum Chordata; class Mammalia; order Pilosa; family Myrmecophagidae; genus Tamandua; species Tamandua tetradactyla. The sequence continues at coordinate 57,357,081 of NC_135345.1, forward strand.
AAAGCATTTCCTTTTCTTCTGAAAAGAATCCATACCCCCACCCCCACCCCATACCCCCTGCTTGTTGACATTTAGTTTTGGCATATTGCCTTTGTTACATTCAGTGGAAGCATATTGCAATGTCACTGTTGACTATAGACCCTAGCATGCATTGATTGTACTTTTTCCTGTATACCATCCATTTTCAACATCTTGCAATGTCGACATTCATTTGTTCTCCCTTATCCAAAAACATTTTTATATTTGTACATTTAATTACCATCATTGTCCACTCTAGTCAAGCCCCAGTTTTGTATAAGCCCTTTTCTCTCCTCCTGCTAAAGAGTAGAATTGGGGTTGTCAGAAAGTCCAGAAACCCATGAGATCCTTCAATAGATTGGGCCTGGTTAAGTCAGTTTTCATAAATTCCCATTCTCTCGTCTACTTTTAAGGTGTTGGAATTCAGCTATAAAAGCATCCTCCTGTCTGGAACTTGGCAAAGCAGAACAGAAACTCCAAAGTATTATCACTGATCTGGAATAAAGATCAGGGCTGCTGATCTTTTAAAGTGCATATTTCCTCTTCTCCTCCTCCTACCACACGACTAAAGTTATGCAACAGACATTCGACTGGTGACCAATATATCCATCAGAAATCGATCTAGGCATATTTTCTTCACTTACCAAAACTACAATTAACCCTAATTAAGGCTCACCCATCCACTCCTCATTGCCTCATCCCCAACCCCACCTATAGAAGAAAACCCAACCCACTCCCCACCTGTAACCCTAAAAAGCAGAAACTATTTTATGAGAGCACAAGTACCCAGAGCCTTTTCATGAATGAATCACGTGTGTTCTGTTCTCTGCACCACCGGAACGGCCAATGGGCAAGGAAAACAGGTTGACATCTGGGAGAGATATAGGCAAAGTAGTGGCCCCAGCTGGGAGGGTAGGGTTCTGGCCCCATTTTCCTTCCCACTGAAGGACTGTCTTCCCTTGATGGTTTTAAAGATGACTGGGTCCTCTTCTATTTATTTTCTTTCATTTGCTCCTCAAATGTCTGTTGAGTAGTTAATATGTGTCATGCAAAAATTTCTTGTATGATTATTTCTGGTGTGGCAGAGTGGACAGAGCATGAATTCTGAATTCAGAGGACTTCGGTTTTGAGTCCAAGAAGTTTTGCTTACATGGAGTGCATCATTTTACTTTCCAAAAGTTCAGTATCTACCTGCACAATCTACAGGGCAACTCTGAGGATCTAACATAATAAGCATGTAGGTTCTGAAAACTATAAAGTGTTTCAAAATGATAGTTGATGTCTAAGGATATTGCATTTGTTTTTTTATTTCCAAATTTTTATTAATCAGTGTAAACACCAATAAGATTTCATATATTTAGAGGAAAAATATTTCCAGCTTAAGTGGAAAATTGTGCAGATGACTTCTGGAAGGACTTCATGCTAAGCAGCTTTAAAGGGAAATCTCTCATTTAAAAGTCTGGACCTTCTGTAATCCACTATCACTAAGTATTGCTCAAGAGACCCCATTTGCCCCAGGGTTCTGGGTTATTCTGTTTTTTTCTGGTTATTCTGACATCTGGATTGAACATTGCCAGATGCAAGACATAACAGTGCTGCTCCAGTACCTCCAGCTCCAATAAATACAAAAAGGGGACCAAGCTTGGGTGCTTCCTAGCCTGATCAAGGATCTGGTGGAATGTGTTTATAGGAGAGGCCTTGGGTATGAAAGGAGCAAAGAACAGACACAGCAGTCTCTGCACCAAGCCTGTGTGCATTTGTTTTCAGGTGGATCTTCTTGTGGTCACTCACAACCGATAATCAGGGGAATCTAGCGCAGGCTAAGCTTCAGGACCCCTTACTTGCACTTACCCCGTCCAAGGCTCTTTGAGCAGCCCTAACAATGTGTTCTTATGGTCATTTGTTTTTATAATGTTTGGAAAATAAACAAATTTTAACTTTAATTGAGTAAGATGACTATGTTTCTCCTCTCTGACTTTCCATCATTGCTCTTTTATTATTGAGTAGTGATGAGTGGCAGTAGACATCTTTGGTATTTGGCTAAAGAGAAGTTGAGTTGAGGATCCATGAAATTTAGGTTTAATGGCATATATTTATGCGGTTTGCAGTCACTTCTATGTTTAGTTAGGTTATTACCAGGACTCCTGGGGCAGGAATGGCTTAAAGGACTATTCCCACTCCTCGCCGTGCCAGTTGGCCTGGCTTCCTATCAGAAAGGTGCAGGACTACACACCAAATGGGGATCTGGAGCCACAGCAGCAAGCACCAAAAATATACGTAAGCAATGCAGAAGAAATACGGTTTGGAATGTATGGAACCAAAACTTAGTCCATGGAAAATTCTTCCATTTATCAGCTGCATAAAACTGTAAGTGGAGAATTTAATTTTCACTAATACTTACTTAAAATGAAAGTTTGTCACTCTCAGAAATACATTGATAGTACAGGGTTCACAGTTTTGAATTTTTTTTTCTTTTTTGATGGAATCTTGCAAAATTGGAATTGATCCCAATTCCCATGTTCATAGGGTATTATTACCAACAGCAAACTCATCTGTGTATGAAGTCACATATTTTATGCATATCAGATCAGATCAGATCATTCTTAGCATATCAGAAACTCCTTGTGTTGACAAAATCTGTTAGTTTTGAGAGAAAAAGCACACCAAATTGTCACACACACACACAGCAAGTGGCTTGAAGAAACAAGTGTTCCTACGTCAAGTCTCCTAAACATATTCATTTTTAAATCCATATGAGTAGTGCACAAGTCATTGATTTAAAAAAATTATGTAGTTCAATATACCCTAGCAAAAATATAAAATTTCTCTTCTGTAGGCCTGAATTTCATATTAATTTTTTTAGAATTACTGATCATACAAAAGTTATCCCAAAAAATGTATAGAGGTATGTTGAGCGGTTAATGAACAAAAATATTATGTTATTGCTCTGGATTTGGTGAACTTTGTAATAGTCGCCAGCTTTTTTACATTTGAAAATTACAATGATTTATTTTCCCTTTCTAAATATACATATACTTATTTTGTGTTTTTTATTCATACTTAATTTTGTATTATTTTTCTTGTATAAGCTTCCTGTCCACCAAAGTCTGCATCTACCCTGGCTGTGGCTGGTACAAAATGTGGTTACCTTGCTCTATTGTAAACACAAGTCTGGTCTTGCTGCCGCACTAACCCCCAAGAGTGCACATTGCAGGTCCCACGAGTTGTCATCCAAGACCGAAAGCCAAGCATCCCAGAGACTGCCAGTGAGAAGATCCTCATTAATGGGTTTCTGGCAGTTAGTTATGAGAGGATACTATGAGAGGGTAAGCAAGGAAGAAAACAGCAAATGACTCTCAGATAAAAGCCACATAGAGACAGTTCAGAGGGAAGATATTTCAAGTTTGTTTACATCTCATTCTAAAATACTACCAACCAGTAGAGAAAGCTCCCTGTGGTGGAGAATGTTAGTTGTCCACCAAAATCCATTCTCCAATACTTCCATAGAAGAAGATTTTAAACCAGGTCACTCAACTAGAGATTATACTTGCCAGCCTCTTTTGTAGCTGGCTCTGGCCATATGACTAAGGTCACCATTGGAAAATAAGTAGGAGAGATGTGTGTGACTTGTGCTTGGCTTGCTTTTTGGGGGGGCTGGGGGGGAGGTGCATGGTCTGGTAATCGAACCCAGGTTTCCCGCATGGAAGGCGAGCATTCTACCACTGAACCACCCGTGCACCCCCTTGGCTTGCTTTTAAAAAGATATTGCTAAGAAAAAAATAAAATAACTAAAAAACTAAAAAGGAAAAGGATATTGCTGCCCTGGACTTTCTCCCTTTCTCCCCATTGCCAGCTGAAAAGATGAGAGCAAAGAACTGAGCCAGAGATTCCAAAATTTTTCAGTTCATAGTACCCATCGTCTCTCAGTACTTTTATCATGGGACCCCCGAGGTCAAAAGAAATACCTAATCACTCCATTTATTAAGTAGTTAGGTCCAAATAATTTAAGTGCATATGTCCTAACTACTTGGAGTCAAGAACTGTGAAAGGTCTGAGATTTTACCCTATTTGGAAGCTAGCAAGTTAGCCTGCCACAGATTCATGGATGCTCCCTAAAAAGATACAAGACTCCTGGGTCAGAGGCAAAGAATTTTATTACTCACAGCAAAAGCACTAATTAAAGTGTCAGCATTTTCTCTAGTTCCTCAAGCCTCATCTTCCACAGGGCTATATGAAGAGGGCCAGGTGACACCTGGAGAGGAGTTGCATTTCAGGGAGAGGTAACTTGCTTCTCAGGTACCAAGTTTTGGTAACCTGAGTGTTTCATAATGGACAGTAAGTCTGACCTTTACCCTGGAGGAAACATTATCTTTATTTTGTCAGACAATAAACAAATCTGCTGTTTGCTCCAGAGGGAATCACTCTGTCTTCCAATACTGTTGGCTGTAAAAAAAATCCTAGAAAAGATAGTCTGCATCAAAGGTGTTTTGGTTTGCTAAAGCTGCCAAAATATAACGTACCACAAATGGGTTGGTTTTTATCAATAAGAATTTATTAACTTACAATTTACAGTTTTAATGCCATGAAAATGTCCAAATTAAGGCATCAACAGGATGATACCTTTTCTGAAGAAAGGCTGCTGGCAATCTGGATTCCACTGTCACATGGCCAGGCACATGGTGATGTGAGCTGGTCTTTTTCTCCTGAATTTCATTGCTTCATCTTCTGGCTCCTCCATCCATGGCTACCTTCCTCAGCTTCTGTGTCTTTTTCTGTGTGCTTCTCTGAATTTCATCTCTCAGCTTCTCCGGGGCTTCTCTGAACTTCTCTGGGCTCTTCCTGTATGTTCCTTATCTTCTTATAAAGCACCCCAGTAAGGGGATTAAGAACCATCTTGATACAAAATTTATATTTTGACAAGTACATTTCCTAATTTAACTGATATGGACAGTTTAATTGAATTCCGTGAGTACATGGAACGTTGAATAGGTTATGAGATTTTGTTGGTTTGTAGAGGTTAGTGTGATGCCCCAATAAACCCAGAGTGATTTGATCAGTGAATAAAGAAGTACTTGCAAAGTCCCCTTGGGGGAATGGCAAGAAAGGGGAAAATTCAACTTCCCCATTTGGAGAATTCCTGATATTCTTGCAAGCAGTGGGGACAACCAGATCAACAGGCTGAGCCCTCGATGTTGGGGGTTGTTCCTATGAAACTTATCCCCACAAAGGATAGGCTAATCCTACTTAAAATATGCCTAAGAGTCACCCCCAGAGCATCTCTTTTGTGTCTCAGATGTGGTGTCTCTCTCTCTCTCTCTCTCTCAGCCAACACAACAAGGAAACTCACAGCTCTCCCCCTTTCTACATGGGACATGACTCCCAGGGGTGTGAACCTCTCTGACAATGTGGGACAGAAATCCTAGAATGATCTAGGAACTCAGCATCAAGGGATTGAGAAAACCTTCTTCACCGAAAGGGGGAAGGGAGAAATGAGAAAAAGTGTCAATGGCTGAGAGATTTCAAACAGAGTTGAGAGGTAATCCTGGAGGTTATTCTTTATGCATGAATTAGATATTCCCTTTTTAGTCTATGGTGTATTGGAGTGGCTAAAGGGAAGTACCTGAAACTGTAGAGCTATGTTCCAGTAGCCTTGATTCTTGAAGATGATTATATAACTATATAACTTCTACAGTGTGACTGCGTGATTGTGAAAACCTTGTGTCTGATGTTCCTTTTATCCAGGGTATGGACAAATGAGTAAAAAATATGGGTAAATAAATAAATAATGAGGGGACAAAGGGTAAAATATATTGGGTAGATGGAAACACTAGTGGTCAATGAGAGGAAGGGGTAAGATATATCGTATGGATGAGTTTTTTTCATTTTTCTTTTTATTTCTTCTTCTGGAGTGATGCAAATGTTATAAAAAATGATCATGGTGATGAATACACAACTATGTGATGCTATTGTGAGCCACTGATTGTATACCATGTATAGAAAGCATGTGTGTGAAGATTTCTCAATTAAAAAAAAAAAAGAACCACCTTGAATAAGATGGTTTTCATCTCAATTGAAATAATTGACCTAATCAAAGGTCCCACCCACAGTAGGTCTGCACTCACAGGAATGGCTTAAAGGAAAATGGTCCTTTATGGGGTACACACAGCCTCCAAACCACCACAAAAGGCATCAGTGCCTCTGCTTACAGGTTGTACAAAACCATGAGAGGTCTATGGAGAATTGTCTCCCAGAATTATTAGCCATTTCCAAAAATAATATTCATAAATTGAAAAAAATAATAATTTAGTTTCATCTTTAAACAAATACAATCCCTTAGTAATGGGATTTGTGCATCTGTTGGACCCTGAACAGCTGTTCCTCAAACCTTAGAATCAAATTTGACATTGCCACCTGTGGTAGTTAAGTTCAGGCGTCAACGTGGTCAGGTGAAGATCCCTAGTTCTGTTGCTGTAGACATGAGCCAATGGCATGTGAACCTCATCTGTTGCTGATTACATCGCAGTCAGCTAGGAAGCTTGCCTATTGCAATGAATGATGTTTGATTTAACTGGCTGGAAGCTTAAATGAGAGCTCAACATAGCACAACCCAAGCAGCCAGCATCCCTCATCTCAGCACTCGCAGCTCAGCCCAAGCCTTTGGAGATGCAGAAAGGAATCACCCTGGGGAAAGCTCTTGTAGACCAAGAGGCTTGGAAAGAAGGCCAGCAGAGATTGCCCAGTGCCTTCCCATGTAAGAAAGAACCTCAGTTGAAAGTTAGCTGCCTTTTATCTGAAGAACTATACATTTTTAACTAAATAAATCCCTTTTTATTAAAAGCCAATCCATCTCTGGATTGCATTCTGGCGGCTTTGGCAAACTAGAACACCGCCCTTATTTTCTGTTTCACTTTGAGTTTCCTGTTACTTACTTTTTTATCATAGCAACCATCAAAACTCTAGCTTCACAAAGATATGGCATGTTCACCTGGTGTCTTTCAAATGTTGGGGATTACTGTATTTCCTTCAAAAATTGAAACAAAAAAAATTTTTTTTTTAATTGACCTATCCTGTGATGTCCCCTATGAGTTCAGCATGGGTCCTTGGGACAACTTTGTGTGTTTTGGGATCCACAGCCCAGAGCAGGGTGGGTGGGGGAAGCAATCAATCCTGAATAGCCTCGGGAACAGACCTTTCTTGAAAACCAGACTGATCAGACTATTTATCAAAGAGAAATAAACCTCTGTTATTTATAAGTCCCTTAAGTTGTGAGTCTCTTTGTTGGGGTAGCATGGCCTTCATCCTAGTATAAACCCCTATAACTTTGGCTTTGCCTCACAATGTAGTATTTGATGATAAGTATTTTTACATTGTGAAAAAAAATTGCTTCCTATTGTTTCTTTGCCTCTCCAACCTCATTCATCACCTTGAGCAACATTTATTGAACCCCTACCATGCTCTGGCATTGGACAGGCATCTTTCCAAGATCTAAATACATTTCTATATTATTCACTCCTCTCAACTGTGAGTTCAGCTGCTCTTAACCCGTGAGCCAATTCTAAGCCTCTTTCCCATCAAGCAAGTGGGGTCCAGGAGTAGCATTGATGCCCCACTCCCAGGAGTAGCTAGTGTGCCCAGAGATGAGTTCTTGGTCATATAAGTAAACAACAGCAGCCTTTCTCCATCACTTTCCTCCCTGACCCCTGCACCCCAGCATTGCTAATTTCCTAAGTCCTTGTGCAAGGCTTCTGTCTTCATGGCCTCAACATACTCTGCTTCGTCTGCAGACACTAAAGCCCTGCATTGAAGGTTCATTCTACACAGCTGGAACTAGCCACTGTGACCTCCTCTTGCCATTCCTATTTCCCTGGGAGCTGACGCCTTTCTTCCCTAGCCCCAGACAGCAGACAGGATACCTAGAAACAGAATACAATCCCCCATTGAGGAGCCAGTACTGCCCCTATTTAGAGACCTCAGTTGCCCACTTCATTTATTACATCAGATTTCCTTGATTCACAGATGAGTTTACCATATGATTTTGGAAACTGTTATTTAACCTTTTGGCTAGAGGGCAGCCCTAGAGCTAGATAATTTTACCAGTCCTGTCTCAGCATTTTTCATGGTGTTATGAATACTCAATTCAAGTTCTGCCATGTCATGAAGCCTCATCTGCCCACTATGGCATCTACTGGACAATTCCAGCACCAAAACCTGGACCACAAAACTTGTTCTTCTGTTTGCTCATTGTGCTATGATAGTGTTAACTTCCCAATGAGATTGCATGGCAATGAATAGTTGGCTCAGTTATCTTTTATTTTATTATAAAAATTTCTCTGACATGTGGAGCAAAAACTCTGAACCACTGCAGCATCCAAAATATCAAACTAAGATGTAGCAGGTTAAATGGTATGAAAATGATATCATAGTCAGGGGATTTGGGAATTTTGCACTGGACATCTCCTAACAAGCTCCCTGAAGGCAAATATGCACAAGGAACAAGAGTAAAGCAGAGCCAATTAACCCTTCATTGCTGGCTAGGCTTGAGGGAATCCATTTTAAGACTAAGAAATTTCAGACATAAAAATTAATCAGACACATCTAGCAGAACACAAGCTAATCAGACACACCCAGCAGGATGCAAAGAATGTATCCAGAAAGAAAAGCATGCAAGCATAATGATTATTTGCTTTCACTATCTAGTGCTGAGCTGACCTGGCCTGGCCTGCTGCTGGGATAGAGAGCTTGTTTCCATCTGTGAAAAAAGGAAACAGGAAAGAGAGTAGACTCTGGCCTGTCAGCAATTGAAAGGAGAAAAGAGAAGGATGGTAGGACTCACCTTGGATAGTGTGTTAATTTGGTGAGTTGCCAGAATGCAATATACCAGAAATGGAATGGCTTTTATAAAGGGAATTTAATGTCACAAGCTTATAGTTTTAAGGCTGATAAAATGCCCAAATTAAGGCACCAGAAATAGGTTACCTTCACTCACGAAAGGCTAATGGTGTCTGGAACACCTCTGTCAGCTGGGAAGGCACATGGCCGGCTTCTGCTGGTCCTGTGTTCCTGGGCACTGTTGCTTTCAACCTCTATATTTGTGAGCATTCCTCAGTTTGCTTCTCAGGGGCTGGCTTTCATCTCTTGGCTTCCCTTGGCTCTCTCCAGGTTCTGGCTTGCTTAGCACCTATAAGAAGGCACATGGCGGCTTCCGGGTCAAGATGGCAACTTAACAACGTGCGCATTTTAGTTCGTCCTCTAGAACAACTACTAAATAACCAGAAACAGTACAGAACAACTCCTGGAGCCACGATAGTGACCAGACACACAGCGTACCCCAGTCTGGACCAGCTGGACCAGCTGCAAGTCTCCGGAATTGTGAGTTCCCCAAGCTGCAGTGGCTGGCGCCCGGTGCCCCTCCCCCACAGGTGGCTTCCTGGAGGGAAAGGAAAGAGACTCTAACAGTAGCAGGGACTGAGTCCAACCAAACACCAATTGTGGCATTAATAAACAAATTCTGACTACTAAATATAGGCCCCCAGCTCAGGCGAATCTGGTCAAGGCGGAGGTCACTTATTGGGCTAACCAAAATAGAGAAGGGGACAAAACAGAGGTTTTTGTGGCTGTTTCTAAGGAGCCTTAGCTGCCTCTGGATTCAGCGGTGGGACTACTCGGGCTGCAACTGCCCCAGGCATAAGCAGAAACAGACTGCTTTCAGGGCTGTCTCCCACCTGTGCCTTCCCCAGGGGAACGGTGAAGCCCAACTCAGGTGGAATCCCTCTCTCAAGGAATTCAGACCCCGGGGCCTGGCAATTTGAAGCCATTAAAACCAGCCTACAACCTCTCCTCCCTCTCCACCACACCCCCAGCAGGGAGAGTCTTCCAAAGTTAAAAGTGCCGCATCATCTTTTGCTGGTGAAACCCGACCCACAGGCAGACGCACCACATACTGGGCAGGATAAGAAAAACAGAACCCAGAGACTTCACAGGAAAGTCTTTCAACCTGCTGGGTCTCACCCTCAGGGAAAACTGACGTAGGTGACTCCTTCCCCCTGATAGGAGGCCAGTTTTGTCCGGAAAACCCAGCTGGAGTCTGTAATACCTATGTAGACTCTCCTAAGGGTGGGGAGGGAAAAGGCACCACAAGCAGGACAAGAAACAAGAAAACAAGAACTGAAAAATTACCCTCTGTTAAACAAAACTTAAGCTAGAGGCCCAGAAAAAGCTCAACTGAAGGTCAAAGAACAAATAGACAACAAACTCATCTAGCAAGAAAACCCTAGGTAAGATAAGTGAAAGCAGTCTCCAGAATAAACAATTTAAGGTAATTCAATGTCTAGACATCAGCAAAAAATAACAAATCACACCAGGAAAATTGAAGATATGGCCCAGTCAAAGGAACGAACCCATAGTTCAAGTGAGATACAGGAGCTGAAACAACTAATTCAGAATATATGAACAGAAATGGAAAACCTCATCAAAAACCAAATCAATGAATTGAGGGAGGACATGAAGAAGGCAAGGAATGAACAAAAAGAAGAAATGGAAAGTCTGAAAAAACAAATCAGAGAACTTATGGGAATGAAAGATACAGTAGAAGAGATGAAAAAAACAATGGAAACCTACAATGGTAGATGTCAAGAGACAGAGGTTAGAATTAGTGAACTGGAGGATGGAACATCTGAAATCCAAAAAGAAACAGAAACTATAGGGAAAAGAATGGAAAAATATGAGCAGGGACTCAGGGAATTGAATGATAATATGAAGCGCACAAATATACGTGTTGTGGGTGGCCCGGAAGGAGAAGAGAAGGGAAAAGGAGGAGAAAAACTAATGGAAGAAATTATCACTGAAAATTTCCCAACTCTTATGAAAGACTTAAATTACAGATCCAAGAAGTACAGCGTACCCCAAAGAGAATAGATCCAAATAGACGTTCTCCAAGACACTAGTCAGAATGTCAGAGGTCAAAGAGAAAGAGAGGATCTTGAAAGCAGCAAGAGAAAAGCAATCCATCACATACAAGGGAAATCCAATAAGAATATGTGTAGATTTCTCAGCAGAAACCATGGAGGCAAGAAGACAGTGGGATGATATATTTAAATTACTAAAAGAGAAAAACTGCCAACCAAGACTTCTATATACAGCAAAATTGTCCTTCAAAAATCAGGGAGAAATTAAAACATTCTCAGACAAAAAGTCACTGAGAGAATTTGTGACCAAGAGACCAGCTCTGCAGGAAATGCTAAAGGGAGCACTAGAGACAGATACGAAAAGACAGAAGAGAGAGGTGTGGAGAAGAGTGTAGAAAGAAGGAAAATCAGATATGATACATATAATACAAAAAGCAAAATGGTAGAGGAAAATATTATCCAAACAGTAATAACACTAAATGTTAATGGACTGAATTCCCCAATCAAAAGGCATAGACTGGCAGAATGGATTAAAAAACAGGATCTTTCTATATGCTGTCTACAGGAAACACATCTTAGACCCAAAGATAAACATAGGTTGAAAGTGAAAGGTTGGGAAAAGATATTTCATGCAAATAACAATCAGAAAAGAGCAGGAGTGGCTATACTAATATCCAACAAATTAGACTTCAAATGTAAAACAGTTAAAAGAGACAAAGAAGGACACTATCTACTAATAAAAGGAACAATTAAACAAGAAGACATAACAATCATAAATATTTATGCACCGAACCAGAATGCCCCAAAATACGTGAGGAATACATTGCAAACACTGAAAAGGGAAATAGACACATATACCATAATAGTTGGAGACTTCAATTCACCACTCTCATCAATGGACAGAACATCTAGACAGAGGATCAATAAAGAAATAGAGAATTTGAATATTACTATAAATGAGCTAGACTTAACAGACATTTATAGGACATTACACCCCACAACAGCAGGATACACCTTTTTCTCAAGTGCTCATGGATCATTCTCAAAGATAGACCATATGCTGGGTCACAAAACAAGTCTTAACAAATTTAAAAAGATTGAAATAATACACAACACTTTCTCAGATCATAAAGGAATGAAGTTGGAAATCAATAATAAGTGGAGTGCCAGAAAATTCACAAATACGTGGAGGCTCAACAACACACTCTTAAACAACGAGTGGGTCAAGGAAGAAGTGCAAGAGAAATTAGTAAATATCTCAAGGCGAATGAAAATGAAAACACAACATATCAAAACCTATGGGACGCAGCAAAGGCAGTGCTAAGAGGGAAATTTATTGCCCTAAATGCCTATATCAGAAAAGAAGAAAAGGCAAAAATGCAGGAATTAACTGTCCACTTGGAAGAACTGGAGAAAGAACAGCAAACTAACCCCAAAGCAAGCAAAAGGAAAGAAATAACAAAGATTAGAGCAGAAATAAATGAAATTGAAAACATGAAAACAATAGAGAAAATCGATAAGACCAGAAGTTGGTTCTATGAGAAAATCAATCAGATTGATGGGCCCTTAGCAAGATCGACAAAAAGAAGAAGAGAGAGGATGCAAATAAATAAGATCAGAAATGAAAGAGGAGACATAATCACTGACCTCACAGAAATAAAGGAGGTAATAACAGGATACTATGAACAACTTTATGCTAATAAATACAACAATTTAGATGAAATGGACGGGTTCCTGGAAAGACATGAACAACCAACTTTGACTCAAGAAGAAATAGATGACCTCAACAAACCAGTCACAAGTAAAGAAATTGAATCAGTCATTCAAAAGCTTCGTAAAAAGAAAAGTCCAGGACCTGATGGCTTCACATGTGAATTCTACCAAACATTCCAGAAAGAATTAGTACCAACTCTCCTCAAACTCTTCAAAAAAATTGAAGTGGAGGGAAAGCTACCTAATTCATTCTATGAAGCCAACATCACCCTCATACCAAAACCAGGCAAAGATATTACAAAAAAAGAAAACTACAGACCAATCTCTCTAATGAATATAGATGCAAAAATCCTCAACAAAATTCTAGCAAATCGAATCCAACAACACATTAAAAGAATTATACATCATGTCCAAGTAGGATTCATCCCAGGTATGCAAGGATGGTTCAACATAAGACAATCAATTAATGTAATACACCATATCAACAAATCAAAGCAGAAAAATCACATGATCATCAATTGACGCAGAGAAGGCATTTGACAAGATTCAACATCCTTTCCTGTTGAAAACACTTCAAAAGATAGGAATACAAGGGACCTTCCTTAAAATGATAGAGGGAATATATGAAAAACCCACAGCTAATATCATCGTCAATGGGGAAAAATTGAAAACTTTCCCCCTAAGATCAGGAACAAGACAAGGATGTCCATTATCACCACTATTATTCAACATCATGTTGGAGGTTCTAGCCAGAGCAATTAGACAAGAAAAAGAAATACAAGGCATCAAAATTGGAAAGGAAGAAGTAAAACTATCACTGTTTGCAGATGATATGATATTATACATCGAAAACCTGGAAAAATCCACAACAAAATGATTAGAGCTAATAAATGAGTACAGCAAAGTAGCAGGTTACAAGATCAACATTCAAAAATCTGTAGCATTTCTATACACTAGCAATGAACAAGCGGAGGGGGAAATCAAGAAATGAATCCCATTTACAATTGTAACTAAAAGAATAAAATACCTAGGAATAAATTTAACTAAAGAGACAAAAAAACTATACAAAGAAAAGTACAAAAAACTGTTAAAAGAAATCACAGAAGACCTAAATGGATGGAAGGGCATACCGTGTTCATGGATTGGAAGACTAAATATAGTTAAGATGTCAATTCTACCTAAATTGATTTACAGATTCAATGCAATACCAATCAAAATCCCAACAACTTATTTTTCAGAAATAGAAAAACCAAAAAGCAAATTTATCTGGAAGGGCAGGGTACCCCGAATTACTAAAAGTATCTTGAGGAAAAAAAACGAAGCTGGAGGTCTCACGCTGCCGGACTTTAAGGCATATTATGAAGCCACAGTGGTCAAAACAGCATGGTATTGGCATAAAGACAGATATATCGACCAATGGAATCGAATAGAGTGCTCAGATATAGACCCTCTCATCTATGGATATTTGATCTTTGATAAGGCAGTCAAGCCAACTCACCTGGGGCAGAACAGTCTCTTCAATAAATGGTGCCTAGAGAACTGGATATCCATATGCAAAAGAATGAAAGAAGACCCATATTTACTCACACCCTATACAAAAGTTAACTCATAATGGATCAAAGATCTAAACATTAGGTCTAAGACCATAAAACAGTTAGAAAAGAAAATGTATGGAGATATCTTATGAATCTTACAATTGGAGGTGGTTTTATGGACCTTAAACCTAAAGCAAGAGCACTGAAGAAGGAAATAAATAAATGGGAACTCCTCAAAATTAAACACTTTTGTGCATCAAAGAACTTCATCAAGAAAGTAGAAAGACAGCCTACACAATGGGAGACAATATTTGGAAATGACATATCAGATAAAGGTCTAGTATCCAGAATTTATAAAGAGATTGTTCAACTCAACAACAAAAAGACAGCCAACCCAATTACAAAATGGGAAAAAGACTTGAACAGACACCTCTCAGAAGAGGAAATACGGATGGCCAAGAGGCACATGAAGAGATGCTCAATGTCCCTGGCCATTAGAGAAATGCAAATCAAAACCACAATGAGATATCATCTCACACCCACCAGAATGGCCATTAACAACAAAACAGAAAATGACAAGGGCTGGAGAGGATGCGGTGAAAGAGGCACACTTATCCACTCTTGGTGGGAATGTCAAATGGTGCAACCACTGTGGAAGGCAGTATGGCAGTTCCTCAAAAAGCTGAATATAGAATTGCCATACGACCCAGCAATACCATTGCTGGGAATCTACTCAAAGGAATTAAGGGCAAAAACTCAAACGGACATTTGCACACCAATGCTTATAGCAGCGTTATTTACAATTGCAAAGAGATGGAAACAGCCAAAATGTCCATCAACAGACGAGTGGCTAAACAAACTGTGGTATATACATACGATGGAATATTATGCAGCTTTAAGACAGGATAAACTTATGAAGCATGTAATAACATGGATGGACCTAGAGAACATTATGCTGAGTGAGTCTAGCCAAAAACTAAAAGACAAATACTGTATGGTCCCAGTGATGTGAATCGACATTCGAGAATAAATTTGGAATATGTCATTGGTAACAGAGTCCAGCAGGAGTTAGAAACAGGGTAAGATAATGGGTAATTGGAGCTGAAGGGATACAGACTGTGCAGAAGGACTAGATACAAAAACTCAAAAATGGACAGCACAATAATACCTAATTGTAAAGTAATCATGTTAAAACACTGAATGAAGCTGCATCTGAACTATAGGTTTTTGTTTTGTTTTGTTTTGTTTTGTTTTGTTTTACTATTGTTACTTTTATTTTTTTCTCTATATTAACATTCTATATCTTTTTCGGTTATATTGCTAGTTCTTCTAAACCGATGCAAATGTACTAAGAAACGATGATCATGCATCTATGTGATGATGTTAAGAATTACTGATTGCATATGTAGAATGGTATGATTTCTAAATGTTGGGTTAATTTCTTTTTTTCCGTTAATTAATAAAATAAATAAATAAATAAAAAAGAAGAAATAGATGACCTCAACAAACCAATCACAAGTAAAGAAATTGAATCAGTCATTCAAAAGCTTCGTAAAAAGAAAAGTCCAGGACCTGATGGCTTCACATGTGAATTCTACCAAACATTCCAGAAAGAATTAATACCAACCCTGCTCAAACTCTTCAAAAAAATTAAGTGGAGGGAAAGCTACCTAATTCATTCTATGAAGCCAACATCACCCTCATACCAAAACCAGGAAAGATATTACAAAAAAAGAAAACTACAGACCAATCTCTCTAATGAATATAGGTGCAAAAATTCTCAACAAAATTCTAGCAAATCGAATCCAGCAACACATTAAAAGAATTATACATCATGTCCAAGTAGGATTCATCCCAGCTATGCAAGGATGGTTCAACATAAGAAAATCAATTAATGGAATACACCATATCAACAAATCAAGGCAGAAAGATCACATGATCATCTCAATTGATGCAGAGAAGGCATTTGACAAGATTCAACATCCTTTCCTGTTGAAAACACTTCAAAGGATAGGAATACAAGGGAACCTCCTTAAAATGATAGAGGGAATATATGAAAAACCCACAGCTAATATCATCCTCAATGGAGAAAACCTGAAAACTTTCTCTCTAAGATCAGGAACAAGACAAGGATGTCCACTATCACCACTGTTATTCAACATCGTGTTGGAAGTTCTAGCCAGAGCAATTAGACAAGAAAAAGAAATACAAGGCATCAAAATTGGAAAGGAAGAAGTTACACTCTTACTGTTTGCAGATGATATGATACTATATGTCGAAAACCCTGAAAAATCCACAGCAAAACTACTAGAGCTAATAAACGAGTACAGCAAAGTGGCAGGTTACAAGATCAACATTCAAAAATCTGTAGTGTTTCTATACACTAGTAATGAACAAGCTGAGGGGGAAATCAAGAAATGAATTCCTGGCGGGCCGCGGTGGCTCAGCGGGCAAAGTGCTTGCCTGCTATGCCGGAGGACCTCGGTTCGATTCCCGGCCCCAGCCCATGTAACAAAAACGGAGAAACAGAATACAATAAAACAAGAAAATGTTTAAAAATGTTTCCCTTTCTTCCTTCCTTCCTTCCTTCTATCCTTCCTTCCTTCTCTCTGTCTTTCCTTTAAAAAAAAAAAAAAAAAAAAAAAAAAAAAAAAAAAAAGAAATGAATTCCATTTACAATCGCAACTAAAAGAATAAAATACTTAGGAATAAATTTAACTAAAGAGATAAAAGACCTATACAAAGAAAACTACAAGAAACTGTTAAAAGAAATTACAGAAGACCTAAATAGATGGAAGAGCATACCATGTTCATGGATTGGAAGACTAAATATAGTTAAGATGTCAATTCTACCTAAATTGATTTACAGATTCAATGCAATACCAATCAAAATCCCAACAACTTACTTTTCAGAAATAGAAAAACCAATAAGCAAGTTTATCTGGAAGGGCAGGGTGCCCCGAATTGCTAAAAGTATCTTGAGGTAAATAAACAAAGTTGGAGGTCTCACGCTGCCTGGCTTTAAGGCATATTATGAAGCCACAGTGGTCAAAACAGCATGGTACTGGCATAAAGATAGATATATTGACCAATAGAATCGAATGGAGTGCTCAGATATAAACCCTCTCATCTGTGGACATTTGATCTTTGATAAGGCATTCAAGCCAACTCATTTGGGACAGAACAGTCTCTTCAATAAATGGTGCCTAGAGAACTGGATATCCATATGCAAAAGAATGAAAGAGGACCTGTATCTCATACCCTATACAAAAATTAACTCATAATGGATCAAAGATCTAAACATTAGGCCTAAGACCATAAAACAGAGGAAAATGTAGGGAGATAGCTTATAAATCTTATAATTGGAGGTCGTTTTATGGACCTTAAACCTAAAGCAAGAGCACTGAAGAAATAAATAAATAAATGGGAGCTCCTCAAAATTAAACACTTTTGTGCATCAAAGAACTTCATCAAGAAAGTAAAAAGACAGCCTACACAATGGGAGACAATATTTGGAAACGATATATCAGATAAAGTTTTAGTATCCAGAATTTATAAAGAGATTGTTCAACTCAACAACATAAAGACAGCCAATCCAATTACAAAATGGGAAAAAGACTTGAACAGACACTACTCAGAAGAGGAAATACAAATGACCAAAAGGCACATGAAGAGATGCTCAACGTCCCTGGCCATTAGAGAAATGCAAATCAAAATCACAATGAGATATCATCTCACACCCACCAGAATGGTCATTATCAGCAAAACAGAAAATGACAAGTACTGGAGAGGATGTGGAGAAAGAGGCACACTTATTCACTGTTGGTGGGAATGTCAAATGGTGCAACCATTGTGGAAGGCAGTATGGCAGTTCCTCAAAAAGATGAATATAGAATTGCCATATGACCCAGCAATACCATTGCTAGGTATCTACTCAGAGGACTTGAGGGCAAAGACACAAATGGACATTTGCACACCAATGTTTATAGCAGCATTATTTACAATTGCAAGGAGATGGAAACAGCCAAAGTGTCCATCAACAGATGAGTGGCTAAACAAACTGTGGTATATACATACAATGGAATATTATGCAGCTTTAAGACAGAATAAACTTATGAAGTATGTACCAACATGGATGGACCTTGAGAACATTATCCTGAGTGAGACTAGCCAAAAACTAAAAGACAAATACTGTATGGTCTCACTGATATGAACTGACATTAGTGAATAAACTTGGAATATGTTTTGGTTACAGAGACCATCAGGGGATAGAAATAGGGTAAGATATTGGGTAATTGGAGCCGAAGGGATACAGACTGCATGACAGGACTGGATACAAAAACTCAGAAATGGACAGCACAATACTACCTAACTGTAATGTAATTATGTTAAAACACTGAATGAAGCTGCATGTGAGAATGATAGAGGGAGGAGGGCTGGGGACATAAATGAAATCAGAAAGAAAGATAAACATTACAGATTGAGATGGTATAATCTAGGAATGCCTAGAGTGTATAATAATAGTGAAATGTACAATGTACAAATTTTTAAAATGTTTTTGCATGAGGAAGAACAAAGGAATGTCATTATTGCAGGGTGCTGAGAATAGATGGTAATTAATATTTTAAAATGTCACCTTATGTGTGAGACTAAAGCAAAAAATATTTATTTGTTACAAAATTTATATTTTGACTAGAGCATTTCCTAATATAACTCATGTAGATAGTTTGATTGAACATCATAAGTACTTGGAATCTCAGGTAGCACATGATTTGGTTGGTTTGTCCAGAGTGATGCCCCGATGAATCCCAGAATGATTTGATCAGTGACTGGAAACGTATTTGCAAGCCCCCTTCGGGGAATGGTGAGAGCAGGGAGAAATTCAACTTCCCCAAGTTGAATTCTTGATATTCTCACAAGCAGTGTTGACAACCAAAGCTATAGGCTGAGCCCCCAGTCTTGGGGTTTGTTCATATGAAACTTAACCCCACAAAGGATAGGTCAAGGCTACTTAAAATTTAGGCCTAAGAGTCACCTCCAAGAGAGCCTCTTTTGTTGCTCAGATGTGGCCTCTCTCTCCAGCCAACACAACAAGCAAACTCACCATCCTCCCCCTGTCTACGTGGGACATGACTCCCAGGGGTGTGGACCTTCCTGGCAACGTGGAACAGAGATCCTGGAATGAGCTGAGACTCAGCATCAAAAGACTGAGAAAAACCCTAGAATGAGCTGAGAATTAACATCAAGGGATTGAGAGAAACTTCTCGACCAAAAGGGGAAGAGTGAAATGAGACAAAATCTGAGAGATTCCAGAGTCGAGAGGTTATCCTGGAGGTTATTCTTACGCATCAAATAGATATCACCTTGTTGTTCAAGATGTAGTGGAGAGGCTGGAGGGAACTGCCTGAAAATGTAGAGCTGTGTTCCAGTAGCCATGTTTCTTGATGATGATTGAACAATGATATAGCTTCCACAATGAGACTCTGTGAATGTGAAAACCTTGTGTCTGATGCTCCTTTTAGCTACTATATCAACAGAAGAGTAGAACATATGGAATAAAAATAAATAATAGGGGGAACAAATGTTAAAATAAATTTAGTTTGAAATGCTAGTGGTAAATGAAAGCGAGGGGTAAGGGGTATGTTATGTATAATCTTTTTTTTCTCAATTACCATTTTATTTCTTTTTCTGTTGTCTTTTTATTTCTTTTTCTAAATCGACGCAAATGTTCTAAGAAATGATGAATATGCAACTATGTGATGATATTAAGAATTACTGATTATATATGTAGAATGAAATGATATCTTAATGTTTCGTTTGTAAATTTTTTTTAATTCATAAAAAAAAGTTTAAAAAAAAAAAAGAAGGCTCATGGCAATGTGTGCTGGGTTCTTTGCCCACATGTAGGTATCTATGCTCTCTGTTGGCACTCCAGGCATCTCCAAACATCTATATCTCTGTCAGCACTGAAGCAACTGTTCTCCAAGCATTTGCATCTCAGGTTTCTTCAAAATGTTTACATTTTTCAATCATCTTGTTTTTGTACAGTATTAGTGGCCTAAATTATTTTACTGCCCCATTTTTGCAAATTAAATGAAATTATAAAAGAGGATTCTGACAGCAAGTATTTTGTACATATATATACATGTGGTGTCCAAATAAAAATAATGAATAATAAAGACTAAAAAAAATGTTTCCTCTTTTAAAGGACACTAGTAAACTAATCAAGACCCAACTTGAATGAGTGGAGTCACACCTCCGTCTAATCAAAAGATCACACCCACAATTAGGTATGTCACATCTCCATGGAGATAACCTAATCAGAAGTTCCTGCCCTGTAATATTGAATCAGGACTAAAAGAAACAGCTGCCTCCACAAGATTGGATCAGGATTAAAACATGGCTTTTCTGGGGTACACAATAGTTCCAAGCTGGCACAGGCAGCATTGGGAAAAGCCAGCCCTATGTCCACTTGCTACTTTTGCAATGTTAGACAAAGAGAGAGAGATAGGGAGAGAGAGACAAAGAGGAAATGGGAGCAAGTTAAAATGGACCCAGACACCCTTCAATTCTGCACCATGGAAAGAGGAGAGAGTGTTTAAAACAACCTTTCCCATCCTCACCCCCGAAAAGTGACATTTTAATTCTAGTAAACTTGGCCCAATATGAGTCCTAGAATTTAAGCAATCCATGGCAGCTTTCCTTCTTGAGAGCTGCAAAGAAGAGGGGAGAAAGATGAGGGATAGGGAGAGATTTGACTCTCTTCTGAAGCCTTCTCTGTATAATACTCACAGACCTACTACAGCAGGAATTAATTTAGCAAAGAATCTCAAAGGGGTTGAAGTAAACCAGAATTTCTGGTGAACTCTGTGTAGACTAGACTATTTATCTTGGTCCACAACCAGGTTTCTGGTTTCAAAATAGCTCTCCTGCCTCTCTTGTGATTATATCATTGGGTCCACCCAAACAATCCAGCATAATCTCCCCATCTCAAGATCCTTAACATAATCACTTTGAAGAATGTCTTTTCTATATTCACAGGTTTTGGAGGTTAGGACATGAACATCTTTGGGGACCATTATTCAGCTACCACAGAAATAACTGGAGACTCACCTTGCTTTCCCCCAGATGGACAGCCAGATTTCCTGACATCATTTATTATGATCCTTCTTCCCCTCTGATTCAAAATGCTACCTTTATCCTAAATGTTCAATTCTTAGGTTGATTTCTGGGTTCCCTTTTCTAAGTCATTGATTTGTCTATCTGTTCATGGCCTAGTGCCAATCTATTTTAATTCAGTAGCAGTTACACTAAATTAAAGGCACCATATTATTTTCCTCCTATTGCATTTGCAAAAATAATAATTGCTTATGTTTGTTGGCACTTACATTGAATCCTATATAATAGCTGAGTTTTGACTGCTTTTGACCTATAAAATTGTTAATTTCATATAGTCCAACCTGAGAATTAAGGCATTTGCTAAGCACTTAACATATATTAATTTACTAAATTTGTTCAATGACCCATGAGGTGGTGAAACTGAGATTATATGTGATGGAACTGAAGTACAGAGAGATTCCTGAGTTCACACAGTTAGAATCCTCAGAAATGTGATTCTATATTGAGGTGCTTTGATGCTAAACCCTGTGATTTTAACTACCACCTTCACAGGCTCTCCAAAAAGGAAAAATAATTGTCAATGTGTACTGTTGGCAGAGATGTAGGAAAAACTCATGGACTGGTATTAAATGTATAAATTGCTGCAAATTTTCTGGGAAATAAATTACTGCCACATAGCAGCATTTTAAATATGCATGTCTTTTGACATCAATTCAACTTCTAAGAATTTATCCCAATGATTCTAAGAGTTCAGAAGTACAAAGGAATATATATTCCTCTGCATGTCTATAACAATGAAACACCAGCAGTAAACTAAAGTCTCATCCATAGGGGAATTGGTTAAATAAATTATACCACATCCACACAATGCAGCCAACAATAAGGATTGTGGGTATCTAAATTCTCGGACATGGACATCATTGGAAGCCATTGGGGCCTGTTATGGAAATATTCAGCTAGTTCTTTTCTAGTCATAGGGCTGACCTTACACGGAGATATGGTTGGCAGTTACCTAGTAATAACATCTGAGACTCAGAAAAACTCCCTGACCACCCTCACTTCGAAATTTACCTTTCCTGCTCAAGCCTGATACTCTCCCACATATTCCTTTAGGTTGATCTTTGCTTCCTGAGCTCCACCTTCCCCACTGCAGTGCTGTGCTCTGAGAGGCTGTAACCAATGATTTCTAACCACTCAGGATAAAGGTATTGGATGCTTTGCTTTCATGGGAATATGGGGTGGCAGTCTGAGACCATCAAGTACTTTAGTAGGTACCTGAAATATAGAAACGAATAAAGGGAAGTGGACAGAAAGAAGCTAAAGTTTGTTGAACACCTTCTGAGGACACCAGAGCCTCACATCATGTGTAGGTGAGGTTCCAAAGATGAATATGGTCAAATTTAATCTTGAAAGCTCCTTAAACTGCTCAGAAAATAGTGCAAACAGGATCATATATTCATTCTTTTATGGTAATAAGTACATATCAATGTCAAAATTACAGCATACATATGTAATAAAATTGCATATATAAGAAGAATACTTTGAAGTGTTTGATTACATAAAAGAAGGCAAAGTGGAAAAATGGCAAATGTTGAATTCTCATAAGTTAATTATGAGGCAGTTCCCACTATAGTTTACATAATTTAATACTTAAAACAACACTGAAGAGTGATCATTGCTAATCTTATTTTTAGAAATGTTAACTGAGGCTCAGAAAGGTTAACTAATTTTCCCAAGGTCACACAGCTAGTAAGTACCAGAGACAGGATTTGAGCCTAAGCTTGCCAGCTCCAAGATCAATATTTTTTCCACTTTATCATAGTGCCAGCCTTCCTAACTTCTGCCCCAAAAAGTGTTGGTGCACACCTCAAATCATGAATTTTACAATTTTGCCCTAAACTGGCCTTGGCCTTACCCACATGAATGTTTAGTTGTATTTAAATGCAAAAAATTATCTCATGGTGTCATTTATGGGGTCATAGAATGAGGGCAGCCTCTCCTACAAATCCAAGTTTATCTATTCCCTCAAATTTAGTAGCTATAAACAAAGGAGAGCCCTATTTTTCATTCCTTTTGAGTCCATTATTTTTTATCACTTGCTTTTTTTTATTGTACGCTGTATGGCAGGGTCACATTTCATTCTTTTTTCATGTTAGTATCCTGTTATTGCAGCACCATTTGGTGAACTGGGGGTAGGGGGAGGGGAGGGGGGAATGCATGGGCCCTATCACTTGCTTTTAATCCAAAAGTATTCCGGATGGACTTTAGGCTGAAATATGAACCCTAGCAAGTAAACTAAGGATAGAAAGCATGATGACCTTCACTCATAAGGAATAAGAGAACTGGAATTTAGCTTCCAAATAAATTTTGAAACATTAAAAGGTTGTCCTGTCCATAAATCATGATCTAGACAAACTCTTCCCACTAACCTAGGAAATAATTGAGGGAGCTTCTATCTGAGACTTTGGGTGTTAGAAAATGCCACTCGTTAGAAATCAAAGCCCAAGACTTGAATTTAAACTACCAGAACTCTAAGCATATAAGGTTACAAATTAACATAAAAACTGGTCAGACCCGAATCAGGACCATTCCAGCCAATCCTAAAGAATAGCTAAGATTCTATTGATATAAGATTCCGCAAGGGTACATTCACTAGAATGTCCAGAAACCTACAACCTCCCGATGGGTCCCTGGTCCAGATTAGTCCTGAAACCTAGAGGGCCCACTTTCTCCAGAGCATCACATAGTTCCATCTCCCTACCCCATGTTAGTGACAGACCCTTCCAACATGAAAAAGTTAGAATGGCCATAGCCCAAACACCCCTAAAGAGACAGCAGAAAAATCAAAGGTGATGGTGGAGTTATACGGAGAAAATAGGATTCAATAAATGAATATGATTGCTGAATCATTAAATTGATATTTCATTTAGTCTCTTAGAGCAGCTAGAAGTAAAAACCAAAAAATGGTGGGGTTGCTACCCATGTCAAACTCTGAAATATGTTCTACAACTAATTGTGGTGCTGTGCTTTGAAATGTATTGCTTTTCTGTATATATGTTATTTTTCACAAAAAAGAAAAAAGTCAATTGTGATGATAAAAAATATTTATGCCTTCTAGCCTTCTATATTCTGGAGCAGATAGAAGGAAAGATCTCAGAGGATCCTATGGTAGCCCATGACAAACTCTGGGATCTGTCCTGTAACTCCTTGTTGAAGAGTGCTTTGAAAACTATTGCTTTTTTCTTTCTTTGCTTTGTGCATATGTAATATGATACAATCATAAAGTTTAAAAAATTATAGGGGTAAATAAAGGGTAAAAATCTAGGTAGGTTGAAATACTGGTGGTCAATGAGAGGGAAGGATAAAGGGTATGGGATATATGAGTTTTCTATTTTTCTGGAGTGATAAAAATGTTGTAAAAAGGACCATGGTGATTAATACACAACTATGTGATGATATTGTGAGCCATTGATTGTATAATATCATTGGGCTGTATGTATGTGAAGATTTCTCAATAAAAATATCTTCAAAAGAAAAATTGGTCAGAACTATTGACACCCTCAAGGATCTCACAGAACTAAACTGGGAACTGTCCAGAGGAGACACTTCCACTTCCCAAGGCTCATGAGAGAGTCACAGTTAGAACAACTTTTACATAGATGGTAATTAATATTTTAAAATTTTAACTTATGTGTGAGACTAAAGCAAAAAATGTTTATTTGGTACAAAATTTATATTTTGACTAGTGCAGTTCTTAATATACCTTATGTAGACAGCTTAATTGAGCACCATAAGTACATGGAACCTTGAGTAGGGCCTGAGATTTGGTTGGTTTGTCCAGAGTGATGCCCTGATAAATCCCAGAGTGATTTGAACAGTGAATAAAAAAGTATTTGCAAAGTCCCCTTGGGGGAATGGTGAGAAAGGGGAGAAATTCAACTTTCTCAAGTTGAATTCTTGATATTCTCACAAGCAGTTCAGACAACCAAAGCTATAGGCTGAGCCCCAATCTTGGGGTTTGTTCATATGAGACAACCCCACAAAGGATAGGTCAAGCCTACTTAAAATTAGGCCCAAGAGTCATCCCCAAGAGAACCTCTTTGCAGCTCATATGTAGCCTTTCTCTCCAGCCAACACAACAAGCAAACTCACTGCCCTCCCCCTGTCTACGTGGGACATAGCTCCCAGGGTTGCAGACCTTCCTGGCAACGTGGGACAGAAATCCTAGAATGAGCTGGGACTCAGCATCAAGGGATTGAGAAAACCTTCTCGACCAAAAGGGGAAAGAGTGAAATGAGACAAAATGAAGTGTCAATGGCTGAGAGATTCCAAACAGAGTCGAGAGGTTATCCTAGAAGTTATTCTTATGCATTAAATAGATATCACCTTGTTAGTCAAGATGTAATGGAGAGGCTGGAGGGAACTGCCTGAAAATGTAGAGCTGTGTTCCAGTAGCCATGTTTCTTGAAGATGATTGTATAATGATACAGCTTTCACAATGTGACTGTGTGATTGTGGAAACTTTGTGTCTGATGCTCCTTTTATCCACCTTGTCAACAGACAAGTAAAACAAATGGAATAAAAAATAAATAATAGGGGAAACAAATGTTAAAATAAATTTAGATTGAAATGCTAGTGATCAATGAAAGGGAGGGGTAAGGGGTATGGTATGTATGCTTTTTTTTCCTGTTGTCTTTATTTCTTTTTCTGAATTGATGCAAATGTTCTAAGAAATTATCATGATGATGAATATAAAACTATGTGATGATATTGTGAATTACTGATTATATCTGTAGAATGGAATGGTCGTAAGTTAAGAATGTTTGCGTTTCTTTGTTGCTATCTTTTTTTAATTAAAAAATTAATTAAAAAATCAAATTTCACCTCAAACGAGTTTATAACCAAGAATTCAAATCACACAATTTGATCTGTACCAATATTAGGAAGAGTCAGCAGCCACAGCAAACAGGAGTGTTCCTATTTTCTTATTTCAGAACTAGAAATGTAGATAATCTGAAAGATGATGAGAGTTTTCTGCTTTCACATAGCATTTTACATTGCTTCATTGTGGGATGGAAGTATCAGTTAACCGAGTTTCTGTTACTTGGGGAGAAGCACTGAGTGGAGAGATATAGCATAGCCCATCTTCCAAAATGTGAGCACAGCAGATGTGAACCTAACTGGGCCAGGATAATTTGACTCCAAAAATTTGGAGAGCAGAATTAAGGGTTCTTCTATACCCAGGAATTCTCTAAGAGTCAGAATCATGGGTCTCAGTCATTTGCTCCAAACAAATGTGAGGATTAAGATTAGGAAGGAACCACGGTGAGAGGAGTGGAAGATGCTCTCTTTGTGTTCTACCTTCTATCAAAGACAAGGTGGAAAGTGTATTTTCAAATTCATTCTTTATTTAGTAAAAAGGAACATATTGCAGACCATTTTTCTATTAACCAAAAAGAGAATCAAAAGTATTTGAATTAATGGCTCATTTTTGTTTGTAAAACAAAATAAGCATTTTGATTTTAATTATGCTATATATGCATGAACTCAAGAAAAGATTAAAAACAGGTTGACTGCTGTGTGATGATAATTGTGAGCCATTGATTGTACACCATGTGTGGAATGTTTTTCTGTTAAGAATGTTTGTTGTATATGATAAAAATATTTTCAAAAACAAATAACTTTATTACTTATTCCTAAAAAAATAAAACAAAAAAAACAGGTTGACTGTTGGTGAATTCAAAGAGAAAACACTTGGAGAACAACTGAACAAAATTCAGAAATGAACATTTTTTTATTCCACAGTAGTTATTTGTGCTTAAAGTGTAAGCTTGCTATTAAATTACTCAGCTGTTTCCCACATTAACATCAAAGGATTAGAATATTTTATCAATGTTACCTGAGACAATTATACTTCCTGTTCTTGCTGAAATATTAATGACCCAACTGCAGGAGGAGAATTTCAAGTTTTTTTCATT
Organism: Tamandua tetradactyla; assembly: GCF_023851605.1. Taxonomy (NCBI): domain Eukaryota; kingdom Metazoa; phylum Chordata; class Mammalia; order Pilosa; family Myrmecophagidae; genus Tamandua; species Tamandua tetradactyla. Next base: position 57,384,348 of record NC_135345.1, read on the forward strand.
AGCTGGAGATAGCTTAAATACATTTCTATATTCCTAGTTGTTCAATGACAACTTTAAAACCATTAAGCTTGGCAGGCAAAGCAAATGGCCTTGGAAATGGCCCAGGTAATAGTTCAATCAGAGGATTAGAAGGACTAGCTTGTTTTTCAGTCTTCACCCCACCCCCTCCTCCCCCAAATCATGGGCTCATTCACACTACTTCCTCCCTCATGACCCCATTCTATGGGGAATTTGGAGGATTATTGAAATTGGTTTGTCAGCAAAACAAATCGATTTATTATATAAATACATATTTTACATGATACCTTAAATTTTTTTTCATTGGGAATATGTTATTAATATACTGATGGTACTACAAAATTAGTCCGTGTTTCATTAATCAATAGTTCAAAATGTAGGTTGTACCATTACAGGGAAGAAGTCAAAAAAAAAAGGTGGTACCTCTACATAATGGAATACTATACTAATACAAAGAAAACTCTTAATATACAGATACTAAAAAAACTTAGTTAAGATATATTGTTAATGCCAGAGATCCGGGTTCGATTCCTGGTGTCTGCCTATGTATATTACAATTATATATATATATATATAAATTTTATATTATATATAACATATATATATTTAACAATATATATGTATTGTTAAGCAAAAATAGTAAGTTACAAAATTTTATACTTCGGATGGGCTGCATAACTATATCTCAATAAAGTTGCATTAAAAAAAGAAAAAAAAAGCATCTGTTGTCTGTGAACAAGGAAACCTTGTAGTAGGAGAAAAACTGGCTAGAGTACAGAAATGGGATGACGATTTTCACTGTAAATCCTTTTATCTTAACTTTTGAATCATTAGAATGTATAAATTATTCAAAAATTAACTTATCTCCTATTTTTTTTTAAAGAATAACTTTACACTGAACATGCTGCCCAATACAATCATTGTTATTAATACAATCTTTTGTTAGGAATTTTCTACTGCACGTAAATGTGGATCACCATAACCTGTGACTTGGGGTATCTTTATTTAAAATTGCTGTGTTCTGCAATAAAACTGGTTCTTCAAATGGACAAAACTCACCAGATCCAAATCCGCAATTTAAAAAATAGTTTCCACAGCAGTCTTCAGCATCTTATTGATGAGGGAGAGACTATTTCAAACAATGAAGACCACTTCAAAAAGTTGGGGTGCAGTTCATAACAGGAATTCCATCTCAGAAAAGCTTGGCCCTGCTCTCCAAGTGTATTTGAATCTGTTAGGAGTTCAGGTGGGCCTGTTGGGTACATTTGTGTGCATGTATTGTACACATAAGTGCTGGACCTGCTTGGTACATGCATGTTTGTATATGGACGTGTACATACATGTGCATGTGTATCTGTGATATTTACCATTCAAACCTAAGACGCGGCCCCCATCATCAGGTTCTTCACATGTCAGGTGAGTTAGTGGAGAGAGTGCACACAAAGTCTATTCTGAGAGGAACTATATTCGTTTCACCACATATTGGGTGATTTACAACAACAGAAATTTATTCTCTTACAGTTCTGCAAAATAGAAGTCCAAAATCAAGGAGTCATTGGGGCCATACTCTTTCTGAAGAATCCTTTCTTATCTCTCTCCAGTTTCTGGTATTTGCATGCAGTCTTTGACATTCCTTGGCTTGGAATACGTGTGTCCCATTTCTATCTGTCTTCACATGATAGGTCTTTCTTCTATGTATGTCTTTAAATCTCCCTCTCCTTGAAGGACACCATTATGGGATTTAAGGCCCACCCTAATCCAATTTGACCTCATTTTAACCTGATTACACTTGGGAAAGGCCCTATTTCCAAATAAGGCCACATTCACAGGAACCTGAGAGTAGGACCTCAACATATTTTTGGGGGAAACACATATCTTTTTTCAGCAACTGCCTGGCTGGAGGCAGTGGTCTACTTGAACCACCATGGACGTAACATTGTGGTTGAACTAATCTCCTCATAAGGACCAAAGAGTCCCCAGAGTCTTTCAGAAATATGTAAGATAAGGAGCATGGAGGATTTGTAGGACGCTGGGATCTTACATTAAGAGGAGATGGCAAGTGTCAGTGAAATAGAGGATACAGAAGTAAGTTGTTTGATACTTGTATAATCGGTTGCTTTGCAATAAAATCAGTTTCATAATAAAGTTATGAAGTATGTAACCACATGAACAGACGTTAAGGACATTATGCTAAGTGAGATTAGCCAGAAACAAAAGGACAAATACTGTATGGTCTCACTGATATGAACTGACATTAGTGAATAAACTTGGAGAATTTCATTGGCAACAGAGACTATCAGGAGATGGAAATAGGGTAAGATATTGGGTAATTGGAGCTAAAGGGATACAGATTGTGCAACAGGACTGAATGTAAAAACTCAGAAATGGACAGCACAATACTACCTAACTGTAATACAATTATGTTAAAACACACTGAATGAAGCTGAATGTGAGAATGATAGAGAGAGGAATGTTGGGGGCACAAATGAAATCAGAAAGAAAGATAGACGATAAAGACTGAGATGGTACAACTAGGAATGTCTGGAGTGTATAATGATAGTGACTAAATGTACAAATTAAAAAAATGTTTTTGCATGAGGAAGAACAAAGGAATGTCATTACTGCAGGTTGCTGAAAATAGATAGTAATTAATATTTTACAATTTCAAAAAAAACAAATCAGTTTCATAAAAACACCCTATGGGCTTACTGTTTGAACAGCTTTACATGGCAAGACTAGCACCCAAAACTTAAGGCTGGCTTGGAGGTGGTAAGGAAGAAAGTCCATGCATCCTCTAGTTTGGGATGTTCATTCAATGAATCAATCCATTCCAAGGGACACAACTCCATGTCTCCGGTGGGGTGGGGCTCTCTGCCTCATAGAAACAGCTAGCTTAGTGCTTGTCAAGGCTTCACCACCCAACCCCTAGTGGCTTAATCCTTCAGGATGGTTCTGTAGCCAGTTTCAGAGGTTACCCCTGTGATAGCTCACACCAACGTGGGTTCTGAAAGATGCAGGTTGGAAATGGTTAGGAATCACAACAGACCGGAAGACAGAATGTTGCTGGCCCTGGGCTTGTGCAGTGCATGGATGGGTCTTCAACGTTCTTAAACACTGAGTTGGGAATCTTTGGACAAGACTTGAGATCTCTAAGCAGAGCCTGAGCTTTACGTTTTGGACTTTGTTATTGTTTTAAGAAAACACAAGTAAAACCATATTGCCTTTTGCAACTCTAAAAATATTTTGAAAAGAAAGAAAAAGAAAATTTAAGCTCAAATGGCAATTCTGCATATTTTACTAAATTATTTATATCCTTATCATTGTATTTTGTTATGATGTGTTGTATGCACTATTCATTTAATGTATTTGATAACTTCTATATACCTTAAAATCTATATGTAATCTTTTTTTATAGCCAAATCATCTGGAAAGTGATGGAATTAGATATACCTATTAAATTGTGTTTCTATTAAAGTAAAATGACTTTTTGATTGGCTATGAACTGAGCAAATTTTTGAAGTCTATTTTATGTCCCATAGGCATGATAAGTATTAAAAATTTATTCATGAATGGAATGATATGTTAATGTTTTTGTTTGTTTGAAAAAAAATTTATTCATGGTTCTACATAAAATCTCTGTTGTTCAATCAAGTAACCAGAGGGGAAATATGTTTTATGATTTGAACTAAAAACAAACAAACAGACAAACAAACCATATTGCCTTTTTACTTCCTGGTCTGCCTTACTAATATGCTAGTTAATAGAATCCACTTACCCCTCCCCAAATACCTGTCAACAAACCAGGAATCTCCTGTGATCCTCAACATTCTACTAGTGTTGTTTTTTCAGCCAATTCTGCTCAGACTATCAAGGAGGGAGGGAGACAGAGTGACACCTGGCATCTCTGGAGCATTGGTTTGGCACAGAAATAGGAGAGGGCATTGAGATGGAAAGCCTGGAGGTGGGACAGCAGGGCTGATTGCCAGGACTGGGCTTTCGGAGATAAGTTAGGGAGCTGGGCCAGTTTACTGTCCAGGAACCTGCTCTACATGCTGGGAGTCTGTTCAGCAATTTAAAAGCTGAACCTAAGCACTTTGGGTTTTTTTATTTGCTTGTTTGTTTAAACATAGTTATTTGTCTTGGGCTCCAGCTTCCTGCAGTAGCAGTTTCTGTCAGACCAGTTTGTTATAAAAGCACTTTGAAGAAACACCAGATGCCAGGAAGAAAGTAAAATAGTGGGGCTTAAAAAAATAATATGTTTTGTTTTTACATAACTGAGTTTTGGTTTCCACTCAAAGTTAAGTAAAGTTCTCTTCAGAATACTCATTGGTGGAGAAGGGGTTTCAGAAAAGGGAAACACCAAGAGCCTTGAAATTATAGACCCAACCCATGTAGTATTGGGCATGTTCCACTGCATCTGTGGGCTTTAAAACACAAAGGAAGAAAATACAGGTCAGTTGCGCTTCTTGTTATAATATCCATGATGAACAAGTTATCCAAATTTTAAATAAGGATAGATCCATCCCTGCCCCATTCTTCTCTGAAATTTCAAGTTCCTGGACTGCTTTAAGTGGATTTAAGCCCACCTCTTCTCTGAGAGAGAGATGGAGAGAAGTGTGTCAGTAGCAACTCCAGTGATGTCCCCATCACGCACCACTTTGCTAAAAATGACCTCATTCTTTTGCCTGCACCACGTGTAAACACTTTAAAAGACAGCTCATATATTAAATGGCTGTGTGTGGGTTTTTATTGCATGTTCTTAATATATCTGTCAGTGTTGCCTGGTTCAAGCTGAAAGGCTCCGTGGGTAGAGTTTCAATTTTAGGTTCATGTTGGACCTACAAACAGACATACAGGCTGGACAATGGTGTTGAGGGTCAGCAGTGTCCTAGTTACCACGAGAAATAGAGTAGAATTGTTTACATCAAACCTGAATTCAGAGCCACTGTGTAATGAGCCAGTAGGGGTTAAATACACTTTGATTATACTGTGAACTAAATAAATACAGCTTGAGCAATTGTGTTACCATTAAGCTTTCTGCAATGGTTCAAAACACTGAAAAGAGCAGAGGTACCAGGCCCTAGACCAGATGTTCTGTAGTTCTGCAGCTGAGAAGATGACAAGCAATCCCAAAAGATTAGAGGGTTTTGCTGTGGTCACTGTTGTACCATCTGCTCCATCCACACCTTGAATGTGGTGTCTCACTGTTAGGGACTGACTCATGCCCCTTCCCCCTCCAAAGGCATGTTCAGGCCCACACCTGTGGGTGTGAACCCATTTGTAAATAGAACCTTTGAAGATGTTATTTAAGTGTGCCCAAAGTGAACAGGAGTGGGCCTTAATTCAATATGGCTCAAGCAAAGAAAATAGGTTGCAAAAGAGAAGCCATAGTATGCTGGTTTGAAACTACCATGGACCCCAGAAAAGCCATGTTCTTTTAATTCAATATTGTGGGGGCAGGTTTATTGTTTGGGTGGGACCTTTTTTTTATATATGATTTTTTATTGCGAAATCTTCACACACACACTTTCTATACAAAGTGCCACAATCAATGGCTCACAATATCATCACATAGTTGTGTATTCATCATCATGATCATTTTTTGGAATATTTGCATCACTCCAGAAAGAGAAATAAAAAGAAAAAACTCTTACATACCATACACCTTACCCCTCCCTCTCATTGACCACTAGTATTTCCAGCTACCCAATTTATTTTACCCTTTGTCCCCCATAATTTAGTTATATATTTTAATCCACATTTTTTACTTATCTGTCCATACTCTGGATATAAGGAGCATCTTACACAAAGTTCTCATAATCATACAATCACATTGTAAATATTGTATCTTTATACAGTTGTCTTCAAGAATCTAGGCTACTGGAATACAGCTCAACAGTTTCAAGTACTTCCCTATAGCCACTCCAATACACCATAAAGTAAAAGGGGGATATTCATATAATGCATACAGATAACCTCTCTACTCTGTTTAAAATCTCTCAGCCACTGAAACTTTATTTTGTCTCACTTCTCTCTTCCCCTTTTTGGCCATGAAGATGTTCTCAATCTCTTGATGCCAGGTCCTGGCTCATCCAAGGATTCCTGTCCCATGTTGCCAGGGAGATTTATACCCCTAGGAGTCATGTTCCATGTAGGAGGGAAGGCGGTTCACTTGCTGAGTTGGCTTAGAGCGAGAGGCCACATCTGAGCAACAAAAGAGGTTCTCTCTAAGGCCTAATTTTAAGTAGGCTTATCCTATCCTTTGCAGGAATATGTTTCATAGGGGTGAACCCCAAGATAGAGGGCTTAACCTATTGATTTGGTTGTGGTCCCCACTGCTTGCGAGAGTATTAGAAATTCTCCAAATGGTGAAGTTAAATATTTCTTCTTTTCTCCCCATTCCCCCAAGGGGATTTTGCATGGGTGGGACCTTTTGATTAGCTTGTTTTCAGATATGTGACCCACCCATTGTGGGTGGGAGCTTTTGATTAAGTGGTTTCCATGGAGATAAGACCCTCCACCCAATCAAGGAGGGTCTTAACCCTTTTACTGGAGTCCTCTATGAAGAGAATAAAAAGCAGAAAACAGAGATAGCTCGGAGCTGACAGAGACCAGAGAGATGAAATAAAGACACAGACATTTGGAGATACTAAGCTAAGATATGAAACCCAGTGGCTGCCCCGGAGAAGCTAAGTGAAGAACCACTGGTGCTTAGAAAGAAAGCCCCTGGAAACAGGAGCCGAGAGAGCCATTTGAAACCAGAAGCCAAAAGGGAAGGACAGTAGATGTCGCCATGTGCCTTCCCATGTAACAGGGAAACCCCAGACACCATCAGCCTTTCTTCAAAGTAAAGGTATCTTTCACTGGGTGCCTTAATTTGGACACTTTCATGGCCTTAGGACTGTAAATTTGTAAATCACCTTTGAAATAGCCATCCATTTCTGGTATATTGCTGGGAATATACCAGAATGGTAAACATATGGTAAATGGTCAGAAGCTAGAAGTCAATGGAACCAGGAAGAGAAAGGAGAATGCCACCATGCGTATTGCCATGTGATGGAAAGGCTAAAGAATCCCAAAGACTTCTGGCCAGCCAGAAGATATTAAACCAAGGAAGAAGCAAGTCTTCTAACCTCTGAAATGGTGAGCCAATAAATTCCTGTAGTTAAGCCAACCCATTTTACAGTATTTGTTTTAGCAGCCAGAAATGGAAAACATGTACCTAGTCCCCAACACTCTATTCACCACCTTTCCTGCTTGTTGTAGAAGCAATGAAATCAGGCATTTGTAGTAGTACAATATTAAAAGGCAGTGGAGGAGGTGGGATTGGGATTGCAGAAAATTTTTGGAAATGGACCAATAGTGAATAGCAGTGGAATAAAATACTGCATGTGAAAGCCTGTTGTGCACTGCCTGGGATGTCACAGCTGCATTATGAGTGTTCACTACACCTTGATGAAGGTAGGTTATCAGTAGTGGGAAGTAAGGAGGTCTCAATTGCCTTTTACTAAGAATAACACTTATTAGTTTCTTTTCTTCCTGTCCTTTCTTTAAGCCACAAGCAGCAATAGCAATAGTCTTTTCTTTTTCTTTCCCATATCAGCACTGGAGGTGCTAATAAATATAAATACAAATGGGCCATTTGTAGTATTTAGGTTCAGGCAACTTGGCCACCTGATGGTGCCCAGTCGTTCTGTTGCTATGGACTAAATCATCAACATGTGAAATTCAGGTATGGCTGATTACTTCTGTGGCTGGCTAAGGGGAGTGTCTTCCACACTAAGTGAGGTTTTAAAGGAGAAGTCAGAAAAGAGGAGTTCAGAGCCAGCTCAGACCAGGACATTTGGAGATGCAGAAAGGACACATCCCAGGGAAAGCTGTTTGAACCAGAAGCCAGGAGAGAAGCCCAGCAGACATCATTGTATGCCTTCCCAAATTAGTAAATTTGGAACTAAACCAGCTGTGCCAATTTGAAAGGATGTACGTACCCTAGAAAAGCCATATTTTAATCTTATCCCATTGTGTAAAGGCAGCCATTTCTTCTAATCCCTATTCGGTACTGTATGTTTGAAACTTCAATTAGATTATCTTCCTGGAGATGTGACTCAATCAAGAGTGGTTGTTAAGGGGCAGGCCATGGTGGCTCAGCAGGCAGAGTTCTCACCTGCCATGCTGGAGACCTGGGTTTGTTCCCCAGTGCCTACCCATGTGAAAAAAAAAAAAAGAGAGAGGGAGAGAGAGGTTGTTAAACTGCATGAGGTGGAGACATGTCTCCACCCATTCCAGATGAGTCTTGATTAGTTTACTGGAATCCTATAAAAGAGGAAACATTTTGGAGAAAGGAGGAGATTCTGAAAGATCAGAGAATAACATAGCCATGAGAAGCAGAGAGTCCACCAGCCAGTGCCCTTTGGAGATGAAGAAGAAAAATGCTTCCCAGGGAGCTTCATGAAACAGGAAGCCCAGAGAGAAAGCTAGCAGATGACACCGTGTTTGCCACATGCCTTTTGCAGATGAGAGAAACCCTGACTGTGTTTGCCATGTGTTTTCTCACTTGAGAGAGAAACCATGAACTTCATCAGCCTTGTTGAACCAAAGTATCTTTCCCTGGATACCTTAGATTGGACATTTATATAGACTTGTTTTAATTGGGACATTTCTTCAGCCTTAGAACTGTAAACTTGCAACTTACTAATTCCCCTTTTTAAAAGCCATTCTGTTTCTGGTATATTGCATTCCAGCAGCTAGAAAACTAGAACAACAGCCTTTCAACAAAAGTAATCTATATGATAGTGGCCAGAATAATGGATACCTTCAAGGGGTGAAGAGTGTGTGTGTTTGTGTAAATTTACCAAGCCATCAAGCACTGCACTAAGATTTTGCACTTTACTGAGTATAGGTTGTACTTCAATTTTTTCTTCTTTTTTCCCTTCAATTTCTATTTTTTAAAAAATAAGCTATATGAGGGTACTGCGACAGAATTTTACCTGCCATGCTGGAGACCCAGGTTTGCTTCCTGGCGCCTGCCCATGTCAAAAAAAAAAAGAAAGAAAGAATATATGAGCCCCTTGGAGGGCAGTGTGATGGTTCTGCAGGAGGCTGGCCATATGATCCTGAAATCCCATTGCTCTGTATATATCTGGAGGAACTGAGTGTTCCTGTGGACAAGAGTGGACATTTGCACACTGATGTTTATGGCAGTGTTCTAGATTCACAATGAATGCATGTGGTCTAAGGGTACAACGACTGAGGAATGGAAGGGGGAACTATGGCGTATGCATATAATGGACTATTGAGTGGCCTGCTGCATGAAGGAATGAAGTTGTGAGGCATGCAACTAGGTGAATGAAACTTAAGGACTGTATGATGAATGAATGGCCAGAAACAAAAGACAAATACTATTATGCCTCATTCATATGAGCTAGCTGTAAAATAAAGACTTGATGAACTCAAAGAAAGGTTTATTGGTCTGGAACTGAACTTTCTGGAACACATAATCTAACTCAACTTATCTGTATAGCTCATTTGAACAATCAAAGCACAGGGAGCCCAGAATAAGAAAGAGGTCCTTTAATCCTGTACCGCTTAATGTAATGCCTGGATACATCCTAGAGTATATTAAGCAGATAATCAAAAAATATTGGTAAAGTCCCTTGAGGGGTGGAAGAAAAAATATGAAACTATTAAACTTTACCATCAGGAACCCCCCTGATACTGTGTCAAACTATAGAGGCACCAAAATCAATAGGCCATCCCTTGATCTTGAGGCTTACTCTTGTGAAGCTTATGTAGGCAGCAGAGATGCTTAGACTACCTATAGGTTTGCCTAAGAGTTACTTCTGGAGGACCTCTTTTGCTGCTCAGATATGACCTCACTCTCTCTCAGCCCAACGCTGCAAGTGAAATCATTGCCCTCCCCACTACATGGGACATGACATCCAGGGGTAAAAGTCTCCTTGGAGGCGTGAGACATGGCTCCCAGGGATGAGTCTGACCCTAGCATGGTGGAATCAACAATGCCTTCCTGACCAAAAGGGGAAAAGAACTATAACTAATAAAGTATCCATGACAGAGAGAGTTCAAATAGAGTTGAGAGGCTACACTGGAGGGTGCTCTTATGCAAGCTCAGTTAGACATTGCTACCTATCATAACCTACCAAGCCCCATCAAGGACCATTCCAACCTAAAGAATACCCAGGGCATTATATAAAATTCCACAAGGATTCCATGCACTAGTGTAACTTTCCAGAAACCTACATCTTCTAGATGGGTCCCTGGACCATATAAGTCCTGAAACCCAGAGAGCCCAGCCTCTCCAGAAGATCAAATAGTTTCATCTCCCTACCCCATATTAGTGACAGACCCATCCAATATGAAAAAATTAGGATGAGCATAGCCCAAATACCCCTAAAGAAAGAGATAAGAAAGATCAAAGGTGATGGTGGAATTATACAGAGAAGATAGGATTTAACAAATTAATATGATTTCTGAATCATTAAATTGATGTCTCTTTTAGCCTCCAGTATCTTAGAGCAGCTAGAAGTAAAAACCTAAAATTGTGGAATTGTCAAACTCGGAAATCTGTTCTATAACTAATTGTGGTGCTGTGCTTTGAAATTTATTGCTTTTTTGTATATATGTTCTTTTTCACAAAAAAAAAAGAAAGAAAAAAGTCGATTGTGGTGATAAAAAAGTATTTAAGCCTTCTAACCTCCTATATTCTGGAGCAGTTAGAAGAAAAAATCTGAGAGGATCATGTGGTAGCCCATGACAAACTCTGGGATCTGTCCTGTAACTACTTGTTGACAAGTACTTTGAAAACTATCACTTTTTCATTTCTTTGCTTTGTATCTATGTTATACTATACAATAAAGAAATGAAAAAAAAAAAAAACCCAGTGAACTGAAGTCAAGAGCATGGGTTATCAGGTTGGGGCTTATTGTAAAGGGACCTAGATTGTAAGCTCATATATATTCAAGAGTCGTCACTGTTACTTGCAAATTTTGAGATACTGAGCTGTTTTTATATAGCCTGGTCATTTTCACAAACTTCGGGTATATATGTGTCACCTGAGACTCAGAGTTAGAGCTCTGAAGCTATGAAAGTCAGCATTACCCCCTACAGAAACTGTTTAAAAAGTTGAAAAACAGGATCAGGCTTTGAGTAGAGATATGAATGAAGCTAATATGGATAGGGCTAAAGTATATCAGAATACAGTGTAAAGGATGATATCATCCACATTTTAAAATTTCAACTTCTGTGAGACCAAAGGAGAGATATTTATTTGGTGCAAAATTTATATTTTGGGTGGCACATTACCTAATTTAACTTGCATGGACAGTTTAATCGAACACCAAAAGTACATGGAATCTTGAATAGGGCATGAGAGCTTGTTGGTTTGTCCAGGTTAGTGTGATGCCCTGATATATCCCAGAGTAATTCAGGCAGAGAATAAAGTATTTGCAAAGTTCCCTTGAGGAACTGAGGGGAAAGGAGGAAATATTCAACCTCCCAATCTGGAGAATTTCTGATATTTTTACAAGCAGTGGGGACAACCAAATCAATAGGCAGAGCCATTGATCTTGGGATTTGCCCCTATGAAACTTATTCTGCAAAGGAGAAGCTAAGCCTACTTAAAATTATGCCTAAGACTCATGCCCAGAGAACCTCTTTTGTTGCTTCGATGTGGCCCCTCTCTAAACCAACTCAGCAGGTGAATTCACTGCCCTCCCCCCTAAGTGGGACCTGACTCCAAGGGATGAGCTGGGACATGACATCGTGGGTTAGAGAAAGACTGTTTGACCAAAAGTGGGAAGAGAGAACTGAGACAAAATAAAATTTCAGTGACTGAGAGATTTCAAGCAAAATCAAGAGGTTATCTTTGTGTATTATATAGGTATCCCTTTTTGCTTTATGGTATATTGGAGTGGCTGGACGGAAGTACCTGAAAGTGTTGAGCTGTGTTCCAGTAGTCTAGATTCTTGAAGATGACTGTATAAAGATATAACTTTTACAATGTGACTGTGTGATTGTGAAAACCTTGTGTCTGATGCTCCTTTTATCCAGGGTATGGACAGATGAGTAAAAAAAAATATGGATTAAAAATAAATAAATAATAGGGGAGATAAGGAATAAAATGAATTGGGTAGATGGAAATACTAGTGGTAATGAGAGGGGGGGATAAGGTGTATGATATGTATGAGTTTTCTTTTTATTTCTTTTTCTGGAGTGATGCAAATGTTCTAAAAAATGATCATGATGATGAATACACAACTATGTGATGATATTGTGAGCCATTGATAGTACACCATGTACAGACTGCATATGTATGAAGATGTATCAATAAAAATATTTTTTAAAAACCAGTCATACATGACTCCCAGGGGTGTGGACCTTCCTGGCAATGTAGGCCAGAAACCCTGGAATGAGCTGAGACTCAGCATCAAGGGATTGAGAAAAACCCTAGGATGAGCTGAGACCTAGCATCAAGGGATTGAGAAAACCTTCTCAACCAAAAGGGGAAAGAGTGAAATGAGACAAAGTGTCAATGGCTGAGGGAGTCCAAACAGAGTCAAGAGGTTATCCTGGAGGTTATTCTTATGCATTAAGTAGATATCACCTTGTTATTCAAGATGTGATGGAGAGAGGATGGAGGCAACTGCCTGAAAATGTAGAATTGTGTTCCAGTAGCCATGTTTCTTGAAGATGATTGTATAACGATATGGCTTTCACAATGTGACTGTGTGATTGTGAAAACCTTGTGTCTGATGCTGCTTTAACTACCTTGTCAACAGACGAGTAGAACATAGGGAATAAAAATAAATAATAGGGGGAACAAGTGCTAAAATAAATTTAGTTTGAAATGCTAATGATCAATGAAAGGGAGGGGTATGGGGTATGGTATGTATAAATTTTTTTTCTATTTTTATTTTATTTCTTTTTCTGAATAGATGCAAATGTTCCAAGAAATGATTATGATGATGAATATGCAACTATGTGATGATATTGTGAATTACTGATTATACATATAGAACAGAATGATCAAAATAAGAATGTTTGCGTTTGGTTGTTTTTTTGGTATTTAAAAAAATAAAATAAAATAATTAAAAAAAAACCTGTCATAAATATATATAATTATAACAAGAAAAAAGAGTTTCAAGAGACAACATTCCCCATTAAAAAAATAAGAGCTATATGGAACAAGCTACTTGATATTGTGTTACAAAGCCTTTTCTTCTACACTTAGCTCTGCCATTGTCTCCCTTCCATATTGCCAATCATCACCTAAAATTCGATTTGTAATCGACTTGATAGGGTTTTAAAATAATTATACTGTCACAGGAAGTTGCAAAAACTATATAGGATGGTGTCTTCTTCTTTCCTCCCCCAATTTTAGCATCTTGCATAATTATAGCAGCAATAACAAAGCCATGGAATTGACATTGGTTCAATTCACAGAGCTTATTCATATTTCACCAGTTATAGAACAGATTTCAGACTCTGATATGGATTACAGTTCCACCATTTTAGATTTTTCCTTCTGGCTGCTCCAAGACACTGGAGACTAAAAGAAATATCAGTATAGTGATTCAGCAGTCTACTCATTTGTTAAATCCTATCTACTGCATTATAACTCCACCTTCCTCTTTGATCTTTCTCCCAATCTTTAAGAGTATTTGGACTATGCCCATTCTAACTTTTTCACGTTGGAAAGGGCTTTTGATAATATAGGATAGGGGGATGGCACAAGTTTGTGTTCTGGAGAGCATGACCCCTCTGGGTTTCAGGACTCATCTGGCCTAGGAACACATCTGGAGGTTGTAGCTTTCTGGAAAATAATCATAGTACATGGAACATTTGTTGAATGTCGGATAAAGCCCTAGATGTTCTTTAGGGCTGGCAAGTATGATTTTGATTGGGGGTTGGCAAACCACGACAAATAGTAGTATCTAGCTGAAGCTTGCATAAGTGTAGTCTCCATAGTAGCCTCTCAACTCTATTTGAAATTTCTTGGCCACTGATACCTTGTTACAGTTCTTTTTCACCTTTTGGTCAGGATGGCATTGTCAATCCCTTGGCACCAGGGCCAGGCTCATCCCTGGGAATCATATATCATGTTGCCAGGGAGACTTTCACCCCTGGATGTCACAACCCATGTAGTCGGAGGGTAATGATTTCACTTGCAGAGTTGGGCTTAGAGAGAGTGAGGCCACATCTGAGCAACAAAAGAGGTGTCCTCTGGAAGTAACTTTTAGGCATAACTATAAGTAGGCTTAGCTTCTCTGCTTTATAAATAAGCTTCACAAAAGCAAGTCTCAAGATTAAGGGCTTGGCCTATTGACTTGGGAGTCCCTAATGTTTGAGAGAGTTTCAGGGGTTTCCCTGGTGATAAAGTTTAATAGTTCCATATTTTTTCTTCCACCTCTCAAGGAACTCTGCCAATACTTTTTAATTATCTGTTCAACATACCTCTGGGATGTATCGGAGCATTACATTAAGCTGTACAGAATTACAAACCCTCATTTCCATTCTGGATTCCCTTTGTTGGGTTGTTTAAATCATCTATCCAGACAGGTTCAGTTAGATTATGTACTACAGAAAATTGTTTGGGACAAAATTAATTTCTCTTCTTTTGGTCTCATAGAGAAGTTCTAAAATACAGTCTATGTCTTCCTTACCCTTGTATTCAGATTTACCTTAGTCCTGATCTGATCAGCTTTGTTCTTATCCCAATACTACTTATTTATTTATTTATTTTTATTAATTAAAAAAAAATTAACAACAAACAAAACATTAAGATATCATTCCATTCTACATATAGAGTCAGTAATTCTTAATATCATCACATAGTTGCATATTCATCATTTCTTAGAACACTTGCATCGATTTAGAAAAAGAAATAAAAAGACAACAGAAAAAGAAATAAAACGATAACAGAGAAAAAAAAGATTATACATAACATACCCCTTACCCCTCACTTTCATTTACCACTAGCATTTCAAACTAAGTTTATTTTAACATTTGTTCCCCCTATTATTTATTTTTATTCCATATGTTCTACTCTTCTGTTGATATAGTAGCTAAAAGGAGCATCAGACACAAGGTTTTCACATCCACAGAGTTTCATCGTGAAAGCTATATCATTGTTCAATCATCATCAAGAAACATGGCTACTGGAACACAGCTCTACATTTTCAGGCAGTTCCCTCCAGCCTCTCCACTACATCTTGAACAAGAAGGTGATATATATTTGATGCATAAGAATAACCTCCAGGATAACCTCTCGACTCTGTTTGGAATCTCTCAGCCATTGACACTTTGTCTCATTTCACTCTTTCCCCTTTTGGTCGAGAAGGTTCTCTCAATCCCTTGATGTTAATTCTCAGCTCATTCTAGGGTTTTTCTCAGTCCCGTGATGCTGAGTCTCAGCTCATTCCAGGATCTCTGTCCCACATTGCCAGGAAGGTCCACACCCCTGGGAGTCATGTCCCACGCAGAGAGGGGGAGGGTGGTGAGACTGCTCATCATGTTGGCTGGAGAGAGAGGCCACATCTGAGCAACAAAAGAGGCTCTCTTGGGGGTGACTCTTAGGCCTAAATTTTAAGTAGACTTGACCTATCCTTTGTGGGGTTAAGTTTCATATGAACAAGCCCCAAGACTGCGGGCTCAGCCTATAGCTTTGGTTGTCCACACTGCTTGTGAGAATATCAAGAATTCAACTTGGGGAAGTTGAATTTCTCCCTGCTCTCACCATTCCCCAAAGGGGGCTTGCAAATACTTTTCCACTCACTGATCAAATCACTCTGGGATTCATCGGGCATCACTCTGGACAAACCAACAAAATCTCACATCCTACCTGAGATTCCAAGTACTTATGATGTTCAATCAAACTATCTACATGAGTTATATTAGGAAATGCTCTAGTCAAAATATAAATTTTGTAACAAATAAACATTTTTTGCTTTAGTCTCACACATAAGGTGACACCAATACTATTTTAATAAGAGGAATTAGACACTAGGGTGGCTGACCAACAAAATGATATTTTAAGGAAAATTTACTTTAAATTAGTGGACTATTTTCAGGCTTGCCTAAGCAGATAACAATCTGTCTCCAAACAGCTAATTCATCAAGCCTCACACACCATGCAAATACCACCAAAAACAGTTGATTATTTAATTTTTTCTCAGTTGATTCTTATGTGTATTTTCAAATTTTGTTTTTGTTTTCACTTTTTGTCATTGATAGGTGTGGCCATTGTAATTTTTATTTCTAGACATGCCATATTAAAACCCCTGAAGGTAAGACCCAAGGCGTTGACTTGAGAATTCACTCTGATAAGCTGGCAAAGTATATATGGTTTTGGAAGGTGTATGCCAAAGAAAGTGGTCATAGTTACTTGAGTAACCGACCAGCATTAACTGAGAACCGACTATTAGTGCACACTTTCTGCCAGTCTCTAGGGTCATTCCTTGAACCTGGGCTGGCACCTCAGTCAATCTTTTAGCTATTTATTATTACTATTATTATTATTATTATTTTGGTCAGTTCCAGATATCAGTCCATTTGCATTTCCTCTGATGTTCTCATATGTTGCTTCTGACCATGGTTCTCTCTTCCTTGGCTCCTGCAGTACAATATGTGGCCCTACACAGAAATCCCAGATGAGCCAGGACCCAACATCAAGGGATTGAGAAAACCACAGGATTGACCAAAAGAGAGAAGAAAGAAATGAGAAAAAATACAGTGTCGGTGGCTGAGAGATTTCAGAGTAGAAAGTAATCCTGGAGGTTATTCTTATGTATTATATAGATATCTCTTTTCAGTCTATGGTATATTGGAGTGGCTAGAGGGAAATGACTAAAAGAGTTGAACTGTGTTCCAGTAGCCCTGATTCTTGAAAATGATTGTATAATGATATAACTTTCACAATGTGACTGTGTGATTGTGAAAACCTTGTGTCTGATGCTCCTTTTATCTGGGGTATGGTCAGATGAGTTAAAAAAATAAATAAATTTCTGAATTGATACAAACGTTCTAAGAAATGATGAATATACAACTATGTGATGATATTGAGAATTACTGATTATATATGTAGAATGGAATGATACATTAATTTTTTGTTTGTTCTTAATTTTTTTAATTAATAAATTTTTAAAAAATAGTAGAACTATGTTAGAAAAAAGTGTTGTCACAAATTGTAACAAATTTTCCACACTAATGCAACAAATTTTCCACACTAATGCAACTGTTGGTGGTGGGGTGGTATATGAGAATCCTGTATTTTATTCATGATTGTTCTGTAAATACACAACTTCTCTAACAAAACAAAATCACTGAGTTTGCCAAAAAAAAAAGTAAATAAATAAATAAAAATAGGGGAAACAAAGGTTAAAATAAATTAGGTAGATGGAAATACTAGTGGTCAATGAGAGGGAGGGATAGGGGATATGTTAAGTATGAATTTTTTCTTTTTTATTTCTTTTTCTGGAGTGATGCAAATGTTCTAAAAAATGATCATTGTGATGAATATACAACTATGTGATGATATTGTGAGCCACTGATTTATACCATGTATGGAATGTTTTATGTTAAGAGTGTTTGTATGTTTGTATGTTAAGATTTATCAATAAAAATATTTAAAGAAAAGAAAAAGAATGTGGCTCTACAGCCATTGGAAGAATAGCTGGGTGTCCTTCAAGTCACTGTCTCTTTGGCTTCAATTTTTTTATCTCTAAAATGAGGCCATTGCTAAGACCATTTTTATAGCAAAATTCTATCATTTTATGATGTCCTACTGTTCTATCTCTAAGCCAAGTGAAGCTTACACATATAAGGCATGAAATTGTTAAAAGGAAAAATGTTGGGCAGCTACAGTTAAGGGGAGTTTGAAAGGGTCACCCAGAAAATAACAATTAAGAAAATGTCACCTGCACAGTGGGAGACACTTTTCAGCAACTTTGTTTTTGCTTGAAGAACCACCTACAGTTTGTTCTCTTCCTATCCAAAAGTTAGTTTACATGACCACCCCCAACCCCACCCCCATATAAGACCAGAGAAAAAGTTAGAAAGAAAGAAGTCCCTTTAAGAGAGTGGCAGTTGCAAGTTTCATTATCAAGGTAATGAAAAAAGCCTGAAATATCCCAGAATAAGAATAGCAGTAGTTAACAGCTGTGGAGATATAATTAATGCATTCTTGGTCTGATAGTTGATCAGTTGCCGAGAGACAAAGTTTTCAGTGGTGAGACTTTCAAAAAAGATTGATGAAAGACACTGAGTATTAATAAGTAATGCAGACTGGGTTGAAAGATAAAGAGCAGTGCTCGACATTAGACCAAGGCAGGATTATTTACATCAGCTTCACCTAAATAAGGCATCACCTATTTCTTAATGAAGAGGGATTGGGGCACCAGAGTCATAGTTTATCGTATTTGTGGTTTTAAAACATTCAGGCACAAATATATACATAGGTTTATTTTTCCTTCTTCTCTTCCTCCACCTCTTCCTCCTCCTTCTCCTTCTTTTTAATATTCTGCCTTATTCTAGAAAGCATTTAAAGTAACTGGATATTTATGTGCCCATGTGTGTTTTTGGATTGATGGCTGGGTGGACATGTCTACAGATCATTTAGGTCAGGTCAACTGAGCCTGGTGTGTGAGGTTAGACAATACCATCCTCTACAAGACCTCTATGAGCTTTGGGCAAGTCAACCTCCCAACTGCTAGAGAATATTCTGAGAACTTTTAAACTGGTTTTCCATGTTCAACAATGCTGACTAATAGAAATGCCCAGGCACACTCCTTACTTCACATGAGATCCAGAAACCCTACGGTAAAGAAGTGGAATACAGTCCAGAGTTGCAGTTCAGCTTGTTAGAGACTGGACTGATGGACTGAGGTCCTGAGAGGTGGTTGAACTGAAAAGAAAGACAGTGGGGCCTTGCAGTAGAGCCAGCAGGACTGAGCAGAGGAACTTGAGATCGGAGGGAGCAGTGTTTGAGAAATAGCTGGTCTTAGCCACCCTGGTCTCCAGCTCCTTGAGAAAGAGCCTGCATGCCTGGGAAGAAGAGAGCCACGGTGCACATGAAGGAAAAGAAGGAACCATGGTCAACGGAGCCATCAGCTCTGTCTTGGGATTCGCTTGTCCCTTGTGGGGGTAGCATGAAGTAATAATCTCTGTGAAACAGATAGTCAGCTGTTTCTGCAGGCTCTGATTATATGAGAGACTAACTAATATTATCTCAATCCTATGGGGACCCCTGGAACTTGGAGCACACCTGTCACATATGACGGTGCAAATCTGTTTAAGTTACTACTTCAACAATCTTCTATTAAGTTCATTTCACAATATCTGTTTACCTATTTGAAAGTCTTTTTTTTTTTCACAAATAAAGTTGAGTTTAAAAAAAAAAGCCCAAATTAGTTATTGTTATGGATCAGTGATTCTTAAAAATTACCTGGGGAGCTTGGTAGAACAGATCACTAGGTGCTATTCCCAGAGTTTGTTTTATTGGATTTGAGCATCTAGAGTAGGCTCAAGAATTTGTATTTATTTTATTTTATTTTATTTTTTACATGGGCAGGCACCGGGAATCAAACCCGGGTCCTATGGCATGGCAGGCAAGCATTCTTGCCTGCTGAGCCACCGTGGCCCACCCCAGAATTTGTATTTCTAATAAGTTCCTT
The DNA here is from genome assembly GCF_023851605.1 of Tamandua tetradactyla. Taxonomy (NCBI): domain Eukaryota; kingdom Metazoa; phylum Chordata; class Mammalia; order Pilosa; family Myrmecophagidae; genus Tamandua; species Tamandua tetradactyla. The sequence goes on from NC_135345.1 coordinate 57,404,051, forward strand.
GAAGATGTTGATATGGCTGGTCAAAGACCATACTTTGAGATTCCTTTCTGTAGACAAATTTCTAGACCAAAGAAATCCACTGATGAAAACATTCTGGAGACTAGATTGTAACACAAGATAAGCAGCCCCTTCCATGAGATAGTGATATGGTACATTTTTTATTAGCATGCCCCATATACAACCTTTCTAAGACTCTCCAAGAGGTTTTTTAGTTGTTTTTTTTTCTTTTCTTTAATGCAATTTTATTGAGATATATTCACACACCACACAATCCATCCAAACTGTACAATCAATGGCTGACACTATCATCACATAGTTGTGCATTCATTACCACAGTTTTAAAACATTTATTACTCCAAAGAAAACAAGACAAAAAGCATCCCATATCTCTTATCCACCCCCATCATTGATCCTTAGCATTGGTGTGACACATTTGTCACTGAAGTGGCATCTGCAATGGGTTTTTATACTTCAAAGATCTGGTCATCAGTATTCTCGTGGAGAGAGTGTCTCTCTGGCAGATATCAAGCCAGTCCAATGTGTGTCTTCACACAAATGTCCGGTTACCCCTTGTTACAAAAACATGTTTTTCTCAATTTGTTTACATTCTAATTGTAGTCAACATGTTTATGGTGTTTGGGGGACTCAAGATCATGAACATCATTTCAATTCATAGGAGCAATAAGGAACCATTCAAGATTTCCTAGCTGAGGAGTGATATATATTTAGGAGTAGATGACTTCAAGGATAGAGTACAATAGAGAATAGAGGGCTTCCTATTTATTCCAGGTATGATTAAAAGCAAGGAGCACAGTAAATAGATAACTATAATCCAAGTGAGAGATGAAGGCCCCAGTAATTGAAATGGAGATGGGATGGAGAGGTGGATTTGATCTAGTGGTTAGAATGGCTCAGATTAGATGAGTAATTGAATGGGGGGAATAAGAGAGGGACAAGGAATCTAGAGAGGCAGTGATCTTCTCATTAAAAGAAAAGAAAAGAAATCCAAACAGGGAAGCAGATTGGGGGCTTATGCAGTACGGGAGAATAAGATGGGTTTTGTTTGGGATGTGTTGGGTTTGAGGACCCTCTAGGCCCAAATATGGAGATCTGGAGAGCCTTGGAGCAAGAGCTAGAGATAGGATTCTGGGGGTCATCAGAACTGAGTTTCTGCTAATTAAATCTTAACTTTAACAACATAAAAACTTAACATATTGAAAAAATGCATAGCTAAATTGCTGCCCAATTAAATAGTGAGAGGAAAGGAAACAAAAATAACTCAAAGTTGACCAGGCCATGCCTAAAGATTTGGCTCTGTAGGCCAGGTCTGATACCCAGAAATACGCTGTTCACCTGAGGTCACCTGAGGTCACCTGGGCATCACCGTTAGAATGACTAATAGATGTAAATTACACCCCCAAACATACAGTGCTTTCTTTTTTGCTGCAAAATCCTTTATACTCTACTACCTTCCTCCCTTCTGCCAGTTAATTGTGTTCCTGACAGTAAATATACAGGGTACACCTTCACACTGTAAAGGATGATGAATACCGCGGTAGGCATTGTCTAGTGCCATCCAAGAGAAGGACGCACCACTGGGCACACTGATGGAATCCTCCTGCCCAGGTATGACTTTCAGCTTGCCAGGTTCGGAAATTAATTTTTCAGTTTATCCAGAGATGATAATCCACTGGCAGACTGATTCACAGCAACAAAACTCACACAGAACAAATTTATATGCCATGTGCCAAGCTATACCTTACAATGGTGAGGGTTTTTTTTGTTGTTGTTGTTATTGATTGTTTCAGGGCCTGGCATTTGACACCCCATTATCCTAGGCATACCACTCCTGGCATCAAGATATCTTGGAGTAATAGTGATTGATTTAAAAGGTGGATTGTTGAATATACAATCAGAGTTAATGAAACTGATAACCTTATGGGAATGGTGACCACATTTTCTGACCCAAACCCCAAATCCAGATCTGATGTATGCATGGTTTGACACATATTTTGAAAACATGACACAATGTTTTAAGTTAAGATGCCCCAAGAATATCCTGAGCAAATGATTGTTGTACATGTGAAACTTATTCATCTATTTAGTCTTTAAAAAACATTTATGGAACATCTACCTTATGCGAGGGGCAGGGGTAGGTGTTGCAGATAAAACAATGAATAGGTACTAGACAGGACTGTGTAGTGGTTCAAGCATATTCTGGAGCCAGATTGTCTGAATTCAAATTCCAACTCTGACACTTACTAGCTTAGCAAGTTAATTAATCACTGTGTCTCAATTTTCCTCATCTGTAAAGTTGGAAAAATAACAGCACCAATCTGGTGCTATTAAAATTAATACAAAAATTAAATGAATTAACATTTATATAGAGCCGGCAATACTATCTGGAATATCAGTTGTGTTTTATAAATGTCATTGAAATATACCAGTCCTTGTCTTAGAAACGAGTGGGAGCCAAAGAGTGGCACACAAAGAAGGCAACTTCAATATAATGTAATAAATACCATAATCAAAGTATGAAAGAAGTACTGGACTTTCTCTGCTGTGTGATAGAACATGGCGGACTCTCTGAGGGATGGACAGCATGTGCCTGCCACAGACAGCTTCTCTTCGTAGAACCAGACTAGAGAAAATTCAGCAAGAGTTTATCCTTCCTTGTTAGAGCTGCTACTATGAACAACTTCCATTATGCCAACATGTAATTCCCACAAATGGTTTTCAAAAACCTCTTTCTCAAATTTAAATGTTAGTGAAACTTGTTTATGAGACCACCCGTTTGAACTTTATAGGTTGCAAGATAAATATATATGAAAATAGCATTGGGCAACTGTTCTGTTTTTTGAAGTCCTGGGTGGGGCACCATGTGAATTAGATGGTGCAATAATTCATACACGTAGGGTGACCAACTCATCCAGGTTTTCACAAGACTTTCCAAGTTTTAAAACTTGAAGGGCCTGCATCCCAAGAATCCCCTCAGCCTTAGGCCAACTGGGATGGTTGGTTACCCTAGTATAAAGAAAGGCAAAAGTTTAAAATCATTACAACCCTTTCATAGGAAATGGAGACTTTAAAAAGAAAACGTAACTATTAGGCTCCTTGGATTTGGAGAGAACTGAGAAATAGAGTAGAAGTTATTTACTGACTTTCTATTGGGGGACACACAGGTGTTCCTGTTCTTGATAACTACGATCTGATTCAGGAAACAAAAAAAAATAAAGCAATATAATGTGAAATCAAGGTACATTTATATATCAGTTCAAGACAAATAGCTAGTTGATAAATCAATGTTCCACTCCAGAATTGCTATGGCGATTAAGTTCAGAAGGAAGGAGACCCCTCACTGGGGCTGGGGTGTTCATGGAAAATTTTAAAAAGCAGTTATAGTTTAGAATAGTTTGGAAAATCGGTGGGATTTTGTGGCATAGAGATGAAGGAGGGGCATTTCAGGTAGACCGTATAGCACAGGATAATCACAAATGTGGGAAAGGAAATGGTACATTAAAAGGAGGAGAAGAAGGTGGAGGAGGTGAAGGAAGAGAAGTACAGTAAGATAATCAGTATTCATATGAAATTCTGCAGTGTATTAGTGTTCTCTAAAGAAAGAGAACTGACAGGATATTGACATTAGCTATAGATATAGACAAACATAGATACAGACATGGGATATATATATAAATATGCATATGAGGAAATTTATTATGGGAATTGGCTCATGTCACCATGGGGATTAGCAAATCCAAATTCTGTAAGATAGGCTGCAAGTTGGAGGAACTGTGATGAAGATGAAGATGAATTTCCAGGAGAAGCTGGCTGGCTGAAGTAGAGGCAGAAATTCTTTTTTGTGACTTCTGAAATCTTCAGTTCTGGTTTTCAAGGTCTCCAATGGTTTGAATGAGGGGATTTCCCACATTGTTGAGGGACTCCTTTGTTAATTACAGATAAAAGCAACTGTTTTAGATGCAAATCCATCTACAAAATACCCTCAGAGTAACCGTTAGGTCAGTACTTGCTCCACTGCACAACGGGATACCATAACTAGTCAAGTTGACCCAGGAATTTAGCCATCACACGTAGTATCATTCATTCCCTAAAGCAAAGGTTCACATCAAAGACCACTTTCTTTTCCCCTTTCATGAAGAAACACTAGCTTTCTCCTTAAATCCTTTGGCTTCCAAATCCTAAAGATATTGCAATATAGTAATTTTTTGTTTTATCTAGTGTTATATAACAACTGCCCCAAACTCAATGAGGGTATTCTCACGGCATGGTGGTCTCAGGGTAGGCAACCGTCCTACCTGGCAACTGACTTCCGCCAGAATACCAAAGCAGAAGTGTGCAGGCCTTCTTAAGCCCTGGGCCTAAAAGTGGTACCACATCACTTTTGCTTCACCATGCTGGTTAAAGCAGGTCATAGAGCCATCAAGGTTCACGGGGAGGAGACCACACAAGGGTGAGAAGGGCTGGAAGCCTGGCTCACTGGGGGACACCAATGTGACCACATTCCTCTAGGCGTCTATCACAAGGCTCTTCAGTCAAAAAGCTTTCACAACATGGAGATTTTACTTAATGTTCAATTTTTGGCACTCTTGCTTAGAGGAAACAGCCAGCCAGCAATCTTTGCCCATGGGAAGCCAAACCTAAACAAGAAGCTAGGCCTGCTGAGTCTTTTTTTTACATGGGCAGGCACCGGGAATCAAAGCCGGGTCCTCTGGCATGGCAGGTGAGCATTCTTGCCTGCTGAGCCCCTGTTGAGTCTTAAAAGGGACAGCTGTAAAAAGACAGATCAAGGCCCTAAAGCTGGATGGGGCCTGTGTTGGTTAGCTTCAGTTGTCAACTTGGCCAGGTGAGCATACCTAGTCTTGTTGCTGTGGACATAAGCTAATGGTACGTGAACCTCATCTGTTGCTAATTACATCTGCAGTCAGCTAGGAGGCCTGTCTGCTGCAATGAGTGACGTTTGACTTAATTGGCTGGTGTTTAAATGAGAGATCCCAATGTAGCACAGCTAAGCAGCTCAGCATTCCTCATCTCAGCACTAGCAGCTCAGCCCAGGCCTTTGGAGATGCAGAAAGACGTCACCCCCGGGGAAAGTTGCTGGAACCTAGGGGCCTGGAGAGAAGACCAGCAGAGACCATCTTGTGCCTTCCACGTAAGAAAGAACCTCAGTGGAAAGTTAGCTGCCTTTCCTCTGAAGAACCAACAAAATAAATCCCCTTTTATTAAAAGCCAATCCGTCTCTGGTGTGTTGCATTCTGGCAGCTAGCAAACTAGAACAGGGCCCGAACCTAAGGCAGGGTATCTGGAAAGAGAATCCAGTGTTTGGATTCCAGATATAAAAGGGCTGGCCAGCAGCCTGCATCCTCCTGGCAAGAGAGCCAGGGGTCCTTGTTCACATCTGCAGGGAATGGTACTGGAAGCAGAGAAGTCACTTCTGAGCCATCCCCAGAGCACTGAGTGCTGTAGCCACTGGATATTTGAGAGCTCCTGAGAGCGAAGTCAGACTTGGGCAAGAGTGGGAAGGCTGGAAGTTAGGAAGGTTGTCATGGCTTCCTGAGTCGGCTGATGCCAGATGAATTTCCCCCATGTGTCATCCTGCAGACTTTTCATGTGACTATTGACAATAACTTTGTACACTGGTGGGGGTTTTTTTTGTTTGTTTTGTTTTTTTGTCTTCCTTCTCTTTCACCCACTCCTTTTTCTTCAGGACATCAGGTGCAGAGAGCTGAGTTAAATAAGCACCGTTTTCAGGACACATTCTCATTAACAGTTTATGCACGGTCTTTCTCTTTTTTGAAATTTGCCAACCACCCACTCACATTACCTGTGCCCCTGCAGGCACCCAACTTTGATGTGACTGAGATGTGCCTTGAATACGCATTTATCCTTGTATTGTATGTAGTGGTGCTGTGCATTTGTGTTTAATGCATGTTTGCAAGAAAGGGGAAGGAGAAAAGAATAAACGGGGTCTGCTAGGTGAGCCAATTCCCCCCTTTTTAAGGAGTTTACCATTGCCCTACTTGACAACTTCTGCTTACATCTGTCAGCCAAAACAGCGCCCTCCCTGTTCCTGTTCACCTGGGAGGCTGGGAAAATTAGTTTTTTATTGGAACATATTGACATTTGCAGTAACAGAAAATCTTGATTTAGTAAGGAAGAAGGGGTAAAAGGTTTTGGGTAGACATCTAGATATTTTTGTTAGTGCTTAGGAATGAGGAAGGAACTGGCAGAGATTTCCTGTTCTCGGGGGGTCCCCGTGCAAGGAAAGAGGCAAGGACACAGGAAGGTTGGAGAGATGAGGCTGGCTCCTCTGCCTCCCACCTGCATCCACTTCCTAAGGAGCAGAGATTGTAAGGAATGACAATATCTGGGCCTCCACTACAAATGTGTTTTCACCCTGGAAGGAATATGACCAGATGATCTCTGAAAACAATTTTAGAAGCAAGGGAAGGGGCAAGGAAGGGCAAGGAAGGATGGACAACTTGTGAATATGGACTACAAGTGAAGGAGAGGAAGATGGGGATTACCTTTCGCATTTTTTTCTACCTTCCTTATAAGTGCAATTTGCCTTTATTCAAAAAATATCCCTAGCATGCTGTGCAAATGAAAATGTCTGTAAATTCAATCTCAATTTAAAGATGGTAAAGAAAATTTTGGGTGAATATTTTGTAAAAGTCGCCACTTAAGCCCAAGTGAAGGCGGAAACAGCTAAACATTTTGAGGTGCTAAACTAAAAAAATAACAAAGAAAATGCCCATTCATAAAACAGGCACATGTGTGACACATTTAAATATTATAATCTTTGGAGGAACTGCTTTCATTTACCTTGATTTGAAGACATCATCCCAGCTTTGCAAATGACTCTTTTTAAAAATCTTTTATATCAGTAACATACATAGAACCTAAAATTTCCCTCTTTTAAGCATATTTATATATATAATCCAGTAGTGTTAACTGCATTCACAATGTTGCACTACCATCACAACCATCCACTATTAAAGCTTCTACATCACCCCAAACAGAAATTCTATACCAATTAAACGTTAACTCCCATTCCCTATCTCCACCCTGACCACTGAGAACCTATGTTCTAGTTTCTGTTTCTGTTTCTATGAGTTTGCTTAATTTAATGATTTAATACCAGTGGGGTCATAGAATATTTGTCCTTTTGTGTTTGGCTTATTTCACACAACGTACTGTCTTCAAGGTTCATCCATGTTGTTGCACATATCAGAACTTCTTTCCTTTTTCATGGCTACATAATATTCCGTGTTTTGCAAATGACTCCATTTCTTTTCAATACTTTTTCAGTTTTGACATTAATGTGCATTTGTTCTTGTACATTTAGTTATTCTTGTGCCTGCAGTTGCCTTTTGAGTACAGTGAAGGATATTTCACTCAGGTCTAGTTTCTCCCTCTGTGAAAACTGTCAAGGTTGATCCCTGGGGGGCAGATTTACCCACTGCACTTCAAGTTCTGGCATGAAGTCCTGTTAGCGCTGTACTGACATGAACTCATGACTGGGCTGTTTCCCAAACAGAATCAACAAGCACTTCTTGGCTCCTTGCACAGAGCTCTATTCACCATGCCAACTATTCTAGTTAATAAGCTGCCAGAATGCAATATAGCAGAAACTGAATGGCTTTTTTTTTTTTTTTTAGCTTTTTTCATTCTATAGTATAACATATATACAAAGCAAAGAAATAAAAAGGCAATAGTTTTCAAAGCACTCTTCAAAAAGTGGTTACAGGATACATTCCAGAGTTTGTCATGGGCTACCATATGATCCTCTCATATTTTTCCTTCTAGCTGCTCTAGAATATAGGAGGCTAGATGGCTTAAATAGTTTTTTATCATCACAGTCAACTTTTTTTTCTTTTTTTTGTAAACAATAACATATACACAAAAAAAGCTATAAATTTCAAAGTACAGAACCACAATTTGTTGTAGAACATATTTCAGACTTTGACATGGGTTACAATTTCACAATTTTAGGTTTTTACTTCTAGCTGCTTTAAAATACTGGAGACTAAAGGAGATATCAATTTAATGATTCAGCATTCATATTCATTTGTTAAGTCCTATCTTTTATGTATAATTTCACCATCACCTTTGATCTTTCTATCCCTCTCATTGGGGTTGTTTGGGCTATGGCAGTCCTAAATGTTTGCTATTGGAAGTGTCTGTCACTAATATGGGGTAGAGAGATAGAACTGATGTTTTGGAGAAGTTGGGCTGGGTTTCAGGATTTATCTGGATCAGGGACCCATCTGGAGGTTGTAGGTTTCTGGCAAGCTACTCTAGTGCCTAGAACCCAGGTGGAATCTTATAAATTCCACCTAGATGTTCTTTAGGATTGTCTGGAATGGTCCTGGTTGGGGGTTGGCATGTTATGATAGGTAGCAAGGTCTACCTGAAAGTGCATTAAAAGCAACCTCCAGAGTATCCTCTTGACTCCATTTGAACTCTCTCTGCCACTGATACTTTATCAGTTACACTTCTTTTCCCCCACTTAGTCTGAATGGCTTTCTAAAAGGGAGAATTTATTAAGTTGCAAGTTTATAGTTCTAAGGCCATGAAAATGTCCAGCTTACCTTCCTGGCAACGTGGGACAGAAATCCTAGAATGAGCTGAGACTCAGCATCAAGGGATTGAGAAAAACCCTAGAATGACTGAAGCTGAGCATCAGGGGATTGAGAGAACCTTCTCGACCAAAAGGGGGAAGAGTGAAATGAGAGATTCCAAACAGAGTCGAGAGGTTATCCTGGAGGTTATTCTTATGCATTGAGTAGATATCACCTTGTTATCCAAGATATAGTGGAGAGGCTGGAGGGAAGTGCCTGAAAATGTAGAGCTGTGTTCCAGTAACCATGTTTCTTGATGATTATATAATGATACAGCTTTCACAATGTGACTGTGTGATTGTGAAAACCTTGTGTCTGATGCTCCTTTTATCTACCTTGTCAACAGAAGGGTAGAACATATGGAATAAAAATAAATAATAGGGGGAACAAATGTTAAAATAAATTTAGTTTGAAATGCTAGTGATCAGTAAAAGCGAGTGATAAGGGGTATGGTATGTATAATCTTTTTTTTTCTGTTTTCGTTTTATTTCTTTTTCTGTTACCTTTTTATTTCTTTTTCTGAATTGATGCAAATGTTCTAAGAAATGATGAATATACAACTAAGTGATGATATTGTGAATTAACTGATTATATATTTAGAAGGAATGATCACATGTTAATGTTTTAGTTCATCTGTTGTTAAATTTTTTTAATTAATAAATAAATAAATTTTTTTTAAAAAAGGCTATAAGCATGTCCAATCTAAGGTATCCAGGGAAAGATACCTTGGTTCAAGAAGGCCAATGGCATTCAGGGTTTCTCTCTCAGCTGGAAAGGCACGTGGTGAGTTCTTCTAGCTTTCTCTTCAGCACTTCCCTGGGGCTCTGTCTGTTCTATTGGCTCTGTTGGTTCTGCTGGCTCTTGTGGCTCTGGTGGCTCTAAATCTTTTTCCAAAATGTTTCCCTCGTAAAGAGCTCTAGTAAGCAACCCTACCTTGAAGGGAGGGAGACACATCTCAATGGAAACCATCTAATCAAAAGTTACCACCCACAATTGGGTGGGTCACATCTCCATGGCAACAATCAGAAAGGTCCCACCGAGCAATAGTGAATGAGGATTAAAGGACATGGCTTTTCTGGGGTATTTAATAGCTTCAAACCAAGAGTCTGAGAAGTTGGTAGAGCCATTGGGCAGGAAGGGTGAAGATAAAAAAGGTAGCAGAAATGGGAAGTTATGCAAGGTCGAGCCTTCTACCTGACTCTATTTCATTTTGAAACTTTTTAAAATGAAAAGTTTCCTAAGTTTACAATTAATGATTGTACCTTTGTTTTTAAGATGCACCAAGTGGGTTCATAACCAGACAGATGCACACCCAAAATGAACCTAGAGAGAAGAAGACCCTCTTCACTGTATTTAAGATGATCCCATTAAAAGAGAAGAATGGGCTGCTCTGGCAGTCAACCCTTTCAGACAATTCCAGGTATCTTCAGTTCCTGCCTGCCACAGCTCCACACTGGAGAACGAGAGCTACTTGCTGCAATAATTACATTAAGTTCAGCAGTGTCTTCTCATCTGAAAACCCAAGCCTCCAAGATACTTGCTCCCACACAATCCATTTGGCTTCAGCAAATCTATCTTATCTCATTGCTCCTGGCAATTGGGTTTGTGCATCTAATTTCTTCAAGTCAACTTATATGCATTATAGTTTCATAATTACAAGCTCTCTGCATCACAAGTCCAGGTGACACACACCCCAGGGTTTATTTCTACTATGGTCCATCTCAGCTCTCATCTTCCTTAGAAGAGCACTAACATCCAAGACAGAAAACCGTTGCTGAGCAGGCCAGGAAAATTCCAGAAGCAGCTCCTGTTCTTGCACAGGTGTCGCATGCTCCAGGCATAATTGCAAAGGCCAAAAGAATCTTCACGCCATACTTCTCTATTCTGTCTCTTTTCTCTACTCAAAGAACCCCCTTCCCCAACCTCCTGGAGCCTGTTACTTTCTTCCTCTTCATCCTACTGTCTCTTATTTTTTAAAAAATTCCTCAGTTCTTTTGGTCACTCCAAGAGGGAAAAAGGCTGATAGCAACTTAAAGTATTATTCCTAAATGTGTCTCCATTTTTGCAAAGATAAACATCTCAGATTAAAGGAATAGAGTATTGACAGTGGGATATCAGATATTACCCAGTAGGAACAGGTAGGGAGGATTTTCAGGGAGCCAGTTGGAAAATCATCCCTATGGTGGCAAAGGTATAATCCACTTGCCCTAAACCCAGTGCTGTTAGCACAACTTGGGGCAAAAATGCCTGTCTTTGTTTTGGGTTACATCCTACACTGATTTCTTAGCCCTGAAAGGAGTTCTCTGTGGTCTTATAACCTTATAATTTCCAGTGTTTACTAAACAAAGTTGTCTGCTGAAATTTTCACAGTCTGCCCCCCCCCCACCACCTTCTTTCTATCCCAAATACATATGAGACCCTAGATATATGGATTGAGCTCATGGATATGAAGCTTGGTAGGCATCCCATGGATGAAACCATTAAAAATATATGTGGAGACCCTCTATCTTTCAGACCTTATGATAGGTGTGAGTCAGATGAAAAGACAGGCTCCCTACCACAAGGAGTATATACTCTAGTGGGTAGACAGACATGTGAAGAGATAAATATAGCCCAAACAGTACACATATTTGGTTTTGCAAGAAACAAAACTTTTCTAATTTTTATTATAAGCAAATGTAGTTTTTAGCTGGAGTCCCATTCTGCCTAGAGACAGAAATGTAATCTTAGTCATTCTAGTTTTCTCCATCAATTGGATTCTTCTCTCTTTCCTCTTCACCCTAGAGGTGCATCTCAGTTCTGAGGGTTCTGTCAAGGCATTACGGTGAGGAGCGGGGTTGGTGTCTGGGTTTCGGTGGTCTCATCCTACCTGGTCCTTGGTTATTCTTCATCTTTTCCTACTGGGTTCTGCTGAGATATTTGTTTTCTCATAAGGTCATGTCATGTTTCTTCTTTTTGCTTCCTTAAGCATAGCTACTCTCTGTTACATTCACACCTCACCTAAGGTATAGGAAATAATTGACTATTTATTCACATTACTCTAAGACTGTGGGTAAACCAGTGGGTCAGTCTCAGGTACTCTTGGCTTCAATACACCTTCGGGCCATTTCTATCTATGCCCTCACCATGCTGGATGCTGAGGACTCCATGAAACTGGTGTTTAGGAACAGGTTTCCTCCACGTGTGGAGACCAAACCAACCTGGAGGTTCTATCATGTCTCCCCACTTTGAAATCTTTAGATTTAGTCTCAGCTTTTATATGCACATACATTCCTCTAAATTTATTGACAATGGAGATACTTTCCTGTTCTAAATTCTTTGGGATTTTAGCCTCAGATACTCAAAAGCCAGCTAAGAATGTGCAAAAGAAATGCTTTTTAAGACTAAAAACATTTTCTTCCAAACCTACTGCCTCTGGCATATGTCTCAAAGTCTATTTATAAATGAAAAAAAAAAAAAAACTGACAGTTGATTCTGTTCTTTCTTGTCTGCATTTCCTACCAACACTATCCTGGGGACAGTGGATATAGAATATCCTCAATACTGCCAGAATTGAGGAAGAGTGGAGGTGGCAGGAGATAGTAGGAAAAGAAAATGTCATATAACCACAATGAGATCCTCTAACACTTCCAGTAGAGAGCTAAAATTAAAAGCATGGACAATATCAAGAGCTGCTAAAGATACAGACAACTGTAATAATCATATATATATATATGCTTTTGGGAGGGTATTCTGGAAAACTGTTTGTCACTATCTACTAAACTTCAGCATATGCATGCATATTTTACGACCCAGCAATTCCACTTCTGGACCTATAGCAACTGAGTCCTTAGATTCATCAAAAGATATGTTTATAAACTTTTATAGCAGTATTGTTTGTAATAGTGAAAAAAAAAAAAAAAAGAACAGCAACAACAACAAAAAAACCCAAACTGGAAAACCCTAATGTCCATCAACGTTAGAATCAATCACTTCTTGTACTGCCACACAATGGAATATTAACAGCAATTTTTTTAAAACTACATATACATGAAAAATATAGATGAATTGCACAGATGTACAGATATAACATAGAGCAAAAGAAGCCAGACGTAAAAAGATATGATTCCATATAACATGGGTAGATCTCTAAAACATTACGCTAAGTGAAAGAAGCCAATACGAAAGATCACATATTGCATAATTCTATTGCTGTGAAGTGTCCAGAGTAGGTAAATCAAAGACACAGGAAGCAGATGTGTGGTTGCTAGGGGCTGGGAGAAGTAGGGAAAGGGGAGTGATTGCTTAATGAGTGTAGGGTGTCCTTTTGGGGTGATGAAAATGTTTTGGAACTAGACAGAGGTGATGCTTCCAAAACACTGTAAATGTACTAAATGCCATTGAATTGTAACTTTAAAGTAGTTGACTTTTAAAAAATGGAAAAAGATATGATTCCATATGATTCCATTAATATGAAGTTCAAAAGCAGATAACATTTATCTGTGGTAAATATTATTTTATCTATTGTAATAAGCTTTAGATTAGTGGTTATCTTTAGGGGATATCATCTGGGTGTGTAGAGGGGAATGAAGGAACCTGGAGTGGTGCTGGAAATGCTCCATAACTTCTCCTGGGCAATGATTTACAGGCTTCACATCTATAAATGCTCATCAAGCTGTACACTTTAAGATTTGTGCACTTTCCTGTGTGCAAATTATACATTGGTAAAGAAAAAATTACATCAGTTAATATATCAAAATATGCTCCTGCTCCACAGCCAATGTGGTCAGTGCCATAAAAGTTGCATGTAGATGATATAGCTTTCACAATGAGACTCTGTGAATGTGAAAACCCTATGTCTGATGCTCCTTTTAGCTACAATATCAACAGAAGAGTAGAACATATGGAATAAAAATAAATAATAGGGGGAACAAATGTTGAAATCAATTCAGTTTGAAATGCTGGTGGTAAATGAAAGCGAGGGGTAAGGGGTATGGCATGTATAGTCTTTTTTTTCTCTATTATCATTTTATTTCTTTTTCTGTTGTCTTTTTCTTTTTCTAAATGGATGCAAAGGTACTAAGAAATGATGAATATGCAACTATGTGATTATATTAAGAATTGCTGATTGTATATGTAAAATGGAATGATATCTAAATGTTTTGTTAATTTTTTTTAATTAATAAAAAAAAGTTGCATGTAGATGGTGCAATGGGTATGGAGGAGGAAGGACACAGCCTGCCTTGAGAAGTCAGGAAAGGCTTTCACAGAGGAGGGGAGGTTGAACTTGGACTTGAAGGACATGTAGGCATTGCCAGGTAGACTTCAGGGTAGGACAGAAAGAACAGAACATGAAAAGGCAGGAAGGCCTAGTGTATTTGGGGAGTTAAATGGAGTTTGGTATATATGGGGCATGAAGTGCAGTGAGGAAGGATTTATAGGGCCAGGAGATTTTGATAAGATAAAACAATTTTGAGAGAAAAGAACTACATTATATGGTCCTGGATTGGGAGCCACTGAACATTAACAGAGGATTGGCATGATAGGGCCACTTTGGTGAAGTTGAGGGTAGTGTCTGAAGTAGGGGAGACCAGTAAAGGACACTGAAGCATTGTTTCTGAGATAAGTGATGAGAAATTGAAAAAAGAAGGAAAGAGGAGGTGGGCCACAGTGGCTCAGCAGGTAAGAATTCTTGCCTGCCAAGCCCGAGGACCCGGGTTCGATTCCCGGTGCCTGCCCATATTAAAAAAAAAAGAAGGAAGGAGGGCGGTGCGATGGTGGCTCGGTGGTAGATTTCTTGCCTGCCATGACAGAGACTGGGGTTTGATTCCTGGTGCCTGCCCATGCAAAAAAACAAAAGAAAAAGAAGAAGAAGGAAGCAGCAGTAGGAATGGAAGGATGGAGGTAGATCTGAGAAAGAAAGATTTCAGGGGCTGGAGAGCTAGGACTTGATTGTTCGGATAGAGGGACTGAGGGGAAGAAAGGAATCTTGGACAATTCCATTTTCTGGTTTCAGTGTTTGAGTAGATGGTGATTACATTCATTGGGATAGGGGAAGGATGAAGAAGAGCAGGTACTTGGGAGTAAATGAGGAGCTCAGTTTTTGACATGCTGAACTTAAGGTACATGTAGGCATCCATTTGGAAACACCCAGTAGTGAGTTGGCCTGGAGTTCAGGAAAGAAGTTAGTATTAGAGATTTAGATTTGAAACTTACCGGCATATGGTTGATGATTGAAGATAGGAAGATGAAAATTTACTCAGAGGAAGTGAATAGCATAAAATGGAAAATGGGCCAAGGATAGACCAATAGTAGCAAGATTTAGGATGTATCTAGTGGAAGAGAAGCCTATGGAAAGACTGAAAAATGACCAGGGAGGTAGGAAGACAATCAAGAGGGAATGGCAACATGGAAATTAGGAGAGATGAAGAAGAAACATTCTCACTGTGAAGGAGCTCACAATCCATCAAACCAGTTAGGATAGGATGGAAATTCATCTCAAGTTACAAGGAGGGTATAGTCTGATCCAGAAAGTTAGCAGATCTAGGAGTTTCTTTCTGGTTTTTCCACTTTTGCCCAATTTTCCCAAGGCCTGAATTTTTCTTTCCATTAAAGAGATAACTGAAGGTTGGTTTATTATACATAATAATGTAATTATATATAATATGTATAATTTAATGAGGAGGGTTGGTTTTTGGATGAATGAGGTTATGTCTATGGGTTTCTTTGAAGTTCTAGGGAAATGACATTCTTATTTTCCTTCTAATCATTTTTCCATCCTCTGTGAAATTAATAGCTTTTAACATTTGTTAACTTAGCTTCAGACTGAAAAACAAAATTCACCTCTGTCGCAGCCTTTGAGGGGCAAGTTTCAAATGACCACTGCCATTCAGCGGCCCATATGAAATGTGTTCAAATTCTTTTTCCCATAGATAACCACATTTTAGCACAACAGTGCTTGTACCCACATTTTAAAAGTGAAAAATCCTTTTTAAAAGTGAGAAATACCCCTTGCATATTTTTGTATTTTTTTTTATCCCTGAAGCTTTTTGAATTCAACTATTTTTAGAAAACATGCTCATGTTCAAAATGTTCTTCTTGGTACTAATAAAATATTTAGTATTATCATTTGCCTGGACTTATTCAATAATTTAGCATGTCCTCCTAGGGAAATGTGGACATTGTCCTAAGGCATGGAGTATGAAACTGTCTGACCACCTTGTGGGGAAGATTCTGAGAACTACTCAGGAACTAGAGAAGGACAACTTTATTCCCAGCACCCCCTATTTTCCACCCAGTTTCATTTGATATAAATAGGTATTTATAAAGCACTTATTACATAGCATGCTGGTCATTTATTTTTCTGTGTCAGCTTGAGTCATTCCTATAATTGAGTGGTGCACTTAGTTTTCAAGTGCACTGTATTATTTATAAACAGTGATTCTGTGATGGTATCATCACCTACATTTATGACCACTTATCAATAAGAAACTTCTATTAGGCCTCTTTCTTTGCACGGATGTCACTTTCATGCTCTATGTTTGCAATACAATAACTCTCATTAAATGGTGCTGCAATTTATGAAAACAAATCCCATTAACCTAGAGATGGGTAGGTGGAATGAGCTCTGTCTTTGAGAAAGTTAAGTGTTTGATGACTATGGTGGTTTGGAGTTCTTAAACTTAATTCATTCCTGTGGGTGTGAACAATTTTAAGTAGAACCTTATGAAGAGGTTACTTCAATTAAAAGGTGGCCCACCTCAGTCAGGATGAGCCTTAATCCTATGTTCTAGTTTGCTAGCTACCAGAATGAAATATGCCAGAAATGGAATGTCTTTTTAAAAGAAGAATTTAATAAGTGGCTAGTTTACAGTTCTAAGGCTGTGAAATTGTCCAAATTAAAACAAGTCTATAGAAATGTCCAATCTAAGGCATCCAGGGGTAGATACCTTGGTGCAATAAGGCCAATGACGCTCATTGTTTCTCTCTCAGCTGGAAGGGCACATGGTGAACATGGTGGCATCTGCTAGCTTTCTCTCCAGGCCTTTTGTTTCATAAAGTCCCCCAGGAAACATTTCCCTTCTTCATCTCCAAAGCTCGCTGGCTGGTGGAGTTGGTGGTACTCTTGTGCTTCCATCATGGTTCTGCAGCTCTCTTCCCACTCTTAAAAGGGGACTCTCTCTGAAATGTCTCCTCTTTCATAGGATTCCAGTAAACTAATCAAGACCCACGCAGAATGGGTGGAGACACATCTCCATCTAATCAAGTTTAATACCCACAATTGATTGAGTCATATCTCCATGGAGACAACCTATTCAAGTTTCCAAACTATAGTATCAAGTAGGGATTAAAAGAAACTGTTGCTCTCACAAGATTGATTAGGATTAAAACATGGCTTTTCTAGGGTACATAAATCCTTTCAAGCCAGTGCATAAATTCAGGACTTACTGAAGTCCTTTATAAGCTGAATGAAATTCAGACAGAGAGAAAAAAGCCACATGAAGCAAAAAGCTGAATGTCAGTGGAACATGGAAGAGAAGGGAGAGGCCAGGAAAGGCTACCATGTGACAGAGGAGTCCAGGACCAAGGACTGCCAGTGGTCATCCCCAGAACACTGCAGTCTTTGGGGAGAAAGTATCACCTTGATGAACCTTGATTTGAACTTTTTCCTGGCCTCAAAACCATGAACTGTTAAATTCTCATTGTTTAAATCATCTCTTTGTATGCTATTTGCTTGAGCAGCCTTG
Organism: Tamandua tetradactyla; assembly: GCF_023851605.1. Taxonomy (NCBI): domain Eukaryota; kingdom Metazoa; phylum Chordata; class Mammalia; order Pilosa; family Myrmecophagidae; genus Tamandua; species Tamandua tetradactyla. The sequence continues at coordinate 57,421,416 of NC_135345.1, forward strand.
CAAACTAAAAAGTGACCAATTTTATATACTAGAGAAGGTAACATATATGATTATACTTTGTAAACTACAAAACATTCTATAATTGTTGCAACACTGATAGGCTGACTATAGAGTTTTCATCCTGTTTTGAGTACTTTAAAGCTAGTGCCTATCCTACAGTAGGTACTCATTGCATATTTGTTGAATGAATGGATGACCAAATGAATAGATAGACATTGTCTTCATAGAGACCTTGCAAATCATGAACCAAGTGTAGAGGACAGTATGAAGTCCGAGATAATGGACCTGGCAGCTGGTGAGAAAGAAGAAATTAACGGAGAAGACAATTTGTCAGTAATATGAAATATAAACTTGATACTGATTTGGGGTAATAAGGAATTGGCTACACTTTTTTTTGTTTGGGTAACTATAGAGAAAGTATTTACCCTCTTACTCTGTTGCAAGGGCATATTTTAGGTAAAACAACTACACAATATAACCATTGCCCCAGTAGATTTCCCTTATAAGTCAAAATGAACTTGTCTTATACTAAATTCCATATTTTGGATCAGACTAGAAAAAAAAATTTCCTTAGATCTAGGTGTATAATATATTCTATTCTACTACTTGCACTTTATTACAAACCCAAATTTCCAGCTCAATGTTTTCAAATTTCATATCTCTGCTTACTTGCTTTCTCTCCGTCTCTTTTTTCTATCCTTCCTTCCTCTCTCCCTCCCTCTGTTCCTCTTTTCCCCACTCCTCCCTTCTGCCCTTCCTCCCATGCTTTCCTCCTTTCTTTCTGCTTTTTTTTTTTACACTTACAAAACTTTTAACATAATGATGTTTTTCAAAACTAGGCTTCTTTAATTGAATTAACTAGCTTACTGTAATGGTGTAAGGCCATGTCCTTGGAGTTAGGCAAGGAAAAAGGAAAGAGATTTTTCACTGTACTGATTTCAGAGCTAAACTATCCTGTGAAGTCTTTTAACCTACAATGAGGCTGTTCATGGGATAAGAAAGTGATGGTTTTTTGAGTTTGAGCCCCAATTATGAACCATCCTAATGTATTTGTAATATTTAAAAAGAAATATAATTTTACAACTTTACACAAATGAGAGATGAGAGATAGAGAGTTCACTCTTAGGATTGACTATCCATTTTTGTCTGTGAATTTCATATAGGTCAACACCCTCTGTTTTAGCTATTTAACAAATTTTGTTCTAATTGCATAACAATTCAGTCCAAAGCATAGTGGTCTGGTACCTCTCATTGGCTGGAATCTCCGGGATGGTATCATTCATATGTCTGTGCCTTGGAGGGATGTCTTAAAAGCCAGGACTCTTTCCATATGACCTTTTCCTCTATGTGCTCTCTCTACCAGGCCAGCCTGACTTCTTATATAGTGGCTCAGGGTTCCCAAAAGTTCAAAAGCAGAAGCTGCCAGTGACATTGTGACGGCATCAGCACCAACATTTAGCACCACTTTTCAACAAGAAACATTTATTAGGCCTCTTTCTTTGCATAAATGTCACTAACATTTTTTAAGTTTAGAAGAATTCGGGGCCATGGTAACTAACATTAAATGGTGCCAGATTTATGAAAATAAATCCTATCAATGCAGAGATGAGTGGGTAGAATGAGCTTTATCTTCCTTGTAAGAGTTAAGAGTTTGGCAATCAATTTATGCCCCAGAAGCCTAGAACTGACACAATGATTTTCTGCCACATTTTATAGGCTGAGTCAAAAGCTAGCCTAGATTTTTTTTTTTTGGTATTCAAATAATGTTGTTTATTTTCAATAGGTGTGTATAAGTGAGTTAGTTGATGATGTTTTTGCAAATGCTTTTTATTGTAAAATATAACATATATACAAAGAAAAGAAACAAAAGACAATACATTTCAAAGTTTGTTTTAACAAGTGGTTACAGAGCAGATTTCAGAGTTTGTTATGGTTTATCATTTTACTATTTCAGATTTTTCCTTCTAGCTGCTCCAAAACATTGAAGGCTAAAAGGAATATCAATACAGTGATTCAGCAGTCATACTCATTTGCTAAATCCTATTTTCTCTGTTATAACTCCTCCTTCTCTTTTGATCCTTCTTCCAATCTATAGAGATCTTTTGGCTATGCCATTCTAAATTTTTCATGATGATAAGGAACGTCAACAACAATGGATACGGGTGTAATTAGTTGACAGTCTTGGAGAGGTTGGTCCCTCTGGGTTTCAGGATTCTGGCCTGGGAACCCTCTGGAGGTTATAGGTTTCAGGAAAATAAATTTAGTGCATGGAACTTTTAAGAGTCTGAACACAAGCCCTAGGTGTTCTTGAGAGTTAACAGTAATGATGTTGGTTGGACTTTGGCAGATCATGGCAATTAGCAATATCTAGCTGAAGCTTGCATAACAGTAGTCTGCAGAATAGCCTGTCAACTCTACTTGGATGCTCTTACCACTGATATCTTGTTTTGTTACCTTTCTTCTCCCGTTTTGGTCAGGAAGGCACTGTTGATCCCAAAGTGCCAGTGCCAGGCTCATCTCTGGGAGTCATGTCCCACGTAGGGAGGAGTGTAATGATTTTCCTTGCACAGTTGGGCAGAGAGAGAGAGAAAAGCCACATCTGGGCAACAAAAGAGGTTTCCTGGAACTCTTATTCCTCATTATAGGTAGTCTTAGCTTCTACAGAAATAAAATTCATAACGGCAAGCCTTAAAAATCAAGGGCCTGATGTTCTTGAAGATGATTGCTAATGACATAGCTTTTACAATGTGACTTTGTGATTGTGAAAACCTTGTATCTGATGCTCCTTTTATCTATGTATGGAGAGGTGAGAAAAAAATATAGATAAAAAATAAACAAATAATAGGGGAAACTAAGGTTAAAATAAATTAAGTAGATTGAAATACTAATGGTCAATGAGAGGGAGGGATAAGGGGTATAGCATGTGTGACTTTTTTCTTTTTTCTTCTTTATTTCTTTTGCTACAGAGATGCAAATGTTAAAAAAATGATCATGATGATGAATACACAACTATGCAATGATATTGTGAGCTCTTGGTTGTACACCATGTATAGAATGTTTGTATGTCAAGAATGTTTTTGTTTATTATTTTTTTTAACTTCTTTTATTGTATAACATATATACAAAGCAAAGAAATAAGCAATAGTTTTCAAAGCACTCTTCAACAACTGGTTACAAGGACAGATCCCAGAGTTTGTCTTAGGCTACCATACAATCCTCTCATATTTTTCCTTCTAACTGCTCCAGAATATAGGAGGCTAGATGGCTTAAATAGTTTTATCATCACAACTGAATTATTTCCTTCTTTTTTTGTGAACAATAACATATACACAAAAAAAGGTATAAATTTCAAAGCACAGCACCACAATTAGTTGTAGAACATATTTCAGACTTTGACATGGGTTACAATTTCACAATTTTAGGTTTTTACTTCCAGCTGCTCTAAAATACTGGAGACTAAAAGAGATATCAATCTAATAATTCAGCATTCACATTCATTTGTTAAGTCCTATGTTCTATGTATAATTCCACCATCACTTTTGATCTTTCCATACTTCTCATTAGGGTTGTTTGGGTTATTGCAATTCTAAATTTTTGCTATTGGATGGGTCTGTCACTAATATGGGGTAGGGAGATGGAACTATCTGATGTTCTGGAGAGGCTGGGCTAAGTTTCAGGACTTATTTGGACCAGGGACCCATCTGGAGGTTGTAGGTTTCTGGCAAGTTACTCTAGTGCCTGGAACCCAGGTGGAATCTTATAAATTGCCTTAGTTGTTCTTTAGGATTGGCTGGAATGGTCCTGGTTGGGGGTTGGCATGTTATGATAGGTAGCAAGGTCTACCTGAAGCTTGCATAAGAGCAACCTCCAGAGTAGCCTCTCCACTCTATTTGAACACTCTCTGGAACTGATACTTCATTAATTATACTTCTTTTCCCCCTTTTGGTCAGAAGTAATTGCTGATCCCACGGTGCCAGGTCTGGATTCATCCCTGGGAGTCATCTCCCACGTCACCAGGGAGAAATTCACCCCTGGATGTTATGTCCCACGTAGGGGGGAGGGCAATAATTTCACTTGCAGAATTGACCTTAGAGAGAGACTGAGGCCACATCTGAGCAACAACAGAGGTCCTCCAGAAGTAACTCTTAGGCATGCCTATAGGTAGTCTAAGCATCTATGCCACCTACATAAGCTTCACAAGAGTAAGCCTCATGATCGAGGGTATAGCCTATTGATTTGGGTGTCCCTAAGGTATGGCACAGTATCAGGGGATTTCCTGATAGTAAGGTTTAATAGTCCCAGTCTTTCTCCCATCCCTCAGAGGACTCTGCCAATACTTTTTGATTATCTGATTAATAAACTCTAGGATGTTTCCAGGCACTATAATAATCTATACAAGATTGAAGGACTTCTCATTCTGTGCTCTCTGCATTTCAGTTGTTCAAATGAGCTATACAGATAGGTTGAATTAGATTATGCACTACAGAAAATTTCAGTTTCAGATCAAATTTTGTAAAATAAAGCCATTTTATCTGGTAAAAACAAAAGATTTCTGGACACTACCAGCTTGGGTTAAAGTCAACTCCAAGTACCTCATATTAATGTGCTATGTACAGAACACTCTACCAGTTACATATAAATTTTTTGAGAATCACAGAAAGCGGAAATTAGGATAATAAATCTTGCCCTCTCAACAATGACTCTTCTTAGTTGTGCTGGTTTGAAACTGATACATACCTCAGAAAAGCTAAGCTCTTCTAATCCAATCTTGTGGGTGTACATCTGTTGCAGGTGGGACCTTTTTGATTAGGTTGTTTCCTTGGAGATGTGATACCACCTGTGGTTGTTAGGTTCAGGTGTCAACTTGGCCAGGTGAAGGTGCCTAGTTCTGTTGCTGTGGACATGAGCCAATGGAACATGAACCTCATCTGTTATTCATTACATCTGCAGTCAGTTAGGAGGTGTGCCTGCTGCAATGAATGATGTTTGACTTAATTGGCTAGTGCTTAAATGAGAGAATTCAACATAGCATAGCCCAAGCAGCTCAGCATACCTCATCTCAGCACTCACAGCTCAGCCCAGGCCTTTGGAAATGCAGAAAGAAATCACCCCGGGGAAAGTTGTTGGAACCCAGAGGCCTGGAAAAAAAGGCCAGCAGAGATTGCCCTGTGCCTTCCTGTGTAAGAAAGAACCTCAGTTGAAAGTTAGCTGCCTTTCCTCTGAAGAACTATACTTTTAACTAAATAAACCCCCTTTTATTAAAAGCCAATCCATCTCTGGTGTGTTGCATTCCAGCAGCTAGCAAACTAGAACACCACCCATTCCAGGTGGCTCTTAATCTGCTTACAGGAGTCCTTTATGAGGGAGACATTTTGGAGAAGGCATAGATGCTTGGAGAGCCAGCTGACAGACAGCAGAGACATGAAAACTGAGTGGCATTTGACATTTGGAGATGGAGAAGGAAAACGCCCCCAGAAGATGCCAGAAGCTGAGAGTCTTCTGAAACCAACCCAGGAGAGAAGGACCAGCAGATGTCATCATGTGCCTTCCCATGTGTCAAAGAAACCCCAGACACAATCAGCATTTCTTGAGTGAAGGTATCCTCTTGGTGTCTTAATTTGGACATTTCATGGCATTAGAACTGTAAATTTGTAATCTAATAAATCCCCTTGGTAAAAGTCTATCCACTTCTGGTATGTTACATTCTGGCAGCATTAGCAAACCGAAACACTAGTGAAATTTACCTTTGCCTGAGAGGGAAAGAGCCACCCTGAGGCTGCTGAGTGAAAATGCCATTTTCAACTCAAAACAGTAGTAAATGAATACAATGCTGATACCATTCTAACTAAATAAAGCAATACACAAGTTATCTGGGCAATTAGTTTACCGCAAGGGGCAACGGCTAAAGAGCAAGGAGTTTATTTTGATTTAGCAGTTAATACACATGGCTCTCTTCCACAGCTCCTCTCAGAAAATGTTGGTTAACAAACTTCATGCAAAGAAACAGGAAAAGAGAAAATGTGAAAGCTGAAATTCATCTAGTATGCTCACTTTACGGTGGTTTCTCCAAATTCATTTCTGAAAATGTTCCATTAGCAAGGTTCACTTCGGACTATTTTAATATCATGACCTTCTTCTCTGTAAATTGAACAAAATATATCTTTATTAGTTATCTTCTGAAACAATTCCACTATTTATATTTAAAGGATCCATGTCAGCTTTGATTCTTGGTGATGATGAGTATGTAACTGTGGCTTGTACAATATGACCATGTAGCTGTGAAAATCTTGTGGCTGCCACTCCCTTTATCCAGTGTATGGGCAGATGAATAAGAAAATAAAGACAAAAAATAAGCAAATAATGGGGGGGGGTGGTAAGAGGTATGGGATGCTTTGGGTGTTCTTTTTTATTTTTCTTTTTTTGGGGGTAATGAAAATGTTCTAAAATTGACTGTGATGATAATGCACAACTATATGATCAAACTGTAAGCCATCAATTGTGTACTTTGGATGATCACATAGATTATGTAAATATATCTCAAAAAAAATGCATACTCTAGAGGTCACTCTAACACAGACTTCAGTTAGACATTGCTACTAATAATAACTCGCCAAACCCCAACCAAAACCATTTCTATCAATACCTACGGCATTATATAAGATTCTGCAAAGGTTCCATGCACTAGGGTGACTTTCCAGAAACTACAACCTCCAGAAGGTTCCCTAGACCAGATAAGTCCTGAAGTACAGAGAAGCCAGCCTCTCAAGAACATCAACTAGTTCTATCTCCCTATCCCATATTATCGACAGCCCCTTCCAACAGGAAAAAGTTAGAATGGTCATAGCCCAAATACCCCTAAAGAGTGAGAGAAAGATCAAAGCTGATGGTGGAGTTATACAAAGAAGCCTGGGTTTAACAAATGAGTATGAGTGCTACAGCAGTATATTCATATTTCTTTTAATCTCCAGTACCTTAGAGCAGCTAAAAGTAAAAACCTAAAATTGTAGAATTGTAACTCATTCCAAACTCTGAAATCTATTATACAACTAACTGTTGCAATATACTTGTAAATTTATTGTTTTTTTGTATATATGTTATTTTTCACAAAAGAAAAAAGAGAGGAGTATAATACAAAAGATAGGATTTAACAAATGAATACGACTGCTGACTCAATATATTGGTACTTCTTTTAGTCTCCAGTGTCTTGGAGCAGCTGGAAGAAAAAATGAAAAATTGTGGAACTGTAACCCATACCAAACTTTAAAATCTGTTGTATAACTACTTGTTAAGATGTACTTAGAAATTAACTAGTTTTTTGCATATATGTTCTTTTTCACAATTAAAAAAGTAAGAAATAAACATTAAAAAGAATCTATATCATCAGACATTAGATTCCTTTCAGAGCTATGCTAATTTAAACATTTTTTGTTTTTAAGCTAAATCTATGAAAACATTAAGTATGGTAGTATGGTACCATTCATGTGGTAGTATGAATGAATTATATACACCAGAAAAATAAATTCTTAATCTTAAACCATTTCTGTGGATGTGAACCTGTTGTAAACAGCAACTTTTGAAGATGCTATTTTTAGTTAAGGTGTGGTCAACCAAATGAAGTTAAGCTTTGATCCTATTACTGGAGGCTTTGTGTAGAAAAAGCCGCGGGGAGAAGGAATAATAGAAGCTGGAACAGAAAGAAAGGACACTGCCATGTGATGGAAAGGCCAAGAAATACCAAGGATTGCTGGCCAACCAAAATGGTACCAACCCAGGAGGAGGTAAGCCTTCTCACCTCAGAAATTGGGAGCCAATAAATCCCTATTGTTAAGTCAACTCATTGTATTGTATTTGTCTTATCAGCCAGGAGACTAAGGCAGGTGGAAATTTCAACACTGCCATTTTTTCCCCTAACCCTAGGGCACTAATGAATCACTCTGAGAAATCCAAGATCATTCCCTGAAGGCCGCAGTCAGAGAATGGGCTCCTGCAATACAAAGCAGTCACCTGTCACTTGGTCAGGTGAGTCACATCAAGTATATTAAATGACTCCTTAGCATTCTCTCAAGTAGTTATTAAATCATACTTCTCCAATAGTAGTACAGAGTGGACAGAGGACCTGCACATACCCTCTGAATTTAAAAGAAAATTTAATATTCCACAGCGTTTAAGTATTAAATATACTCTTAATTTGGGTAAATTGTTCACCCGTAGATAGTAACATAAGTTGATCATCTGGCCTATAGTTGATTAATCACACACCTCATTTTCTAACTTTGATCTGGAAAATGCCTTGAAGGATTCTGGGTCTTTTTAAATATGAGGCTGAAAACTGAGAACCATTTATATCACACATGATTCTCAGACCCCCCAAAAGTCACTACTTGCTAAGAAATCACAATGCAAGAAAAGAATAAAAGAAAACTTGACTAGTCTATAGCTGCAGAACTGTTACCTGATTTTCAGGCACAGGATGCATTCGTTGGGGTAAGTGGCCATGTCACTTCCACACACAGGGCTGAAGTCCCTGGGACATCCTGGTAATCTATACTGGTCACAGTCAGCCTGGAAATGAGAAAGGAGAAGAATGAAGGGATATTTTAAGACAAACTCATTACAAAGTAGCTAGGGGAAGTGGAGGACGAGATTCCAAATCCTCCCTTGATTTCCTAGAAACATCACAAAAAATATTTCTACCTATTTTCTACATGCACAAAAATGATTTTTCAAATCATTTCATTCATATACTTAAAACCTTTAGTAGACTGCATTATACTTTGAAGTATTGGCTCTCCATCCCTGAGGGAAAATTATATATCCCTGTCCTCTTGCTCAAATTGCTTTGGCCAATTAAAACATGTGGAAGTGAAATGCATTACTTCTGCACAGGAGCTTTTCAGAGTCACTGCATACTAAGCCATGGTTCTTGTGCCTTTGCCAAAAGACCATCAATTTCCCAGGTTGAAGGTGCTTCATGAGCCTGGGTCCCAGGATGAAGACATGCAGCACAGAGTAATGACAGTAAGAAATATACTTTTTTTGTAAACCATTACTGTCTGGGGGATATTTATAATGGCAGCATAATCTATCCTAAACTGAACGATACAAACCTTGTAAAGGTTGCCGATTACTTGTAGGACAATCCCTTATTTGACTCATCTCATTATTTGGGCCCTGCCCATCAGTTTTATCAACTATTTTTTCCTTACTCCAACCATATGTTCCAGCCACATTAAATGACTTGCTTCCCCTTAAAATATAAGCCATTTCATGACTCCTGTTCTTTGTATGTGCTGTTCTCTCCATCTGCGATGCACTTCTTCCATTTCGTCCACACAGCCAAGACCTTCAAGTCCCAAATGAGCTATGATCTCTTCTTTGAAAGTGCCCCTGAACCACCATTCCATACACCAACCCTGCAAGAGTGATTTTCTGCACTTCCTCTACAATATCTGCAATTCCCTAATTGCCTCATTATTTCTTTGATAACACAGTTTACTAAACAGGAGCCTGAAGATGATGGCTCTATTTTATTCACCTTTGTATCAATGTTACTAAATATCATGGCATTTAAAGTATTTAGCATAGCATCCAGCACATAAAAATGGCCATTTAGAGCTCCTTAGTGAACTTTTATTATTTGTATTTCCAGCAGCTAGTATGATGACTGATACAAAACATATAGGGAATAAATATTTTCTGAATAGACTGAATCGAAGTCTTATGATTCGATGGGAATCTAAGTGGAAATATAAAATAAAGGCATGTTTATCACCACCCCCTCAGTGTAAAACAGACATGCAAAACACAAGGATACATAAAAAGAACTACTTTCAACTACTGCTCATTAGCTGTGTGGCCATGTATAAGTTCTCTAGACTTCAGTTATCCATGAAATTGGACGTTATTCTAAGATTCTTATCTCTGCCTTTTATACTAATGTAATGGTTCAGTAACAAACCAAGGAAGAAAAGGATCTCTGGGGGTTCACTATGGCTGATTTTAAAATGTAAAATCGAAAACTTGTCACTGTACTTAACTAACTCTCTACTATCATCTAGCTTCTTCATTTGCACTTCACTACAATCTCCATGTGTTTGTTCTGTTACATTCCACCTTAATCCAATGGCATAATGCACACTTGCAAATCTAATCTTTCAGTCTGCACTTTAAAGACACTGGCACTTCCGAGGGAACTAAGGAAAGCAGCAGGTTCACAAATGGCAGGAAGAGATCAAAGGGTCATGGAGCTCACCCTCTGATTTGATGGATTTGAGGCCAAAGTGGTACTTTGTCTTTTCCACAGTAACCATCAGTAGAGCCAGGACTAGAACTGGTCATGGTGGTCAGACTATAGTATGCACAGATCCAGTGTAACAAAAGGTTAAATATATGGCCTACTCTGTTTTAGATACATACATTTATACATACACACATATAGCTTTAATTTCTCACCTGTTAAAACAAGTACCACAAAATGAGTTGGCTTAACAGGAATTTATGGGCTCATGGCCAGAAAGCTTGCTTCCTCTTGGGGTCATCTTTTGGCTGGCCAGCAGTCATTGGGGTTCCTTAATTTTTCCATCACATGGCAATGCACATGGCAGCATCTTCTCCTTTCTCTACTGACTTTCAGCTTCTGGCTGCTCCCTGTGGCTTCTCTTTCTGGGTCCAACTTCCTTTGCTTATAAAGACTTCAGCCATATCAGATTAAGGCACTCATACTGGATTAAGGGAAGACCTTAACTAACAACATTTTCAAAGGTCTAATTAACAAATGGGTTTATACCCACAGAACCTGGGGATGGGACCTGTACATGCCATTTTGCAGAAGAATATGGCTCAATCCCCAGTACAGACATAACATACACATGCGCACACACATACAAACACATAGACACACATAAACATATACTTAATAAATGAAGACACCGCTCCTTCATTCAGGGTAAAAGAACTCATCCTTCCTTTTTCTTAACATTTCTTATTGTAAAATATAATATATATATATATATATAAAAGCAATACATTTCAAAGCACATTGTAACAAGTAGTTATAGAACAGATTTCAGAGTTTGGTATGTATTACAGCTCTATAATTTTAGGTTTTTCCTTCCAGCTACACAGAGACACTGAAGATCAAAAAGAAATATCAATCTAATGATTCAATGAGGAGAGTGCCAAGATGGCAGATTAGCGAGGTGTGGGATTTAGTTCATCCTTCAGAACAGCTACTAAATAGCCAGGAACAGTACAGAACAACTGCTGGGGCCACGTCAGTGACTGGACACACAGCATACCCCAGTCTGGATCAGCTGGACCAGTTGCGAGACCCCCTGAACCATGAGTGTGGCCGGCGCCCCTCCCCCACAGGCTGATTCCCAGAGGGGAAAGGAAAGGGACTTTACCAGCAGCAGGGGCTGAGCGCAACTAAGCTGCAATTGTGGAATTAATTCACAAAAATTCTGACTACTAAAAATAGGCCCCCAGCTCAGCTGAACTTCGTCAAAGGAGAGATTGCTGATATTTGCCCCGGTACCAAGGGGGCAGGGCTGATGGAAAAAGAAAAAAAGAAACAGAGGTTTTTTGGATCAGATAGCACATAATACTTGAAACACTCTGGGCCCTGAAGGAAAGGAGGGGCACATAGGATCTGAAGGTACACAAAGCAACATACTAATGTATGTTCTTGCTTGGTAAATCCAAGGAACAGGGTCCTGCTCTGAGAAGGAATTTTCTCTTTCTTTTTTGTGGCTGTTTTTCTACAAAGGTTGACTGCCTTTGGATACAGCGGCAAGGCTTCTCAGGCAGCAACTGCCCCAGGCATAGGCAGAAACAAGCTTGTTTGAGGGCTTGTCTGCAGGTGCCTTCCCCAGGAGAGGGATGGGGCCTAGCTCAGGTGGATTCCCTCCCTCAAGGAATTCAGACCCCAGGGTTTGGAAAATTGAAGCGATTAAAGCCAGCCTACAACCTCTCCTCTGTCTCTACCATGCCCCCAGCAGGGACAGTCTGCCAAAGTTAAAGGTACTGCATCATTTTATGCTGGTGGGACCTGCAGGCAGAAAAGCGCCACATACTGGGCAGGATAAGAAAAACAGAGTCTAGAGACTTCATAGGAAAGTCTTTCAACCTGCTGGGTCTCACGCTCAGGGAAAACTGATGCAGGTGACTCTTGCCTCCTGACAGGAGTCCAGTTTTGTCTGGGAAAATCTGGCTGGGGTCTATAATACCTAAGGAGACCTTCCTAAGGGTGGGAGGAAAAAGGCATCATACAGGCAGGGCAAGAAACAAGAACTGAAAAATTCTGATCTGTTAAACAAAACCTAAGCTAGAGGTCCAGAATAAGCTGAACTGAATGTCAAAGAACAGATAGACAACAAATTCATCCAGCAAGAAAATCCGAGGTAAAAAACATTAAAAGAATCTCCAGAATAAACTAATTAAGGTAATTAAATGCTTAGATGCCAGCAAAAAATCACAAATCACATTAGGAAAATTGAAGATATGGCCCAGTCAAAAGAACAAACCAACAATTCAAATGAGATACAGGAGTTGAAACAATTAATTCAGAATGTTTGAACAGACATGGAAAACCTCATCAAAAATCAAATTGATGAATTGAGGGAGGATATAAAGAAGGCAAGGAATGAACAAAAAGAAGCAATCAAAAATCTAAAAAAACAAATCACAGAACTTATGGGAATGAAAGGAACAGTAGAAGAGATTAAAAAAACAATGGAAACCTACAATGTCAGATTTCAAGAGGCAGAAGGTAGAATTAGTGAACTGGAGGATGGAACATGTGAAATCCCTCTATATGCAAAAGCAAATAGAGGGAAAAGAATGGAAAAATATGAGCAGGGACTCAGGGAATTGAATGACAACATGAAGCGCATAAATATATGCATTGTGGGTGTCCCAGAACGAGAAAAGGAAGGGAAAAGAAGGCGAAAAACTAATGGAGGAAATTATCACTGAAAATTTCCCAACTCTTATGAAAGACTTAAAATTACAGATTCAAGAAGTGCAGCATACCCCAAACAGAATAGATCCAAATAGACGTACGTACTTCAAGACACTTACTAACCAGAATCTCAGATGTCAAAAAGAAAAAGAGAATCTCAAAAACAGCAAGAGAAAAGCAATCCATCACATACAATGGAAGCCCAATAAGACTATACGTAGATTTCTCAGCAGAAATCATGGAGCTGAGAAGATAGTGGTATGATATAACTAAAATACTAAAAGAGAAAAACTGCCAACCAGAAATTCTATATCCAGCAAAATTGTCCTTCAAAAATGAGGGAGAAATTAAAACATTTTCAGACAAAAAAATCACTGAGAGAATTTGTGACCAAAACAACAGCTCTGCAAGAAATACTAAATGGAGCACTAAAAGCAGATATGAAAAGACAGGAGAGAGAGGTGTGGAGAAGAGTGTAAAAATGAAGACTATGAGTAAAGGTAAAAAGAAGGAAAATCAGATATGACATATAAAATCCAGAAGGCAAAATGCTAGAAGAATGTATTACCCATACAGTAATAACACTAAATGTTAATGGATAAAACTCCTCAATCAAAAGACCTAGATTGGCAAAATGGATTAAAAAACAGGATCCTTCCATATGCTGTCTACAGGAAACACATCTTAGACCCAAGGGTAAACATAGGTTGAAAGTGAAAAGTTGGGAAAAGATATTTCATGCAGCTAACAATCAGAAAAGAGCAGGAGTAGCTATACTAATATCCAACAAATTAGATTTCAAATGTAAAACAATTAAAAGAGACAAAGAAGGACACTATGTATTAATAAAAGGAATAATTCAACAAGAAGACATAACAATTATAAATATTTATGCACCGAGGCAGAATGCTCCAAAATACATGAAGAAAGCACTAAAAAGAGAAATAGACGCATCTACTATAATAGTTGGAGACTTCAATTCCCTACACTCATCAATGGACAGAACATCTAGTCAGAGGATCAATAAAGAAACAGAGAATTTGAATAATACAATAAATGAGCTAGACTTAACAGATATTTATAGAACATTACACCCTAACAGCAGGATACACCTTTTTCTCAAGTGCTCATGGATCATTCTCTATGATAGAACATATGCTGGGCCACAAAGTAAGTTCAATAAATTTAAAAAGATTGAAATCATACAAAACACTTTCTCAGACCATAAAAGAATGAAGTTGGAAATCAATAATAGGCAGAGTGCCAGAAAATTCACAAATATAAGGAGGTTCAATAACACACTCTTAAACAACCAGTGTGTCAAGGAAGAAATTACAAGAGAAATCAGTATATATCTTGAGGCAAATGAAAATGAAAACACAATGTATCAAAATTCTTCTTTATTTTGCATGAATATCCATTTGGCCTGAAATATCAAGCAATCTATTTCGCATTCTAATGCATGGTCACCTTTGTCATGATTAACATAATCACATTTTACTCAATATTTTTGAATAAGTTTCCCAAGAAAAGACATGAGTTGTCTACTTTGTAATATGTATTGGTGTGATACTGACAAGAATTCCAATTTAATAGGCTGTCTTTCTAACTTGAAATTCATATTTACACTTTCACATTGAGTTTCTCACTTTCCTGCTTTCCAACGTCCCCCATGATTCTGAACTTATCTTGTTCCTACAGTCTCTGTAATTTAATGACATCTCAATTTACCAATTTCTTAAGCCAAAAATTACCCAACTCTCATTCTCATAACTGATCAGTCAGAACTCATAACCCTAAAATGTTTCTAAAATCTTCTCCCTTTATATAAATAAGCAACTTAAATCTAAATCATTTTTGGAACCATGAATTTATGAGGCATCATACTGGTAAATAAGTTTTTCTCACCCAAATGCTTGAACATCATGATAAAGCATTTGTGTCCATAGCCCATTTAAAACTAAGTCACTTATTTTCTTTATTTTATTCATACATAATTTAAAAATAGCATTGTCACCTTACAAATTTAAGTAAAATACAACCTAAACATTTGAATTAGAAGTGAGGGCTCATCTCTTTTCCCTTTTCTTCCCTCCCCTTCCTTTTCTTTCTTTTTCTTTCCCTTACTTCCCAACAATTTAATAATAATAATAAGAAGAAGAAGATGGGAACAAACAAGGTAGGCATTAGCATGTGAAAATATGAAGAGCAATGTGGTCCAGAGTTGGGTGTTAGATTCCAGAAAGCCTGAGGAAGGTGTCTACAAGTAACGTGTTGCATGGCCTGGGATGTCAGAGTTCAAGTCGAGTGTGAGGGGTTTCCACAGAGGAGGCAGACCAGTGTGCATGCCAGAGCCTGAGCAGCATAAAAGCACATTGACATTAGATGCCTGCCCAACATAAGGGCATGATCCTGAGTGGGTTGGGAAAGGGAACTACAGGAGCCGTGTGACCTGACTGAGGGTGGAAAGTCTGACAAGAATAAGGAGGGTGACCACACAGAGAAGCAGGTCTGTGTGGCTCAGTTGGATTAAAAAGGATTTGTACGAGAGACAGCTGGCTTGGCTTGTTGGAGACTAAGAGAACATATAAGCAGTGAGGTGGTCCAGAGCAAGTATCAGAACTGAAGCAAAGTGGAAAGGGTGTCCTCAGGTTTGGAGATTGACCTCAAGTATCTCGGAGTCTGAACAGTGTCAGGAGGGCACTCATGGAGTGGAGAAATGGCAGAGTGAGGAGGGCATCCACAAAGGGGACAGCCCTGCGTGTGGTGTCAGAATCCACTGAAGGTTTAAAAGGACATCCACATAAGACTGCTGTTTAGTACAAGGCCTTAGATTCCATGCAATGGGAGGGAGTCTGGCCTGGGGAGTTGCGCTACACTCAGTTGGTTAAAAGGGGACTGGCTTAAAGAGGAGTGTTCAGGATAAGGTGTTAGAGACTAAGATGTGTTATGAGGATATTCTTATGGTAAGGCAGTGTGCTGGTTTGAAAGGAAGTATGCCCCCTAAGAAAAGCCATGTTTTAATATAAATCCTATTTCATAAAGGTAGAATAATCTCTATTCAATACTGTATGTTTAAAACTGTGATTGGATCATCTCCCTTGTTGATGTGATTTAGTCAAGAATGGTTGTTAAACTGGATTAAGGGACGACATGTCTCCACCCATTTGGGTGGGTCTTGATTAGTTTCTGAAGTCCTATAAAAGAGGAAATATTTTGGAGAAGGAGAGATTCAGAGAGAGCAGAACGATGTAGCCATGAGATGCAGAGAGTCCACAAGCCAGCAACCTTTGGAGATGAAGAAGGAAAACACCTCCCGGGGAGCTTCATGAAACCAGAAGCCAGGAGAGAAGGCTAGCAGATGACGCCGTATTTGCCACATGCCCTTCCAGCCAAGAGAGAAGCCCTACTGTGTTCGCCATGTGCCTTCTCACTTGAAAGAGAAACCCTGAACTTCACTAGCCTTCTTGAACCAAGGTATCTTTCCCTGGATGCCTTTGATTGGACATTTCTATAGACTTGTTGTAATTGGGACATTTTCTCAGCCTTAGAACTGTAAACTAGCAACTCATTAAATTCCCCTTTTTAAAAGCCATTCCGTTTCTGGTATATTACATTCCAGCAGTTAGCAAACTAGAACAGGCAGAGATACACTATTCAGGTAAAGGTAGTCACGTGGCATCAACTATGAAATATCAGAAAATAAGTACTGTGAGGAGAACATCTTCATAGGAGGCTGGGCTGGTACAGTGTTTGGGAGCATAGCTGGTTCAGGAGGGTATCTGAGCAGAAGAAGCGGCAGCCAAGGATATAGCAGAAAGGTTACATACAGGGTTATTAATCAAATATGTAACTAATAGCAAAAATTTAGAATTGTCATAGCCCAAACAACCCCAATGAAAGGTATGGAAAGATCAAAGTTGAGGTGGAATTATACATAGAAGATAGGACTTAACAAATGAATATGAGTGCTGAATCATTAAACTGATATCTCTTTTAGTCTCCAGTATTTTAGAGCAGCTAGAAGTAAAAACCTAAAATTGTAACCCATATCAAGGTCTGAAATATGTTCTACAACTAATTGTGGTGCTGTGCTTGGAAATTTATAGCTTTTTTGTATATATGTTATTGTTCATAAAAAAAGAAGGAAAAAAGTCAATTGTGATGATTAAAAAAAGCCCTCTAGCCTCCTATATTCTTGAGCAGCTAGAAGGAAAAATATGAGAGGATCATATGGTAGCCCATGACAAACTCTGGGATCTAACCTGTAACCACTTGTTGAAGAGTGCTTTGAAAACTATTATATTTTTATTTCTTTGCTTTGTATATATGTTATACCACACAATAAAAAAAGTTAAAAAACAATCAACTGACCAAAAAAAGAATAATAATAATAACCTCATATGTGAAACAGCCTTATCCATCTATCTTACAAAGTCATGGTGAGAATTTGAGAATGCACACCAAGCACCGCGTAAAAGGTCTACGGATGAGGCCAAGGACGCTTCAAGTCATTGAAGGGAGAAAAATCCTGAGGACTTCGTTATTTTCAACTAAATGTACACTGTTGTTTTTTTTGTTTTTTGTTTTTTTCGCATGGGCAAGCACCAGGAATCGAACCCGGGTGTCCGGCGTGGTTAGACTTGACAACTAACTCTACCAGAAACTGGAAATTCATTGCATTAGTAGACACAAAACAAGTGGTTTTCTACTTACTGATCTGTATTCTTCCTGCTCAGCAGACTCCAAGTTCACTGAGTCCAAAGAGGCCACTGGAAGAAAACATAGAGACAATTTAAAGTATCTGATTAAAGGTCAATTATTGCCTTCAAAACGTTTTTGAAAAATCCAGTTTGTGACTTGCCCTGCAACACCTTTCCCTTCCCCTCTGATGCCTACTTTGAACCACTCCCATTCCCTCCAAAAAAAGATAGGTGTTTTCTGGCACTCTTCCTAGATCACAGACCGAAAGCTCGTTCGGTTCAGCTCCGTAACTGACCATCCGATTGGGAAGGGGCTTCGAAGCTATCAAATAAAAGCTGTAGAATAAAACTCTGAAAATTCATAATATACCTTTTCTTTTCGACTCTTGTTGATAAATGCAAAACTTAATACCAGGCGTTGGCCATTTTAATTCCATTCTAAGGTAGATGTAAGCTTTGGCCGAACTAAACCTTTTTCTCATAAGCCCGACGCACTTGGCATTCACAATGCCACTGTAGGGTGTCACTTAGCAGGAGCCGAGGCGCCCAAACCAGGACGAACCCGCTCGGGGACCTCAGGGCGGGCCCGGGGAACCGCCAATAACGGGCGTGCGGCGAGCGACGCGAAGGCAGCCCACATCACCGCGGGATGAGCAGCCACGGGCCAGACTTCCTTTCCGTCACCACTTCGCGGGTCCACGCCGACTAGGACCCCTTTGCACATTACCTGCGAAGTCCCCGGCCATGAGCAACAGCACCAAGCGCAGCGCGACCGGCGCCATCCTTCTTCCGCGACCGCCGGCAGGCGGGTGGCTGCGCGTTCTGCCGGGGTTGTCCAGACGCCAAGACAGCCACCTGGAGCCGGGAGGGGGAGGGGGAGGGGGAGGGGGCGGAGGCGAGGGGAGGGAGCAAGAGGAGGAGCAGGAGGAGAGAGAGGAGCAGAGAGAGGAGGGGGAGGAGACCGGAGGAGGAGGAAAGAAATGGAGGGGGAAGGGGAGGGCGAGGGGCAAGAGGAGGATCCGGCAGCGGCGGGGTGGGGTGGGGGAGGGGCAGAGAGAGGGGATAAAAGGGGGAAGCAAGAGGAAGGTGGTAAATGGAGCACGAAGGGGGAATAAAAGGGGAGGGAGAGGAGGAGAAGGGAGAGGGACAGGGCAGGTGGCCCCCCTGTGTTGAGGAGGGGATGAGCCTGCATGGGGATTGGACTCTGTAAGTCAGCCCCATTCTGTAGCATCTGTTTTGTGCCAGGCAATGTTTTGACCTGAGTGTAAAGCCTTCAACTTGACAAAAAAGGTCCCTGCTCTCATAAAGCTTTCTGGTGTGTGGGTGCTGCAGTTAGGGTGACAAAGGAACTCCAAAATAAGTGAATAACTACAATAATTTCTAGAATTAAGTGCTAGACAATGGGGGAAGGAGGAGAAGACTTTCCATAGGGAGGTCAGGAAAGGCCTTTCAGAGGTGATATCTGAACTGAATGAAAGCTGAATGAAAAAGAAAGCCCAGGAGGAGTTATAACAGAGAAGAGAGGATTTAACTAATGAGTATGACTGTTGAAGCATTGTATTGATATTTCTTATAGTCTCGGTATCTTGGAGCAGCTAGAAGGAAAACCTTAGATTGTGGAATTGTAACCTGGATCAAACCCTGTAAATCTGTTCTATAACTACTTGTTACAATGTACTTTGAATTTTATTGCTTTTTTGTATATATATTATATTTCACAATAAAAATAATGTTTAAAAGAAAAAAAAAAGAGAAAGAAGGCCCAGTGAAGGCTTTGGGGACATGCATTCCAGGCTCAAGGAAAAGCAAGTGCAAAGATCCCAAGACAGGAGCCAGTGCATATGTTCAAGGGACTGAAGAATCAATTGTGACTGGAGAATTGGATGAAGGAGGAAAACTGGAAGAGAGATAGAACTGGAAGGACAAGATCTTGTGTGGCCATTTAGACCATGATAAATTTGGATTTGTTCTGATTGCGACAAAGGAAGCCCATGGAGGTTATAAGTAAGGGAATGCCCTGTTTCTGTCTTATGTTTTAATGGGTTAGCACATAGGAAATAGTGGGCACAGCAAGACAAATTAGGTAACTTTTGCAGTAAGTCAGTCCAGAGATGGTAGCTTTGGACTGGTGAGAAATGGCCAGATTCAGAATTTATTTTGTAGGTAATGCCAACTGGGGTAAAGAGAAGAATCAAGGATGTTTCCTAGGATTTTGTCCTGAACAACTGGATCAGAGATGGTGCCATTTCTGCCATGAAAAAACATTTGGGAGTATGTTTTTTAGACATACTAGTGGAGATGTGGAAAAGGCAGTTGGTATTATAAATCTGGAGTTCTCAAAGGCTAGAGATATAGATGAGGAAGTCATCAGTGTTGAAGGTATTAATAACCATGATTGCACATCAATGTTCATAGTCACATCATTCACAATAGCCAAAAGGTGAAAACAACCCAAGTGACCTTTAACAGATGAATGGATAAACAAAATGTGATATATCCATATAATGAAATATTTTTCAGCCATGAAAAGGAATGAAGTTCTGATATATGTTACAACATGATGGACCTTGAAACATTATGCTAAGTGAAGTAAGTCAGCCACAAAAGGACAAATATATGATTCCACTTACATGAAATATCTGGGATAAGATATTTATATTCTTATTGATAGATACAGAAAGTAGATTAGAGGTTACCAGGGTCCAAGGGCAAGAGTAATAAGACGTTCATGCTTAATGAATACAGAATTTCTGTTTTGTGTGATGAAAAAGTACTGGTTATAGATGGTGTTAATGGTAGCACAACATTGTAAAAGTAATTAATACCAATGAACTGTACACTTAGAAATGGTTAAAATGTTCAATGTTGTGTTTTTTATGTATATATGTTAATGCCATTGAAATGTATGCTTAGGAAGGTTGAGATGGGGAAGTTTAGTTTATATATTTGTTATTGAAATTCAAAAAAGAGAGAGAAAGATTAAAGAGATAATTAGATGCAATAAATGATCCTGCACTAGACCTAATAATGGAGGAGAAAATGCCCAAAAGGATAATATTTATTATCAGCAGCCCTTTCCAGCATGAAAAATTTTAAATGGGCTTAGTCCAAATCCCCTAAAGACTGGGAGAAAGATCAAAGGAGCAAGTAGGATTATAACAGAGAAGATAGGATTTAACAAATGAGTGTGCCTGTTGAATCATTATATTATTTCTTCTGGTCTCCAGTGCCTTGGAGCAGCTAGAAGGAAAAACCTAGCATTGTGAAACTGTGACCCATCCCAAACTCTGAAATCTTTTCTATAAGTAATTGCTGTACTATGTTTTGAAATTTATTGCTTTTTTGGTATATATGTTATTTTTCACCATAAAAAAATAAAAAGATTATTATTGGGACAATTAAAAAAATGGGAATATAGACCTATGCTTTCTATCAATGTTAAATTTCTTGAATTTAATAACTATATTTAATGACGTTATGTAAGTGAAATCCTTGTTCTTAGGAAATATAAAGTGTTCAAGGAGCATGATGTATGCAATCTACTCTTAAATGTTTGGAAAATAGAATGGTATAGCAAATGTGGCAAAATGTTAAAAGTTGGTAAATCTAGGCATCTGGGTAGGGGATGTACTGGCATTCTATGCATTGTTTTTATATTTTTTCTTCAGCTTTCCTGTATGTTTGAGATGATTTCAAAATAAAAAGTTTTTTTTTAAAAAAAAAGAATGAAAAATTGGTTGAAATGGCAAAGTGTATGTTGTATGTATGTAACCACAATACAAAAATTAAAGAACAAACAAGTAACCATAAGACCCAAAAAGATGGCCCAGGGAAACAAGGTAGCTGAGGTACAAGATCAGAACCCCAGGGCACTCCCATATGCAGAAGTCTGACAGGAGACTGGAAAAGGAAAGGAAAAGCCTGTAAAGGAAACTGAAACACAGCTCATTCTGGAGAAGACAGTGCCCCAACTTTGTCAATAGTTGCTGTGAGGCTGAGAAACAGAAGGACTGAACATTGATCATGAGCTTTGGCAAGATACGGTCATTGGTGGCCTTAATAAGAACTATTTCAGAGAAGTCATGGGGTCTAGAGGACAAATGGCATGGGTCAAAGGAACGAGAGGTGAGAAAGTGGAGACCAAGTATAGACCACTCTTTTGAGTTTTGCTATGAAAGGAAGCCCAATATAGGGCAGTAGGTGGCGTTTGAGACTTGCAAGACATCTTGTGGATCATGTTAAAACTCACTAATGTCTTCCAGCCTTGCTAAGAGTAAACATCAAAGTCTTTACCATGGCCTACAAAGCCCTTACCATGCTTGCCACTCTTCCCTGTTGTGATAGTTAGATTCAGTTGTCAACTTGGCCAGGTGAAGGCACCTAGTTTTGTTGCTGTGGCCATGAGCCAATAGTACCAGAACCTCATCTGTTCCTGATTATGTCTGCAGTCAGCTAGGAGGCGTGCCTGCTGCAATGGATGACATTTGACTTAATTGGCTGCTGCTTAAATGAGAGAGGTCAACGTAGCACAGCCAAAGCAACTCAGCATGCCTCATCTCAGCACTCGCAGCTCAGCCTAGGCCCTTGGAGATGCAGAAAGAAATCACCCAGGGAAAGTTGTTGGAACCCAGAGGCCTGGAGAGAAGGCTAGCAGAGACCATTCTGTGCCTTCCCATGTAAGAAAGAACCTCAGTGGAAAGTTAGCTGTCTTTCCTCTGAAGAACTAACAAAATAAATCCCGTTTTATCGAAACCCAATCTAGAGATCTGGGTCAAGATGGTGGCTTAACCATGTGTGCATTTTAGTTCGTCCTCCAGAACAACAACTAAGTAACCAGACACAGTACAGAATAGCTCCTGGGGCCATGTCACTGACCGGACACACAGAGTACTCCAGTCTGGACCAGTTGGACCAGCTGCAAGCCCCCCCACCCAGAACCATGATTCCCCAAGCCATGGCGGCCAGTGCCCCTCCCTCACAGGCTGCTTCCCAGAGGGAAAAGGAAAGAGACTTCACCAGCAGCAGGGACTGAGCACAATCAAATGCCAATTGTGGAATTAATTAACAAATTCTGTCTACTAAAAATAGGCCCCCAGCTTAGGTGAACCTGGTCAAAGTGGAGGTTGCTCATTTTTGCCCCGGCGCCAAAGGAGCAGGGCTGATGGAAAAGGGGGGGGGGGGGGGGAGAAGGAAACAGATGTTTTTGTGGCTGTGTTTCTACAAAGGCTTGACTGCCTTTGAATATAGCCACAGGACTTCTCAGGCTGCAACTGCCCCAGGCATAGGCAGAAGCGAGCTCATCTGGGGGCTTGTCTGGAGCCTGTGCCTTCCCCAGGGGAGGGGTGAAACCCAGCTCAGGTGGAATCCCTCCCTCAAGGAATTCAGACACCAGGGCTTGGTAATTTGAAGCCATTAAAACCAGCCTACAACCTCTCCTCTGTCTCCACCACACCCCCAGCAGGGAGAGTCAGCCAAAGTTAAAGGTAACGCATCATCTTACACTGGCTGGACCTGCAGGCAGACAAGCACCACATACTAGGCAGGATAAGAAAAACAGAGTTCAGAGACTTCACAGGAAAGTCTTTCAACCTGTTGGGTCTCACCCTCAGGGAAAACCGACACAGGTGACTCTTTCCTCCTGATAGGAGGCCAGTTTGGTCTGGGAAAATCTGGCTGGGGTTTATAATACCTAAGTAGACCCTCCTAAGGGGTTGTGGGGGGGAGGCACCATACAAGCAGGGCAAGAAACAAGAAAACAAGAACTGAAAAATTCTCCTCTGTTAACAAAACTTAAGCTAGAGGTCCAGATAAAGCTGAACGGAATGTCAAAGAACAGAGAGACAACAAATTCATCCAGCAAGAAAACCCTAGGTAAAAGAAGTGAAAGCAACCTCCAGAATAAACTAATTAAGGTAATTAAATGCCTAGATGCCAGCAAAAAATAACAAATCAAACTAGGAAAATTGAAGATATGGCCCAGTCAAAGGAACAAACCAACAATTCAAATGAAATACAGGAGCTGAAACAATTAATTCAGAATGTACGAACAGACATGGAAAACCTCATCAAATCAATGAATTGAGGGAGGATATAAAGAAGGAAAGGAATGAACAAAAAGAAGAAATGGAAATCTGAAAAAACAAATCACAGAACTTATGGGAATGAAAGGCAAGGTAGAAGAGGTGAAAAAAAATGAAAACCTACAATGGTTGATTTCGAGAGACAGAACATAGGAAAAGTGAACTGGAGGATGAAACATCTGAAATCTGGCAAGAAAAAGAAAATATAGGGAAAAAAATGGAAAAATATGACAGGGACTCAGCGAGTTGAAGGACAATATGAAGCACATGAATATACGTGTTGTGGGTGTCCCATAAGCAGAA
Source organism: Tamandua tetradactyla (assembly GCF_023851605.1). NCBI lineage: Eukaryota > Metazoa > Chordata > Mammalia > Pilosa > Myrmecophagidae > Tamandua > Tamandua tetradactyla. The sequence goes on from NC_135345.1 coordinate 57,445,463, forward strand.
GAGAAGGGGTAAGGAGAAGAAAAACTAATGGAGGGAATTATCACTGAAAATTTCCCAACTCTTATTAAAGACTTAAAATTATAGATCCAAGAAGTGCAGTGTACCCCAAAGAGAATAGATCCAAATAGACATACTCCAAGACATTTACTAATCAGAATGTCAGAGGTCAAAGAGAAAGAGAGAATCTTAAAAGCAGCAAGAGAGAAGCAACCCATCACATACAAGGGAAACCCAATAAGACTATGCACAGATCTATCAGCAGAAACCATGGAGCCAAGAAGAGTGTGGGATGATACATTTAAATTATTAAAAGAGAAAAACTGCCAACCAAGAATTCTATACCCAGCAAAATTGTCCTTCAAAAATGAAGGAGAAATTAAAACATTTTCAGACAAAAAATCACTGAGAGAATTTGTGACCAAGAGACCAGCTCTGCAAGAAATACTGAAGGGAGTACTAGAGACAGATACGAAAACAGAAGAAAGAGGTGTGGAGAAGAGTGTAGAAAGGAAGACTATGAGTAAAGGTAAAAAGAAGGAAAATTAGATATGACATATAAAACCCAGAAGGCAAAATAGTAGAAGAAAGTACTACCCATGCAGTAATAACACTGAATATTAATGGATTCAACTCCCCAATCAAAAGACATAGTCTGGCAGAATGGATTACAAAACAGGACCCATCTATATGCTGTCTCTACTCAAAGGACATGAGGGCAAGGACACAAACAGACATTTGCACACCAATGTTTATAGCAGCATTATTAACAATTACCAAGAGATGGAAACAGCTGAAATGTCCATCAACAGATGGTTGGCTAAACAAACTGTGGCAAAGACATAAGATGGAATATTACGCAGCTGTAAGAATAAAGTTATGAAGTATGTAACAACATGGATGGACCTAAGGACATTATGCTGAGTGAGATTAGCCAAAAACAAAAGGACAAATACTATATGGTCTCACTGATATGAACTGACATTAGTGAACAAACTTGGAATATTTCGTTGGTAACAGAGACCATTGGGACATAGAAATAGGGTAAGATATTGGGTAACTGGAGCTGAGATGATACAGATTGTGCAACAGGACTGAATATAAAAACTCAGAAATGGACAGCATAATATTACCTAACTGTAATACAATTATATTAAAACACTGAATGAAGCTGCATATGAGAATGATAGAGGGAGGAGGGCTGGGGCATAAATGAAATCACAAAGAAAGATAGATGATAAAGATTGAGATGGTATAATCTAGGAATGCCTAGAGTGTATAATGATAGTGACTAAATGTACAAATTTAAAAAATGTTTTTGCATGAGAAAGAACAAAAGAATGTCATTATTGCAGTGTGCTGAAAATAGATGGTACTTAGTATTTTAAAATTTTAACTTATGTGTGAGACTTAAGCAAAAAATGTTTAATTGGTACAAAATTTATATTTTGACTAGTACATCTCCTAATATAACTTATGTAGATAGTTGGTTGAACACCTTAAGTACTTGGAATTTTGTATAGGATGTGAGATTTTGTTGGTTTGTACAGGTGATGCTCCGATGAATCCCAGAGTGATTTGATCAGTGAGTGGAAAAATATTTGCAAAGTCTCCTTTGGGGAATGGTGAGAATGGGGGAAAATTCAACTTCCCCAAGTTGAATTCTTTATATTCTCACAAGCAGTGTAGACAACAAAAGCTATAGGCTGAGCCCCCAGTCTTGGGGGTTGTTCATATGAAACTTAACCCCACAGGGGATAGGTCAAGCCTACTTAAATTAGGCCTAAGAGTCACCCCCAAGAGAACCTCTTTTGTTGCCCAGATGTGGTGTCTCTCTCCAGCCAACACAGCAAGCAAACTCACCACACTCCCCCTGTCTATGTGGGACATGACTACCAGGGGTGTGGATCTTCCTGGCAACATGGGACAGAAATCCAAGAATGAGCTGAGATTCAGCATCAAGGGATTGAGAAAAACCTAGAATGAGCTGAGACCCAGCATCAAGTGATTGAGAAAACCTTCTCGACCAAAAGGGGGAAGAGTGAAATGAGACAGTGTCAATGACTGAGAGATTCCAAACAGAGTTGAGAGGTTATCCTGGAGGTTATTCTTATGCATTAGGTAGCTATCACCTTTTTAGTTAAGGTGTAATGGAGAGGCTGAAGGAAACTGCCTGAAAATGTAGAGCTGTGTTCCAGTAGCCATATTACTTTTTTTTTTAATTTTTTTTATTAATCAAAAAAAAGAAAAGAAATTAACACAACATTTAGAAATCATTCCATTCTACTCATTCACTCAGTAATTCTTAGTATCATCACATAGATGTATGATCATCATTTCTTAGTACATTTGCATCGATTTAAGAAAAGAACTAGCAAAACAGCAGAAAAAGATATAGAATGTTAATATAGAGAAGAGAATTAAAATAATAATACTAATAAAAAAAATATATATATATAAAAGGAAAAAGAAAAAAACAAAAACAAAAGATACAAGCAAACAAACAAACAAAAAACTATGGTTCAGGTGCAGCTTCATTCAGTGTTCCAACATAGTTACATTACACTTAGGTATTATTGTGCTGTCCATTTTTGAGTTTTTGTATCTAGTCCTGTTGCACAGTCTGTATCCCTTCAGCTCCAATTACCCATCATCTTACCCTGTTTCTAACTCCTGCTGGTCTCTGTTACCAGTGATATATTCCAAGCTGATTCTCGAATGTCGGTTCACATCAGTGGGACCATACAGTATTTGTCCTTTAGTTTTTGGCTAGACTCACTCAGCATAATGTTCTCTAGGTCCATCCATGTTATTACATGCTTCATAAGTTTAGTCTGTCTTAAAGCTGCATAATATTCCATCGTAGGTATACGCCACAGTTTGTTTAGCCACTCGTCTGTTGATGGACATTTTGGCTGTTTCCATCTCTTTACAATTGTAGATAATGCTGCTATAAACACTGGTGTGCAAATGTCCGTCTGTGTCTTTGCCCTTAAGTCCTTTGAGTAGATACCTAGCAGTGGTATTGCTGGGTCGTAATCCATTCTGCCAGTCTGTCTTTTGATTGGGAAATTCAGTCCATTAACTTTTAGTGTTATTACTGTTTGGATAATATTTTCCTCTACCATTTTGGCTTTTGTATTGTATATATCATATCTGATTTTCCTTCTTTCTACACTTTACTCCATACCTCTCTCTTCTGTCTTTTCGTATCTGACTCTAGTGCTCCCTTTAGTATTTCTTGCAGAGCTGGTCTCTTGGTCACAAATTCTCTCAGTGACTTTTTGTCTATAAACGTTTTAATTTTTCCTTCATTTTTGAAGGACAATTTTGCTGGATATAGAAGTCTTGGTTGGCAGTTTTTCTCTTTTAGTAATTTAAATATATCATCCCACTGTCTTCTGGCTTCCATGGTTTCTGCTGAGAAATCTACACATAGTCTTATTGGGTTTCCCTTGTATGTGACAGATTGTTTTTCTCTTGCTGCTTTCAAGATCCTCTCTTTCTCTTTGACCTCTGACATTCTAACTAGTAAGTGTCTTGGAGAATGCCTATTTGGGTCTATTCTCTTTGGGGTGTGCTGCACTTCTTGGATCTGCAAATTTAGGTCTTTCATAAGAGTTGGGAAATTTTCAGTGATAATTTCTTCCATTAGTTTTTCTCCTCCTTTTCCCTTCTCTTCTCCTTCTGGGACACCCACAACACATATATTTGTGCGCTTCATATTGTCCTTCAGTTCCCTGATCCCCTGCTCAACTTTTTCCATTCTTTTCCCTGTAGTTTCTGTTTCTTTTTGGAATTCAGATGTTCCATCCTCCAGTTCACTAATTGTAGCTTCTGTCTCTTTAGATCTACCATTGTAGGTATCCATTGTTTTTTCCATTTTTTCTTCTTTGTCCTTCACTCCCATAAGTTCTGTGATTTGTTTTTTCAGATTTTCTATTTCTTCTTTTTGTTCAGCCCATGTCTTTTTCATGTCCTCCCTCAATTTATTGATTTGGTTTTTGAAGAGTTTTTCCATTTCTGTTCGTATATTCAGCATTAGTTGTCTCAGCTCCTGTATCTCATTTGAACTATTGGTTTGTTCCTTTGACTGGGCCATATCTTCAATTTTCTGAGCGTCATCCATTATTTTCTGCTGGTGTCTGGGCATTTGATCAGATTTCCCTGGGTGTGGGACCCAGCTGGTTGAAAGGTTTTTCTGTGAAATCTCTGGGCTCTGTTTTTCTTTTCCTGCCCAGTAGGTGGCGCTCGTGGCACTCGTCTGTCTGCGGGGCCCCCCAGTAAAAGATGCTGTGGCTCCTTTAACTTGCCAATCCGAATCTTGCAGTCGGCTCGGGCTACCGCGCGTGGAGTGGGGGTCGCCGGCTGCCACGGCTTGGGGGAGTGCCGGTCCACATTGCCCAGCTGGCCCGAGACGCCAAGCGTGGCGGGAGGGCCCCGCTATCCAACGTTCCCAGTCAGACCGGGGAGCCACGTGCGTGGAGGGGACCCCAGTCGCCAGCCGCCCCGGCCGGGAAAACGCGCGCCCCTCGGGTATCTCACCGCAGCGGATTCTCCCTGCCCGTTCAGCCATTCCAGAATGGGGTACGCTGTCTTTTTGGTCTCTGTCGTGGCTCCGGGAGCTGTTTTGTATTGTTTCTGTTTCTTTAGTTGCTGTTCTGGAGGAGGAACTAAGACCCGCGCGTCTTACTAAGCCGCCATCTTCTCCAGAAGTCTCTGCCATGTTTCTTGATGATGATTCTATAATGATATAGCGTTCACAATGTGACTGTGTGATTGTGAAAACCTTGTGTCTGATACTCCTTTTATCTTGTCGACAGATGAGTAGAACATATGGAATAAAAATAAGTAATAGGGGGAACAAATGTTAAAATAAGTTTAGTTTTAAATGCTAGTGATCAATGAGAGGGAGGGGTAAGGGGTATGGTAGGTAAATTTTTTTTTCTGTTTTTGTTTTATTTTTCTGTTGTCTTTTTATTTCTTTTTCTGAATTGATGCAAATGTTCTGGGAAATGATTATGATGATGAATATGCAACTATGTGATGATATTGTGAATTGCTGAGTGTATGTGTTGGGAAAATTTGCATTTCTTTCTTGTAATTTCTTTTTTAATCAATAAAAATTTTTAAAAAAAAAAGCCATCCATCTCTGGTGTGTTGCATTCTGGCAGCTAGCAAACTAGAACACCTGTCTTACTGTTCAGAGTCACGCTTAGGGCCTTGCACTTGCTGCTCCCTCTGTGCAGATATCTGTATGGCTCTATCCTTTCCCTCTCATCTCTGTTTAAATATCACTATATCAAAAATGCCTTCTCTGACGGTAGGGTTTAACAAACGAATATGATTGCCAAATCATTAAACTGGTATTTCTTTTAGTCTATAGTATCTTTGGAAGTAAAAACCCAAAATTGAGGAATTGTAACCCATACCAAACTCTGAAATCTGTTCTACAACTAATTGTTGTACTGTGCTTTGAAATTTATTGCTTTTTTGTATATATGTTATTTTTCACAAAAAAGAAAAAAAGTGATGATAAAGAATATATAGTCCTTTTAGCCACCAATGTTCTGGAGCAGCTAGAAGGAAAAATCTGAGATGGTGGAATGGTAGCCCATGAGAAACTCCGAGATCTGTCCTGTAACTATTTGTTGAAGAGTGCTTTGAAAATGATTTCTTTTTTCTTTCTTTGCTTTGTATATATGTCATATTATACAATAAAAAAAAGTTAAGAAAAAAAAAAGCAAACCGACTCCCTTTCTCAGCCGACACAGCAAGGGTACTTGCTGCCCTCCCCCTCTATGTGGGACATGATTCCCAGGGGTGCAAATCTTTCTGGCAACATCGGACAGAAATCCTAGGATGAGACCGGATCGGCATCAAGGGATTCAGAAAACCTTCTCGAACAAAAGGGAAAAGAGAGAAATGAGACAAAATGAAGTGTCAGTCAATGGCTGAGAGATTTCATACAGAATAGAGAGGTTATCCTGGAGGTTATTCTCATGCATCATATAGATATCCCCTTTTTTAATTTATGGTGTTTTGGAGAGGCTGGGGGGAAGTACCTGCAACTGTAGAGCTTGTTCTGGTAGCCTTGTTTCTTGAAGATGATTGTATAATGATACAACTTTTACAATGTGACTGTGAGATTGTGAAAACCTTGTGTCTGATGTGCCTTTTATTTAGGGTATGGACAGATGAGTAAAAAATATGGACAAAAAATAAACAAATAATAGGGGAAACAAGCATTAAAATAAATTGGGTAGATGGAAATACTAGTGGTCAATGGGAGGGAGGGGTAAGGAGTATGGTGTGTGTGAGTTTTTTCTTTTTTATTTCTTTTCCTGGAGTGATGCAAATGTTTAAAAAAATTATCATGGTGATGAATACACAACTATGTGATGATACTGTGAGTCATTGATTATATGCCATGTATAGAATGTTTGTATGTTATTTTATCAATAGAAATATTTTTTAAAATTTGAAGAAAAAAAAAGCAAGCATAATTGTTTGGAGGGTTCATCCTGACCTGTCCTCCTTCAAGAGGGCAGATAGAGCTGCCTGTCTTGGTTATATGGCTCTGGATTACGATTCTTTCTGGAATACCCACCATTACTTTACATGCTGTATCCAGGGACCTAAGTGCCTATCCATGAGAATATTTGTATATTATGGTGAGTGCCAAATTTGGAGAAGAAGAATCAAAAGAATTTGTTGCTGATGAAGAAGAGGAAGACAATGATAATGAAGATAAATCTGTTGCTGAGTTTAGATTCATGCCTAGTGATAGCTCAGCATTGGAAGCAACATTCACCACAATGTGTGAATGCCAGGCTTTGCAACCAGGATGAAGGTTCAGATGATTACGATGGAGAAGAGTACAAAGTGGAAGCACATGGACACGGGCAGGGCAACACCCCTACATTTTACACCTACAAAAAAGGACTATCCCGTTTAACAGCAGAAGGCCAAGCCACATTACAGAGATTACAAGGAATACTTTCTCAGTCTCTGAGCAGACTGTGTAACATGTCTGGGGTCTGGACAGAAGACTCAATAAGAGATTATGAAGATGGGATGGAGGTAGCTACTACACCAACAGTTGCTCGACAATTTGAGGATGCAGATGTTGATCACTGAAAATGACTTAAGCTGCCTTAAGATTCGGACCATTACTATAGGAGAGAACTTGGTTCCTTTTATACAGCAGAGTGGGAGTTGATGAAAATCTTTTTCCTTCTCCAAAATTCACCTGAACTGATTCTTTCAGGGACAAACTATACTCAGACAGCATATTGTCACCAGCAGAAGAAACTTGTGACCTTCATTAACAAGGTGAATTAACTTAATCGAGAGGGTGTGTGTAGTTCATCAGTGAGTCTAAAACTTTCTGTGCATAGGTACTCTCTGAGCAGGCCTATAATTCCTGCCTTCACTCTATGCATCTTCTGTAAGCTAGTGGGTCTACATGGTGAAAATGCATAGCAGCTCAGAGGTAGGAGTAGACTAGGTGGGAAAGAAACAGGAAAGAAACAGTAGACTAGGTGGGAATCTAAGGGTACTCTTACCCTTAAAAAGAGAGACAAAGGTATCTCAGAGGAGTCCTAGCCTCTCCGTTTATTCTCCACAGGGTTGAGTGTCTTTTACTAATTTGAGGCTCCAGTTAATTATTCCGGCATCTCTAGGTAGCCTCTTCAGGAACACCCCAGCCATATATACTACCACTAACACAAGTCTTGTCCTTCTGACTAGCTTTTGTCTTTTCACCATGTTTACTTTCCCCTGCTAAATTCTAGGTTTTTCTGTTAGTAACTTCTTAGGTCATACTCCTCAAATTTCAACCTCTTAGGTGATTTTCTGAAACAGAACCAGTGAAACAAGTGAAAGTCCTCAAAGAACTTCAGAGGAGAATTGTTTTGTCATTGTAATTGCCTAACAAATAAATCTGACTTTTCTGTTAAAAAAAAGAAAAGGAAGCCTAATCTGATCTGGTTTTCCTTTCCATTCAGCCCTGTGGTACAGATACTTCCTTCACCATCTGAAACCAACATAATTGGAATTCTGCTCTGTTGAATCAAGTTTGGCAACCCTACATGTGTGTCTTCTTGTCTCAGGCATCAAATTTAAACTTTTGTGGAAAAAAATATCCAAAACCTGAAAATAAGGCAAAAAATAGTACTGTGCATCTTTTCAAATCCTAAAACAGCAATGTTTAAGAAGACTTTATGGGCCTCATCTAATTCTAGAGTATGTGACTTTATTTGGGTTATTATTTACTATAGATAAGGCCCAGAATCTGTAAAGTTAGATGTTAATTTATAGAAGATAAGCTGCAAATGATAGAAAAGATAACTCCAAAGGTGACTGTTTTATTGGTCCATTGATATTAAGCAATAGTGTATATGATTTTGCTGACTTATTCCAGCATTTTCCACAGACAATAAATTTATCAGAGAAACAAAACCAACAGGATATATTTTATTTTAAGGAATTGGCTCATGCAATGCTAGGGGCTAGCCAGTCTGAATTCCGCAGGGCAGGCTACAAGCAGGAAACTCCAGTAAAGGTGATATTGAAGAATTCTCCTGCAGAAGTTGGCTAGCTAGAAATTCAGGCAAAAGCCAATGCTAGAATTGAGGCAGAAATTCTTCTTTTGACTTCTAGTGTGCTGGTTTGAAAGGATGTATGTTCCCTAGCAAAGCCATGTTTTAATCAAAATCCCATTTCATAAAGGCAAAATAATCCCTATTCAATACTGTATGTTCGAAACTTCAATCAGATCATCTCCCTGGAGCTGTGATTTAATCAAGAGTGATTGTTAACCTGGATTAGGTGACGACATGTCTCCACCCATTTGGGTGGGTCTTGATAAGTTTCTGGAGTTCTATAAAAGAGGAGACATTTTGGAGAATGAAGGAGATTCGGAGAGAGCAGAGAATGCTGCAGCACCACAAAGCAGAGAGTCCACGAACCAGGGACCTTTGGAGATGAAGAAGGAAAACGCCTCCCTGGGAGCTTCATGAAACCGGAAGCCAGGAGAGAAGAAGCTAGCAGATGATGCTGTGTTCGCCATGTGCCCTTCCAGATGAGAGAGAAAATCTGACTGTGTTCGCCATGTGCCTTCTCACTTGAGAGAGAAACCCTGAACTTCATCGGCCTTCTCAAACCAAGGTATCTTTCCCTAGATGCCTTAGATTGGACATTTTTATAGACTTGTTTTAACTGGGACATTTTCTCAGCCTCAGAACTGTAAACTAGCAACTTATTAAATTCCCCTTTTTAAAAGCCATTCTATTTCTGGTATAATGCATTCTGGCAGCTAGCAAACTAAAACATCTGGTATCCTCAATTCTGAATTTTAAAGCTTCCAACTGATTGGATGAGGAGACAACCCATATTGCTGAAAGTAATCTCCTTTGTTGGTTATAAATGCAACCAACTGATTGTAGATGAAACCAATTGATTATAGATGATTATAAAGCAGACAAGTACTTTATGAAATAAATGGACACCATAGCCTAATCAAGTAGATACAGGAAATTAACCATCACAACCATTCTCTGCTATCTGCTATGAACTGGTTTTCCTATCCTGCTGGTTTCCTCACTAATGCATTAAATAAGAAGAGTAAATAAGAGGCCAGTTTGCCATGCAGTTGGGGAGAGGGCGTTTTTCATTTGGAAGGACCAGCATGCAAAGGTCCGCATGATTTCTATGGAGAATTCCAAGAGCTTCTGAGTGCATAAAGCAGGTCTTCTTTGATGTGCATGTTAATCTCTTGGCTTCAAAGCCTAGGGTGAAGCCTGAGACTACATTCTTGCAAGCCCCCTGGTAAAGCCTATGTTGCTGGCCTGCTGACCACACTTTGAGGAACAAGAGGCTAGGCTAAAGCATACATGCAAGTGAGAAAGCCTAGATATGAAGATGGAAATTGAGTGGAGAATAATAAAAAGAAATTGATTGAGACTTGACTCTTGGGGATGAACCAGCAGCAGTGGAATGAGAAAGTCCTTCTTGACCAAAAGGGAAAAGAGAGAACTGAGGCAAAATAAAGTCTCGGTGGCTGACAGATTTCAGAGTTGAGAGGTTATTCTGGAGATTATTATTACACATTATATAGACATCCCTTTTTAGTTTATGGTGTATTGGAGTGGCTAGAAGGAAGTACCTGAAACTTGAACTGTGTTCCAGTAGCCCTGATTCTTGAAGAAGACTTATATATAAGGATATAGCTTTTAATGTGATTGTGTGATTGTAAAAAAGAAAGAATTTAGAATCTGCCAATTTTATGTCAAGTTAAATCAAAACTTCCTTCCTGATACAGGGTAAAGGATGATATCCATATTTTAAAAGTTCAACTTCTGTGTGAGACCAAAGGGAGAGAGATTTATTTGGTACAAAATTTATATTTTGGGTAGTACATTTCCTAATTTAATTTGTATGGTTAGTTTAGTTGAACACCATAAGTACATGGAATCTTGAATAGGGAGTGAGATTTTGTTAGTTTCTCCAGGTTAGCGTGATGCCCTGATATATCCCAGAGTAATCTGGGCAGTGAATAAAGAAGTATTTGCAAAGTCCTCTTGGGGAAATGGGGAGAAAAGGAGGAAATATTCAACTTCCCCATCTGGAAATTTTCTGATATTCTTGCAAGAAGAGAGGGACAACCAAATCAATAGTCTGAGCCCTCGATCTTAGGGTTTGTCCCTTTGAAACATTCCTGCAAAGAATAGGCTAAGCCTACTAAAATTAGGCCTTAGAGTCACAGCCAGAGAACCTCTTTTGTTGCTCAGAAGTGGCCTCTCTAAGCCAACTCAGAAGGTGAACTCACTGCCCTTCCCCAAGGTGGGACATGACTCCCAGGGGTGTACATCTCCCTGGCAATGTAGGACAGGAATCTCAGGATGAGCCAGGACCTGGCATCAAGGGATTGGGAAAGGCTTCTTGACCAAAAGGGAGAAGAGAAAAATCAGACAAAATGGAGTTTCAGTGGCTGAGAAATTTCAAACGAAGAGTTTGAAAGTTATCCTGGAGGTTATTCTTATGTATTATATAGATATCCCTTTTTAGTTTATGGTATATTAGAATGGCTAAAGGGGAGTGCCTGAAACTGTTGAGTTGTGTTCCAGTAGCCTTGATTCTTGAAGATAATTGTATAAAGATATAACTTTGATAATGTGACTGTGTTTGTGAAAACCTTGTGTCTGATGCTCCTTTTATCCAGGGTATGGACAGCTGAGTGAATAGATGGAAATACTAGTGGTCAATGAGAGGGAGGGGTGGGGGTATAGTATGTATGAGTTTTTTCTTTTTATTTCTTTTTCTGGAGTGATGCAGATGTTCTTAAAAATTACCATGGTGATGAATACACACCCATGTGATCACATTGTGAGCTATCAATTGCACACCATGTAAGGAATGTATAGGTTTGAAGATTTATCAATAAAAATATTTTTTAAAACAGACTTCCTTCCTGTCCACCTCTTTTAGGTCACTGTGTAATCTGTGAGGTAAATATATTTGCCTGTACCTACAGGGCCACTTCTTCTGAAACTGAATATTTCCTGGGAACCTGTGTGCTGACATCCAAAGAAGCAGATGACATCTTGGTAAAGAGGGGTCCACATGAGTATCAGAGAAACCATGTGTATCACTCCTTCCCAGGGGAGGGGAAGGTAAGCTCCAGAACATATTGATGTCCCAACTAAAAATAGGCATGAAGTCTCAACTAGAAAAATTAAGACAACTTTCTAAAATATAATAGTCATATATTGCACGAATTTGAGTAATTCCACCTGGTGTTGAAAGAATCAAATCATAAAAAATTCATCTAATTTTGCTAAAATGTATTTTTTTCTGTCATTTGAAAGTGTTGACAACTATTTGTAACTAATCTTATCTTTCTTAAGAATTGTATCTAAGGGTATCAGACTGAGTTTGTAGTTTAAAATCTATACCAACAAAAAATAAATGAATAAATTCTTTTTTCATTTACAGAAAAAGAAAAAAAAAAAGAAAGAAATTGACTGAGGTAAGTATGACACTAGAATAAGTACCATAATAAAGATAATCACTTTCTTACAATCCACTCAAACAAAATGTTACTAAGTCCAAGCAGGTAGTTCGTTCATTTGAAAAAAATATATGCATTCCAACCTCATTCCTATATAACCACGAAATGGTGATTTCATGAAAACTGTCCTGTATTTGTCTTCTCCTTTCTCCACATAGGTGAGCAAAGCTGTGTTTGGTGATGTCTTCTGCCATCTAGTGGAAAAGAATCAACATTATAACTAGCGCCTCACATCTATATAGTGCTTTAGTTTTCAAATGCTCGCATTTTATCTTCACAGTAACCTATAGACATTGTTATTCCAGTTTGTTTTAATTAAAAAAAACTTATTATTGAATATTACTGGCAACTAGTCACTATACATGAATGACCTTATTTAGTCTCATTAACAACCTTATGTGATAAGGATTACTTGTGTTATCATTCCCGCTTACACATGAGGATGCTAAGGCTTAGAATTCAAGAAACATGCCCAAACTCCAAAAGCTAATAAGTGAGGGCAGGCCACAGTGGCTCAGCAGGCAAGAATGCTTGCCTGCCATGCCAGAGGATCCAGGTTCGATTCCCGGTGCCTGCCCATGTAAAAAAAAAAAAGCTAATAAGTGAAAGCACCAGAATTCTAACCCAGAGCTATTAAGAAAGATGCATTTCAAAACCATTCCTGCCAATCCTAATGACCACCTAGATCTTTATTTAAGATTCTACAAAGGTTCCATGCGTTAGGGTAACTTTCCAGAAACCTGTAACCTCCAGTTTGGTCTCTGGACCAGAAAAGTCCTGAAGTGCAGAGGAGCCAGCCTCTCCAAAACATCAACTAGTTCCATCCCCCTATTCCATAGTATAGACAGCCCCTTCCAACATGAAAAAGTTAGAATGGCCATAGCCCAAATACCCCTAAAGAGTGGGATAGAAAGACCAAAGGTGATGGTGGAGTTAAACAGTGAAGGTAGGTTTTTAAAAATGAATATCATTGCTAAATCATTAAATTGATATTTCTTTTAGTCTCAGTATCTTAGAGCAGCTAGAAGTAAAAACCTAAAATTGTGGAATTATAACCCATACCAAGCTCTGAAATCTGTTCTACAACTAATTGTTGCAACATAGGAGGGTTAAGGGGTGTGGGGTGTATGAGTTTTTTCTTCTTTATTTCTTTTTCTGGAGTAATGCAAATGTTCTAAAAATGATCACGGTGATGAATATACAACTATGTGATAATATTGTGAGTCGTTGATTGCACACCATGCATGGACTGTATGTGTGTGAAGATTACTCAATGAAAATATTTTTAAAAAAAGATTGTGAAAATCTTGTATTTGATGCTTCTTTTATCTATGACATTGACAGATGAGTAAAAAATATGGATTAAAAATAAACTAATAAATAATAAGGGGAACATATGTTAAAATAAATTGAGTAGATTGAAATAGTAGTGAACAATGAAAAGGAGTAGTAAGGGGTATAGAAAACAAATAGGGGGAACAAAGGTTAACTCTATTGAGTAGATGGAAATACTAGTGGTCAGTGAGAGGGAGGGATATGGTATGTGTGAGTTTTTTCTTTTAATTTCTTTTTCTGGAGTGATGCAAATGTTCTAAAAATGATCATGGTGATGAATATACAACTATGTGATGATATTGTGAGCCATTGATTGTACCCCATACACGGAATGTTTGTATGTTAAGAATGTTCATGTTTGTATGTTGTTTTGGTTTGATAATACAAAATCGTTTTTTTAAAAATTGCCAGTAGAAGGGCAAGAAAAGTAAAAAAAGAAAGAAAAAAAGAGGCATGCCCTCAGAGAAAATTCAAATTTTCTCTACCTTCCCATCTGTACATTTTAGTAGTAGGTATAGTCTGTACCTTTAATCATATCTGCAAACTTCCTTTTGCCATATAAAATAATACATTCACAGGCGTTGGAGATGAAGGCATAGACCTATCTGGGGGCTGTTTTACTTTCTACTCACCGAACATCCAGCTTCATGCACAAATAGTATTATTTTTAGAATGGAATATCCTTTTACTTTACTAATATTGAAGTGAAAATCTTTAGACTCATTGATCTGAATGATTTTGAACAATATACTATACTTACTGCCTCATAATGATTTAAATGATATTTATTTATAACTTTTGTAATCATTTATGTCTTTTGACTAAATTATTTTTATAACCTCTTAGATCTATTTAACTGCTCAAGTTGGTATGTTTCACATCATATACCATCTTAAAAGATAAGGCGATAACTAAAATTTTAGTATATTGTTGGGGAGCATAATGCCATTTTATAAATCATACTTTTATGTAAAAATCAGACTCAATGAAAGCTGTGGCTAAACTTTTCTGCAGATTTGCTAAAAATGAATATTAAGTCTGATCTAATAGAATTATGAGTATTAAAGAATATTAGTAGAAACGTTACTTGGTTATTTATACACAATATGCCACAAATATCTTTTCATAAATCTGAAGGGAAATAAAATATTTTCTATATATAAAAAAGAAGGAACCATGCATCATTAAGAAATCATCATCATCATCTTCAGAAGCATTATCATCACAAGGCCATAATATGTGCCAGACCTTTTTTTTTAATAATATGTATAACTTATCTTTTATATTTTTAAAACATTTATTTAATTGTGAAATATAACATATGTACAAAAAAGCAATAAATTTCAAAGTACATTGTAATAAGTAGTTATAGAACAGATTTTAGAGTTTGCTATGGATTACAGTTCCACAATTTTAGGTTTTTCCTTCTAGCTGCTTTAAGACATTGTAGACCAAAAGAAATATCAGTATAATGATTCAACAGTAATACGCATTTGTTAAATCCTGTCTTCTCTGTTACAACTCCTCCTTCTCCTTTGATCCTTCTGCCAATCTTTAGGGGTATTAGGGGCTCTGCTAATTTTACTTTTTTCATGTTGGAAAGGGACGTTGATAATATGGGACAGGAGGATGGAACTAGTTGATGTTCTTGGAGAGGCTGGCCCCTCTGGGTTTCAGGATTTACCTGGCCTAGGAAACTTGCAGAGGTTGTAGGTTTCTGGAAAGTAATCTTAGTACGTGAAACTTTTATAGAATCTCTGAGAAAGCCCCAGGTGTTCTTTAGGTTTACTGGGAATGGTTTTGGTTCGGATTTGGCAAACCTTGGTTAGATTAGCAAGATCTATCTGAAGCTTGCATAAGAGTAGCCTCCGTAATAACCTCTTGACTCTATTTGAACTCTCTTAGCCACTGATACCTTATTTTGCTGTGTTTCTTTTCCCCTCTGTGGTCAGGAAGGCATTGTTGGTCCCACAGTATCAGGGAGACTTTCACCCCTGATGTCAAGTCCCACTTAGCGGGGAGGGTAATGATTTCACTTGCAGAGTTGGGCTTAGAGAGAGAGAGGCCAAACCATATCTGAGCAATAAAAGTGGTTTTCTGGAAGTAACTCTTAGGTACAACTATAGGTAGGCTTAAGTTGTCCACTACAGAAATAAGCTTCATAAGAGATCATCAAGATCAAGGGCTTGCTACTTATAATTATACCTAAGAGTCATCCCCAGAGAACCTCTTTTGTGGCTAAGATATGGCCTCTCTCTCTAAGCCAACATGGTAGGTGAACTTACTACCCTACTCCCCCTAACTGGGACATGACTCCCAGGGTGTAAATCTCCCTGGCAACATGGGATAGACCTCTTGGGATGAACCAGGACCTGGCATCACGGGATTGAGAAAGCTTTCTTGGCCAAAAGAGGGAAGAGAGAAATGAGACAAAATAAAATCTCAGTGACTAAGAGATTTCAAACAGAGTCGAGAGGTTATCCTGGAGGTTATTCTTATGCATTATATAGATAATCCCTTTTTAGTTTATGGTATATTGGAATGGCTGGAGGGAAGTATCTGAAACTGTTGAGCTGTCTTCTAGTAGCCTTGATTCTTGAAGACAATTGTGTAAAGATATAACATTTACAATGTGACTGTGTGATTCTGAAAACTTTGTGTCTGATGCTCCTCTTATCAAAGGTATGGACAGATGAGTAGAAAAATACGGATAAAAATAAATAAATAATAGGGGAACAAAAGGTAAAATAAATTGGGTAGATGGAAATACTAGTGGTCAATGAGAGGGATGGTATCTATGAGTTTTTTTCTTTTTTCTTTTTATTTCTTTTTCTGGAGTGATGCAAATGTTCTAAAAAAATGATCATGGTGAGGAATACACAATTACGTGATGATATAGCGAGACAATGATTGTGCATCATCTACAGAAAGTATTGTGTGAATATTTTTCTCAATGAAAAAGTGAACAGGCCACATCCCATCAGAAAGCAGAAGGGAGCTCCATGTAAGGGGGTGGAAAGGAAAGTTCATATAGGGCAAATACGGAAGCAGATGAGGAAATATTCTCATCGGCCGGCTTAAGTTTCCAATTTACTTGGGGTGGGGGGTCTTACAAAGTAAGGAATAGCTATACAGTGAGTAGAATGGAATGCTTGCCCCTTCTGATAAGCACTCTCTACTTGACTGAAACTAGTTTTATCACTAGGTATTGCTTATCAGTGACCCCGAAGGGTGTAACCCATTTTATCAGAAAACCCCTGCAGGTCAATGTTTTTTCATCCTCCGGGAAAACCTTCTTGGAAAGGGTTCTTCTTCTAACAACACCCAAGCAAGTGGCCATTTTATGTTACTTAACACTACAAAGAAAATATCATAGAGATGGAAATGAGAGTGCAGGTTGCCCGGAGTGGGGGCAGGGGGAATGGGGAATAATGCATAATGCGTTCAGGGATTCTGTTTGGGGAAATGGAAAAGGGAAAATGAAAATTTGCGAGGCTACCACAGCACTGTGAATGTGATTAGTCCTTTTGGATGGTAGGGGGTTGAGAGGGGAACATCTATATTGCCTATATGTTCCCACAGTTTAAGAAAAAGAGAGAGAGCAGTGGGAGGGAAATCCAAGATGGTGGAGTCATACAGAGAAGGTAGGGTTTAAGAAATGAATTTTATTGCTGAATCTTATATCGATATTTCTTTTAGTCTCTAGTACCTTAGTGCAAGCAGCTAGAAACAAAAACCTAAAATTGTGGAACTGCAACCCATACCAAACTCTGAAATCAGTTCTACGACTAATTGTGGCGATGTACGTTGAAAGTTATTGCTTTTGTGTATATATATATAATTTTTCACTAAAATAGGAAAAAAGAGAGGAGGAATATATAACAGAGAAGACAGGATTTAACGCATGTGTATGACTGCTGAATCATTATATTGATATTTCTTTTGGTCCCCTGTGTCTTTGAGTAGTTTGAAGAAAAAACAAAAAATCATGGAACTGTAACCCATACCAAACTTTAAAATATGTCCTATAACTACTTGCTAAAATGTACCTGGAAATTTATTGCTTTTTTGTGTATATGTTATATTTCACACAAAAAAAAAAGCTAAAAAAAGAGCCACTAAAGACATGCTGATCAATGCAATACATGTTCCTGGATGGCATCTAACAACAGAGAAGAAAAATCTCAAAAGAACATTTGAAAAAATCGGGAATATAGACTCTAAGCTTTATATCAATGTTAGTTTCTTGACCAAGATAACAGCACTAGGGTGCTTACATAAGTGAATATCCCATTCTTAGGAAATTTAAGTGGCATATTAAGCGTTCAAGGAGCATGATGTATACAACCTACACTCAATGTTCAGAAAATGGTTGATAGATATGCAGATGGTAGATAGATATAATGATAGGGATTGGTAGAGCTGGGTATCTGGCAGGGGTGGGGAGGTTGTTTGTAGGAGTTCTCTGCATGGGGCTCGTATTAGGTTTTTAACTGTCCTGTAAGTTTGAAAGTATTTCAAAATAAAAAAGTTGAAAAGAGGAAGATAGTGAATACAGGTATTCAGGCCCCACCCAATCCATTCTCCTGAATAGGCTGAGCCCTCCATTAAGTTGCTCTAGAAATTCCCAGAAGTCAGTAAATTCTCAATTCTAATACTGAAACCAGCCCACCTGGTTACCCTCAAGGGTAACAATTGTCTGGTTTTCTTTGGTTTGTCTCATTCATATGCAAATATAAGAAACACCGCAATCACAGTGGAGGTCCTCCTCCCTCCCTCCACTTTCAGCTTTAAAATTGCCTACAGAATCAGGGAATTGTTGAGTCAATTGGAGATTCAGGACTGAGAAGCTCTTAGCAACTGGCCACTTCTGGGCTGGACGTTCTTGCTCCTCCCTCCCATCTTGCCTCCCTGGGGCAGTGTGAGTTGACTAAAAGCATTGGTCTAAATAGAGGAAGAACCATTTCAGTTCTTTCCTCCCAGAATGAACTCCTATGCAGGCAGAGATGATGCATTCCATTCAGAACTGGCCTTTGTAACTCAATTTTTTGATCTGATGGCCTCATTTTTCCAATCTAAGAACCTCAACCACTTCCTCATCTTCAACAGTTCTGTGACCATGTTTATAAATCAGGTCTAAGTACTTCACTGAGGTGGTTACAAAAGCCTTTCTGCTTTCTGGGATCTTGCCCTTCTGTGGCCCTGCCCTAACTTGGGTAGATTTCCCATTCTCAGCCTCTTCTGAGCCTCCTAAACTTTACCTTCATCTCCAAAGACTTGACTCCAATTTGCCAGCATGCAAAATCCCAGCCAAGCATTACCCCTTCCATGAAACATCTGAAATTTCACCTCATCCAAAAAGGCAAACCCAGCCCTAATGAATGACTTTTTCTCTGCACTCCTTGGTTAGATTTGTAAAACTTGCCCTCATGGGTCATTCATCCAAAAAATATTTGTGAGGGCTTAGTACATGCATGAGATTTTATAAAATACCAAGAATTGCAAGATGAATAAAATAGAAAGTCCTATACCCAAAGAGCTCATAGTTCAGTGATGGAAAACTAGACATAAACATACTATATAATAAGAGCTATATTTGGGATGTTCCCCAGGTACAATGGGAAACCTACCCAGCTAAGGTATTCTGGAAGGCTTTGTGGAAGAACAGGGAAAAGTATCCCAGGTAAATAGTAGGTAAAGGACTAGAGAGAGGCCCTGGCCTAGTCGTTGACCACCAAGTGATCTGGGCTGGAGTTATTATGTCAGGCAGGAAAGGGTAGGATCTTATAAGCCATGCTAATGACTTTGGCTTTGATCCCTAGGGCAGACTTACCATTTAGGACAATTACACTGTGGTTTGGTGAGCATATTGGTTGGCATGGGGGCTGCAAGTGACTATCATTGGGGCACTTATTCTTTATTTAGAATGAGCTGAGACTCAGCATCAAAGGATTGAGAAAATCTTCTCGACCAAAAGGGGGAAGAGTGAAATGAGACCAAGTGTCAATGGCTGAGAGATTCCAAACAGAGTTGAGAGGTTATCCTGCAGGTTATTCTTACACATTAAGTAGATATCACCTTGTTATTCAAGATGTAATGGAGAGGCTAGAGGGAACTGCCTGAAAATGTGGAGCTGTGTTCCAGTAGCCATGCTTCTTGATGGTGATTGTATAATGATACAGCTTTCACAATGTGACTCTGTGAATGTGAAAACCTTGTGTCTGATGCTCCTTTTATCTACCTTGTCAACAGACGAGTAGAACATATGGAATAAAAATAAGTAATGGGGGAACAAATGTTAAAATAGATTTAGTTTGAAATGCTAGTGATAAATGAAAGCGAGGGGTAAGGGATACGGTATGTATAATCTTTTTTTTTCTGTTATCATTTTATTTCTTTTCCTGTTGTCTTTCTATTTCTTTTTCTGAATTGATGCTAATGTTCTAAGAAAAGATGTGATGATATTGAGAATTACTGATTATATATGTAGAACGGAATGATATGTTAATGTTTTTGTTTGTTCTTAATTTTTTTAATTAATAAATTAATTAACTTTTTTAAAAAGGAGGGTAAGAGTGAAATGAGACAAAATAAAGTGCCAATGGCTGAGAGATTCCAAACAGAGTTGAGAGGTTATCCTGGAGGTTATTCTTATGCATTAAGCAGATATCACCTTGTTATCCAAGATGTAATGGAGAGGCTGGAGGGAACTGCCTGAAAATTTAGAGCTGTTTTCCAGTAGTGATGTTTCTTGAAGATGATTGTATAATGATATAGCTTTCACAATGTGACTGTGTGATTGTGAAAACCTTGTGTCTGATGGTCCTTTTATCTACCTTATTAACAGACGCGTAAAACATGTGGCATAAAAATAAATAATAGGGTGGGCCACAGTGGCTCAGCAGGTAAGAATGCTTGCCTGCCATGCCTGAGGACCCTGGTTCGATTCCCAGTGCCTGCTCATGTAAAAAATAAATAAATAAATAAATAAATAAATAATAAGGGGAACAAATGTTAAAATAAATTTAGTAGATTGAAATGTTAGTGATCAATGAAAGGGAAGGGTAAGGGGTATGGTATGTATGCATTTTTTTCTGCTGTCTTTTTATTTCTTTTTCTGAATTGATGCGAATGTTCTAAGAAATGATCGTGATGATGAATATGCAACTATGTGATGATATTGTGAATTACTGATTATGAACGTAGAATGGAATGACCCTATGTTAAGAATGTTTGCGTTTGTTGTTATATATATATTTTTAATTTAAAAATTAATTTAAAAAAAGCCAGTAGAGTTAATATTGTATATTATATTTCCACAATTTACAAAAAAGAAAGAAAGAGCAAGACTCTGGACTGAATCAAATAATGGAGGAGAAAAACCCAAAACAACATTATTGGGATATAGGAAGAAAGTAGAAAATAGACTATCAGCTTTATATCAATGATAAAGTTCTTCAACTTGATAACTATACTTAAGGTGACTCTCTTTGTTCTTAGGAGAGGCACATAGATGTTGGTATGTCCAAGAAACATGATATATGAAACCTACTCTCAAACATTTAGAAAACAGATAGATGAATGGATGGATGGAGTGATCCAGAAAATGCAGCAAATGTTAAAACTGGTAGAGGAGGATTTATTATATCCCATGGCTCACACAGTTCATCATGTGTAGTTCTCAGTACAGCATAATAATTGCTGAACTGTTGTCTCCCTTAATGAGCTGTGCTGAAATTTAGGATTATTTTCCGAAGTGGAATTACTGCATCAAAGGATAGAGACAGGTAAGGCTCTGGAAGCATGTTATAGATTGGGTTTCTAAAAGGTTTGTACCAGTTAAGAAGTTTTCATGCAATCAGGGAGTGCATTTACGCTTTAAAGCAGCTGGGTTCATCTGCCAAGAATTGAGGCTGTTGTTATATAACCAGTGGGCATGGTTATGAGGCCTGTGGGCACTGCTGGCCATTTGGTACCATGGGGAGGGGAGCCAACACCTGGCCAGGAGTGAGCAAAACTGATTCAGTCAGTAGATGGGAGACACTGGGCTTGCTAGTGCAGCCAGATGGAGGATTGACTGCCTACTGGAAGGACATAATTGGGAGTGCAGTGGTTTGGTTCTGGAGGCTACTCCTGATTGGGCTGTCCTTGAGGATAAATACATCCTCAATAAGTATATCCTTACAGTTCTGAAATGGTAGAACTAGAACCCATAGCAGACTTTGAAATCTGTTCTATAACTACTTATTAAAATGTGCTTTGATATTTACTGTTTTGTATATTTATTTCACAATAAAAAATGTTAAATAAATAAATAGGTGGAATGGGGTATTCGTGGGGGTGGGTATGTTGGAATTATCTGCATAGGTTTTGGATTATTTTTGCAACTGTCCTGTAAGTTTGAAATGATCTCAAAATAAAAAGTTTAAGGAAAAAAAAAGGCACCCAATAAATAGGCAAATGAAGAAGAGGGGAGAGGGGTAAAGAGAAGCAGAACTGCCTGCCAATAACCTTGGCAACCTGCCCTAACACCATAACCCTTGAAATAGGACACTCTCTTAGTTGGTGACTGTATTCATTTCCTAGAGATGCAGTAATAAACTTAATGACTTAAACAATGCACAAATATTTATATTCTTTTACAGTTCTGGTTTTGAGAATACAAAATTGGTTTCACTGGGCAAAAGGCAAGCTGTCGGCAGGGCTGATTCCTTTTGGAGGCTGTAGAGGAGAATCCTTTTCCTTGTCTTTTCCAACTTCTGGAAACCTGCATTGCTTGGCTTGTGAACGCTTCCTCACATTCCTCCAGTCTCTTGCTTCTTTCAACAAATCTCCTCCTTTCCTCTTCTGCAGTCAAATCTTCCTCTGTGTCTCTCCTTTTTTTCTAACTTAAATAAGAAATTTTATGTTCGTTGGTTACTTTTGATCACCTTGCTTCTCAGAGTTTACCCCTAGAAGCTCAGAGTATTTAACAACAACAACAAAAAAGTCCTTGATTCATGCCAGGATTCAATATATCCCAAAGGAGCAGATAAAACATGGATGGACTCTGGGCTCTGATAAATTTTTTAAAAAGATAGAAGCTTCCATGTGATGTATGGACTGTATGTGTGTGAAGATTTCTCAATAAAAATATCTCTTAAAAAGAAGAAGAAGCTGAGAGCAATGAAACCCAGAAGAGAAGGGAAAGACCAACAAATGTTGCCAAGTGCCTTACCATGTGGCAGAGGAGCCAAGGACAGTCAGCAGCAGGTCTTGGAAAAGAAAATATTGCTTTGATGATGCCTTAATTCCAACTTTCTTTTAGCCTCAAAACTTAAGCTAATAATATTTAGAAATAAATTTAACTAAAGATACACCAGACCTATACAAAGAAAACTACAAGAAATTGTCAAAAGGAATCACAGAACACCTAAATAAATGAAAAGGCATACTGTGTTCATGGATTGGAAAACTAAATATAGTTAAGATGTCAATTCTACCTAAATTGATTTACAGATTCAACGCAATGCCAATTAAAATCCCAACAACTTACTTTTCAGAAATAGAAAACCAATAATCAAATTTATCTGGAGGGGCAGGGTGCCCTGAATACCTAAAAATATTCTGAGAAAGAAAAATGAAGTTGGCAGCCTCATGCTACCTGACTTTAAGGCGTGTTATGAAGCTACAACGGTCAAAAAAGCATGGTACTGGCATAAAGATAGATATACTGACCAATGGAATCAAATGGAGTGTTCAGATATAGAACCTCTCATGTATGGACAATTGATCTTTGATAAGGCAGTCGAGCCAACTCACCTGGGACAGAACAGTCTCTTCAATAAATGGTGCTTAGAGAATTGGATATCCACATGCAAAAGAATGAAAGAGGATCCATATCTCACGCCCTATACAAAAGTTAACTCAAAATGGATCAAAGACCTAAACATTAGATCTAAGACAATAAAACTCTTAGAAGAAAATGCAGGGAAATATCTTATCAATCTTATAATAGAGAGTGATTTCCTAGACTTACACCCAAAACACAAGCATTGAAGAAAGGAAGAGAGAAATGGGAACTCCTCGAAACTGAACATTTTTGTGCATCAAAGATCTTCATCAAGAAAGTAAAAAAGACAGCCTACACAATGGGAGACAATATTTAGAAATGACATATCAGATAAAGGTCTAGTATCCAGAATATATAAAGAGATTGTTCAACTTAACAACAAAAAGACAGACAACCCAATTACAAAATGGGCAAAAGACATGAACAGACACTTCTCAGAAGAGGAAATACAAATGGCCAAAAGGTACATGAAAAGATGCTCAACTTCCCTGGCTATTAGACAAATGCAAATCAAGACCACAATGAAATATCATCTCACATCCACCAGAATGGCCATTATCAATAAAACAGAAAATGAGAAGTCTGGAGAGGATGTGGAGAAAGAGGCACACTTATCCACTGTTAGTGGGAATGTCAAATGGTGCAACCGTTGTGGAAGGCAGTGTGGCAGTTCCTCAGGAAGCTAAATATAGAATTGCCATATGATCCGGCAATACCATTGCTATGTATCTACTCAGAGGACATGAGGGCAAGGACACAAATGGACATTTGCACACCAATGTTTATAGCAGCATTATTTACAATTGCCAAGAGATAGAAACAGCCAAAATGTCCTTTAACAGATGAGTGGCTAAACAAACTGTGGTATATACATATGATGGAACATTATGCAGCTGTAAGACAGAATAAAGTTATGAAGCATGTAACAACATGGATGGATCTTAAGGACATTATGCTGAGTGAGATTAACCAGAAATAAAAGGACAAATACCGTATGGTCTCACTGATATGAACTGACATTAGTGAATAAACCTGCAGAATTTCATTGGTAACAGAGGAGGTAACATCAGGAGATAGAATTAGGGTAAGATATTGGGTAGTTGGAGCTGAAGAGATACAGATTGTGTAACAGGACTGATTGTAAAAACTCAGAAATGGATATCACAATACTACCTAACTGTAGTACAATCATGTTAGAATACTGAATGAAGCTGAATGTGAGAATGATAGAGGGAAGAGGCCTGGGGACACAAATGAAATCAGAAGAAAGATAGACAATAAAGACTGAGATGGTATAATCTAGGGATGCCTAGAGTGTACAATGATAGTGACTAAAAGTGCAAATTTAAAAATGTTTCTGTATGAGGAAGAATAAAGGAATGTCAATAATGCAGGGTGTTGAAATAGATGGTAATTAATATTTTAAAACTTTAATGTATGTGTGAGACAAGCAAAAAATGTTTATTAGGTACAAAATTTATATTTTGACCAGTGCATTTCCTAATGTAACTTATGTGAACAGCTTAATTGAACATAATAGTACTTGGAAACTTGCACAGGGCATGAGATTTTGGTTTGTCCAGAGTAATGCCCAGATAAATCCCAGAGTGATTTGAACAGTGAATAGGGAAGTATTTGCAGAGTCCCCTAGAGGGAATGGTGAGAAAGGGGGAAAATTCAGCTTCCCCAAGTGGAGAACTCTTGATATTCTCACAGGCAGTCGGAACAGCCTAAAGCAATAGGCCGAACATCCGATCTTGGGGTTTGTTCATATGAAACTTAATCCCACAAAGGATGGGCTAAACCTACTTAAAATTAGGCCTAAAAGTCACCCCCAAGAGAACTTCTTCTGTGGCTCAGGTGTGGCCTGTCTCTCTCGGTCAACACAGCAAGCAAATTCACTGCCCTCTCTCTCTCTACATGGGACATGACCCCCAGGGGTGTGGATCTTCCTGGCAACATGGGACAGAAATCCTAGAATGAGCTGGGACTCAGCATCAAGGGACTGAGAAAATCTTCTTGACCAAAAGAGGGAAGAGCAAAATGAGACAAAAAGTGTCAATGGCTAAGAGATTCCAGAGTCAAGAGGTAATCCTGGAGGTTATTCATTAAATACACATTAAATAGATATCACCTGTTTAGCTAAGGTGTAATGGAGAGGTTGGAAGGAACTCCCTGAAAATGTGGAGCTGTGTGTGGTCATGTTTCTTGACGATAATTGTATGATGATATGGCTGTCGCAGAGTGACTGTGTGGTTGTGAGAGCCTTGTGTCTAATGCTCCTTTTGTCTACCTTATCGATAGACTAGTAAAACATATGGATTAAAAATAAATAAATAATAGGGGGAACAAATGTTAAAATAAATTTAGTAGATGGAAATTTGCTGGTGATCGGTGAAGGGGAGGGGTAAGGGGTATGGTATGTATGAATTTTTTTCTGTTTTCTTTTTATTGCTTTTTCTGAATTGATACAGATGTTCTAAGAAATGATCATGATGAAGAATACACAACTTTGTGATGATAGTGTGATTTATTGATTATATAACAAGAATGGAATGATCATATGATAAGAATGTTTGTGCTTGTATACAGTTATGTATCATAAATAAATTAGAAAAAAATAAAAAATAAAAAAAACTTAAGCTAATAAATTCCCATTGTTTATGCCAACACATTTCATGTTATTTGCTTTGAGCAGCCTAGGAAACTAAAACATCTCCCTAGTTGACTAAATGTTTTATACATATGTGCATGGTCTTCACTGTAAAGCACATTTGCCCTTCCTGTTTTCTGCTTTCTCCTCAATTTCTCATTTCCACTTCAATGAGGTAAACTATGCCAATCACCTAAAATTTATAACCCCAAATTACCAAATTTCTAGGGCTAGTAGTTTCACTCCAAAGTAACACAGATTGGGGCAGAAAATTTACCTTTAAAAATAAATATTCCTTGTGAAGTACTGATTATATATGTAGAATGGAATGAGCATATATTATGGATGTTCGCATTTCTTTCTTGTAATTTCTTTTTAATTAATAAAAAATTACTAAAAAAACACATAAAAAATAATAAATAAATAAATAAATATTCCATTAAACATAAAAAAATAAAAAGCTTTCTTGTTTTATTGGGTCTCCCTTAAAAGCAGAAACATTCCCCAGTTAGCTTCTGATTAGCTGTCTGTTTACCTAATGTGTGCAAGGCAGCAATGGGTGGCAAAGATGCCCAAACTCTGTGTGCCTTTTACAAGGATACCTGTGATTACATTTAGGGCCCACCCAAATAATTCAGGGCAACCTCTCTGTCTCAAAGTCTTCAATTTAATCACATCTGCAAAGTCCCTTTGTTATATAAATTAATGTTCACAAATTCTGGGATTAGGATATGGATATTTTGGGGAGCCATTATTCAGCCTACAGCAGTGACTGAGGGTCACCAGGTGAGAGGGTCACCAGGAATGTGAATGGGCCCATTTTGAGTTCAGTAGAACAGAATCTCTTCACAGGCATGGAGTCTTACTGGCTAGGAGAACAGACTGAACCAGATTCAAAGTTTTGCTACTTACTATGTGACACTGGGTAAGTTACTGCATTGGCTTGTTAAAGCTGCTGAAATTCAATGTACCAGAAATGGAATGGCTTTCACAAAGGGAATTTATTATGGTACAAGTTTACAGTTCTAAGGCTATAAAAATGTTCAAACTAAGGCATCCAGAGGAAGATACCTTGATTCAAGGAAGGTTGATGACATTCAGGTTTTCTCTATCAGCTGGGAAGTCACATGGCAACCTCTGCTAGCTAGGCAAATCTCCATGGAAACATCTTAATAAAAAAGATCTCAGCCACAATTGGGTGCATCACATCTCCATGGAAACAACCTAATCAAAAGGTCCCACTATAAACAATATTGAATCAGGATTGAAGAACATGACTGTTTTGGGGTACACAACAATTTCAAACTGACACAGATACTTAACCTTTCTGCCTCAATTTTCTTATCTGTAAAATGGAGATGGTAATAAATGACTATTTGGGTTGCTAGGATGATTACATAAAAATAATGTAGGTAGACTAGTGCCAGTCTTGGTGAGCCCTCAGAACATGTTAACAATTATTCAGAATAACCACAGGGAAAACCTGAGGATGCTATGACCCCACTTCCCAGCTTGAGGGTGTGTGAGCAGCTCAACCTTGAAGAAGCAAACTACACTGGTAACCTGAAGTACTTCACATATAAGGGAGACCAAGTAACTTGGGGTAATGAGCTGGTTTGAAAGGATTATGCCGCCTAGAAAAGTCATGTTTTAATACTGACCCATTTTGTGGAGGCAGATGTTTCTTTTAATCCCTATTCAGTACTGAAGTTTGGAAGCGTGATTTTATTATATCTACACAAATGTGAATCACCTAATTGTGGATATTAACCTTTGGTTCAGGGACATGTGAATTTATCCATTCCAGGTGGGTCTTGATTACTTTACTGGAATCCTTTAAAAGAGGAAGCATTTTTGGAGAGAGCTTGAAAGTCACAAAAGAGTCACAGAAGAACCGTAAGAGCCATGAGAGCCCATGCAGCCAAAGACCTCTGGAGATGACGAAGGAATAAGCCCCCAGGGGAGTTTCATGAAACCAGAAGCCTGGAGAGAAATCTAGCAGATGTGTGCCTTTCCAGTCGAGAGAGAAACCCTGAACTTCATCAGCCTTCTTGAACCAAGGTATCTTTTCCTGGATGCTTTAGATTGGATATTTCTATGTCTTGTTTTAATTGGGACATTTTCACAGATTTAGAACTGTAAACTTGCAACTTAATAAATTCCCCCTTTTAAAAGCCATTCTGTTTCAGATATATCACATTCTGTGGGAGCTAGCAAACTAGAATAGGTGATAAAGAAGAGCTACTTCAAAATGCTCCTATTGACACTTCTCTTTAGTATCAACATTCCCTAATTTTAGATCATCTTTCTACAAATTTCCACAGTGGCAAAGGTGTCTTTTTCACACTCTCTTCTCAGTTTTTATAGTAGTTGAAATCCTGGACAGTTACTTTACTTCTCTGGACCTTAGTTTCCTCATGTGTATAATAATAAATATCAACACTCAAAGAGTAGTTACTGTATGCTAGGTGCTAATCTAAGTACTTTCCATATGTGAATCCATTTAGCCTCACAATAACTCTATGTTACAGGTACTATTTTATCTCCATTTTATGAGTAGGAAAGTTGAGGAGTAGCAACCAAGATTTACCACTATATATGAGTAGTCTGATTAGGAAGCTGCCATTAGTACTCCCTGTGGGACATTTAGGGCAGCCACTGCAATGAATCATTTTTCAATCATCCCTACATATTTGAGTCACTCCCTATAGACTCCATGACCAGTCCAGGGTAGGCTGAGCCTAGGTCATGTACCCACACAGTATTTGTCAGAAAGTGAGGATGGATCATATCTGGCTCCTTTCAATACCCATAATGGAGGCTGAGTCATGCCTCCAACTAGAACTCAAATAGTGGGTGACTTTTACCTGCATCAGTTATCTTTGCTGTGTAACAAATCACCCAAAAACTTACTAACTTAAAAAAATAAACATTATTTCACAGTTTCTGTGTGTAAAGAATTTGGCACAGTATTACAGGGTTCTTTGGCTCAGCAAAGGCTGAAATTTTGGCTTTCTAAGGCTGCAATTATGGTGTCATCCAGGATACAGTCATCTCAAGGCTCAGCTGGAGGAGTATCCACTTTCCAACTCACTCATATGATTATTGTTGAGCTCAGGTTCTCACCGGCTGTTAGTCAGGTCATCAGTTTCTTGTCACAGTGACCTGTCTGTAGGGCAACTTATGAGATGGCAGTTGGCTTCCCTCAGAGCAAGGGCTAAGAGAGGGTGGGGGGAGAGATAACCAATAAGACAGAATTCATGGTTTTTTCAGCCTAATCTTGCAAGTGACATCCATTGTATTTGCCATATTCTATTTCATAGAATCACGTCATTCGGTTCAGCTGACAAAAAAGGGGAGGGGACTCCACAAGCGCATGAATACCAAGAGGTAGGGAACATTAGGAACCATCTTAGAGGAAGTTGAGATACTGGAAAGGAAGGAACGAAGGAGGAAAGGGAGGAGGGAAGGAAGGATGAACCAGGAGTGAAAGAAGGAAGTAGGGAAGGAAGATTGGAGAGGAAGGGAGGCAAATGAACACATGACAATTTCTCAGCTTCTGTTAAGTGTCCCTCCCGGGTTCAATCAATTATGTTTCAGAGAAAGAATTCTCAGAAAAGAGACGTCCCAATACAGGGGTCCAATACAGGTAGGATGCTTATCCTTTTGGGTTATTCCATCTTAAATTTACAATATAATATGCAGGGTTTTTTCCCTGTTGTTATTGTTTTCTCAAGGGAATGATTGCAAGACTTGGCCTTAGCTTCCTGGGCAACTCCAACAACAGACGTGAAGGAAACATGCTGTTTTCCACTTGCTTCCAGTTGACAGGTTTATGATAAACAACGGATAATTTAATAATTAGTGCATAAACAATACTCAATACTTAAGTCAATGAAACTGAAACAAAGAACTGGAAAAAAATGTTCTAATTAAATAAAATAGCTTTCTGAAATTTCCAGGTCAGAACATTTTTCTTTCTTTGCACTGATAGTGATACTCTACCATCTACTACTATTTACCATTTATTCTGAAGTTTCCTTATGAACCTAATTAAGTGGAAAAATAATAGTGATTATAACCAAGTAGATGGTACTTGGTTTATGCTTGATTTTTAATTTTTTTTTTTTTTTTGCTTTTCCTGTTAAGAGCTGAGAGGGCTGCATCTGATGCAAATTAATTAAAGATGAAGTGATTTCCTGCCAGAGTAAAGTAATTTGTCAGCATCATCAAGTGACCCTTACAACACATGGCTGTTTAATCCAAGAATACTCATCTTTATCCTGTCCTAGAAAGAAGTTGCAGGAAAAGGCAAATAGAAGACCTAATGAATATGGAAAGCATGATTAGCTTTATCTGGTACTCAAGAAGAGTCACCCCTCATAACTAAGTTAGTAGTAACTCTGATTAAACACACAGGTTTTAAGTTTTGATTGAAAATATAGAGTTCTCTCTAGGTAATTTTAAAAAGAGCTTACAAAGAATAGCATAAAAATGAAATATTAAAAAGAAACTAGGGGATGGGCCATGGTGGCTCAGTAGTAGAGTTCTTGCCTGCCACGCATGAGACCCGGGTTCGTTTCCTGGTGCCTGCCCATATAGAAAAAAAAAGAAAAGAAAAGAAAAGAAACTAGGGCGGTGCAACAGTGACTCAACAGCAGAATTCTCACCTTCTGTGCTATGTGCTAGAGACCCGGGTTTGATTTCCAGAGCCTGCCCATGCCAAAAAAGAAAGAAAGAAAGAAAGAAAGAAACAGAGCCAAGTGTCTATCAACCAATGAATGGATAAATAAAATGTGGTATATATACATGTGCCAGTTGAAAATATTATGTACCCCAGAAAAGCCATGTTTTAATTCTGATTCAATCTTGTGGAGGTGGTTATTTCTTTTAATCCTAATTCAAAACTGTAGGGCAAAAACTTTTGATTAGATTAACTCCACAGAGATGTGATGCACCCAATCATCGGTATGACCTTTTAATTAGATGGAGATGTGACTCTGCCCACTCCAGGTGGGTCTTGAATAGTTTACTGGAGTCCTTTAAAAGGGGAAACATATTGGAGATAGCAGAGCTGACACAGACACCGACTTGGAGAACAGAGACACGGATGTTTTTAGATCCTTATAGCTCAAACAGACTCGCCATGAGATGGTAAGCAAGCCAGAACCTGAGAGAGACAAGGGGGAAGCCAAGATGTGAAAGCCAGCCTCAAAGAAGCAAAGTAAAGAACCCCCACAGGGAAGAGGCTGAGGGCAATGCAGTACAGGAACAAGGGACCAGCAGGTACCGGTCATGTGCTTCCCAGCTGACAAAGGTATTCTTGACCCATTGGCCTTCTTTGAATTAAGGTATTTTTCCCTGGATGTCTTGGTTTGTACATTTTTATGGGCTTAGAATGTAAACTTGTAACTTATTAAATTCCTTTTATAAAAGCCGTTCCATATTATGCAGCTTTAAGACAGAATAAACTTATGAAGTACGTAACAACATGGATGGACCTTGAGAACATTATGCTGAGTGAGACTAGCCAAAAACTAAAGGACAAATACTGTATGGTCTCACTGATATGAACTGACATTAGTGAATAAACTTGGAATATGTCGTTGGTAACAGAGACCATTAGGAGATAGAAATAGGGTAAGATATTGGGTAATTGGAGCTGAAGGGATACAGACTGTGCAACAGGACTGGATACAAAAACTCAGAAATGGACAGCACAATACTACCTAACTGTAATATAATTATGTTAAAGCACTGAATGAAGCTGCATGTGAGAATGACAGAGGGATGAGGGCTGGGGACATAAATGAAATCAGAAAGAAAGATAGATGTTAAAGATTGAGATGGTATAATCTAGGAATGCCTAGAGTGTATAACAATAGTGAAATGTACAATATACAAAATTTTTTAAATGTTTTTGCATGAGGAAGAATAAAGGAATGTCATTATTGCAGGGTGCTGAAAATAGATGGTAATTAATATTTTAAAATGTCACCTTATGTGTGAGGCTA
The DNA here is from genome assembly GCF_023851605.1 of Tamandua tetradactyla. Lineage (NCBI taxonomy): Eukaryota > Metazoa > Chordata > Mammalia > Pilosa > Myrmecophagidae > Tamandua > Tamandua tetradactyla. The sequence goes on from NC_135345.1 coordinate 57,477,367, forward strand.
AAGCAAAAAATGTTTATTTGTTACAAAATTTATATTTTGACTAGAGAATTTCCTAATATAACTTATATAGATAGTTTGATTGAATATCATAAGTACTTGGAATCTCAGGTAGGACATGAGAGTTTGTTGGTTAACGCACAAGTTGAAGGGAGGGTAAGGAGGAAGGAGAGAAGAAAACAACCAGATAAACCCAATCTGCAACGTTTGCAAAAAGCTCCATCTGTATACTTCAGGTGCAATAATGAGTAAATGGGTGTGGAAATTGTCTCATAAATTTAATGCATTGTTCATTTGAGAACCTGAGAATTTTGAAAATATGATAAACCGTTTAATTGTCTGAAGCAATGAGTCTATGGAGAAACTGCTCTTAGGATGTGGAGAAATTACTTGTCAGGAACATTTAAGTCTACTATTAGGTAATCTCCCCAGTGCAGTATTTAGGAAGAGAGTAAGGGCAGGCAGAAAGTAGGAATTAAGGTAGGAAGCAAGAGCAACTCAAGGCAAATGCTGCCACCCTCCACCACAGTTTCCTTCCCACAGCCATGGTCAATCTCATTGTGTTCTACATTGCCAGTGAGCCCTTGGGCCATGTCTCCTTTGACCTGTTTGCAAAGTTCCAAAGGCAACAGAAAATTTCCATGCTCTGAGTACTGGGGGGAAATAATTTGTTTATAAGGGTTCCCGATTTCACAGAATTGTTCCTGGGTTTATGTGCCAGGGTTGTGACTTCACATGCCATACAGCTGTGCTGGTTTGAAAGGATTTATGTACCCTAGAAAAACCATGCTTTAATTCTAATCAACCTTGTGGAAGCAACCATTTCTTCTAAAATCCCTATTCAGTACTATAGGTTGGAAATTTAATTAGGTTATCTCCTCAGAGATGTGACTCAATCAATTGTGGATATTAAACTTGATTAGATGGAGATGTGTCTCCACCCATTCTAAGTGGGTCTTGATTAGTTTGCTGGAATCCTAGAAAAGAAGTCTTTTAGAGAAAGCTATAGAATGCCACAGAACCACGAAGCAGAGAGTCCACCAGCCAGTGACTTTTGGAGATGAAGAAGGAAAACGCCCCCCCGGGGAACTCCATGAAACAAGAGGCCTGGAGAGAAAGCCAGCAGGTGCTGCCATGTTTGCCATATGCTGCAGCTAAGAGAGAAATGCTGAATGTCATCAGCCTTCTTGAACCAAGGTATCTTTCCCTGAATGCCTTAGATTGGACATTTCTATAAACTTGTTTTAATTGGGACATTTTCTCAACCTTAGAACTATAACTAGCTTCTTAATAAATTCCCCTTTCTAAAAGCCATTCCATTTCTGGTAAATTGCATTCCAGCAGCTAGCAAACTAGAACAACACCATTGGTGCCAAGTCCATCTATGGGGTGAAGTTTCATAATAACAACTTCATCTTGAAGCATACGGGTCCTATGTTTCTTGTCCATAGTTAATGCTGGCCCATCTTGTCCATGGCCAATGCTGGACCCAACACAAATGGTTTCCAGTTTTTCATCTGCACTGCTAAGACTGAGTGGTTGGATGGCAAGCACATGATCTTTTGCAAGTGAAAGAGGGTGTGAATATTGTGGAAGCCATGGAGTGTCTTGGGTCCCAGATGGCAAGACCAGCAAGAAGATCATCATTGCCGACTGTGGGCAAATCTAATAAATTTGATTTATGTTTTGTCTTAACCACCAGATCATTCCTTCTATAGCTCAGGAGAGCATCCCACCTCCCCCGGTGTACCTCAGTCTCCTATCAGTTCTTTGGGTTCTACATTATCCTCCCCTTCCAAGGGTAGCTGGATTGCAGTTAAGTTTATGATTATGAAATAAAAACTTGAACAAACAAAAAAAGAGCAACTCAAAAGAACTGATGAAATGGGTTGCTCTTCAATGTTTTCTTTTATTTTACCTTATTTTAGGTATATAGGTTCCAAATGGCCAAAAATGTTATAATTTTAGGAAAAATGGTATAGTGAAAGTTCAGGAATCCACCATGTAGCAAGAAATTTATAAATCCTCAATATGAAAACCATGCAATTATAACTTAAAATTAGATAAAACTTTAAAAGTCCAGCTAACAATTGCCATGAAATATGAGATCGTTGGAACAGATAGAAATTGCCATGAAATTATGCAGCAGATACAGAAAGGAAAGTAACCCCTGGCAAAAATGAGTCAGCGTTTGAAGCCCATAAGGATGTGGTATCCATTTTTGAACCTTTTTTTTTAACATTGAATTGTATACTTTTTTCCTTCTTTTTTTAAATTTTTTATTAATTAAAAAAAAGTACAAGAAACACAAACATTCCCAACAAATACACTCAGCAATTCACAATATCATCACATAGTTAAATATTCATCAACATGATCATTTCCAAGAACATTAGCATCAATTCAGAAAAAGAAATAAAAAGACAACAGAAAAATATAACAAACAGAAAAAAAAAAGATTTTACAGGCCATACCCCTTACTAATCCTTTTCATTGATCAGTAGCATTTCAAACTAAATCTATTTTAACATTTGTTCCCCCTATTATTTATTTTTATTCCATATGTTCCTCTCATCTGTTGACAAGGTAGATAAAAGGAGCATCAGACACAAGGTTTTCACGATCACACAGTCACATTGTGAAAGCTATACCATTATACAATCATCTTCAAGAAACATGGCTACTGGAACACAGCTCTACATTTTCAGGCAGTTCCCTCCAGCCTCTCCATTATATCTTGGATAACAAGGTGATATCTACTTAATGCATAAGAATAACCTCCAGGATAACCTCTTGACTCTGTTTGGAATCTCTCAGCCATTGACACTTGGTCTCATTTCACTCTTTCCCTTTTTGGTCGAGAAGGTTTTCTCAATCCCTTGATGCTGGGTCTCAGCTCATTCTAGAGTTTTTCTCAATCCCTTGATGCTGAATCTCAGCTCATTCTGGGATTTCTGTCCCATGCTGCCAGGAAGATTCACACCCCTGGTATTCATGTCCCACGTAGACAGGGGGAGGGTGGTGAGTTTGCTTGCTGTGTTGGCTGGAGAGAGAGGCCACATCTGAGCAACAAAAGATGTTCTCCTGGGGGTGACCCTTAGGCTTAATTTTAAGTAGGCTTGACCTATCCTCTGTGGGGTTAAGTTTCATATGAACAAACCCCAAGACTGGGGGCCCCGCCCACAGCTTTGGCTGTCCACACTGCTTGCGAGAACATCAAGAACTCAAATTGGGAAAGTTGAGTTTTCCCCCGTTCTCACCATTCCCCAAAGGGGACTTTGCAAATACTTTTCCACTCGCCAATCAAATCACTCTGGGATTCATCAGGACATCACCTGGAGAAACCAGCAAAATCTCATGTCCTATACAAAGTTCCATGTACTTCAGGTGTTCAATCAACTATCTACATAAGTTATACTAGGAGATGCACTAGTCAAAGTATAGATTTGTACCAAATAAACATTTTTTGCTTTAGTCTCACACATTAGTTGAAATTTTAAAATATTAAGTACCTGATGATGTTAAGAATTACTGATTGCATATGTAGAATGGTATGATTTCTAAATGTTGGGTTAATTTCATTTTTTCCGTTAATTAATAAAAAAAATATTAAGTACCATCTATTTTCAGCACACTGCAGTAATGACATTCTTTTGTTCTTCCTCATGCAAAAACATTTTTTAAATGTGTACATTTAGTCACTATCTTCATATACTCTAGGCATTCCTAGATTACACCATCTCAATTTTTATTGTCTATCTTACTTTGTGATTTCATTTATGCCCCAGCCCTCCTCCCTCTATCATTCTCATATGCAGCTTCATTCAGTGTTTTAACATAGTTGTATTACAGTTAGGTAATATTGTGCTGTCCATTTCTGAGTTTTTATATTCAGTCCTGTTGCGCAATCTGTATCCCTTCAGCTCCAATTACCCAATATCTTACCCTATTTCTATCTCCTGATGGTCTCTGTTACCAAGGAAATATTTCAAGTTTATTCACTGATGTCAGTTCATATCAGTGAGACCATACAGTATTTGTCCTTTCGTTTCTGGCTAATCACACTCAGCATAATGTCCTTAAGGTCCATTCATGTTGTTACATACTTCACAACTTTATTCTGTCTTACAGCTGCATAATATTCCATCTTATATAAATGTCACAGTTTGTTTAGCCAACCGTCTGTTGATGGACATTTTGGCTGTTTCCATCTCTTGGTAATTGTTAATAATGCTGCTATAAACATTGGTGTGTAAATGTCCATTTGTGTCCTTGGCCTCATGTCCTTTGAGTAGAGACAGCATATAGATGGGTCCTGTTTTTTAATCCATTCTGCCAGACTATGTCTTTTGATTGGAGAGTTTAATCCATTAACATTCAGTGTTATTACTGCATGGGTAGTACTTTCTTCTACTATTTTGCCTTCTGGATTTTATATGTCATATCTAATTTTCCTTCTTTTTACCTTTACTCATAGTCTTCCTTTCTACACTCTTCCCCACACCTCTCTCTTCTGTCGTGGAATCTGTCTCTAGTGTTCCCTTTAGTATTTCTTGCAGAGCTGGTTTCTTTGTCACAAATTCTCTCAGTGATTTTTTTGTCTGAAAATGTTTTAATTTCTCCCTCATTTTTGAAGGACAATTTTGCTGGATATAGAATTCTTGGTTGGCAGTTTTTCTCTTTTAATAATTTAAATGTATTATCCCACTGTCTTCTTGCCTCCATGGTTTCTGCTGAGAGATCTGCACATAGTCTTATTGGGCTTCCCTTGCATGTGATGGATTGCTTTTCTCTTGCTGCTTTCAAGATCCTCTCTTTCTCTTTGACCTCTGACATTCTGATTATTAAATGTCTTGGAGTATGTCTATTTGGATCTATTCTCTTTGGGGTACGCTGCACTTCTTGGATCTGTAATTTTAAGTCTTTCATAAGAGTTGGGAAATTTTCAGTGATAATTCCCTACATTAGTTTTTCTCCTCCTTTTCCCTTCTCTTCTCCTTCTGGGACACCCACAACACGTATATTCATGCGCTTCATATTGTCTTTCAATTCCCTGAGTCCCTGCTCATATTTTTCCATTTTTTTCCCTATAGTTTCTGTTTCTTGTCAGATTTCAGATGTTCCGTCCTCCAGTTCAGAAATCCTATGTTCTGTCTCTCAAAATCTACCATTGTAGGTTTCCATTGTTTTTTTCATCTCTTCTACTGTGTCTTTCATTCCCATAAGTTCTGTGATTTGTTTTTCCAGACTTTCCGTTTCTTCTTTTTGTTCTTTCCTTGCCTTCTTTATATCCTCCCTCAATTCATTGATTTGGTTTTTGATGAGGTTTTCCATGTCTGTTCGTACTTTCTGAATTAATTGTTTCAGCTCCTGTATGTCATTTGAATTGTTGGTTTGTTCCTTTGACTGGGCCATATCTTCCATTTTCCTAGTGTGATTTATTTTTTGCTGATGTCTAAGCATTTAATTACCTTAATTAGTTTATTCTGGAGATTGCTTTCACTTCTTTTTTTAGGGTTTTCTTGCTGGATGAATTTGTTGTCTATCTGTTCTTTGACATTCAGTTCAGCTTTTTCTGGACCTTTAGCTTAAGTTTTGTTTAACAGAGGAGAATTTTTCAGTTCTTGTTTTCTTGTTTCTTGCCCTGCTTGTGTGGTGCCTTTCTCCACACACACACTTAGGAGGGTCTACTTAGATATTATAGACCCCAGCCAGATTTTCCCAGACCAAACTGGCCTCCTATCAGGAGGAAAGAATCACCTGCATTGGTTTTCTCTGAGGGTGAGACCCAGCAGGTTGAAAGACTTTCCTATAAAGTCTCTGGACTCTGTTTTTCTTATCCTGCCCAGTATGTGGCACTTGTCTGACTGCAGATCTCACCAGCATAAGATGATGCGGTACCTTTAACTTTGGCAGACTCTCTCTGCTGGAGGCATGCATGGTGGAAACAGAAGAGAGGTTGTAGGCTGGTTTTAATGGCTTCAAATTACCAAGCCCTGGGGTCTGAATTCCTTGATGGAGGGATTCCACCTGGGTGGAGCTTCACCCCTCCCCTGGGGAAGGCACAGGCTCCAGATAAGCCCCCAAAAGAGCTCACTTCTGCCTATGCCTGGGGCAGTTGCAACCTGAAAAGGCCTATCACTGTATCCAGAGGCAGTCAAGCCTTTGTAGATATACAGCCACAAAAACCTCTGTTTCCTTCTTTTTTTTTTCCCCCCCTTTTTCTGTCAGTCCTGCCCCCTTGGTGCCAGGGCAAAAATGAGCAACCTCCGCTTTAATCAGGTTCACCTAAGCTGGGTGCCTATTTTTAGTAGTCAGAATTTGTTAATTAGTTCCACAATTGGCATTTGATTGTGCTCAGTCCTGCTGCTGGTCAAGTCCTTTCCTTTCTCCTCTGGGAAGCAGCCTGTGGGGGAATTACGCTGGCTGCCACAGCTTTGGGAACTCACAGTTCTGGGGGGTGCTCACAGCCAGTCCAGCTGGTCCAGACTGGGGTACGCTGTGTGTCTGGTCACTGACGTGGCCCCGGGAGCTGTTCTGTACTGTTTATGGTTACTTAGTAGTTGTTCTGGAGGACGAACTAAAATGTGCACGTTGTAAAGCCGCCATCTTGACCCGGAAGTCGAAATTTTTGAATCTGTGGTATCCATTTTAATGGGGAAAACTTCTACCTTCTTGTTTCTGTGTTGGGGCTCAGAATTAAAGTTTTTCTGGGGAGCTATCTATGGATATAGAAGAAGAGTTATACACTAGTGATTTTGAAACCTTTTGGATCGCCACAAAATAAGAAAGATATTTTACATAGCAACTAATTACACATAGTCACACATACATAACTGAAGTATAAGTTTTATGAAAACAGTATGTACTCTTATTACATGTATACATTGGGATTTTAAAATTCTGTTTTATGTTAATTTTAAGTTCTGGTCAAAATCTGTCCATGAACATAAACTATTAAACTCATAAACTATTAATTGATTGTGACAAGCGGGTTGAAAAAAGACTGCTATGCAAGACTTTCACCCTATTTCACCTTGAAATATAAATAGAGTAAAGCCATAAAGCCCAAACTTTACATCAGCTGATGCTCCATAGGGAAAAGGGAAAGGAATCAGGCATGAAATAAACTTTCCTTTTAGAGACTTTAATAATGTATAGGGTTCTTTCAAAATTTCTTCTATATCTGTGGTTATTTCCCCATTTTCATTTCTTTTTTTGTTGTTGTTGCTGTTTTTTCTTTTCTTAAAACACTTTTTATTGTGAAATATAACGTATATACAAAAAAGTGATAAATTTCAAAGTATAGCTTAACAAGTAGTTATAGAGCAAATTTCAAAGAATGGTATGGGTTACAATTCCAGAATTTCAGGTATTTTGTTCTACCAGCTTTCTTTTTAATCATTATCTTTATAACCAATGCTTGGATTTTGCTCCATAAAAAAGAGTGGGAGGGAATAGTGTGATGGTAGCACAATGCTGTGAATGTAATCAACACCACTCAGCTGTATACTTGAAAGTGATTAAAATGAGAAATTCTATATTGTATATAGATACCACAATAAAGATAACTTAAAAAAGAGTGGAGAGGTCTTCTTGCTGTTTTGGAAATTTGGGACAAAATTTAGACAAAAGTTTTAACCTAAATTTGTTATGTAATTTTTATACTTACAGCTAAAGGAATTTTTAATTTGATGATTTATTTTATGGGAAAAAGAATACATTCAAGTGAAAAAGTTTCAAATTTTAAATCATGATTAATTTTGTGTTTGGCAAATTAAAAAAAAATCTTAGTTCTAAATATTGAATAAATTTTAACTTGGGAAATTCTAAGTTAAGAAAGGAGAGTAAATTTTGATGTGGATATTTCTGTGTTTCACAGGCTTTTGAAAACAATAAGTGCTTATCTTACACAGGGTGAAGGTTCTGAGATGAGTATTACAGTGGCTTCAGCTGCTCTTGAAATTTGTATAATTTCTGCAAGCAGATGGTTCAGTGCAGTTTTGGGAGGTCATTATGAAGGGTCAGATAAATATTTATCAAGAGCCAGAAAAACTAGAAAACAAGGCCAAAAGACTGTCTTGTTTTCTAATTACAGTGCATTTCAAATGCTTATGCAATGGCCTGAGCATCTAAGTGAGAAAAATGTAGACATGCTTAATGCTTGGAAAAAGTATTGAAAAAGTATCAAGCACTTCTATTAGAATGCACAGTAGAAAATCATAATGAATTTTTTTCTAATCCTCAAGATACAAACAAGCATACACAGGCTCAAATACTTGTTTTGTGTCCTCAGCTGGCTGGCTTTTCACTTCAGTGACTACTTATCTGGGGATGTAGTAGTTCATGATTTAGTCACTGCTCTTTGATATTATAAATCTTTTTTGGAAAACAAATTTTGCCTATTAAATAATTATACATGAGATAATTAAGAGAAAATGCCTTATGCTTTTTGTCACTTCGGTAATAAGCTGATTAGATGACTATGTAATGCTCATCATATTGAAATACAAAACTTCTTAGAATTAATATAGATATAGCATTTGTAAAATGTCCTACACCCGGAAGGAATTCAATAAATGTTGATTGACTGATTAATAACTTGTATTATTAGTTGTAAGGTATGAATCACACCTTTTGGGAGTCAGAAAGTCAACTTCTACAAGCTGGTCCCATATTGGGAGCTACATTATTCTGGTTATGAACAGTGGGAATTATGACACATAAAGAAGAATAATGTAAAATACAATCATTTCTTTTCTATAAAATTATTTACAGACTTAAAAAAGTACCCCCAACTGTTAAATGAGATTATTTAAATACAAAGAATCACTACACTTATTCCATTATAAAGGAATTAACTGTAGAAAGTCTTTTTTTCAAGTATTTCTGTTTTCAACTTGTGTCCTTAAGGGTAAAGATGAAAACCTATCATTATATAAGAGTTTCTTCATATAGAGAAGTTGTTTAGGTAAATAAATAATAGACGTTTAAAGCCGACAGTAAACTTAGAGATGTCTAATCCAAACTTCTTATTTTACACGTGAGAAATTGAGGCCTAGAAAACTGAAAGAGGCCTAGAGAGTAGAGCTGTTCTTCAAACTTTAGATTCCTGGTTGTATTAGTCAGAGTTCTCTAGAGAAACAGAACCGACAGGAGATATCTGTAAATATGAAATTTATCAAGGTGTCTCAGGCAACCATGGAAATGGAAAAGTCCAAAATCTGCAGGGCAGGCTGTGAAGCTGGCAGCTTTGATGAAGGATCTGTACGAACTCCACAGGAGAGGCTCATTGGCTGAAGAAGCAGTGAAAAAGTCTCTCTTCTTCCTTAAAATCCTCCACTGACTTCATTAGCTCATTGGTTGGGAGACCCTCCTTAGTTGATCACAGATGTAATCAGCCACAGATGTAATTAGCTGACTGATAACTTAATACACCAGCCTTCTGATTTATCAACCAGCCAAGATATATCCTTGCAGCAACAGTCAGGCCAGTGCTTGCCTGACCAGAGAACTGGTCATCATCATTTGGCCAAGTTGACACCAGTACCTAGCTATCACAGTGGTTTTGCATTTTTCCCTCTCCACACCTGACCGCCTGATTTACTGACAAAGACATGCACTACAGATGCTGAATTTTGCCATTCTGCTTCAGTTTAAAAAAATATTTGAATTTTTGCAGTAACTTGATATGTTTCTCTTAATATGTGAATAACCAAATCCTAACATTGCAGAACTATTCAAAATTCCATATTTGAATCCTTCCATTTCCCATGTTGACTCTTTTAGCTACTATAGTCTCAGATAATGTTCTTCCAATGCTCAGCCTTTGTGATTTGTTGTGTGTCTGGTATATCCATGACAGCTATTACTGAGGCCAGATGTTCTAAACCCTTATATTGATCTTTATAGAATCTTTGAATTATTTAATGTGATGTCTATAGTTCAATTTGTTCCACAGAGCTGGTAATTTAAAAAATACTTTGTTATTCCCTTTCATAATTTCCATTTGTGAGTGTTCTAGCTTGCTAGCTGCCAGAATTCAATATACCAGAAACAGAATGGCTTTTAAAGGGAATTTAATAAGTTGCTAGTTTACAGTTCTAAGGCTGAGAAAAAGTCCCAATTACATAAGTCTATAGAAATATCCAATCTAAGGCATCCAGGAAAAGATACCTTGGTTCAAGAAGGCTGATGAAGTTCAGGGTTTCTCTCTCATCTGGAAAGGTTCATGATGAACACAGTCAGGGTTCCTCTCTCTTCTGGAAGGGCACATGGTGAACATAGAATCATCTGCTAGCTTCTTCTCCTGGCTTCCTGTTTCATAAAGCTCCCTGGAAGGCATTTTCCTTCTTCATCTCCAAAGATTACTGGCTGGTGGACTCTACTTCTTGTGGCTGCATCATTCTTTGCTCTCTCCAAATCTCCCTTATTCTGCAAAATGTTTCCTCTTCTATAGGACTCCAGAAACTAATCAAGACCCACCCAAATGAGTGGAGACATGTCTTCCCTAATCCATTTTAACAACCACTCTTGATTAAATCACATCTCCAGGGAGATTATCTCATTACAGTTCCAAACATACAATACTGAGTAGAGATTAGAAGAAACGGCTGCCTTTACAAAATGGGATTAGGATGAAAACATGGCTTTTCTAGGGTACATACATAATTTCAAACTAGCACAGTGAGTAATGGCCCAGATTTGTAAAAATGAACTGACATAATGATAGTCTTACACAGATGTTACATTTCTTTAGTCTTGTCATTTGGATACTTATCATTTAAATGCAACACAAAACATAATTAGTCTACATAGGCTAATACTCTCACTAACAAAAACCATATAATCTTTCTTTAATAAAAAAGTTTATTTTTCGCTCAAGATAATGTGCAGTATGGGTCAATGAGAGAGATTTTTCTCAGTTATCAGGGACCCATGCTAAACGGAGGCTGTGCCACCTTGTAGCTGTACTTTCTGGAGCACTTGGCTTTCTTCGTTGTTGTGATGGGGAGAGTTGGAATGTAATACTGGCTCTTCTGTGATTAACTTCTTAATCACAGTTAATATAAAGCCAGTGCTTTACTGCCTGTATATCTGGAGTGTAACACTGGCTTTTCTTGCTATGGTGTGGAAGTAAAACACATTATTTCTATTACAGCTCACTGGTTAGAACTAACCACAAAGGAGCTGAGAAATACTAAGGAACAAATGATAAGTTTATGGAGTACCAATGTCTCTGCCATACATTAAATTGGCTAAACTTCTTATAGCTATCTATTCTCCAGACTCTTCATCCTTCTTCTCACAGTTTATCTCTGAACATATCTATTCTATAAAAACATAAATTTTTTTAAAAATATATTTAATGTATTTTTTTTTTTAAACATGGGTAGGCACCAGGAATCGAACCCGGGTCCTCTGGTATTGCAGGTAAGCCTTCTTGCCGCTGAGCCACCATGGCCCGCCCAAAACATAAATCTTGAAGCTAATAATTTCATACTCTAATCATGAAAAACATAAAATATGAACAAATGTATTCAGGGGCTGCGCTGGAATTTATACATGTATTCTCTATGAAAAATTTTTCTAAGCAAATCAATTAAAAAACATGAATAAAATCCCAAGAAGCATTTTTCTCTTAAGTGGACCAATATTTCATATGCTTTTATAGATCCATTGTTATATTTAACTCATTTTTTATTTTGACACAATGTGTTTCCATAAATCAAGTATTTGTGTATCTTATAGGTCAGGCCTCATTGATTCATTACTCAGATGACCTTTTCCCTGACATTCTAAATTAGTAAATGTTTACTTCTGCTTTTTAAAACTTAGGTCCAGACAACTAATACTGTCTAACTAATCACATAAGTCTTAAATCAATAGTGATCCTAATTTGAAAAAAGGATGTACCCACAGGCAAAGGGACTATGGTCACATTTTCATTTCTTGTTTTGTGAACTCATGCTTTCTTTATTCTTATTCTTAGATTTGGTTAGTGGTTTATAACTTTTCAAATAATCAATTTGCAGATTTATTTTTTAGTTCTACCATCTGTTATTTCTCTAATTTATTAACTCCTACTTTTAATCATTATTGTTTTATTTTAATTCCTGCTTTCCTTAGGTTTACTTTGTTTTTCTTTTAATTTTTTAAAAATTTGATGTTTCATTTATTGATTTAATTTTTATTACTGTATTACATATCTATTGCTGCATAACAAATTGCCCTTAAGACTGAGTGGCTTGAAAGAGCACACATTCATGATCTCATGGTTACTGTGGGTCAGGTGTCCAGGCTTGGGTGTGTCCTCTGCTTCTGGGTCTCTCACAAGGCTACAATCAGGATGTTGGTGGAGACCTAGGCATCTCAAGTTTCTATGGGGACAGATTCTGCTTCCAAGCTCACTTAATGGTTGTTGGTAAGATGTAGTTCCTCGCTGGCTGTTGATCACAGGCCACCACCAGTTTCCTGCCAGGTAGCCCTCTCCATCAGAACAGGTGCCAAGAGAAGAGTCGAGAACAAAAAACATCAGCAAAATGGGAAGCAGTATTTTGTAACCTAATGCCAGAAGTTACAATCCCTCAACTTTGCCTGCTCTTCTACTCCTTAGAAATGAGTCACTAGGTCCAGCCCACACTCAAGGGGAGAGGATTACCCAAGGGTGTAAATACTGGGAGTCTGGAATCATTGAGAGCCACCTCAGAAGCTGCCTACTGCACTTGCATGTCAGTGTTTGTTTTCAAGGTTTGACTTTTCCTTCGAGCTGAGCTCTACATATATCTCAGAGATTCTAAAACATAGAGACTGCCTTTCATTAAGTGATTGCTTCTCAACTCTAAACCCAGAAAGAATTCTTTTCCAGGTCCCTTGAATCCTGTATGCCCGTGGCTTTAAAAACCCCATGTCCTGCTTAGTGATGACGGGGCTGGTCTACAGGCTACAATCCTTGTCAGTTGGATCCTAATAGGTCCTGCCAATAGCAGGCACTAGAGGGAAACTTGAAGGCAGGAGGAGGTAGAGAAACTCGCTCCTTCCTGCTTGTGTTTTTCCTGACTGTGATGTCCAGCAAAACCTCTTTGCCTCTTTTAGCTTCTTGCTTCTTTTCCTAAAACAGCCTCACTGTACCCTCTCATGCCTAACTAGAGGCATTAACTCAGAGTCACCTCAGTGTTCCTTTGCTTTTTTTAGCCCTTTACTATCTGTATAACCAGCTTAACTGATAAATTTAATTTAAATTTAAATCATATCAATATTATAAACTGTTATTATTAAATATTATTTAATTATTCAAGAGTTATTGTAAAGATGCCCAGGTGTTAGGATGTACTACATAACTCTATAATTCTTATTTATTATTTATTTAAAGGAATAAATAAATCATGTTATTAAAAAAACTAATTGCCATGCTTATTTTGGGTGGCTTTTTAATTCTCAATCTCTTTTTAATTTAAAAAGGTTTACTATTTTAAATTGTTAATGTAGTTAAATGGTTCAGAATTCAAAAGACACAAAGAGCATACAATGAGACATTTCCCTCTCACCACTTATAATCCAATGTTTCTGTTTCCTAAAGGTGCTGGAATGCCATATGCCAGAAATGGATTGGTTTTTTCAATGGGGTTTCATTACGTTACAAATGTACAGTCTAAGGGCATGAAAGTGTCCAAATTAAGGCATCATGAGGGAGATACCCTCTCTGAAGAAAGGCCGATGGCATCCAAGGTTCCTCTGTCACATGGGAAAGCACATAGCAACGTCTGCTCGTCCTTCACTCCTGATTCTGGTTTCCATCACTGTCTCTAAATGTCTCTTGGCATTTCTCTTTCTATTAGCCTCTCTGTGTTTTATGTCTTTATTCTCTCACAAAGGACTCCAGTAAAGGATTAAGACCCACATTGAATTGGGTGTGTCACATCTCCATGGAAAAAACCTAAGCAAAATGTCCCACCCACAGTGGGTCTGCACCCCCAGGGATAGATTAAAAGAACATAGGCTTTTCTGGGGTACATAGCAGATTCAAATCAACACATCCAACTACCCAATTTTCTCCCCTGGAGGTAATCAGTATCATGACATTCTTTGTTTTCTTCTAGAAATAGTTTTGCAGTAAAACTAAAACATGTGCAGTATTCCCTTTTACCCCAACACACATACACGTACAATCGTCTCTTGTGGACATACTTTCTACACAATTCTGCATTTAGCTTTCTTCTCTGTTTAACAATTAGCTATCAGTACAATAAATATCAGCTTCCTCGTTCATTTTGATGGCTGTGTGGTATTCCATTGTATACACGAACTGTGATTTCTCCGGTTCTCTACTGACAGATATTGAGGTAGTTTCCATTCTTTTGCCTTTATATAAACTATGCAGCACAATAACCATGCACATTCTTCAGTTCATAAATGTGCAAATATGTCTGTATCATAAATTCCTGAATGTAAAATTCCTCCATCAACAAGTTTGTAATTTTTCATTTGTTGGTTTGATAAACATTGCCCAAGTACTTTTTTCATAGAAATTCCACAGACATTGTATCAATTTGCAGGGATGCATTTTAACATAGATATTCAACTATCTCCTTTATACCAAATGCAGTGGTTGTGAGAAAGGAAAATTAAAAACAATATTTATTTAAGATGTTCTAAAGGAATGGCTTTTCTAAAAATGATTTATTAAATATCGCAAAATACAATCTTTAGGGTTCAAACACCTTCCCTCGTAAATGAGGACGGCATTCCGGTTTAATTCTTATATTTACAAAAGACCGTTGTTTATTCCACACCAAGGTCTTGCTATCTGGCTGAATTTTTTATTTTAATGATGCACATATTCCTAGTCCTGCTACAATGAACAGAGAACACAGCTCAGGACGGCAGTAAATACTTAGCTGTTTTGCAGACATGAGCGTTGGCAGAAGAGAAGAAGAAAAGCATTCCGAGACTCTGGGCTTTCAGCTGCACCTCTCCTACAGGTTTTACTGTCCTTGAGGCATTTTCTTTGCCTGAATAAGAAGTAAAATAATTTTGCAGTCTTAAATCAAGTGCCAAAATTGTTCTTGGATTTGTGCCCTAAATCTCTCAGTTTCGTTTTCCCGTGGAGGCGTGGTCACAGTGGCCAGCCCTTTCCAGTCAGAATAAGAGTTGGAATTTGATTGAGCTTCACAGGGAGCTGGTATGGAAAAAATTCTTGCAAGGCAATTTCAGTAAGGGACTGGAAACATCAGAGAGTTAGTATTGGGATATCAAGCTCAGACCATACATTTGACCTCAGCTTTTGTACAGTGCTAGTGGCTAACAAAGGTACAAAAAGGAATGAACTGTCTCCAGGGATTTCTCAGGGAAGAAAAGGCAGAGGAATCAGATTTCCAAGACCCCTTAGTGTTAATCTCTAGCTCATTTCCAAAGTTCTTCATTTTTATTTTCTTTCCAGTTTGGTCTAGTTAAGAGTGAGGCCCAAAGCAAGCAAAAGGAAAGAAATAACAAAGATTAGAGCACAAATAAATGAAATTGAAAACATGAAAACAATAGAGAAAATCAATAAGGCCAGAAGTTGGTTCTATGAGAAAATCAATAAGATTGATGGGCCCTTAGCAAGATTGACAAAAAGAAGAAGAGAGAGGATGCAAATAAATAAGATCAGAAATGGAAGAGGAGACATAACTACTGACCTCACAGAAATAAAGGAGGTAATAACAGGATACTATGAACAACTTTACGCTAATAAATACAACAATTTAGAGGAAATGGACGGGTTCCTGGAAAGACATGAACAACCAACTTTGACTCAAGAAGACATAGATGACCTCAACAAACCAATCACAAGTAAAGAAATTGAATTAGTCATTCAAAAGCTTCCTAAAAAGAAAAGTCCAGGACCAGATGGCTTCACATGTGAATTCTACCAAACGTTCCAGAAAGAATTAGTACCAATTCTCTTCAAACTCTTCAAAAAAATCGAAGTGGAGGGAAAACTACCTAATTCATTCTATGAAGCCAACATCACCCTCATACCAAAACCAGGCAAAGATATTACAAAAAAAGAAAACTACAGACCAATCTCTCTAATGAATACAGATGCAAAAATCCTCAATAAAATTCTAGCAAATCGTATCCAACAGCACATTAAAAGAATTATACATCATGACCAAGTAGGATTCATCCCAGGTATGCAAGGATGGTTCAACATAAGAAAATCAATTAATGTAATACACCATATCAACAAATCAAAGCAGAAAAATCACATGATCATCTCAATTGATGCAGAGAAGGCATTCGACAAGATTCAACATCCTTTCCTGTTGAAAACACTTCAAAAGATAGGAATACAAGGGAACTTCCTTAAAATGATAGAGGGAATATATGAAAAACCCACAGCTAATATCATCCTCAATGGGGAAAAATTGAAAACTTTCCCCCTAAGATCAGGAACAAGACAAGGATGTCCACTATCACCACTATTATTCAACATTGTGTTGGAGGTTCTAGCCAGAGCAATTAGACAAGAAAAAGAAATACAAGGCATCAAAATTGGAAAGGAAGAAGTAAAACTATCACTGTTTGCAGACGATATGATACTATACGTCGAAAACCCGGAAAAATCCACAACAAAACTACTAGAGCTAATAAATGAGTACAGCAAAGTAGCAGGTTACAAGATCAACATTCAAAAATCTGTAGCATTTCTATACACTAGTAATGAACAAGCTGAGGGGGAAATCAAGAAACGAATCCCATTTACAATTGCAACTAAAAGAATAAAATACCTAGGAATAAATTTAACTAAAGAGACAAAAAACCTATATAAAGAAAACTACAAAAAACTGCTAAAAGAAATCACAGAAGACCTAAATAGATGGAAGGGCATACCGTGTTCATGGATTGGAAGACTAAATATAGTTAAGATGTCAATCCTACCTAAATTGATTTACAGATTCAATGCAATACCAATCAAAATCCCAACAACTTATTTTTCAGAAATAGAAAAACCAATAAGTAAATTTATCTGGAAGGGCAGGGTGCCCCGAATTGCTAAAAACATCTTGAGGAAAAAAAACGAAGCTGGAGGTCTCGCGCTGCCTGACTTTAAGGCATATTATGAAGCCACAGTGGTCAAAACAGCATGGTATTGGCATAAAGATAGATATATCGACCAATGGAATCGAATAGAGTGCTCAGATATAGACCCTCTCATCTATGGACATTTGATCTTTGATAAGGCAGTCAAGCCAACTCACCTGGGACAGAGCAGTCTCTTCAATAAATGGTGCCTAGAGAACTGGATATCCATATGCAAAAGAATGAAAGAAGACCCATCTCTCACACCCTATACAAAAGTTAACTCAAAATGGATCAAAGATCTAAACATTAGGTCTAAGACCATAAAACAGTTAGAGGAAAATGTTGGGAGATATCTTATGGATCTTACAACTGGAGGCGGTTTTATGGACCTTAAACCTAAAGCAAGAGCACTGAAGAAGGAAATAAATAAATGGGAACTCCTCAAAATTAAACACTTTTGTGCATCAAAGAACTTCATCAAGAAAGTAGAAAGACAGCCTTCACAATGGGAGACAATATTTGGAAATGATATATCAGATAAAGGTCTAGTATCCAGAATTTATAAAGAGATTGTTCATCTCAACAACAAAAAGACAGCCAACCCAATTACAAAATGGGAAAAAGACTTGAACAGACACCTCTCAGAAGAGGAAATACGGATGGCCAAGAGGCACATGAAGAGATGCTCAATGTCCCTGGCCATTAGAGAAATGCAAATCAAAACCACAATGAGATATCATCTCACACCCACCAGAATGGCCATTATCAACAAAACAGAAAATGACAAGTGCTGGAGAGGATGCGGAGAAAGAGGCACACTTATCCACTGTTGGTGGGAATGTCAAAGGGTGCAACCACTGTGGAAGGCAGTTTGGCGGTTCCTCAAAAAGCTGAATATAGAACTGCCATACGACCCAGCAATACCATTGCTAGGTATCTACTCAAAGGACTTAAGGGCAAAGACACAAATGGACATTTGCACACCAATGTTTATAGCAGCATTATTTACAATTGCAAAGAGATGGAAACAGCCAAAATCTCCATCAACAGAAGAGTGGCTAAACAAACTGTGGTATATACATACGATGGAATATTATGCAGCTTTAAGACAAGATAAACTTATGAACCATGTAATAACATGGATGGACCTAGAGAATATTATGCTGAGTGAATCCAGCCAAAAACTAAAGGACAAATACTGTATGGTCCCACTGATGTGAACGGACATTCGAGAATAAACTTGAAATATGTCATTGGTAACAGAGTTCAGCAGGAGTTAGAAACAGGGTAAGACAATGGGTAATTGAAGCTGAAGGGATACAGACTGTGCAACAGGACTAGATACAAAAACTCAAAAATGGACAGCACAATAATACCTAATTGTAAAGTAATCATGTTAAAACACTGAATGAAGCTGCATCTGAGCTATAGGTTTTTGTTTTGTTTTGTGTTGTTTTGTTTTGATTTTACTATTATTACTTTTATTTTTTTCTCTATATTAACATTCTATATCTTTTTCGGTTATGTTGCTAGTTCTTCTAAACCAATGCAAATGTACTAAGAAATGATGATCATGCATCTATGTGATGATGTTAAGAATTAATGATTGCATGTGTAGAATGGTATGATCTCTAAATGTTGGGTTAATTTCTTTTTTTCCGTTAATTAAAAAAAAAAAAGAGAAGGGATAATTGGAGATGAAGGGATACAGACTGTACAACGGGACTGGATATAAAAACTCAGAAATGGACAGCACAATACTACCCAATTGTAATGCAATTATGTTAAAACACTGAATGAAGCTGCATGTGAGGTATAGGTTTTTTGTTTTTGTTTTTTTTGTTTTTTTTCTTTCTATTATTGTTTTAATTCTTATTCTGTTGTCTTTTTATTTCTTTTTCTAAATCGATGCAAATGTACTAAGAAATGATGAATATGCAACTATGTGATGTTATTAAGAATTACTGATTGTACATGTAGATTGGAATGATTTCTAATTGTTTTGTTAATTCTTTTTTTAATTAATAAAAAAAAAAAAGAAAAAAAAAAAAAAAAAGAGTGAGGGCTTTGCAGCCAGATGGACCTCAGCAAACATCAACCTTTGTCCCTTGCTGGCTATGGTACACAAGGGAGTTAGCCTCCTAGAGACAAAGGGTCATCACCAATAACACTGGGGTCATACTACCTTCATGCAGTGTTGGTCTGAATCATAAAGGAAGTCAAATGTGTGGTCACAGTACCTCACACAGTCCTGACAATTAAGCCTCCATAAGAGTTAGTTTCTTTCATGCCATCACTTTTGTACCCCTCTGACTAATGGCTTCTTCTGGAGCTTATAGTTTGACCAGTGTTAAGTTTAAAAAGGAGCAAGTAAGGCAAGGTAAGTGGAAACATTAGTTTTCACTAGTACCTGAATTAGAAGTTGGAAATTAAAAAAAAAAATCCATTCTTGTTTATGTGATAACATTTTCAAACCCTCAGTAATGTATTTTGCAGCTCTAATGGCCACACTGTTAGAAAATCCACTCATTTGGGGGCTACTCTGGCAGGTTTTGTAATCAAGTCAAAATTATGGCTTATGTTTAAACACTTCATAATCTTATAGAGCAATTTAGATACAAACTGATTTCTTACAAAAATCAAGTTTGAATCTCTTCTTTCTTTCTGTTTCCTAGAGAACATAAAAGGCAGTTCCCATGAATGGGATGATTTTATCATAGATAGAAATTTAAGAAATTCTCTGAAAAAAAAATAGTTTCTAGAATTTGTATGTACAAATATACAATAATGAATTATTTTACTCCAAACTCTTTATTTATAGAAATCAAATATGGACCAACTTTTTAATTACAGTAGCAGAGATTGGCTAGCTGGTCACAAAACTGGTTCTTTGTCCCCTTGGGCACACAACTAGACCTCCCTTGCACTTAGGTATGCCAAATGCAATGTGGTCAACAGTGAATTTTACTTCTTCCAGGCCTTGTGCGTTGAGTCCTCCATGCGTCCTCTATGCCCCTTAACCCTCCCAGCTGACAGGGGATGTCTCCAGGGACAACCCTGGTAGCCACATTTTTAATATGGCAGGATAAGAAAAGGGATCCCTACATCCCTGAATCCCTGAATCACTGCTTAGAGGAGACCTGCCTAGCCAGGAACATCTACATTAGACTAATTCATAGTGAGAAATAAGACTTTTTTATTAAGCTACTAAGATATTGGGGGAGGGAGAGTATCTGTTATGAAATCTAATATTACCATTAGCACCTCAAAAACAAAAATGCTATTTCCTAGTCCTCAAATGTCTTAACATTAGCCTGCTCACAGGACAAACAAAGCTTCCCTCTTTCTTCTCTTTCACCTATTATCCTTCCCTCCTTCCCTTCTTCAGTACTAATTGATCACTTGCTATGTTCATTCAAGCACTATTCTCGGCACAAGGGATATTGGGCAAACAAGGCCAGCAAATCTTTGCTTTCATGAAGTTCATAGTATAATGGGTGAGACAGGCAATAAACAAGTGAATAATATGGCTCCAAGTATTGAGAATTGTTTAGGAGAAAAAGATACAAGGAGTTAGAGTGATAGGGAGGATCTTTTAGATAGGGTAGTTAGGAAAGGCCTTTCTAAAGAGGTGGCATTTGACGATAGATCTAAATAATTTAAAGAAGCTAATCATATAAAAATCAGGATGGACAACAAACACTCAACAATTATTTCTCTAAAAGTTGTGATCCATACATGGTAAACACACACACACACACACAAACAGTACGAAAAGAAAGACTGAAATGACAACCTAATATAAAGAGAGTAATGAAATGCAAACCCCAGATTTATGTATTCCTAAACTGACTTTGCCTTTGACCAGGAATATTTAGTATCATTGATAAGCTATTCTTTCCATTTTTTCAGCTGACTTGTCCGTATTTCCCAGTCGTTCAAACTGAAATTTGCTCATTTTTTGAGGCTGTGCTATATGTCAGGTTCTTTCCTTAGACATTTATAAACACTATCTAAATGAAACTACCTGTGGGACCCTTAGCAGACTATTTAACCTCTCCAGTCCTTCATTTTCTCCTATCTAAAATGGAGACAGTCGTACTAACTAAAGTTATTTCATAGGTTTGTTCTGATGATCAGATGAGATCGTGTATGTAAAAATGTCAGTACAATGTGAAAACATTGCCACTTTTATTAAGTTACACTAGGAGGTGTAAAGTTACACTGGGAGGTAGAAAGATAGTGGTAGAATTCCCGCCTGCCATGTGGGAAAGCTGGGTTCAATTCCCAACCCATGTACTTCCCAAAAGCAAACACGCAAACAAACAAACAATTCAACAAATGATGCAGCAATATCGTGAGCAGTCAACTTGAAGTACTGATCTGGCCCTCAGAGGTGTGGTTGCAACCAGGCTGTGTGCTGCACAACTCCAGAGGGCACCAGTCACGCAGAACTGTGAGTTGTTATCTATTCATGGGTTGGGAAATCAATTTGTAAGTCATGGCCAACCTCTTTTAAAATCTTTATTGGAGTATAATATAGAAGTAGAAAAATGCATACATCAAAGTGCACAGCACCATGAATCTTGAGGAATGAATACTCCCCTATAACCAGTCTGATGTGAAGAAACAGAACTTTACTAGCGTTTCACACACCCTCCTCTTATTCTCTCCTGGTCAGTACCTCCCTCCAAAGCTAACCCCTATCCTGATTTCTAGCATTAGAGATAGTTTTACCTTTTGGGGACATCATATGTCTAAAATCATATGGCATGCATTCTTTTGTATTTGACTTCCTTTGCTCAGCATAATATTTGTGAAACTCATACTGCAATTTACCCATTCTACCATTAGTGGACACTTGTGTTGTTCTTGGAGTTTGGTCATTACTAATGGTGGTGTAAAAGAACAACCTTTTTTTTTTTTTCCATGCTTTCAGATTCTCATAGGAATTTGGAAAGGGCATGGTGGAGATGGCTTATCTCTGCTCCGGTAAAATCCATGGCCTCAGCAGAAATGACTTGAGGCTGGGGATATCATGAAATAGGGGCCAGAGCATCTTTAACAGCTGGGAGGGGAAGACTAGAAATCTAAAAACTGCCATTTGGAGCACCTATATGTGACCTTTCCTGGTAGTTTGGCTTCTTTACAGCATGGTGGCCTCAGAGTTTTTGAACTTCTCACTGGGTGGCTCAGGGCTTTAAGCATGAGTTATCTCCAGGAACAAGGCAAAAGCTTCATGGCTTTTTCTGCCTTAGCTTTTGAAAGTAACCCAGCATCACTTTCATAGCATTTTATTGGTTATGAGTGAATTACAGACCTGCCAAGTTTCAAAGGGAGGTGACATAGACCCCATCTCTAGTAAAGAATATTTATAGAAAAGCATGTGAGATGGGAAAAATTGTTGCAGCCCTCTCTAAAAAAAAAAAATACAATCTGCCACAGCTGTTATAACATTTTTACTACATTTCTGCTTGGGTATGTACCTAGGAGTGCAATTTCTGGGTCCAAGGGTATGTATATGCTAAAATTTGGAAGATAATGTCAAATAGTTTTTTTTTAACGTAATTTTTTTTAAGTTACAGAAGTTGTAGATTTACAGAAAATCATACATAAAATACAGTTCCTATATATCGCCACTATCCATTGTCAACAAATTGCATTATTGTGGTAACTTTGTTACAATTGATGAAAGAATATTACTATAATTGTTCTACTAACCACAGTCTATAGTTCAATAAGTGTTCGTCATTTGTATTGTAATGTCCTATGAGTTTTGTTTTGTTTTTAATTGTTTTCTAGTTAAAGAGTTTTAAAAGTGCTTATACCAATTTATATGAAAGTTCAGGTTGCTCTAAATTCTTGCTAACAATTGGCTTTTTTTCTTCTTCTTAATTTTAGCCTGTGGGCAGAGTGTTATGTGGTATTGTATGGTGGCTTAAATGTGCATTTCCCTAACTACTAACAAATGGACAGATCTTTTCATATGTTTATTGACCATTTGAATATCTTCTTTCGTGAAGTGCCTTTTCATATGAACAGCATGTTTTAAAATATATATATACAATAGAAAAGAAAATGTCAGAGTACATCACACATAACAAAAGTAGATTTTTTTTTCTGATACATTCCGTGTTTTATAGATTGCAGTAGATGTTGTGGTGCACTGCCCGATTCTTCCCTTCAGGAATAAGGCACACATCCCTTCAGTCTAGAAATGTGGCCTCCTGCATTCTCTCATTGTTGATCCCTCCTTAAGAATTGCCCTTTGTCTAAAAGAGCTGAACCATCCAGGGATAAGGCCCCTGCTCTGGGAAAGCCCACAGTTAATGACAAAGGTCCAATTTGTGCCCAACTCGTCCTTTAAAACCAGGGCCCTTTCCGGTTTTAAAACTGAAACTCCTTCATTCCTAGGAATCCCTCAATCCTGAGGAATTGGAATGATTTGTTACTCTACCCTTACCTCAATTTGGGACGCCACTAATGGGACAAACCAGCTTCAGAACTCTCTGCAGGATCAGTCGAGGCCTCAACTAGGTTGCAAGTACGTTACAGTTCAATTTCTCACTCTACCCAATCCTACTTCCTTTACTCTCTTACAGGGTATTCCTAGAGTGCTTCCTAATTAACAAGGTGCATGCAATGCTCTATCTCAGAATCTGCTTATCAGGGAACCCAAACTACAATATACATATGTTGAGTTCTGATGTAAAATGCATTTCTTGTGGGACATCAGCTTAAAAGAGATTTGGAGGCTCGTGGTACTGTTTTACCTGCTCAATATCCCTCTCTTCCATCTGTGAAGGCATCCTGCTTCTTAGGGAGAAGTAATACTCTTCTGACTCCAGTCAAGGTTTCTTCTGAAAGCCTCCAATTTAAGTGCCCCATCCTTACCTCCTCCCACCCCACAATATCCCCATCCCCCACTCCTGTGACTTAATCCAGACATATCAAAGAGAGTCTTTTCCTCTCTGAAGAACAAGGAAGGGTGAGCCTGGAGACAACCAGGGGCGACACAGTCCATATAAGAGTCAGAGGAGATGGGGAGGGAGATTCCTGTGACTTAGTCTAGCTCCTGGGCAGCCCCGAGACCCACTTGCCCTGCTACCCCACCCCTGGTTTTCCTTCTAGTTTAGTTTCTGTCATTTGCAGCCAAAAAGATCCTGACTAGTGTACAAGGCATTAAGGAAAAGCATATTATGATAATTCATCTGGCAAATGATCAACAGTTGTACTACTGCCTATATCTAATTTTTTTTCTTTCCTCTAGTTATTTGTCTTCCCTTCTCTTATCTTCTTTTCTCTGCTTAATCAAGTATCAACCCTCATTCAAGACATGTTGAAATGTTCCTGCCCAGTGAAGTACAGCTTTCTTGCCACTCCCAATCAGATTACATTCGTGCAGTCAAAAAACACTCATTGAGCTCTGGCTCCTGTTATGCTATGACTGCAGTGTGCCGGATCTGAAGTCCTAAAGATGGAGCAGCTCACAGCCCAGGCCTCCAGGAGCTTTAGTATTTTAGTAGGAGAGGTACACCCAAGACCTAGTAATTACCATCCAAGGTAGTGAGTGCACAGAGATATTATAGCTCTCCAAAGAGACATAACATGTGGTAGCCAGTAGACAAAATGGCTCCCAAGGATTCTGCCTTCTGATATGAATGCTTTTGTATTTGCCTCTCCCTCATTGTAGAAGGGTTTGTCTGCGTGACCAGTAGAATACCACAGAAGTAATGGTGTATGACTTTCAAGGCTGAGTCAAAATTGGTTCTGTGAAAACCTAGATAGAAAATATTTTAAGCTTTCCAGGTCATACAGACTCTGTTGCAGTTACTCAATTCCGCTAGTGTAAAATGAAAGCAGCTAATAAGTAAATGAGCATGATTGTGTTCTAATGAAACTTTATTTACAAAAATAGGTGGCGGGGGTGGTGCAATGGTGGTTCAGTGGCAAAATTCTTGCCTGCCACACCAGAGACCTGGGTTCAATTCATGGTGCCTGTCCATGCCAAAAAAAAAAAATGGTGGCAGGGATGTGGACTCACTCTCTCTAAGCCCAACTCTGCAAGTGAAATCATTACCCTCCCCCCTATGTGGGTCATGACATCCAGAAATGAAAGTATCCCTGGCAGCATAAGATATGACTCCCAGGGATGAGTCTGGCCCTGGCACCATGGGATCAACAATTCCATCCTGAACAAAAGGGGTAAAAGAAATGTAACTAATAAAGTATCAGTGACTGAGAAAGCTCAAATAAAGTCAAGAGGCTACTCTGGAGGTCATTCTTATGCAAGGTTCAGTTAGACATAGCTATGTACCATAACTTGCCAAAACCATTCTAGCCAATCTTAAAGAACACCTAGGATGATATACAGGATTCTACAAAGATTCCATGTGCTAGGGTAACTTTCCAGAAACCTACAACCTCCAGATGAGTCTGTAGACCAGATAAGTCCTGTAACTTAAAGGGCCCAGCCTCCCCAGAACATCAGCTAGTTCCATCTCCCTATCCCATGTTATTGTCATCCCCTTCTAACATGAAAAATTTAGAATAGCCATAGCCCAAATACCCCCTCAAGAGTGGGCTAGAAACATCAAAGGTGATGGTGGAGTTATACAGAGAAGGTAGAGTTAACAAATATGATTGCTATATCATTAGATTGATATTTCTTTTAGTCTCCAGTATCTTAGAGCAACTAGAAGTAAAAACCTAAAATTGTGGAACTGTAACCCATACCAAACTCTGAAATCTGTTCTACAACTAATTGTTATGCTGTGCTTTGAAGTTTATTGCTTCTTTGTATATATGTTATTTTCACATACAAAAAAAAGAAGAAAAAAGTCAATTGTGATGATTAAAAAAATATTTATTCCTTCTAGCCTCCTATATTTTGAAGCAGCTAGAATGAAAAACCTGAGATGATGCTATGGTGGCCCATGACAAACTCTGGGATCTGTCCTGTAACTACTGCTTGAAGAGTGCTTTGAAATCTATTGCTTTTTTCTTTCTTTGCTTTGTATGTACGTTATACTATATAGTTTTTTAAAAGTTGAAAAAAAGTTACACACAAAAAAAGTAGGCAGCAGGCTGGCTTCAGTTGCCTGTTGTAGTTTGCAAATTCCTGGTCCAAGTCATAAAAAACTTTGTGGCTTTTGATTTGTTCTTTTGGGTCACTTGTAATCAGTCATCATGGCACAAAGACACTCAAGTCCTATGGAGACATTCACTTAGTGAGGAACCAAGGCTTCTGCCAATAGCCTGCCCTAACTTGCCATCCATGTAAGTGAGCCATCTTGTAAGTAGAGCCTACCCTTCCCAGTTAAGCCTTCAGATGAACCTGCAGCCCCAACTGACAACCTTTTTTATTGGCTGGGTATACTTTATGGATGGTACATGTACTTTATTGATGGTAGGACTCTCAACCCTTCCCCTTCCTCAGGGGTCTGGGATGGAAGCTGTGGAAGATGGGCAAGTCTTAGTGTTGGGGGATAGAGTTGGGGACTCCCTAGCAGCTGACAGTCTCTCTCTTCCTCTCATACTGTTACTGGGGCTACATGGCCCCTTACTCCTTGGAGGCCTTATAGACCATAAGGTCCTCCACCCTGTTGCTATAGCCAAATTCATTGTCCCCAAGACAACTGTCATACCAGGAAATGTGCTTAACAAAGTGGTCATTGAGGGCCACTTTGTATCAAAAGTAAGCCTGCGGGAGACCCACGTTCAATTCCTGGACCATGCATTAAAAAAAAAAAAGGCCAGTCCCAGCATCAAAAAGTAGAAGATTGGGCATCATTATTAAAGTTGCAGAAGACAACCTGGTATTCATGTAGACCAGGATGCCCTCTAGGGGGCCTTCTGATGCCTGCTTCACCATCTTCTTAATGTCATTGTATTGGCTGCTTTCTCCAGTTGACAGGTCAGATCCTCTACGGACACGTGGGAGTGGGGATGTGGAAGGCCATACCAGTGAGCTTCCCTTTCAGCTCTGGGAATACCTTGCCCAAAGCCTTGACAGTCAGTACCAGTAAAAACAGGATATTCTTGGCAGCTCCACATCTCTCATGTCACATTTTCCTATAGGGGCCATCCATAGTCTTCTAGGTGGCAGTGATGGCATGGATGATGGTTATGAGTCCCTCCACAATGCCAGAGTCATCATGGATGACCTTGGTCAGGGGGGCTAGGCACTTGGTGATGCAGAAAGCATTGCTGAAGATCTTTACGGAGTTGTCATATACTTCCCATGGTTAATGCCTGTCATAAATACAGGGGCAAAGGGGAAGAGATGATGACTTTGGGCACAACACTTCAAGTGAGCACCAGCCTTCTCCATGGTCGTGAAGACACCAGTGGACTCCACAACATATTCAGCACCAGCATCACCCCATTTGATGTTGGTGTGATCTCACTCATGGAAGAGAGTAATAGGATTCACACTGATGCCAGATTTCCCATTCTCAGTCTTGACAATGCTTTTGAACTTGCCATGGGTGGAATTATATAATATGCAGACCATCAATGAAGGGGTCATTGATGGACACAGCCTGTACTTTGAGGGAGTTTAGAGCAGCCCTGGTGACCAGGTGCCCGATAAGGCCAAATCCATTTATTCTGACCTTCACCATCCTGTCTCAGAAATGTGGCTGGTACTGCACAAAAGATGCAGCTGTCTATCAAGTGGGGAGGAATAGAGTGCTCCAAGTGATATTTTGACTGACTCTTCCTGAGAGATCTTAAGCTAGAAGCATCCTGTTAAATTGCTTCCAAATTCCTGATCCACAGAAATTGTGTGTCATAAATATTTATGTTATTTTTAGCTGTTAAGTTTTGAGATATTTTTATGTAGAATTGATAATTAATACAGATTTATCTTACTGACTCCTGAGATAAGCATTAAAACAACAACAGGGTTCTTTAGTGAGTTATCTACTTGAATTACAAATACATAAATACAGACTCATTGTAAAAGATTCAAATATTACAGAATTGAAATGAGCGAACAAGAAAATTCCTTTGTACTGACTCTCCCTATGCCTCCTTAACCTGTCCGTCAACTCGTTACATTTCCTCCACCACATGTCCACCAACTCCCTACAACTCCTATGATGAGTTGAATCATGTCCCCCACAAACATATGTTCAAGTCCTAGTCTCTGCTCCTATAGATTGAATCCTTTTGTAAAAAGGATCTTTAAAGATGTGATCAGTTAAGGTGAGGCCAAATTGAATGACTATGAGTTTCAATGCAATATGACTGGAGTCCTTATAAGCAGAAGAAATTTGGACACATTAGGAGGGGACAGATGGGGAGAGAGATGGCCATGTGACAGAGGTATAAATTGAGTTATGGATTTCCAGCATGCCACCACCAGAACACTACAGCCTTCAGAGAAAGCATGATCCTCTCAACACCTTGATGGACTTCTAGCCTCAAAAACTCTGAGACAAGATGTTTTTGGCTGGCTTAAAACAGGAATTTATTGGCTTACAATTTGAAGCTAGGAAAAGTACAAAACTGAGGTGTCAGCAAGGTGATGCTTTCTCTCAGAAGACTGTGGTATTCTGGGATTGCTGCTGAAGATCCTTGGGTCCTTGGCCATTTTGTCACACAACAATGCACATGACAGCATTTTTTCTTTTCTCTTCTGGGTTCTGCTTACTTCCAGCTTCATTCTCCTCCCATGGCTTCTACTTCCAATTTCCTTTGCTTATAGGGACTTTAGCCATATTGGATTAAAGCCCACCCTCATCTTCAAAGATCCTGTTTACAAATGGGTGCATATGCACATCAACAGGGGCTGAGACCTGAACATGCCTTTTGTGAAGGACATCATTCAATCCCTAACAATCTTCTGATTCCTTTCTATAGTTTAGGTGCCTAATTGATTTTTCCTTTTTTATTTCCTCCGTACTCTGTGCTTTTCTCTAGCATTTATTTAATTCTATTTTGTCTCTCTCTCTCTTCTTTTTCTGCATGATCAGGCACCAGGAATTGAACCTGGGTGTCTCCAGCATGGCAGGCGAGAACTCTGCCACTGAGCCACTATGATCGGCCTGATTTTGTCTCTTTTTGACCTGTACAGTTGCATAGGATCACACACTTATAAAAGCCCTGTGCTTGACTTAATTTATGTTCTGTCTTAAGATTCTTGAAAAAATGTTAAGGGTTCCCAAATTTTCATTTTGCACTGGACCAGGTTTCTGTGTTCATCTTCCCCAAGAATGTAAAGTCAAAGATTTAAGGCAGGGCTCCCCTCGTGGCTGTCCTTGAATTCCCCACAGTACCTTGAGAACAAACATTTATTAATATTGAGGGAAAGCTTTTACCTCTGAAGCCTTTTCCCCTTGTTTTCTTATTGTTTGTGTTTTGCAAAGCCATACACAGATATCTTTAATAACGATCAACAAACACAGAATAATTCAGAATTTTTATGGTTGAGTCCCATTTTCCCTCTGATTTTTGTATGTTACTCTGAGCCTTACTTGTTCCATGTAAGGAACAAAGGAAGAATATGGTTCTTTGTGTCTCTCATTTGAGAGATCTATAAACACATTCTCAAGAAGCAACAACTTCAGCCCCTTGCAGCCTATAAGCTCCACTTTTCAACAATATCTGTATTCAAAGAAGGATTGTGAGCCACGCACAAAGAAGTTCATGTTTTCAGGCAAGCAGCAGGAGCAAGTGAATATATAATGGAGCACATAACTATGATAGTTAAAGCTTCATTTGTCCATATTTCAGTCTGTGATTCTTTTGGGCATTTTCGGGTATTCAAAGTTCCTTGAGTTGTAGTCATAGGAAGATTTATCATGACTTCTTGAAAAGAACACTTTAGATTTTGGATTGTTATGATTAAGTTATTAGAACAGTTTATTTAAAATCCAATTCTGTTTTAAAATTTACACTTAGAGGTATTCTAGGCTTAAAAAAAGAAAGCCATATCCCCAAAATGTTTCAAAAAAAATTTCTCCAAGTCTTTATAATATTTCTTATGATGGTTAAGTTCATGTGCCAATCTGACTAGGTTATGGTGTTCAGTTAGTTGGTCAAGCAAGTACTAACCTGATTGATAGTGTGAAGGTATTTCATGGATTTAAATCATTAGTCAGTTGATTGTATGTATGGCTGATTACATCTACAATCAACAAAGAAGATTGCCTTCAGCAAGGTGAGAAGTCTCATCTACTCAGTCGAAGGTCTTGAAGAAAGAACTGATTTCCTCAGTCAGGAAGAATTTCTATCTTTACTTCGGCTAGGCAGCTTCTTCTGGGAAATTCCTCAAAACCTTCAATGAGTTCCCTATTTGTGACCTGCCCTGTGGAATTCAGACTTGCCAGTCTCCACAGTCACATGAACCAATACCTATAATAAATCTCATAATATATATTTAAGATACAGATATAAATAGATGTAAATCCTGTTGGTTCTGTTTTGTTGGAGAACCCTGACTAATATACTTCTTAAACTTTTATATGCCTTTAAGATGTATCTCCATCAAAAATTGGTTGCAGTGATGAATGCACAACTACATGATGATTCTATGAATCATTGATTATACACTTTGATGATTATAGTGCATATAAATACACCTCAGTAAAATTGCATTAGAAAAAGAATGTATCTTCATGGTAATGAAGTAGATCAAGAGTTCAGAACAGATAAATTGTAAGCATTTAATAATAAAAGAATAATTACAGGGGACTTCCTGGAAGATGGCTGACTAGAGTACTTCAAGATTAGCACTGCTCTACAGAAAAGTTAGAGAAGGGACAGGAGGGCGACAGAGGCAGCAATTTGGGAGTGCAGCTGACCTGAGAGAGCCTTCTACACCACATGTGGCAGCCCCAGTTGCAGAGGCTGAGGAACTGAAAGGCAGAAAGCTGGGGTCTGGCATGGAGGCGCAGAGCTCATGGGAGTGCACGGGAGTGCATGGATGGAGCAAAGACCAGGAAATAAGCCAAGCCGTGTTCCTTGGGTGTGCTGCTCTCACCAGCACAACCCTGTGACAAGTAACTCACCCCACACCCCATGCACCTGAACCCAGTCACCTGCTCCCATTCTCCGTGCTCTAGTCATGCCCCCAACCCACCTGTCACCAATGCACATACCTGTCCCACACCCCAACCTCAAGTGTAGCCCAACCCACCTCTCCTGCACACCTCCTGAGCACTACCTCCCACTCCCTGTTCCCTGCAGGCTGTTGCCACCATATAAAGGTTGCGGGCACTAACCTCCATACCTAGGCTACCCCTGGCCCTGCCCATAGTGTGGCATAGCCTCACCCGCCATCCCAGAGCTGAGTACATCCGTTTACGGCACTCCCAGGCCCACACATATGCATGGGCCCCAATCACATCATTCAGCTCTGGGAACCACACTTTACAGGAGTCCTAGAACCGTGCATGTGCACCACCCTCAGCCTCACTTCCCAGCTCTGAGAAAGTACCGACCTGCAAAGCTGGGTCACATCTGCCCCCAATCCATGAAGGCGTAACACCGACCTGCTACCACAGCTCTATGCATGTGCACAAAGGGCCCCAGGCCTTAGACCAGCACATACTAGGGTTACGCCCCCCAGACCAGTGCACCCACACAGCTACGTCCTCCCTGGCCGCTGGGTGCCCACGTTCACAAGCATCAGTGTAACATGTGCCCATACCTGCCCTGAAACAAATCACTGTTCTGAGTGCTCCACCCCATGCCCTCCTCACTGCTGTTCAACCATCCCACAAACACAAGGCCTTAGACTACTGAAAGAAGTGAATTCCCAAAGTAAATTAATAGAAATATTTACACGCAACAAAGACAGCAGAAGATCACTAAGCATATCACAATGCAGACAGATATAGAGCCCTGCCTAATGACCGAATTAAATCACCAGAGGAGACACAGACATTGGAACAACTAATCAAAGATGTTCATACAATGCTACTTAATAAAAGAAGTGGAATAGCATATGACATAAAGGAGATCAAGAATATAGTAGAAGAGCACAAAGAGGAATTTGAAAGAATAAATAGAAAAACAGTGGGAATCACAAAGATTAAAGATTCTGTTGACCAAATAAAAAACATACTAGAGGCAACACAACACCAGATTTGAAGAGACAGAAGAATGAATAAGTGATATAGAGGACAGGATAATTGACTCTGAAGACTCAAAACAGCAAATGATGGCAAAAAAGATGGAAAAAATTGAATGGGAATTCAGGGAAATGATAGACAAAACAAAGCATGCAAATATAAGAATCACTGGTGTCCCACAAGGAGAAGAGAGGAGTAAAGGGCTAGGAAGAGTAGTTGAGGCTATAATGGGGGAAAACGTCCCAGCCATCATAAATGACATAAATATACCAGTCAAAGAAGCCCAAAGAACTCTAAACAGAATAAATCCAAATAGGTTTTCCCCAAGGCACATACTAATCAGTCTGTCAAATATTGAAGAGAACCAGAAAATCCTGAAAGCAGCAAGAGAAAAATAATCTACTACATACAAGAGAAACCAAATAAGACGGAGTTCAGACTACTCAACTAGCACCCTGGAGGTGAGAAGGCAGTGATGTGATATATTCAAGATCCTGAAAGAGAAAGATTTCCAGCTGAGAATTCTGTACCCAGCCAAATTGTCCTTCAAAATTGAGGGAGAAACAGCAATCTGAGCACAACTGTAATGCTGAAAAAAAATTTATTAAAATAGATTTCTGATTTCTTTGGGGTAACAGATGCCTGACTAATTCAAGATATCTACAAGGATGTGAAAATAGTAGGCTATAAAGTCACCCCATGATGTTTTAAAGCTTGAAATTTGTAAAAGATTCAGTTCACTGAATTGCCAGCTTAATTGTGTGAACTGCTGTTACTATTAAAACTTGAGTTTTAAAACTTGAAAAAAAAAAATTGAGGGAGAGATTAAAGTTTTCACAGATGAAGTCCTGAAAGAATTTGTCAACAAGAGACCAGCCCTACAAGAAATACTAAAAGAAGTTCTGCCAGCTGAAATAAAAAGACAGGAGAGGGAGGTCTGAAGGAGGGCACAGAATTGAAGAGTACCACTGAGGGTAATTTAAAGAATACAAAGAGAAAGAAGATGTTATCAGCAACAGATGAGGTTCACATGCCATTGGCTCATGTCCACAGCAATATAACTAGGCACCTTCACCTGGCCAAGTTGACACCTGAACCTAACTCCCACAGCAATATGTAAGATTCCGTAAGGGTTCCAAGCACTAGAGTAACTTTCCAGAAACCTACAACCTCCAGATGGGTCCCTGGAGAACATCAGATAGTTCCATCTCCCTACCCCATATTAGTGACAGACTTTCCAATGTCAAAAAGTTGAACCCTATAGCAACTCATGTGAAACATTATGCTAAATGTCAGCCATTTTATTTTGAGCTTGTAGCAAATAGAACTTTCAATTGGATTTTGAGTTTTGGGAATGGAGGGTGATATAATGGTAGTACAACATTGTGAATGAACTTAATACCACTGAGTTGTATATTTGAAAGTGGTTAAATGGAAAATTTTATGTTGTAAATATGTTGCCACAATATACATAAGTATATAAATAAATAAATAAATCTGACTTTGGAAAACATTTCCATGGTAGACTTAGTGGTTTTGTTTGCTTTTACCTAACAAATTCATTGCCTAACACTTTCGAAGGTTGAAACCCAAAATATATTTTAATTTTTACTATTTCTATTCAAAAACCTCTTAAATCCTTGAAGTTTTCCTAAGTTCCCCTTTACCCCTAAATGTGCATAGGGAGCTTGTCAAAATGCAATTTCAGATTCACTGGATCTGGGGTGGGGCATCAGATTTTGCATTTTTAAAAGGCTCCCAGGGAATGACAGTACTGTTTGTTCACCGAAGACTTCACTCTCTTTCACTAGGCTTTAGATCCAAAGTTCTTAATCCTTATTCTTGAGGCTTTTTCTTGTGGGGCTTGTGTATGTAGCAGAGAGGCTTGGCCTTCGTATGGGTGTGGCTGAGAGTTGCTTCTGGGGAATCTCTTTTGTTGCTGAAATGTGGCCTTTCTCTCTCTGGGCCCAACTCTGCAAGTGAAATCATTGCCCACCCCACTGCATGGGACCTGGCATCCAGGAATGGGAGTCTCCCTGGTGGTGTGGGAGATGACCCCCAGGGATGAGCCTGGTGCTGGCACTGTGGGATCAACAATGCCATCCTGACAAAAAGGGGGAAAGGAAGTGTAGCATCAGCTACTTCCATCTCCCTATCCCAACATGAGAGAGTCGGAGTGGGCATGGTCCAGAGAGATCGGGGTGATGGTGGAGTTGTACAGAGAGGGTTGCGTTTGGAAGATGAGTATGAGTGCTGAATCATTGTGCTGGTGTTTCTTTTGGCCTCCAGTGCCTTGAAGTGGCTAGAGGTAAAGGCCTGGATTTGTGGAATTGTGGAATTGTGGACCATGCCAGACTCTGGGGTCTGTTCTGCAGCTGTTTGCTGTTATGTGCTTTGAGGTTTTTGCTTTTATGTATATATGTTATTTAAGGAGAGGGATGAATGTAACAGAGAGGATAGGTAGGATTTAACAGATGAGTATGTCTGCTGAGTCATTGCATTGATGTTTCTGTTGGTCTCCAGTGTCTTGGAGCAGCTAGGGGAAGGGGTGAAGAATCATGGAACTGCCACCCATACCAAACTTTAGAATCTGTTCTATGGCTGCTTGTTAAGGTGGACTTGGAAATTTGTTGCTTTTTTTATTATATGTTATAGTTCACGATTTAAAAAAAAGTTAACAGCAGTTTTAGAACGATAATTAGAAAAACTTAATAACAACAACAACAACATAAAAAACCTCAATGGGACCTGGTCTCAAAAGTAGGGACTAAATGTGTTTATAGAGGAAAGCTTCTCATAATAGGAGATTTCAGAATAAGAAGAATATAAATAGAGACTTATCCTGAGGATTCGTTGAGGGTTTTACAATGGAGAAACATGGATGGGTTTTATTTTTTAAAAATACTTTTACTGATAAATCTTAACACACAAACATTCCATACATGGTATACAATCAGTGGTTCACAATATCATCACATAGTTGTGTATTCATCACCATGATCATTTTTTAGAACATTTGCATCACTCCAGAAAAAGAAATAAAAAGACAAAAGAAAAAACTCATACATACCGCGCCCCTTATCCCTCCCTCTCATTGACCACTAGTATTTCCATCTACCCAATTTATTTTAACCCCTGTCCCCCCTATTATTTGTTTATTTTTTAATGGATGGGTTTTAAACAAGTGAATGCTGTGGTCAGATTAGGTCACTATCCCTCCTTTTTTTGCTACACACTAAATTTGCTCAGAGTCCTTATTAACAATGCAATGCAACCACAGTAGAAGTAGCTAGATAATATAGCTAAAATCCTGGTGCTTCCAGGCCTCCCTCCTTCTATCTCCACATTTAAATGCATGTTGAGAAATTCCATCAAGCATCAGGTGATAGAACCTGTGCAAGATATATAATGATTTACAGACTCTTTCAAGGAAGCTTTTCGCATTCCGCAACAAGCTTGCAACATCTGTCCTCTGTTTTTTTCTAAGCTCCAATTTCTTTGTAAAATACTATATGTCCTCATAGGATCATCATGAGGAAAAACCAGACAGTCAAGAAATAGACCAAAATGTGACTGTGTGATTGTGAAAACCTTGTGTCTGATGCTCCTTTTATCTACCATGTCAACAGACGAGTAGAACATATGGCCTAAAAATAAATAATAGGGGGAACAAATGTTAAAATAAATTTAGTTTGAAATGCTAGTGATAAATGAAAGTGAGGGGTAAGGGGTATGGTATGCATAATCTTTTTTTTTCCTCTGTTATCGTTTTATTTCTTTTTCTGTTGTCTTTTTATTTCTTTTTCTGAATTGATGCAAATGTTCTAAGAAATTATGAATATGGAACTATGTGATGATGTTGAGAATTACTGATTATATATGTTGAACAGAATGATATGTTAATGTTTGTTTGTTCTTAATATTTTTAATTAATAAATAAATTAATTAAAAATAAAAGAAATAGATCAAGAGTCACCTCAATGGGGATCTTTCCTGGGCCTTTACTAGACCCAAGCAAACTATTCTGGGCCCTCAAACCCTAACGCATTCTTTAATTATGGCACTTATCACCTTGTATTGTAAGCTCCCTGGAAATGATTATAACAGTAAAGCTAACCTTTATCGAGCACTTTATATGGGCTAGCCATATTCTAAACACCTGTTATCTTAACAACAGCCTTATAAGGGACGTGCTACTGTCTATCCTCATTTTACAGATCATAGAGCTGCTTAGTAAAATTGTGCTGGGATTTGAGTCCAGGCAGCCTGCCTCCAAATCCACACTCCCCTCGAGTATAAGCATTCCACAAGCATTGCTCTTAATAATTCTACCATGTAGAACAGAGGGTGGTGTGTTGTAGGCACCCAATAAATCTTGTTGAATTTCACATTTGTGAAACCATCAAGATAGTAGCAGGAAGTAATAAATGCTAAGTGTCTAAATTTCTTCCAAAAGCCTCAGGTCTTTTGGTAGTATATGTTTTCTACTTAAGCAGTCTCCAGATACTTAGCTTTTGTTTTCCCTCCTAAACATTCACATACAGCTTGGCAGCACTCCACACAAACGGATCTTTCTAAATCACTATTGTCCTCCACGTTGCCAAATCTAGTATGTACATCTAGCTGTTATCCAGCACAGCCTCTGGCAGCATTTGACCTAGATCCATTGGTTGCCTCCTACAGCACTATGCTCTGGTGTTTTTTTCTGACCTTTTTGTTCACTTTTCAGTCTCCTAATCCATCAAGGGTCTCTAAATATGGCAGTTCCTATTTGATATTATATCAGGTAAACTAATCTGTGTCTGTTCTTTTTTTTCTTTCCTTCTTTTCCTACTCTTTGATGCCTCCATGGCTTTAAGTGCCTTCTGGACTCATGATAATTCTCAAACCTTCATCTCCAGTCCAGGCCCCTTTCCTGAACTCCAAGCTCAGAACTTATTTGGCATCTTCTACTGGCATGTCTCATGGGCATCTTAAATTTCACACGTTCAAAACCTAACTTGATTGTAAAGTTCAAGCTGAGGAAAATAAGGAGAGCACAATGTAGATACTGGGTACATTTCTTACCAAGGGAAAGGTCTTTTCTTTATAGCATTCACTACAAAGAGAGGAAACAAAGGAGTATTGGAGGGAAGGAAAATGATATTTATTACTGAGCTGCCCAAAGTATAACTTTCAAAAAGTTAAAATATGGCTCCCAGACAAATAAATGGTGAGCATGTGTCAAAGATGTATTTAACTTATTAATGAAGGAATCAGCAGATTGTAAAGCTGGTTCGAAGAACATTTGAAGAATAGAGATTTATAATGTTTGACATGAAAGAAATGCTGAAATAAATTTGCTAGGTCACAAACAAAACTAGTTATATAGGGCAATAAGCATTTGCTTAATCTTTTCTACTAGATAACTTATTTGCATCTCTAGCTGACAAAAATCTACAAGTTATTTCCCATAGTAAAGGGCCTTGATGAATAGCAAATAGCCTGGCAAAAAAGGAGACACTTCCCTAGAGAATGAAATAATCCTGGAGTAGTCCTGTTAAAGCAGTACTCAAGTATGACTTTGAAAAGATACTTAGTTTTTTTATGCTCTATTTCCATGTTTTAGATAATTTTTCTAAAGAAATATCAGAATCTCTATACGCTTTTTCTTTTATAAAAATAAATTTATTGTAAAAATAAATAAATAACAGAGGGATAAAGGATAACAAATTGGGTAAATTGAAATACTAGTGGTCAATGGGGGTGAGCAAGGGGTATGGGATGTATGAGTTTTTTCTTTTTTCTTTTCACATCTTTTTCTGGAGTGATGCAAATGTTCTAAAAAATTATCATGGTGATGAATACACAACTATGTGATGAGATTGTGAGCCATTGATTGTATACCATATGTGCTGGTTTGAAAGGATTTATGTACCCTTGAAAAGCCATACTTTGATCCTAATCCAATCTTAAGGGAACACTGTTTCTTTTAATACCTATTTAGTACTGTGTGTTGGAAACTTGCTTAAATTATCCCCCAAGGAGATGTAACTCCCTAATTGTGAATATTAACCTTCCATTAGAGGGAGATATGATTCCACCCATTCTGGGTAGGTCTTAATTAGTTTACTGGAATCCTTTAAAAGAGGAAACATTTTGGAGAGAGTCCCTTTTAGAGTCAAGAGAGAGCCATGGGAGAACACAGAGCCCACTCAGCCAGAGACTTTTGGAGATGAAGAAGCAATACTTCCCAGGGAGAGCTTCATGAAGCAAGAAATCTGTAGAGAAAGCTAGCAAATGTCACCATGTTCACCATTTATCTTTCTAGTTTAGAAAGAAACCCTGAGCTTCATCCACCTTTCTTGAGTGGAGGTAGCCTCTTGTTAGTGCCTTAATTTGGTCATTTTTAAAGATTTGCTTTAATTGGGATATTTTTGTGGCCATAGAACTGTAAAACTAGAAAATTATTAAATTCCTCTTTTTAAAAAGCCGTTTTGTTCCTGGTATATTGCATTCTGGCAGCTAGCAAACTTGAACACCATGTATAGACTGTATGTGTGTGTGAAGATTTCACAATAAAAATACAAAAACAATTACTGTGGCAATATATACAATATAAAGTTTTCCACTGTAACCACTTGCAAGTGGACAACTCACTGGTGTTAATTACACTCACAATACTGTGCTACTATCCATTACCAAAACTTTTCCATCGCCCCAAACAAAAACTACCAATTAATCATTAACTCCCCTTTTCCCACCCCAACCCCAGTGCACTGTAATCTTTCTGTTCCTATGAATTTTGCCTTTTCTAGTTATTTCATATAAGTGGAATCATGCAGTATTTATCCTTTTGTGTCTGGTTTATTTTACTTAACGTGATGTCTTCAAGGTTTATCCATGTTTCAGCATGTATCAGAACCTCATTCTCTTCATGGTTGAATAATATTCCATTGTATAGATATACCACTTTTTGTTTGTTCATCTGTTCATAGACACCTGGTTTGTTTCCACCTTTTGGCTACTGTGAATAATGCTGCTATGAAGGTTGGTTTACACATGTCTGTTTGAGCCCCTGTTTTCAATTCTTTTGGGTATATCTCTAGAAATCAGATTGCTCCGTCACATGGTAATTCTTTGTTTTTTAAGGAATGGCCAAACTGTTTTCCACGGTGGCTGCCCCATTTTATACACCTACCAACAATGCAGAAGGGTTCCTATTCCCCCTAATTTGTCCCTGGCAGCAGTTAAGTGATCTTTACAAATATGATCATACCTAGTCATTCCTCTGCATGCAGATGAAAATTCTGACATAGTCAAAAATTCAAATGACTTACTATGACCCCAACGGCCTTACACACTCTGGCCCTAGCCAGACCGACTTCTTTCTGATTTCTCTTCTTTCTGATTTCTCTTCCTTCTCCTCCTGCCCACTTTGTTCCAGTCACATTGACCCCTCTTCCTGTGGCCTGAATGGATCCAGCTTCCTCCTTCCCTCGGGCCTCCAGGCCTCTGTACCGTTTAAGCTGCTAAAAATCCACTCAACCGGTGTTGGTAGAACTTGACAGCCATAGCAAAAAGAATGAAAGAAGGCCCCTATCTCACACCTTACATAAAAGATTAATTAAAAATGGATCAAAGGCCTAAGCCTAATGCTGCTCAAATATCACCCCTCCAAGGAGACCCTCCCTGATTATCCTTTTTTGATTATCTCAGGACCCCATCACACTTCCCTCTGCTCCATAGAATGAATTTTTATTTCAGATTAGTTGTCTGTATATTTTATTGCTAGACTTCCACATTGGAATAGAGGCTTCAGGAGAACAGGACCTAATGTTTTTCTACCTGCTGGAAACAATTAAGAAGAATTGTAGGTGTATGGGTAGTTCAGTGATAGAATTTTGGCCTACCATGTGGGAGACTGGAGTTCATTCCTGGCCCACGCACTCAAAAAAAAAAAAAAAAATCAATAAATGTTGCTGTAAGAATGGAATATGCACAGCACACAGGAAAGAATGAAATGTGACCCCCAGTGTGCAGCATACAAAAAAAAAAGCTATTGTAGCAGTCTAGGCAAAGAAGAATAGGTCTTAGTTGACAGTGAGCATGGAGAGAAGACAAAAGTCTAGAGTTGTTTGAAAGGTAGAATTTATAAAACTTCTCCATTGATTAGATATCGGGGTTTGTAAAAGGCAGTAGTCAAGGCTGACTCTCAGGTAGGCAGTCATTTCCTGTCTTTTGTATTACACCAAGCACTTTCCTAAGGAGACCTTTTCTGAATCCCATATTTTTTTCTTCAAGAAACGATCCTATTTAAAGCATATTACAAAGCGACAGTGGTCAAAATAGCTTGGAACTGACATAAATATAGACATATTAATTACTGGAATCAAATTCAGGGTTCAGAAATAGACCTGCACATTTATGGTCAGTTGATTTTTGACAAGGCTGCTAAAAATCCAATCAACCGGTGTTGGGAGAACTTGACAGCTATAGCAAAAAGAACGAAAGAGGACCCCTATCTCAAACCTTACATAAAAAATGAATTAAAAATGGATCAAAGTGTCCAGAGTGATGCCCCAATGAATCCCAGAGTGATTTGATCAGTGAGTGGGAAAGTAGTTGCAAAGCCCCCTTCGGGGAATGGCGAGAACGGGGAGAAATTCAACTTCCTCAAGTTGAATTCTTGATATTCTCACAAGCAGTAAAAAAAAAAAAAAAAAAAAGGATCAGAAGCCTAAGTGTAAGAGCCGGGACCATAGAACTCCTAGAAGAAAATGTAGGGAAGCATCTTCAAGATCTTGTGATCTACTGAAAGCATTTGATTGTACACATTGGATGGATTGTATGGAAAAGAACTGCGTTAGAAAAAAAAGAAGATAGTCTATGCAAAAGTTGTTGCAAGGTTCATGCCATCTGACTCCTAAAAATATCAAAACCTGTAGGTTGAATATATTACCACGAAAACACTTAGCAAAGAGTGAGAGGCCCTAATGTATACCAAGCACTTTTAGTTAATATAATTATAATAATATTTGTTCATCAATTGTAACAAATGTAACACACTAATGAAAAATGTTAATAGGGAAAACTGTGTGTGTCAGTGGGTGGGTAGTATATTGGAACTCTGTACTTTCTGTATGATTTTTCTGCAAACCTAAAACTGCTCTAAAAAATTTTTTTTTTATGTAGGAGAATCATATGTAAATAACGTAAAACTCTTTTAGGATTATATATAGGGAAAAAAATCATTGTTCAGATTATAACCAAATTCCAGAGGAATTTTGGAAGTCAATGTGGTGTGATATGCGTATGCAAACTAAAATTCTTTGGCTTATCTATTCTACCTTATCTCTAGACCAAATTTGAAAAGGCTTTGTCCTGTAAATGGATAAAAAAAAGTTTCCTTTATATTCATGAAAGTGCTTATCACAAATGCCCCTAAACCAGAGGGATGTGAGATACTGACTTTATTTCTTAGGTATTGCTTTTCTACCTTCTGCTTCTAACCTCCCAGAACCCCAATTTGGGGACATTTCTTCCCCAAAAAGTAATTTCTTCTTTATTTGGTAGGCTTTATGTCTGAATGAATTTTGCTGTAATTCTTCTGGGAGACATATCTAGTGAAAATGATAAATTTTGTTTAGCCATAAAAAGGAATGAAGTTCTGATGCATGCTGCAATATGGTTGAACCTTGAAGACATCACATTGAATGAAATAAGCTAGGCACAATCGTCACAAATATTGTATGAACTTACTCATATGAAATAACTAGTATATGCACATTAATAGAAACAGAAAGTAGATTATGGGATAGCAAGGACCAGGGTAGAGGTGGGCAATGGAGAATTAATGCTTAAGGGTAACATAACACTGTGAATTTAAGTAACACTACTGAAGTGAATATGGGAAAGTGGCTGAAATGAGAAATGTTATGCTGTGTATGTGAACACAGCAAAAAACAAAAATTTTAAGTACCCCATTTAGACAAACATAATGCAGACTTAATGCAGATGTTTTGTTTTAAAGACTATTTCCAGCTGGTTGTTCCTGGAATGCTTTAAAATTTTTAATTTTAATATGAAGTTGTTAAAAAAAAATGAGCTAGATCTGAATATAGTAGATTCAAGATACTATATTGAAGGAAGATTTTTCAGGACAATATGAAACAATTTTAGTTTAAAATACATATTTTAAATGTATATTAGTATAATGATAAGAAAAAAATTGTTTTTTTCTGAAACATTTGATATTTTCTAAAACCTTGTTTTTCAATAGTATTAATGACAACAAATTTATGGAGTCTAATATTTATAAGGTATTTAATGCTTTAACAGTTAAATTTTTATTTACTGAAACAATAAAATAGAAGTAAATGATAAGACTACCAAAGAAATCATGCTAGTCAAGGCTTGAACTAAAAATTCTCTTTGGGTGTGAATGATCCATTTTATTTGGACTTTCAGTTTAATATGACCTTATACTTACTGACACATTTTCTGTAATTCTTCCTTAATTGCAAAGAAGTTATGCTACCCTTTTGCAGTTTATACTAAGGAAAATACCTTTCCTTGGTTGTAGTTCCCACTTCCCCACTTTTTGAAAAAAAAATAGGTTTACCCAGTTCCTACCCCTTGATTAACTCAGCCCAACTTGGATTCTGTAACAGTATCTCTGCTTGCAAACCACTGTATAATTGTGAAAGGATAGAGGGCCCATGATCATCAGCCAAGTAGTCTGGGTGAGTTTGAGAGGAAATATGGAGTCTGAACACTCCTGAAAGGTCACTGAGATGAGCCCTCCTCCCTCCTTCCATATACAACTTGCCACTTATGCTTGTTGAATGGATTCTCTCTATGAAGTCCCCGCCTCCTTCAGTGAGTATCCTGCCAAGATTGGATTAGGTGCACCTTTAATGGGTCTCCTTGGCCCTGTGCATCCATCCTCTTCTCCCAGAACTTCTAGAAATGCATAGTCATTTTTCTATCTGCTTCTCAGTTTGTCATCTCCACTAAACCATGAGTTTACTTGTGTTCCTAATGCCTACCAGGGAACTACTGATGAATTCAAAAATATTGATTTGAATGCCTATTGTGGGTCTGGCACAGTACTAGGTGCTAGAATTGCAGTGCTGGATAAAACAGCAAAAACTGGGATTTTGGAATTTTACTGCCTTGTTGGGTAATCAGTCATTAAATAGATACACAAAGAACTGATCAATTAAAATGTTTAGGGTCACTAAATTGTGTTAGAGTATATATAGTCTTAGAAGAACTTGATCTAGTTTAGGCTTATGCTTGGTGGAGGGTGTGACATTTAAACTGATACCTGAAGAATGAGAACAAGTTACCCAAGAAGCATGTGTCTGTGTTAGGTTGGGGGAGGGGTGGGATGCTAAGGCCCAGAAGAACGTCCCAAGATGCTGGAACAGCAGAACGAAAGAGCCTGAGGGCAGAAAAATCCTCATTTGGGCCGCTAAGAAGAGAAGAAGGGAGGCAGGCTCAGACCCAGGCCCAGACCAGGTCAGGCAGGTTCTCACAGTCTTGTGAAGCAGTTTGAACATTGCCCTTGAGGAAATGTGAAGGCACTGAGGGGATTTTAGGAGAGGAGTAATGCTATCAGATGATCAAGTTTGTGTTTTCAAAGTTGACTTTTAAAAGCTCCTAGATGAAGAATGGAATGAAGTAAAGCAGGAATTGGTGGTTAAGGCAAGAGATAATTGTGGCTTAGTAGTGAATGAGTCAACCTCAGAATCAAAGACTAGAAAGACCCCAGAGAGACCCCAGGTCTGGAGAGGGCTAGAAAGACCCCAGAAATCTCATCCATGCTTTCCACATCCATTAATGAGGAAAATGAGTCTTAAAGGGGCAACATGAATTACTGAATAAGCTAGGACTACCCAACCAATTGGAACCAGATGGAAAGAACCAGTTTGTCTCTTTCCATCTTTTTCATGGACCTCCTTTCATGCCTCAGCACGTTTTTGAATTAAAAAAAAAAAAGTAGTGTTTTACTAGGAATAGGTATATGGGATTAATTATGCTATATGCTATTCTTTCTACTTTGAAACACTGGAAGATAAATAGTTTTAAAAGAAGCAATTATTTATAACTGTTGTGACAAAGATGCAAACGTAAGCGTTCTGATATAGTTTTTCAAAAGAAACCATTTTAGGTCTTCCTCACCTTCCCAAAGTTTCCTGGCACCCTGTTTCCCAGCCTGGTGGACTCTTGGACAGCTGGCTGGTATTTGGGCTGATGGCTATAGTCACAGACAATGCCAGATTGCTGGACTCCAGGGCGCAAGCCCAGGGCAAGACTCATACCATCTCTTAG
This sequence comes from Tamandua tetradactyla, assembly GCF_023851605.1. Lineage (NCBI taxonomy): Eukaryota > Metazoa > Chordata > Mammalia > Pilosa > Myrmecophagidae > Tamandua > Tamandua tetradactyla. The sequence goes on from NC_135345.1 coordinate 57,521,832, forward strand.
GCTCTTCTGTAAAGCAGGATCCATATCTATTATCCAGGAGGTATAGTGAGAGTGCAGTGAGATGTTGTGATGCCTGTCCCACACTTACTCACTTCTAACTTGTCTCTGAAATGGAGTAATCATTGTGACTATAGCTGTCTGTATAAAGTGCCAAGAGTAACCAAATAGCTATCTATTCATGATGAATAAACTTGAAGAAGGCCTGGGTGTTCTTTTTAAAATTTAGCCTGAGGATTGTAAACTCATTTAATAGCCTCAGAATACAGAAAGCAAAGACAGTAGTTTATAACTGCTAAAACAATTTTCTTATTCCCCCACCCCTTTTACAAATTTCCTTTCTTTCAATCTTACATTGGTGAAGGCATATTTGAAGGGGCATATAGGTTACCTGGCACATTGTATGCACCTAATAGTTGTTGGGTAAATGAAGCAATGAATAACCAAATTTTGAAAATGCAAATTTGAGTATTATAATTTAAATATAACATTATCAGAATGTATATTGTAGAAAGTGAAAGTTTCCCAGAAACCCATTTCCCCAAATAACCTTGGTAATATTTTGATCTCTTTCTTTACTACAACACTGGACTAGACATCTATTTGCTCCATGTAAGGTTATATTGGGTCAAAAGGCTATATTAGGTTAAAAAGTGTGTTTATTGTAACAATTCCAAAGTATTCTCCAAAAAAGTTGAAACAACTTGTACTTCCTCAACCACAGTTTTGTGAGATAGTCCAAGATTCCTTTTATTTAACTTGAAAAATCCTTATTTCCTAAACTATAAAAGTAATACTTTTTTAATGGAAAAGAATTGGAACAATTTGGGGGTATGGAAAGTAGAAAATTAAAGTTCCTCCCATCCTCCATCCAATTTCTGGAATTACATAAGACCTATGAAAAGATATAGTCAGGATAGTAAATTCCTTAAAAAATTTTATTATTTTCTTCTTTTTCTCCACAGCATATATAACCAATCTATGTCACTGTTAAGAAATCAATGCCCTCCCCCCATACTTGGGTCTTGACTCCCAGGGGTGTAAATCTCTCTTCTCCAGGCATAAACGGAGACTCAGCATCACAGCATTGAGAAAACTTGCTTGACCAAAAAAGAGGAAGAGAGAAATGAGACCAAATAAACTTTTCATGGCTGAGAGATTTCAAACACAGTCGAGAGACATGGATAAGTTGTAAGACTTTCCTAGGCCTTAGGTGAAAGGTTTAGGAGGTGAAAGTGTGAGAAAGAAGAAAGGTAGACCAGGAATTTATAGTGGGGGGGTGATTTCTGCACTCCCAGGCAGAACTCACCAAATCCAACATGGAGGGAGGTGAGTGCTCATGCGGGCTTCAGTGTGGGCAGCTTTTAAGGATGGAGGTCAGGTGATGTCCGGAAGGGACAGCTCATTAGTTCTGGCAGTCAGGTTGGGAGGGGTGACACAGCCTCCACAGCTCCAGTTGCAGTGCCCTTCCCCGTTCCCCCGACCTAACATTCCAGCCTTTTTGTGATAATAGGGCGCCGAGATCTTTCTGGCTACTTCCTGCTGTAATGGGGTGGTGTGGTATTATAGGCCAGAACTGTCATGGCCAGGGGAGTGGGGAGGCTGGCTGTAGGAATCTGGTGAGGTGAGGAAGGTAGGTGATGATAATGATGCAGGAGCATTTGGTTGACTGCTACCTGGGATAGTTCCTTCATGTGTCCCTGAAGGAAGTTGAGGAGGCAGGGAGCTAGGAGAAAAAAGAGACAGATTAGGATAACTGGTCCTAGTAGCAGGAGGAGCCATGTCGCCAAAGGAGAAGAAAACCAGCTTAAGGCATAGTTGGTTCCTGTTTTCTGTGGTAGAGATCATCTCTTAGTTTGTTTAGGTTTGAATATTTTGTTCCGCCAGACCCGACTCGTTGATGTAACAGCAGCATTCCTCTTGGAGGAATATACACGTTCCTCCTTTTTCAGCTGTCAGCAGGTCTAAGGCCCATCGATTTTGAAGAGTTACCTGGGCTAGCGAGGTGAGTTGGTGTTGTAAAGAGGAGAAGGATTTTGATGTTGATTCCAGGGCTACCTGTAGTTGAGTTTCAAAGTTTTGAGAGGTTAAAATATTGTGTCCCAGCGCCCCTCCCGCTGTGGCTGAGGCTGCGACTGAAGCGGTTAGGCTGATGCCTGCTAGGATAGGAAGAAAGGCAGCCCTTTTGGAGCAAGGAGAGGGCAGTAGCCAAGTTAGTTTGGACTCCCCATAGAGGGTCAATTGAGGAACAATAGTTACCAGGAAACACGGTCCTGGGGCAGTGCAGTTAAGGCACTTGGTGAGAGTTCCATTACACCAGAAATATTGTCCTTTGGGGGCATGGGTGGTGTTGTGGATAATGACGTTAGTCTGGCACTTGCTATGAAGTTTTGTTTGAGGGTTTTTTATCCAGCATAGTGAGGTTCATAATTTGGCAAGAAGATCTCACCCCATTAGCGGGCTGGGGCAAGAAGGCATTACTAAGAAAGAATGTGAAACATGAAAGCGGTCCAGTAGTTAAGGGGTGCAAAGGGCAGCCATCTATGCCCATAACCGTGACCTGGGAAGGAAGGAGTTGACCTGAGTAAGAGGGGAGGACAGAAAAGGTAGCCCCTGTGTCCACTAAAAAGGAGGTGGACTTACTCGCTACCTTGATTGTTACCCTGGGCTCGACGAGGGTGACTGGGGTCGCTGAGGCCGGGTGTCGTCAGTCGTTGGTGGCTAAGCCCTAGGACTGCCAGCGGTGGGTTAGAGGTTGGAAGGACGGCCCCTCCACAGCCAGGTGCTGAGGGGCAGTCACTTTTCCAATGTCCCTTTGTACCACAGAGATAGCATGATCCCTTGGGCGGTCAAGGATTGGGGCATTGGCAGGACCAGTGTCCGTCAAGGCCACATTTGAAGCACTTTCCTGGTGGTGGATTAGTCGTAGCCAGCTTCTTTTCCATTGAAGTGAGCCGCAGAGCCACAATCAGGGATTGGGTTTGTAAATTCGCCTTTTGGTGGTCCCGGGGTTCCTTTTCTGCCTTCTCTAGTTCATCACGAGTATTAAAAAATTTAAAGGCCGTGTTTACCAGGTCACGGATAGGGGCCTGAGGACCGTCCTCAATTTTTCTAAGTTTATGCCTTATATCTGGAGCCGATTGGGAGATAAAGTGTGTGGCTAAAACAGTTTTACCAGCCTCTGAGTCGGGGTCTAGGTGGGTATATTGGGAGAGGGCATCTGAGCTGGTGTAGAAAAGCAGCCAGGTTTTCATCAGGACCCTGGATAATTTCCCTTAGCTTATGGAAGTTTACTACTTTATGTGAAGCTTTCTGCATGCCGGCTATGAGGCATGTAAGCATTTTGTCCCATCTAGTCTTCCCGTTCCTCCCCGCTGGAGTGTCAACCTGATATTCCCACCCTGGCTCTTGGTCTGACACTGCCTTGGCCCCTACCGGCATGGTGTGGTCGGTTATATGCACCTGGTTAGCATGAGCCCTGGCTGTGTTGAAAATGCAGTCCATTTCATCTGTAGTGAGGGAAGAAGAGCAGATTACATGAATGTCATGCCAGGTGAGGTCATAAGCATTAGCTAGATAGCCGAAGCAGGTGTGGGGGGCATACTGATAATGGGAGAGCCTTTGGAGTAGAAGGAGGAAGGGAAGGATAAGATGACGGCTGGAATGCTGCCGGAGTGGGGGGAGGAAGATGGGGGTAAGATGGCGGCTGGAGCGCCACCAGCAGAGAAGGAGGAAGAGAAAGGGAAGATGGCGGCGGGAGTGCTGCCGGCGTGGAAGGGGAGAGAGGAGGGCAAGATGGCAGCTGGGACGTCACCAGAACAGAAGGAGGAAGAGAAGAAGAAGATGGCGACTGAGATGTCGCTGAAGCAGAAATGAGGAGGGAAAGGAAAGATGGCGACTGGAGCACTGCTGGAGGGAGGGGAAGGTAGAGCGAGGGAGAGGAGGATACAAAGGGAGGGGCGGGAGTGCAGAAGGAAAAAAACCTGGACATAAGGAATTTCAGCACATTTGTCATTCCTCTGGCAAAAGTTGCGGAGGTTCATAAGGATATTAAAATCGAAAGTCCCATCCTCAGGCCAATGAGAGAGGACCTATTGCCCATACTGATGGGTCTCAAAGGAGAAAGGACTGGCTCAGGAGGTGTGGACATCCCAACACCCTGAGAGAGTCCTCGGAGCTCTTACGAGCAGGGGCTCGTCTCCCCAGGGGATGTCTCACCCTGGTTTGAGGCCCTTTCAGGTCCTGGACCTGAATTTGGGAGGGACACGAGAAGCGGGGTGTCCCCACAGCTTTTTGACTCCCGGGAAAGGGTATGAGGCTTGCGGGCGTCCCCGTTCACCTCAGCCTTCGGAAGAGAACCTGACGTGAATTCACGATTTTCAGAGAGTAATTAACGGACAGGCTCTCTCAGAACCGTGAGACCCGGCAGCAGGGCTAGGAGGGAAGGGACTTACCCAATCTGTGGTGGATGTAGCGGCGGGCTGAAGGATCCCTTGTTGCTGGCTATATGGAGGAAGGAGGAGAGAGAAAGTTGGGGCGCCTCTGGCCAGGTAGGCAGCACCCGCGCTCCTCTCCAGGGTTTTGGCACCAGATGAAAGGTTTAGGAGGTGAAAGCATGAGAAAGAAGAAAGGTAGACCAGAAAATCTATAGTGTGGGGGGGGTGATTTCTGTGCTCCCAGCCAGAATTCACCAAACCCAACATGGAGGGAGGTGAGTGCGCACGCGGGCTTCAGTGCGGGCAGCTTTTAAGGATGGAGGTCAGGTGATGTCTGGTAGGGGCAGCTCATTAGTTCTGGAAGTCAGGTTGGGAGGGGTGACACAGCCTCCGCAGTTCCAGTTGCAGTGCCCTTCCTGGTTTCCCCGACCTAATATTAGGCATGCTTACTTTTCAAGGCCCTACATTGTATCCTATTAAACACCTTCAGATGTGCCCACACCAAATATATACTCTTTTTTATTTAATTTTTTTTTAATTGTGAAATATAACATATATACAAAAAAGCAATAAATTTCCAAGTACATTTTAACAAGTAGTTATAGAACAGGTTTTAAAGTTTGGTATGGGTTACAATGCCATGATTTTTTCCTTTTCTTCTCCTAGTTGCTTCAAGATCCTGGAGACCAACAGAAAAATCAATATAATGATTCAGCAGTCATACTCACTTGTTATATCCTTTCTTCTCTGTTATACTCCTCCTCTTTAAATAAATATATACATAAAAGCAATAAATTTCAAAGTACATTGCAACAATTAGTTGTAGAACAAATTTCAGAGTTTGATATGGGTTAAAATTCTACAATTTTAGGGTTTTTTTCTAGCTGCTCTAAGGTACTGGAGGCTAAAAGAAATATCTGTATAATGATTCAGCACTCATATTCATTTGTTAAACCTGACCTTCTGGTATAACTCCACTATCACCTTTGATTTTTCTCCCACTCTTTAGGGTTATTTGGGCTATGCCCATTCTAACTTCTTCATGTTGTAAAGGGCTGTCAATAATATGGGATAGGGGGACAGAACTAGTTGATGTTCTGGAAGGGCTGGCCCCTCAGCATTTCAGAACTTATCTGGTCCATGGACCCATCTGGAGATTGTAGGTTTTGGAAAGTTACCCTAGTGCATGGAACCTTTGTAGAATCTTATATAATGCCCTAGGTATTCTTTAGGATTGGCAGGAATGGTTTTGGTTGTGGGTTGGCAAGTTATTATAGGTAGCAATGTTTAACGGAAGCATGCATAAGAGTAATTTTGAGAGTAGAAAATAAGGCAAGAATTTTTAAAAAGTTTCCCTTCAAAATTCTTGGCTCTAAGTAATTTAGTTAATTTACTGGGTATGATTTCTCAATAATTGTTTTGCATATTCAGGGTTTCTTGGGAAGTTTATATATTTGGGCATTATATATATTGAAAAATATATAATAACATTTTTATAAATGTTATAAATGTTAAGTGTATAAATTAAGTTGACATATGTGATTAGTAGGTATTTAATAAAATCTTTATCAATTTCGTCTTACAATTCACGTATTAAAGTTTGGAGCCAATGAAATAAACATTCTTCCAGGTTCAACATTTCCATAAGTCCTTGTGAACTGGCAGACATGGCTGACCTCCTGTAGAAAGGCTCACTCCAGAACAGAAGATCGGACTTAACATTTTGTTTGTGAAACTGTCAAGCACAGGAGACATTTTCTCAAAAAAATACTGTGGTGCTGTCAAAGTAGCCTGGGTGAGGAAATTTTCTGAAAAATACTATTATTGCCTAGTGATAGACAGTGCAAGCAATAGTATTGAAAATGACTTGGAGTTGCTCTTTACTGGCTATCAGTCTGCCTACTGACTGTTCATAATTCATGGTGAAGAGAGGAACAAGGAAGTGGAGTTTCTGTACAAAGATTACTTCTGAGAAAAGTCAATGATGCAGTTTAACACCTAGGCCAGTGGTTCTCATTCATGACAATTTTGCCCCAGGTAGGAGTTGCTAGATTTAGCAAATAAAAATACAAGATGGGACATACCAATATTGTATGATACAAGCTTATACTAAACAAAAAAACATTGTTTATCTGAAATTCAAATTTAACTAGGTCTCTAGTTTATTGGGCAGACCTATCCCCAGAAGACATTTGACAATATCTGGAGACATTTTTTGTAGGCACAATTAGGAGTGTTGAGATTGAGAAATTTAGATTTGAGCTAACTGATGATATATGTCAAAAAGAATAACTTTTCATGTGATTTAGGATATCACAGCTTTACGGAGTTATTTGGGAATCTGGCAGCATTCCCTTTCAGAAAGTAGAAGGGATCCCCACTGAGGGAGTGGAAAAGGGAGGCATAGATGGGACAAATGTGGAAGCAAGCAAAGAAATATTCTGATTGGCTGATGTTAAGTTTCCTTTTTACATAGAGAGGTCTTACAAAATGGGGAGCAGATACACGTTTTACAGTATGCCTATGCCTGCTCTGATAAACTGTCTCTACTGGACTGAAACCAGTAGTTGCAACACCAGGTGTTGCTTATCTGCAGTCCTGTGAGGTGCTTTCCTTTGTCCTATTTTCTTGGAAAGCCCCTGCAGGTCAATTGTTTTTTGTTTTCTGAAAAATCCTTTCTCGGAAAGGGGTCCCTCCTGACAATGCCCAATACAGGTGTTCATTTTATTATACTTAAATGTATGAGGTGTTGGGGGGGGGGGGTCAGAGACGCATGCTCAGAGGCCATCTCCCAGCCCTCACCTACTCCCTGACTCCTTTTCTACTAAATCTGAAAGTTTCAGTCTGTTTCCATCCCACAACCAGAGGGAGGGTAGGGGGGAATGTTAGGTCTAATGAAAAGACCTGACTAGACCTTAAGCCTGGACACCTGGAACAAGACTTTAAGTCTGGACGTCTAGAACAAATAGCTCCAGATTCTTATCTGGTCAGGAAACTCTCAGTGGCAGAGCCCCTTGCCCCAGGGTGGTTACATACCCACCTTGGGCAGGATAAACTTGTCTCTCTTCTACAACACAAAGTGGGGCATACAGGGCTGCCATCCATTGACCATGATCCAAGCAATTTGGCCTTCCCAGGAGACCAGACATGATGGGATCTCTTTTCCTGCTCTTTTGGACCCTTCATGTTGTGTAAGTATAAAACTGTCATTCACTGAAAGTTTCTGTTGTGCCTTGAGCCTGTATTCCCACGATATACCATACAGCAACTAGCTCCATATAGGATGTTTGAAAGTGTGTGTTTTAAGTGATAAAATAATAATATTCATCATAGTTTAAAAATTCAAACACTAAAGAAAGCTATTATTTGAAAGCAGACTTCTCCTGTCACCCTACTTACCAAATCACCATGTTATTTAATTACCATTGAAATAAGTTATTCCAGATTTTTTTTCATACCAATATATATTCTGACTTAAAAAAAACAAAATCAGGGTTATAAAATCTGTTCTGAAATCTGCTTTTAAAAAATTTATCATTGTAGGCAAGAATGCTTGCCTGCCATGCCAGAGGACCTGGGTTCGATTCCCGGTGCCTGCCCATGTTAAGAAAAAAAAAATTTATCATTGTGCTTTAGATAAATATATATTTTGGGGTGCTTGGTCTGGGAATCAAACCTGGGTCTTCCACATGGAAGGCGAGCATTCTACAACTGTAGATGTCCTTTTTGTATTAAAACTTATTTGGATAGTTCCAAACTTGTAGGACAGTTGTAAAAAATAAGATAAAACCCATATAGTAAACTCCAACCCTCAGATATCTTTTTTTTAGGTATCTTTTTAAAACATACTTTTATTGAGATATTTTCATGCACATACAGTCCATCTGAATATACAATTAATGGCTCACAATATCATCGCATAACTGTATATTCATCACCCTAATCCTTTTTAGAACATTTGCATTACTCTATAAAAAAAAATAAAAGAAAAAACTTTTACATCCCAAACCTCTTACCCCTCACTCTCACTGATCTATAGTATTTCAGTCTACCCAATTTTTTTTTTATCCCTTATCTCCTCTCCATTATTTATTTATTTTTTGTCATTTTTTTACTCATCTGTCCATGCCCTGGATAAAGACTGCATCAGCCACAAGGTTTTCACAATCACAGGATCACACTGTAAAAGCTGAATAGTTATACAATAGTCTTCAAGAATCAAGGCTACTGGAACACAGCTCAAAATTTCATGTATTTCCCTCTAGCCACTCCAATACACCATAAACTAAAAAGGGATATCCATATAATGTATAAGAATAACCTTCAGGATAACCTCTTGATTCTGTTTGAAATCTTTCAGCCATTGAAACTTTATTTTGTCTCATTTCTCTCTTCCCCTGTTCTAGTTTGCTAGCTGCTGGAATGCAATATACCAGAAACAGAATGACTTTTGAAAAGGGGAATCTAATGAGTTGCTAGTTTACAGTTCTAAGGCCAAGAAAATGTCCCCATCAAAACAAGTCTATAGAAATGTCCAATTTAAGACATCCAGGGAAAGATACCTTGGTTCAAGAAGGCCAATGACGTTCAACATTTCTCTCTCAGCTGGAAGGACACATGGTGAACATGGCGGTGTCTGCTGGCTTTCATGTGGCTCTACCAAAAGGGACTCTCTCCAAATGTTTCTTTCCTCTTTTAAAGGATTCCAGCAAGCAACTCCACCTTCAGTGGATGGTGGCACACCTCCATGGTAATCATCTAATCAAAAGTTATCACCCACAATTGGGTGGGTCATATCTTCATAGAAACAATCAAAATGCTCCTGCCCAGCAATATTGAATGAGGCATGGCTTTTCGGGGGTCCACTACAGATTCAGACCGGCACATCTCCCTTTTGGTTAAAAAGGCTTTCTTAGTCCTATGATGCCAGGTTTCAGCCCATCCCTGAGAGTCTCATCCCACATTGCCAGGGAGATACATCTGAGCAACATAAGAGGTCCTCCGGGTGTGAATCTTAGGCATAATTATAAGTAGGCTTAGCTTCTCCTTTGCAGGAATAAGTTTCATAGGGGCAAGCCCCAAGATCGAGGGCTCAGCTATTGAATTGTTTGTCCCCGCTGCTTGAGAGAATATTAGGAATTCCCCAGATGGGGAAGCTGAATATCTCCTCCTTTCTCTCCTGTCCCCCAAGGGGGCTTTGAAAATACTTTTTTATTCTCTGCCCAAATTACTCTAAGATGTATCGTGGCATCATATTAACCTGTACAACACAACAAGATTTTACACTCTATTCATGATTCCGTGTAACTATGGTGCTCAAATAAAATGACCATACAAGTTAAATTAGATAATGCATTGCCCAAAATACACATTTTGTACCAAATAAACATCTCTTCCTTTGGTCTCATACAGAAGTTGAAGTTTCAAAATATAGACCACATTATCCTTCACCCTATATTCTTTTATACCTAGTCCTTTACAGAGCAGCTTCATTCATATCTTTAGTTGAAGTCTGATCCCTTTTTCAACTTTTTAAACAGATGCTGTATGGGGTAATGTTGACTTTCATAGCTTAAGAGGTCTTAACTCTGAGTCTCAGGTGTCATATAAATACCCCAAATTTCAGGGAACCATAAGGTTATACTCCAATAGTTCAGTGTCTCAGAATTTAGAAATCACAGTTACAACTCCAGAATAGATGAGAATACTTTAAGAGTTTACAATCTAGGACCCTTTACAATAGGCTCTATGGTAGTTAGATTCAGATGTCAACTTGGCCAGGTGAAGGTGCCTAGCTCTGTTGCTGTGAACATGAGCCAATGGCCTGTGAACCTCATCTGTTGCTGATTACATCTGCAGTCAGCTAGGAGGTGTGCCTGCTGCAATGAATGATGTTTGACTTAATTGGCTGGCGCTTAAATGAGACAGCTCAACCTTGCACAGACAAGCAGCTCAGCATACCTCAGCACTCGCAGCTCAGCCCAGGCCTTTAGAGATGGAGAAAGGAATCACCCTGGGGAAAGTTGTTGGAATCCAGAGGCCTGGAGAGAAGGCCAGCAGAGATTGCCCTGTGCCTTCCTGGTAAGAAAGAACCTCAGTTGAAAGTTAGCTGCCTTTCCTCTGAAGAACTATATGTTAACTAAATAAATTCCTTTTTATTGAAAGCCAATCCATCTCTGGTGTGTTGCATTCCAGCAGCTAGCAAACTAGAGCAGGCTCCAACCAAATAACCCATGCTCTCAACTTCAATTATCTGAATTTGTATATTATAGTTAGTCCATATAAGTGAGACATGATAATATTTGTCATTTTGTTTCTGACATTTCATTCAACATACTATCCTCGGTTCATCACTTAGTTGCATGCCTCACTCATATTGTCGTCATTCTTTCTTGTAGCCACTCAGTAGTCTGTTGTATGTATACACCACAGTTCCTCTTTCCATTCCTCGTTGCTGTAGCTTTAGGTAGATATCTTTTTTTTTTTTAAACTTCTCCCATTAGTCTACTGAGTGGCTTGTCTCCTAATCGGTATATATCTTTTTATACCAATATATACAGTTCTATTGTGTCTTTTTAAAATATACGTCATTGAATGACTATGCCCCAAACCAGTTCCCTGCTGATGGACTTTTAGGCTATTTCCAATTTTCACAATTACAAATAGTGCTGCAGTTACCATCCTTATACTTATATCTTTGCACATTTTTATAAGTATTTCTCTAGCGTAAATTCTTAGAAGTGGAATTACTGGGACAAAAGTTATGCACAATCAAATCTTCAAGAGTTATACCAAACTGTCCTTCCAAAAGGTGAGGCCAATTTACAGAGCCAGCTAACATTATATGAGACAGCTTAGAGTTTTATTTCTGAAGATTATTTATCTACTTTACATTTTTTCCCATTGGAATTGAAAAAGTAATATAACACTAGTGCATAAAAATAGTTTTTTTTTTTTCACTTGTTTGTTTTTTTTGTGCATGGACAGGTACCGGGAACTGAACTTGGGTCTCCAGCACAGTAGGCAAGAACTCTGCAGCTGTGCCACCATCACACTGCCCCCAAATAGTGTTTTTAAAGCAAAACAAAAGGCTGTCATTATGGCCTTGGATATATTAATACACTCTTCTTCTGCTCTCCTCTGCATCTAAGGAAGGGTCTGACCTTTCCCAGGCTTCCTGTAAGCTGGTGTCTGGTTGGGTTTGGCCAATGGGAAGTACTGGGAGAAGACTGATACAGAGAGGAAGAGAAAAGTCAGGCATTTGTCTCTATGTCCGGCACAGCATCTGTAGTGAGGATGAGATCTCCTTCAGAGCTCCATTTCTCTTTGACTCCAGCTCCTCTCTGATTCCACCTTCTGCTAAACAGGTACCCTGTTGTACCAGTTCATGTTGGGGTGTCCCTAACTCTTCAGATGCCATTTGGCTTCTCAGCTCTTTTGGGGGCATAAAACCGTATAAATATCCTCCCCTGATTACTAAGATTCTGTCAAAGTGGTATTCTCTTTTATTGCAGTACTTTAATAAATGTAGCTTTACTTGATTAACAAGTCTTTTGGGAGGTTGAGTGTTGCCAGCAATAATTTACATCACAGGATTAGTATGAGCAGCAAATGAATTAAAGTACTTGAAATATCTGTAACCAGTAATGTATTTCCCAAATGCATGGAGGACAGCCTCTGCAATTGTCCCCAATTATCACTACCTTTTGTGTCTTTTGTGATCCCTTCCCTTGCGTGTGGGCAGGATTTGTTACTTGCTTCTAACCAACAGAATATGGCAAAGGTGATGGGATGATATTCTGTGTTTATATTACATAAGATTGAAACTTCTGACTATAGTAGACTTTTTCTCTTGCTAACTTTGATGAAACAAGCTGCGATGTGAGCTACTCTATGGAGAGGGCCATGTGACAAGGAACTGAGGGTGGCCCCCAGCTGACAACCACTGAGAAACTGAGGACCTTAGTTTGATAACCTGTGAGGGAAATGAATTTTGTCAATCCTATGAGCTTGGAAGCAGATCCTTTCCTTGTAAAGCCTTTAAATGAGGCCACAATTCTGGCTAACACCTTGACTACAGCTTTGTAGAACACCTAACTAAGCCTTACATGTTGCAAGCTGCTAAATTTATGGGAATATTTTGATTGTGCAATAGATAGCAAATACAAATGTTAGTAACTTTTATCCAGATTCTAGACTTCCTTAAAGGCCCGGAAGAAATTCTTCATTCATTCATTCACTCATTCATTCATATCCTGCCTCATTAACAAAGGAATTTTAGCTGAATGATTCATAACTTATCCATAACATATTCTCAATAACTACCATAGCCCACACTGGTATCTTTCTTCTCTGTACTTTTATTTACATTTCCCAACTTTTCATTTTGAAAACTAAAACTTATAAGAAAGTTACAAGAATAGTACAATGATATTGCTTCATTTCTCTCATGTATAAATAATACTTATTTTATAATTATTTGCTAATCCATTTGAAAGTAAGTTGTAGATATTCATGACAATTTATTCCTAATATTCCAGCATGAATCACCTAAGAACAAGGAAATTCTCCTACATAATGACAACACCAATTTCACACTAAAGCAATTTAACATTTATGCAATATTTTAGTGGGTGTCTGTTATATGCCAGACACTGTTTACAATGCTAGGGATACTCACTAAACAAAGCAGACAAAATTCTTGCCTTTCTGGGTCCCACAATGTAGTATGGGGGAGACCAACAATAAATAAGTTAAATCAATAACATACTATATAATATATGAGATGGTATTGAGTGCTGTGTAGGGAGAAAGAATGAGATAGGTAGAGGCAGAGGTTGTAATTTGAAGTAGGGTCACCAGGAAGGCCTCACTAAGAAGATATCTGAGCTCAGTCCTAAATAAAAGGGGCAATCATGTAGATGGGGGAGGGGAGGACTATTTCAAGGACACTTATAGGAAGAGATGCATAAATTAGAATACCAATTGATAAATGACTTAATTGTGCCTTGAAATCAAAGGGTGAGAATATATATCATTAATTATTAAGTTATTTGGTTGAGTAGTTGCTTGTTGAGTAAGGACTTGATTGAGTCAGGAGAGAGATCTGGACAGAGCATGTATTCTAAGCCATGGAAAAATCCAAGTGAAATATCCGAGTCCTAAACCTTGACTCTGTATTTCTGTTTGCCAGACTGAGCGTTTTAATACGCTCTGGACAGTGTTAGGTGAACAGTGCTATTTTTCCACCTTCATTTTCGTCTTTTCTAGATTACATTCAGATGACCTTCTTATGGATAAACATTCTTTCTTCTGAGCACAATACAAGTATTTAGACTTCATCTCTGTCCACATCAATCTACTTGATTAATTTAAGGCTTGATTGTGTGACCATCAAAATTATTTTGACCATAATGCTATGGTTTTGCTTTCCTTAGAGATCTCATCTTGGCTTATTTCATACCCTATTGGATAGTCAAGCCTATACATTAAAGGGTGTCAGTCCCAGAATGATTCCACATACTTCATCTACAGTTCTGTTTTGCTCCAACTTAATCTAGTTTGCTATGCTATTTCGGCATAATTTTTCCTGCCTCTTCAGGATCTTTTCATGAAGGACCAGTTTCCTTGCCCTCCTGGACTGACGCATTAGAAAGAACTTAAGGTAAATGAGCTATGGACTTGAGACTCTCCCTAGGTAAAGTACCCCCTGGGCTGCTTAGTTTCCAGCAAGACCTCCTCCTCCTTGAGGTTTTGCTCATTGTCTGCCTAGCTGGAAGCAATTTCTCTTTGGAATTCTAAAAGCTCTTATTGTCTGCACTCTTACTAAAGCAGAGTATATTTTATTTTCCCAACTAGGCTGTAAGTTGGTGAAAGTCAAAACTGGTATTTTATAAGTCTTTACTGGCCTCCTACTCCCATCCACCTTTAATCCTTAAATGGAGAAGGTGTTCAATAAATACATGCCTAATAAAACAGCTTTAAGGATAAGGAGTGATGCTCATAGTATAAATTGATAGACACTGTAACAGGAGGAAAATTATCATTCTCAGATATAACAATTGGTTAAAGGATTTTTAACGCTTTACTGAAATAATGCAAATAACCAAAACAACTGCATAGGGAAAATTAGTTTCTATTGTGACAATTATTTGTCTGCATGGGCAGGTTCTGGGAATCGAACCCAGGTCTCTGGCATGGCAGGCAAGAATTCTGGCACCGAGCCACCGTTGCCCCAACAATTATATATTTTTAATGTCAAATTTATTAAAGTATAGTTTCCATACTGTAAAATTCACTCTTTTTGTAGTTCAGTACTACAAATTTTGACAAATGTACACGGTCATGTAACCATCACAGCTGAGATATAGGTTATTTATATCGCATCCCAAATTCCCTTGTGACTTTTGCAGTAAATCCCCTTTCCCGTACCCTCAGGCCCTGGCAACTACTGATTTGGTATGTGTCGCTATAGCTTGCCTTTCCCAGAAAGTTACATGGAGCCATGCAGTATTTGACCTTTTGTATCTTGCATCTTTCTCTTAGCACAAGCTTTCGAGAGTATCCATGTAGTTGAATGTATTCCACCATTTGGATGTACTAAAATTTATTTATCCATCCACCAGCTGGACATGCTTGTTGTTTCCAGTTTTGGGACATTTGTCTACAGGTATCTGCAGACAATACAAATACCTCCAGGCCTAACAGACATACAGTTTCAATCCCTTTGGGTAAATACGTAGAGGTAGGATAAATGGATTATATGCTGTCTCTGTATAATAAACTGCCAGACTGTCTTCCAAAATGGTTGTACCAGTTTGTATTTCCATCAGCAATGTGTGAGAATTCCAGTTGCTTAGCATCCTCATCAGTACTTCCCACTGTCAGCTTTTTTACTTTGAGGCATCCTAGTAGTTTCAGTGATAACTGAAAGGCAATAAGGGACTTATACAGGTTCACCCACCTAAGAAACATTTTTCCAGCAGCTGGGTTTAGCTTTGGCTGGGTTGACAGACTCTGTCAGAAGCTTGATTTTGTTTATTGTATCAGGAATATAAGACGTGAATATAACACACTACAGAGTTCCTTATGTCCAAGTCCTCAGAGTCAAGTGAGAAAGACATGAAAGCAAATATTTATAGGGGTAAACTTTACATGGCACTTTGGGAGTCCAGATTGGAAACTTTTTTTTTAGGTGCATGGTCTGGGAATCAAACCCGGGTCTTCCACATGGAAAATGAGCATTCTACCACTGAACCCAGATTGGAAACTTTTTGATTCTCCCTGGAAGAAAGAGAAAGGCTGTCTTTTGAGCCAAGTACCCTTTCCACATAATTGATGACGAGCTCCAAGGAGCTACCCTTGGACAAAAAGCAGGAGGTTTTTGTGTTAAAATCTCAATGCTGAGTCTTAAATATTAAAAAGCAATGGGGCGAGGGGTGCATGGGTGGTTCAGTGGTAGAATGCTGGCCTTTTACATGGGAGAACAGGGTTCGATTCCCAGACCATGCACTCTCCCCCACCCACCCAAAAGAAAGAAAAAGCAATCCTTAGCAGAAGTTAATTATCATAATATGAAAATAGATTTAAGAGTTAAGGATATATGGATCTTAAGAGTTCCTTACCTCAAATATACACTGTCTGTGGAATTATTGCACAAAGTGGCCCATCAAGCCATGGGTAGTAAAAGATAATTCTGGAAAGGGGAATGGCTGGGGTCATGAAAGAACAGAGGGAAAAATAATTTGAGAGGCAATAAAGAACACTGGACTGGCAGGAAACCTGAGCCTCTGGATGCACATCCAGCTGTGCCCTAACTAATTGCACAAACCTGCAAAGCCAAGCACAGGCCTCGCGTTTTCCCTCATCTGTAAAACAGCTGTGACACTTTGTATACCATAGAGAGGGAGAATTGTAGGGAAAAGGACAATGTCAAAGGACAGAGACAAGGTTGAACAGAGGTGGGGCAAGGGATGGGGCTGGTGGGGGTGGGAGGGAAGTGCAGATGATGTAGGATGTGAAGGGCAGGCAGCTTATCTTTAAGCAAAGGCAAATAGAGGGATACCGAGGTCCAAATAGACTTAAAAGCAAACAAGGAAAATCCAACTGGAGATTGGTGTGTGAGAACAGGGGTGTGCTAGGTATCCAAAAAGCAGAACAGGTAGGGAAATTTTCATCAGGAAGGTAGAGCACAAGGACCAAGGATTCAGAGTATTTATTTCTTCATTCTACAAATTGTTACTGAACAGGTAATATTTTGGGGGAGATTCAAAAAGGCAGGCTCACATTTAGCATAAAATGAGTCTGTGGTGAGTACTGACTGAGGGTACTAATATGGGTAAAGAGATACCCATTTTAAAGGAATGGGACACCAAACTGGCATACTGTAATCATCCATTTAATACATATTTGTTGATCAACTACTATGTTCTAGACGACCAGGCTAAAAAATTATCCTGCCCTTCTGCTGCTTCCATTCTAGTCAGGGGAGAAAACAATGGAGTAAATAAAGAAAATACATTAAGTAAAATAAAATGGCCAGCTTCATTAGGCATTGCCAGGAGGGATTTTCCAGAAGAGGAAAGCAATTAACCTGCAGTGGAATGTACCCTACATTATTGTAGATAAGCAACATTTAGTGATAAACAGGTTTCCTTCAGTAGAGATAACTTATCATAATGGGGAAGTATATCACACTAATTAATGTATATCTGCTCCCCAGTTTATAAATGTGCACCCCCCCAAGTAAAATAGATAGTCAGAACACTTCCTTACTTGCTTCTGTGCTCTGTATAAGCTTTCCCTTTCCATTCCCTCGGCAGGGCTTCCTTCTATTTTTTTAATGGTATGCTTCTCGGTTCATAAATGGTTCAAAAAAGCTATGAGTTGCATGAAAAGTTTTTCTCCAACACATAGCATATTAGTTAGTGATAATGCTAAAAGAGAGAGAAAAAAAAACCAAACAAACAGAAGAGGAATAGGGTTGAGTGCAAAGGGAGGGGATTGTAATTTTCAATAATGTGGCCAGCAAAAAGATTTGGATCTAGGAAGGGGAGAGAAATAGAGGAGGAACATAGGGATATTGGATAGACTATTTCAGAAGAGGAGTGGAAAGCACAACAATTGATCTGAGTTGGGAGAGTAGCCAGGTTCAGTGGGAAGAAAACAAGGGGGAGAGTAGTTTATAAAGTGATTTGGGTTCTTCCAGAAGAAGGCAGGAAGGAGTCCAGTTCATTTTCCCATACCCATTCTTGCCTCCCTCACTTCTCAGCAATTACTGAACACCTCCTGAGCTCAAACTGAAGATATTGGTAGTGGATAAAATGTTGTGTTTCAATTATCAGAACTAGGACAAAAGGTCAGGATCCAACTGGCAGCAAGGGTGAATGAGGCTGCACCAGACAGGACTAAACCATACTTTTTAAAATCCCTTTGCCTTTGGAAATAGTAATCTTGAAGAAGCCAGCCTGCCTTGAGGCCGACTGGTGGGCCTCCATGCAGGGCAATGAGAGCTTTAGAGAAGGGAGGCCAAGTATATTGAATATAAAAAATATATAACTGTATAGGAAATACATACACATGATTTAAAACTTCAAACACTTGAAAAACACTGCACTGAGTTGCCAAGAACCTTAGGCTGACTTCATTATTTTACAGACAAAACACATAGTGGCAGAAGAGAAATGAGTGCTTGCCTCTCTAGCTAGTACACTTTCTATTACGTCACAACCTTTTTTTTTTAAACCCATTAAGAACTCTTCAGAATAATGTCATAGAGGAAGCAAAGCAATATCTTAAGTTATGTTTTAAGTTCACTTTTGATTGAGTCAAAAGGAGAAAACAATTCAGACCCCGAGATCAGTCTCTGCAGGATCAGTTACACCAGGAGGACATTCCTATGGGGCCAGAGTGAGTGTAGCTACTACTTAAAATGAGAAAATGGGAGAAGGGTCCTAAATAACGGTTTCTGACAGAACAACGCCTTTCCTTTAGAGAGTGGAACTGAAATATTTCAACATCAAGATGGAGATGTTGTGCTCCAATTTTTAATCAACTCAAATCTTGAGTCAGACAACACATAACGTAGATTATTGAATTTCCGTGTAATGCTAATGTGGGTGCAGTCACATTAAGCTCTTTACTAAAGAAAAAAATGAGATACAATTAAAATAAAAAACACTTGGGAGAAAATGGAAGCTCCAAATGCTATATTAGCAAACTTTTGAAATAAATCTCTAGGAAAAAAAAATAAGAACATAAAATTAAAATTAATAATAGGAGTGAATTAAATATGTAGGGAACAACCCATATTTTCAAAATAAGAAAATCAGAACTTTACCTTGCAGAAGTTCTTAAATTTTGGGTGCAGCAAAGTAAAATACTGCCTCTGGAAAAACAACTAAGAATTCAAGTTCATAAAACCAGCTTCCCGAAAGGTAATTTTCTATTGATTTATAATTCGGCCTTGAGTTTGACCTATGGCCTTCATGTCATAATAATTTGGGTCACTCTGAATATGCCATCCCTTGAACAGGGGTCTTTGCTAATTTAAAATAAATGCAGCCGCCTATTTGCCATTCTATTTGTATCACAATATGTGGGGATAAATTCACAATTAATAAAACGTTTCCATTAAGTAATCAGACTGAGGCAATGAAGGACATTTTATCTAGTAAGTCTGAAAAGAGTGTTTCATTTTTGCCGTTTTGGACATAAAAAAAGGCAAAACAAACTGTTCGTTGTCCACTGGACACATTATCTAAAATAGCCATAAAAGGTGAAATTATAATTTAGCCAAAGGACAAAGAAAAAAGAGTAAATGCAGACAAGTTTCGATTACTCCTAAGAAAGTTGCTTTTTTTATTTCTCCTTCTCCTTTTAAGAAAAAAAAGAAAATGAATATTTTAAGTTTGATTCATGGGAGGGCTTACATTTCACTAGGAATTAAGTCACCAAAAATTTTGGTGCTTAAGAACTTCATATCTTTAATTCCATCTTGCATCTGAAGCTGCACTTAAATTATGAACGTATCGTCTGGACATATGGAAATGAGTCTTGCAGAACTCTAAATCAGGTAAGTGGGGCATCTGGAAGTTTTGTCACAAGAAAGATAAGTGGAAGGAAACGGTGAGGGGGCAGGAGACAAAGGAAGGTTTAGGGATATCTTACTGCTTTGAGGTTTTGAGCCTGTTTTCACTGCTTCTAGAATGTTCCTTCCCCATTTCCACCGACTGAAATTCTCATTTTCCAAGGCCAGACTGAATGGTCATTTACTGTGAGAAGTTTCTAGGGAAATCCTCTTATTTAGGATCCGTCTCCCTACTTCAAACTCCCATAGTTCTTGCTGCTACCTCTCATAATTCTAGTTATGAACAGATGTATTTAAATCAGGTTCGACAGGGCCTTGAATGCCACATTAAGGGGGTTAAACTAGTTTGTAGTCAGTGGGAAGCTACTCCAGGTTTGACGTAAGACCCATGTTTTAGGAAACGACCAAAGGCAGACTAAGGCATTTCACGTGAAAACAAAAGAAAAGTTACTTTTTCCTCCCTTTTAAATGCATTACTCTGTGCCAGGCATTGTGCACGGTTATTCCACTTTAAAGACGAGGAAACTGAGGTTACTCTCCGACATGTGGCCACGCTGCAGCCTCCATTTCCTCATCACCTCTTCGGTTTTTTACTCTCTGTGCTCTAGTTCCTTTTCCTCTACTGAATCGTGCTTTCGGGCTTCAGCAATGTCCTATTTGTTACCTGTCCGTCTGGGGACTTCAGACCTCGTTCTCATTAACCGCCCTGAGGCTTTAAACGACGCCGTTCAAGACTTCCTTCCCGAGAAACGTTTTCTTCTTAAACTCACAAACTGATTGCATTTCCTTCACCTATTGTTTGAAATTGTTTTTCTTTTTTAATCGCAGAGGCTTAAAACTAAGTTTAATTAGTTTAGGGTGGGGATGAGTGGAGACTTGAAGAGATTTTTGAAGGGTATTTTCTAGCGTTTTAAACTGAAGAGGCCGGTGACAATAGAACTAAAAAGAACGGTCAAAACCTGAAGATTTTTCTTTAACAGCTCTATTCTCATGCACACAGACGAGGGCAGGGACTAACATTTCGGCTGTTTGTTTATAAAAGACACAAACAAAGAGCCGGGTCCACCTCTTCTCTGACCTTAGGGCGAATTAGATGCCGGCAACCCCCAACCCCCAAGCGCGTAGCCAGCTCTGCGGCGACTGAAAACTGCGCTTCGCACCCCCAGCTCGTCCCGGGGCGGGGCGCAACGAGCGGTCACGCGCGCGGACGGTGAAGGGGGCGTGTCCGGCGGGCGCGCGCCGGCGGCGGAGTGGGCGTGTCCGGCGGGCGGCGGCGGCGGCGCGGGTCGGGTGCGCTGCGCAGCCTCCTGTGCTGGAATGTGCGGCTCCCGCGAGCTCGCGGCGCAGCAACAGAGCAGGCGCCGCCGAGGCCTCGGGCCCCAGACCCCGGCGGCGGCTGGGACTGTAGGGTGAGGGCCAGGGACCTGAGCACTCTCTGCACCTCCACTCTTGGACCTTCGCGGGCCTCGGCGGCTGCAGCCCCCAACTTTTCTACCCTCTCCCTCCCCTCCCACCGAAACTCCAGCAACAAAGAAAAGTAGTCTTGGGGAAGGAGCGGCGACGCCGGGTCGCCCGCCCCTCCTCGCAGAGTAAGCCGGTAAGCGTGGCGCGGCGCTGGAGGCTCGGCAGGGGTGGGGGAGGACTGCCCGGGCGGCGGAGCGGCTGGAGGGGGAGGGCGTGGAAGGACGCCGAGAGCGAGGCGCTGTCCAGGGCTGATTTGCCGATACTGTGGCTCCGGCGGCGGCGGCCTCGCGGGCGGGGGCGGGTGGCCAAGTGGGATCGAGTTACACCGCCGCGGCCCGGGGGCTGGGCCGGGGGCGTCCGTGCAGCGCGTCGCGTTGCCGAGACCCCCTCCCCAGGCCAGGCAGAGCCCCTCCCTCCCCGCGGGCCCGGAACTCCTTCGAGTCTGGTCCTGAGACCCAGTAGTGGGGAGCTGCTCGGTCCCCTAGTCCTGAAACCTCGTCCTCGTCATTCTCACGTTCTCTGGTCGCCCCGCCGGCCCGAGGCCTTTGCGTCCCCCCTCCCCCCGGCCTCTCCCTTTAGCCGGAAGGCGCCTTTGAGTGTGGTCGGGCGAGTTGAGTCAGCCCCGGGTCCGGGCAGTTCCGCCAATGGGGCTGGACAGCGATTTTTGCGCTGGAGCCGCTCGGGCCCTCCGCGCCCGGCCGCCCCGCCGCGCGACCTGTCGGGGTTGGGGTGCGCGTCTCACCAGATGCGTAGGGGAGTGAAGTTCGCAAACTTCCGGGGCGCGCGGGCGGCGGCCGGCGCGCGTGGGGGGCCTTCTTTCTGCTCTCCGGGCCCGACGCCTGCGGAGGGCGCCCGTGGAGCCTCACGGCCGAGGGCGAGTTCCAAGGCGGTCCGAAGAGCCCGGACGTCAGCGTTCCGGTAACTAACTTCTTCCTAGATTCGGGCCCGTAGGCCGGGAGGGGTTTGCTTAGACTTGGGATAGACTTGGTCCGGTCCAGAGGCGCCCCCAGTTTGTCGTCCCCTGTTTAGGTGTGGGGGGACACGGGAAAAGATTGAGGGCGCGTGTTGGGCCAGCTCCCGCGAGTTGGTGTGTAGATGTCTGCAGCGAGCGGGCAGAGCAGAGAGGAAGCGAGAGCGCCCGAGTTTGCAAAGAGCTTGCTTTGTGTTTGGTATTTTGAGAAAATGGCCGAATGCCTATTTCAGTCAGGAATGCCGCCGCCGAGGCAGGCGCTGGTGGCAGTAGCACATAGGAATTCTTGCAACTCGTTGGGCTTTCGGGCTATGCTTGGACGGCCTTCCGGACAGAAATCTTAAAATTACTGTGTGTGTGTGTGTGTGTGTGTGTGTGTAGGGGGGTGGTAGTAGGGATTTGGGGAACTAGGAAGGTCGATGTTTGGGTAAATACCGAATAGCCTGGGCTGTTAAGCACTGGGAAAGCTTTTGCGGTCAATTTGTTTTCTGTGTTGGCATTTTGATTCCAACTTTTCATGCTGCATATTACCACACTGGTTCGTGTATATGAGCTTGGGTGAAGCGGATTATTTTTTGTATTTGGGGTTTAACTTGTTTTCAGTGCTGTCACTTTGCCTTTTCTAATTTGCAAGAGAAGATTTAGTTTGAGAATAGCACGTCTTAAATTTGAAAGTAACTAGTCAAGACCATTTAAAAAGCCAACATGTTTTCAAGAGGTGATCTTGTAATGGCTTCCACTAGGCAAGTAGGCCAAGTTGAGCGCAATGCAAAAAAAGTTGTTGATTACCGAGGTGAGTTGTACTTTTATTTATTAGGGGGTTTATTTTTGGAAGGTTAATTTTAAAGTTTTTATTTTGTGAAGTTTCGAATAAACTCCATGTTTTTTTTCCTTTTAAACTAGTGGACTCATTGAAAAATTAAGTGTAACTGGTACTTTTTTACAATGGTTTATCTTTCTGAAGTTAGTTGAATTCATATGAAATTCAATTTATTTGGCCAATTATTACAGGCCTCTCCTTTCCAGATGTGTTTGTGTACACAATAAATGCACATTGTGACTTGGATTTCTTGGCTTTCTGATCCAGACCAGTAAACTGTGGAAGGAGAACCAGGAGGACAGCAGCTTACCATTCATGTATTGCATTAAAAAAAATAATTTAGATTAACTTTAAAAGTTAAGGTTTTTTTTCCCTCTAGAATTAAAAGTGCCTAAGGGACAGTATGCTAATGAAATATAAATTTAATCACGTGATAGACTTGAGTTTGATTGAGATCAATACAGTTGATTTAAAAGTCCTTCTAAAAGATTTAGAAGCTTTTGTTGGCTGCAATGAAGAGAATTGATAATTACAAAAATATTTTAAGGAGTTGCATTTAGTGAGGCTCATTGAGTTTTAAAGATTTCATTGGAAAAGTGTTTATTTTATTATTATTATTTTTTGCATGGGCAGGCATCAGGACTCGAACCCAGATCTCTGGCATGGCAGGCGAGAACTCTGCCTGCTGAGTAACTGTTGGCCCACCCTGAAAAAGTATTTTGTTTTTTAAAGGTTATGACGAATTACATTGATGCTTTGGTTTTAAGGCAGTAAAAGTTGTGTTTAAATTGGTGCTCTTGGTATGTTCTCTCCCCCTCCCCCCAGAATACAGATATGGCCACCCAGGTAATGGGACAGTCTTCTGGAGGAGGAGGACTATTCACCGGCAGTGCCAATATTGGCATGGCCTTGCCTAATGACATGTATGACTTACATGATCTCTCCAAAGCCGAACTGGCTGCCCCTCAGCTTATCATGTTGGCAAATGTGGCCTTGACTGGGGAAGTAAATGGCAGTTGCTGTGATTACCTCGTTGGTGAAGAAAGACAGATGGCAGAATTGATGCCTGTTGGGGATAACAACTTTTCAGATAGTGATGGAGAAGGACTTGAAGAGTCTCCTGAAATAAAAGGTGAACCTAATGGAATGCAAAACATGGAACTGGGAAGTTTGGAACTCGGTGTTATAGAGCCACAGCCTGTATTTGAGGTATCTGCTGCCCCAGAAATTTATAGCTCAAATAAAGATCTTCCTACTGAAACACCTGGAGCAGAGGACAAATGCAAGAACTTGAAGACAAAACCCTTTCGTTGTAAGCCATGCCAGTATGAAGCAGAATCGGAAGAACAATTTGTGCATCATATTAGAGTTCATAGTGCCAAGAAATTTTTTGTGGAAGAAAGTGCAGAGAAGCAAGCAAAAGCCAGGGAATCTGGTTCTTCTACTGCAGAAGAGGGAGATTTCTCCAAAGGCCCCATTCGCTGCGACCGTTGTGGCTATAATACCAACCGATACGATCACTATACTGCACATCTGAAACACCACACCAGAGCTGGGGATAATGAGCGCGTCTACAAGTGCATTATTTGCACTTATACCACAGTAAGCGAGTATCACTGGAGGAAACACTTGAGAAACCATTTTCCTAGGAAAGTATACACGTGTGGAAAATGCAACTATTTTTCAGATAGAAAAAACAATTATGTTCAGCATGTTCGAACTCACACAGGTAAGAGAATCTTTGTAGTCCAATTCAATCCTGTGAAAAGTGAAATTTTTAAAAAATATGAAATTTTGAAGTAGAAAGAATATCACATTGAACCAGCATTGCCTATCCTCTCTCTATATTCAAGTTACCAGTTTTTTTAAAATTTATTTATTAAAAAAATTAAGAACAAACAAAAACATATAACATATAATTCCGTTCTACATATATATTCAGTAATTCTCAGTATCATCACATAGTTGCATATTCATCATTTCTCAGAACATTTGCATCAATTCAGAAAAAGAAATAAAAAGACAACAGAAAAAGAAATAAAACAATAACAGAAAAAAAGATTATACATACCATACCCCTTACCCCTCACTTTCATTTATCACTAGCATTTCAAACTAAATTTAACATTTGTTCCCCCTATTCCTTATAGTTACCAATTTTTGTCTCATTTGGCCTGCTGGTACTTTTTGGATAAATGGTTTAGTTACTCAGTTTTTTAAAATAACTTTTTTTTTAAAACTTTTTTTATTAATTAAAAAAATTAACAAAAAAACATTAAGATATCATTCCATTCTACATACACAATCAGTAATTCTTAATATCATCACATAGTTGCATATTCATAATTTCTTAGTACATTTGCATCGATTTAGAAAAAGAAAAAGACAACAGAAAAAGAAATAAAATGATAATAGAGAAAAAAGAAATTATATATACCATACCCCTTACCCCTCGCTTTCATTTACCACTAGCATTTCAAACTGAATTTATTTAAAATAACTCTTAAGACCTACTTCACGGTAGTGTCGATGCTGGACAAAGGCAGTGAATTCTCTGCCCAGTGGCTTAAATGACCAATTTCTGAGACGCTGTGGTTTCAGAGTTTATATAGGCATAAAGCGGAAGAACAGATGACCTATTGGCCCCCAAATCTGTCTCCCTGAGTTTAGGGAGTTCAAGGTTTTTATGGGTTCAAACAAGGGGAGATGTAGTTGTTATTGTGTTATACACAGGGCCAAGACTAGGTTTTAGAATAGCCATTGTAATAGTAAGTATAAACAAGGATGGGACAAGGCTAGAATAACCATTACAATAGTATGTATAAACAAGGGTGAGACTAGTTCAGGTTCAGTAATTTCAGGTATTTTTCTATAATATAGAAAGAAAAAACATCTATATAATGATTCAGCAACCATAATTATTCCTTAGGTCTTACGTTTTCATTTACGGTATTACAGTTCACCCATTTGAAGTGTACAGTCCCTTGTTTTTAAGTGTATTCATAGTTGCACAAACATCACCACAATGAATTTTAGGACATTTTCATTATCCCCAAAAGAAATTCATGTCCATTAGCAGTTACTCCCTCACTTATAAAATGTTTCTCAGTATTTCTTAAGGGTGGGGTCCTGTTTTTCAAAGAAGTTTTATAACTACTGGTATTTAATATTCACATTTGTTTTATATTTTTCTGGTGAGAATTGGTACCTTTGAGGCCTGTCTGAACAAATGAGTAAGAGTAATCTAGGCTACTGTACTGTGGATCATAAATATAAAGGGGCTGAGGAATGCTGTTGGTATCAGGCCCCCTTCGCAGGAGACTGGCACTTTGTAGGTCTGGACCCCATATGTAAGTAGGTGATACATTGAGGAGGGGAATTGATATACTTTATGTTGTAGTCAATAAATTCTTACAGGGGAAATTCATTGTAGATGGCTTCTGTATTTAAAGTAATACTTCACTTTAAAATCCATTCTAGTAAAAGAATTTGCACAGTCCATTTCGAATCTCTTGTAACCAATGATTGTCTTCAGGCTTTGAAACGATTTCATTCAGATAGAAAAAACAATTATGTTCTGCATGTTCAAACTCACAGGTAAGAGAATCTTTGTAGTCCAATTCAATTCTGTAAAAAGTAAAATTTTCTAAAAATTTTAAACAATTTCAGAAGTAGAAACAATACCACATTGAAAAGTCAAAAAATTTAAACATTAGAAAAATTATTGCAGTTACTTGTGAATCCTATCCCATTAATCATTTTTTGTTTGAATTAGACAAACTGTTAGACTACACTAACTTACTCCACAGTATTTGAAGCAAATCCCATTTATAGTTCATCCATAAATGTTTCATATTCATTTACCATTTTTTTAAAAAAAATCAGTGCCTAATTATTTTAGAATTATCAATAATACAGAACATTCAGATACTGTGACATTTAATAAAAATACTTGACTTTTATTTACACCTAGACCATTCTTTTTTTATGCATGGGCAGGCACCGGGTTTACCCGGGTCTCTGGCATGGCAGGTGAGAACTCTGCCACTGGGTCATCATTGCCTGCCTCACCTTGATGGATTTTTCAAATGTATATATTTATTTATATAACTACGACCCAAGTCAAAATAATTGAATTTTAGATCACCCCAGTGTCTTTGTCTTAACTTTTTATTTTTAATGAGATATATTTGAGACATAGTCATACAGCATAGAAATAAATTTTTGATTTTTTTGGTCAGTTGTATTTTGATACTCTGAGCACTTGAGTTACTGAACAATGTGATGATTTTCCCAGAAAGCTAAATGGTTTCAATAATTTAAGTTTGTAGATTTAAGAACATTTTTAGAAGGAAAAATGGAAACTGCTAAAAATTTTTAATGTATCATAACATAGAGGCTTTATAAAACAGTAATTCTATCTTTTGCTATTTCTTTAGTCCATTTAAAAAAAAATTTTAATTTTTAAAAAAAAATTACAGAAAGAAACACAAAATTCCCAATATGTGATCATTCCATTCTACATATGTAATCAGTATCTTTAGTCCATTTTTGCTTTTTGTTTTTGTTAAAGTGGGTTATATTCCTCTAATTTGATTATGTAAATTAAGAGTATCATGTTAAATAGTTCTAGAATTTGTGTTTAGGGAAAAATAAATTCATCTAGTGATGAAGGATGGTGATCAGAAATGCTGGTCAGCTGTAATTCTTATTTCTCATTTCTGCTTGTACTCTTAGATAACTTAGGTTTTAGGTTCATTTCATGAATTTCTTCTGTTCCTTATTGAGTGCTTGGTGTTCCATCAGGTACTTTACTCAGAATATTACATTGAGGAAACAGGATAAATGATAATAGTCCATATGTAGAGAGGGAAACTTTAGGATTAAAAGCAAAGTGAGATAGGCCCAAGGACAAATACAATTTGGGCTCAAAGTTCAGAGTATCTTTTCCTACAGGGAATAATCATGGGGTGGGGGCTAGGAGTTGCTTCTGAGTCTATTTTTAATTTTTTTTATCATTACAATCGACTTTTTTTCTTTAGTAAAAAATAACATATATACAAAACAATAAATTCCAAAGCACATCACAACAATTAAAACAGATTTCAGAGTTTGGTATGGGTTTCAATTCCACAATTTCAGGTTTTTATGTCTAGCTGCTCTAAGGTACTGGAGATAAAATGATTCAATGGTACTAATTTGTTAAACCCTACCTTCTTTGTATAACTTGGCCATCACCACCTTTTTCCCACTTTCTAGGGGTGTTTAGGCTATGCTCATTTTAAGTTTTTCACATTAGAAGGGGCTGTCGATAATATGGAATAAAGGGGGATGGAGCTAGCTGATGTTCTGGAGAGGCTTGTCCCCTCTGTATTTCAGAACATGTCTGGCCTAGGGACCCATCTGGAGGTTGTAGGTTTCTGGAAAGTTACCCTAGTACATGGAACTTTGTAGAATCTTATATAACACCCAAGGTGTTCTTTAGAATTGGCCGGAGTGGTTTTGCTTGGGGTTTGTCAAGCTATGATCAGTAGCAATGTCTAACTGAAGCTTACATAAGAGTGACCTCCAGAGTAGCCTCTTGACTTCTGAGTCTATTTAATCAAAAGACTTAAAATAATTTTGTAGCTTTGATATTGACCCAGTTTGCAAATCCTATTAAGAAGATCACATTTTTACCTGAATGTGAATGAAAAATCGCTGCAGAGTATTGTAAGGAATTTAATATTATCGTTAATTAGCCTTTCATGTTACTCTATAATGGTAGTTAATTTTTCTTCTTTAAACTTTTTAAATAACCTCTTGATTGAGATAATTTACCACACAGGCAACCACAGATCTACTTCCTTTCTATGGATTGGTCTATTATAGACATTTCTTATAAATGGAATCATGTGGTCCTTTGATTTCTTTCACTTAGCATGTTTTAAAGTTAATCCGTGTATAGTACTTGCTTTCTGTTTATTGCGGAATACTGTTCCATTGTAGGGATACAGTCAGTGTTCAGGTGGTTACCCCATATTGGCTATTATGAGTAATTCTGATATGTGCTTTATATTTCTTTTTTCTTTTTTTTTTATTAGAGAAGTTGTAGTCTTACAGAAAAATCATCCGTAAAATATAGTGTTCTCACGTAACACCCTATTAACACATGGCATTATTGTGATGCATTTGTTAACAAATCATGAAAGAATGTTTTTATAATTGTATTATTAACTATAGCCCACTGTTTAAAATAGGGTTCACTGATAGGCACTTTTTTACAAAAAGTTTCTGAGTGGACATATGTTTTCATTTCTGATGGTTATGTACCTAGCTGTTGGAATTGCTGGGTTATATGGTAATTGTTATAATCATTTGAAGAACTGTCAGGCTTTTCCAAAGTGACTATTGTTTTACATCTTCACTAGCAGTTCAAGAGATTTATAGTTTCTCCACATCCTTGTCAACAGCTTTTGTTAATAGGCATATTTGCGGACCTGAAGTTATTGCATTATGGTTTCCATTTGCAATATTTCCCTAGAGGGAAATGCATGTTGAGCATCTTTTCATGTGCTTATTGACCATTTGTATATCCTTTACAGAAACCATTAACATTTTTAAACCACCTTAAAATTCTTTCAGACGTTCTATTGCCCCACCTAATTAGAGCTGATCTACAGCTACCTACCAATTTACTACTACCGTCAACAGTTAGTAGGAAGACAATTTTTTACTCATAGGCAACATCTTTTTTCATTACATCTTTATCTTGTCCCATTTTATAGATACCAGTAGTAGCGTATGTTGTGTGAACATAATAGTAGCGGTTATTTACTATTTATTTATTAGTAAATAAATTAGTATACTATTATTTATGTGGGGGTTTACTGTGTGCCAGATGTAGCTGTAAATGCCTTGCATGTTTTGTTTAAATTCCCCAAAATTCCTAGGAAATAAAGGTACTGTTATGTAATAGATGAGAAACTGAACTTGCTTAAGGTCATGATTATCTTGTGGAAAATCGTCAGCCTGACTTTCTAGCCTATGTCTTTCTGGCTTTATAGATCCACTTTTCAACAACTTAGGGGTTTTTTATTATTAAAATTTGAAGGTCCATAAGCCTGAGGACAAGAAAATTAAAGCATTATGGGTCTTAAGAAACATAACGAATTTCTGAAAAGTTCAGTATCTAACATCCTTATTTTAAAAGTGGTAAGGACTTAGGAAGTTTAAATGAAAAACTCCCCCTAGCTTTATTCTTATTTTGTGGTTGACAACCCACATCCATAAAGAATACTTTAGTTTTTAGTACTAAATCACTGACCTCTCATCTTTTGAGTTTCTCTCAGTCCCTATGGCTTTTATGAATATGTTTTAAATTTTAACATTGCTGACTGACCATTTTGTAAATGTTATATCTATAATTTGTTAGCTTGGAGCAACACTACCTTCCCACTCCCCCACCCCCATTCAAAACTGTTGCTTTAAGGTAACAGTTTCAAATGGTGGATTTTGCATTAAGGTAACAGTTTCAAATGGTGGATTTTTTATCATTGACTGTGGAAATAAATATCCTAGCTTAGCTTCATAAAAATTGGATAAATTTCTCTTAAAGGGAGATTTTAATTCTTTTTCTATAAAAGAATATTCCTTGATTTTTTTTTTTTTAACCAGTGTGGTTTTTCAGTTCTTAAAATAATACTAATGTAATGGTGTACAGCATCTCTGAAAATGAGAAAGGGCTATATAAATTCACAAGCTAGTGTTATTTTTTGTCAGCAAAGCAGAAATAATATGTAAATTCTGAATTAAATATTTATTTTTTAAATTCATGATGTAAATTGATCATTTTGTCAGAAATAAGAAAAAATGTTTAAAAAAATACTCAGTGCTGATGTGTAAATTGCTGGTGAGAATGGTATGTCTTATTTTGTATTTAAATACTTCATTGTATTTTTTTGTAGGAGAACGCCCGTATAAATGTGAACTTTGTCCTTATTCAAGTTCTCAGAAGACTCATCTAACTAGACATATGCGTACTCATTCAGGTTCGTAAGAAATGGAAACTTTTCTATTCTTTGTAGTAAAGTACCATGAGGAAATTTTCTAGACCTGGAACTGAGTCAAATTGTTGTTTTTTTTGTTGTTGCTTTTTTGTTTTTTTGCATGTGCAGGCACTGGAAATTGAACCCCAGTCTCTGGCATGGCAGGCAAGAACGCCGCCTGCTGAGCCACCGTGGCCTGCCCAATTTATTTATTTTTTAAAACATTTTTATTGATAAATCTTCACACACACATTCCATACATGCTATATAATCAGTGGCTCACAATATCATCACGCAGTTATATAATCATCATCATGATAATTTTTTAGAACATTTGCATCACTCCAGAAAAAGAAAAGAAAATGTATATACATACTGTACCCCTTAACCTTACCTCTCCTTGACCACTAGTATTTCCATCTACCCAGTTTATTTTACCTGTTTCTCTCCATATAATATATATTTTAATATGTGGAGATATTTAAATGACTTATTAGGCCTAATGTGGTTTAGGAATTTGAGCTAAAGGAAATCAGTGTTATCTGAGTGTGGAGCTGTATTTAAATGGGAATTCTTTTTTTCCTTAATTTTTTTAATTGCCAAAAAACACCAAACAAATACAAACATTCTTAACTTTTGATCATTCCGTTCTACATATGTAATCAGTAATTCACAATATCTTCACATAGTTGCATATTCATCATCATGATCATTTCTTGGAAGATTTGCATCTGTTCAGAAAAAGAAATAAAATGAAAATAAAAAAAAATTTATACATACTATACCCCTTACCCCTCCCTTTCATTGATCACTAGCATTTCAAACTAAATTTATTTATTTATTTATTTTGTTTACATGGGCAGGCACTGGGAATCAAACCCGGGTCCTCTGGTATGGCAGGCAAGCATTCTTGCCTGCTGAGCCACTGTGGCCCACCCAAAACTAAATTTATTTTAACATTTGTTCCCCCTATTTTTATACCCTATGTTCTACTCATCTGTTGACAAGGTAGATAAAAGGAGCATCAGACACAAGGTTTTCACAGTCACACAGTCACAGTGTGAAAGCCGTATCATTATATAATCATCTTCAAGAAACATGGCCATTGGAACACAGCTCTACATTTTCAGGCAGTTCCCTCCAGCCTCTCCATTACATCTTGAATAACAAGGTGATATTTACTTAATGCATAAGAATAACCTCCAGGATAACCTCTCGACTCTGTTTGGAATCTCTCAGCCATTGACACTTGGTCTCATTTCACTCTTCCCCCTTTTGGTCGAGAAGGCTTTCTCAATCCCTTGATACTGAGTCTCATCTCATTCTAGGATTTCTGTCCAACGTTGCCAGGAAGGTCCACACTTCTGGGAGTCATGTCCCACGTAGACAGGGAGGAGGGTGGTGAGTTTGCTTGTTGTGTTGGCTGGAGAGAGAGGCCACATCTGAGCAACAAAAGAGGTTCTCTTGGGGGTGACCCTTAGGCCTAATTTTAAGTAGTCTTAACCTATCCTTTGTGGGGTTGAGTTTCATATGAGGAAACCCCAAGATTGGAGCTCAGCCTATAGCTTTGGTTGTCAGCACTGCTTGTGAAAACATCAAGAATTCAACTTGGAGAAATTGAATTATCACCCGTTCTCAACCTTCCCCAAAGGAGACTTTGCAAATACTTTGTTATTCACTGTTCAGATCACTCTGGTATTTATCGGGGCATCACTTTGGACAAATCAACAAAATCTCTAAGTGGAGATTCTTAACTTGGAGTGAATAATGGAACTTAAAAGACTGAGTGTAGATGTGTGTATGTGCACTTTTTCTGGGAAGGAGGATACTGTCAGTTCTTCATAGTACCACAACTGTGAAAAAATTGAGCCACCATCATTAACAAAAGCTGGTTTATCCTTTTTGTCCATCCCATGTCACAATTCTTCAACATGCCCACTCAAACATTATAACTAACTGGATATATAGTGTTGCTTCCAGCTTCCAGAATTTCTACGATTCTTGAGCTTAGAATTAGAGTTTGTTCTGTTTTGAGAGTTGACATGGGTTTTGAGGACTGGTTTACAAAAAAAAAAAAATTAGGTAACTTAGGATAGCAATTTATTAACCTACAATAGTTAAAAGTATAGGAATAACAAGGGGTGGATGTACCTGTTGCAGTGACTTAAATAATCCAATTCATACGTGGTTGGTCTCCCATTAATTTTTTTTCTTTTTTCTGTGATGCAGGCTCCGGCCGGGAATCAATCCCGGGTCTCCTACATGGCAGGCAAAAATTATACCACTGAATTATCCATGCAAGGCTCCCATTAAATTTTTTGGCATAGATTGTCTTCATTTTGGTCTTGATTGATTCCTGGTGAACTACCACTTCTGACCAGAATATTCTTCCAGATTAATTACACATACACACATGCACAGACATACAGGGAGATGCTAAAATCCTGTTTGTTACAGAAGTCTGTGTATACCCATGTCCTTTATCACAATTGCCTTAGGGTAAATTAGGTAGCTGTTTAATTGAGTGATCACTAAGATACATGTGTCTGTTGAGCTTAAAGAATGTGGATAGAGTGAATTGAGCTGTAAAAAGTACACACTAGGCTTTTTTTAACCAAGGTAGTTCTCAGTTCTTAAAATACATTAGTGTAGTACCATGCAGCATCACAGAAAATGAGAAGAAAACAATGTGAAACATCTACATGTTTGATTTTTATTAATAAAAGCAACCAACATACTACAAAAGGAACATTTTTTCCCATCACATAGTTGTATATTCATTGTGATCATTTCTTAGAACATTTGCATCAATTCAGAAAAAGAAATAAAAAGACAACAGAAAAAGAAACAAAATAAAAACAGAAAAAATAAAAGAGATTATACATACTACCATACCCCTTACTCCTCCCTTTCGTTGATTGCTGGCATGTCAAGCTAAATTTATTTTAACATTTGTTCCCCCTAATATTTATTTTTATTTCTTATGTTCTACTCATCTGTTGACAAAATAGATGAAAGGAGCATCAGACATAAGGTTTTCACAATCACATAGTCACATTATGAAAGCTATAGCATTATTCAATCATCATTGAGCAACATGGCTACTAAAACACAGCTTTACATTTTCAGGCAGTTCCCTCCAGCCTCTCCATTACATCTTGAATAACAAGGTGATATCTACTTAATGCATAAGAATAACCTGCAGGATAACCTCTTGACTCTGTTTGGAATGTCTCAGCCATTGACACTTTGTCTCATTTCACTCTAACCCCCTTCTGGTCGAGAAGGTTTTCTCAATCCCTGATGCTGAGTCTCAGCTCATTCTAGGATTTCTGTCCCACATTGCCAGGAAGGTTCACACCCCTGGGAGTTATCTCCCACGTAGACAGGAGTAGGGTGGTGAGTTTGCTTGTTGTGTTGGCTGGAGAGAGGCCACATTGAGCAACAGAAGAGGTTCTCTTGGGGGTGACTCTTAGGCCTAATTTTAAGTAGGCTTGACCTATCCTTTGTGGGGTTAAGTTTCATATGAACAAACCCCAAGATTGGGGGCTCAGCCTATAGCTTTGGTTGTCCACACTGCTTGTGAGAATATCGAGATTTCAACTTGGGGAAGTTGAATTATCCCCCATTTGCAGTGTTCCCCGAAAGGGACTTTGCAAATACTCTTATTCACTAATCAAATCACTCTGGGATTCATCAGGGCATTACTCTGGACAAACCAACAATATCTCATGTCCTACCCAAGGTTCCATGTACTTATGGTAGAACACAAACATTCTTGACATGCAAACATTCCATACATGGTATATAATCAGTGGCTCACAATATCATCACATAATTATGTATTCATCACCATGATCATTTTTTTTGAAGATTTGCATCACTCTAGCAAAAGAAGTAAGGAAAAACTCATGCATACCCTACCCCTTACCCTTCACTTTCATTGACTGTAGTATTTCAGTCTACTCAATTTATTTTAAACTTTGTTCCCCCTATTTATTATTTTATTTTATTATTATTTTTTAAACATGAGCAAGCACCCAGAATCAAACCCAGGTCTCCGGCATGGCAGGTGAGAACTCTGCCACTGCGCCATAGTACCCCGCCCCCTTATTTATTTTTTATCCATAGTTTTTACTCATCTGTCTATACCCTAGATAAAAGGACACAAGGTTTTCACAACCATACAGTCACATTGTAAAACCTGTATCATACAATCATCTTTAAGAAACAAGGCTAGTGGAACACAGATCTACAGTTTCAGGTCCTTCCCTCTAGCACTCCAATACACCATAAACTATAAAGGGATATCTGTATAATGCCTAAGAATAACTTCCAGGATAACCTCTCAAATCTGTTTGAAATCGCTTAGCCACTGAGACTTTATTTTGCATCATTCCTATCCTTCCCCCTTTTTGTCGCGAAGGATTCTCTGTCCCTTGATGACGAGTCCCAGCTCATCCCAGGATTTCTGTCCTATGTTGCCAGGGAGGTGTACGCCCCTGGGAGTCATGTCCTCCGTGGAGGGGGTGAGGGCAGTGAGTTCACTTGCAGTGTTGGCTTAGAGAGGCCACATCTGAGCAACAAAAGATGTTCTCTGGGTATGACTCTTAGGCAAAATTTTAAGTAGGTTTAGCTATCCTTTGCAAGGTATCATTCATAGAGGTGAACCCCAAAATTGAGGGCTTGGCCTGTTATTTGGTTGTCTCCAATGCTTGCAAGAATATCAGATATTCTCCTAATGGAGAAGTTGAATATTTCCCCCTCTTTCCCCTTTTCCCAAAGGGGACTTTTTAAATACTTTATTCACTTCCCCAATCATGATGCCCCAGACTCTTCCTCTAGAATTTGAGTTCTTAACCATTATTCTACCTTTATTTGCCCATTCTATGAAGCAAATAGTTTTTAAGGGACAAAATTGGGCCAAGTATAGAGTTGTATTGTGTGTTGTAGAAACTTTATGTTATCTGTTAGTGGCTAATATGGAAAAGATAGTTCAGTTAGCTCTCTGTTGAGCCTGACAACCTGGCATAAGGTTGTTTTATATTTTGTGATTTAATAGTTATCACCAGACATTTTCTAATCATGTAAAGCTCAATGTCTACATGATTTCGTTTAATGTCTGACTAGTTTTGCTCTATAAAAACAATTAAATTAAGATTATGAATTTGAGAATGTTTCTGAGATGAATTTTCACAAATGTCAATTTCCATTTTTCTACTATGCATTCCATTGGACCAGTGGGGTATGGATACCATTTGGTAATATTACTAGAGTGTGAACTAGATGGGTATGTATTCAGGTAGAATGTGTTACTCTTATGCATTTAATTTGGGGGTGGTGGTTGTTTTTCTGGTTTTGTATGTATGTGATTTTGATTTTGTTTGCTTATTTTATATACCATATCTATTTGCATGCCCCTTCTCATTTTCTAGAAAAATTTTAAAATGTGGGAGAAAAAATGAAAAGGCTACTTCTAAGTAATATCTTTGGCTATCTTTTGCCTTTAAAATGGCAACTCTGGCATTGGGAAAGTTTACTGAGTGAAACGTTGCTGCGTGTATGATGGATAAAAGTTAAATTTAAAAGAGCAGACCTTTTGCTCTCTGAGGTAATGCTGTGTGTTTTTAAACCTTCCCACCTAGATCTGGGAGTATAGACTGGCTGTAAGGAATTTCTTTACAGTGTCAAGGTTTATTATAAAAATGTGTGGAAATTGAAAAATGCTATTCTATTATACATTTATTTTAACCAAATGTTTTAAAAAATTGTTTATATTCCTGTTTTGAGTGCCCTTGTCCAGATTAACATCCGCAGCCTAACTAATTTTGCCAGTAGTGAATCTCTGTTCTTTTAGAGCTCTAACTTTGTGAACTTTTCTCAAGATGATGGTAGGGATAATTATTCTTCTGCTTGGCTTTAGAAGTCTGTCAAGGGATGGAGAAAATTATGCAAATAAATATGGTACATGTAAGGTGCATGACACAATCTTTTCAATAAATAGTCTTTGTTTTAAGTATATTGTAACAGATTTTTAAGTCATATTTTAATCTTTTTAACAACTGTTATTTGCCTTCAGGTGAGAAGCCATTTAAATGTGATCAGTGCAGTTATGTGGCATCTAATCAACATGAAGTAACCCGCCATGCAAGACAGGTTCACAATGGACCTAAACCTCTTAACTGCCCACACTGTGACTACAAAACAGCAGATAGAAGTAACTTCAAAAAACATGTGGAGCTGCATGTTAACCCAAGGCAGTTCAATTGTCCTGTTTGTGACTATGCAGCTTCCAAGAAGTGTAATCTGCAATATCATTTCAAATCTAAGCATCCTACATGTCCTAATAAAACAATGGATGTTTCAAAAGTGAAACTTAAAAAAACCAAAAAGCGGGAGGCTGACTTGCCTGATAACAATATTACCAATGATAAAGCAGAAACACAGCAGGCAAAAATGAAGGGAGATGTGGCTGGAAAGAAAAATGAGAAGCCTGTAAAAGTAGAGAAAAAAGATAACACTTCAAAAGAGAAAAAGCCTTGTAGTATTGCCTCAGTTCAAGTGACTACTAGAACACGCAGATCTGCAACTGAGCTTAAAGAGATAGAGGTGCATGCAGGTAATAAATCCTGTAAAACTAAGAAAAGGAAAAGGAAGATGGACGCAGATGCCCATTCCTTTAATGATCCTGTGCAGGATGAAGAACCTGTGGCAAAAAAGAAAAAGAAGGTAGAAAGCAGATCCAAGAACTGTCAGGAAGTACCAAAGGGTGATGGCAAAGTAGAGGAGAATAAAAAGCAAAATACCTGCATGAAAAAAAGCACAAAGAAAAAAACTCTGAAAAATAAATCATGTAAAAAAAGCAGCAAGCCTTCTCAGATAGCTCCCACTCAGAAGGGTCCTGTTGAGAAGGGACCTGCTGAGAAGGAGACGCTTCTGGAGTCTGCTCAGAAGGGACTGGCTTCAGTGGAGCCTCCTCAGATGGAGAGTGGTCAGATAGAACCTTCTTCCATGGATACTGTTGAGAAAGGGCTTGCTCAGATGGAGCCTTCTCCCGTGGAGCCTGCTCAAATAGGAACTGTTCAGATGGAGCCTCTGCTTATGGAGCCTCTGCTTACGGAGTCTGTTCAAATAGGACCTGCTCAGATGGAGCCTCCTCCAGTGGAGTCTGCTCAGATAGGACCTGCTCAGATGGAGCCTCCTCCAGTGGAGTCTGCTCAGATAGGACCTGCTCAGATGGAGCCACCTCCAGTGGAGTCTGCTCAGATAATACCTGCTCCAGTGGAGCCTCCTCCCATGGAAGCTCAGATGGGGCCTGCTCATTTGGAGCCTCTTCTCATGGAGTCTGCTCAGATAGAATCTCCTCCTGTGGACCTTCCACCTCAGATGGAGCTGATCCCCAGAAAGTCTCCTTGTCCAAAAGATAAGATGGAAAAGTCTGGAAGGCAGAGTGAAATGGCACGAAAGGAACAAGTACTTATTGAAGTTGGCTTAGTGCCTGTTAACAAAGACAGACAGGGTCTAAAGGAAAGTACATGTGCACAGGATCTCCTACCACCATCACCACCACTGCCAAAGGAAAACTTAGAAGAAGAGGAATCAAAAGACCAAAAATTGTGCTCTGAAGAGATAGGGATTAAAGTCCCTCTTCAGAAAGTAGAAGAGGCAGATAAAAGTATAGTTGGTCTTGATGCCAGTACTGAGGAATCTATCAGTATTTCTTCCTCTGAACCAAACTTGAATATGTCAGAGTGTGAAATTTTAGATGGTAAACATCAAGCTGACACTGTGCTTTGTGAAATGGAAACTGACACTGATCAAAATACAACTGAGAATCTTGCTGGTAAAGACTCAACAGTTGATGAACCAATTCTTCCCCCACCAGTAGAAAAAGGAGAAGCAGTGTCCAAAACTGCTCTGGCATCACCTTCTGCTACCACAGCCGTGACTGAGTCTCAGGAAATTGATGAAGATGAAGGCATCCACAGTCACGATGGAAGTGACCTAAGTGACAACATGTCAGAAGGCAGTGATGATTCTGGATTGAATGGGGCTCGGCCAGTTCCACAAGAAACTAGTAGAAACAATGCAAAAGAAGCTTCGGCAGTCAAAGTGTCTGAGGGAGATTTTGTTTGTATTTTTTGTGATCGTTCTTTTAGAAAGGAAAAAGATTACAGCAAACACCTCAATCGCCATTTGGTTAATGTATATTTCCTTGAAAAAGCAGCTAAAGGGCAGGAGTAATTAAGGTTTGGACAAGTCCACAGCTCTTTGTAAGATCTATTACATTTTATATTCATTTACAGCAGTAGACAACCTTTTATTTTTAAGATTGCTTTAAATAGTTAGTGTCTTGTTGATTTTTCAGTGGCACTGTTTTCCTTATGACTTTTTGTATACCATTTGATTGTGGTAGAAGTTAGCAAATCTAAGAGTTAGTTAGGAAACTAAATCTGTAAGTTTATGCATTTAATTGAAATAAGAAAGCCCAGATGGTATAAAAGTCTATTTTGTCCAGCTGCAAGTTGTCAGCTTTTTCACTTTTTCTATTTTCCTATTTCACTTTAGTTTCTTCTTTTTTTAGTTCTGTAAAAATTGGCATACTTAATAGCAAATTACTTGAAGACTTTGCCTGCTTTATATAAAGTTAGCACTTTAAATTTTTTTTAGAAATGAGACGAGACATTTAAATTGAACAGTTCTCCCAACAATGGACAGTGTATTAGTCCAGGTATTTACTTCTTGAGTTGTGATCATTATCTCTTATTTGTGTATGTTAGTCATAAGAACTGATTTTTGTGGGTCTTATTTTTTCTTTTTTCTTTTTTTTTGGTGCTTTAATGGCTTAAGATGTTGCACATTTTTTTTAACCTATGCAGTTAAATTTTTTTTTTTTTTTTAGAAATAGCATTTGTGTTGAACAATAACACTTTATACATATATATATGCATGTTTATTTTGGCCTCCTTGGAGGGATCTTTTTAGGCTTGTTTGCAAAAGGGCAGTTTTCTTTTTCTTTGCTGCAATTGTCTTTTTTGCAGAGTATTAGTATGTGCAAGTTTGTGAGCAAATGAAACATGCAGGTTCAATCCATTGGTCTGATTTTCCCATATCTATGCTAGAATCTGTATTTCATGTAATTTATTTATTTTGAATGGATGTAGTAAATTTGCAACTCTGAATTTTGATTTTGCAATAAATAAACCACTAGGCTCTATATTGAATGGACTTTTTTAAAAAATGGACTTTTATTTGAAATACCAACCATCAGATTGAGTTTTGCCTGCTATGGTACAGCCACTTCCTAACTGTACAATGTTAAATCATATTTTCGAGGTAAACCTTTTTTTCATAGATGGTTGGTGTCCATATGGCTACTCAATTGAATAAAGAATTGCAAGTGATATTTGAAAACTTGTAAGCTTGAAATTAGGAGACAGTTATTTCTTCAAGTTATATAGAATATCACTTGTGAAATTCCAAAGTCATAGCTATTAAATGGCAAGCCTAGGGTAAGAGAGAGAGGTAGTATAAGTGCTGCCAGACCAGCTGCAGTTTCCTATGAATACAGTGAAAAATGCTGGTGAAACTTAAAGTACAGTCCAGATTAAAAAAAAATCAAACTTTCTCAGGGTTCTCCACAAATTAATGGGTGTCCTGGCTGTCCCTATGACAGCCTTTTTCTACAGGTGAGGCCTCACATGAATTGCAACTATTCTGGTGTTCGAAGGGGCACTTTGTTTGAAAAAGGGTATGTACTCCTCAACTTTTTTGTAAATTCTTTGGTCAATTGCCAAAGAATATGAAAGATACCATCATAGGATTTTGGCAGTTCTTGCCATTCATTGATGTAAAATATAATCCCAATATGGAATCTTGAATAATTCTAACCTCCCATATCCTGTTCTGGGATAATAACCACCTTAGTGTTTCATTTTTTCCCTTTTCATTTGGTGATCTCTTGTGGCACATTTCAGATTTTGATTGTATAACTTGAAAGATTAGAAAGAAGCATTGATGAAGTATGGGTGTAAAACTGTTAAATCATCTGAAAGTGAAGTTTTTATGTTTGACTGGGAGGCCAAAGATGCAGGAGAACAGAAGATTCTCAAAATCTGAGGAGTAATTTGTATGATATGGTGTTTTGTGTGTATGAATGGGAATTAAATGATATTGAGTTCTAGGCTCTGACAATCAATGTCAACAGATCAAGCTGCAGATATTTATGTTTTAAGACGTAAATTATAAAAGCTAGTTAAATCTTTCTAACAACTAGTTTAATGTTCATGAGTACATTTTACTTAAGTTACCTTTTATGCTGTTATAAAGATTGATCTTACGCATAGAT
This sequence comes from Tamandua tetradactyla, assembly GCF_023851605.1. Classification (NCBI taxonomy): domain Eukaryota; kingdom Metazoa; phylum Chordata; class Mammalia; order Pilosa; family Myrmecophagidae; genus Tamandua; species Tamandua tetradactyla. The sequence goes on from NC_135345.1 coordinate 57,562,982, forward strand.
TGGAGATCGGGGATCACAGTTTGGGAAAGAGGTTTTTGTGGATTGTTTTCAGCAAAATTAAAAAAAAAATTGATTGCTGGGAAATGCTGAATAATTTGACAAATTTCTAATCCAGTTTTTAGACTAGAATGTTAAATGCAATAAAAGGCAGGAAGTAAAAATCCCTTTATTGATCTGTAAAAACTTTGTTACTGGAAAGTCAGTGGGACATGAGGCCTACTAGAACATAAGAACTTAATTGTCAGACCTATATTAGGTTCTGAATCTTAATGCCATGTATTTGTACTTAATGAAAATTGTATCAATGAAAGTATATTGGTAATAAGAACTTTCTGTCTAGTTGGGAGTTCTTCCCTTTGAAAAAATGTGATATTTGTATGGAAGTTGTTAATTTTCTCAGTCCCCCCTCCTGTAAAATTGAAGCTAGGTAGGATTTTCCATTTGATAAAGGAGCAAAAAATGAACATGTTGCTAGTAAATTGATGTTTAGTATCTAGAGAGAACTTGAAATACTAGAACACATTATAAGCCTAATCCTAGGTAGTTTTATTAAAATGTATCCCATAGCCATCTTTTGAGCATATTTTCACATTGCTTTACAAGATATTTTAAATTAAATTTTTTCTTCTTTAGAGCTACTTATTTCTTTGGCTACTTTCCTTTTTTTTGAGGTGAAATTCACAAGGGGATAAATGTTTTGGTAAGGCTTCTTATAACTGGATGAATATTCTGCTGTAGTCTTCCAAGATAGGCCGTTTTAATTTTTGTGTCACTTATTAAGTCATGTGGTCTTTGAACTTTGGGGACTATTTTGCATGTGAGTGCTGATACAAATTTAAACTTAAGTAGATCCATGGCATGTCACACTATGAACGTTGACTCTGGAGGAGGAGTACCTTTCCTGTAGAAATAGTTTTAGCTCTGGACTGAAAAGCTGGAATGAAACGTCATTTTGTTCTTTTTTGTGTAAATCAGTAAAACTTGCAGCCAGTCTGCTGAGTTTCCTTCTTGACCTCAGCAGATGAACTGAAGTTTTGATAGTGTTAATTCAGGCTCAAGGAATTATCTGAATCTTGGTTTGTGTAGATTTGCAGTCTACATGCAATATTAACTAAATCAGATAGCTTTTACAGTTTTACTGTGTGTACATAGGCTGCCCACTCCCCTTCCCCTTTCCCCATACACATCCATTAGTTTTTGAACTTTGTAAGCTGGCATTGAAACATTACAACAATGTTTTGTTGCACCAATTTTTAAAACTTTTACAGTGCAATACGTGTTGTTCTGAAGCAAACCAAAGGTAAATTTCTCATGGTTCTTGCTGTCTGCTATAGCAGCATTTGAGGGAGAATAGAATCTTTTATACATTTGTAATAGATAAAAAGCAAACCTGATTGCAAATACTTTCTTTTTTTAAAATCTTAAACCATGTACCAAGTTTTTGGTTCAAATTGTGTAGCATAAGTTAAATTTAAATTGCATTCTATTAACCGATATGAGTGTATTTCTGTAAGCATAGTTACATTTAAATAAACTTTTGGAAATCATGATGCCTTTGTTTATTATTGGTATATCATGTGTCAAGGAAGCCAAAATTACTTTACTGGAATTGCAAGTGTTTTAATAATTTTCAGTTATTTCCCACAGATAACTCTTAGTTAGGTAGAAAGATTAAGGCAATTTTGATTTTGAGTAGTAAATCCGGTGGGTATTGGTCTAAAGCATATCCTCCTACTGATAAGAGAGATAAAACACTGCCTTCCGGAAGATGGGTATTGCTGATAAAGTAGCGAGTTTCATATAGTAATACCTTCCCAACAACACGTGCGCTTAACAGTTACAGTGTACACATATCTTAGCACCCAGCTGAGATGAGTAAATTTTGAAAATTAAAAAAATAATTGGAAAGAAAATAGGAAGGGGGAGGAGAGGTTGAAGTTATTGCAATAAACCTTCCATTGAGTGCTCAATGTGACAGGGTTACCATTTTAAGGGTTTTACTATGTTTATAATCAAGCTCGGGAAGAAGAGTAAAACCTAAGGAAAAGTGATTAAACCAGATAAGGTTCTGCTTCCTTTGTTAATGAGAATAAACAGTTTAATTGTATGTTGAAAAGGCACATTTATATGTATATATTGTGTGTGTGCATGTAGTTCAGAGTAAAGGGAGGGAATTGGAGGAAACTCCAGCTATGCAAAACAGAACAACTTGGTGGCTTTTAACTGACCAGATGGAATATGATCTGGGAGATTATGCATCATACATCAGAGGGGCTACTTTGTAGGGATGAAACATGTTCCCCCTTTCCTTTGTCCTGTAAGACTCTTCAGCAGCAAAGTAATAGGAATTTTAAACATTTATTTCAATGGCATGGTAGTTTCTACCTTATTCAGGGGTATGTCGGGGTTATTTTTAATAGAAAAGTACTATTGATAGCCTTGTTTGATACGTTCTTAATGGATCAAAGAATTGATGCAAACATCTTAAGTACTTGGTATTTCCCAGAAGAATCTTAACAGGCTCTGTTAAGATTTTCACATATATCAGATATTTACGGTTATTTTAGAATATCACAAAGTTAAATATCAGTATAAAATATAGCACTTTAATACAAATTTATAGAAAATTCAACTAATAAAATTTGAAACTAAAATATTTGATACTTTCAAAATGAGTTCTTCAAAGATAAAACAGCAATAAGGTTACGAGTCACTGGTACACATTTGTGTACAAATATTAAAAGTTGCTTATAAATGTCTTTCTGATTTCAGTATTAGAAATAGTGACAAAATACTTACAACCTAATTCCAAATATTATTCTTAGGCTTATAATCTAATCCCCATTCTAGTTTGATCATTTAGAAGAGATTCTGAAAGGTTTTTTCAGGAGCTTTATCTTCTAATTGATGATAAACAGTAGTTTTTGATTCAAAGAAAGCATGTTTATTCCTATTTAACATCTTAAATTTCATGATGTAACCAGGTTTGATGCAGTTACTTATGTCAGTGTCCACACTGTCATCTTCATCTACTTGTTCAAATAAACGTGAAGTAGAGGAAGTGCTTCCCAGTAACAGACATGCTCAAAGGGAAATTTTGACATACATAAGGATTTTTTTTTTCATATTTAAGGATTTTGTCACAATATTTTCAGGCATAGTGACTGGGTTCGAGAATGCAAAATGTCTAGTTTAAGTGCTCTTAAATGAAGCTTCGGTGGGATAATCGGGATGGTTTCATATTTCTTATAGAGCAAGAAAGTAAACCCTCCAACACAAACTAACTTACTGTACCTCACTACTACTTTGGTAGACAACTACTCTAATTTAAAACCCTGTGGAACTCCTGTGCAGACATGATTGTGTCAGACATAGGTTCTGCTTGAGACCATCACAGGCTTTTCAGTTCAAGAAATGAACATCAGCATCCCTGAGACATTTACATTTTACTTGGTTACTTCACCCTTTTCTCATTAAAGTCTGAATTGGGTTGACACTGGTTTGTAGATAACAGTATAGTAGGATGAGTGCCTGTGCGGTAATTTGAAGCTCCCTTCATCACTTCCATAAAGGCAGTTTGGTGAAAATGCTTAAGAACATTGTTAAAACAGGGCAATGTCAGTGTTAAAACATTGGTGTTTCAAAAGATTTTAATGTATCTTTAAAAGACCTTTGGGTCCTGGAGTTAGACCTCTGTTCACATTGGGGACTTTTCTTCTCTCTTATTAAAATTGGGCAGATCATTTTACCTTTATCAAGCCTATTTTTCTTTGGTGAGAAGATTAACACTATAGCACAAGGGACCTAGAAATGCCCAAATTCTGCTGTCCGAATAAACTACCTCAAAGGTTCTGGGGGGAGCTGTAGCAGGATAGAAATCCGCCAATACTCTATCAAATCTCTGGATAACCCAGTGTACCCTCTAGTAAAACACCGAGTTGAAGGCTGGCTTAGGAGCAAGTGGGACCTCTGTATAATTCACTCTGCTCTTTTCCTCCAGTCAGAGCCCGGCCCAGTGGGCTGTGGCAGGACTGAGAGAGAGTGGGTGATAGGTGGGGAGGAAGAGAGATGGATAAATGATGGTAGCTAATGCTATAGAAGGGGCTATGAAACCTCAATACTTACATTGCACTCCATTCCTCTTGCTGGTTATGGAGTCAGGAAAAAAGGGATGAGTTGATTTGGCTCCAGACCCTCAGCTTGGATTCTGCCTCTTGTCTCATTTTTTTGTTTTTCAACACGTAGTTGTACATTCATCTTCATGATCATTTCAGAACATCAATTCAGAAAAAGAAAACAAAAAAATCATATATACCATACACCTTACCCCTCCTGTTCATTGATCATTAGCATTTCAATTTACTGAATTTATTTTAACATTTGTTCCCCCTATTTATTTATTTTTAATCCATACGTTTTAATCATCTGTCAATAAGGTAGGTAAAAAGAAGCATCAGACACAAGGTTTTCACAGTCACAGTCACATTGCAAAGGCTATATCATGATACAATCATCTTCAAGAAACATGGCTACTAGAACACAGATCTACATTTATAGGCAGTTCCCTCCAGCCTCTCCATTACAACTTAACTAAACAGGTGATATCTATTTAATGCGTAAAAATAACCTCCAGGATAACCTCTCGGCTCATTTTGGAACCTCTTAGCCATTGACGCTTTATTTTGTCTCATTTCACTCTTTCCCCATTTGGTCGATAAGATTTTCTAAATTCCTTGATGCTGAGACCCAGCTCATTCTAGGATTTCTGTCCCACGTTGCCAGGATGGTCCACACCCATAAACATATGGATTAAAAATAAATAAATAGGGGGAACAAATGTCCCACAGAGACGGGGAGGGTGGTGAGTTTGCTTGGTGTGTTGGCTGGAAAGAGGGGCCACATCTGAGCAGCAAAAGAGACTCTCCTGGGGGTGACTCTTTGGCCTAAACTTTAAGTTGGCTTGACCTGTCCTTTGTGGGGTCGTTTCATATGAACAAAACCCAAGACTAGGGGCTCAGCCTATAGCTTTGGTTGTCCCCACTGCTTGTGAGAACATCAAGAATTCAACTTGGGGAAGCTGAATTTTTCCCCATTTTCACCATTCCCCGAAGGGGACTTTGCAGATACTTTCCCACTCACTGATCGAATCACTCTGGGATTCATCGGGCATCACTCTGGACAAACCAACAAAATCTCATGTCCTATCTGAGATTCCAAGTACTTATGGTTTTCAAACTGTCTACATAAGTTATATTAGGAAATGCCCTAGTCAGAATATAAATTTTGTAGCAAATAAACATTTTTGGCTTTAGTCTCACATATAAGGTGACATTTAAAAATATTAATTATCTATTTTCAGCACCCCATGCAAACATGTTTTTAAAATTTGTACATTTAGTCACTATTAATATACACTCTAGGCACTCCTAGATTATACCATCTCAGATTTTATCATCTATCTTTCTTTCTGATTTCATTTATACCCCCAGCCCTCCTCTCTCTATCATTCTCACATGCAACTTCATTCAGCATTTTAACATAATTGTATTACAGTTAGGTAGTATGTGCTGTCCATTTCTGAGTTTTTATTTTCAGTCCTGTTGCACAATCTGTATCCCTTCAGCTCCAATTACCCAATATCTTACCCTATTTCTATCTCCTGATGGTCTCTTGTTACCAATGAAGTATTCCAAGTTTATTCACTAATGTCAGTTCATATCAGTGAGACCATACAGTATTTGTCCTTTTGTTTCTGGCTAATCTCACTCAGCATAATGTCCTTAAGGCCCATCCATGTTGTTACATGCTTCATAACTTTATTCTGTCTTATGACTGCATAATATTCCATCATATGTATATGCCACAGTTTGTTTAGCCACTTGTCTGTTGATGGACATTTTGGCTGTTTCCATCTCTTTGCAATTGTAAATAATCCTGCTATAGCATTGGTGTGTAAATGTCTGCTAGTGTCCTTACACTCCTGTCCTTAAGTAGATACCTAACAATGATATTGCCTGGTCATATTGCAATTCTATATTTAGCTTCCTGAGGAACTGCCGCACTACTTTCCGCAGTGGTTGTACCATTTGACATTCCCACCAACAATGGATAAGTCTGCCTCTTTCTCTGCATCCTCTCTAGCACTTATCGTTTTCTGTTTTATTGATAATGGCCATTCTGGTGGGTGTGAGATGATATGTCATTGTGTTTTTTTTTTCATTGTGGTTTTGATTTGCATTTCCCTAACAGCCATGGAAGTTGAGCATCTTTTCATGTGCTTTTTGGCCATTTGTATTTCCTCTTTTTAGAAGTGTCTGTTTAAGTCTTTTACCCATTTTGTAATTGGGTTGTCTGTGTTTTTGTTGCTGAGTCGAACAATCTCTTTTTATATTCTGGATACTAGACCTGTATCTGATATATCATCTCCAAATATTGTCTCCCATTGTGTAGGCTGTCTTATTATTTTCTTGACAAAGTTCTTTGATGCACAAAAGTGTTTAATTTTGAGAACTTCCATTTCTTTCTTTCTTCAATGCTCATGCTTTGGGTGTAAGGTCTAGGAAACTGCCTCCTATTATAGGATTTATAAGATATTTCCCTACATTTTCTTCTAACATTTTTATGGTCTTAGATCTAATGTTCAGGTCTTTGATCCATTTTGAGTTGATTTTTGTGTATGTGTGCAATATGGATCCTCTTTCATTCTTTTGATGTGGATATCTGGTTCTCTAGGCACCATTTATTGAAGAGTATGTTCTGTCCCAGGTGAGTTGGCTCGACTGCCTTATCAAAGATCAATGTCCCTAGATGAGAGGGTCTATATCTGAACACTCTATTCGATTCCATTTGTCAGTATAGCTATCTTTTTGCAGGTACCATGCTGTTTTGACCACTGTAGCTTTAAAATCACCCTAAAATCAGGTTGTGTGAGACCTCCAACTTCATTTTTTTTCTCAGGATACTTTTAGCTATTTGGGGCACCCTGCCCTTCCAGATAAATTTGGTTATTGGTTTTTCTATTTCTGAAAAGTAAGTTTTTGGGATTTTAATTGGTATTGCATTGAATTTGTAAATCAATTTAGGTAGAATTGACATCTTAACTATATTTAGTCTTCCAATCCATGAACACGGTATGCCCTTCCATTTATTTAAGTCTTCTGTGATTTCTTTTAACAATTTCTTGTAGTTTTCTTTGTATAGGTCTTTTGTTTCTTTAGTTAAATTTTTTCCTAAATATTTTATTCTTTTGGTTGCAATTGTAAATGGTTTTTTTTTTTTGATTTCCTCCTCATATTGTTCATTACTAGTGTATAGAAACACTACAGATTTTTTCCTTTTTTTTTTTTTTTTTTTTTAAAGACAGAGAAGGAAGGAAGGATGGAAGGAAGGAAGAGAGGAAGAAAGGGAAACATCTTTAAACATTTTCTTGTTTTATTATATTTTGTTTGTTTGTTTGTTTTTTACATGGGCTGGGGCCGGGAATCGAACCGAGGTCCTCCGGCATGGCAGGCAAGCACTCTTGCCCGCTGAGCCACCGCGGCCCGCCCAGATTTTTTCCTTTTATGTAATTTCTTTTTTTATAAGCATTTTTTTAATAATTAAAGAAAAAAAGAAATTAACACAACATTTAGAAATCATTCCATTCTACATATGCAATCAGTAATTCTTAACATCATCACATAGATGCATGATCATCATTTCTTAGTACATTTGCATCGATTTAGGAAAAGAACTAGCAACACTACAGATTTTTGAGTGTTGATCTTGTAACCTGCTACTTTGCTGTATTCATTTATTAGCTCTAGTAATTTTGCTGTGGATTTTTCAGGATTTCGACTATAGAATCTTATCAACTGCAAACAGTGATAGTTTTACTTCTTCCTTTCTGATTTTGATGCCTTGTATTTCTTTTTCTTGTCTAATTGCTCTGGGTAGAACTTCCAACACAATGTTGAATAACAGTGGGGATAGTGGACATCCTTGTCTTGTTCCTGATCGTAGGGGGTAAAGTTTTCAGTTTTTCCCCATTGAGGATGATACTAGCTGTGGGTTTTTCATATATTCCCTTAGTCATTTTGAGGAAATTCCCTTGTATTCCTATCCTTTGAAGTGTTTTCAACAGGAAAGGATGCTGAATTCTGTCAAATGTCTTTTCTGCATCAATTGAGATGATCATGTGATTTTCTGCTTTGGTTTGTTGATATGGTGTATTACATTAATTGATTTTCTTATGTTGAACCATCCTTGCATATCTGGGATGAATCCTACTTGGTTATGGTGTATAATTCTTTTAATGTGCTGCTGGATTTGTTTGCTAGAATTTTGTTGAGGATTTTTGCATCTATAATCATTAGAGATATTGGGCTGTAGTTTTCTTTTTTTGGTAATATCTTTGTCTGGCTTTGGTATGAGGGTGATGTTGGCTTTGTGGAATGAATTAGGTAGCTTTCCCTCCTCTTCAATTTTTTTTGAAGAGTTTGAGCAGGATTGGTACTAATTCTTTCTGGAATGTTTGGTAGAATTCACATGTGTAGCCATCTGGTCCTGGGCTTTTTTGGGGGGGGAGCTTCTTAATGACTGATTTAACTTCTTTACTTGTGATTGGTTTGTTGAGGCCCTCTATTTCTTCTTGAGTCAATGTTGGTTGTTCATGCCTTTCTAGAAAGTTGTCCATTTTATCTACATTGTTGTGTTTATTAGCATAAACTTGTTCATAGTATCTTGTCATTGCTTCCTTTATTTCTGTGGGGTCAGTGGTTATGTCTCTTACATTTCTGATCATATTTATTTGCATCCTCTCTCTTCTTCTTTTTGTCAGTCTTGCTAAGGGTCCATCAATCTTATTGATTTTCTCATAGAACCAACTTCTGGTTTTGTTGATTTTCTCAATTGTTTTCATGTTCTCAATTTCATTTATTTCTGCTCTAATATTTATTATTTCTTTCCTTTTGCTTGCTTTGGGGATAGTTTGCTGTTCTTGCTCTAATTTTTCCAAGTGGACAGTTAATTCTTCGATTTTTGCCCTTTCTTCTTTTTGATATAGGCATTTAGGGCAATAAATTTCCCTCTTAGCACTGCCTTTGCTGCATCCCATAAGTTTTGATATATTGTGTTTTCATTTTCATTTGCCTCGATATATTTATTAATTTCTCTTGTAATTTCTTCCTTGACCCACTGGTTGTTTTAAGAGTGTGTTGTTGAGACATGTATCTGAATGTGGAGACATGTATCTGAATTTTCTGTCACTCTATTATTGATTTCCAACTTCATTCCTTTATGATCTGAGAAAGCGTTTTGTAAAATTTCAATTTTATTATATTTATTGAGACTTCCTTGTAACCCAGCATATGGTCTATCCTTGAGAATGATCCATGAGCACTTGAGAAAAAGGTATATCCTGCTGTTATGAGTGTAATGTTCTATAAATGTCTGTTTAGTCTAGCTCATTTATTGTATAATTAAAATTTTCTGTTTCTTTATTTATCTTTTGTCTAGATGTTCTGTCCATTGATGAGAGTGTGGAATTGAAGTCTCCAATTATTATGGTAGATGTGTCTATTTCTCTTTTCAGTGTTTTCCTCATGTATTTTGGAGCATTTTGGCTCAGTGCATAAATATTTATGATTGTTATGTCTTCTTGTTGAATTGTTTCTGTTATTAATACATAGTGTCCTTCTTTGTCTCTTTTAACTGTTTTACATTTGAAGTCTAATTTGTTGGATATTAGTATAACTGCCCCTGTTCTTATTTGATTGTTAATTGCATGAAATACCTTTTCCCAACCTTTCACTTTCAACCTATGTTTATCCTTGGGTCTAAGATGTGTTTCCTGTATACAGCATATAGATGGGTCCTGGTTTTTAATCCATTCTACCACTCTGTGTCTTTTGATTGGGGAGTTTCATCATTAACATTTAGTGTTATTACTTTATGAGTAGTACTTTCTTCTACCATTTTACCTTTTGGATTTTATATGTCGTATCTAATTTTTCTTCTTTTTACCTTTAGTGATAGTCTTCATCTCTACACTCTTATCCACACCTCTCTCTCCTGTCTTTTCATATCTGCCTCTAGTGCTCCCTTTAGTATTTCTTGCAGAGCTGGTCTCTTGGTCACAAATTTTCTCAGTGATTTTTTGTCTGAAAATGTTTTAATTTCCCCCTCATTTTTGGTGGACAGTTTTGCTGGATATTGAATTCTTGGTTGGCAGTTTTTCTCTTTTAGTTATTTAAATATATCATCCCACTGTCTTCTTCTGTCTATGCTTTCCCTGAGAAATCTATGCATCATCTTATTGGATTTTATGTGATGGATTGCTTTTCTCTTGCTGCTTTTAAGATTCTCTCTTTCTCTTTGACCTCTGACATTCTGATTAGTAAGTGTCTTGGAGTGCGTTATTTGGATCTATTCTGTTTGGGATATGCTGCAGTCCTTGGATCTGTAATTTTAAGTCTTTCATAAGAGTTGGGAAATTTTCAAGTTATAATTTCCTCCATTAGTTTTTCTCCTCCTTTCCCCTTCTCTTCTGCTTCTGGGACACCCACAACACGTATTTTCATGTGCTTCATATTGTCCTTCAATTCCCTGCGTCCCTGCTCGTATTTTTTCATTTTTTTCCCTATATTTTATTTTGCTTGTTGGATTTCAGATGTTCCACCCTCCAGTTCACTAATGCTATCTTGTGCTTCTTGAAATCTTACATTGTAGGTCTCCATTGTTTTTTTCATCTCTTCTACTGTGCCTTTCATTCCAATAAGTTCTGTGATTTGTTTTTTCAGACTTTCAATTTTTTCTTTTTGTTTATTCCTTGCTTTCTTTATATCCTCCCTCAATTCATTGATTTGATTTTTAAAGATGAGGTTTCCGTGTCTGTTCGAACATTCTGAGTTAATTGTTTCAATTCCTGTATCGCATTTGAATTGTTGGTTTGTTTGTTTAACTGGGCCATATCTTCAATTTTCCTACTGTGATTCATTATTTTTTGCCGGTGTCTAGGCATTTAATTACCTTAATTAGTTTATTCTGGAGATTGTTTCTACTTCTTTTACCTAGGATTTTCTTGCTGGATGACTTTGTTGTCTATCTGTTCTTTGACATTCAGTTCCGCTTATTCTGGACCACTAGCTTAGTTTTGTTTAACAGAGCAGAATTTTTCAGTTCTTGTTTTCTTGTTTCTTACCCTGCCTGTATGGTGCCTTTTTCCTCCCACCCTTAGGAGGGTCTACTTAGGTATTATAGACCCCAGCCAGATTTTCCCACACCAAACTGGCCTCCTGTGATGAGGAAAGAGTCACCTGCATCAGTTTTCCCTGAGGGTGAAACCCAGCAGGTTGAAAGACTTTCCTGTGAAGTCTCTGGACTCTGTGTTTTTCCTGTCCTGCCCAGCATGTGGCGCTTGCCTGCCTGCAGGTCCCACCAGCATAAAGTGATGTGGTACCTTTAAGTTCAGCAGACTCTCCCTGTTGGAGGCATGGTGGAGACAGAGGAGAGGCTGTAGGCTGGCTTTCATTGCTTCAAATTTCCAAACCTTGGGGTCTGAATTCCTTGAGATAGGGAATCCACCAGAGCTGGGCCCCACCCCTCTCCTGCGGAAGGCACAGGCTCCAGACAAGCTCTCTAACAAGCTTGAGAAGCCTTGCAGCTATATCCAAAGGCAGTCCAGCCTTTGTAGAAACACAGCCACAAACACACACACACACACACACACACACACACACACGAAGAGAAACATACCCTGTTCCTCAGGTTTGCCAATCAAGAGCATAAGTTGATATGTTGCTTTGTGTACCTTCAGACCCTATGTGCCCCTTTCCTTCAGAGCCCAGACCCTTTCAAGTGTTATGTGCTATCCGATCCCAAAAAACCTGTGTTTCTTCTTTTCTTTTCCATCAGCCCTACCCCTTCTGCGCCAGGGCAAAAATCAGCAACCTCCACTTTGACCAGGTTCAGCTGAGCTGGGGACCTATATTTAGTAGTCAGAATTTGTGAATTAATTCCACAATTGAAGCTTAGTTGCACTCAGCCCCTGCTGCTGGTAAAGTCCCTTACCTTTCCCCTCAGGGAAGCAGACTTTGGGGAGGCGCACTGACCACCCCACCTAGGGGAACTCATGATTCTGGGGGGGGGGGGCTTACAGCTGATTCAGGTGGTCCAGACTGGGGTACAATGTGTGTCTGGTCACTGATGTGACCCCAGGAGTTGTTCTGTACTGTTCCTGGCTATTTAATAGGTGTTCTGGAGGACGAACCGAATCCTACACCTTGCTAAGCCGCCATATTGGCAGTCTCTTTTTCTCTATTACATCTTTTTAATTTTTTAAATTTATTTTATTTTATTTTTTTAAATACCAAAAAACACCAAACACAAACAATCCTATTTTGATCATTCCGTTCTACATATATAATCAGTAATTCACATTATCATCACATAGTTGCATAACCATCATCATGAACATTTCTTAGAACATTTACATCTATTCAGAAAAAGAAATAAAATGAAAACAGAAAAAAAAAATTATACATACCATACCCCTTACCCCTCCCTTTCATTGATCTCTAGCATTTCAAATTAAATTTATTTTAACATTTGTTCCCCCTATTGTTTATTTGTTTATTCATTTTATTTTTTCAGTTTTTTATTTTATTTTATATTTTTAAATACCAAAAAAACACCTAACAAACGCAAACATTCCTATTTTGATCATTCCGTTCTACATATATAATCACTAAATCACAATGTCATCACATAATTGTATATTCATCACCCTGATCACTTCTTGGAACATTTGCATCTATTCAGAAAAAGAAATAAAATGAAAACAGAAAAAAAATTTATGCATACCAAGCCCCTTACCTGTCCCTTTCATTAATCACTAGCATTTCAAACTAAATTTGTTTTGTTTATTTTCTTCATTTATTTATTTATTAATTAAAAATTTAGCAGCAAACAAACTAAAACATTAACATGTGATCATTCCGTTCTACATATATAATCAGTAATTCACAAGATCATCACTTAGTTGCATATTCATCATTTCTTAGAACATTTTCATCAATTCAGAAAAAGAAATAAAAAAGATAAAAGACAACAGAAAAAGAAATAAAATGAAAACAGAAAAAAAAATTATACATACCATACTCCTTACCCCTCGTTTCCATTGATCACTAGCATTTCAAATTAAATTTATTTTAACATTTGTTCCTCCTATTATTTATTTTTATTCTGTTATGTTCTACTCGTCTGCTGACAAGGTAGATGAAAGGAGCATCAGACACAAGGTCTTCACAATCACACAGTCATATTGTGAAAGCTATATCATTATTCAATCATCATCAAGAAACATAGCTACTGGAACACAGCTCTACATTTTCAGGCAGTTCCCTCCAGCCTCTCCATTATATCTTGACTCACAAGGTGATACCTGCTTAATGCATAAGAATAACCTCCAGGATAGCCTCTGACCTCTGTTTGGAATCTCTCAGACATTGACACTTTGTCTCATTTCACTCTTCCCTCTTTTGGTCTAGAAGGTTTTCTCAATCCCTTGATTCTGAGTCCCAGCTCATTCTAGGATTTCTGTCCCACATTGCCAGGAATATCCACACCCCTGGGAGTCATGTCCCAAGTAGACAGGGGGAGGGTGGTGAGATTGCTTGTTGTGTGGCTGTAGAGAGAGAGGCCACATCTGAGCAACAAAAGTGTTTCTCTTGGGGGTGACTATTAGGCCTGATTTTAAGTAGGCTTGACCTATGCTTTGTGGGTGTAAATTTCATATGAACAATCCCCAAAATTGGGGAGTCACCTAGGACTAATTTTGAGCAGGCTTAGCCTGTACTTTCCAGAGTCAAGTTTCATATGAACAACCCCCAAGATTGGGGGCTCAGCCTACTGCTTTGGTTGTCCTCACTGCTTGTGAGAATATGAAGAATTTTCCACTTGGGGAAGTTGAATTTCCCTCCTTTCCCATCATTCCCCTAAGGGGACTTTGCAAATATTTTTTTATTTACTGTTCAAATCTTTCTGGGTTTTTCAGGGCATCACTCTGGAAAAACCTTCAAAATCTCATGCCCTACTCAAGGTTCCATGTACTTATGGTGTTCAATTAAGCTGTCCACATAAGTTATATTAAGAAATGCACTAATCAAAATATAAATTTTGTCACAAATAAATGTTTTTTGCCTTAGTCTCACACATAAGTTAGAGTTTTGAAATATTAATCACCATCTATTTCAACACCCTGCATTATTGACATTGCTTTATTCTTCCTCATGCAAAACATTTTTAAATTTGTACATTTAGTCACTATCATTATATGCTCTAGGCATTCCTCTACTATGCCTTCTCAGTCTTTAGTATCTATCTTTCCTTCGGATTTCATTTGTTCCCCTAGGCCTCCTCCCTCTATCATCCTTACATTCAGCTTCATTCAGTTTTCTAACATTATTGTATTACAGTTAGGTAGTATTGTGCTATCCATTTCTGAATTTTTACAATCAGTCCCATTGCACAATTTGCATCCCTTTAGTTCCAATTACCCAACATCTACCCTATTTCTATCTCCTGATGACCTGTGTTCTTAACTGAAATTCTCCATGTTCATTCGTTAATGTTAGTTCATATCAGTGAAACCATATAGTAGTTTCCTTTGTTTCTGGCTAATCTCACTCAGCATAATTTCCTTAAGGTCCATCCATGTTGTTACATGCTTCATAACTTTATTCTGACTTACAGCTGCATAATATTCCATTGTATGTATATACCACAGCTTGTTGGCAATTGTAAATAATGCTGTTATATACATTGGTGTGCAAATGTCCATTTGTGTCCTTGCTCTCATGTCCTCTGCGTAGATACCTAGCAAAGGTATTGCTGGATCATATGGCAATTCTATACGTAGCTTCCTGAGGAACCCTGAAACTGCCTTCCACAGTGGTTGTACCCTTTGACGTTCCCACCAACAGTGGATAAGTGTGCCTCTTTCTCCACATCCTCTCCAACAGTTGTCAGTTTCTGTTTTATTGATAATGGCCATTCTGGTGGGTGTGAGATGATATCTCATTGTGTGTGTTTTTTTCATTGTGGTTTTGATTTGCATTTCCATAACAGCCAGGGAAGTTGAGCATCTTTTCATGTGCCTTTTGGCCATTTGCATTTCCTCTTCTCAGAAGTGTCTGTTCAAGTCTTTTGCCCATTTTGTAATTGGGTTGTCTGTGTTTTTTTGTTGAGTTATAAACAAACTTTTTATATATTCTGGATACTTGACCTTTATCTGATATATTGTTTCCAGATATTGCCTCTGTTGTAGTTTGCTAGCTGCCAGAATGCAGTATACCAGAAATGGAATGGCTTTTAAAAGGGAATTTTAAGGAGACTTCCTGGAAGATGGCGGCTTAGTAAGACGCGCGGATCTTAGTTTCTTCTCCAGGACACCTACTAGGGGAGTAGAAACGATACAGAAAGCGCCCAAAGCCACAACAGAGATAAAAAAGACAGCGTACCCCATCCTGGAACAGCTGGCTGGCTGAGAGAAGCAGCTCGGGTGTGATCGCCGAGGTGCGCGGGCCTTAACGGGCGGGGTGGCAAGCGGCCGGAGTTACTCCCTTCCCCCTTCCCGGGCCGGCTGGGAGAATTGGAGAGGCGGTCCCCTGAAACCAAGGCGGCTGGCGCCCACACCACGCGCGGCCCCCCGGCCCAACTGAGAGAATTGGATCGGAAATCCCCAGGCCGTGGAGAACGGTGGCGGGTGGGGGAGGCCCCTTCCAAACCCGTGACTCCTGGGGAACGTGCACTCTCTCGGGCGGGCCGCTGCCGCTGGCGCCCTCCCGCCACGCTTGTTGCCCAGGGCCGACTAGGAAATTCGGACGGGCTCTTTCCCTGGCTGCGGCGACCAGCAACCCTCCCTGCGTTCGGACCCCGGGCCAGCTCAAGCTGCTTCGGCTAGCGAACCCCCAGGACGGCGAGAGTTTTCCAAAGTTTAAGGTCCCACAGCACCTTTTACTGGTGGGACCCACAGACAAACGTGTGCCACGAGCGCCACCTACTGGGCAGGATAAGAAAAACAGAACCCAGAGATTTCACAGAAAAATCTTCCAAACTTTTGGATCCAATACCCAGGGAAATCTGTCTAAATGCGCAGACGCCAACAGAAGATAACGGATCACGCTCAAATAATTGAAAATATGGCCCAGTCAAAGGAACAAACCAATAGTTCAAATGAGATACAGGAGCTGAGACAACTAATGCTAAATATACGAACAGAAATGGAAAACCTCTTCAAAAACGAAATCGATAAATTGAGGAAGGACATGAAGAAGACATGGGCTGAACATAAAGAAGAAATAGAAAAACTGAAAAAGCAAATCACAGAACTTATGGAAGTGAAGGACAAAGTAGAAAAGATAGAAAAAACAATGGATACCTACAATGATAGATTCAAAGAGACAGAAGATAGAATTAGTGATTTGGAGGATGGAACATCTGAATTCCAAAAAGAAACAGAAACTATCGGGAAAAGAATGGAAAAATTTGAACAGGGTATCAGGGAACTCAAGGACAATATGAACCGCACAAATATACGTGTTGTGGGTGTCCCAGAAGGAGAAGAGAAGGGAAAAGGAGGAGAAAAACTAATGGAAGAAATTTTCACTGAAAATTTCCCAACTCTTATGAAAGACCTAAAATTACAGATCCAAGAAGTGCAGCACACCCCAAAGAGATTAGACCCAAATAGGCGTTCTCCAAGACACTTACTAGTTAGAATGTCAGAGGTCAAAGAGAAAGAGAGGATCTTGAAAGCAGCAAGAGAAAAACAATCCATCACATACAAGGGAAACCCAATAAGACTATGTGTAGATTTCTCAGCAGAAACCATGGAGGCTAGAAGACAGTGGGATGATATATTTAAATTACTAAAAGAGAAAAACTGCCAACCAAGACTCCTATATCCAGCAAAATTGTCCTTCAAAAATGAGGGGGAAATTAAAACATTCTCAGACAAAAAGTCACTGAGAGAATTTGTGACCAAGAGACCAGCTCTGCAAGAAATACTAAAGGGAGCACTAGAGTCAGAACCAAAAAGACAGAAGAGAGAGGTATGGAGAAGAGTGTAGAAAGAAGGAAAGTCAGATATGATATATATATAATACAAAAGGCAAAATGGCAGAGGAAAATATTATCCAAACAGTAATAACACTAAATGTTAATGGACTGAATTCCCCAATCAAAAGACATAGATTGGCAGAATGGATTAAAAAACAGGATCCTTCTATATGCTGTCTACAGGAAACACATCTTAGACCCAAAGATAAACATAGGTTGAAAGTGAAAGGTTGGGAAAAGATATTTCATGCAAATAACAACCAGAAAAGAGCAGGAGTGGCTATACTAATATCCAACAAGTTAGACTTCAAATGTAAAACAGTTAAAAGAGACAAAGAAGGACACTATATACTAATAAAAGGAACAATTAAACAAGAAGACATAACAATCATAAATATTTATGCACCGAACCAGAATGCCCCAAAATATGTGAGGAATACACTGCAAACACTGAAAAGGGAAATAGACACAAATACCATAATAGTTGGAGACTTCAATTCCCCACTCTCATCAATGGACAGAACATCTAGACAGAGGATCAATAAAGAAATAGAGAATCTGAATATTACTATAAAGGAGCTAGACTTAACAGACATTTATAGGACATTACATCCCACAACAGCAGGATACACCTTTTTCTCAAGTGCTCATGGATCATTCTCAAAGATAGACCATATGCTGGGTCACAAAGCAAGTCTTAACAAATTTAAAAAGATTGAAATCACACACAACACTTTCTCGGATCATAAAGGAATGAAGTTGGAAATCAATAATAGGCGGAATGCCAGAAAATTCACAAATACCTGGAGGCTCAACAACACACTCTTAAACAACGAGTGGATCAAAGAAGAAATTGCAAGAGAAATTAGTAAATACCTCGAGGCAAATGAAAATGAAAACACAACATATCAAAACTTATGGGATGCAGCAAAGGCAGTGCTAAGAGGGAAATTTATTGCCCTAAATGCCTATATCAGAAAAGAAGAAAAGGCAAAAATGCAGGAATTAACTGTTCAATTGGAAGAACTGGAGAAAGAACAGCAAACTAATCCCAAAGCAAGCAAAAGGAAAGAAATAACAAAGATTAGAGCAGAAATAAATGAAATTGAAAATATGAAAACAGTAGAGAAAATCAATAAGACCAGAAGTTGGTTCTATGAGAAAATCAATAAGATTGATGGGCCCCTATCAAGATTGACAAAAAGAAGAAGAGAGAGGATGCAAATAAATAAGATCAGAAATGGAAGAGGAGACATAACTACTGACCTCACAGAAATAAAGGAGGTAATAACAGGATACTATGAACAACTTTACGCTAATAAATACAACAATTTAGAGGAAATGGACGGGTTCCTGGAAAGACATGAACAACCAACTTTGACTCAAGAAGACATAGATGACCTCAACAAACCAATCACAAGTAAAGAAATTGAATTAGTCATCCAAAAGCTTCCTAAAAAGAAAAGTCCTGGACCAGATGGCTTCACATGTGAATTCTACCAAACGTTCCAGAAAGAATTAGTACCAATTCTCTTCAAACTCTTCCAAAAAATCGAAGTGGAGGGAAAACTACCTAATTCATTCTATGAAGCCAACATCATCCTCATACCAAAACCAGGCAAAGATATTACAAAAAAAGAAAACTACAGACCAATCTCTCTAATGAATACAGATGCAAAAATCCTCAATAAAATTCTAGCAAATCGTATCCAACAACACATTAAAAGAATTATACATCATGACCAAGTAGGATTCATCCCAGGTATGCAAGGATGGTTCAACATAAGAAAATCAATTAATGTAATACACCATATCAACAAATCAAAGCAGAAAAATCACATGATCATCTCAATTGATGCAGAGAAGGCATTCGACAAGATTCAACATCCTTTCCTGTTGAAAACACTTCAAAAGATAGGAATACAAGGGAACTTCCTTAAAATGATAGAGGGAATATATGAAAAACCCACAGCTAATATCATCCTCAATGGGGAAAAATTGAAAACTTTCCCCCTAAGATCAGGAACAAGACAAGGATGTCCACTATCACCACTATTATTCAACATTGTGTTGGAGGTTCTAGCCAGAGCAATTAGACAAGAAAAAGAAATACAAGGCATCAAAATTGGAAAGGAAGAAGTAAAACTATCACTGTTTGCAGACGATATGATACTATACGTCGAAAACCCGGAAAAATCCACAACAAAACTACTAGAGCTAATAAATGAGTACAGCAAAGTAGCAGGTTACAAGATCAACATTCAAAAATCTGTAGCATTTCTATACACTAGTAATGAACAAGCTGAGGGGGAAATCAAGAAACAAATCCCATTTACAATTGCAACTAAAAGAATAAAATACCTAGGAATAAATTTAACTAAAGAGACAAAAAACCTATATAAAGAAAACTACAAAAAACTGCTAAAAGAAATCACAGAAGACCTAAATAGATGGAAGGGCATACCGTGTTCATGGATTGGAAGACTAAACATAGTTAAGATGTCAATCCTACCTAAATTGATTTACAGATTCAATGCAATACCAATCAAAATCCCAACAACTTATTTTTCAGAAATAGAAAAACCAATAAGCAAATTTATCTGGAAGGGCAGGGTGCCCCGAATTGCTAAAAACATCTTGAGGAAAAAAAACGAAGCTGGAGGTCTCGCGCTGCCTGAATTTAAGGCATATTATGAAGCCACAGTGGTCAAAACAGCATGGTATTGGCATAAAGATAGATATATCGACCAATGGAATCGAATAGAGTGCTCAGATATAGACCCTTTCATCTATGGACATTTGATCTTTGATAAGGCAGTCAAGCCAACTCACCTGGGACAGAGCAGTCTCTTCAATAAATGGTGCCTAGAGAACTGGATACCCATATGCAAAAGAATGAAAGAGGACCCATCTCTCACACCCTATACAAAAGTTAACTCAAAATGGATCAAAGATCTAAACATTAGGTCTAAGACCATAAAACAGTTAGAGGAAAATGTTGGGAGATATCTTATGGATCTTACAACTGGAGGCGGTTTTATGGACCTTAAACCTAAAGCAAGAGCACTGAAGAAGGAAATAAATAAATGGGAACTCCTCAAAATTAAACACTTTTGTGCATCAAAGAACTTCATCAAGAAAGTAGAAAGACAGCCTTCACAATGGGAGACAATATTTGGAAATGATATATCAGATAAAGGTCTAGTATCCAGAATTTATAAAGAGATTGTTCATCTCAACAACAAAAAGACAGCCAACCCAATTACAAAATGGGAAAAAGACTTGAACAGACACCTCTCAGAAGAGGAAATACGGATGGCCAAGAGGCACATGAAGAGATGCCCAATGTCCCTGGCCATTAGAGAAATGCAAATCAAAACCACAATGAGATATCATCTCACACCCACCAGAATGGCCATTATCAACAAAACAGAAAATGACAAGTGCTGGAGAGGATGCGGAGAAAGAGGCACACTTATCCACTGTTGGTGGGAATGTCAAAGGGTGCAACCACTGTGGAAGGCAGTTTGGCGGTTCCTCAAAAAGCTGAATATAGAATTGCCATATGACCCAGCAATACCATTGCTAGGTATCTACTCAAAGGACTTAAGGGCGAAGACACAAACGGACATTTGCACACCAATGTTTATAGCAGCGTTATTTACAATTGCAAAGAGATGGAAACAGCCAAAATCTCCATCAACAGAAGAGTGGCTAAACAAACTGTGGTATATACATACGATGGAATATTATGCAGCTTTAAGACAAGATAAACTTATGAACCATGTAATAACATGGATGGACCTAGAGAATATTATGCTGAGTGAATCCAGCCAAAAACTAAAGGACAAATACTGTATGGTCCCACTCATGTGAACGGACATTTGAGAATAAACTTGAAATATGTCATTGGTAACAGAGTTCAGCAGGAGTTAGAAACAGGGTAAGACAATGGGTAATTGAAGCTGAAGGGATACAGACTGTGCAACAGGACTAGATACAAAAACTCAAAAATGGACAGCACAATAATACCTAATTGTAAAGTAATCATGTTAAAACACTGAATGAAGCTGCATCTGAGCTATAGGTTTTTGTTTTGTTTTGTTTTGTTTTGTTTTGATTTTACTATTATTACTTTTATTTTTTTCTCTATATTAACATTCTATATCTTTTTCGGTTATGTTGCTAGTTCTTCTAAACCAATGCAAATGTACTAAGAAATGATGATCATGCATCTATGTGATGATGTTAAGAATTAATGATTGTATGTGTAGAATGGTATGATCTCTAAATGTTGGGTTAATTTCTTTTTTTCTGTTAATTAAAAAAAAAAAAAGAGAAGGGATAATTGGAGATGAAGGGATACAGACTGTACAACGGGACTGGATATAAAAACTCAGAAATGGACAGCACAATACTACCCAATTGTAATGCAATTATGTTAAAACACTGAATGAAGCTGCATGTGAGGTATAGGTTTTTTGTTTTTGTTTTTTTTTGTTTTTTTTTCTTTCTATTATTGTTTTAATTCTTATTCTGTTGTCTTTTTATTTCTTTTTCTAAATCGATGCAAATGTACTAAGAAATGATGAATATGCAACTATGTGATGTTATTAAGAATTACTGATTGTACATGTAGATTGGAATGATTTCTAATTGTTTTGTTAATTCTTTTTTTAATTAATAAAAAAAAAAAGGGAATTTTAAAAGTTGCTAGTGTACAGTCTAAGACTGAGATAATGTTCCAATTAAGGCAAGTCTATAGAAATGTCCAGTCGAAGGCATCCAGAGAAAGGAACTTGGTTCAAGAATGCTGATGAAATTCAAGGTTTCTCTCTCAAATGAAGAGGCACATGTCAAGTATAGTCAGGGCTTCTCCCTTTCTGCCGGAAGAGCACATGGTGAACACGGCATCATCCAATAGCTTTCTCTCCTAGCTTCCTGTTTCATGAAGCTCCTGGGAGGCATATTCCTCCTTCATCTCCAAAAGTCACTGACTTGTGGGCTCTCTGCTTCTCGTGACTATGTCATTCTTCTCTGCTCTCTCTGAATCTCTAGCTTTCTCCAAAGTGTTTCCTCTTTTATAGGATTCCAGTAAACCAATCAAGACCCACCCAAATGGGTGGAGACACACCTCCCCTAATCCAGTTTAACAACCACTCTTGATTGGGTTACATTTCTAGGGAGATTATCTAATTATAGATTCAAACATGCAGTATTGAATTATTCTGCCTTTATGAAATGGGATTTTGATTAAAACATGGCTTTCCAAGGGTAAATACAGCCTTTCAAACCAGCACAGCCTTCCATTGTGTAGGCTGTCTTTTTACTTTCTTGACAAAGTTCTTTGATGCACAAAAGTGTTTAATTTTGAGGTGTTCCTGTTTCTTTCTTTCTTTCTTTCTTTCTTCAGTGCTCATGCTTTGGGTATAAGGTCTAGGAAACTGCCTTCTATTATAAGATTTATAAGATATTTTCCTACATTTTCTTTCAACAGTTTTATGATCTTAGATCTAATGTTGAGGTCTTTGATCCATTTTGAGTTAATTTTTGCATAGGGTGTGAGATATGGATCCCCTTTCATTCTTTTGCATGTGGATATCCTGTTCTCTAGGCACCATTTATTGAAGAGACTGTTCTGTCGCAGGTAAGTTGGCTTGACTGCCTTATCAAAGATCAATGTCCCTAGATGAGAGAGTTTGTTTCTGAACACTCTATTTGATTTCATTGGTTAGTATATCTATCTTTATGCCAGCATCATGCTGTTTTGACCACTATAACTTCGTAATACATTTTAGCCCTAATTTTAAGTAGTCTTAGCCTATCCTCTGCAGGGATAAGTTTCATAGGGGTGAATCCGAAGATTCAGGGCTTGGCCTATTGATTTGTTTGTCTTCCCCACTTGCGAGAATATCAGAAATTCTCTAAATGAGGAAGTTGAATATGTCTCCCTTTCTCCCCACTCCATGAAGGGGACTTTGCAAATACTTCTTTATTCATTGTCCAAATCAGTCTGGGATTTATCAGGGCATCATACTAACCTGGACATGCCAACAAAATCTCATGCCCTATGCAAGATTCCATGTACTTATGATGGTCAGTTAAGCTGACTATATAAGTTAAATTAGGAAATGCACTACCTAAAATATAAATTTTGCACCAAATAAACATTTCTCCCTTTAGTCTCACATGGAAGTTGAAGTTTTAAAATATGGCTTCTTTACCAGTCTTCTGGTTACCTTAGTCCTATCCAGATCAGCTTCACTCATATCTCCACTTGATGTCTGATCACTTTTTCAACTTTTTGAACAGTTCTGTATGGGGGTTCTACTGACTTTCATAGCTTCAGAGCGCTAACTTCAAATCTCAGGTGTCACATAAATAACTGAAGTTTCTGGGAAAGACAATGTTGTATACAAACATCTCACTACCTGAGAATTTAGAATTGACAGTTGCACCTCCTGAATATACATGACTGCTGTAAGAGCTTACAGTCTAGGACCCTTTACAGTATGCCCTCACCTGATATCCCATGCTCTCAACTTTAGTTCATTGAATTTTTGTATTATACTTAGCCCATATGAATACTTGTCTTTTTGTTCCTGACATTTCATTCAACATACAACTCTTCATAAAGGCTTATTTAAAGTCACTTAGTTTGGGGTGGTTTGTTACTCAGCAAAGAGATACTGATACAAAACTAATCATAACCTCAAATCTAGTTTATAAAAAGGAAGCATTTCCAGTTAATAAATGAAAAACTGTACCTCAGTGAAGGGACTTATCTATCCCAGGTGGAATGGGGGAGTTAGTGGGTAAGTTGGATTGTTCTCCTTTATTGAACAGTCTCTTGTCCAAGTTCCCATATTGTTAAATTTCAGCACATTTCTCAGAATTAACTTTTCTATGATAGCCTTAATGAGTGGAAAAAGACATGCTGTTTAGTAGCGTTTCAGTAATATTTATCTTTTTGTTGACATTTAAAATAAATTTGCATCTCTCTAATTTGCCTTCCTCTTAAATATTTAACTATAAAATTTACAGTCAAAGAAAGGAAAAAGATAAATCTTTTTAGGCCAGATAGTAAACATTAAGAAAAACTGCGATGATAGAAAGTTTTTAACTGGGCAACAGGGAACCCCTTTTTAGTGAAAGTGAAGATGTTAACAAGGAACAGGAAGCAGGATGAGTGTTACTAGAAAAAGCAGGGTCATTTAAACAAGTTCACGGCCAAATCAGCAACTTTTTTTTCAGAAGCCAGCAAAACCGGATCTATTTAAATAAACAATTCTGTAAAAGTGCTATTAAAATAAAATAGAAAACAGAAATGATTATAAACACAAATTTCACTTATCAATCCCCCTTCCTGTTTTCACTTCTATCGGATTCATTGTCTTAACAATTTGGCTTTTGAAGTGCTTTGATTTGTAAGCGAATGTTTCTTGTAAATTCTCTATCATTAGTAGGGCTAGGGTTAAAAAATTTCATCTCTTTTTCATGATAGGTTAATGCTGTAATTCCTTGGAAGTATTAAATTTCCTGTGTATGTAATTTAAACCATTTTCTTAATCACAATTCTGTGGGTCAAGATCTCCGCTCATGCTGTGATCTGTCCGTGGTACTTGGCAAGCTCACTAGCAATGTGAAATTCCCAGCCAGCCCTGAAGGCACAGTCAATTTAAAGCTATCTGAGGTGATAAGACAATGTAGAAATCAGGCTGGTACACACTTGTTTAAGTTCAGGCAGCATTGTTGAAGTAAGATAGCAGGGTCACAGCAAATCATATATAAATGTATATATGCCAGTACCTATCTTTGAAAAATATGCTCAGGTTGGAATTTTATATCATCGAATTCAAAGGAAGCCAACAACCTAATTAAGTGGCAGTTTATGTGGAATTAAGTGGAAACTCAGAATTTCCAAGGAAATTGTCATTAACTTTAGAGGTCTTCAAATGTTTTTTTTTTTTTTTTTACCTTTTCTAAGATGTGTGCTTCCTTCCTAAGGTTGAAAAGTTCTCATCTTTAGATATGTGATGGGTTTATAGTCAGTAATATATAGTGATTAACAACATGGGTGCTGATGGAACTGGTCTGTATCTTGATTATGGTGGCTAAACAAAACTATACATAGAAACCTAGGGAACCATGCAATGTGTGTTTGAAGATATCTAGATATACTTGGGAGTATTCTGATCATGAAACTCCTGGAGCTAGCTATTACCTAAACATAAGAATAATGATGTTCTTTCACATGGAGGGAAAAGGTGAGACATTATTCCTAGATGATGTTAAAATATTAATTTTGAACCACTCCTAATCCACTACATTAATGGGGAGGATAACACTATGGAGAGACATTAAGAGCAGGCAGAGGTTCTAACTATTCGATTCACATGAGTTTGAAGCCTTGTTTTTTAATGTTTAAGCATTACTTTTGACAGCTAAGAGAAAATCCCCCTGGGAGAAGGAAAGCAGCCAAGGGAAAATGGAACAGCCCGAGAAAGAATGGAAATGATTCTATTGCTCCATGATGCAGAGCCAAGTGGGAGGGAAGCCAGGGTAAATGATCAGAGGCTATGAAACAGCTTGCCTAGGCTGGAGTACTGGGTGCCTACTCAGTGAAGCAATAACAACTCTACCATGTTTGTCACAGCTGGAGCTCCAAGTAAGTCATCTACAGGAAGCCAGCCTTGATGCCATTTTGCAGGAAGTGTTCAAATAATCAAGAAACACAAGCATACAAGATTGCATCTGTACTCCACTTCTCCACCTTGTCATGAGAAGTAGGTGCCATAGTAATACAAACAAATTTAGACCCTGGGGAATTACACAGTAAAACCCTGGTGTTTGGGAGGGCTTCACTTTTTTTCTTTTTATTAATTAAAAAAAATTAACAACAAAGAAAACATTAAGATATCATTCCATTCTACATATATAATCAGTAATTCTTAATATCATCACATAGTTGCATATTCATCATTTCTTAGAACATTTGCATCGATTTAGAAAAAGAAATAAAAAGACAACAGAAAAAGACATAAAACGATAACAGAGGAAAAAAAGATTATACATACCATACCCCTTACCCCTCACTTTCATTTACCACTAGCATTTCAAACTAAATTTATTTTAACATTCGTTCCCCCTATTATTTATTTTTATTCCATATGTTCTACTCTTCTGTTGATATGGTAGATAAAAGGAGCATCAGACACAAGGTTTTCACATTCACACAGTCACATTGTGAAAGCTATATCATTATACAATCATCATCAAGAATCATGGCTACTGGAACACAGCTCTACATTTTCAGGCAGTTCCCTCCAGCCTCTCCATTACATCTTGGATAACAAGGTGATATCTACTTGATGCATAAGAATTAACCTCCAGGATAACCTCTCGACTCTGTTTGAAATCTCTCAGCCATTGACACTTTGTCTCATTTCACTCTTCCCCCTTTTGGTCAAGAAGGTTTGCTCAATCCCTTGATGCTGGGTCTCAGCTCATTCTAGAGTTTTTCTCAATCCCTTGATGCCGAATCTCAGCTCATTCTGGGATTTCTGTCCCATGTTGCCAGGAAGGTCCGCATCCCTGGGAGTCATGTACCACATAGACAGAGGGAGGGTGGTGAGATTGTTTGTTGTGTTGACTGGAGAGATAGGCCACATCTGAGCAACAAAAGAGGCTCTCTTGGGGGTGACTCTTAGGCCTAAATTTTAAGTAGACTTGACCTATCCTTTATGGGGTTAAGTTTCATATGAACAACCCCCAAGACTGGGGGCTCACGGGCTTCACTTTTTGATTAAAAATACAAAGTGTGTTACCAACTTCAGTTTGTCTTAGTAACTTTGAGGATGATGCTGCTACTCTAGCCTTATTAAAGGGGAAAAGCAGAGGTTACTTAAAATGTTCAGCCTCATGACACATAAAAGCCCTTTGTTGGCACATATTTCACTTCCTTTGGTGTTGCAAATAAAAAAGGTGATATACTTTTTTTCAGAACCAGGCAAACAATTTAATATAAACTTGATTAGTTGCTGTCTAGCCTCTTAAAACCTCATTGTTCTGTGGAAGCAAGGGTGCTGTCTCAACAATTTTCTGTTAGTTTCTTTTCCTTGTTGGGGAAAAAAACGACCCACTAACTCTGGTATACCACCATGGTGTACATGATTAATTATTCAAGGAAAGTCTCCATGTTCAGATGAATGGGTTAAAAGGTACCAGAAAACAGACCAAATTTCAGAAACTAACGCAGTAACAATTTTCTTTCCTATTTTCTTTTTTGGGCAGGGTGGGTGTGGGGCTGCAGGGATTAGGAATACAACCTGGGGCTCCTGCATGGCCGGAAAGAATGCTACCACTGAATTTACCTGTGCGCCTCTCAGAATCTTCTTAAAATCTACTGTTGAGCACTTAACAGCCCAGCAGTGTACCTGGGCTATTAGGTTGGAAGATTATGGACGAAATTAATACCAGATTACAGTTGATACCCTCAACTAAGTCTAGGTAAGAGAATCTTTGCACTATTCATCTTAAACGTTTTAACCAACTTGTTATCTTTTCTGCCCTTTTAGATCAGGATCACAAAAGATTAGGACTAGGAGTGGGCCATGGTGGCTCAGCAGGCAAGAATGCTCGCCTGCCATGCCAGAGGACCCGGGTTCAATTCCCAGTGCCTGCCCATGTAAAAAAAAAGATTAGGACTGGGAACATTTCACAACAATCTAGTGTCATTTCCTCATTTTATAGATGAGAAAATCAAGACCTAAAGAGGTGAACTAATATAAAAGGAAATTAAAATTTATGTAGTAAGTTCTGCTATTTGAAACTCCCAGAAAGGTACCTTGGAACATTTTTAGATATTCCAAAGTCAAATTTATGAAATAAAAACCACTGAATTTTACAGGTCAGAGAGACCTGAGAAAATGAACTGTGAATATTTAAATACCAAATTTTTGGCTAGAGGCTTGAAAGCCTGGAGAGATGGAGAGGAAATCTAAAATTAAGAATCTAAAATTCTTGATTTACAAGGGTAATGTGGGTAGATCCTATATTTCTCCAAATTTAATGCTATTTTTTTTCAATCCATCTAAAGATTCAGGCCTAAACTCTAAACCATGAACTCTTATTCTCAACAAAAGAGAAATAAATGGCCACAATTTCACCTTGTAAATTTAATGATATTTCATTTTTTGCAGAAATAAAAATAAAACAACTAGAAAGACTTCTACTTTTTTAAGTTGGGAAGCTGTTGCACTCTGGAGGTGTGTTTAGAAATGTCAGGGTACTTTTCTTCGTTGTCACAATGATTAGATGGAGGGGGTGGGGGTGTTGCTACTGGTGTTTAGTGTCTGGGGACCAGTGATGCCATATACAGGGAAATTCAGTTTTATATGCAAAGAAATATCTTCCCCAAGATACTCACAGTACTCACCACGAAACACTAAAAATGAGACCTACAAATTTATTATAAGTTACACTACATTTTTTTTTCATTATCTTTATTCTAAGAGTACTTAGTGGCAAAAGACTTGGCAGAAGATAGGAAAGTATGAAATTTTAGGAGCTTCCACACGTTGGCAGAGAATATGGGTCTCTATTAAGAAGGGTATATGAACCCTTGGAATCTAGAGGAATTTCATGGGTCTGACTGCATACAGCACAGCTTATTCCACTAGCATTTATTACAACATTAGGATTTGTGACTTGCCAAGCTGGTCATTACACACAGCCCAAGTATCACTGATTTAGGAATAACAAAAGGTTAAGACTTCTGGCTGATGTATTTATAAGGTTTAACTATACTAAGTGTTATACACTGTATATAACAGGCAAAAGTTAATAAAATCATTAAAGGGGGTGGTGCGATGGTGGCTGAGCAGCAGAAATCATGCCTGCTATGCTGGAGACCTGGGTTTGTTTTCTGGTGCCTGCTCATGCAAAAAAAAAAAAAAAAAAATGATTAAAGGGCATAGGGTATAAAGTTGCAGAATAGACTTCAGATAATAAAGGAGTATTCAAACTTTATCTTTCTATCTGAGTTTTCAGGCACTTTTAAATTGTGAAATGTAAACTTCTAATTGTTCTATATCCATTCTCTCCTTCTTTCATTAAGTAATAAAACTCACAAATGGTCTCCATTTTCTTCTTCATTTCCCAACTTCCTTGTGGCTGTGTGAATTGAAGTGATACATTCAACTTCCAGCTTTCTTTTCTTCTTTTAAATTAGGGAAGTAGCTGCCCACCTTCTCACTTGCTCTGAAATGATGACAACTGGAGCCACCACGTTGGACCTAGAGATGGAAGTCATGGAGTGTTCCACCCAGCTGGTCCTTGGATAACTACATGGAGCAGAGCCACCTACTCACCTCTAGCTTATTTAAGCCAAAGTATTTTGAAGAAATGGATTTTCTGCCATTTTTTTCATATGCTAATTGCTAAACTGCCCTGTCAATTATAGACTTGAAATAAGAAGTGATATCGGAGCAATAAAAAAACAACAGTGGGAGAAAACTGAATGTAGCAGGTGGTCTCCTTTTTAGGTATATTTGGGTCACAGATATACATACACACACTCCAACTTGTATTTACAAGTTCCAACACATTATAGACAGACATAATACAGAGTAGTTTAAAAGATCAGCTATTAAGACATTTAAAAAGGGTGGGGGGGACTGGGTATTATTTCTTCCTCTGCACATTGTACACAAGGGAAGGAGGCCTCTTGGTTTTATAGGCCACACTTTTCTTGATGCGCTTTCCTTTGATGTTAACAATATGTGGCAAGAGAGGTGCCCGGACTGTCAAAACTGTTCCTCGAGGTGTATAACCTCGGAGATGCAATCTGTCCTTAAATTGAGGTGTTACTGCAACCCAACCTAAATGAAGACATGCGACAAAAGACAAAAAGGTGTCAGCAACAACCATTTATTGTAAACACTAAACCTAAGCTCAAAATGAAGCAAAAAAAGGTTATTTTTTTCTTTCACTTTTTAAAAAAAGCATACATTTTCAGCATGTTTTTATGTAAACCTATAACTTCTCTAATAAAAATTATTTAAAAAAGCATACAATAAATTTGAGAAAGTATAAATTCATTTTCAGAGTAGGTTGCATTTTATGAGTAAACTTGTATGTATTCCTTAAAATACTCAGCAAATATCAGTTAAGATACATTTCTATAAAATGTATTATAAATGAGTAAAGCTGACTTATATTCAATTTTTAAAAAGAACGTGGTGTAAAATTACCAGCAGAGGAAAATTTGATGTCAGCCACTGCTTCAGATTCACCAAGTCCTTCTTCTAACATAATATCTTCAGCAACAAGAGGAGGAAATTCTGCCATTCTTTCTTTTCCACCCATTGGAACCTTCCAATGAAATAAAATAAAGATGCATGGAAGTTTAAATCTCCTGGAACTCTAATAGTAAAGGAATTACTGCTAAGATAATTCTGTACAGGGATCAAGAATAAAATCCTTTAAACATTCAACTTTTGATAAACTCCAAATCACTTTTTTTGGGGGGAGGGGAGAAAAGACTTTATTCACAATCTTTCAAGAATGGGCGCTCAACTGAAAAAACGATGGCTGGCGCCCCGACCAACTGAAAGCAGTAGTATTTATTCCCTACGCCTAGCACACAGGTCCCTTCCCTGTTTCTTCACTGACTGGATACTCCAGATGTTACAGTGTATCTGGACAGTCTAATTCAAATTTCCCGCCGAAGGTTTCCGCTTTTGGTTACCTTTACATTTCAGTGCCCCTGGCCATTACTTATTTAAATTTATTTCCACCTATTTGGTGCCAATTCTAGACTTACATCAGAGACCTTCTCCTTTCCCTACCAAATCATTTTTAGGGTAAAGCTTAGGCGCTCCATGACCGAGATGAAGCCTATAAATCCCAGTGCCAAGGGCCACATGTTGGGCATGTATACGGCAGTAACCTTATAGCAGAGTAAGGCTTTATTAATTTAAATGACTACAGTTCTCCAAAGAGCTTTACATAAAGTAGTGTTGGGCAGTTAAAGTACTGTCCTTCCATATAGCTGAGTTCCTAAAGGCCTGGTCACAAAGATTAATCCCCATTTCACGACAAGTCAATAGTACATGTACAATGGGTAAAATTCTGCTTTTATGTTTACAGATGTTTCCATAGTTTGGAAGGAACTGGATAATTATTTATTCTTTCATTAATGACTTTTTCCTGAATGCCTACTCAAGGCCAGGACACAAAGATAGGTGTTACAATTTCAGTTTGGCTTTTTTAGGAAATCCACAGAGAAAAAAGTATTGATTTTTCAAGTTAGGCTTGTTTTTATCTTCTTTGAAGGGAGGGTACATATTTTATGTTTTGACTTATTTTCAGTGCATGAATATTAATGCTAATCACCTGTATATTGGATGTACCTGGTTATTTTTGCAACAGATATATGTTTTATAACTATAGCAATAATAATAGCAAAAACAAACACTCATATAGCACTTAGGATAGTGCCCTGTCATTTAATCCTTTCCAAAGAGGTAGGTACAGAGAGATAAGGAAAACTTGACTGAAGTCAAGGTTTGTTAAGTGGTGGAGAGGAGCAGGCAACTGAACCCAGGCTGTCTGGTTTCAGTGATCTTAACCATTATACTGTATACACCATCCAACAGTGGGTATGGTATGTCTTGTTAAAAAAATCCCAATTTCACTTTGCCTTAAAATGTAAAAAAAAAAATCTTAACATTTAAAGTGCCAGTTAGCAGAGACGTTCAGTAGAATACTAGTAAATCATAGTGGGAATAAATTGGGTTGAGCAGGGAAATTAGGATAGAACAGGGTCGAAGACAAAACCTTGGAGGAGAGGCTATAAATGTTTAAAGTACGCATGGAAGAAAAGAAGTCAGCCAAAAATAAGACTTCGAACAAACTGTCTGCAAAGTAAAGTGTAGTATCACAGAAGAAAGGGAGAAAATCTTGAAAAGAGGCTGTAGAAAGGCCAGGTTCAGAAAGATGGAAAATATTCTCATTTAGGCAGCTGTTTTTTTTAGGCAACTGGTTTTTGATGAACTTAGGACAATTTCAGTGGCAGGATGGGAGGCGAGAGGCAGGGGCAAGCTGGACTGTAAAGGGGATGAATAAGCAGGGCATCCTAAAAGATGAGAGCAATTTGAGCATATTTACAGGGTGAAAGAAGTACCTAGCAGAGCAAGAGAGTATAAGCTAGAGAAGGTGAGATAAAATATAAGTGTCCTGGGATTAAGAACCCAGGAGATCTACCCCACCTAGGTGAGGGTTTCTCAACCTTGGCACTACTGATATTTGGGGCTTGATAATTATATGATGTGGGAAAGGGTCTGTCCTATTCACTGAAGGAGGTTTAACAGCATCCTTAGCCTCTACTCACTAGACACCAATAGCAGTGTCCCTAGTTGTGGCAAAATTCATGACTTCTCTTCATTGTTCATTACATCTAGGAAAATGTTGTTCAATAGAAATTTCTGCATGATGTGGCTTTTGGGCATTTGAAAGGTGGCTAGTGGGACTAAGAAATTGAATTTATTTTTAGGTATGCCTGTAATTATTATTTATTATGTATTAGGTATTATTATATCATATTATAATTTTATTTTTAAATTTATTTTGTATTATCAAATGAAAACAACATACAAACATGAACATTCTTAACATACAAACATTCCCTGTATGGTGTACAATCAATGGCTCACAATATCATCACATAGTAGTATATTCATCACCATGATCATTTTTATTTATGAAACATAACCACATACAAACACAAATATTCTTACCATATAATCATTCCATTCTTGTTATATAATCAATAGCTCACAATATCATCACATAGTTGTATATTCAACATCATGATCATTTTTTTAGAACATCTGCATTACTTCAGAAAAAGAAATAAAAAGAAAAAAGAAAAACTCACGCATACCATACCCCTTACCCATCCCTCTCAATGATCACTAGTAGAAATTGAATTTTTAAAAAATTTATTTATGTAACATAACCACATACAAACATAAACATTCTTACCATATGATCATTCCATTCTTGTTATATAATCAATAACTCACAATACCATCACATAGTTGTATATTCATCATCATGATCATTTCTTAGAACATTTGTATCAATTCAGAAAAAATAAAAAGAAAACAGAAAAAAATTCACACATACCATACGCCTTACCCCTCCCTTTCATTGATCTCTAGCATTTCAATCTAAGAAACTGAATTAAAAAAAATATTTTTATTGCGATATCTTCCTATATCATACACCAAAGTATACAATATTTAACAATATCGTCATAGTTGTGTATTCATCACCATGATCATTTTTAGAACATTTGCATCCCTCCAGAAAAAGAAATAAAAAGAAAAAACAAAAACTCCATACATCCCATACCCCTTACCCTCTCTCTCACTGACCACTAGTATTGTAATCTACCTAATTAAGAAACTGAATTTTAAATTTTATTTAATTACTTTAAATTTAAGATCCACATGTGGCTACTGGCTACTGTATTAGGCAGTGCAGTCTAGAAAAAGTACAGTTCTATAGCTATGCCAGGATTGGTCCAAACCAATTCCCCCTTTTCTCGTAGAGTCTATTTCACTTTATAGCCAGAATTCTCAAGGAGAATGAGGTGAGGGAGAACTTGCAGATGATATAACAAAAACAGTCCTGTCCAACAAAGGCTTTCTTTGCGGGGCTATAGGACTATCACTATATATTAACTCTGACTGTCAAAGCATGTCTCCTTACCTGGAGTAATGTATGACCTGCATGCTTCTGATATATTGCTTCTGCTCTGTCCAAGGAAGTGATGTGCACAGGAAGGAATCTGGAAGCCAGAACTGTAAACCAAGCTGAATGATTTCCCTTAAGAAAGGAAAAAAAGAAATTACTTAACACAATGTTAAACTTGCCAAACCAGCACATTACCTGTTACAATCAGTGACAAAAAAATCAAGCTACGTTTTTAAGTAATTGCAGTTGTGGTCAAGCTATATTGTCTAATAAAGAAGGCATAATAATGAAGGAGTGCATTTCAACAATCATAGGACATTACGACTGCTTCTACAGATTTGTTTATACCATTAAAAACTCCACAATACATCCATTATTAAAAACAAAAAGGAAATACTGTCCTCTTTACCTGTCACTGTTTAAATATTAATGTTCTGTGGGCTCTAATGAAATGTATAAGGGTTCTAAGTGTCTAAGGCTAAATTTTCAATAAATTATGAACACAAAACCCAAGAAATGTGCTATAGTAATGGTCTGTGAGTTGTATTCAGTGTTGTACATTAATGTTTCATTTTCCTTTTATCCCTTCACTCTGGCAAAATAAGGAACAATTCAACAAATATTCCCAGATCCCCAAAATGAAACTATGCAAGTGAATGCCAAACCAAAAAATCACATAGATAAAAGCATACATATTATGGGATATAAAGAATTCTTGAATGTATTCAATGCATGTCAACCCTGTACCTAAACGACTGACTTATGATTTCCAAATGAAACACCACCACAGGAAAGGGGCAGTATCGTGTCTTAAATGCCAAGCTGTATGGGGTACTCAACATTCACTGATAATAGTTTTGACAGTTAGTTCTTTGTGTGTGTAGGCCCATTTCTCCTCCACCAAGTTCTTATTATGGGAAATTCCAAACATATAAAAACAAGAATAAAATATCAATTTCCACATAGTCATCACCTTATTAACATTTTGTCAATTCTGTTCATATATCTGACCTTCCTCTCCTACTTTTCTCCCTGAAATATTTCTAGCAAATCTCAGTACTCAGACTTTTTTTTTAATGGTATGGATTTTTCTTACCTGCAGAAAATCTAAGCGGCCTATAGCACCCAGAAAAAGGACACTTTCTGGTTTAAGCACAAAAGTTCTTGGAACAATGGACTGTGTTGGCAAAACTATATTTACTTCTTTTTCTGTTAGAAGATTTAAAATCTGTAAAGCAAATGGTAGAGTGTTTCAGAGAATTACTTTTACTGAAGATAAAATACTTTGTGATTTATCTGCAAAGTGTTGAAGGTTAACATTCCAGAATTCACAATAAACCAAAGTAATGTCAGAATTTGCTGCACATAAAATTTACATACATTCTTTCTGTCTAAATCAATCTCAATTTACTGGTGGTTCTATTTTTCTTTTACAACTTAAACTTGAGTAATGGCAAAATAATTTTATAGGAGTATGAACTTTTTCTATGTTAGCAGCATCTGCTAAATGTCAAAACTGGTGTGAATTTGAAAATATTGCTACTTTAATTCCAAGAAAATAAACTCTTTTTCCCA
Source organism: Tamandua tetradactyla (assembly GCF_023851605.1). Classification (NCBI taxonomy): domain Eukaryota; kingdom Metazoa; phylum Chordata; class Mammalia; order Pilosa; family Myrmecophagidae; genus Tamandua; species Tamandua tetradactyla. Next base: position 57,598,418 of record NC_135345.1, read on the forward strand.
TCAAGGCTTCCAACTGAGCAGTGCTTGTTAGTTTAAAGTAAGGGAACTACCTTATGTTCTAGTAGCAATTATGTGTGTGTTGATGCAAAATGGTCACTCCATTCTAGAAGCAGGTAAAGAGCTTGAAGAATCCCTTTTCAAATTCTGGTTTTTAATTTCCTTAACTTCCTGAAACATTCAGCAAAAAATGAGAGAAAATTGTGAATTCTCTGACTTCAGGAAAACCAGAAAGTATAAGATTCTGTTTAGATTTAAGGAATCAAAATCTGATTAAAAAAAATAGAGAAGGTAAAAAGAATGGATAAACTTGTGAAATTGATTCTTAAGAAAAACAGAAAAGAAATAAAAATGTAAGTTATACCTGGAGAGGGTCACAAGAAAATATCTTACAAGGGAGATGGAAATAGTTTTCTTCAGCATTTGTGTTTAGGAAGATGAAATAAAGGGAGGTGCAAGGGTAGTTCAGTGGTAGAATTCTCACCTGCCATGCAGAACACCTGGGCTTGATTCCAGGGCCATGCATTTTCCCAAACAAACAAATGAACCAACAAAGGCAAATAAACTAACAAAAAATTCAATAAACGGTACTGCAATAATAGGATACTCACATGGAAAAAAAAATGAAATGCTACCCTGTCCATAGAGCATACACACACACACACAAAGAAAAAGAAAAAAAGAAAAAGCACAATAAAATTCCTTTCAGTAAGGAAAAATTTTTAACCTTTTTAAAGCAGAGAGCCTATTATTTCTATTTCACAACAAAATTTTTTAGTTCAGTTTGGGTAACACTGGTTTAAGGCATCAAATGAATCTATCTGTAAAATTGGCATGGATGGAAACTACTAGTGTTGTAAGACCTTTCACATTTAAAAACTTGAGGATCTCATTTTGCTGGCTGGAATATTTTGCAAATTTTTGCCTTTCTGATACAACTGCTTCACAATAAGGTATAAATGACTAACATAACTGCTATCCTAGACCCAACTGGCTCTGAAAGGTAAGAATTAGTTGATGAAGTTGAAGTGACAGAACAGAACACTATTAGAAAGCAGCATTGTTATGGTGACATTATTGATTACTAAGGAATCAAAAACTGGGCACAATTACTTTAGGAGGGTAGAAAAAAGTTAAATGATCAACGTGATTCTTTGACACAGGATACTGGCTAGAATACAATTCTGAGAGTGAAATTATAAGTGATCCTGATGAGGCAAAGGAAGGAAAAATACTTAAGAACTTGGTGTTCTATCACAGGGTGTGCTGGTTTGAAAGGAAGTACGCCCCCTAAGAAAAGCCATGTTTTAATATAAATCCCATTTCATAAAGGTAGAATAATCCCTACTCAATACTGTATATTTGAAACTGTAATGAGATCATCTCCCGGGTTGATGTGATTTAGTCAAGAGTGGTTGTTAAACTGGATTAAGGGACGACATGTCTCCACCCATTTGGATGGGTCTTGATTGGTTTATTGGAGTCCTACAAAAGAGGAAACATTTTGGAGAGAGAGATTCAGGGAGAGCAACACTATGAAGCTGAGAGTCCACCAGCCAGTGATCTTCGGAGATGAAGAAGGAAGATGCCTCCCGGGGAGCTTCATGAAACAGGAAGCCAGGAGAGAAAGCTAGAAGATGACGCTGTATTTGCCATGTGCCCTTCCAGATGCGAGAGAAACCCTGAGTGTGTTTGCCATGTGCCTTCTCATTTGAGAGAGAAACACTGAACTTCATCAGCCTTCTTGAACCAAGGTATCTTTCCCTGGATGCCTTTGATTGGACATTTCTATAGACTTGTTTTAATTGGGACATTTTCTCAGCCTTAGAACTGTAAACCAGCAACTTATTAAATTCCCCTTGTTAAAAGCCATTTCATTTCTGGTATATTGCATTCCGGCAGCTAGCAAACTAGAACACAGGGAGATACAGACATAATTAAGTGAATTAGAAACTGGTCAGTAACCAGATTCAAAGGATACTGATTAACAGATCTGTTGCAAGAAACAAGCTTGAATCAATCAACAACTTGGATGAAAATCAAAACTGCAAATGAAAATAAAATTTGCAAGATCGAAAGCTGCCATGAGATCCTACAATTGGATTCAAATGATGTATAAAGGCAGGACAGGTAGAGTTAACCCTATTCCAAACTAAACTCATCTGAGGGCACTGATGCAAAAATTCAGTTCTGAGTATCATACTTTAAGAAAAACAAAAGAAATAAAACATTCTGAAAGGCAGCATGGGATGATGAATAAATGGTTGTGGCCCTATCTCTCAAAGAGAATAGCTGTAGGAAAGGAAGACAAATTACCTGGATTATGTCAGCATGCGTGTTCAATGTTCATCAGATGAACAAATGAAAGAGAAGAAAAGGGTAAGGATAGAAGGACAATGAGAGAGGACATTGACCTTTAAAATAATCAAGGTCTTGTAAGGAAATTACATTGGCATTACATTGGTTTCATAGAACTTCAAGAATGGGTCTAACATACAGGGAAACTCTTCAGCTGAACACAAAGAGAATCAAAGACTAAATGGGTTACCTGGGGAGGTAAAGTGATACTGCTTTAGCTGATGGGTGAGTCACTCTTAAGTTCAAGCTGGATGACCTTTTCATGTATGTGTTATAAAGGGAATTCAAGCATGGAATAAGTAGTTGAACTGCAGCAGTAATGTCTGAGATTTCCTTCCAACCTCAAAGGTCTAGGATTCTGTAAATGTCTCTTAACCAACATTAACACCCACAATGATAATGCAAATAGGTTGTCAGCAGTGAAGTCTACCAAATATAATGCAGTACTAGAAGGTATATGGAGTCATCTGTGAATTGCTTCTATGAATGAATCAGAACTGAGTCTAAAATGAAAGTATAGTCCCTTTTCTTGTTTCTGCCAATTAATACAGTACTTACACAATGACAGTTAATATTTCTAAAACAAACCAATACATACACAATTTTCCTTTGTAATTCCAGGAGTATCATAAAACCAGTGGGAATCTTTCACATCTTGTGGGGTCAATTCTACTTTTTTGGTGGATTTTTCTGCAACCAGAACAGGTTCATTTTCCATGTCAACGGCAAGTGAATCAGCATCAAACTCAAAGGCAGCTTCATCCGTCTTTTCTTTTGAGTATAGGAATGTTTTTCCAACTCTTCCTGGAATAAGTTATCAGGTGCTCCTTTAAAACTTTTGACTCCAGACAGTTTTTTGCTTGTTTCAAATAAATTACTAACTACAGCAAATGGAAACAATGCTATCTTTGTAACAAAGCATGAGAGTTACACTGTTGCAATGATCAAGTGTGTGTCTGGCTGGGCACACATGGGGGGTGGGGGAAGGTTGGAAATCAAACTTTTTAATAAAGGAAGGCTGAAAAGGGATACCAAGGAAAGGGGACAGCTCAGTTTTTAAGCTGCTGCATGAAATGAACAGTCTTTACTATCTGTAACGGTCTACCTGGCAGAGGGAATAGCTTGGGGAAAATGCTTCTACCACTGACATTGTCTAGGTGGACAGTTATTGCATGCTTCCTTTCCTGGACTTCTCTAAGTATCACAATCTCCATTTTCACAGATTACTGAACTTCCAAAAAGTAGCCATGCTTTAAAAGGGCTCTAAGTTCTAATGACCAGACAGCTGTATTTCAGGTTGCTCAACAAAGAATTTTGGCATAGAACCATTACGTTTTCCTGTGGAAGATGCTTACCTACTATATAACCATGCTTTTTCAAGATATTAAGTTGACTTTGTTCTTGCTTAGTAAGAGCTTCTTCAGATTCAGCCGCATCTTTTTTAAGCCTCTTGTGCCTTTCAAACATTCTGTAAGGAGTTGGGTTGCAAATAGGAAACCTAAGAAGGTTTAATGTAGTACCTGAAATACCAAAGAATAAGTATGTTTTTATAAACATTGTACCAAAAAAGGGAGTAAAAGGAGGAAAACTATCAGTTTTGAGGAGCTACACTGTGTTCTATCTTAATCAACCCTTGATATGACCCTCTATAAAATTATTTTCATTTTAGAGATGAGGAAACAGTCTCAGAGACTGGATCATAGCCTAGACTAGGATTTGAATTCTAGTTCCTGTAGGCTTAAATTTTTTCCATTTTCACCATGCTACCATTCAGTACAAAAGCACGTCTATGTATAATGCAACTAAAGTGTAAGCAAGATAGGGAAGAAAAACAGTTTACCAAACAAAATTAAACTGATTTCAAAGGAATAAACGGGGCAGCTAGTAACACTAAAGAGTCAACTGTTAAATACAAACATGGTCACAGAAGGAGCCATTTACAGAAACTTCTGTGACAAAGTAGACATTTCTTCTCAACAAAGCCACATATATTGCATTAGTGAATTACTCAAATGTTAAACATGCATAGCATACTTTCTCATGAATAAACTCAAGACGTGGGGAGTAGGATTGCAGAGTGAAAGGAAGTTCATGGAGTAAAAGGAAGCACGACTTTTGGGAGGAACATAAAACTAGAAGGCTATAAGGGAAACGTCCAAGAGGGTAGGACGTTTCCTGGCGTATCGCCATTTCCTAGAACAGCGACTGACACAAAGAAGTGCTCCATAAGTATTTCCACTAGAAAATTAGTAAAAAAATATATAGTATCTCCAAGCACTAAACTGACTCAGAAAAGAGACTAGTGTCCTAAGGAGAGAATTTTAAAAGGAAAGATTCCAGGCACCCCCTGGTGGACATTATACAGAGATGTAATCGGAGCCTCGGGCCACCACCAGACATCCGTCTTCTCAGAGAGCGAAAAAGGCCGAGGCTCTTAAGGCTCACCTGGCCATGGGGAGATGGTAGCTCTGTCGATGGCCTCCGCGCCCTTGGCGGTGCAGTAGTCCGACTCCAGGAGTGTGTTGAAGAGAGTGGACTTGCCGGCGTTGGTGCCGCCGACCAGGTAGACATCGCCGCGGTAGCGCCAAGAGCGCTGAAGCGCGGTGATCAACTCTTCCACCCCGTAACCGGTCTTGGCGCTGATCAGCCGCACGTCCCTGAGCACCGTACGGTGCTGGGACGGCGGATTCCGTTTCTCCGCCAGCTCCCGAGACCCATTTCTGCCCGGGTCCTGTGGCCCCTGGTGGCTAGGGGATGGCCGGAGCCCGGCGCGGACACAGTCATCCCAAAGACGATCGCGGAGCCGACGACGGTAGCCCGGGGTGTCTTGGGGCAGCAGGTCCACCTTGTTCCCCAGCACGATCAGCTGCTTGGGGCCCACCATCGCAGGCAGGTCGGGCAGCAGGGCATCGGGCAGGTCCAGCAGATCTACCATGTAGAGCACCAAGGAGGGCCCGGGTCGCCGCAGTGCGGCGCTCACCAGCTCCAGGTACTGCTCGCGGCTCACCTGCACGCGCAGGGCGCGCTGGTGGTGCACCAGTAGCCAGCAGCGCTGGCACACCGTCCGCGCTAGCCCGCCGTCCTCCTGCGCCGCTGCACTGAGGAACTTCTCGCTGGGCAGGTAGCCAGGCACGCTGGGATCCTGGCAATGTAACTCCGCTCCACAGCCCGAGCAGCTCACGCCGCTGGACGGCACCGCCGGGTCTGGATGCCCCATTATCTGGTGCTCCCGACATCTGGCCCGTACCTTCTGCAGCTGCCGCTGCTCCCGCCGCCGTTGCCTCTGCCGCTCCTCCTCCTCCTGCCGCTGCCGTAGCTCCTCCAGCAGCTCTTCGGAGGTCGGTGCGGGCTTTGACTCCAGGATGTACTCGGGGAACAGAAAACGCTCCTCCAAGTCGGGACTTCCACCATAGTCCCGAGTCGCCGTCGGGCCACGAGGAAACTCACGTCCCAGGTTGGAGAAGTGCTGGAAGAAGGAAGCGGCCGTACATCCCCTCCCGAGAAGGGGCTCCGGGAGGCCATGGCGCACTACCACGGGAGCCGATCCCCACAGTAAAGGCCACAGAACTCGGCGCGTTAGAAACGCGGGCAGCATGAGGAACACCGCCCTCCGGCAAAGAGGCGGAGACACGTGCGCACACGCGCACTGGGGCCGGGAGACGAGCTCCTGCTGGTGCCTGGGAGTGGTCACTTGTCACCTGCCTCATCCGGTTCTTCTTTCCACGTCTCATCCCGTGAATTCTCGCGATTGGAGCGCTCTGCTGCAATTGCACCAAGGCCCTAAATAGAAACCTAGACCGGCAGAAGATGATAATGAGCGCTTTGGTTTGTTCATTAAGCTTCTTCAGTGCGCCTCCGCCGGCAAGCCCCTTTCTCCCCTTAGTAAATCACATTTTTGAAAAGCTTAGTGATTTTTGGATTTCAGGAGTGCAAAAAAATAGAAGTGCGGACTCACGGGTCACAATTAAAATCTTTTATTAATAAATCTTTTTGGTTTTTTTGCAGGAGCAAAAAAATGTAACAACAGTGAAAAAACAAAAATCTTCCCAGATATCTTTTGCTGACCGGATCCGACAGGCAAACTACAGTCAGAACTAGCAATCAGCCACGGCGCCATCGGTTTACAATTTGCGCATGCGCAAATTTAACCCCGGACAACCTTACGCTACTATTTGCGCAGACTCAATCCTACAGTTGACTTCTCGTGGGAGGGTTTTAGGTGTAAAACGCAGAGTATTCTGGGAACGTCCCAGACGGAAGTCGTATGGTTTGTGTCTCTGGTTTGCTGCTGCTGCGCTGCATTCTCTCTCAGATTTCTAGAGTTAAGAGCTCGGGAACCGGTTGCCAAAATGTATGACGCGGATGAGGGTAGGTGACCACTCAAAATACGCTTCACGGTGACCCATTTAGGGAGGGAAATTTGGGGAATTGGGTGGATAGAGGATTTGCGGCCTCCCCTCGCCCACTGCACGAGTGGTTTCAGTCATGCTTCCCTACCCCCGCAGGCCGGGAGCGAAGAACATACTGCGTGGGATGGAAGATGCGGGGAAATAGCGTTGATGGTCTCCATACAGTTGGCTCTTATATTTCCCCTATCTCTATTATCTGTGCTGTTAATTCTGATGTCTCCTTACCGTATTGCAAAAGCGTACGGAATCGTTAAGACAAGTTCGTTGTTTTAACGAGGTCTGAAGCAAAGGGCCCCCTTTTTTATTTTTTGGGTTCACAGTTGTCCTGTTTATTGCGTAGTTCAAATTTTGAGCATCGGTTTTGTGCCAGGCATTGAGCTAGGCCCTGAAAATACACCGGAGACAAAGAATGCAGCAGGGGAAGAGATTGCATCTAGTTTGGCCTACCTTCATGTTTTCTTAAGTCTAAATTGTCTTCAAAAAATTACTTTTAAACTTTCTTCTCCCACAAGATGACACAGTTCTAAGATGGTTCAATATATCTTATTTTCTTTTCACTTATATATTTCTTAGTGTATCTTCATGTTGTGTTTTTAAACCTTCCTCTTCCGTTTCTACAGCTGCTATTTCATACTTCATTCTCTTCGAATTTACCATCCCATGGCCACCCCTCACTCTTTTTTCGTTCCTTTAGCTACTTCTCGGAGAAAATAGAAGCAAAAGCTTAAAATACTGCTCTGACTTCTCTGTCTCATTACATCTTTTATCTAGAAATTTATTAGCATTACATTCCTTTATTCTCTTAATTCCTGTTTCAGTGGGAATAAATTTTTAAAGAAGTTTTTTATCTTATTTTTAAGTAGGTAATATATTTTATGGCTCGCAAGTCAGAAAATACAAAAATGTTGAATGTCAGGATTCATTCTTGTTTATCATGTGTCCACAATAGATTAACAAATGTTCTTAGATTCTTATCGCTTTCCAGTGTATCTTATACATATCCAAGCAAAAATAAATGGGATTCTGTATTTTTCTCCCTTTTACAGGCAAAAAGTAGCACTCACACTTTTCTGTACTTTTTTGTTTGCTTGCTTAATACAGCTAGGAGATTTAAATATCAATAGATAGAAAGCTTTCTCCTTTTATTTTTCTCTACAGCAGCTTACTTTGTGTGGATGTACCATAACTCAAGTCTTTTGCTGATGGGCAGTCCTTTTCTAGTTCAAAGATGTTGTAATGAATAATCTTGTACTTATGTCATTTGTATGTCTGTAGTCTGTAAGGTAACGTATGTCTGTAAGATAAACTCCTACATGTGAAATTGATGTATCAAATGATACATATATTTAACATTTTGATAGATGGTGCCAAATGACCGCCATACCTGAGTACTCCCATCTGCCTCCCCAAAATTCTAGAAGTGGTACTGCAATAACGAGGTAGTCACATGGAAAAAAAATGAAATGTGACCCCCACTACACAGCATACAAAAAAAAAAAAGACGAACATAGTGGTTGTACTAATTTAGTTTCCCAGTGGCAATTTAACTTTTTTAAAAAAAATTAAGCTTATCCTGTCAAGTCTTTGCTCTGGCATCAAGTCTACATTCCATTCCTTTGAAATATTTATTAGATATCCCTTCATCAGTTTTCAGGAATTTCTTTTCACTAGCTTCTTTTTATGAGAAAATATCAGAGCTTTCTCATCCTCAGGAAACCGTTTAAGCCCTCTTTCCATCATTTCCTTTTTCTTCCAAAATTTTGCCTTTCTCCTTCCATTCATAGCTAAGCTTCTAGAAGGAATAGGCTATACATGTTGCTTCTAATTCACGTGGTTCATTTTCTCCTCAACCCTTTGCAGTCGGATTCTGCTCATGCCACTATATTAAAACAGCTCTTAATAGGATAAACAGTGACTTGTCAGTTGATAAATTAGATGAACATTTAAAAAAATATATTTTTACAGTAAAAGCTTAACATACAAATATATATTCTTTGACATAAAAACATACCATACATGGTGTACAATCAATGGCTCATAATATCATCTCACAGTTGTATGTATGTTCATCACCATGATCATTTTTTGAACATCTGCATCACCCCAGCAAAAGAAATGAAAAGAAAAAAGATAACACTCAAACATCCCTCACCCCCCTCTCATTGACCACTAGTGTTACCATCTACCCAATTTATTTTACCCTTTGTCCCCCCCATTATTTATTTATTTATTTTTAATCCATATTTTTTACTCATCTATCCATACCCTGGATATGAGGAGCATCAGACACAAGGTTCTCACAATCACACAGTCACATTATAAATGTTATGTGAACATTTTTAAAACTTCATCTTGAACACTGTGGCATTTGGCATAGTTGTTGACTTTGTCCTGGAAACTCACTCCTCCTTTTGCCATGTCACTTTCGCTTGATTCTTCTTACCTTGCAGACTTTTCTTTTCATTCTCTTCTGTTCACATTCATAGCCACTCTTTCTCCTTGAGGGTTCTGTCTGTTAAGTATGTCAAATCTGGTCATTTCTCTCCTATCCACTCTGTCACAGTTGTGGTTCAGACCACTACCGTCACTTGCCTAGATCACTTCCCCAGACTGGTTTCTCTACCTCCAGTCTTACATCTCCTATCCACTTTCCACATTGTGGCCATAATGGCATAATATCCTTTCCAAAATGAAAGCCTGATAATGCCACACCCCTGCTAGTTTGGTTCCTCAGAACTCTTGATAATGACCAACCCTCCTTACCACTTCCAACTTCCAGTTCAGTGATTTAGCTACATTAACCTTCTTTCATTCCTTGGGTGTGCTACACTCTCCTTTTTTTTTTTTTTTTTTTTGTACGCACATTCATTACAACTTTATTTGTGCTAGCTAAAAATCTCAGCAACAAAAAACAGACACATTGTGAACTTTAGATACTGCAGATGTATACCATAACTTAGATAAATCTCAAAAGCAGCATTCTAAGTGAAAGAAGCCACTTGAAAAGACTACATACTATGTGATTCTATTTATTTGAAATTCTAGAAATACAATTGTAGTGATGGAAGGCAGTAGCAGGAGAGATCATTTTGGACTGATGAAAATGTTCCGTATGATCGTGATGGTGGTTACACACTATACGTTTGTTAAAACTTGCCCATTTGCATACTTAAAGTTGATGAATTTTATTTTATGCAAACTATACTGAATAAAGCCTATTTATGGAAAGAAAAAATAAGGAACGCTTTCCCCCGAAAAAAGCAGAAAAGAGGGCGAATAAGACCTAAGGGTTTCTCAGTTTTAGGCCTTTTCCAGGGGCTTCACTGTCTTTTAATTGTGGAGTCTTTTGTACAAGTTGTTTTCCTCTAGTTAGACTACTTCTTTCTTCCACCCCTCCCACCCACATCCCGTCTTTGCCTGATTTACTCCTTTTCATTAAGTCTGTGCTCACCTTACCTTTTGGGAAGTCTTCCCTGCCCTCTGCAGGTCCTGTTGAGAGTATCTATATCATATTGTTTTGCTTAATTGGCTTAATCTTGTCTCTGTCTCTCCAGTAGGCAATACTCTCCCTAAGAATAGTGCTGTCTTTGTATTGATAAGCTAGCCAGTACCTCTGTCCAGTGCTTGGGACATAGGAGACACTCACACTCAATAAATATTGAATGAATGAATGAATGGATAAATCAGTCTCTTTCATGCCTTCATTTTCCTTCACATAACTCTCAAACAGCAATGTTCCCTAATATCTTGCCTTCATTCTTCCGTTCTGTATGTGACTCCTTAATCTGCCACCCATTTGTTACTGATTCCTAAGTCTTTGTAATTTAGGCCCCTCATTAGCACTTAATGTTCATATATAGTTGCCTGCTGGGAGTTTTTTTTTCATTGTAAAGACTGTATTTGAACAATAGATTATATTAAAACTTTAAATTTAAGGCAAACAAGGGAAAATCTGCAGATAGAGATATCAGCATTTATTGTATCTTTTAGAAGCTTTTAAAGAGATAAATGATCCTCAAGCAGCATTTCCTCTCCCTTTTTCACCCCTTCCTCTTTGCTTCTCCTTTATGACTGTGAATTCAACCTCTAAGCTGCTATCAAAGCTGGAAATTACTGACCCATCTTAAATGCCTTTGTCTTCCTTTCCCCTCCCTTCCATGTATAGGGGTTAGTGATTCCAGTCCATTCAAAAAGTATTTATTAAACAATTTCTTTTGGATAGGCATCAATTTTTGAATCCACAATTCTACAGACTATATTTGTAGATCAGACTATAAATATAAAAATACAGGATATTTATTCTTTCACATAATGTGAGAATAATAGTAGAGGACCAGTGCATATTGATTTAACAAATGCCCTCTTGCTCTAGTTACTATTGCTGCATAACTGCCCCATAATTTAGTTGCTTAAAAAATCATTTTATTATGCTCATGGGTTCTATGAGTCAGGAATTTGATCAGGGAATGGCAGGAATGACTTACCTCTGTTCCACAGTGTCTGTGGTTCAACTGGGAACACTTGAAGCTGGGGATTGACTCTACGTTCGGAGCTGAATGACCTGGCATGTTTATTCCCATGTTTGTCACCTAGTTTAGGAGGACTCAAGGATTAGGATTGCTCACTTGTGTATCTGCAAGTGGCTTCTCCATTTAGTTAGGGCTTCCGCACATTATGGCAGCCTCAGAGAAGTAGGACTTCATAATGGCAGCTCAGGGTTCCAGAAGCAAGTTTTCCAGCAAACACAGTAGAAACTATGTTGCCTTTTTTTTTTTAGCCTAAATTCCCAGGTCATTTCTGCCTCATTTTTTTTTCTAACTTTTTTATTAAATTAACAAACAAAACATTAAGATATCATTCCATTCTACATATAAATCAGTAATTCTTAGTATCATCACTTAGTTGCATATTCATCATTTCTTAGAACATTTGCATCGATTTAGAAAAAGAAATAAAAAGACAACAAAAAGAAATAAAACGATAATAGAGAAAAAAAAGATTATACATACCATACCCCTTACCCCTCGCTTTCATTTACCACTAGCATTTCAAACTAAATTTATTTTAGCATTTGTTTCCCCTATTATTTATTTTTATTCCATATGTTCTACTCGTTTGTTGACAAAGTTGATAAAAGGAGCATCAGACACAAGGTTTTCACAATCACACAGTTGTATTGTGAAAGCTGTATCATTATTCAATCATCCTCAAGAAACATGGCTACTGGAACACAGCTCTACATTTTCAGGCAGTTCCCTCCAGCCTCTCCATGATGATATCTACTTAATGCATAAGAATAACCTCCAGGATAACCTCTTGACTGTTTGGAATCTCTCAGCCATTGACACTTTGTCTCATTTCACTCTTCCCCCTTTCGCAGACCCCTCTCTCTTAATGGTAGAGATGCCAAACTCCTGTTACAGAGGAGAATGTAAGATGGGAGATAAGGTTGTGGCCATCTTTGGAAAGTACAGTCTGTTACCCCAGTTCATGTTTGAAATGTTACTGTAGAAGATCTTCATTCTTCTGGGTGTTGCTCAGCTATTGGAACCCTTGTCTGGCTCTACCTTCTTATTCCCATCTCTGACTAAGGTTGCTGAGGAACTTATTGATAAGAGAACGTTGAGCTTGCTCCCAATTATCGTCATGGTTAGCTATAAATGAAAATTATATGAACTTTATGGACAAAGTGGAAACTTATCAATTGAAGCAGTTTATCGTGAATTTTTATAATAAAACTTCTCTGTAAATAGGAGAGTACTCGTGATAAAGATACACATGATTTCATTAACATAATTGAAATTTTAGAAAAGTGGAATAGAAGGATTACTTTTTCTTTATGGAGAACAAATATGTTTCTGTTACTTCAAATCATGGAAACAAGATGTTAACTAATGGTATTTTATTGCAGATGAATATAGTATTTTTGTTTTGCAGATATGCAGTACGATGAGGATGATGATGAAATTACCCCAGATTTGTGGCAGGAAGCTTGTTGGATTGTAATTAGGTAACTTTTTTTTTTTACATACGAATAAGTATACTGGCGTGATAGGGTGTGGAATCTTTATCATCTAGGCAGATTACTCAGATGGTTAAAAACCTTTATAGTTTTTAACTATGAGCAAACAGATAACCCAAGAAAGCATTGTCATTTTAACAGTAAAAAACAAATTCTTGTTTTGCATGAAGTTACATTTGATAATAAAACTATTAAAAATCTTATAAAACTATGAAATCTTAGCCAGCCTTAACCACAACCAATAAATGTATAATTAGGTAACTTTTAAAACCAAACTGAATAGCTTTAAAAGGCTCTATAAAATATACAGCGATTTCTTGGTTGTTCTTTTCTTGAAAATCAGATGTTCTATGTGAATATACTACATAAAAAGTGTTTCTCATTTTATTAATTTATATTAAAAGTATTTCAGAAAAGTTACACCAATAATTGATGTATACCTTCTACCTGGATTCCCTAAATGTTAAAGTTTTACTACATTTCCTATTATGCTTACGGCTTCTACTGAAGGAAATTACCCCAGCCATTCTTTAGGTTGTGCTGTTTTCAAGGATGACTGTATGCTGTACTCAATACTGCAGACCTTAACTTCTATGACCATATTATTGGTGGTCATGGTTGATTAGATCAGCGATGGTACCTTGACTCAAAGCCAGCCAGTATGTAGGCCTGTGAGGTGACCTGGTATTGTCAAAACAAGAGGGTGGTAATTAGCCGGGCAGTGCATATTGACTCAGAAAACAGAAGAGTCACCCTACTAGGGAGAGCAGAAGCTAAGAAAGTCTGACAAATACAAGATACATGGGTCATAAGGTGGAGGAGCTGAAATATGGAAGTGTGGATGTAATTGACAATTCCTACTGTTGAGGGATGATAAAATAATCTAGCAGTGAGGGTTGTGTTAGCCCTTAGGGCTCTTTCATTCTCTAGAAAACTAAGCTATACAGCTGTTACTGTGTAGTGGTGATGAGTGATCCATTTGATTTCTTTTGTAGTTAAATCTTGTGTTTTTATTATATATCCCCTTTCCCATTCCTTCCTTGAGTTTCTATTCCTTGTATAAACAATAAAACTTCCTTGAAATGAAAGCCCATCTCTTTGTAGAGCTTCAGTGTGTGATTTTTGTCCCTATTACTCTTAGCATTGATATCTCACTCAGACTATATATATTTTAAAAAATTTACAAGAAACAAACATTCCCAACACATACACTCAACAATTCACAGTATCATCACATAGTTGCATATTCATCATCATGATCATTTCCCAGAACATTAGCATCAATTCAGAAAAAGAAAAAGACAACAGAAAAATATAACAAACAGAAAAAAAAAATTTTACAGGCCATACCGCTTACTGATCCCTTTCATTGATCACTAGCATTTCAAACTAAATATTTTAACATTTGTTCCCCCTATTATTTATACATACCATACCCCTTACCCCTCACTTTCATTTACCACTAGCATTTCAAACTAAATTTATTTTAACATTTGTTCCCCCCTATTATTTATTTTTATTCCATATGTTCCTCTCATCTGTTGACAAGGTAGATAAAAGGACCATCAGACACAAGGTTTTCACAATCACACAGTCACATTGTGAAAGCTATATCATTATACAATCATCATCAAGAATCCTGGCTGCTGGAACACAGCTCTACATATTCAGGCAGTTCCCTCCAGCCTCTCCATTACATCTTGGATAACAAGGTGATATCTACTTAATGCATAAGAATAACCTCCAGGATAACCTCTCGACTCTGTTTGAAATCTCTCAGCCATTGACACTTTGTCTCATTTCACTCTTCCCCCTTTTGGTCAAGAAGGTTTTCTCAATCCCTTGATGCTGGGTCTCAGCTCATTCTAGAGTTTTTCTCAATCCCTTGATGCCGAATCTCAGCTCATTCTGGGATTTCTGTCTCACGCTGCCAGGAAGATCCACACCCCTGATAGTCATGTCCCAAGTAGACAGGGGGAGGATGGTGAGTTTGCTTGCTGTGTTGGCTGGAGAGAGAGGCCACATCTGAGCAACAAAAGAGGAATGCCAAGCTGCTTAGGCTGTGCTACCTTGTGTTCATCATTTAAGCACCAGCCAATTAAGTCAAATGTCACACTTGCAGCAGACACGCCTCCTAGCTGACTGCAGATGTAATTGGCAACAGATGAGGTTCACGTACCATTGGCTTATGTCCGCAGCAACAAGATTAGGTATGCTCACCTGGCCAAGTTGACAGCTGAATCTAACTAACACAGGGAGGTTGTGTGAAATTTGTCTGTAAAGGGCCTTTATATATCGGGGCTCCTTATGGTTCTCATGTCATTTTTATTATTAATAAATTTATTTTTTATCTATGATACATAACCACATACAAGCACAAACATTCTTATCATATGATCATTCCGTTCTTGTTATATAATCAATAATTCACACTGTCATCACATAGTTGTATATCATCATCATGATCATTTCCCAGAACATCTGCATCAATTTAGAAAAAGCAATAAAAAGAAAACAAAAAAATTCATACATACCGTACCCTTTACCCTCCCCTTCACCGATCACCAGCATTTCAATCAACTAGATTTAGTTTAGCATTTGTTCCCCCTATTATTTATTTGTTTTTAATCTATATGTTTTACTTGTCTATCAGTAAGGTAGACCAAAGCATCAGACACAAGGCTCTCACAACTACACAGTCACACTGCGACAGCCACATCATCATACAGTTATCTTCAAGAAACATGGCTATTGGAGTACAGCTCCACATTTTCAGGCAGTTCCCTCCAGCTTCTCCATTACACCTTAACTAAACAGGTGATAATATTTGATGCGTAAGAATAACCTCCAGGATAACCTCTTGACTCTGTTTGGAATCTCTCAGCCATTGACACTTTATTTTGTCTCATTTTTCTCTTCCCCCTTTGGTCGAGAAGGTTTTCTCAATCCCTTGATACTGTGTTTTAGCTCATTCTAGGATTTCTGTCCCACGTTGCCAGGAAGGTCCACATCCCTGAGAGTCATGTCCCACGTAGAGAGGGGGAGGGCAGTGAGCTTGCTTGCTGTGTCGGCTGAGAGAGCAAGGCCACATCTGAGCAACAGAAGAGGTTCTCTGGGGTTGACTCTTAGACCTGATTATAAGTAGGCTTAGCCTACTTATATGAACAGACCCCAAGATTGGAGGCTCAGCCTATTGCTTTGACTGTCCCCACTGCCTGTGAGAATATTAAGATTTCTCTACTTGGGGAAGTTGAATTTTCCCCCTTTCTTCCCCCAGGGGACTCTGCAAATACTTCCCTATTCACTGTTCAAATTGCTCTGGGATTTATCTGGGCATCGCTCTGGACAAACCTACAAAATCTCATGCCCTATGCAAGGTTCCAAGTACTATGGTGTTCAATTAAACTGCTCACATAAGTTATATTAGGAAATCTCATGTCATATTTTAATAAATTTTACAAATAAATCTCGTTTCCCCAAACTTTACAATGAGCTCTATGTAGAAAATATATACTCCTGGTCTCACCTCTCGTTGGGATACTTCTTAGCATTTTGTTCAGTGATTGGCATATAGTTAGTTGGTTTTTAGTGACTATTTGATAAACTTAATTTTAATTAAAGTGGAAAATTAGCATATTGGTTTAGTTTGCTAAAGCTTCCGGAATGCAACATATTAGAACTGGTCAATTTTTATAAAGGGGATTTATTATAAGTTTACAGATGCCTTAATTGGATGCCCAACTTAGGCATTCAAGGAAAGATACCTTGATTCTGAAGAAAAGGCTGGATGGCATCTGGGATTTCTCTGTCAACTGACAAGGCATGTGGTCCTTTGCCCCCTAGTTGAGTTGCTTTCAGCTAGCTTGAAAGGCCTATGGCTGGCATTTCCAAATATCCATGTCTGTGTTGGCTCTGAACTGTCTCACTCTCCATGACCCCTTTTAAGGACTCTAGTAAACTAAAACCCACCTTGAATGGGTGGAGTCATATCTCCATATAATCAAAAGGCCCCACCCACAATTGGATGTGTAACTGCTCCATGAAAGTAGCCTCTAATTGAAAGGTCACACCCAAAATTGAGTGTGTCAAGTTTCCAGGTAAACAGCCCAGTCAAGAGGTCCCACTCTACAATATTGAATCAGGATGAAAAGAACATGGCTGTCCACACAAGATTGGGTTTAGGATGGAAGTATGGCTTTTCTGGGGGTGCATAACAGTTTAAAACCGGCACACATATAGAAAGCTTTAGTGCGTTGTAACTGATTATCAACTGAAAATATTTTTCCAGTTCCTATTTTGATGAGAAAGGCTTGGTCAGACAACAGTTGGATTCTTTTGATGAGTTTATTCAGATGTCTGTTCAAAGAATTGTAGAAGATGCTCCACCTATAGACCTCCAAGCTGAAGCTCAGCATGCTAGTGGAGAAGTTGAAGAACCGGTAAGATGGTTGTTCTAATAAAGTAACGGGCAAAAGAGGAGTACTGATTTAAAATTTTGGTCCTACCCCTCTCACCTGGCTTAAAGGTTAAGAAAAGGTCAATAGGTGATTTTTACAATGTATTTATATCATCTTCAAGATCAGCTCCTAGTTTATTTATCCTAATGGAGAGATGCATGTTTTGCAAGTAATCCAGAATGCTAAATATTTTATAGTTGGACAGAGAGGACTCAGACATGTGTTGAACAAGTAAGATGAACCAAACAGAAATAGAGTGTTTCAGATAATCCCATTTTTTTTTAGAATGAAGAAATTATAAAATAAAAAGTATTTGATGGACTCTTTCTATTTGTTACATGGAATACATTATTATAACACTATAAGAGATAGTATAGAGGTTTTCTTTACTATTATTCACCCAAACATATCAGTTATTTTCATTTTTTTCAGTTCCTTATAGTCTTTACACATATGCATATTTTTAGCATTGTTAAAATCAATATAATTTTTAAAAATTTTTATTAATAAAACCAATCAACATACATACACGAACGTTCTTAATGTATGGGCATTCCATACTTGCTGTGCAGTTGATGACTCACAGTATCATCATATAGTTGTATATTCATCACCACGATCATTTATTAGAACATTTACGTCACTCCAGAAAAAGAAATAAAAAGAAAAAAGAAAAAACTCATACATACCATACCTCTTACCCCTCCCTCTCATTGACCACTAGTATTTCCCTCTACCCAATTTAACATTTGCTCCCCCTATTAACAGAATATACTTTTTAAATCTGGTTTTACATGAATGACTGTAAAGAAGTATGTAGTCCAAAATAAATATATACCTGATTTTGGAGGAGGTGGAAAGGTAGCTGTGGGAGCAACCTTAGCCTGTGAGAGAAAAGGAAAGCTGAAACCAGTGATGCAGAGAGCCTCAGGAATAGAGGCAGGGAAAGGTCATTATTCCTAGCCAGTTCGTCTCTCCTCTCTAACTAAGTCCCTTAAAGGCCTCATTTGTTATTCTTGTTCTATTTGGATATGCTGCTCTGAATGCTGGCACTATGTTAAGATCAAAGGTATTTGGCACTTGTGGGATGATGTTTGAAAAGGTGGCATTAAATGCTTGTTTTATCCTTAGGTCAATTTCTCTTCATCGCCTTTGCTTAACAAGAGAGATCACAATACAGCATAGCATTTTCAAAGTGTTAGTACTCTAAGTACTGTGGGAGGAGGAGATATCTACAGCTTGGGTGTCAGGGCATTATGGAAAAGATGGGAGGAAATTAAGATGACCTTGAAGAGAGAGTAGGAATTGGGGTTTACCTTAGTAGAGAAAAAATGTTTACTTTCAGCAAGAAAGTACCTGGTATATTTGCCTTTGGTGGGATGGGAATTGCAACACTCAGCATATAATTTTTGGTTTTATCTGTTTTTAATAGCTGTTAGTGGGAAATAAGGTCGAACCAGATTATAGGAGGCTTTGGATGTCTGATGCCTTAGGAAGTTGTTGAACGATAATAGAATATGCATAAAGCATTATTTTAGAAAGGTTACTTTGGAAATGGTATTTACTTTAAAGTCTTTGAATAAGCCTAGGTTTAAAGTCTTGGCCTAGGATGATGGTGTGAAATTAAGGAATGGAGAGATGTCTTCTATTTGGTTATCACCCCCAGTTCTCTTTGCTCTTTACCTACTCCAGCTCCGGGAAACTTGGGTGTCAATAATTTACCTTTAGTGGACTGCTTAGTCTCATCTTCTTTGAAATTGGTTTAGAGAGAAATTCATTTGTCTTTCTAAAGTTGGTCTCATGGATCTTGTTTTGTTAGGCAACAAATAGATACTTAATTAAAACCTTTTTTTTTAATGCTGTTGAGTGAGTGATAGTAAGCCAGGGCTGGAAATCCTCAGCCCTTTGTATAAGCTGATTAGGATTTTTAGGTAATATTTAATTGAAGAATTAGGTCCCCCTGCCCCAGTGTTCTATTGATTAGATTATTTTATAGTTCTAATTGTCTGAATTAGTTAGCTTTATTTTTCTTTTCTGATAACATTGTACTTCTGGCCCTAATCCAGAACATATGAGATGATATAGCTTGTTGATACAAATCCATTTTAACTGTTTTGTAATAAACTCAGAGCACGTGATTTGTGCATAGTCTTTTTTTCACCTTGCATATTAAAGGTCTTTCTTTTTTCTGCTTTAAGACAGGGATTCAGTACAAAATGTCCTATCTGTGGACTGGATGTTGATTTATAAGTCACCAATATCATTTAAGTGGATTAACTTTGTCAGTTTGTAGCATTTTTTTTTTTACTTAAAGTGTTAATGCCAATTAAATTAGAATCATTAAAATTTAAGGGAGGGTGGGCCACCGTGACTCAGCAGGCAGAGTTCTCACCTACAATACCGGAGACCCGGGTTCGATTTCCTGGTGCTTGCCCCTGTAAAAAAAAGAAATTTAAGGGAAAAATTATTTACCTATTTCATGCTTTTTGTTTAATTTCAGCCAAGATATTTGTTGAAGTTTGAACAAATTTACCTCTCCAAGCCTACCCATTGGGAAAGAGATGGTGCTCCTTCACCAATGATGCCAAATGAAGCCAGATTAAGAAATCTCACGTAAGAAATTATTTTTCTTGTCAAGCAACAAAGTCATATTAAAATAGAACTTGCAGGCGACCATGGTGGTTTAGTGGCAGAGTTCTCACTTGCCATGCCGCAAACCTTGGTCCGATTCCTGGCGCCTGCCCATGCCAAAAAAAAAAAAAAGAAAAAAAAGAATTTGAGACGATATATATATTTTTTTTACCCGTTAAGGGTTTATGTTTTAACTTTTTGAAAATGCTCTTTGCTTTAGCACATACCTGTTACTGCGTAACTTTGATCTACTTATATTTTCAAAGGTACTCAGCACCACTTTATGTTGATATAACAAAAACAGTTATTAAAGAAGGGGAAGAACAACTTCAGACTCAGCATCAGAAAACCTTTATAGGAAAAATTCCGATTATGTTGCGTTCAACTTACTGCCTGTTGAATGGCTTAACAGATCGTGATCTTTGTGAGTTAAATGAATGTCCCTTGGATCCTGGTGGCTATTTCATTATTAATGGATCGGAAAAGGTATATATAACCTTATTTTAAGAAATTACAAAAATAATTAAAATTATTAAAATTCAACATAGGAAGTAAACTTTTATACAGAATAACCTGGAAGTGATAGTTTTATTTTTTAGGAAGTGATTAACTGAACTAATACAAACCATAGCTTCATCTAGTTGCATATAATATGAATTAGAAATTTGGCCAGTTATTTGAGCTTATACATTTCTGCAAAACATTTTTGTTAAACAAAGTTTTTAAAGTTTAAGAGTTAATGTTCAGTGGTGTTTTCAAAGATGGTTGAGATCTGATCCTCCTATATGATCAAATTAAGATATCAGTTATACTTTTTATACTTCAAGGACAGTTAGATTTTATGATTGTAACTTTCTTACTGTCCATATAGGTTCTTATTGCTCAAGAGAAAATGGCAACAAACACAGTTTATGTGTTTGCCAAAAAGGATTCTAAATATGCATACACAGGGGAGTGTCGATCATGTTTGGAGAATTCTTCCCGACCGACCAGTACTATATGGGTTAGCATGTTGGCAAGAGGAGGACAGGTATGGACTGGACTATGATTTTGTTTGGATTTATTATTTTATTTCTGATTTTATGATTTATCATGCTGCATTCTTAGTCAAAAAAGCTTTTCTGGAGCATAATATCAGTGTTAGTATATTAGAGATTGTATTATTGATGACTATTTGTTATTTTCTGTGTAGCAAATTAGCTCAACATTTAGTGGCCCTAAACAGCAACATTTAGCAAATCACAGTTTCTGTGGGTCAGAATTTCAGGCATGGTTTGGCTAGGTCTTTTGGCCCATTAATTCTCAGCAGGCTCCACTCAAGGGGTTTGCCTGGGCTGCTTTATCATTCAAAGCTCACTCACATTATTGTTGGCAGAATTTAGTTCTTCATGGGCTTTTGGACTTAGAGTCAGCCTCTATTCCTTACTGACTTTTGGCTGGAAGCCTCTCTCCGTTCCTTGCCACATAAGCTTCTCCGTAGATGTATAGCAGCTCACAATATGGCAGCTTGTTTCATCAGAACAGGTAAGCAAGAAGTACTGTAGTGGGAGTGGGGGCATGTGGGAGAAGGGGTGAGAGAGAGAACAAACACACTGGTGTTCAGTGTTTTGTTATCTTAATTTTGGGAGTGAGAGCCATCTTTTTTCCCTTACACTTGTTAAAAAAAGTCTGTATATCCAGCCCCTGTTAAAGGGAGAGAATTATACAGCAGTTATAATAGTATGAAGCAGGGATCATTGGGAGCATCCTACAAGCTGCCTACCAAAATCATATTGCTTATCGCAGTAGAATCTTGAGCATTTGCTGTGTGCCAGTTATGTTACTCAGTCCTTTTGCCTACATTGCCTGATTTAATCTTTTTTTCCTTTAAATAATAAAAAAATTTTTTTTAAATACAACAACAAAGAAACGCAAACATTCTTAGCTTTTGATCCCTCCATTCTACATATATAATCAGTAATTCACAATAACATCACATAGTTGCATATTCATCATCATGATCATTTCTTGGAACATTTGCATCTATTCAGAAATAAAAATAAAAAGAAAACAGAAAAAAATCCACACATACCATACCCTTACCCCTCCCTTTCATTGATCACTAGCATTTCCTAGATTACTAGTCTTAATTGGGTTACAAGGTTTAGCCATGAAATGATTGTAATACAGTGCAGAGGTCAAATGTGAACTTCTATATATAATAATTTTGTAGAAACTTGGAGGAAGACAAGATTGCTAGAATGATGTGGTCCAGAAAGGCTTCATAGAGATGGTTGAACTTGACATACTCCTGAAAGATGGTATGGTTTTATGTAAGCAGGGAGAAGTTGGAAGGATGAAGAATTGAGATGAGTACTGTGTGTTTGGAGAATCATTAGAAGATAACTTTGACTGGGCTCGAGGGTATCTGTGGAATAGGGTTGATAGGTACATGATCAGGATGGGTTTGGATTAGTGATTCTTTTTTTTTTAATTAAAAATTTTTATTAATAAAACCAATGAACATACAATATGAACATTCTTTTTTATCACGTAGTTGTATATTCATCATTATGATCATTTCCTTGAACATTTGCATCAATTCAGAAAAAGAAATAAAAAGAAAACAAAAAAATTCATACATACCATACTCTGTACCCCTCCCTTTCATTGATCACTAGCATTTCAATCTACTAAATTTATTTTAACATTTGTTTCCCCTATTATTTATTTTTAATCCATTTGTCTTACTCATCTGTCCATAAGGTAGATAAAAGAAGAATCAGACCCAAGGTTTTCACAATCACACAGTCACATTGTGAAAGCTGTATCATTATACAGTCATATTCAAGATGGATTAGTGTTTCTTAACTAAAGGTTCATATTAGTAGCCTTAACATTCTTCAAAGTATACAAGGCTGCCCTGCCTTCAGATGTGCTGAATCAAATTGGAGGGTGGGGAGAGGATAGACATTTGGAAGATGTCCCTAGGTGATTGTGATGTACATTTTGTGTTAAGAAGCAGTGGTCTGGATCGTGGAGGGCAAAGATGTGAACACAGTATATTAGGGAGAGTACCATGACACTGTTATAGGCAAAGTGAATTAGAGGTAGAGAAAGGAAATCATCCAGGATCTGTTGGTAGTTTTGATATGATGTGAGATGAGGATGAGTCAATTTAGATTTCTTGGTATCCTGAGATTCTGGGAAAATGGTGATAAAATAGAGAAATTCTAACTGACTTTTGGAGAGGGTGCGGTGATTTCAGTTTTAGACTAGATATTTTGGGGGTGGTGGTGCTTGATATGGGCATTATATATGTATATTTAAAAAATATTTTTATTGATGAATGTTCACACACACACACACACACACACACACACACACACACACATTCCATCCATGGTGTACAATCAGTGGCTCACAGTATCATCACATAGTTGTGTGTTCATCACCATGGTAAGTTTTTAGAAATTTGCATTACTCCAGAAAAAGAAATAAAAAGAAAAAACTCATACACACCATACGCCTTACCCCTTCTTTTCATTGACCACTAGTGTTTTCATCTTTTTCATCTACCCAATTTATTTTACACCCCCCCATTATTTATTTTTTATCCATGTGTTTTTACTCATCTGTCCATACCCTGGATAAAAGGAGCATCAGACACAAGGTTTACACAATCACATAGTCATATTGTGAGATTTATATTTTCATACAGTGGTCTTCCAGAATCAAGGCTACTGGACTTGAGTTCAAAGTTTCAGGTACTTCTCTCTATCCACTCCAATACACGATAAACTAAAAAGGGATATCTATATAATACATAACAGTGACCTCCAGGATAACCTCTCAACTCTGTTTGAAATCTCTCAGCCACTGAAACTTTATTTTGTCTCAGTTCTTTTTTATCCCTTTTGGTCAAGAAGGCTGTCTTAGTCCCTTGATGCCAGTTCCTGGCTCATCCCGGGATTTCTGTCCCACATTGCCAGGGAGATTTATACCCCTTGGAGTCATGTTCCATGTCAGAGGGAAGGCAATGAGTTCACCTGCTGAGTTGGTTTAGAGAGAGAAACCATGTCTGAGCAGCAAAAGAGGTTCTCTGGGGATGACTGTTAGGCCTAATTTTAAGTAGGCTTAGCCTATCCTTTGCAGGAATAAGTTTCATTGAGACAAACCCTAAGATTGAGAACTTGACCTATTATTTGGTTGTCCCCACTGCTTGCGAGAATTCTCCAAATTCAGGAATTCTCCAAATGGGGAAATTTCCTCCTTTCTCCCCAGTCCCCCAAGGGGACTTATAGGCACTATATTTTAATGTTCTGCTTTTTCTAAGATCTATGATGAAAACAGGTAATATAGACTGAATGGATCAGTTGATATCCAAGTAGAAACAATAAATGGCAATTCGAGATATGGGCTGAGAATATAGGAAAAAGGTCAAGATGCAGATTTGGGTGTCGTTTGTGAGAAGTTGTTATTGAACAAACAAGGTTTCTGAGATAGAGTAAGTTTTATAAGTAAGTGTGAGGAAGAAGACAGAAGTTGTAATTAAAGAAATCATAATAATATAGGGTTTGTGGAGCTAGGAGAAGATAGAGTGAGTTTGATATTGGTAGAAAGACATATGGTTAAAACTGACAAACGTGGTGTCATTGCTGTACCAGTGTTGGACAGTAACTTCTATTTTGTTTTAGTATCCATATACAATTAGAAATTGGAAACTTGTGTGAAACTTGTGAAAAAAGTCCGTTTGTTAATTTTGAAACATTATTTAAATGAGATATCTACAGACCAGCTCTGAGTTAATAGTTTTCATTCTGTTCTTAACTTTTCTCTTCATTTTATCTATCCATACTCTTTTTTTTTTCATTTTTTTCATACTTTTTTTGACCCCTCATGTATTTCTTCTGTAAGTTTATTTTTTTTGGGGGGGGGGATGTGTGAGGGTAGTGTATATATTTTCTTGCAGTCAGGGGTCATCCCCAAATACAATATTGGGTAATTCTGAGAGAATCCTGGCAGGCAAACAGTAGAGAATAGAAGATCTCTCTGGTCTAAATGATCAGTCTGACTAAAAATAGTAAACGTGCCAGTGATTTTTAAAAGCAGCCATGAGTAGTTCTTTAGATTATAGGAAGCATAATTCTTTTAAAATATATACGATGAACATCTGTATTAAATGGTTCTCATGATGTTTCTATACGACTGTAAGCACTGAGTACTTATGTTCTAATGATATTTTGTTTTTTTAGGGTGCGAAAAAGAGTGCTATTGGACAGCGCATTGTGGCAACTCTACCATATATCAAGCAAGAAGTGCCTATCATTATTGTGTTTAGAGCATTAGGTTTCGTATCTGACAGAGACATTTTAGAACACATTATTTATGATTTTGAAGATCCAGAGATGATGGAAATGGTAATGTGAAAGCAAAATGTATTCATATTCATAGTGTTTTATAAGAACTTTTAAGTTACTGTTTGTTGTTAATCTTAAAACATAGCGGGAAATTGTTCCACAGAGTAATTTAGCCGTCACAAATCCCATGCCATTTACTGTGTAGTGAAAGCATTTAGATCTGCCTGGGACTCTGTCCTGACAATTCTGTACAAAATAGACATGGAAACTGGAGATAATCAGAGTTCACTGACAGCAGCAAGAAGATACAATAGTGAAGAAAATTATAACCGCACACAAGTCTGGTGCAATTTAGTAAACAGGAAAAATGAGTGGTTGATGTTTTCTTTTTCTTTCTTTCTTTTTTTTAACCTTGAGGTAATTACAAATTTAGAGAAAAGTTGCAAGAAGAGTACAGGACTTCAGTATACCCTTCACCAGAATTTGCCAGTTGCTGCTTTTGCCACATTGGCTTTATCTATCTACCTATTTATTTACATTATTATTATTTTTGGGCCATTTGAGAGTAAGTTACAGGCATTATGCCCCTTTAATCCTAAATATTTTGGTGTATATTTCCTAAGAACCAGGATATTCACTTATGTAATCACAGTACAATTATCAAAATCAGGAAATTTAACTTAGGTACAATACCGCTAATCTACGTATCTTACTCAGATTTTTGCCTGTTGTCCCATTAATGTCCTTAATAACATTTTTCTTTGTTAAGGATCCAGTGGGGATATGTATTGCATTTTTATGTCTCTTTAGTCTCTTTTAATCTTTCCTCAGCCTTTTTTTTTTTTTTTTTGTCTTTCATTAAATTGACATTTTTGAAGAGGATAAGGCATTTTTTATATTGTAAAATTTCTCTAGTTTTAGGCTTTCTGCTATTTACTAATGATTAGATTCTGTTTATGCATTTTTGAAAGGAAAAATAGATAATCATTATTGTGTGTGTCCTAGGATGTCACATCAGGAGTCAGTCACATGATGTCATTTTGCTCCATTATTGATGTTGTTAACTTTGATCACGTTACAGTGATCTCAATCCATATTAACATTAACAAAACAATTTCATAATAACAGTAGTGATTTCCTTTAAAAGGATTACTTTCATCACCATGCTGTCTGTGGTCTTGCTTCTTTGGTTTACATGGCCTTCTGAGCTTTGGTTTCACAACTGGAATTTGGATGTTTAAACTTGTGTTATCAGTAATAGACTTAGCACAGGATGTCAAAGGGCACTGGTTCAGCAGTATCTGCCAATTCATTGTTCTCTGTGACTTTATAGAACATAATTACCGTGAGTAATGAGAATTGATTCCATTTTCTTTTACAGAATATTGACTGATTTTATTTATAGCTTATTTGTAGGTTAAAAAACTTCATAATACCAAGATTGAAAACAATCTGGCATATTTGTTTGTAGCTCAGTACATTTTTTAAAACTTTTTTTATTGTGTAATATAACATATATATACAAAGCAAAGAAAGATAAAAAGCAATAATTTTCAAAGCACACCTCAATAGGTAGTTACAGAACAGATCCCAGAGTTTGTCATGGATTACCTACCATCCCCTCAACTCAGATTTTTCCTTCTAGCTGCTCCAGAACACTGGAGGCTAGAAGGACTACCCATATATATATATTTTAATCATCAGAATTGACTTTTCTTTTTTTGTGAAAAATAACATATATATAAAAAAGCAATAAATTTCAAAGCACAGTGCCGCAATTAGTTGTAGAACAGATTTGGGTTTAAACTCCACAATTTTAGGTTTTTTACTTCTAGCTGCTTTAAGATACTGAAGACTGAAAGAAATATCAATATAATGTTTCAGCAGTCATACTTATTTGTTAAACCCTATCTTCTCTGTAGAACTCCACCATAACCTTTGATCATTCTCCCACTTTTTATGGGTATTTAGCATAAGCCCATTCTAACTTTTTCTTGTTGAAAGGGGCTGTTGATAATATGGGATAGGGAGATGGAACTAGTTGATGTTCTGGAGAGGCTGGGCCCTCTGTATTACAGGACTTACCTAGTCCAAGGACCCATCTGGAGGTTGTAGGTTTCTGGAAAGTTACCCTAGAGCATAAGAACCTTTGTAGAATCTACGAAGTTCTTTAGGATTGGCTGGAATGGTTTTGGTTGGGATTTGGCAAGCTATGATAGTTAGCAATGTCTATCTGAAGCATATGGAAGAGTGACTCTCCAGAGTAGCCTCTTGACTCTATCTGAGCTCTCTCAGCCACTGATACATTATTTGTTACACTTCTTTTCCCTCTTTTGATCAGGATGGCATTATCGATCCCACAATGCCAGGGCCAGCTCTATCTTAATAAATTTTAACTTGCCTTAAACTTCTTTAAATTGATTTTAGATATCTGGAAGGAATTCTATTTTGCCATTAGTCATTAAAAAAGTAAGAAACCAAAATGCATTTTACTTTTTTTTAGGTGGAATTATTTGTAGTTTCCTAGAAAGTGTGATTCCTTGTCAAAGTTCTAATAATTTGTGATTCTTTGATTTTCTACAAATATTTGCCTATTTCATTAGGTTTTTAGGGCTGTTTGTTTAGCATGTTATGAATTAAGTAAAAGTTAACTTGTTTGGAGGTAAATATGGATTTGAAAAAACTTTCTTTTAAAATTACCTGATAGGTTAAACCTTCTCTTGATGAAGCTTTTGTTATCCAAGAACAGAATGTTGCACTAAATTTCATTGGCTCAAGAGGGGCAAAACCTGGTGTTACTAAAGAGAAAAGAATTAAGTATGCAAAAGAAGTCTTGCAAAAAGAAATGCTTCCTCATGTTGGCGTCAGTGACTTTTGTGAGACCAAAAAAGCCTATTTCTTGGGGTATGTTAAATTTTCTTGTTGTCAGTTCTTTGGTAAGGTAAAGTTGAGATAAAATTTTTCTGTTAAAACTAAAATTGATGTTTTTATTATATAAATTAAGAAGAAAACCAAAGTTAAAAGCCTATGTGTTCAGTTTTCACTTTTTTCTTTTTTTTAAGGTATATGGTTCATAGGTTACTATTAGCAGCTTTGGGCAGAAGAGAACTAGATGACAGAGATCACTACGGAAACAAAAGATTGGATCTTGCCGGGCCATTACTTGCATTCTTGTTCAGAGGGTAAGAAATTACAGAATTAAATTGTTGGAAATAGGGAGATTTCATTTTGTTTTGGTCATTACATGGGGAATGGGATTGCACTGTTTTTTTTTAAGTAGATTTATTGAGAAATCTTCATACACAGATTGTGTTGTCTTGACATTCTTATTGGATTCATATGATGTTAGCTACATACTTTTTCAGATTTAGTTCTGGTTCATGCCTGGAAATGTCAAGTTTATGAGGAAAATTTATTACTTATGTATATACTTTTTTATTAATTTTTAAATTAAAAAATATAACAGCAAACACAGACATTAACTTTTGATCATTCCTTTGTACATATATAATCAGTAATTTGCAATATCATGAAATAGTTGTATACTCATCATCATGATCATTTCTTAGAACATTTGCATCAATTCAGAAAAAGAAATAATAAGACAACAGAAAAAAATTCATGCATACCATACCCCTTACCCCTCCCTTTCATCGATCACTGGCACTTCAGTCTAAGTTTGTTTTAACATTTATTCCCCCTATTATTTATTTTTATTCCATATGTATTACTCGTCTGTTGATAAGGTAAATAAAAGGAGTATAAGACACAAGGTTTTCACAGTCACATTGTGAAAGCTTTATCATCATACAGTTATCTTCAAGAAACATGACTACTGGAACACAACTCCATATTTTCAGGCAGTTCCCTCCAGCCTCTCCATTACATCTTAACTAACGAGGTGATATTTATTTAATGCGTAAGAGTAACTCCAGGTTAACATCTCCACTCTGTTTGGAATCTCTCAGCCATTGACACTTTATTTTGTCTCATTTCACTTTCCCCCTTTTTGGTCGAGAAGGTTTTCTCAATCCCTTGAGTCTCAGCTCATTCTAGGGTTTTTCTCAATCCCTTGATGCTGATTTCTGTGGGACAGTAATTCTATGCTGCCTAACTGTAATACAATTATGCTGAAACACTGAATGAAGCTGAATGTGAGAACGAAAGAGGGAGGAAGGCTGTAGTAGTTCCTTAAATATTAAAATGATATAATTTTATTTGGCAGTATGTTTAAGAATTTGCTGAAAGAAGTACGGATCTATGCACAGAAGTTTATTGATCGAGGAAAGGATTTTAACTTGGAATTGGCAATTAAAACAAGGATTATATCTGATGGCCTAAAATATTCTTTAGCTACTGGAAATTGGGGTGACCAAAAGAAAGCTCATCAAGCCAGAGCTGGAGTCTCTCAGGTGAGTGTCAACTATAACTGTAGGTTTGAAAGGAAAAATGCTACAGGACTAGAAGCATTTCTAGTAACTTATTTACTAGATGTAACTTATTTAGTTTTTTTCTTTTGCCAAAATGTAAAATGTAAATATATTTTGCAAAAATGTAAAATGGGGCCTTGTGAATTAGGAAAATAAATTTTTTTAAAAAGTTAGCTGTTAGCATTATTAAGAGAAACTTAAGTTTTTGGTTTGTAATGCAGAAATTCAGGATACTTAAAAAATTAGAGTAGCTGCTTTGGAGGTGAGAGAGTCCATGTTAATGCGATTAAAAAATTTTATTGAGCTAACTTCAAGCACCATACAGTCCATCCAAAGTATACAATCAGTGGCTCACCGTATCATTACATAGTGGTGTATTCGTCCCCATGATCATTTTTAGGACATATGCATCACTCTGGAAAAAGAAATAAAAAGGAAAAAGGAAAACCTCATACATCGTATACCCCTTGCCCCTCATTGACTTCTAGTATTGCACTGTACCTATTTTTTTTTACCCCTTATCCCCTACGTCCTATTATTTATTATTAATTTGTCCTTATATTTTTACTTATCTGTCCATACCCTGGATAAAGAGAGCATCAGTTACGTAGTTTTCCCAATCACATGGTTATACTGTAAAAGCTGTATAATTATACAGTCATTTTCAAAAATCCAGGCTACTGGAATATAGTTCAACAGTTTCAGGTATTTCCTTTTACCTGTTCTAATACACTAAAAACTAAAAAGGGATATCTATATAATGTGTAAGAATAACCTCTCAGTTCTATTTGAAATGTCTCAGCCATTGAAAGTTTATTTTGTCTCATTTTTCTCTTTCCCTTGGTCAAGAAGACTTTCTTAATCCCATGATGCTTGGTTCAGGCTCATTTCCGAGAGTCATGTCCCATGTAATGGGGAGAGCAGTGAGTTTAGCTGCTGAGTTAGCTTAGAGAGAGAGGCCGCATCTGAGCACATGTTAATGTAGCTTTTATGTTTGAAACGCATAACCCAGAGAATAATAGTTAGAAGCGAATTTAAAGAATAAATGGGCATCCCTTTTCTTAGTTGCAAAATATAGTATTTCTCACACTGATTTCTCTATATTGGCTGTTTGCATGTACAGTGACTGCAGCAGCTACTTCTCAGATGTGTAATGGGGAAAGTTTTTAAAAACAGTTGTGATTTTATTTTTTGTATTTATTTTTCATATAAGATTTAAAATCTATGTATATGACATTGTGGATGGAGTACAGGAATGTTGGGAGACTGATTGTGGCAGGGTGCTTGCGGCTTCATTGAGAAGGGCTTTAATGTCATGCTTTTCTGTAGTTGGTAGGGACTTACACTGTTTTTCAGTAGGCGAGTGATGTAGACGTGTCTGTGTTTTAAAAATTCTTGTAACTGTAGAAGGTAAATTGTTTAGCTTAATGAAATTTTTTGGGGGGTGCCCCACTCCCTATCCTTTTTTTAAAACTAGCCCGTCCTCTCTAAGCCCAACTCAGCAAATGAACTCATTACCCTCCCCCATTTGTGGGACCTGACTTCCAGGGGTTTAAGTTTATCTGACAACACGGAACATGGCTGCCAGGGATGAGTCTGACCCTGACATCATGGGATTGACAATGTCTTCCTGACCTAAAGGGGCAAAAGAAATGTAACAAATAAAGCATCAGAGGCTGAGAGATTTCAAATAGAGTGAAGAGGCTATTCTGGAGGTTACTGTTAATGCACACTTCAGCTGGATATTGCAGCTTGCCACAGCATGCCAAGCCCCAACCAACAATATTCTTGAAAACCCTAAGAAATACCGAGGGCTCAATCTGAAGCACTATAAAAGTTTCACTCACTAAGTTTATTTTTCAGAAATGTAAAACTTAAAACTTCCAGATTGTTCCTATGCCACATAAGCTCTGAAACCCAGAGGCACCAGACCCTCAATAAATATCAACCAGTTGCATCTCCCTACCCCATAATGTTGATACCCTTTTCAGCATGAAGAAGTTAAAATGGTTATTGCCCAAATACCTTCTGATTTTTGGGAGAAGCATCAAATGAGAGGGAAGAGTTGTAATAGAGAAGATAGCGTTTAACAAATTATTGTGACTACTGAATCACTATATTGATATTTCTTGTTATTCTTTAATGTATTAGAACAGCTAGAAGTAAATACCTGGAACTGTGAAACTTTAACCCATATCATACTTTGAAATGTGTTCTGTTACTACTTGTTAAACTCTACTTTAAAATTTATCACTTTTCTGCATATGTTATATTTCACAATAAACTATCTTATAGCAGTATCACCTGATTGATTTGGTATTCAGGCGTTAACATCATACTCCTGATCCCTAGAAACCCATATGCTGTAAGAAATTCTGGAGACTGTTGTTAGCAAAGTTAATTTTCAGATCCTTTAAATTCAATAAAGATTTATGGGGTATACTCTGTGTTTGTCCTGCTGGGTGTCACAAACATGAGTAAGTTATCATTCTTGCCCTCAAGGAGCTCACCATCAAATAGAGGAAAGATTCATGCGTATATAGCTCACTGTGTCATGTTATGATAAATACCTTGCTGCCAGTTCAGTTCAGCAC
Organism: Tamandua tetradactyla; assembly: GCF_023851605.1. Lineage (NCBI taxonomy): Eukaryota > Metazoa > Chordata > Mammalia > Pilosa > Myrmecophagidae > Tamandua > Tamandua tetradactyla. Next base: position 57,630,655 of record NC_135345.1, read on the forward strand.
ATAGTTATTAACACATGTGATATGTCAGATAATCTGCTATATGTTGGGTATGCAAAGATGAATAGAACATGATCTCTGGTTTTCATTTGTTTATAGTTTATACTGGGAGATAGATGTAAAGAGATAATTACAACGTGGTATAGTGAGTATAATAATAAAGATATGCACAACTATTCTGTGGACATTCTGAGAGTGGTATTTAAATGCCCAGCTTGGCAGGGTGAAAAGAAGTCTTCCTGTGGGATTTAATACAAGAGCTTGATCCTTGATGGGTAATTGGGAAATAGTTCAAGTTGGGAAGGAGAGTAGGACCAGCAGCATGCAGGAAAGCTGAAGCAAATTTGAAGCAAATTCCCAAACAAAGGAATGGAGGAAGGACAGTATTATGTATGTTGGGAGTGGGGTGGGGTGGGGAGTAGAGCAATTCAGGTTTTCAGATCAAGATGGGAAATGGTGTTGGAGAAGGGAGTTGGAAACGGCTCATAGAGGGAGAGTCATGGTCATTTTTCAGGCAGATTTGCAGTAATTGGCAGTGTGTAGAAAAGATTTGAGAAAGGCAAGATAGGTGACAGGAAGATTGTTATTAAAAACCTACGTGGGAAATTATTAGGGCCTGAACTAGAGCAGTTTAGTTGAGATGGAGATTGGAATCAAATTTGAGAAATACTTAGTAGGTTTAGTAGAACTTCATGATTAATGAGAGTGGTTTATTTATATAGGGTACAGAAAAGGAAACAATTCTTGTAGTGGGTCAGATGGCTTTTGTAGAAGTTGAAATATTTCACCAGGCAGAGCAGAGCAGAAGTGCATTCTGTTCTGTGCAAAAGGCATGGTCAAAGGTGTGAAGGTAAGAGTGTATATGATTGTGTAGATGGAGTACAGGAATGTTGGGAGACTGATAGTGCAGGTTGCTTGCAGCTTCACTGAGAAGGGTTTTAATGTCATGCTCTCCTGTAGTTGGTAGGAACCTATGTAATACTGTTTTTTAATAGGTGAGTGATGTAGACATGTTTATGTTCTAAAAATTCTTGTAACTGTAGAAGGTAAATTGGAGAGAACAAGGCAGGGAGTTAAGAGCAGATTGCAGTATTAGTATAGGTGAGAGATGAGGGGCTGGTCTATTGCCATGGCATCAAGAATGTAGAGGTTGGATTTTTGAGAAAATTTGTGAATAAAATTGACAATATATTTATTGATGTATGGAAAGAGGGAGTCATAGAAAAATATTTTGAAGTTTCTAGATTGGGAGATTAAGGGAAGGGTGATACCATTAGCCATGACAGAAGACTTAGTAAGAAGAAGGAGGCTTGGGTTGATGTAGGGCTGGGAGAAGATGCTAAATTCTTCATTGTATATATATTGAGTTTGATTTGCCTGCCTTATATCCCTCTGAGTATTATCTTATAAATATTACCTTACTTAATACTGTATAAGTATTGGTAATAGATATGTGGATCTCTGTTTTGCAAAGAATTCAGAGTCTTCAGCTGGGAAAAGTGCTGGGGTGGATTAATGATGTTTACTATAGTCAATGATGTGTGAGTTGGTAGCATTTAGTTTAGTTAATGCTTACTGGGTGCCTCATTCATGCCAGGCACTGTTCTAATTTGAGGGATAAAACAAAACAAAACAAAAAGTTCCCTGTCCTCCTGAACCTACATCTTAGTCTTTGGAGACACACCATAAACACACATTTACAGTTGTCTTATATTTGCGTCTTATATTTGCCATCTTTGCTCTATGAGATAGACATGTAATGGGGGTGAACAAGATAATCCAGGTAAGGATAGACAAAGAAGGGATGGGAATAGTTTGACACTCCTTGAAATGTATGTGAAAATATGACTTAGGTTCATTCTTGTGTTTGCCAAAATGTGGTCATGTGAGTTGTGGGAATGCCATATTTTTAAGATTTGCTATTTTTTCTAGGTATTAAACCGTCTGACTTTTGCATCTACTCTTTCTCACCTGCGTCGTTTAAATTCTCCTATTGGTAGAGATGGCAAGCTAGCAAAACCAAGACAGCTGCATAATACATTGTGGGGAATGGTGTGTCCTGCTGAGACTCCAGAGGTAATGCGTTAGAATTGATGTTTAGGGCAATAAGTAAGCTAATTATGTAGAGCATAATTACTTTTAGAATTAGGTTTTATTTAATTCTTCATTGTCATTTAGAACTAAGAGATTATAATTCTGTTATTAGAAAATGAAAGTAAATTTTGAAATTAAATTGAAGGAAAATGTTTTTGGAAAGAATTTTGATAGATGCGTTAAATCAGTATAAGTAATACTTTGTTTATTCCCTAGGGGCATGCTGTGGGACTTGTTAAGAATTTGGCCCTGATGGCTTATATTTCAGTTGGATCTCAACCTTCTCCAATTCTGGAATTTTTGGAAGAATGGAGTATGGAAAATTTAGAAGAAATTTCTCCTGCAGCTATTGCTGAGTGTGTATAGATGCATTCTTTTTATTGGTTATAGCTTAGTATAGAATTGCTAAGTGCAAAATGGTTTTATTTTTGCATTTTAGCGCAACCAAGATTTTCGTTAATGGCTGCTGGGTTGGAATACATAAAGATCCTGAGCAACTTATGAACACACTAAGGAAATTGCGGCGTCAGATGGACATCATTGTGTCTGAAGTAAGTTAATGGGGCATATGGGACTTCTGTATAAGGCACAAGACCAATAAAAGTTATCTTTGCATTGGCATCTTTGCTTTGAACTGATTTCCCTTTAATTGTAAAGTATATTGTCAAAACTCTTTGTATGTGGTTTTTTTTTAATTACAAGGTATTGCTTACTTTAATGCTTTAGATATGATCCTGAAAATGAATTCTTTTATTCTTCCTCGTGCAAAAACATTTTTTAATTTGTACATTTATTCACCATCATTGTATACTCTCGGCATTCCGAAATTATACCATCTCAGTCTTGATCATCTGTTTTCCTTCTGGTTCATATGTGCCCCCAGCCGTTCTCTCTCTGTCATTCTCACACATTCAGCTTTGTTTTAGTGTATTTACATTATTGTGCTACAATCAGGTAGTATTGTGCTATCCATTTCTGAATTTTACAGTCAGTCCTGTTGCACAATCTGTATCCCTTCAGCTCTAATTGCCCAATCTCTGCCCTGTTTCTATCTCCTGATGATAACCTATGTTCTTAGCTGAAATTCTTCAAGTTCACTTATTAATATTAGTTCATATCAGTGAGACCATATAGTATTTGTCCTTTTGTTTCTGGCTAATTTCACTCAGCATGATGTCTTCAAGATCCATCCATGTTGTTACATGCGTCATGATTTTATTCTGTCTTACAGCTGTGTAATATTTCATCATATGTATATGCCACAGCTTGGTTAGCCACCCATCCTTTGATGGACATTTGGGCTGTTTCTGTCTCTTGGCAATTGTAAATAATGCTGCTATAAATATAGGTGTGCAAATATCTGTTTATGTTCTCTCCGTCATGTCCTCTGAACCTAGCAATGGGGTTGCTGGATCATATGGTAATTATGTACTTGGTTCCTGAGGAACTGCCAAACTGCCTTCCACAGCAGTTGTGCCACTTTACATTGTGACAGTGGATAAGTGTGCCTCTTTCTCCACATCCTCTCTAGCACTTATTGTGTTCTATTTTTTAATAATGGCCATTCTGGTGTGTGTGAGTTGTGTGTATCTCATTGTGATTTTGATTTGCATTTTCCTATTAGTCAGTGAAGTTGAGCATCTTTTCATGTGCTTTTTAGCCATTTTGTATTTCCTCTTCTGAAAGGGTCTGTTCATGTCTTTTGCCCATTTTTTAAATGGATTGTTTGTCTTTTTGTTGTTGAGTGGAAGAGTCTCTATATATTCTGGATGGTAAACTTTTATCTGATATGTGGTTTCCAGATATTGTCTCCCATTGTGTAGGCTGCGTTTTTACTTTCTTGATGAAGTTCTTTGATGCACAAAAGTGTTTAATTTTGAGAACTTCTCATTTATCTATTTCTTTCTACAGTGCTCATGAATAGACTTTCATTTAAGGTTTGCTTAAAATATAAATGTTCTCTCTGTCCTTGGGTCCTTAAATTTCTTTTGGAAAGTGCTTTTTGGAACCTCTCAATGAGAGAATTGTGTATATTTTTCAGGAGTCTATACTTGAAGTCTACTTGTTCTCTTCCTTCATATTTTTTGATAATCAGAGTTCCTTATTTTATCCCATTTCTGACTTCAGCTTTCTTTTGGACCAGTTAGTAGGCTTTCCTGTCAGTAGTTCTCTTTAGGCCCACTAAAGAACACCTGTTTCTACTAGAACTCAAAATGCTGTTTGGCCTTTGAGAAAATACAGCTCAATTTACGTCTACCTGTTAAGACAGAGAACTTATATATATATATATATATATTTTAATTTTTGTTAATAAAACCAATCAACATACAATATGAACATTCCATACTTGGTGTGCAATCAGTGGCTCACAATATCATCACATAGTTGTATATACATTACCATGATCATTTCTCAGAACATTTACTTCACTCCAGAAAAAGAAATAAAAAGAAAAAATTCATACATGCCATACACCTTACCTCTCCTTCCCATTGTCCACTAGTATTTCCCTCTACCTAATTTAACATTTGTTCCCCTTATTTATTTTTAATTCATATTTTTTACTTGTCTATCCATACTGTAGATAAAAGGAGCATCAGAACAAGGTTTTCACAATCACGCAGTCACTTTGTGAAAGCTACATCATTATACAGTCATCTTGAAGAAACATGGTTTTTTAACACAGCTCTACAGTTTCAGGCACTTCCCTCTAGTGGCTCTAATACACCGTAAACTAAAAAGGGGTTACTATATTAATATGTAAGAATAAACTCTAGGATAACCTCTTGACTGTATTTGAAATCTCTCAGTCATTGACGCTTTATTTTGTCTCATTTCTCTCTTCCCCCTTTTGGTCAAGAAGGTTTTCTCAATCCCTTAATGCTGAGTCCCAGCTCATTCTAGGCTCTCTGTCCCATGTTGCCAGGGAGGTTTACACTCCTGGGAGTCATGTCCCACATAGAGAGAGGGAGGGCAGTGAGTTTACTTGCCGTGTTGCCTGAGAGAGAGAGAGAGAGAGAGGCCACATCTGAGCAACAAAAGAGGTTGCCTGGGGGTGACTCTTAGGCCTCATTTTTTTTTTTTATTAATTTTTAAATTAAAAAAATATATAAGCAACAAACACAAGCATTCTTAACATACTGTCATTCCATTCTATATATATAATTAGTAATTCACAATTTCATCACAAAGTTGTATATTCATCATCATGATCATTTCTCTTTTTTATTAATTTTTTAATTGTTTTTAAAATACCAAAAAACACCAAACAAATGCAAACATTCTTAACTTTTGATCATTCCGTTCTACATATATAATCAGTAGTTCACAGTATCATCACATAGTTGCATATTCATCATCATGATCATTTCTTGGAACATTTGCATCTATTCAGAAAAAGAAATAAAAAGAGAACAGAAAAAAATTCATACATACCATGCCCCCACCCCTCCTCCTCATTGATCACTAGCATTTCAATCTAGTAAATTTATTTTAACATTTGTTCCCCCTAGTATTTATTTTTAATCTGTATGTTTTACTCGTCTGTCGAAAAGGTAGATAAAAGGAGCATCAGACACAAGGTTTTCATAATCACACTGTCACACTGCGAAAGCTATATCAGTATATAGTCATCTTCAAGATACATGGCTACTGGAACACAGCTCTACATTTTTAGGCATTTCCCTCCAGCCTCTCTATTATACCTTAACTAAAAAAGCAATATCTATTTAATGTGTAAGAATAACCTCCAGGATAACCTCTTGACTCTGGAATCTCTCAGCCATTGACACTTTATTTTGTCTCATTTCACCCTTTCCCCTTTTTGTCAGGAAGGTTTTCTCAGTCCCTTGATGCTGAGTCCTAGTTCATTCTAGGATTTCTGTCACACATTGCCAGGAAGGAAGGTCCACATTCCTGGGAGTCATGTCCCATGTAGAGAGAGAGAGGTGGGTGAGCTTGCTTGTTGTGTTGGCTGAGAGAGAGAGAGGCCATATGTGAGCAACAAAAAAGGTTCTCTTGAGTGTGACTCCTAGGCCTAATTTTAAGTATGGTTAGCCTATCCTTGTGGGATTAAGTTTCATAGGAACAGACCCCAAGATTGGGGGTTCAGTCTATTGCTTTGGTTGTCCCCACTGCTTGTGAGAATATCAAGAATTCTCCACTTGGGGAAGTTGAATTTTCCCACTTTCTCACCATTCCTTGAAGGGGACTTTGCAAATACTTTCTTATTCATTGTTCAATCACTCTGGGATTTATTGGATCTTAGGCCTAATTTTAAGTAGGCTTAGCGTATTGTTCTGGTTTGCTAGCTGCTGGAATGCAATATATCAGAAACGGAATGGCTTTTAAAGAGGGGAATTTAATAAGTTGCTAGTTTACAGTTCTTAGGCCAAGAAAATGTCCCAATTACAACAAGTCAATAGAAATGTCCAATCAGAGGCATCTAGGGAAAGATACCTTGGTCCAAGAAGGCCAATGAAGTTCAGGGTTTCTCTTTCAGGTGAGAAGGCACATGGCAAACACAGTCAGGGTTTCTCTTTCATCTGGAAGGCACATGATGAACACAGTCAGGGTTCCTCTCTCATCTGGAAGGGCACATGGTGAACACAGCATCATCTGCTAGCTTCTTCTCCTGGCTTCCTGTTTCATGAAGCTCCCTGGGAGCCACTTTCCTTCTTCATCTCCAAGGGTTGCTGGCTGGTGGACTCTGCTTCTCGTGGCTACGTTGCTCTGCTTTGCTCTCTCTGAATCTGTTCATTCTCGAAAATGTTTCCTTTTTTATAGGACTCCAGAAACTTATCAAGACCCACCCATATGGGTGGAGACATGTCATCACCTAATTCAGTTTAACAGCCACTCTTGATAAAATCATATCTCCAGTTTCAAGCACACAGTATTGAATAGGGATTATTCTGCCTCTACGAAATGGGATTTTGATTAAAACATGGCTTTTCCTATTTGCAAAGCCCCCTTCGGGGAATGGTGAGAATGGGGAGAAATTCAACCTCCCAAAGTTGAATTCTTGATATTCTCATAAGCAGTGTGGACAACCAAAGCTACAGGCCAAGACCCCAGTCTTGGGATTTGTTCATATGAAACTCAACCCCACAGGGGATAGGTCAAGTCTACTTAAAATTTAGGCATGAGAGTCACCCCCAAGAGAGCCTCTTTTGTTGCTCAGATGTGACCTCTTTCTCCAGCCAACACAACAAACAATCTCACCACCCTCCCTCTGTCTATGTGGTACATGACTCCCAGGGGTGCAGACCTTCCTGGCAACATGGGACAGAAATCCCAGAATGAGCTGAGATTCAGCATCAAGGGATTGAGAAAAACTCTAGAATGAGCTGAGACCCAGCATCAAGGGATTGAGAAAACCTTCTCGACCAAAAGGGGGAAGAGTGAAATGAAATAAAGTGTCAATGGCTGAGAGATTCCAGAGTCGAGAAGCTATCCTGGAGGTTATTCTTATGATTAAGTAGATATCACCTTGTTATTCAAGATGTAATGGGGAGGCTGGAGGGAACTGCCTGAAAATGTAGAGTTGTGTTCCAGTAGCCATGTTTCTTGATGATGATTGATTAATGATATAGCTTTCACAGTGTTACTGTGTGATTGTGAAAATCTTGTGTCTGATTCTCCTTTTGTCTACCTGTCAACAAACGAGTAGAACATATGGAATAAAAATAAATAATAAGGGGAACAAATGCTAAAATAAATTTAGTTTGAAATGCTAGTGATCAGTGAAAGCGAGGGGTAAGGGGTATGATAGGTAAATCTTTTTTTTTTCTTTTCTGTTTTCATTTTTTTTTTTCTATTGTTTTTTTACTTCTTTTTCTGAATTAATGCAGATGTTCTAAGAAATGATGAATGTGCAACTAAGTGATGATATCGTGAATTACTGATTATATATGTTGATGTTTTATTTGGTTTGTTAATTTTTTAAATTAATAAATAAATTTTAAAAAAACATGGCTTCTCTAGGGGGCATACCTCCTTTCAAACCAGCACACCTATCCTTTGTGGGAATAAGTTTCATATGAACAAACCCCATAGCTTACATTTCTATCGTTAAGTGCTTGTTTTCTAAGGATTCAAGACAAAGCATTTGAAAGTAGTGTATTTTCTGGGACTTTAGAACTCCACTCAGTGTTTTTGCTAACTATCACAGTGTTGCTCCTCAAGCTTTCTAAGGACAGGAAGTGAATTAAGAATTTGGAACATTTTTATTTCTTGGCTTCTTACTCTTGGTTTTGGAGAAGAACTTGGTTTTATTGATCAGTCTTTTATAATGCACCATTGTTTTTAAACTGAGTAACCCAAATCCTGTCTTAAACCCAATTATTTCTTATAAAACAGGACCCAGATGTGATTTCAAGTCATTTCTCACTTTTTAAAAGTACATATTTGGGGGAAATGCCGGTCTGTTTTTCAGTTTCCTAACTCATTGGCAGTTCATTTTTTGATTGGCTTCCAAGACTATGTATTATATCAAGTGTTCATTGGAAATTCTTATTTCCTTTTTACTTATTTCTTTATATATATGCTCTTAAGAGTCTGCAGTGCTTTTTCTTATGTTCTTTACTGCAAATTTTTCCAAAATATTTTGATAATATTTTCTGTGAATATTATATTTTCTAGGCCAGCAGTGCCCAGTAGAAATCAATGTGAGTCACATATGCAATTTTAATTTTTGTAGAAGCCACATTTAAAAAGTAGAAAAAAAAGGTGAAAATTTTAATAATAATATGGATTATTTGACCTCATACATCCAAAATGTTATAATTTCACAATATAATTAATATTAAAACTGTTTATGAGCTATTCTTTTTTTTAGTTTTTCGCTAATGTCTTTGAAATGCAGTTCAGTCTGACCACATTTCAGGGTCTCAGTAGTCGTACGTGGCTAGCTGCTACTGTGTTAGAGTGCCTCAAACCATTTGTCTAATAGATGAGTGAGAGAAGTCAGGCTTTAGATCTGGGACAGTATAGGCAAGGCTAAGTGACAGAGGGCCTGATAGTTACAGAGTAAAGTGTATGTAAATGACAAAGAGTCAAACTAAGGAATTCTCATATACTGGTGTTTGTGGGATCAGAAAAGATTTCTCTCATTTCAAATTCACTTGCATGCCGTAACCAAATGCTGTTGTTCAGCTCTATAATTGCCAAGGTTAGAACTTTTCCTTTACAGACTTTTAAATTATACCTGTTTCTAGTATATTGAACAATGACAAGCTAAGATTTGTCTATTTTATTTGATAATCGGTTGCTCTAGCTAACCCTTAATAATATGAAGTAAGTAAAAGTTCACGAAACTTTTATCTTTTTATAATACAGGTTTCTATGATCAGGGATATTCGAGAGAGAGAGATTCGTATCTATACAGATGCAGGCCGTATTTGTAGACCACTTCTGATTGTGGAGAAACAAAAGCTACTTTTGAAGAAGAGACATATTGACCAATTGAAAGAGCGAGAATATAACAACTACAGGTGAGAAAAAAAATGTGCTGATTTAAAAAAAATTGAGATGGAGTTCAAAAGAGTTCACTCTTTTGAAGTGTGTGCAATTCTGGTTTTTAGTATATTCATGGAGTTTTGCAGCCATCACAAGTGTGTAATTTCAGAACATTTTCATCATTTCAAAAAGAAACTCCTATGGGGTACATGGGTAGTTCAGTGGTAGAGTTCTTGATTACCATGTGGAAGACCCAGGCTGAAATCCAGGCCAATGCACTCCAAAAAAAGATTCAACATTTGTGCTGTATTATTGGGATATTCACATGGAAAAGGATGAAATTTGTCCACTACCATGTGGCATACAAAAAAAAAGAAACTCTGTATCCATTAACAGTGAAAATGTTTTATTTGATTTTGTCATCATCAGACCGCCCTTGTGGGTATTTGTTTAGGCATAAAAGTATTTTGGATCTGTTAAAGTATAATAAGAAATAAGAAGTATAATAAGAAATACAATAAAGAACCTACTGAAAAATTTATTTTTAGTAATATATGGAAGTATACGTTCTTATTGTAAAATAACTCAATATGCATAATGTAAATATAAGAGCCCCTAATTCATATTTCCCTCTTTAGAAGTAAGTACTGTTAACAGTTTGTTATATATTCTTCTAGATCTTGTTCTATGTATTTATACGTCACCTTCCTTCCCTCTCCACCCCTTTTATCCCCACTAAAATAGTTTCTTTAAAACAGAGCAAAACAAACTAATAATAATAGTTATGGGATGATACTTTATATGTACTTTCCAGCAACTTGATTTTTTTCACCATTAACAAACAATAATATTTTGGAGCTCCTTCCATATTAGTACATATAGATATAGGAATATTCCATATCAATACATACAGATATAGGAATATTCTTTATTAAGTAGTGGGCTTATGTAGTTAAAATATTTTGGTAAATAAGGAAATTCAGTGCATTCTTTTTTTAGTTGGCAGGATCTTGTGGCCAGTGGGGTAGTGGAATATATTGATACTCTAGAAGAAGAAACAGTGATGCTTGCAATGACTCCAGATGATTTACAGGAAAAAGAAGTTGCTTATTGTTCTACATACACACACTGTGAGATTCATCCTTCAATGATCCTTGGTGTGTGTGCATCAATTATTCCTTTTCCTGATCATAACCAGGTTGGTAGCACTTTTTATCATTTGCTTTATGAGAAATTAGTTGAAAGTAGATTAAAAATTAGGGATTAGTCCGTAAATCTCTTTGTAAGAGTCAAGTCTTTTAATGAAGAGGTTTTGTACTCCTGCAGAGTCAGCATTTGACATGCTTAATGTTGTGTTTCATTCTTAGAGCCATATTGATTATTTCAAATGGTTATCACTTATCTTTCAGAAACAAACAAGAGCCTTACCTACACATTTTCAATTAATGTAGTGCCCAGTAGAGTCTATTCCTTTAGAGGTAAATTGTCATTGATTCTGCTTTTCATTCTTCTTTTAGTCTCCTCGAAACACGTACCAGTCTGCTATGGGTAAGCAGGCTATGGGAGTTTATATCACTAACTTCCATGTTCGTATGGACACACTGGCCCATGTTCTCTATTATCCTCAAAAACCACTTGTGACTACACGGTCTATGGAATATCTACGATTTAGAGAGCTGCCAGCAGGTGTGTTCAATTTTTTTAAACATTTTTTAAGATCCTGCCTTACTTAAAAGTCTAGGTGCTTGGGAGAGTTAAAAAAGAAAAATACATAAGATGGAGTCTCAGTTCTCAAGAAATTTTCAGTTCTCAAGAAATTTATGGTGTTGTGGAAACCTGAACGCAATCAAATAAAAAGATGGGCACATGAAAAGTGGTATAATGGAGATACAAAGTCTTTAGGAAGCAGAGTGAAGGAAATTGATACTTATTGGAAGTCTAGAGCCAGTTTCGTGGAGTAGGTGGCAGTTTTTTTTCATTGATATCTATTACATATTCACATACCATGTAATCATCCAAAGGATACAATGAGTGGTTTGCAATATCTTATAGCATGCATTTATCATCAAAATTGACTTTCTTCTTTTTTGTGAATAATGACATATATACAAAAAAGCAATAGATTTCAAAGCACATTGCAACAATTAGTTGTTGAACAGATTTCACACTTTGGTGTGAGTTACTATTCCACAATTTTAGGTCTTCATTTCTAGCTGCTCTAAGATACTGGAGCCTAAAAGAAATATCAGTATAATGATTCGGCAGTTGTACTCATTGGTTAAGCCCTACCTTCTCTTTATAACTCCATCATCACCTTTGATCTTTCTCCCACTCTTTAGGGGTATTTGGACTATGCCCATTCTAACTTTTTCATGCTGAAAGGGGCTGTTGTAATATGGGATAGGGGGATGGAACAAGTGGATGTTCTGAACAGACTGCCTCTTCTGCATTTCAAGACTTATCTTTTACCCTAGTGCATGGAACATTTGTAGAATCTTAAATATTGCCCTGGGTTCTTTAGGATTGGCTGAAATGGTAGGGATTTAGCAAGCTACGATAGGTAGCAGTGTCCAACCGAAGCTTGGTAAGAGTGACCTCCAGAGTAGCCTCTCAATTCTGTTTGAGCTCTCTCAGACACTGATACCTTATTATACTCAGGATGGCATTGTTGATGCCATGGTGCCAGGGCTGGGCTCATCCCTGGAGGTCATCTTCCTGCCACCAGGGAGACTTTCACTCCTGATGTCATGTCCCATGTAGGGGGGAGGGCACTGGCAGAGTTGGGCTTAATAGAGAGAGAGACCACATCTGAGCAACAAAAGAGGTCCTCTAGAAGTAATTCTTAGGCATACCTGTAAGTAGGCTAAGCTTCTTTGCTACATACACAAGCTTCCCAAGAGCAAGCCTCAAGATCAAGTACTTAGCCTATTGATTTGGGTGTCCCTAATATATATACATATATATTTAACTTTTTTGTAAAAATTTATTTATATTAATTAAAAAAATTAACAAACAAAAACATTACCATATCCTTCTGTTTTACATGTTTAATCAGTAATTCTCGGTATCATCACGTAGTTGCATATTCATCATTTCTTAGAACATTTGCATTAGTTCAGAAAAAGAAATAAACAGACAACAGAAAAAGAAATAAAACGATAACAGAAAAAAAAGATTATACATACCATACCCCTTACCCTTCCCTTTTATTTATTTATTTATTTTTACATGAGCAGGCACCGGGAATCAAACCCGGGTCCTCTGGCATGGCAAGCAAGCGTCCTTGCCTGCTGAGCCACCGTGGCCCAACCCTTCCCTTTTATTGATTACTAGCATTTCAAACTAAATTTGTTCCCCCTGTTATTTATTTTTATTCCGTATGTTCTCCTCGTCTGTTGACAAGGTAGATATTTAAGTTTTTTTTATTGTAAAGAGTAACATATATACAAAGCAAAGAAATAAAAATTTCAAAGCACTCTTCAAAAAATGGTTATAAGATAGATCCCAGAGCTTGTCATGGGCCACCATATGATCCTCTCATATTTTTGCTTCTAGCTGCTCCAGAATATAGGAGGCTAGTGGGCTTAAATATTTTTTTATCATCATAATCGACTTCTTTTTCCTTCTCTCTTTTTTCATTTTTTTAAATACCAAAAAATAAAAAGCAAATGCAAACATTCCTATTTTGATCATTCTGTTCTACATATATAACCTGTAATTCACAATATCATCACGTAGTTGCATGTTCATCGTCATCATCATTTCTTGGAACATTTGCATCTATTCAGAAAAAGAAATAAAATGAAAACAGAAAAAAAATTTGTACATGCCATACCCCTTACCCCTCCCTTTCATTGATCACTAGCATTTCAAACTAAATTTATTTTAACATTTGTTCCCCCTATTATTTATTTTTATTCCATATGCATTTTCTCTGTTAACAAGGTAGATAAAAGCGTCAGACACAAGGCTTTCACAATCACACAGTCACATTGTGAAAACTATATCATTATTCAATCATCATCAAGAAACATGACTACTGGAACACAGCTCTTCATTTTCAGGCAGTTCCCTCAGCCTCTCCATTACATCTTGACTAACAAGGTGATATCTACTTAATTGTAAGAATAATCTCCAGGATATACTCTTGTCTCTGTTTGGAATCTCTCAGCCGTTGACTCTTTGTCTCATTTCACTCTTCCCCTTTTTGGTCGAGAAGGTTTTCTCAATCCCTTGATGCTGAGTCTCAGCTCATTCTAGGGCTTTTCTCAATCCCTTGATGCTGATCCTCAGCTCATTCTAGGATTTCTGTCCCACGTTGCCAGGAAGGTCCACACCCCTGGGAGTCATGTCCAACGTAGACAGGGGGAGGGTGGTGAGATTGCTTGTTGTGTTGGCTGGAGAGAGAGACCACATCTGAGCAACAAAAGAGGCTGTCTTGGGGGTGACTCTTAGACCTAATTTTCAGTAGGCTTGACCTATCTTCCTTCTCTTTTTGTGAACAATAACATGTACAAAAAAAGCTGTAAATTTCAAAGCACAGCACCACAATTAGTTGTAGAACATATTTCAGACTTTAACATGGATTTACAATTTCACAATTTTAGGTTTTTACTTCTAGCTGCTCTAAAATACTGGAGACTAAAAGGGTTATCAGTATAATGATTCAGCATTCATATTCATTTGTTAAGTCCTATCTTCTATGTATATTTCCACCATCACCTTTAATCTTTCCATACCTCTCATTGAGGTTGTTTGGGCTATGACAATTCTAAATTTTTGATATTGGAAGGGTCTGTCACTAATACGGGGTAGGGAGATGAAACCATGTGATGTTCTGGAGAGGCTGACCTAGGTTTTAGGACTTATCTGGACCAGGAACCTATCTGGAGGTTGTAGGTTTCTGGCAAGTTACTCTAGCGCCTGGAACCCTTGTGGAATCTTATAAATTGCCCTCGGTGTTCTTTAGGATTGTCTGGAATGGTCCTGATTGGGGGTTGGCAGGTTATGATAGGTAGCAAGGTCTACCTGAAGCTTGCATAAGAACAACTTTCAGAGTAGCCTCTCGACTCTATTTGAACTCTCTCTGCCACTGATACTTTTATTAATTACACTTCTTTTCCCTGATTTAGTCAGGATGGAATTGTTGATCTCACGGTGCCAGGTCTGGATTCATCCCTGGGAGTTCTCTTCCACCTCTCCAGGGAGACTTCTATCCCTGGATGCCATGTCCCATGTAGTGGGGAGGGCATTGATTTCACTTGCAGAGTGGGGCTTAGAGAGACTGAGTCCATATCTGAGCAACAACAGAGGTCCTCCATAAGTAACTCTTAGGCATGCCTGTAGGTATTCTAAGCTTCTGTGCTACTAACATAAGCTTCACAAGAGTAAGCCTCATGATCAAGGGCATGGCCTATTGATTTGAGTGTCCCTAAAGTTTGACACAGTATTGGAATTCCCTTATGGTAAGGTTTGATAATTCCATAATCTTTCTCCCCTCCCTCACGGGACTTTACCAATACTTTGTGATTATCTGGTTAATATACTCTAAGATGTTTCCAGGCATTACAATAATCAATATAGGATTAAAGGACCTCTTTCTCATTCTGTGCTTTCTATGTTTCTGTTGTTCAAATGAACTTTATAGATGGGATGAATTACATTATGTATGCACTATAGAAAATTTCAGTTCCAGATCAAATAAACCTTTCTTCGACTGGTCTCAAAGAGTATGTGTGGTACTGAAATATAGCACTGTTTTCCTTACCCCTATGTCCTAGATTACTTTAACCCCAGCCTGTTCGGCTTCATTCTTATCTCTAAATATCAGGTAATATATATAAAACAGCCTTTCAAAGTCCAGAAGTAGTAATAACCACTCTGGACTTAATGTGTCTGCTCTAAAAGCTTGTAATTTAGGTCCCTGTTTTCTTATAAGCATTTTCCAAAGGTGGCCATACCATTTTTTTTTTTAATTTTTATTTCTGGCTTATTTTTTGTCTCACCAAATATCCCACATGTTCATTCACATAGTTGCATGCCTCATGACAATGTTCTTTTTTGTAGCAGCACAGCCTTCGTTCCTAAGTATACACAATTGTTGGTCATTCTACTTCTCCGTCAGTACATCCTTCAACCACCTGCATTCATCAGGCATCCTTTATGCTGGTCATAAATGTGAAATCATACAGTATCTGTCCTTTTGTGTCTGGCTAAATTCACTCAGCATTATGTCCTCTGGGCTCATCCATCTTGTCATGTGCTTCAGAACGTCATTTTGTCTTACTGCTGCATAAAATTTCATCATATGTATATACCACATTTTGTTGATTCACTCATCTGTTGATGGGCATTTGATTTGTTTCCATCTTTTGGCGATTGTGAATAATGTGGCTATGAACATCTATGTGCAGATGTCTGTCTGTATCGTTGATTTTAGCTCTTCTGTGTATATACCAAGTAGTGCTATTGTTGGTCATAGGGCAACTCGAGATTCAGTTTCCTAAGGAACTGCCAAACAGTCTTCCGTAGTGTCTGCACTATTGTGCATTTCTACCAGCAGTGCTTAAGTGTCCCAGATTCTCCACATCCTCGCCAACATTTATAGTTTCCTTATTGTTTAATAGCCATTCTTACAGGTGAAAGGTGGTAGTTCATTGTAGTCTTGATCTGCATTTCCCTTATAGCCGGTGAAAATGAGCATCTCTTCATGTGCTTTTGAGCCATCTGTATTTGCTCTTCAGAAAAATACCTATTCATATCTTTAGCCCATTTTATATTTGGATTGTTTGTTCTTTTGTTGTTGAGTTGTATGATTTCTTTGTATGTACAGAAAATCAAACTTTTGTCTGATATGCGATTTCCAAATATTTTCTCCGTATGAGTTGGCTGCCTCTTCACCTTGTTGGCAAAGACTTTTGAGGTTCAGAAGCATTTGATTTTGAGGAGTTCCCATTTATCTATTTTTCCTTTTGTTGCTTGTGCTTTGGGTGTAAAGTTTAAGAAGCTACCTCCAATTACTAAGTCTTGAAAGTGTTTCCCTACATTTTCTTCTAGGGGCTTTATGGTGCTAGTTCTTATATTTAGGTGTTTCATTCACTTTGAGTTAATTTTTGTGTAGGGTGTAAGGTACGGGTCCTCTTTCATTCTATTGGCTATTGATATCCAGTTTTTCCATGCCCAGTTATTGAAGAGACTGTTTTGTTCCAGTCCAGAGGATTTGGGGGCCTTGTCAAAAATCAGTTGACCATAGATTTGGTGGTCTATTTCTGCACTCTCAGTTCAATTCCATTGGTCAATGCTTCTGTCTTTGTGCCAGTACCATGCTGTTTTCACCACTCTGGCTTTATAATAGGTTTTAAAGTTAGGAAGTTTTAATCCTCCCACTTCTTCTTTTTTTAGGATGCTTTTAGCTATTTAGGGTCTCTTTCCCTTCCAGATGAATTTGGTAGTTAGCTTTTCCAAATCTTCAAAGTATGTTGTTGGAATTTTGATTGGTAGTGTGTTGAATCCATATATCAATTTGGGGAGAATTGACATCTTACCTCTATTTAGCCTTCCTATCCATGAGCAGGGAATGTCTTTCCACCTATTTAAATCTCCTTTGATTTCTTTTAGCAATATTACTTAGTTTCTGTGTACGAGTCCTTTACGTCTGTAGACAAGTTCATTCCTAAGTATTTGATTCTTTTAGTTGCCATTTTGAATGGAATTTTTTCCTTTACTGACTCCTCAGGTAGGTCATTGCTTGTGTATAGAAATATTACTGATATCTGCACCTTAATTTTATATCCCGCCACCTTGCTGAATTTGTTTATTAGCTCAAGTGACTTTGCTGTAGATTTCTCAGGATCTTCCAAGTAAAGTATCATATCATCTGCAAATAATGAGAGTTTTACTTCTTCCTTTCCAATTTGGATGCCTTTTAGTTCTTTGTCCTGTCTGATTGCTCTAGCTAGAACTTCTAGCACAATGTTGAATAATAGTGGTGACAGTGGGCATTCCTTGTCCTTTACCTGATCTTAGGGGGAAGGCTTTCAGTCTCTCTCCTTTGATTATGATGCTGGCTGTCGGTTTTTCATATATTCCCTTTATCATGTTGGCGTAGTTACCTTGGATTCCTGTCTTTTGGAGTGTTTTTATTGGAAAAGAATGCTGAATTTTGTTGAATGCTTTTTCAGCATCACTCGAGATGATCATGTAATTTTTCCTTTTTGACTTGTTAATGTGCTGAATTACATTAATTGATTTTCTTGTGATGAATCATCATCATTCCTGATATAAACCCCACATGGTCATAGTGTATAATTCTTTTAATGTGTTGTTGAATTTGATTTGCTTATATTTTATTGAGAATTTTTGCATCTATGTTCATTAAGGAGAATGGCCTGTAGTTTTCCTTTCATGTAGCATCTTTACCTGATTTTGGTATTAAAATGATATTAGCATCATAAAATGAGTTAGGTAGAGTTCCTTTTTCCTCAATTTTTTGGAAAAGTTTGAGCAGGATTGGTGTTAGTTCTTTCTGGAATGTTTGATAAAATTCCCCTGTGAAGCCATCTGGCCCTGTGCTTTTCTTTGTAGGAAGATTTTTGACGACTGATTGAATCGCTTTATGATTGTTTATTCAGATCTTCTATTTCTTCCTGAGTCACTGTAGCTTGTTTGTGTGTCTCCAGGAATTGTCCATTTCATCTAAGTTGTCTAGATTGTTGACGTATGGTTCATAGTATCTTCTTCTGAGTTCTTTTATTTCTTCAGGGTCTGTGGCAACGCACCCCTTCTCATTTCTGATTTTGTTTATTTGCATCCTCTCTCTTTTATTCTTTGTCGGTCTTTCTAGAGGCCCATCAATTTTACTGATTTTCTCCAAGAACCAGCTTTTGGTTTTATTGATTCTTTCTGTTGTTCTTCTGTTCTCCAATTCATTCATTTCTGCTTTAATTTTTGTTATTTCTCTTCTCCTATTTACTTTGGGGTTAGTTTGCTATTCTTTCTCAAGTTCCTCCAGGTTTGCTGTTAAGTCCTCGATTTTTGCTCTTTCTTATTTTTTTAATATAGGCATTTAAGGTAATAAATTTCCATCTCAGCATAGCCTTAGCCACATCCCATAAGTTCTGATAAGTTGTATTTTCATTTTCATTCATCTCCATATAGCTGCTGATTTCTCTAGCAATTTCTTCATTGACCCAGTGGTTGTTTAAGAGTGTGTTATTTAATCTCCATATATTTGTGAATGTTCTCATTCTTTGGTGGTTATTGAGATCCAGCTTCGTCCCATTGTGATCAGAGAAAGTGCTTTGAATAATTTCAATATTTTTAAATTTATAAAGACCATTCTTTGCCCCAGCATATGATCTATCCTGGAGAATGTTCCATGAACACTAAAGAAGAATGTATAAACTTGTGCTTTGGGGTGCAGTGACCTATATATGTCTGTTAGGTCTAATTCATTTATGAAGGTATTTAGCTTCTCTATTTCCTTGTTGATCTTCTGTCTGGGTTTTCTGTCTATGGAGGAGAGTGATGTCTGGAAGTCTCCTACTATTATTGTTGAAGCATCTGTTGCTCCCTTCAGTTTTGCCAATGTCTGTCTCATGTACTTTGGAGCTCCTTGATTGGGGGCATAAACATTTATGATTGTTATATCTTCTTGGAGATGATGAATTTACTTTTTTAATGTTATTACCTAATACGTGAAAAACAAACAAAAAGCTCATCTTGAAACTGGATAAAACTTGTTTGCTTATTTGAACTTGTCTTCTTGATAGTAAGTAATTTGTGATGTACAGTGTAGACCTTATTACCCAAATCTGGAATCATTTATCTTAGCGTCACCTTAGAATTAACCTTGGTGTTAAAAATAGCCAGGAGAATAGTTTGTGTGGCAAAACAGCCAGGGCTTTTAAAAGAAATTGTAGTTTTCAGGGAGGAGGACCAGCGCTTTGTAGGTATCTCTTCCTCCACCTGTATTCCTATCCTGGGTTGCGAGTTATAGGGAGTCAGAGGCTTGAGGAAGTATGATTTTAGTGTTCCAGACCCAGACCAGCAGGGTGGGTAGTTATGTGTGAATGTTCTGCACTGACTACCATCTCAGGTGGGCTCCTCTGGACTTGTTATAATTGCTGTTGCTTTTTCACTCTACACATAAAGAAAAATTCAGACAGCCCAAAAGTCTTTCAATCTCCTAAAGATACTCTGTTAACTTTGGCTGTACAGTAGTGTATATGTATATATACACTATATATATATTCCCCTCCCCACAATTTTAGGTTTTTATTTCTAGCTGCTCTAAGGTACTGGAGACTAAAAGAAATATCAGTGTGATGATTCAGCAATCATATTTATTCATTAAACCCGGCCTTCTCCTTTGTAGAGTTGAGTATGTTTTAACTCTTGGAATATCTGATGATTTACATATGATATATGTGAATTATGTTAACTGAAATCCCATTCACAGTTGATAATCATTTCTTATATTGGAATGTATGATTTTATAGTGTGTTTCCAATTTTTTTTAGGGGCTATGGGAGAAGTTTTTTTCTTTTAATTTCTTTTTCTGTTGCAGATGTTCTAAATGATCATGGTGATGAATACACAGCTGTGTGATGATGAAAAATAAATAAAAGAAAGGGCCAGCTTTTTTTTTTTCCCCTAGATGGTGCTTTAATGTATATTCTTAAATTCACTGCAGGTATCAATTCAATTGTGGCCATTGCGTCATATACTGGATACAATCAAGAAGACTCTGTTATTATGAATCGTTCAGCTGTAGACCGAGGTTTTTTCAGGTCAGCTTTTTATAAAATTTGTCAAAACATGGATACAGTGGGAATGCCAATTTTTCAAATCCAAAAAGCTTTTTAAACATAGGTTTGATTTGCATATATAGAACATTTTGGTGGTCTTGAAGGTCAGGCTAGAATTAAATTTTTATCTGAGTGCAGAGAAATTTTTTTCTGTTAAAATATTAAGTCTTTTGCATTCATGAAGTTTCATGAGTGTCAAAGTGATGCTTGCTTTATGTGGCTGCCTGTACACAGTTCAGTGTGGTAGTAAAGTCAGTCCTACTCCAGAAAGCAGAAGTCCTGAAATGATCACAAATAGTTGAAGGCACTGCCCCTTGAATCTCTCAGGATTGTCAGATGCTGATATTTTGAGTCTTTTTTTACTTGTTTTTATATTTTGTAAGCAAATATGTTCTTGCATTTAGGTAATATAGAAAATTCTAAAGAAGAAATAAAATTAAACCCATTATCTTAGAACCATCATAAATATTTAATGTTAAAATTATGATGTTTTATAATTTTATACATTATAAAACTCTCACTCTCTTTTCTATTATTCCTCAGTTTGAGTGTGGTATTGACAAATTGATCTCAAATCCATGGCATATTAAGGTTAGTTAAAAAACTGAAATTCAGAAGAGAGAATGGATTTTTTTCCCCTCTGTATTTTCAGGGAACAGGACTAGGACCAATAGTTAGATATAGGTTGATATTGAAAATTCCTCACTGGGAATGTTCAAATAGATTCTGGGTGACCATCTTTGAGGGTTGCTATTGAAGAGATTATTGCATTGGACAGTGTGTTGGATGCAGTGACCTTAGGTCTCTCTCTGTTCCCACATATTATTCCAGCTATGTTAAGGTTATAGGTCAAATACTACATGTGTAGCCAATGTGATAGCATTTAGGATTTACCGTCACCCTTAATACAGTTATCCTTTGCCCCAGATTCACAGTTAAAATGTTTTTCACATATCAATGAAATTAACTTTTTTTTAAACTAAATCCTAAGCCCTTTTATAAAGGTAAATAGAAATTAACTTTAGAACCATGTATTTTTAGGTCTGTTTTCTATCGTTCTTACAAAGAACAGGAGTCTAAAAAAGGATTTGACCAGGAAGAGGTGTTTGAGAAGCCTACACGTGAAACATGCCAGGGTAAGTGATACTGACATTTAAATTATGAAGTTCAAAGTTAACTTAGTCTGGCTTTCCTAGTTAATTTTGCTGGATTTTATTATTGCCTCTATGCACCCCCCCCCATACAGAAATATACTTTCTTGTCATTCGTAGAATTCATCTTTAAGAAATTATGTATTTTAGTTAAAAATATTTGTGCTAGGAATGGACTTTCTGTAGACTTTCTCTCCTGGTAGGTCCTGCATAGTGAAAGATAATTTAAGACATCAGATAGGCCACGTGATTTCATGGGACGCACCTCACAATCCCATTCTCACTTGTGTTATGTCCCTAAATTTATACATTTGCATGGGAACTCTGTTGTTCCCCAGATTGGCTAATATATGTAGTTTGATTGTAATATTTGTTCAGGTGCAGCATTTGTAAACAATTAAATATAAATAATGGAAGAATAGCTGGCATTTGTTATTTCTACTGGTAAATTCAAATTTTTATTTTTATTTTCTAGTTATTTATTTTCACAGATACTTCAGTACTTACATATACAGTAGGATTGATGGGGATGACCCTGGAAGGTGGGGTATCTGCTATAGTTTTGACATCTAATAGCCTTGTATGAAGTAAAGTGTGTTTTGTGTCCGTAGGGTAATTTCCTTTAGGCTAAAATTTCCTTTAGGCTGTTTTCCTGTAACTCCTTTTCCAGTGGGTGGTTCTATATAGTAATGAATTGATATACAGTGGAGTTAAGATTATATAAAGTGAAGTTCAAAATTTCTGTGGGAAGAAATAATATAATAATAATGTAGCAGTCAGTAGATGGTAACACATTTATTTATTCAAAGCCACCCAGTAAATGTTTGTCATGGAAACACTTTATTTTCCAGTGCCCAATCCAGTGTCTTTTTTTCTTTATACTATGAGTGGTATATAATAGTTGGAATAAAGGCGTAAGTTATAGATTTCCTATGAACTTCTCTCTGACTTGGACTGAATCAAATATGTGGTTTTTAAGTCTTTGTTGGGGATTATGTGACAACTTTTATACCATTTCAAAAAATTCCATGTCTGTTACCTTGTAGGTATGAGGCATGCCATTTATGACAAGCTGGATGATGATGGTTTGATAGCTCCTGGGGTTCGTGTATCAGGAGATGATGTTATTATAGGCAAAACAGTCACCTTGCCTGAAAATGAAGATGAATTGGAGAGCACTAATAGACGCTATACCAAGAGAGACTGTAGTACTTTTCTCAGAACTAGTGAGACGGGTATTGTGGATCAGGTTATGGTGACTCTGAACCAGGAAGGATATAAATTTTGTAAAATAAGGGTGAGTATAGCTGTGTTGATGGAGCTATTTTGGAGATGTAAAACCATGAAGACTCAGCTAATCGATTTTTGTATGACTTCAGGTACGCTCTGTTAGAATTCCACAGATTGGAGACAAATTTGCTAGTCGACATGGTCAAAAGGGAACTTGTGGTATCCAGTATAGACAAGAGGTAGGTATTTTTTTTCATCTCCCTCACCCTAGCCCAAAGTTTTGTTGAACATTTTATTAGATCAGTTTTGCTTTAACTTAAGATCCCAATGGTGATAAAGGCTTAACTTTGCAATTTTAGAGTTGAATAAGTATATGAACATACCATGTTGAGTACAATTTAGGATATACAAAAGTTCAGGTGAAATCTGTTCTAGTTTTTTGGTCTATAGCTAAAAGTAAGAGATTTGAGTGTCTCTTTTTAAAATTATCTTACAGGATATGCCTTTTACTTGTGAAGGTATCACCCCTGATATCATCATAAATCCCCATGCCATCCCTTCTCGTATGACTATTGGTCACTTGATTGAATGTCTTCAAGGGAAGGTAAGAGATTTTCTTTAGAATTATATATAGGTTGGTTCTAAATTGAAACAGGCTACTTTGGAAAGGCTAGTAAGATATTTATTTTTCTGCTTTCATAATTGGTTATGATTATGACTTTTTTTCTGGTTTTTTTTTGTTTTTTTAATTTTCAAAGTTATGTCTAGATCAGAAGTTTGTAAAATGTGTTACATCCAACCTCAGCCAACATACATATCTAGTCATCCTTTTGACTGGTTCTTTTCCGCAGATGAAGAGTGAATTCACTAGTAGTTAGCTCAGTGTGAGCTTAATTATTTTATAGGTGTACATCTTTTCAGTGTAGGTTCTCTATTCTGATGGATTGTTAAGATAGAATGGCCACAGCCTAAAACAAGAATGGCTTAATTTTAGGGTATTAAAATGTCCATTTTACTTGAGCTGTAGGAAATATTTGGGAATTTCATTCTTTTGTGTTTCCGATGAATCGTTTCCTATTTTTGAAAGCTTATTACCAAGTTGTTTTTATTTTTAGGTAAATTAGTTTGTTATAAACATTTTGTGTAAGATATTAATAAAATTAACCTTAGGATATGACTGTTTCCATAACATGGATTTTAAGTTCAAATTTTTTTCCTTGAGTGTATTTTTATTGATATGTAATTGCTAAGGAAAGAGAGAAGGAAGAAGCATTTTAAAGAATATTTTGTTTTTTAAAGGTATCAGCTAACAAGGGTGAAATTGGTGATGCCACTCCATTTAATGATGCTGTTAATGTGCAGAAGATTTCTAATCTTTTATCTGACTATGGCTATCATCTCAGAGGAAATGAGGTATGTTTGCTTTTACATTAGTAATTTGTTGCTTATATTGCTTTTTGTATGTGTGTAGTTAAAAAAAAATTAAGTCTTTTGAAGCATAACGTGCTTGAAATATGTGCACAAGTTTTATTTTCAACTTGATGCATTTTCAAAGTGAACACACTTGTGTGCTTAGCACCCAGATCAAGAAAAGAAAATTACTAGAACCCTTTTAGATCTAGAAGCCTTCATGTGTGCCATCTTCCAGTCACTGCCTTCCCCCACAAGGAACCATTATCTTCACTTCTGAAATTAGTTTTAAAAATTTGTATATAAATGAAATCATATGGTACATGTACATATATTCTTTGATTTCAGGAATTTATTTTATCTAATATTACTATAGCTAATATGTACATATATTCTTTGAACTTGTATAATATTTTATTAAACAATAAATATTGTGTCTGTTTCAGGTCCTGTACAATGGGTTCACTGGTCGAAAAATCACATCACAAATTTTTATTGGCCCCACTTATTACCAGCGTTTGAAGCATATGGTGGATGATAAGATTCATTCTCGTGCTAGAGGACCTATTCAGATTCTTAACAGACAGCCTATGGAGGGTAGATCACGGTAAGAGTGCTGCAGCATCAGTCACCACCACCATCACCACTATTTTGGAAAATGTTTTTCCACATTTTCACTTTTATTATGGAAAGTATAGATCAACATAATAAACCCCCCATGTCCCTGTCATCCCCTTTCAACAATTATCAACTCATGGCCAATATTGTTTCATCCATATCTTCTCTCCTACTAACCCCAGATTATTTTTTTTCTTTAAATTTTTTTATTTTTAAATTAAAAAATGAATATGAACAAAGAAAAAAACATTCTTAACATATGATCGTTCCATTCTACCCAGATTATTTTTTAATTTTTATTTGCTTATTTATAATTTTTTTACATGGGCAGGCACTGGGAATTGAACCTGGGTCTCCAGCATGGCAGGCAAGAATTCTGCCACTGAGCCACTGTTGGACCGCCCCCCAAATTATTTTTAAGCAGAGTGTGTGTGTGTGTATGTATATATGTTCTTTATAAAGAGTTGTTCTCAAATTTTTTGATCACAGTCCTCAAAGAACATTATGTGTTAACATCTATTGATATTTATCAATTAGAAATTAAAACTGAGAAATTTTAAATATTTATTAAAAATAACACTAAGAAATTAATAATACATTTATTAAATAACATGTTAACATTACAGGATAACATAGCACCATTTTAAATGAAAATAAGTATATTTTCTACATAAAAATATTTAGTGAGAATAACATTGGTTTGCATTTTAGTGAATCTCTAATGAGCTGATTTACTTGAAGATGGTTGAATTCTTTTTTTTTTTTTAAATATTTTTATTGATAAAACTTAACCTACAGTTGAAATGATATATCAGATAAAGGTCTAATATCCAGAATATGTAAAGAGATTGTTCAACTTAACAACAAAAAGACAAATAACCCAATTACAAAGTGGGCAAAAGACATGAACAGACACTTCTCAGAAGAAGAAATACAAATAAATACAAATGGCCAAAAGGCACATGAAAAGATGCTCAGTTCAACTTCCTTGGCCATTAGGGAAATGCAAATCAAAACCACAATGATATATCATCTCACACCCATTAGAATGCCCATTATTAATAAAACAGAAAACAAGTGCTGGAGAGGATGTGGAGAAAGAGGCACACTTATCCAGAGTTGGTGGTAATGTAAAATGGTACAACCGCTGTGGAAGGCAGCTTGGTGATTCCTCAGGAATCTAAGTATAGAATTGCCATATGACCTGGCAATACCATTGCTAGGTATCTACTCAGAGGACACGAGGGCAAGGACACAGACGGACATTTGCACACCAATGTTTATAGCAGCATTATTTACAATTGCCAAGAGATGGAATCAGCCCAAATGTCCATCAACAGACGAGTGGCTAGACAAGCTGTGTTATATACATATGATAGACTATTATGCAGCTGTAAGACAGAATAAAGTTATGAAGTATGTAACAACATGGATGAATCTTGAGGACATTATACTAAATGAGATTAGCCAGAAACAAAAGGACAAATAATGTATGGTCTCACTGATATGAACTAACATTAGTGAATGAACTTGGAGAATTTCAGTTAAGAACAGAGACCATCAGGAGATAGAAATAGAGTAGATATTGGAGAATTGAAGCTGAAGGGATACAGATTGTGCAACAGGATTGATTGTAAAAATTCAGAAATGGGTAGCACAATACTACTTAACTGTAATACAGTAATGTTAGAACACTGAATGAGGTTGAATGTGAGAATGGTAGAGGGAGGAGGGCTGGGGGCACAAATGAAGTCAAGAGGAAAGATATATGATAAAGACTGAGATGGTATAATCTAGGAATGCCTGGAGTGTACAATGATAGTGACTAAATGTACAAATTAAAAAATGTTTTTGCATGAGGACGAACAAAGGAATGTCAATATTGCAGGGTGTTGAAAATAGATGGTAGTTCATAATTTAAAACTTTAACTTATGTGTGAGCAAAAAACGCTTATTTGGTAAAAAAAAACCCTTACAAGCATGTTATACATGGTGTACAGTCAGTGGCTCACAATATCATCATACAGTTGTGTATTCATCAACATGATCAGTTGTGTATTCATCACCATGATCATTGTTTTGAACATTTGCATCACTCCAGAAAAATAAAGAAAAAGCTCATACATACCATACCCCTTACCCCTCTGTCTCACTGACTGCTAGTATTCCCATCTACCTAATTTATTTTAACCTTTGTCCCCTTATTATTTGTTTAGTTTTATTTTTAAAATATTTTTATTGTAAAAACTTAACATACAAACATACACACATTCTTGACATACAAACATTCCATACATGGTGTACAATCAGTGGCTCACAATATCATCACATAGTTTGTATTCATCACTATGATCGTTTGTTTTGAACATTTGCATCACTCCAGCAAAAGAAATAAAAAGCTCATACATATCATACCCCTTACCCCTCCCTCTCGTTGACCACTGGTATTTCCATTTACCCACTTTATTTTAACCTTTGTGCCCCCTATCATTTGTTTATTTTTTATCCATAATTTTTACTCATCTGTCCATACCCTAAGTAAAAGGAGCATCAGACACAAGGTTTTCACAATCACACAGTCACATTGTAAAAGGTCTTATATAATCATCTTCAAGAAACAAGGTTCCTTGAACACAGCTCTACAGTTTCAGGTACTTCCTGAAGTCACTCCGATACACCACAAACTTAAAAGGGATATCTATATAATGCAGAAGAATAACCTCCAGGATAAACTCTCAACTCTGTTTGAAATCTCTCAGCCATGGAAACTTTATTTTGTCTCATTTCTCTCCCCACTTTTGTTCAAGAAGGTTTTCTCAATCCCTTAATGCTGGGTTCTGGCTCATCCCAGGATTTCTGTCCCACACTGCCAGGGAGATGTACACCCCTGGGAGTTATGTCCACGTAGTGGGGGAGGGCAGTGTGTTTACCTGCTGAGTTGGCTTAGAGAGAGAGGCCACATCTGAGCAACAAAAGAGGTTCACTAGGGGGTGACTTTTAGGCCCATTTTTTTTTTAATATTTATTATTATAAATTATAACTTATAATTAACAAGTTATAATTTATTATTGATTATAACGTAACATACAAACATATAAACATTCTTAACATATAAACATTCCATACATGGTGTACAATCAGTGGCTTACAATATCATCACATAGTTGTGTATTCATCACCATGATCATTTTTTAGAACAGAAAAAAAAAAAAAAGGAAAAAACTCGTATGTACCATACCCCTTACCCTTCGCTCTCATTGACTACTAGCATTTCCATCTACCCAAATTATTTTAACCTTTGTTCCCCCTATTTTTAACTTTTATCCATATTTTTTACTCCTCTCTCTTAGGCCTAATTTTAAGTAGGCTTAGTCTATCCTTGTTAGGAATAAATTTCATAGGGGCAAACCCCAGGATTGAGGGCTTGTCCTCACTGCTTGTGAGAATATCAGAAATTCTCCAAATGGGGAAGTTGAATATTTTCTCCTTTCTCCCCATTCCACCCAGGGGACTTTGCAAATCCTTGTTGATTCACTGTGACAGTTGAATTCTTATATCTGCTTCTAAAATAAAATTGCATTGTGGTATTTTATCTTGGTTGACTTAATAGAGGAAAATCTGAGCTCACACACATACGTGGTTGGAAAAGGGAGGAATATTATAATAACCTTTTCAGATAATTGTTGGGTATTATTCTTTGAGGCTACAGCAAAACTTGACAAATAATAGTTCCTAAAGGTTAGCCTTGATAT
The DNA here is from genome assembly GCF_023851605.1 of Tamandua tetradactyla. NCBI lineage: Eukaryota > Metazoa > Chordata > Mammalia > Pilosa > Myrmecophagidae > Tamandua > Tamandua tetradactyla. The sequence goes on from NC_135345.1 coordinate 57,659,173, forward strand.
GGAATCTGAAGCTGTATTATTGAACTTTTTGTACTTACTTTTTAAAAATAATCCATGGTCTGTCTAGCATTCTGAATGGATATTTTACCTTGGCATAATTTTGTAATGGGTCATTTTCAGATGTTGATATATGTCATTATACAGAAAAAATATCAGATTTGTTAATATCACTACCATCATCAGAGAAATCTTTAAATATTGGAAAATTCTCATGCCCAAGGTGGGTACAGATTTTCTAAAATTGTTTTTGTTTGAAAACTCAGATTTTATCATTACCAGTTTTAAATTGTATTCCTTGCAGTGAAAGGTGACTTTGCTCATTTTCAGAAAAATGCTGAATGCAAATACCTTTGCTCTGTTGGTGCAGAAGTGACTGAATAAAACTGCTGGCACCTTAGCATAAATCAAGGCAATGAAACCACACTTTAGTAGTAGTCACTGTCTTCACAGCTACACATTCCCAGTTTCACTTAAGAACAACCTTATGAATCAGTAAAAATTATGCATTTTATTAAGATTTGACCCTTCAGTAAATTTCAGTTACCACATTTGTTCTGTCAGTTATTTTTTCCTAAGTAAAAAGATACTCCATGAAAAAGTCACCATTGCAGAATCATCTTTTTTAAGACAACCATCTTCAGTATACAGGAGGGCTTTATGAGAACTTATCATTTTGTAATAGAATGTTAAAAAAATATTTACTGAAGGGTCAAATGTTAATAAAATGCATAATTTTTACTGCTTCATAAGGCTGTTCTTAAGTGAAACCGGGAATGTGTAGCAGTGAACACTGTGACTACTTCTAAGGTTTGGTTCTATTACCTTGATTTATACCAGCAGTTTTATTCAGTCATTTCTGTACCAACAGAGCAAGTGTCAATACAGTGAAAGACAAATAATGTGTTGGTAATATTAAAAATAGTTTGGCCCTCCTGGGGTACGCAGACCACACTTTAAAAACTACTGCTGTAAAAGATTTAAAAAGAAACAAGAAAGAACTCCTAATCTTAGTACCATTATAAATCCTTAATATTATTAAATAGCCAGTGTTCAAATTTCCTTGGTTATCACATACATTTTATGACCTTAGTCCTTGTTTTTTTTTTTAATTTATACGTTCCTCTGCAACTTTTTCTTTTCTCCTGCAATTTATTTATTGAAGAAACTGACTTGTTTATCCTGCTGGGCTTTACAGTTTGGACTGTGCTGAGTGCATTGCTGTAGTGTTTATAACATCTTCTGTCCCCTATTTTTTTTCTGTCCCCTATTTTTTTTTTTTTTTACAAATGGCTAATTAGATATAGTGGTTTAATGAGATTTATGGTTTTAGTTTTAGGGGGCAGTAATACTTCATAGGAAGTAATATGTACTTCCAATTCCTGGTTGTTTCTCTTTTTGTTATTTTAGCTGTAATGATCATTGCCTAAGGTCCTTAATTAAATAGTGATTGCCAAATGGTGAGATTCTAATTTTATCATTCTTTTTTCATCTGTTCACTGGAATAATTTATAGAGATGAACTTAGTTTCCTCAACTGTTTGGTTACCTGATGATATAGTTTTGCTTGGTCTTTTTCCCTTTACTTAACCATTTTGCAATATAATGAGTTGGTTCTCTAGCATCCTCCAATGGTGACCAATGATATTTTTGTTTTTTGGTAATACCATAATAATCTCATTGATTTAAACATATCTATGCATTTTGTTTATTAAATACATTAAGGAGACCATCACCATCCCCTTGCCTGGTCACTTGAGCAATGCATTTCCCTTATCTATTGGGGAAATTCTGTATTCATTAAGCCATTTCCATTACTTTTGCCAGCATACATTGATCATTCAGACTGGACTGCAGTCATTGAGAAACTGCTCTATTTAGATTGATCATTTTATTATTCATTTTGAGCATAGAGTTGAATTCTGGTAAGTTAAATGCTAGTGTGATGAAACTCCAGTTTGTACATCATTGTATTTTATAAAGAAAATAATATGTTCTCCTTGAGAATCTAATGCATCTGCTGCATTTGGGGGACCTTTTAGTTCATATCACGTAGTTGTAGACTTCTCCCCTCCCACAGTATAGAGAGAATGCTAGGGTATAAAAATTAGAGCCTAGTTCTCCTTCACTATTATGATGCTTTTACCTTTGCCATTAGTTAAGGTAGTGCTGGTAATAGAAAATAAGCACAAAATAATCTGTTCTTTTTTCCTTAACAGTGATGGTGGCCTGCGTTTTGGAGAAATGGAACGAGATTGTCAGATTGCCCATGGAGCAGCTCAGTTTTTAAGGGAAAGGTTGTTTGAGGCATCAGATCCATATCAGGTTCACGTTTGCAATCTTTGTGGAATAATGGCAATTGCTAACACCAGGACCCATACATATGAATGCAGGGGTTGCCGGAATAAAACTCAGGTATGTACAGTCTTTATTGGCAGTTGGTGGTATTTGCTTATAATGTAATCATGTTGATCTAATCATCCAGGCAGATTAGCGTGGTGAAGCAGATTGGCATTTTCACAATTTTGATAAGACACCTATGAAAGATTTCTAGTTTTAAGTGAGAAAAAAGTTATAAAATAATTTAAGTTTTCTAAAAACCGGTTTAAGTTTTATCATGGCAGTTTCTCTAAACTGTTGATGTTTTGGAAATAAGACAGCCTTGTACAAGGAGTTTTTAAATAGTGAGTGAGTATTTCTTAAGCTTTTTCACTGAAGAGGGTGAATATAAATTAGGTCTGGCTGAAATGTTGAAACACCAAAGGAGAAAGGACAACCATTAGCCAAGGTAGCAGGGTGAGTGTTACCAGCCCACTCATTTATTCATCATCTATAGTACTAAGGCTTTTACCTTTTTCTGGGGTAAAGAAGTGGGATCACTTCATAAGCTCCTAATTACTATTTGTTTTTTCTTTCCAGATTTCTTTGGTGAGAATGCCTTATGCGTGTAAACTGTTATTTCAAGAACTTATGTCTATGAGTATTGCACCCCGAATGATGAGTGTTTAGCTCTTTTAAACAATTCTTAGTAAGATACTTGTAAATATCTTTTATGTTTTGTTTCTATGATACAGTTTAAAAAAAAAACAACACAATAGGTATTACTTTACGAAAAAGCATTTTATTTGTTTTGTTTAATGATATGCATGCTTTTCTTTTGTAAATATACAATAATAAATTTTTTTAGACAGTCTTGATGTATTGTCTTTATTTTGTATATCTCTTTAAACCAATGAGTACAACTAAAGTGTTAGTGTATTGGAATTAAAGAAACTGGTTATTAGACAAGAGCAGAAGTTGTAGTTATCCATGACTAACTAAGCTGTGCAGACTGATATATTTGCAGGTTTATAACTCAGCACCTTCACCTGTTTACAAAAAGAAAAAAGTAAAATTCAGTTAAAATTTAATTAATTTTCAGATAACACTGTTCCCAAACAATGAAGAAGTTAATGTGAGGATAAAGAATATATGAGTAACTGTTAAAGTGACGCAGGTTGAGTGCTCTGTGGAATCTGAGCTATATGATTTAGATGTGGGAGACAATTTTGCTGTACTGGTCTATGCATAGGAGATGGACCTTATAACTGGAAGAGCGCATTTCTCAAATTAGGAAGTTGAGGTCCAGAGAGGTTAAGTAACTTTCCTGTGTCATTCAGTTCTGATTCAAGAATTGGAATGCTTAATGGCAGAGCCGAGACTCAAACACATTATTCAGTTGTTAGCAATGTTCTCATTGCATGGCTTTCAACATCTTGGCTTGAAGAGAATCTGACCAAGCAGATCTTTACTTGGTATTTCCTTTTATATTACAGCTGAATGACCCTCACAGTGGAATGGTCTGACAAATGCTGAAAATAAATTCTGCTCTTATTTTGGGATTAAGTGAAAGCCAAGTCAGACATCAGTTTAATAGAACTATATAAATGTAAAGTAACATTACCATGACAGCATCACAATGTGTGCTTAAGAGGAAGCCTTTTGGCAGTGAAGTGGAGGTGGAACAGAATTAGGAACTTGCCATTAGACTCTTCTGTTTTTTTCTTATAAAAGTTCAGAGTGAATGACTAGAATTGCTTACATACATTTCCCTTTAAATGAGAATTTAAAAAATAGTCACAATACAAAGGCGAAAATGCTGTGTAGATAGAAAGTTATGGGAGATACAAGCCATTCCAGTCAAGTTTGAGTTTTGAATTTTAATTATATATATATATCAGGTGAAAGCCTCTAAGTCATATAATGGCATTCTATCACCCATCGAAGTGTTCTCTTGGAGTCACGTGCTCTACATTTTGATAGCATCCTTAATGCCACTGTGGATTGCTAACATTACAGAAATTCATTAATAGCTATGTTTGTTACTTTCATACTTAGTTCTGGTCTTTATTAAGCAAAAGTATTAGTCTTCTAAATGGCTGTGAGATTTATTCCATACCTTTTTTCACTGGTATTTCATGTAAGGAATCAACTACTGTAATTTTTGCTGATGCTGAAGCCTGTCCTTGTGAATTGGATGCATGACACTCATATTCCCCAGCATCATCTTTACTTAGAGGAGATACCTGTGGGAAAACAGGATTTTTTAGTTCTTCTGTGGTAGTCTTCTCTTTTTCCAATGCCTTCAATTAGGTCATTATTACCTAAGTTTCCTAAAATGACCAGGGAATGCATAGTAGAGGTACTGCTAGAAGTAGTGCAGGTCCTGTGCTGAGAGACTTCATAGAAATACCATATTTGGTCTGCCGGAGGTCTGAAGAAATGTCATGGACAACTTCTGATCATATTGCAGAGGTTAAAAACTGGATAGGTAGGTACACATACCCGTTTGAGGGGGACCTTGTTAAGGACATGTAATCTAACTATTCATAGTATCCATGAGTATCAAAAGTCAAGGCAAAAAACTATTTGTGAATTCCTAGGAAAAAAATCTAGTTCCTGTTTATTCATTAGTTATTTCCAAAACATTCAGTAAACTTAAGCTCTTCTTTTAGTTCTCTAAAGGAGGGGCTTCTACTCTGAGACAGGGCTATTCCAAAGGGGGAAGAACTGCTTTAGGATGACAGCATATATTGGGCACCTATGCCAGGCCTGCCTGTGTCTAATGCTGAGAGTGAAATCTGCGCCAGCTCTTAGTACTCACCAGCACCCAGCCAGTTACTTCGTGCTTTTCTGGGCCACCCCGGGTCTGAATGGCCAGGTTGTCCCGGTCACCAGGCAAGAGTTCTGTCCTTTGAACTCCATAGTGACCCCTTCTTACCTGTAAATATAGAACAAAATAGGTTCAGTTCTCTGTACCGAATCAACTCAGAAGTGGTCATGTTCCTAGAACTGCATGGAGTTAAACCCAGCAATTTACTCATGTATTATTTTTTCCTGAATACTTTAAAAATACAGCTCATCTTTGATTTCTTCCTCCCAGTTTCTCTCTCAGCATAATCTATTTTAAATTAATACATTTTTCTGTTTGCCTGGGGAATACACATCACCATACTTTACTGCTACTGACTGCCATTATTCACTTCTGCCCTTGCAAATTCAGCTTCTAGGTATTAGGCTTTTTCTAACTGTCACTCTGTGCTAAATCTTATGCTTGGAAACTCGAACAGGAACGTAAGTCCAGGGGCTCTTCCTGCAGTGGGAAGTAGTAGGTTGAGTCCAAACCCAATACCATCACTTTGTTCTTGAGGGCTAAGGAGTAATCAAATAATTTACTGAAGACCTGAGAGCAAAAACGCCTGTCAAATATGTGCTGCTGTCACTGGTTTCCTATGACAGTACTTGCTGCCTGCACCCTGTACATGTCAAGAGATTCAGAAGGATGGGTTACGAAGAAATTCAGTTTTCTTGGTTTGAGGCCAACAGTGAATACCATCCAATTTTTTCCCCTTGCTTTAAAAGGCAAACTATGTTCATTATATAAACTTTGGAAGATAAATAATTAAGTACCCAGAAGAATAAAGTTTTCCCATAACCCCTCTGTACATATACATTTAGCATAAATTTCTAGATGTGGAATTGCCGAGTCACAAGGGACAAATATTTTAAGGGTTTTGATAATGGTGGCTTTTTAAAAAAAATCAAAGGAGAAGTGAATTAATATTTGTCTATTCCATCCCAGGCTTTTAAAAGGTAAACTGATGTTTATTGACACTACCTTTGTATTTAGAAAAAAGGACTTATAATCCCCCAAAGGTAGTTTCATTTTCATTTTCCTATATAATAAAGCAAATCTTGAGTTAAAAAAAATCAAATCAGAGTATATAAATGTTTTGTTTTACACACTTTATCAGTGTGGCTTCTCCCATATGTGCTCAAGGCCTACTCCCAACATTTGCTGTTAGTAAGCTGTTATTCTAGCTTCAAACCACACTTATGTATCTCAGCTCTATGATGTCAGACCTGGGATTCTGCAAACCATGTGTGATCTAAGCCAACTCCTCCTGCCTTAAACCTCTGATAGCCCTAATCTGAAGAAAAGTTCAGGCAGGAAAAGAAATACCAAGTATTTGGAAGGAATTCCAGGTGTTTTGCCTTCCCTGTAAATACCATTTTTGATTTACAGGGTTAAGTTAGTACGTCTATTTCAGTTCCTTTCTCCATTTCAAAGTATTGCTCCTGGAATTAAATAGGCTAGGGGGTTGCTTTAAAGATCAAAATAATAACCACCGGTAAGGGAAGTTGAGAAAACTCACCAGGCTGTGCCAACCATAAGAATCACTGGAGCTTGAAGTGTTCGGAGACTGCTCTGAATTAGCAGAAATGTTTACCCTATTAATTCTTTGTTGCTAGGAACACTTGAGCCAGAGAGACATGCTATCTTCTTTGAACCTCAGTTGCTTTATTTAACAAATTGGGATTCTAATATTCATTTATATAAAAAAAATTCTGTGCTTAAATTGGATTTGAAACTGATTTTTAAAAAGTTTTATGAATAAAACCAATCAACATACAATGCGAACATTCTTTTTTCATCACATAGTTGAATATTGATCATCATGAACATTTCTTAGAACATTTGCATCAATTCAGAAAAATAAAAAAACAACAAAAAAAATTCATACATACCATACCCCTTACCCCTCCCTTTCATTGATCACTAGCATTACAATCTACTAAATTTATCTTAACATTTGTTCCCCCTATTATTTATTAATTTTAATCCATATATTTTACTCATCTGTCCGTATGGTAGATAAAAGAAGCATCAGACACAAAGTTTCCACAATCACACAGTCACATTGCGAAAGCTATATCATTATACAATCATCTTCAAGAAACATGGCTACTGGAACACAGCTCTACATTTTCAGGCAGTTCCCTCCAGCATCTCCAATATACCTTAACCAAAAAGGTGCTATCTATTTAATGCGTAAGAATAACCTCCAGGATAACCTCTCGACTCTGTTTGGAATCTCTCAGCCATTGACACTTTATTTTGCCTCATTTCTCTCTTCAATGACTTTCCAAGTTTTTTGAAATGGCCCATAGTAAGAAATCCATTTAAAATTATGATCTGGCATATTCGAAAGAGGAGTTTTATGAAATGATATTCGTCCTTATAAATGTGATCCTTAAGATATTTTCTGTTCTGCTTTATCTTTCTCGTTTAAAAGAAAACGCTGTTGTGATTTTAAGACTCACTGATGGGTTATGGGTCTGCAGTTTGAAAAGCATTGTATGTGGCAAGTCACATTATGATGGCAGAGCAAATCAGCAAAGCATAGCAGTTGAAATTTTGCTTGTTTCCGGCAAGTCTAGAAATTTCTTTTTTCAGTTCCTCCTCCCTCCAGTCCCCCACTAGGGTCATCGAATTGACTATATTTAGTCATGGTGCTTTTGAAATGCCCGAGGACAAACCCTCAGCAAAGCTCATGGGCTCTGCCCCCTACAGTCCCAAAGCTTATAGGAAAAGATTCATGAGGCAGATTTATCCCCTTGGTATGTGTGTGCATTAATTGGAATGGGATAGAACAAGGACTGAGGAAATGAGTCTCTGCCAAGATTTGTCAGTAAAGTCCCATGTCCCACGATACTTTGATCACCCTGGCTTCTCATTGTGTAAGCATCCCTAGAGAACTGCAGCAGAGCTTCTTATGGATATTTCTTGGAAATGTTGCATCTCTGCTTCTCCACCCCCTGAACAAACCAGTAGCTTCCAAATAAGCAATGAAGAGCCATCAGTAGCTTTTGCTTTAATGGCCAAGAGGAGCACACACATGGGATGCATTTTGGCTTTTCACTGCTCCCTTTTACAGAAGTTTCAGCTTGTAAAGGATGGTTGCAGTAAACCCATGGGTATTTTCTGGTGTCCTCCTAACTGTAAGCAGATGGTTCTAGTGAGTGTGCCAATCTCAGTGGCCATAGCCCTTTGCCCACATGGGGGAGCCAGAGGTTGGCAGGTGAGCCAACCTGGGGCAGAGTCCTTCTGTGGGATTTTTTACTGGGCAGCAGAGAGAGAGAAAGCCTTTTCTTTCCCCTGAGGTCTTTTTCGGTTGTAATAATTATGTGAGCTTGGAGCTGCCAGTGATAATATCACCCCACTGTGTAGAGGAAGCTTTCTTTTTTTTAAATTTATTTTTTAGAGCAGTTGTAGGTTTACAGAAAAATCATGCAGAAAGGACAGAGTTCCCAATACTTCCGTCCCCTGCCCTACAGTTTTCCCCATACTGTGCATTAGTGTGGTACATTTGTTACAATTGATGAACCAATATTGTTATATTTTCATTATTAACTAAAGTCCATATTTTCATAGGTAGCACTCTTTGTGTTGTACCGTTCCATGGTTGCTTTTTTTCTTTTTTCTTTTTTTTTGGTATTTTTTTTTCCATTTTTTAAAAAAGATTTTTTACATCAATATAGCATAAAGTTTCCTTTTTAAATCACCTTCAAGTATTCAATTCAGTGGTGTTAATTACACATACATTGTTATGCTACTATCAATACTATTCACTGCCAAAACTTTTCCATCACCCCAAACAGAAGCTCTGTACTAATTAAGCCTTCAATCCCCATTCTCCACCCATACATGTGCCCCTGCCAGCCTGTATTCTAATTTCTGACTGTGAATTTGGATATTCTAATTAGTTCATATAAGTGAGATCATACAATATTTGTCCTTTTGTGTCTGGCTTATTTCACTCAGCATTATGTCTTTGAGGGTCACTCATGTTGTAGCATATATAGAGGAAGCTTTCTGAGGTAGAGTTAGAGTCCTGAAGACATTGTTTCTCTACCTGGATCTAGCTGTTCTTGAGGCTGGAACCATTTCATTTTTTTTTCTTTTGCCTCAGTTAGATTCAAATGAGTTTCAATAACTTGTAAGAAAGAGTTCTGAATGCAGTATCCCAAATTCCAGAGTTTCAGAAGTTGCTCCTGTGGTCAGACATAAGCAAACTAAATAATCAACAGAGCCCATTATCTACCTTAGAGCTTGCTGGAGAAGTAAACCAGTTAATAAGAGTTGTTGAGTCATGCCATTTAACTTAGACTAGATTTTCTTTTTGGTAGCACAAATTTTACTGTCACAGGATTGTTGTGGAGCTTAAACAAGTCAAAATATAGAAAAAGGGCAATGTAAATATGTTCACTGTATGTAAAACAATGTATATTATAATTGTGAGGTATTATTTGATTTGGCAAATGCGTGTTTCCTTTTCCCTTCTACAGACATGCTGAGAATATGTTGTTCTTCAAATGTGGAGACACTGCTACAAGATAAGGTCCCTCCAAAGGAAAAATTTTCCAGGAACAGAAGTTAACATGTAAATTAATATAATGAATGTTAATTATGCATCTGGTGATAAGCCAAGTGATTTTACCAGTGTTACATTATTTAATCTTATTATATGCCATTTTTATCGTACAGAATTGGAAACAGGTTTAGAGCAGCGGTTCTCTACCTGGGGTGCCTTTCCCCCCAGGGGACAACTGGCAATGTCTGGAAACATTTTTGATTATCCCAATGGGGTGGGTGCTACTGGCATCCAGAGGGTAGAGGCCAGGGAGGCTGCATAACATTGTACAATGCACAAGACAGCCCCCCACGACAAAGAATTGTCTGGCCCAAAATGTTGACAGTACTGCGAAACTCTAGCTCAGAGAGAAGTCAGCCAACCTGGCTAAGGAACTCACACTCTTAACCACTACTCTCTACTGTCTCCACCGGGGACACATGGGCTCACACATGCACTCACACATGCACATGCTCTCAGAGGCTGGAGTGGGTGTTCAGCATTATAGTTCTTCCAGTTCCTGAAGTTCCCTGTTTAGACCCCACTAACAGCAAAGCAGGGCTGGGGCTTCTTTGCAGATCAGTAAAAACAAAACAAAACAAAACACTGGCTAGATCCAGGGAGGTGTCTGTGAGAGTGCCACTTCACCTTTGAGGAGTGCAGGCAGTGGAACAGAAACAGGATTTGACATTATTGCCTTCTTTGTGCAGTGCCAAGGAAACATCAGTCTGGCATGTCTTCCTGAAATCTACGCCACTAACCTTGTTCCAGATGAGGACAGGGGTTGGGATTCCGATGACCTCGCAGCTTAAGTACACCTGGGCTCCCGTAACATTCCAGATGTCCTTGGGGGGCGTCACAATGGAAGGCCCTACATGAGAGGGTACAAAGCCAAGCACATCTTTTAAACAGTCGTTAACACTAGTCAGCCTCCTAGGAAGCAAGTGCTTGATTATGTTTATGAGGTTGCCACTCCTGTGGATTATTTGAAGCAAACAGTCCCTGGCCACTAGCATGATCTTAAGCTGTGCTTTGGGAACGCACAAATCTAAGCAAACAAAAACAATTAGGAAGAAAAATTTGTTGTTTGTAAATTTTTCTCCTCCCCTAAACCATGTTCAAATGAGTTTTAATTCACCAGCTGTTGTGTATTATGTAGAGCTTTTCCACTTAATAGAGGGAAATTTTAGTTTCAATATGTTTAATGTTTTTCTTTCTTTCTTTCTTTTTGTTACCAGTATTCCTATTTTGGGGGAATGGGCAACACCAACTATTACTTGGATAATTAAAAAATAGTCTATGAAGAAATTTGAAAATGTACGGAGTACCCAGGAAAGATGGATGTCCTTGCCTTAAGAAGCTCAGACCCATAAGAGGACAAGTCAGCGGTAATGAGGAAGGATAGTAACTTTCTCCAAGGAGAAAAATGTGGAGTGCCGTGTGCCTGGGGGAGTGAAAGGAGATACCTTTGAAAAGAAGTGGACTGGTTATCAAGGAAGATGGTGGAAAGGTCCTTCCCAGAACAGGCTGGGGGAGGTAGCAGGTCTAACAGAGAAGAAGCAGTTACAGGTCTCTTGTGTTTGAGTAAAGCTCACAAAGACAGGACTCTTTTCCAGGATTCCCAGTCATGGGCAGGTGCCATTGGTAAGTGGGTGGACAGGTGGGGAGAACACCTGTCAAGTCACAGGTATGGGACCAAATCAAGGAGAGCCCATAATTACACCTCTCCCCATGTCCCCAGTTCCAAAACAACATCCCAAGTCCTTTATCATATGTCCCTATGGTAAGGAGGTCATTACTTAGAATCAGTAACAATGGCATGCATCCTATATATTTTTAAAATTGTGGTAACAGATATATTACATAAAATTCCCCATTTTAATCACTTGCAATTATACAATTCCATGGTATTAATTACATTCACAATTGTTCTGCTTTGAAATGACATATGTACCCTAAAAAAAGTCATGTTTTAATCCTAATCCCATTTTGTAAAGGCAGCTGTTTCTTCTAATCCCTATTCAGTATTGAATGTTCGAAACTGTAATCAGATCATTTCCCTGGAGATGTGATTTAATCAAGAGTGGTTGTTAAACAGGATTAGGTGGAGACATGTCTCCACCCATGCGGGTGGGTCTTGATTAGTTTACTGGACTCTTATAAAAGAGGAAACATTTTGGAGAATGGGGGGGATTCGGAGAGAGCAGAGAATGCTGCGGCACCACGAAGAAGAGAGTCCATGAGCCAGTGATCTTTGGAGATGAAGAAGGAAAATGCCTCCTGGGTAGCTTCATAAAACCAGAAGCCAGGAGAGAAAGCTAGCAGATGATGCTGTGCTGGCCATGTGCCCTTTCAGCTGAGAGAGTAACCCTGACTATGTTCGCTATGTGCCTTCTCACTTGAGGGAGAAACCTGAAACTTCATCGGCCATCTTGAATCGAGGTATCTTTATCTGGATGCCTTTGATTGGACATTTCTATAGACTTGCTTTAATTAGGACATTGTCTTAGCCTTAGAACTCTAAAATAGCAACTTATTAAATTCCCCTTTTAAAAAGCCATTCTGTTCCTGGTATATTGCATTCTATCAAACTAGAACAGATTTTGGTACCTGAGGAGTGGGGTGCTGCTACGGTTTGCAAATATCAAACATGTTGGAATGACTTCTTTTTTTTTTTTTATAATTTTTTATTTTATTTTTTAAATACCAAAAAACACCAAATAAATGCAAACATTCCTATTTTGATCATTCTGTTCTACATATATAATCACTAATTCAGAATATCATCACATAGTTGCATATCTATCATCATGATCATTTCTTGGAACATTTGTACCTATTCAGAAAAAGAAATCAAATGAAAACAGAAAAAAATTTATACATAACATACCCCTTATTCCCTTTTATTGATCACTAGCATTTCAAATAAATTTATTTTAACATTTGTTCCCCCTATTATTTATTTTTATTCTGTATGTTCTACTCATCTGTTGACAAGGGTAGATAAAATGAGCATCAGACGCAAGGTTTTCACAATCACACAGTCACATTGTGAAAGCTGTATCATTATACAATCATCTTCAAGAAACATGGCTACTGGAACACAGCTCTACATTTTCAGACAAGTTCCCTCCAGCCTCTCCATTACATCTTTTTTAAAAAAATTTTTTATTAATTAAAAAAAATTACAAGAAACAAACATTCCCAACACATACACTCAGCAATTCACAATATCATCACATAGTTGCATATTCATCATCATGATCATTTCCCAGAACATTAGCATCAATGGAATGACTTTTTAAATGGATAAGGGGAAGATTCTGGAAGAGTTGTGAGAAGCTTGATAGAGAAGGCCTAGAATGCTTTGAAGAGACTGTTGATAGAAATGTGGACTCTAAAGATACTTCTGATAAAGCCTTAGACAGAAATGAGGCACGTGTTATTATAGACTGGAAGGAAGATGAGCCTTGTTTTAAAATGGCAGATAATCTGGCAAAATCAACTAGTGGCTTTGGCTGGAAGGCACATTTTAAAAGCCATGGACCTGGATATTTAGCAGAAGAGATTTCCAAATTAAATGTCAGAAAGAGCAGCCTGGTTTCTCCTCGCAGCTTATAGTGAAATGTGACAGGAGACAGGTAAGCTGAGAACTGAACTCGTGGGTACAAAGAAACCAGAAGTTGATGTTCTGGAAAATTCTGGGCTTCCAGGAAGGGAGATTCCAGAGAATAGTGCTCCATGTAAGGATTTGGCCAGATGTGGAACCAGTCAGCCATTTCAGAGAAAGCCAGGATCGGACATGGAGTTATCCAGGAAGGATTTGTGGAAATTCCTTATGTCTGATGGGCATGATCCAAAGCTACTGCATAGAAAGCCAACCACAGTGCTGTGGGACCTGTATAAACAGAGCCACTACTAGTCTGGATTGAGGGGTTCAGAGAAGGGACGCATTGGAGGTAAAATAACTTCAGAGGCAAAACCATGGAGGCTGAGGTCTGAAGTGAAGAAGCCTCTGGTCAGGAGAGCAGACCCACCCAAGCCCATGGGGAGGGTGAGTTTGTCCGAAAGGCAGAGAATGGGCCTTCCACCTTGTTGCAGTGGAAGAGTCATGCCACCGCAGGCCTTGGAGAGGGTGAAGCACATTCCTTGGGGTTTGGGGAGAGCCTGGCTGCCACCCCTTGGAGGGGTTGAGCATGTGCCCTGGAGATGGCAGAGAGCCCGGGTGCGGCCCCAATGCTTGGAGAGGGTGGAGCCGAGAAAAGGTGGTCTCCCCAATATCCCCCAAGGTTGCATTCAGAGAGAGGCAGATCTCTGTGTAGGACCTTGGAAAGGGTGGGACTGCCGCTGTCTAAAACCCCAAAGATAAATGACTCTCAGACTTCAAAATCTAATGGACTTTGCCCTGCAGGTTTTCGAAACTGTATGGGGTCTGGTAACCCCTGTGTTCCTTCCTTCCTATGGAAATGTGTATATGTATCTCATGACTGTTCCTCCTTTGTATGTCGGCAGCAAATAACTTGTTATGAGTTTTCAAAGGTCCAGAGACAGAGGAGAATTTGCCTGAGCACAGACCATGCTTTTACCTAACTCTGATGAGACTTTGTACTGGTTTTAACCTTGTATTGTATTTGATTGTTACTGGTTTTAACCTTGTATTATATTTGATTGTTTCTTGAAGAAAACTTTGAAGTTTTCTGATGTTGTCATGGAATTAATGTTTTTTTTTTGTTTGTTTATGGGGAAAACATGTCTTTTTTAGGGTCCAGAGGGTGGAATGTGCTGGTTTGAAATGATGTATGTACCCTAGAAAAGCCATGTTTTAATCCTAATCCCATTTTGTAAAGGCAGCCATTTCTTCTAATCCCTATTCAGTATTGAATGTTCGAAACTGTAATTAGATCATCTCCCCGGAGATGTGATTTAATCAAGAGTGGCTGCTAAACTGGATTAGGTGGAGACACATCTCCACCTATTCAGGTGGGTCTTGATTAGTTTATTGGACTCTTATAAAAGAGGAAACATTTCAGAGAATGGGGGAGATTTGAAGAGAGCAGAGAATACTGCGGCACCACGAAGGAGAGTTCATGAGCCAGTGATCTTTGGAGATGAAGAAGGAAAACGCCTCCTGGGGAGCTTCATAAAACCAGAAGCCAGGAGAGAAAGCTAGCAGATGACACCGTGTTTGCCATGTGCCTTTCCAGATGAGAGAGAAGCCCTGACTATGTTCCCTATGTGCCTTCTCACTTGAGAGAGAAACCCTGAACTTCATCGGCCGTCTTGAACCGAGGTATCTTTATCTGGATGCCTTTGATTGGACATTTCTATAGACTTGCTTTAATTAGGACATTGTCTCAGCCTTAGAACCGTAAAATAGCAACTTATTAAATTCCCCTTTAAAAAAAGCCATTCTGTTCCTGGTAGATTGCATTCTGGCAACTAGCAAACTAGAACAACAGTGTTTTGCTATCATCACTACCTACCACTACCAAAACTTTTCCAGCATCCCAAATAGAAACTCGATACCCATTAGGCATTAACTCCTCATTCCCTATCCTCACCCTCTGCCCCAAGTAAACTGTAAACTACTTTTGGTATCTATGAATCTAGATACCAAAAGCACATTGTAGTTATTTTATATCAGTGAGCTCATACAATATTTGCCCTTTTGCGTCTGGCTTATTTCACTCACCATGATGTCTTCAAGGTTCAACTATGTTGTTGCATGCATCAGAATGTCTTTCCTTTTTCACATCTGTGTAGGAATGTACTACATTTTGTTTATCCATTCATCCATTGACGCAGGCATGCATCCTTTCTGCTACTGAGGAAGTGTGACCCTCTCTAGCCCTGCAGTGGAAAACTATGGCCCCTGAGGCAAATCACGTTCACCACCTGATTTTTATATGGCCAGCAAGTTAAGAATGTGTTTTGTGTTTTAAAACAGAATAAAATTAAAAGGACAATATTTCATAACGTGAAAATTATATGAAATTCAAATTCCAGTATTCATAGAATGAAGTTTTTGGGAACACAGCCATGTCCGTTTGCTTATGTTGTGTCTATGGCTGTTTTTGTGCAACAATGGCAGACTAGAGCAGTTGCTACTGAGACTGTACAACCTAAAATATATTTGCCATTTGGCCCTTCACAGAAAAAGCTTGCTGATCCCTGCTCTAATCAATTGAGGGGCGACCAATGCTTAAATAAGATATTACACAAGAGTCTCAGGATTTCAATCCTTTACACATTACCCTGAGCTGAAGCCAATAAACACCCCGGATGACTCCTCGCTCAGAAATGAACACAACACTTTTGACACCAATAGATACTGAAAGAGAGTGTGTTTGCTCTTAGTGCTGTCATCTCCTGAGAAGCCAGCTCCCCAACATCTGCAGTGGGAGAGATGCATGCACCTAGTTTTTAGTGGGTAGCAATTCAAATTTCACTTTTGCTAATTCTGAATGTCAGATTTCAGCCACCAGGGGCCTTCAGAGCAACTTGGAACAGTCCACAGAGGAGTACAAGGAGAGCTGGGAGCTTGAATTTCCTGGGGTGACAGCTGCTGCTCCAGAGCCAAACTAGATCCTTACTCGATGCTCATTAATGGTTTCTTGAATGAGTGAGTTAATTATTCCTTCTGAATTTCAGACCTCTGCTGCCTTGGGTCTTCTAGCCTAGTAAAATATCTACTGCAGGATCATCTTGCTTCAGAGCCCTGGGAAAGGGACACTTGCCCCTTTAGGCCTGGAAAGTTTTCTGGCATAATCAACATTCTAAGGACACGAAGTCCCCCTTTTTGCAACAGGCTATTTCCAGAACACTATTAATTTCTTGCATCAGAAAGGAAATGACCCCAGCATGTAAGACTTTCCCACTCATCTAAAGTATCAGAAGCTGATTTTTTTTTTAATCCCTTGGGGTATTTTTATTTTTTCCCTTGCAAGAATGTGCAAAACAATCAAAGTTTTGGAAGCTCTAAATATATCCTTCCCTCCAAACCAGAGGTCTGAATAGGAAACATACATCTTGGCCAGTTTGGCTTTTCTGTGGATGTGGTGAGCAGACTATAGCTGTATTATGTATGTTTCTAGCTCTGTCTCAGACATTTCCTAATCTGTATGCAGCAATACAAAATGCTGCAAAGGACTAGGCTGGGTTCACTCCATCCCTGGCTTACTCAAGGGCCTGGCCTGGGACCCCAAGGGCTCGGACACCTCATCACCAGATCTGGCTGTACTTTGAACTACTTTCACCCACTTCTCTGTGGGCCCCCATGCTGCTCTGTCCTTCCCACACACGGGCTTGGCAGGACAACCTCAAAGCTCAGGGGATATCAAGGGATTGTTCTGAGAAGAACATAGCAGTGTTCAGAGATCTGGACGGACTTGGGAACAAAGCTGTTTCTCACGTATCAAAACCACATAAGGAATGTTTATTGTGAAGAAGTGAGTGCTTCTGCCTTGCAAAATACCATTTATTTAACTTCTTCCATCTCCTTATAGTCAGTATAGGTAGCAAAAGTTATCAATCTTTGTTAGGGGATAATCCTGGACTGCACATGGAAGAATTTCAGCCTGATTTTCTGTTGGATATTTTTTTTTTTTTTTTTTTTTTTTTTTAAAGGAAAGACAGAGAGAAGGAAGGAAGGATAGAAGGAAGGAAGGAAGGAAGAAAGGGAAACATTTTTAAACGTTTTTCTTGTTTTTATTGTATTCTGTTTCTCCGTCCTCGTTACATGGGCTGGGGCCGGGAATCGAACCGAGGTCCTCCGGCATAGCAGGCAAGCACTTTGCCCGCTGAGCCACCGCGGCCCGCCCTCTGTTGGATATTTTGAAGACATGAAATGGATTTTTCCCTAGGGCATGATTTAAAAAGAGAAGTTCTTAATTTTAATGTAGTACAATTTATAATTTTTTTTTTTTTATGGTTAATGCTTTTTGTGTTCTGTTTAAGAACCTTTTGCCTAGACCAAGGCTATAAGGGTCACCTGCTTTCTTCCATAAGCTTTACGGTTTTACATTTCACATGTAGGTTTGTGATCCATCTTGAATTAATTTTTGTATATGTTGTGATGTAGAGGTCAAGGTTCATTTTTATTTTTTTGCAAAAGGATATCCAATCGCGTCAATATTATTTGTTGAAAAGATCATCCTTTTCCTATGGAATTGTAATGGTGCCTGTGTGGTAAATCCACTGACCACACATGTGTGATTTTATTTCTAGATTTTCTATTCCGTTCCATTTGTCTAAGTGTTTATATCTTTATTTTTCTTGCAGATTATATCATTTTATTTGTGACACCAAAGTTTTGCTGCAGCAAAGGAAGTCAAAATGGAAGTACCTTCTGTGTGTCTATTCTTGTATCAATAATCACGATATAATTTAGAAATTGTGTTAAATTTAAACCATGACTGGAAAGATCCATTGTAACTATCTCCCTGCCATCTTCTTATTCCAAGAAGAAGAACATTATGGGAGGAGCAAAAAGTCTTTAAAAACGTTTGTACCCAGGAAAACTTTGAATTAAAGCCACCACCAGGCTTTATTCAAAACCAGGACAAGTCAAGACCAGGACAAATCAGGCTGTGGGTTCCTCTTTCTCTCTCCTGATGCTTAGAATACATATAAAACCTTAGGTGAATGGCCTGGGTCAACATCTGGACCATTCTAAGTTACATAAATGATTTGTCCAACTTGCTACCATGCTATCCCCAGAGTCCTACAAGATTCCCACACTACTAAAATCTGAATTATTCACTGACTCTCATTAGGCAGAGGAAAGGCCATCAGGGCCAGTCTGCTGTACATTTACAAAAAATCCCCTGGTCATTTTATTTTTAATTTTTAAAATTTTTATTAATAAAACCAATCAACATACAATATGAACATTCTTTTTTTCATTACATAGTTGTATAATCATTATGATCATTTCTTAGAACATTTGCATATTCATCATCATGATCATTTCTTAGAACACTTGTATCAATTCAGAAAAAGAAATAAAAAGAAAACAAAAAAATTCATACATATCATACCTCCCACCCCTCCGTCTCATTGATCACTAGCATTTCAATCTACTAAATTTATTTTAACATTTGTTCCCCCATTATTTATTTATTTTTAATCCATATGTTTTACTCATCTGTCCACAAGGTAGATAAAAGAAGCATCAGAACAAGGTTTTCACAATCACACAGTCACACTGCGAAAGCTATATCATTATACAATCATCTTCAAGGAACATGGCTACTGGAACACAGCTCTACATTTTCAGGCAGTTCCCTCCAGCCTCTCTGTTATGCCTTAACTAAAAAGATGATATCTATTTAATGCTTAAGAATAACCTCTCGACTCTGTTTGGAATCTCTCAGCCATTGGCACCTCACTTTGTCTCATTTCTCTCTTCCCCCTTTCGTAGAGAAGGTTTTCTCAATCCCTTGGTGCTGGGTCCCAGCTCATTCTAGGATTTCTGTCCCACACTGACTCTTGGTCATTTTAAATGTCTTCACACAAGTGTCAGATTCACTGACACAACACAAGTTTAATAAACGATATCTAAATTGGAGAAGGCTAACCCACAGAATGGCCCTTAGGATTTGATACACAGTCTCTTGCAAAGGTAAATCAGATCAATAAATTATTAGACTGACATCCAAGTGACTGCCCAACCTCCTGGAGGCAGGTGGGCTTCCCCCTGACTTTCTGTGCTGGAAGAATCCATAGGGGCTCAGCCTTTTTCTTGCTCACTTTTTTTCAGTGCTGATTCCCAACATGTCACCTACCTATTAAACTCTGTCTGGTTCTTTGCCACACATCTGGTTTGGAAATTCTCTTTAGAACACACAGAAGGAATGGAGAAAACTCCTGAAAAGCGTAGGAAGAGTTGAATTGTAGAAAGATGAGTGAAGATACATGGTGAGACTCAGTAAGGGGGCAGCTTAATGGTGACAGACAGGGACATCCGTGGAAAAGCCTCTTGTGTGGAAGAGGAGAAATGCTGGAAATGACCTGGGCTGCTAGGATGGTAGACTTACACGTGCTGCTGTCCTCTCGCCTCACTCTAGAGTCATCCCCTTACGTATTTCATTTGTAAGCAGTTTTGCCATGAATTATAAACCCTACTTGCATGTTTGTCATGCAATTCAATTCCTGAGGTTCAGTCCTACCATTTCTTTACAGAAAAACCTGAAGAAGGGGGCTCCGCTGAGTGACTATTTGCCAAGTAACTTCTCTTTCCATTCTGTTTTTCTTCTATGGCCAAAGAAGATTTAGAATTTAATTCTGTTTTAAGGATAAAGGAACATTTAGCTTACCTTGAGCTGGTTTTCAGGAAGAAAACTCAAAATCAGTCAGCAATGCCATCTAAATCATGCTTAGCATTTGGATTCCATTTAAAACAAGTCACAGAAAATTTAAATGTATAGGAGTAAACATCAGAATAGGTTTTTTTTTTTTTTTTTAATTTATTTGTTCTTGCCTGTGTTCCAGAAAAAATTTTAGGCTGCTCAAACACTGTCTAGCAAACATCCTGTACATAGAACATCTTTTCCCTGCTCCCTTCCTCCCCTTACTCACCCTGGGAAACTCCAGACAGCAAATAGGTTGTCTACAGGGCTGCTGATGGGTGGGGTAAAGAAAAGTCTATCTCAAAGCTTTCCCCACCTCAAACCCCACCATATTTTTACCATCCTATCCTATTTTCCTCTCTTAACCTTTCACAACTCAGTTAGTTCCCATTTAATCTCTTTATTATTATTATTAGTTTACCTTTTATTATGGTAACACATATATAACAAAATTTGCCATTTTAAGCATTTTTAAATGTTCAATTCATTGGCATTAATTATATTTACAATGCTGTGCTACCTTCACAACCATTCATTATCAGACCTTTTTCACTACCCCAAAACAGGAACTCTACACCCATTAAGCAATAATTTCCCATTCCCTCCCACCCCCATCCCTAGTCTTCTAATCTGCTTTCTGTCTCTATGAATTTTCTTACTTTAGATATTTCATATAAGTGGAATTATACAACATTTGTCCTTCTGTGTATGGCTCATTTCATTTAGCATAATGCTTTCAAGGTTTGTCCATGTTGTAACATGTATCAGAACTTTGTTTCTTTTTATGGCTGAATAATATTCCATTGAATATTTTTATATAAACATATATTGTCTATCTATTCATCTGCTGATGGACATTTGAGTTGTTTCCACGTTTTGGCAAGTGTGAAGAATGCTGCTATGAACACCGGTATACAACTATCTTAGTCTCTGCTCTCAATTATTTGAGGTATATACCAGAGAGGGGAATTTCTGGGTCATATGATAATCTTTGTTCAACTTTTTGAGGAATGGCCAAACTGCTTTTCTCATTCAATCTCTTTTGATTTTTTCAATCCTCTAAGTTCATTTTCTTCCTCTCATCTTTCTTATAGCTCTTTCCCAGTAACCTTAGATAGTCTTTATTTTAAAACACATTTATTAAGGGGAAAGAGGAGAAGAAAAAAGGAGAAAGAAGAGATAGAGGGCAAGGAAAAGAAAGGAAAAAAGAAAGAAAGAAAATATAACCAGATCCTAAATGAAGTTGTAGCAAGGAAAAAGAAAGTCTGAAGTTTGGAAGAAAACTAAAATTCAATCTAATTAATGTTTCACCTTAAGAGTATGGTGAAGTTAGAAGTCTCCTTCAGAATCTCCACTAAATGTCTACATTTTGCTCCTAAGTCCCTGTATGTTCTAGACAAATAACCCACAAACAGACTGCCCATTTAATTTAGGAGAATTTGAAAATAATCTAGAGATAGCTATGTTCTGAGAAATCAATAAAGATATTGAAAAGGAGGAATTGTGGATGGATGGATTTAAATTTGGAATATCAATATTTAGTTCTGAAGAGGCTAAGAAAGACAATTCTCACAAAACACAAATGATCATAAGAAAGAGGAGACCTTGAAAAGGAATTAATTTAAAACTCAATCTGCAATTAATTAGCCTGATTTTACATAAAGTTGCATAGAGAGGACAGAATTAATATTAGCTATTCTATAAAAAGCACAGAGATAATGTAAAAGAAGAATGTGAACAGCTTCCTAATCTCTTTCAGAGCACAAAGCACTCCCCAGACATGACCTGACATGTCCTTACAACAGTACTAAAGAAAAAAAAAAAAGACAAAGGATTCTTGGGGACAAAACATTTGGCCCTGTTTCATTATCCACCTTTATAGCCAAGAGACCTTGGGCAAGCCACTTAACCATTTTACAGAAGAAACCAGGGCAGGTCTGAGAATCTTCTCTTTGAGCTGGGAAGTGAGTGTACCTATTATGAATGTGTCCTAGAGCACAGATACAGGGTATCTTTGACATTCATGAAGTTCCAAGGTTGTACTGCCTGGTCCTGGAACAGTCCAACACACCTACTCACCTATATAAATGCAATGTACATGACTGTTATGGGTTGAATTGTTTTTCTTCAAAAGAAATGCTCAAGGCCTAACTCTTGGTCCTGTGAATGTGGATTTGGAAATAAGGTCTTTAAAGATGTTATTCATTAAGAAGAAGCCACACTGGATTAGGGTGGTCCTAAGCCAATACAATTGATGTCCTTATAAGAGGGGAAGAATTAGATGCAAACAGATATCTATATCTGTGATGTCAGGCAGAGATTTCTGAAGCCCAAGGATTGCCAGCAAACCACCAGAAGCTAGGAAGAGGCAAGGAAGGATTCTATTCTACAGATTTCAGACTGCTTGTCTCAGAACTGTGAAACAATCATCCTTGATGTTTTAAGCCACCCAGCTTGTGGTAGTTCGCTACAGTAGCCCTAACGAACTAATATAGTGACTTATAACAAAAAGTTCATTCTTCCAGGGATGAAAAAAAGAAAGCCCTTATAAAGTATTAGCCATTACCTAGTTAGCTAGTTTTTCAATCTGAAAAAGTTGTGTAGCAGATGCTTGGAGAGGCCATGCTTTGAAGCTAAATATACTCCATTGAGCCTGGAAAATGATCAAAAGCAAAATTCTCCTTAATGGTGGATTTCTATCCTCTGATATCACATTCAGTTCCATAGTTTTTTTCCCCCTCTTTTTTTGTCTTCCTCATTTCCCGCTGTCAATGCTTCCATTTTTACCCTACTAATACATTCTTTTTCACTTCTACCCAAATTCATTCACTGCTCCTGGCAGCCAGGTCTCCTCACCCACCATTACCTGCTCATTGCTACTTCCAGAACCTTCGCTTATGCTGATGGGCTTGCCTACTTGTAATGTCCTCCTTCTTGTCTCTTATCTATATCCTACCCTTTGTCTGAAGCTCTCAGGCCGAAATTTCATCTCCCCTTTGACATTTCTGACAGCTCCAGTCCCACTCATTTCTTCTTTGAAATCCTGTTGAGTTCTGAGTTAGTGCTGCACAGCTTAGTGCTTCGTTGTTCTCTAACATTTTTCCTCAATGAGCTGATTAAGGATGCCAGAGTCTTTATGGAGTCTTAACTGTTTGTGGGTGAAGGGCAACATAAGATTCAGAACAATATTACACGGACAGAACTGGTGGATTATTCATCATGATGTTCTCGAATCTTCCACTAGATTTTCTCTTGCCATTAGCAATGTTTCTTGGATATTCTCCACTCCCGTGGATACTCTCCAATCTCGGTATATAATCAGGGAATGCAAATTAGAACACATATCATCAAAGTAAATTCCTATGAGAAAGGTAGGTCTTCTGGGGGGAACGATCATCAATCACTCACACATCAAAAACAAAGGGCTTCTGCATCACACTAGGTTATATTTAATTGCATCATGGCTCTCATTATTAACACACCTAAGACAGCTGAGTATAAGTTGTCTTTAAGTAATGGTATATTTTCTAACTACACTCATCTTGTACGTTAATGACACAGAGGCCACGGAATAGCTTATACAGAGTATGTGCAATTCATACCAAATAAGGGGAGAAGAAGAAGGGGATATTGAAGAGAGAGCTTAGATACCACAAATGGAGATAAAGAGTTGAGACAACCTGGCAAGAATCTCTAGATTGAGATTTGATTCTGATAACACATTGAAGGGAAAAGCACTGAACAAAAGTACGAAATGGGAAAAGAATAGTAGGAAGGTACCAGGGCCAAGAGGGGGGAGGGGATGAAACAAGTGGAAACTTCCTGATATTAAATAAAGGGAAGCAGTAACTATATGGCTAATTAAAGAGCAGAGCCATCTGCCAAGGCAGGTCATTTTGGGAACTTCCAGAGAGGGGGTGATTTAGCAGCTGAATCTTGGTATGGGAAACTAGTGCAGTCTCAGGGGTATCAACTGAGGGCAGCAAGGAAAGGAGACAGCACTAAACTAGTGCTAACTCTGAAGCATCATTGACTAGAATTTAATGTCAGGGTTTCAGTTTTAATTTAAGGCAAATTCATCTGGTTATGGTAGATGCAGTTAGTCATCTGCATTTTAGTGTGAACAAAGAACTGAAAGTTTATAATGAGAGAGCCATGTCAAATATTGCAGGAGGCAAAAATCTGTAAGAATTGCTTCTTCTCCAAATATCATAATCTTTGGGGGGATGGGTTCAATACATTTAGACTGAGAACAAAATACAGGGGAGGGAGTAGACGTTAGTGAGGTCAGAGCATGGACACTGGGATTGGGAATTCATTTCTATCACTTCAGAATTATGTGACATTGCACAAGTTATTAAACTTTTGTCAGTTTACTCATCTGTGACATAGAGATAATAACATCTATGATATTAGATTATCAGAAAAATCACACCAGATACTGAAAATAGCACAGTGCCTGACATGGGGAAAACAATCAATATTACCTACCATTATTTATTTCAAAGCAGCATGTAGCACATTCTTTAAAACTGGCACTGATAGAAATTGTCTACCCAGAGAATGGAGGCATCATATCACTTGGAATTAGAGTAGTCAGGGAAAGGAGATGGCAACAGAAGCAGACATTGAAGTATGACTTCCATCAAGGAAGGGAAAAAGCAGGGACCTGCGTGAGCATTGGTGTGGAGGCCAGAAAAACAGCAGCATGCAGTTGCAACAGTGAGCACATCAATCTGGCCACAGGGAGATTAAGGAGAAAAAGGAGAAAAATTGGGATTCTGGTGTTGGGGCACAGTGGAAGGCCAAGGAGGGGGTGCTTTATGGTGTGTCTCTACATGATGGTGCGACGTGATTAAAAAGGCATTCAGCAGACGATTTTAGTGACCTTTGCAGTGGAATGGGACAGAGCAAGCATTAAGGGCCTCAATCACGGCTGTAGCAATGGGAATGGAAAGGAAAGGGACAAAATTGAGAGATGGTTCAGGAAGAACTAATCCTATCCAGGGGCTGACTGGATGTGGGGAGGAGGGGGTGAGTTAAAGGTTGACAACAGGAAGCTGGCTGCATAAGGACAGTAGCAGGGACACCCTAAGTATCCTCGATTGGAGAAGGGGGAAAGAATAGATTTGGGTTTGGATCTGCTGAATTTGAGGTAGCATCCGGACAATGAGGAGGCACTGAACCCCATGGATAAAGGGGAAACGATATAGACTAGAGAGCCCAGTGGTGCCAAAGTAAATACTTTCCAGTTTATGTTTTAGCCCTTGGATGGCTACAAGGGTGCAACAGAAGACTACCTTTCACATGGGCAGCTTCTCTGGAGGGAATTCAATCAGCTCACTGCTGACCCCCTGGCCCATCCCTACTCCACATAAGGCAGAGAAGTAGATGGGGAAGGCATTACTTTGCACCTGAGAGGAGACGATCCCATGCACTACAACCCTTGTAATAATATACACAGAACCAATGAATTACATTTCCTGACTAATCCTAGTTACCTCTGGGCTAATGAGACACCCATTTTGGCTTCGATCTTCAATTGCCCCTAATCTTCTGAGAGTATATTAACCTATCTTTTCTGCAGTAGACATCATAGGATTGTGGACGTCTTTCTCTGATGGTTGTGAATCTTGTAATGTCTCCAAATGATCATGTTTGAACTTAACCACAGAACATATATAATAAGTTGCTTCTTATAAAAACAATATCTCTTATTTGATATATTTTCTTATTCTTCTCCCCTTCCTTGCCTGGGTCCAGCACAAGAAGAAGCGAGGTACTGACCAACATGCTGAAAACAGGGCATGGTTCCCATATCACCAGTGATCCTGGTACCTGTGGTTTGGGGTCATCCTAGGAGGAACCCTGCAGCAGGTCAAGTAAATCCACTAAGGATTTAAAACCATGGTCAGATGCACAGGGGGGAGAAGTCACTCTGGCAGCTGTGGGGTGGATAGTCTAGCATGGAGGTGTGTCAGCAATATTGCCAAAGGATGAGCTAATTTATTGGGTAGAGTTCTATTGGCAAGTGGAAAACCTAAACTACCATCAAAATACCAGATTGACTGATGTTCACACAAATTAAATTAACACGAGATTTTTTTGATCTGGGTTGAGCACATGGAAGAACTGACTTATTGAAGGGAAACTCTCTAATTATATGGGTGTATCTTGTTCATGTAAACGTAGCTTTGGAAATACTTTTTTCCCCCACATCTCATGGGCCTGTCCTATCTGGACTATGACTCATCTTAAATCCAATGCATTAAAGTTTTTGGTTACTTTTTCCTACTCTGAAAGCACTGAATTGGGTGGGGAAGTTTCCACAGGAAGGGACTTATGGCCAAACCATGTGGATGGCCATAACTGATTCTGGGATTCCTCGAAGCCTGGACAGTGAGTTCCCCAAGGACACTTCATTTCAAGTCCCTGCTCACTCTCTCTAGGCTACACAGGCACACAGTGCCAGGCATCCTCAGGTTTCAGGAAGTGTCTCCTGTACTGAGTTGTAGGGGAATTCTTTCTGAGCCTAAAAGCTCACTCACCCTCAATGTTTAATGCTTAATATCACTCTACAGACCTTCTGCTGACTTAACATAGGTTTGCCATCTGAGCAATCTCAAAGAAACAGATGTTCTTGAACGCTGTTCCTGGGTAGAAGGATGTGGCGGGCTCCCAAGAGGCCCTTCAACTTTAGGATGGTTGGACTTGTCAAACAATGCTTACAACATTTTAGAAAGTTGAAGAGAGCTGAGGCCTGAATTCCCAGGAAGTTCTGGGAAGTTACTATAATGGGACTAATTCTGCGTTCCTTGTCCACTCAGATAACCCCAGACTCTAGGGCGCTTGGGTCTTTTCTTTTAAACTTTTTTTTTTGTATAATATAACATATATACAAAGCAAAGAAAGAAAAAAGCAATAGTTTTCAAAGCACTCTTCAACAAGTAATTACAAGTCAGATCCCAACAAATCATTGTGGCTAGGTTGATGATGGCTACCAAACCATTATCTCAGATTTTTCCTTCTAGTTGCTCTAGAACATTGGAGGCTAGAAGAATATATATATTTTTTATCATCACCTTTTTTCTTTCTTTTTTGAGAAAAATAACATAGTACAAAAAAAAGCAATAAATTAGTTTGGTATGAGCTACAGTTCCACAATTTTAGGTTTTTACTTCTAGCTGCTCTAAGATACTGTAGACTAAAAGAAATATCAATATAATGATTCAGCAATCACATGTGTTTGTTAAACTACCATCTCTGTATAACTCCACCATCACCTTTGATTTTTCTCTCCCACTCTTTGGGGTATTTGGGCTATGGCCATCCTACCCCTTTCATGTTGGAAGGGGCTGTCAATAGGGGTAGGGAGAAGAAGAAGAGAGGAACACAGATTTGAGGAAAATATGTTTCCAGGTCTCTCTGGGTCTTTAAAGTAAGAGACCTGAATGACCCCCCTAGTTCTTCAGCTCCCTGGCTACTTGATAAACCACCAACACTACTGTTTTGCCCAAGGAAGAGATTTACATTGTGGGAATTCCAACGAATCTCCGTGGCTACGCTGACAGCTTAGGGAGCAGATTGTGGGATCAGGAGGTGCAGTACAGCATCACCCTCTCAGACTAGAAGTTATCAAACGGAGAAGATTAGTCTAGTCTCTGGAAGGTTTTGCAGGTTTGCAAAGATTAGCTGGGGAGGGACCACACAAGGAGGTGTCTGAAAAAATAACAGTCAGCCAGACATACAGAGCCTAGAGGGAAAACTGAAGCTATGCTGGTTAATAGCTTCTAAGTTGGATTCTTTCCTGAAGGGTCTTATCCAATGGTTGTCAATTCTGGCTGGGCATTGGGCTCACCTGGGAGTGTTTAAAAAGTTCACTCACTCCTGGGCCCCACTCCCAAAGTTTCTCATTGGACTCGTGTGGGACCTGGCTCTGGTAGTTTTTAAAAAAATCTCTCTAAGTAGAAGCACTCAATTAAAACGTGGCTTCAGGGTACGAGATGTTTAGATGATGAGGAAGACAGGAAGGCGGCAAGCAAAAGAAGAGAGGAACACAGATTTGAGGAAAATATGTTTCCAGGTCTTTTCAGAGAGTGAGATGCTAAGTACCACTTGGGAGGGGAGAGTATTTAAGATAGAAAACTCCATTGTTTTGGCTCTGGGTGAAGTATATGGAGACCTCTCATAATAACAACACTTTTTCTTCTTCTTCTTATTTTAGCCATATAGGGGATGATGAGCAGAAACTTCTTTCCTCTTGGTCAGAAGCTCTTAGAGTCTTAGTAGTTCTCAATGAGGTGGGAAGAAATGGGCTACATTCTCTAACTATAGAGAATACGAAAGCCTTTATGAAAACGAAGTCTGGACTGCTTTCAATTTTTTAAAGTAAAGTAGTTGATTCCTACCCCCTACCCTGCTCCTTTTCTGCCCTCCTAATTCCTATCCTCAACTGTATTATGCAGAGGCGGGGCTCTGGGTCCTGAGTTTGTGGATTGTATTAAAAATCCCACTATGGAGACCCAGGACCTGGGATTTCCCTCCATATTGAGGTAAGTCACTGCATATAGCCACCTACTTGACCAGGACAGAAAGTAAAATCATAGACCTCTTCAGGAAAAAAACATAAAGATGGTATCATAAACCCCTTATTTTTAGAGCATAGAGCAAGTATGACTTTGAAAAATACAAAATCTTTATTCCAAGTCCCCCAACCACACTAGATGGGTCCTCCTATCCTGGGATCAGAGAGACATACCCATCCCCTGAATTTCAGAGCTGCGATGCTCGAAACGTCTAAGCCTCATTGAACATCTAGCTCTCCCAGGCCCAGTTTGTTCACTGTACTCACATCTAGAATGTTATACGATGTAAATTTCCTCTCAGCACTCAGAGAAAATGTCTTGTAGTTATATCAGAACATAGGTTTGAGTTCACAGTGGAACACAAAGCAGATACACAACATGCAAAATCAGTACCCAAGACACAGGGAGGAATTAGTCCACAGGGTGCAAGGAATACTCTATTCCAGTTTAAGCCTTAGGGACGGCTTGTAGAGCCTTAAAACTCCTCTCCCCTGATATGTTGATAACAAATCTCCAAAACCCTATGTCATGAGATGCTGCTGAAACTCTGTTCTCATACCTTACGGAATATCCTTGTCCTAAACGCTTATAAGTTGTTCCATGCACTCCCCTCCTTGCGGACTGCTGACTTCCATTTTCCGGACAGCTGCCACCAGGAAAGGCCCTCTTCTGTTCTAAAGTTCTAATAAAACCCACGTCTGACTCTGCCTAGTGTGTTCTTTGGTCTTGGAGCTGCACCGACCTAGCATTTCAAGAACTGGATTGGAACACCCACTAAACTAGGACCCTTTCCCTTCGCTCATTTAATGCCAGATCTGTTTGTTAAAACACATTCATTTTGGCTTTAAGAATGCAAGGAGCAGGATGAAATGCAAAGGATCTAAAGAACAGAGGCCTCTTTAGACTTCTGTGGGACAGAGCACAGAATGTGCAGGGCCTCTGGGTTCATGCCTGGAGCTTGGACTCAGTGATGTTTTTTGCCCTCTCATTTTCATCAAGAGCTTTCATGGCTATGGCAGTCGCCGCCGCCTTGGCAAGCCATCCCAGACATTAATCAGACGAGTGTAACTGAACTTCCCCTGTTCTTTCTCAATGTTTTTCCCTTTTTCTCATCTTGTGCCCTCTGGTGATTTTCTGTATCCTTTTGTGATGGCCATAGACTTGAAAGCTCACAGTTATTTACCCCAAGTCATATCCTTTATTTAGCTACTCTTTTCTGAATGGGCTGAGGTTTTCTTCTTGCTTGCTCGTGGTATTTAGGGTTTCTTCTGCATCTTTTCTGTATCTTCTAGTGCCGTCCCTAAGGCTTAAACTGGAATAGAGTATTCCTTGCACCCTGTGGACTAATTCCTCCCTGTGTCTTGGGTACTGATTTTGCATGGTGTGTATCTGCTTTGTGTTCCACTGTGAACTCAAACCTATGTTCTGATATAACTACAAGACATTTTCTCTGAGTGCTGAGAGGAAATTTACATCATATAACATTCTAGATGTGAGTACAGTGAGCAAACTGGGCCTGGGAGAGCTAGATGTTCAATGAGGCTTAGACGTTACGAGCATCGCAGCTCTGAAATTCAGGGGATGGGTATGTCTCTCTGATCCCAGGATAGGAGGACCCATCTAGTGTGGTTGGGGGACTTTGAATAAAGATTTTGTATTTTTCAAAGTCATACTTGCTCTTATTGGGCTGGCGACAACCTGGAGGTCACCTTGTTGGTTGTGGGTGATGAGCATGAAAACCAGGTAAAAATACAGCTATGCCAACCCATGTGGGGTGCAGTTACCCTAGAAGGAACTCTAGGGGCACGGACACACTCTCTGCTGTTTATTGGTATTCACAGGATCAGAAACCCTTGCTTCGACCCTTTGACTATTTTTAAGTGGTTATTTTTCTGTAATTAATGGTGGTTTCTTTTCTTGGAATTTTGTTTTTGTTCTCCTTTAAGTTGTTAATTCCTTTTACAATGCAGGAAGAAACAAGGGAAGGGTTTTTGAGGTTTTGACAGTAGGTTGGATTTTAAAAGTGACGATGTTGCATCTTTACAAGGACTAGATGCAACTACAGGCAAAGTGTCCTAAGGGTGAGGTGGGTATCAAGGAAGAAAGAGCTGAGGTTTTGTAGAAACATCCTTTTCCTTAGAAGGTTTTCTTTCTAGAGCAGCCATTAGTTCCAGCCTTTGAGATTTTATTTGTTTTTAGTAAAGGAATAACTTCCTCATAAAACAGCTGCAGTTTTAGATTTGGCACCTTTTGAGCAGTGATATATAAAGGGAAATTCATTTTTTTTTTCAGGCTTGGGGAAGAAAATATCCAGAATATTCCTGAAATTGGCCATGAACTTGAAGTCTATGGCTCCCCAGTCCTTGTTTTCTGGGTACATTCTAAGGGAATCTCTTTAATAAGATGTGTGACCCCTTTAGTGATCTTAAAGCTTCAAAGATGATGTCAGACCTCTGAGCTTGGCTTAGATGCTTGTGAACAAGCTGGGAGAGGGGAAAAGTAATCTAGGTTTATTTATTCCATGGGAAAGTATTATGGTCTCTGAGCCTGTGAATCATTAGAATTGACACTTGAAGAGAAGAAAATTCAAAGTAAACTCAAATAGAGAAATTAAGAACAGGACCTCAGGACAAGTATGACATTGTCCAGTCATGAAGCCATCTGCAGCCAAATTTCTACCCACAAATCTCTGGGATTTCGGCCTCTGTGAAGACCAGAGGGTCATGATCACTGGAGCTAAGAGAAATGATTTATCTCATTCACAGATGGTGTGTAGTATTTCTTTTTTTCAATGAGCAAGAAACATTTCAACCTACCTAATAATGCAGAAAAACAATTCCATAAATATTCCATATTGCCAGCATAGGGTAGCTCTTCCCGTTGTCACGCTACATGCCCAGAAGATGATGAAAATAAGAACAGATATTTCTGGAAAATACTGATCATCAGATGGAAACTTTGGTTGGTCAGAGGTTCAATTCCTAATACTTAATTTGGGGCTATCAAAAGGAAAATGTCATCTAGCTACCATCAACTTTAATAACCATCTTTATAATTAGAGCACTAACTTCTTTCAAACCTTAATGTTTTTTATTTAAATAATTTATGGTTAAAAAAAACAGAGAAATTATAGAAAAACCTTAATCTTACTTTTCACTGTTCAGTATACTAATTTTGGAGGTCATGCTGATTTATCTTTTTATTTATTTTATTTTTTAATCTTATGTTTTAGGTGCATAGTCTGGGAACTGAACTCAGGTCTCCCACATACCTTTTTATTTATTTGCTTTTTTTATTTTAAGGCTGAAGAAGTTTTATTTCTTCCATTTTTTTTAGATTATACCATCTCAGTCTTTATTGTCCATCTTTCCTTCTGATTTCATTTGTGCCCCCAGGCCTCCTCCCTTTATCATTCTCACATTCAGCTTCATTCAGTGTTCTAACATTATTGTATAACAGTTAGGTAGCATTGTGATATCCATTTCTGCTTTTTTACAATCAGTCCTGTTGCACAATCTGCATCCCTTAAGCTCCAATTACCCAATATCTACTCTATTTCTATCTCCTGATGGTCTCTGTTACCAACTGAAATCCTCCAAGTTCATATCAGGAGCACTAACTTCTACTGTTGTCTAGTTGAGTTTATTCTTAAGCAGAAAATTCCAAAGGAAAATAGCATAAAAGTTGAAAATTTCCACAATAATTTGACTGAATAAAAGCTCAGCATTGTATGGCATGAAGCAGTTAAACATGGGGTGGATTAATCCATTCAGGTTCTCTATGGACTAAATGCTGTACTGGGTGACTGAGGAATATAAAGATGACGACACTGGATCTCTGCCCAATGTAGGTTTACAATCCAGGAAATGTAGATAGATGAGTATACAAGCAGTTATAATGTGGGCAGAGTGCAACGGGTCCTATGTTATAAATATCAAAAATATTCCTACTGAGCAGATCAGAACAGAATTCATGGACAAGGAAAAGGAATTTCAAAAGATAAAGATGGTGGGTGGGGGTGGATGAGGCAAGATGCTCAGCATGCTCAAGAAGGCAGGAAAGCTTAGAGTGTCAATGGAACTGAAGAGGAAGGGAAAGAATAATATTTTATGTTGGCATTGGCCTCTATACTCTACAGAGTTTTTAAATGCAGTAATTCATTTTGATTTTGCCAATAATCCTGTGAGCTTAGTGAGTTGTTTCAGAGACAAAGAAACTGAGGTTCATTGGGTTAAGTGTTTTGCTCATGGCACTGCAGATGGGGAGTGGTGTGGCCAGGACTCGAGTCTAAGTATTTCAAGTCCGTGCTGCTGTGCGTCTCTCTATGCAATCCAATATGGCTGAAATGTGTGTGTGTGTGTGTGTGTGGGGGGTGTGTGTGTGAGGTATTTGAGGAGAAGGAAGCAGTATCTTGAGAACTAGAGGCCAAGCTATATTGTAGAGGTTTTCAATGTCAAGCTAAAGAGATTTGTTATGTCTAAAAGGTATTAAGATGAAAAGGAAAACAACAATAAGATGAAAATATTTCAGAGAAAGAGTCACATAATTCTGAGAATTCTATCCCAGGGTCATGATTTACCATGCATACCTGAAATATTGCAGAGATGTTGTTTGACTGATTATGGGTAATTAATTTGGACTCACGACCCCCAATAGGTGAGAATCATTCACCCTATACTGAATGCTGAGGAGACTGTAATCCTGCTGTGGCCATTTGGCTAGAGTCCTACCCAAACACTTAGAACCAACCCATCTGGGTACTACTGTTTCCAACTAATATTTAAGGTGAAAATCAGCATTTGAAAATAAGCTTTATGTTTTGTCTCCCAAATCATTAAGAAGATTACACTTTCTTAGAAATTACCTTATACAGCAGGAATTCTATGAAAACGTTAAAAGTCAATTTTAACACTTAGTAAACATTCGTGGCCAGAGCCAAGCAATACTGATGTGTGAAAATGCTTGCTCTCTGAAATAGGATATGTTTTAGATTTCTATCTTCAACTTGAGGAAAACCTTATGTGGTAGTTAGATTCAGCTGTCAACTTGGCCAGGTGAAGGCACCTAGTTCTGTTGCTGTGGACGTGAGCCAATGGCATGTGAACCTCATCTGTTGCTGATTACATCTGCAGTCGGCTAGGAGGCGTGCCTGCTGCAATGAATGATGTTTGACTTAATTGGCTGGTGCTTAAATGAGAAAGAGCAACGTAGCACAGTCCAAGCAGCTCAGCATACCTCATCTCAGCACTCGCAGCTCAGCCCAGGCCTTTGGAGATGCAGAAAGGAATCACCCTGGGGAAAGATGTTGGAACCCAGAGGCCTGGAGAGAGGGCCAGCAGAGATCATTCTGTGCCTTCCCACGTAAGAAAGAACCTCAGTTGAAAGTTAGCTGCCTTTCCTCTGAAGAATTAATGAAATAAATCCCCTTTTATTAAAAGCCAATCCATCTCTGATGTGTTGCATTCCAGCAGCTAGCAAACTAGAACACCTTATCATTGTAAGAAGGGGAATAAATTCACTGAGTGAATAAATTCACTAGAATATAAAATTCAGAATAAATAAGATCTGGCCCTGAAGATCTTCCTACCCTCATCACTTGTTACTTCCCTCCTGAACTCTGAGCTCCAGCCATAATGAACTTCTTGTGGTTTCTTAAATATGTCCTACTCTCCCTGACCCCTAGCCTTTGCACATGCCATTCTATTTTCTTGGAACATTCCCCCCACTTCTGACCTCTCTCCACCTTTGCCTGAT
Organism: Tamandua tetradactyla; assembly: GCF_023851605.1. Lineage (NCBI taxonomy): Eukaryota > Metazoa > Chordata > Mammalia > Pilosa > Myrmecophagidae > Tamandua > Tamandua tetradactyla. The sequence continues at coordinate 57,693,591 of NC_135345.1, forward strand.
TAACTCCCAGTTATCCTTTATGGCCATCTTTCCATGCTCCTTTCTAGTTCTTTTTTTCTTTTGGCATGGGCAGATACCGGGAATCAAACCTGGGTCTCTGGCATGGCAGGTGAGAATTCTGCCACTGAGCCACCATCGTACCACCCCCTTTCTGGTTCTTGCATGGCTCTCTACATTGGTCCTTATCATAGCATTTTCACAGTACATTGTAATTGTCTGCATACTCCATCAGATCGTGGGCTCGATGCTGGTAATCCAGCAAATTTATACTCTCTAGTTCTTTTCTGTGTCATATTGTCTAGCATTGAGTAGGTGCTTAATAAACAGCTGAGCTGTTGAGTGAATCAAGTCACTACTTTTATTCCAGAGTAGTGTATAAGAGCATGCTTTAGTATTTGGGAAAGTAAAAAATGCAGAGATTTTACTTAAACGAGGCCTATTTAAAAGTTAGCCTGAGGTACAAAAAGGTCGATGTTAAGGTTTGCCCTTCTTATATTCCTGACTCAGCTATTCAACTAGAGCAATAAAATGGCCAGAGTTGCTGATTCTATAATTTTACACTTATACTCACATAGATCATAGTTAAAAATCTATAAAAAGTAACTATCCATTTAAAAGTTTAGATAAAACCCAGAGACAAAAGGGACTGGACCAACAGAAAAACGTTCCCTTATTCAAAACCAGGGGTCATCGGGTAGACTTTTGATGGGGGAACTAGAGTGAAGTTTGGGGTAACTATTTAAAAGTGCAAAAGTGCAAGTCTCTGTTGACAAGCAATAATATTAAATTGGAAAGGATGGATTTTAAAGAAAGAACTGGCAAAGCATAGACCTCAATTATACAACCACATTAGCAATGTTTATATGAGGTCATGTGAAAATGTCAACTCAAAATTTGTTTCCTAACATGAAAGAAGAATTGCTGATTTCATAATGGAGAGGAAAAGCACCAGCTAAGGGACAGGCCCTTTCTGGTGTGTTTGGTAAATAAATCCTTCCCTATTAATAATTTCATATTCATAGATTATCATATAGCCAATAACTTTTAGATTTTGAAGGACCCTAAGACCCACCTTGTCAAATTCTCATTTTATAGATGAGGAGATTAAACATTTGCCTAAGGTTATTCTTAGATGATGGCAGAAAAGGGATTACAACTATATGAATTCATACTTATTTGGTCTCTTTGCACTTTATTATAACACATTAAAAACATTATCTTTTCTCCGGCAATTGGCAACTATTTAAACAGTGTGATGCTGGAAGATCAAAAAGGCACTGAGAAAAGCCATTAACCATCCATAGCTCCATTTCCTAGGCAGGTGGTCAGCAGACAGTTTAATTGTGGGAATATTTTCAATTTGCATGACTGGAGCATGTACAAATAAGATAAGGCTGGCTCCAGGAAAGTAATTTCCCCAATTTGCTTGAGCCTGGGATTTGCAAAACTTCAGCCTACTCTGGAATTCTGGGACATCACAGATGGTCCTGGGTAGAACTCCCCATGTGACCTTGGCCCAAGCATGGGAGCTTGTCAAGGTTCCAGGTGTCGCCGGGCTCACATGCTATGACTCAGACAGAAAAACAAAGGAAAAAAAAAACCCTCCTGAAACACACACACAAGCAAAAACTATCTTCCTGTGTTCTCTGCCAACAGACTGGGAGCAAAAGAGACAAGTTTGGAACTCTGATTCATAGACAAATAAAATCAGTCTATGGAGGTTAGGAGGGCAATTTATGAAGTAAACAAAAGTTCAGTTTTGGAAAAGGAGCCCTGGAGTAAACACAGACACCATGCCTAAAATGTAATTCCACAGTGAGGAGAGAAATGGGCTTACTCTGAAAGTGTAGGATTCTGATGTACGTTCTCGTGACGACAGCCAGATGAGTGCGCCATTGTGGAAGCAGGGTCTCAAGCCCAGGCAGGCCCTCAGATGACTGCCGTTTCTGCTGACATCCTGACTGCAGCCTCAGCAGAGGTTCTGGGTCAGAACTAGCCAGCTAAGCCACTACCCAAATCCCGTCTCTTAGAAACTGTGTGAGACAATAAATGTTTGTTGTTTTAAGATGATGAACTTTGGAGTAGCGTATTATTAGCAATAAATAACGAATATGGCATCTTTGAACTTTCCCCACTACCAATTAAAGTTGTCCCTTAATGAATAATCACAGTATTTTTTTGGAGGATGAGCTTTCTCGTTGTGTTTGCTTTTTTTTTTTTTTAAATAAAATATAGGGGCGGGCCATGGTGGCTCAGCAGGTAGAGTTCTTGCCTGCCATGCCGGAGACCCGGGTTTGATTCCCGGTGCCTGCCCATGTCAAAAAATAAAACAAAATATAGGATTTCCATATATCACCTTACCACCAACACCTTCCATTGTGAAACATTTGTTACAACTGATGATGGCACATTTTTAGAATTATATTGTTAATTAAATCTATGATTTAACTGTTTCTGTGCTGTAGATCCATGGATTTTTAAAAATTTTTTATTCTGTTACCATATGTACAATCTGTCATTTCACCTTTTAATCAGGTATATATTTCAGTGCTGCTAATTATATTGACAAGTTGTACTATCATCACCATCCATTACCAAAACATTTCCATCATTCCAAATAGGAAACCTGGATATTTAATATTAAGCCTTATCCCTACTCTAGACCCTGGTAACCTATAGTCTAGATTATGACTTTATGAGTTTGCTTATTCACTGTTTCAAATCAGTTAGATCATATGGTATTTGTCCTTTCGTGCCTGCTTATTTCATTCAATGTGATGTTGTCAAGATTCATTCATGTTGTCACATGTATCAGCACTTCATTTCTTTTTACAGCTGAATAATATTCCATTATGTGTATATACCACAGTTTATTTAATCATTCATTCACTGATGGACACTTGGGTGGCATCCATCTTCTGTCAATCGGGAATAACGTCACTATGAACATTGGTGTGCAAATATCTGAGTCCCTGCTTTCAATTCTTTTGGGTATATACCTAGTAGTGGGATTGTTGGGTTATATAGTAACTCTATACTTAGATTTTTGATGAAACTCCAAACTGTCTTCCACAGTGGCTGCACCATTCCACATTGTCACCAGCAATGAATGAGTGCTCCTATTTCTCCACATCCTCTCCAACACTTGTAATTTTCTGTTTTTTTTTTAAATAGTAGCAATCTGATGGCTATGAAATGGTATCTCATGGTTTTCATTTGCATTTCTCTGATAACTGATAGCTGACAGAACATCTTTTTATGTGTTTTCTTTTTTACATATATCTTCTTTGGAGAGATGTCTGTTAAAATCTTTTGCCCTGGTTTTATTTCTGGTGGTGGGGGGGGGTTGGGCGGGAAACTAAACCCAGGGCTCCTGCATGGCAGGTGAGCATTCTACCGCTGAATCATCTATGCTCCTTTTTGCCTATTTTCTATTATTGAGTAAAATACACAAAAAAGCAACAAATTTCAAAGCACACTTCAATAATTAGTTACAGAACAGATTTCACAGTTTGGTATGGGTACAGTTTCACAATTTTAGGTTTTCCTTTAAGCTGCTCCAAGACACTGGAAACTAAAATGTCAATATAATGATTCAGCAGTGACACTTATTTGTTAAATCCTATCTTGTCTGTTATAACTCCACCTTTTCCTTTGATCTTTCTTCCAATCTTTAGGGGTATTTGGGCTATGGCTGTTCTAACTTTTTCATGTTAGAAGGGGCTATCAATAATATGGGATGGGGGATGGAACTAGTTGATGTTCTGGAGAGACTGACCCCTCTAGGTTTCAGGACTTATTTGTTCTAAGAACCCATTTGGAGGTTGTTGGTTTCTGGAAAATAATCATACTGCATGGAACCTTTGTAGAATCTCAGATAAAGCCCTAGGTGTTCTTTAGGGTAGGCAGGAATGGTTTTGGTTAGCAATATCTGCCTGAAGCTTGCAGAAGAGTAGTGTTCAGAGTAGCCTTTTGACTCTACTTAAACTCTCTCAGTCAGTGATACCTTATTTGTTACAATTCTTTTCCCCCTTTTGACCAGGAAGGAATTGCTGATCTCATGGCCAGGGCCAGACTAATCTCTGGGAGTCATACCCACATTGCCAGGCAGACTTTCACCTCTGGATGTCTTGTCCCATGAGGGGGTGGGGGTGGGGCGGAGAGTAAAGATTTTACTTGCAGAGTTGGACTTAGAGAAAGAGAGGCCACATCTGAGCAACAAAAGAGGTCCTCTGGAAGCAACTCTTAGATATAACTGTAGGTAAGCTTAGCTTCTCTGCCACATAAGTAAGCTTCACAAGAACAGGACTCAAGATCAAGGGCTTGGCCTATTGATTTGGGTGTCCCTAATGTTTGACACAGTTAACACGGGTGTCCCCAGTGGTAAAGATTAATAGTTCTATATTTTTTCTCCTGTCCCTCAAGGGGACTTTGCTAATACTTTTTAATTATCTGCTCAGCATACTCTGGGATGTATCTGGCCTTTTACCCCTTTTAATTGGGTTGTTATTTTGCTGTTAAGTTTCAGGATTTCTTTATATATACTAACTATTATAACTTTATTGGATATGTGGTTTCCAAATATTTTCTCCCATTGTGTAGGTTATTGTTTTACTTTCATAAGGTACTTTGTAGCACAAACATTTTCAGTTTTGATCAGGTCCCATTTTTCTATTTGTGCTTTGGGTGTAAAGTCTGAGAACCCACTGCCTAATACAAGGTCCTGAAGATGCTTTGTATGTTTTCTCCTAGGAGTTTTCAAAGTTTGATAGTTCTACCTCTTATATTTAGGTCTTTGATCCATTTGAGTTTTGTATATGGTGTGAGGTAGAGCTCCTCTTTTTTTTTTTGCAAATGGAGATATAGTTTTCCCAGTACCATTTGTTGAAGAGACTATTATTTCCCAATTGAGTGGTCTTTGCTTGTTTTGTTTGTTTTTTGTCATAAAGACCTCTCCCCAAAGTTAAAAAACACAAATTTATATGGAGTCTTCAAATGATGAACATTTATTGATTTGGGGCCATTATGGAAAAGTCTTAGCTATGGCTCAACCCCAAGGAGATGACTGCAATGTTAATAATATATATTTAAAAGAACTGTTCTTAACATGCTCTTTGTGGCTGCCACCCTGAGATTTTTATGCTAATTTCATCACTATATAAATTAGAATTACAATTTATTCCTCAGGGTCCTCCAAATAGAAGCCTAATTGTAAGAATAAGTAACTGTTTAAGGTTAACCTAGAAAATACAAGGGACTTTCTTTCTTGAGAGTATTGAATTTATAATTTAAGAAAAGTCAGGAATCAAAGGTAACTTTCTCAATATGATAAAGGGCATATATGAAAAACCAATAGTCAGCATCATACTCAATGGAGAGAGACTGAAAATTTTCCCCCTAAGATCGGAAATGAGACAAGGATGCCCACTATCACCACTATTATTCAACATTGTACTAGAAGATCCAGCTAGAGTAATCAGGCAGGACAAAGAAATAAAAGGCATCCAAATCGGAAAGGAGGACATTAAACTTTCATTATTTGCAGATGACATATTACTATACTTGGAAAATCCTAAGGAATCTACAAGAAAGTTACTTGAGCTAATAAACAAATTCAGCAAGGTGGCAGGATATAGAATTAATGTTCAAAAGTCAGTAACATTTCTATAAACATATGACCTGACAGTCAGTAAAGGAAAAAGTCTATTCAAAATAGCAACTAAAAGAATCAAGTACCTACGAATGAACTTAACTAGGGACGGAAAGGACTTGTACACAGAAAACGACATAACATTGTTAAAAGAAATCAAAGAGTATCTAAATAGGGGGAAAGACATTCCCTGCCCATGGATAGGAAGGTTAAAAATAGTTAAGATGTCAATTCTCCCCAAATTAATCTACAGATTCAACGTAGTACCAATCAAAATTCCAACAACCTACTTTGAAGACTTGAAAAAGCTAGCTACCAAATTCATCTGGAAGAGAAAGAGACCCTGAATAGCTAAAAGCATCCTAAAAAAGAATGAGGTGGGAGGATTAACACTTCCTGATTTTAAAACTTGTTAGAAAGCCACAGTGGTCAAAGCAGCATGGATAGAAGTATTGGCCAATGCAATCAAATCGAGAGTGCATAAATAGACCACCAAATCTATGGTCAACTGATTTTTGACAAGGCTCCCAAATCCACTGAACTGGGACAAAAATAGTCTTTTCAATAAATAGGAATGGGAGAACTAGATATCAACAGCCAAAAGAATGAAAAAGAACCTTACCTTACACCCTATATAAAAGTTAACTCAAAGTGGATCAAACACCTAAATATAAGATCTAGTACCGTAAGAAAGAATGGGTGAGCTTAAAATTATACTAGTCCAAGATTTGAAGCAGTGATTCTTTTTTTGTGACACAACTTTTCCAATAGAACACTCAGTGTCATACAGTCTCAAGAACCCTCAAAGCTCAAATTTTTACTTGTTTTTACATAAAAACCCAAAATGTTTTCTTTTCTTCCTAGAGGAGTGGCAGAGTGGGAAAGGGAGATGTCATGCAAACCAAATCTTTAATTTAGGATATTGCAACTCGAAGAAGTTTAGGAATCACTGATGTGGAAATATGTTAAGGTTTTAAAAGAAGTGGGCTTGGAAAAAATACCTGAGCATTTGAAAGACTAAACTCCAGTCAAAGAACTGTCATCACCACCTTACTATCTAATTCTCCTTAAAGCAAAGAGTATAGACAGAATACTCAAGGGAACAGTGCAAAACAGATGCCACTGAAGCCTCAGATAAACAATAAGCTAGTGCACAGATAAGAAGAGCTTAGTTATATACATCAGGGATGGCAGAGAAAAAGAAGACTGAAACACTTAGTATTCAGTAGTTCATGATTGGAGTAAAAAGTGAATGTGGTAAACTGAATTGTGTACTCTGGAAAAAGGCATGTTCTTAATTTATTTTTGTGGGTGTGAACCCATTGTAAATAGGACCTTTTGAAGAAGTGTGGACCAACTAAATGCAGTTGGTCCGTAATTTCTTACTGCAGGCTTCATGAAGATAAGACCACTGAAGGAGTTGATGCTGGAGGTCAACAGAACTCAGAAGAGAAAGCAGAAGTTGCAGCCAAGTTCATTGTCACGTGATGGAAAAGCCAAGGACGCAAGGATCACTGGCAGCCAGCCCCAGAATCTCACAGTCTTGAGGAAGAAAGCATTATCCTGCTGATGTCTCAATTTTGGATTTCTCCTAGACTCAAAACCATGAGGCAACAAATTTCTATTGTTTAAGCCATCTGTCCTGGTCGGGTTCACTTGTCAACTTGGCCAGGTGGTGGTGCTGGTTGTCTGGTAGGGCCACCTCTGGCTTGTCTATTGCTTTGAGGACATTTCATGGACTTAAATCATGACCATGTTGGTGGCATCCACAGATGACTGCATTTGCAGTCAGATAAGGGGAGTGTCTTCTGCAGTGAATGACACTTAATCTAAACACCAGAAGTCTTTTAAGGAGGACTCAGAAGAGACAATCATTCTTCCTGCTTTAGGCAGCCAGCCTCTCTGAGAGTTCACTGAGTACCTTCATCAGAGCTGCCAGCTTGTGGGCTGCCCTCCAGATTTTGGACTCTTACATCCCCACAGTTGCCCAGCCAACTTCTCCTGAGAGTTCATTGAGAACTTTCACCAGAGCTGCCAGCTTGTGGCCTGCCCTACAGACCTTGGACTCTACATCTGCACGGTTACATGAGATACTTTTATAAATTTTATATTTACACATATCTCCTGTTGATTCTGTTTCTGTAGAGAACCCTAGCTAATACACCATCCCATTTTGTGGTAATTGCCATTGCAGCTGGGAAATTAAGACAGTGAAGAATACACAGATGGCAAGATTCTGTTACATCATTTTCCACAGAAAGAAGGGAAAAGGTATCTAAAGAGGTGAAATGGCACATGAAGGATTTGAATTTTCATTGTGCACATATATATATAATTTTCACTGCCATGTAACAAACTGGGACTTATATTAGTTAAAGGCTCTGAGGGAAGTGAAAGGAAACTTTGGATAATATAAGGACAAGGAGAAAGGGACAAATTATGTTATTTCATTTTTAAAAATTTTTGCATGGACAGGCATTGGGAATCGAATCTGAGTCTGGCATGGCAGGTGAGAACTCTGCCTGCTGAGCCACCATGGCCCGCCCAAGTATTAACAAATAAAGTGAATAAACGCTTCTTAAATTACAGTGTAAAATGAAGACACCTTATTGTTTTAAGGGTGCAAAAGCAAGAAAATACAACATGAATTCATCTGCATTTTAAGTAGTTATGTAGCTGCTAAATGCCACTTAAAAACAAGTTCAATAGAAAATTGATTTATAAATCAGTTTGCAGAAGATTAAAAATTCAGGTTTAACACCAACTTCAACTGCAAATAACTAAAAAGGAAAAAACTGTCCTCTGTTCTCAAGTTATGGCTTACACCTATGTCTTCTGCTCTTTCCCCTTTGGAGAAAACACTGCATTGTAAGGCTGCTGTCTTTTTGGATGAGGACTGAGATCCTCCTTAATGTAACCTCTCTCCATGCAAGTCTGAGTGGAAGGAAAACTAACTTCCCAGAAATTCTCTGGTGTGCTGGGTGGAATGTCTTGAACAGAAAGCCAACTTCTTTTCTTGTTCTTCTGCTGGTATATATATATCTGCATAATAATTTCACATTCCTTACATGTATGTTCAAGCAATTTTCTTCTCCTTTTTTTTCGAACCACTTCAATACTGGGAAAATTTTGTAGGCTGGTCTCTCTTTCTTCATCTTTAAAACATGGCTCCACAAACACTTTCTGTTTGACTTTATCATGTTTATTACCATGGGTGTTTGTGGCTGCTGACACTTCCTCCTCTTCTTCTGCCTCTTGGGGGGAAATTATCTGCCAAATAGGATGTATATTCTTCATGTGTTGTCCATTCAAACATATCTTCCAAGCTGTCATTCATTTTTTTTTCTTCATTTGGACCTTTTTCTTTCTGCTTTTACTTCTTCATTTTTAAAAGCACACTTCACTATCCAGCGTACAGTCCATGCCCACTGTCTCTCCTTCTAAATTCGAATGACTGCCATCCTTTGTATCTATTATGGTAATATCCATTTTATACTGAGAAAGGTCTGCTCCTGGATCTATATTCCACTAGACATTTTCAAAAGATATGTCTTCATTGCTTTTCAGAGATTTTGCTTTAGCAATTCTACATGGATTTAACTGAAGAACTAATGCAAGCTCACATGCTCCTTGGACCGACCTGGTTTTCATTGTTATTGGCTCAACAGAACCAGCACCCTTCATGTCATCAAAAAGCTTGTCTGTCATCAAACTTTCACATGGAAATAGAAGGATTTTGAAGAAAGGATTTTCTTGTTTTATTTGTAATGGTGTTTTGTTATCTGAAGAGGATTTACTCAAGAACTGGAGAATACATTCTTGCACATCTTCTGGGGATGTGCTCCCTTTAAGGCCTTTTGACTTGAGGAAGAACTCTTTGGAATGGGTTTCAAAGCCTCAGAAAGAGTCATTTGCCTCGATCTGTTTTTAGAAGTCTCATTTCCTTGGCTTTTCTCTTGATATTGAATAGTTGAAAACGGATAAGACAGATTCAGAAGTTTATCCATCACATAGTCTCCACTGATGGAAAAATGACTCTCCATTGGAATAGGAAAAGAGGCTTGGGGGGAATTTATTTCATGTTCACTTTAGTTCCCAGTCTTCTTCCTTCTGGATGCTCTGCCTCCAAATGGTTTCAGAGGCATCAAATGTTTATCAGCAATGGCATCTTTAATGTGATCAGTACTATCCTGCATACCTCTGGACTCATTTATGTTTTTATTTATAAGCATCTGCTTTTTAGAAATTGACCAGCTAATGATCATGTTCGCTTCAGGCATAACATTATGATGTGTGAAAAAGATGCTATCTTCAAATTTTGATCTACTTTTCTCTGATCTGGAATTAGAAATGTTGCTGAAACTGGCTGTTTTCAGGTAGTTTTTTTTTTCCAGTCCCTAAAAAATACTTGCATTTAAACCTAAAGTATTTTTCACATTAGAGGTAGCACCAAATACAGGAGATGACACCTGAGTAGTCACTTCTTCTTGGGGAGGAGTCTTCGAAGTAGAATCTGAAAATGTTAAACTGTCTTCACTATTTTTTGTGGATTCTTCAAAAGGTTGTTTTTTGTGATCTCCTCCCAGACAGCAGTAGAGCTCTTCATCAAGAGGACTCCTGGGATCTTGAGATTCAGATTCTTCTTGAACGTGTTTCAGCAACAACTATACTAAATTAAAAGGTGACTTATCAGTGCATGTGTGTTTGTCATGGAAGATTGACTGTGATCACAGGTGTCAGCCACTAAAATGTCATCTTCATTAGGGTTACGCTGTGAAAGAGTTGACTTTAGAACTTTTCTCAATTCACTTGTACACACAGAGTGCTCCACTTTAATATGCGTTTGTTCTACATATCGGACATGGAGGTTCTCTTTTCTTCAAAGTCGGCTAACTCCAGAAAATGAAAAAGTTATCAGCAAATGTGGAGTAACATTTTGCTCAGGTTCGAGGTCAGTTGTTGGATGTCGTTGATCATTCCCAATTTTCTGCTGCAGTTGTTCAGAAAGCTGTTTATTTTCTTCCTGTAGAGTATTCTTTTCATTCATAAGCTCTGTGATAAGTTTAAGATTCTGCTGCCGGATATTTTCAAACTCTTGCTGTTTTTTCCACGTCTGTTCTTCAGTTAGTGCACAGCGATCACATAATCCTGCTCTTAACCAATCTTCTAAGATTTTAATGGTTTCATGAAGGACTTTCTGTTGCTCTCTGATCTGCGGATTCTTCTGAATCTGTTGAAAAATTCTTCTAATCTTTGTGCATCTAAAATTCGTTCCTTTTTCAGTTTGGTTACTTTTACTTGTAAACCTTTTACTTCTTTATCATGATACTTCTTCAGCTTTGTCCATTGTGCCTTAAAGTCATTAGATATATCTACAGAAGTAGGACTTCCAGAACTGCTTTCAGATACATTCATCCTGCTTAATACACTCCACATTTTTATTTGCCTAATATTTTCTGACCCTTTCTTTTACATTATGTAGATATGAAGTTGCCTGTGGAGACCACTGAAATATCTCCTCAGGCACAGTTGGAGAACAGCGTGACACTCCTGCACCCCGGGAGCAAAATCCTGGGGTTTAGCACGCGCTCCACCTTGACCAGAAGTAGAAGCTACAACCGGGGGCCTTTTTTTTTTTTTTGTAACATGAGCAGGCACAGGGAATAGAACCCGGGTCTCCAGCATGGCAGGTGAGAACTCTGCCAGTGAGCCACCATGGCCTGCTATATTTTAAACATAAATTATTGCTTTCAAAGTGGACTGACAGAACATATTTTCTCTTAGTTTGTTCCTCAACTTGTTACTTTTTTACATCAAAATTCTGTAAAAGTTTTCAATAACCACTCTTAGGTGCAGGGCCCTTCTGAATGACAAGAGAGAAAAGCGAATGCTACAAGGCAGTCTTTCAGGCCAAGACTTGGAGAAATGTTCAGAGCTCCTCATCTAGACCTTAGGAAGAGGGTCCATGGTAGGTGAGTGAACTACGGGGCTGGATTCTGCCAAGACTTCCTCTATTGTTTAATGCCAGGAGTGAGGATGAAAGAGACCATTATGCATTTTTCAAGACAGAATCTCATCACGAACGAGACACCCTGACTTGCTCAGTAGCGAGGCTCAAATTAATACAGAAGCTTGACTGTCCATTGGGTCTACTGGAACCATTTGTGGGATGGAGAGAGCTGAAGAGTAGAATAAAGACAGCAAATAAGCACAGAGAAGCTGAGCAGCAGATACATGACAGGACACAGTGGGAAATTCCAATTACTGAGATTTCCATTTCTCTAGGTTGTTTATACTCCCTCACAACAAATCCAGAATGTGAGCTTGGTGCTGCAGGAGCCCTACAATGCTGGCAGTTCTCCTTATATTCCTTCCTTTGACAATCTAAGGTGAATCTCTTTTTCTTCTAGAAGTCCTCCAGACATTTTCCCTTCAAAATGTTGAACAGACTCTGTGTTTCTTACTAATAAATTAATTTTATAAAGAGGAGGCTGGTTTAAATTACGAATTCAAAACATAGAAATACTCATTTCATGTTTGGCAGAGCTTCTATTTTTAGTTTCCTCTAACCTGTCCCTCTTTCCTCCCATCAAGTCTGATTGTCTTAGTATATTAACACAGATTCTGTTGATCTATGCAGTTCCATCATAGCTAGCAAACTGAGAACAGTACATTTTCTGCTGAAAATCACATTTAAAAAATCCTTCTGGGGACACAAAATAAAAAAAGCTAACCATTTAAAAAGACTAGCATGTGGGAGGAAGAAGTCGGCCCCCAGTCACTCCTCTGCAGCATCCTCTAGTGAAATGAGATGAGCCCCAGGCCACGTTCTTCATAACGGAAGGGATGCAATCTCTTACTGCAGGTCTGAACCTCTTGAAGACTTCTTTGTTCTCCAACCAAAACATGCATAACATAAAAACGAAAGCTTAAAAAAGAAAACTTTGTTTTCTCTTCTGAATTTCCAAGCCAGCTTAAGCCAGCTCACAAACTGGGAGAAGGGGGTGATGAGCAGTGATCTCAGTGGCTCCTCAGGGCATTTTCCTATCTGATTAAGACTGAGTAATCCTGAAAAACAAACGTGATCACACTTGTGGATCAGCGTTAGATGGTACAACACACGTTTCAATGTGTATTAAATAGTTCTTTGAAAGAAAACTGCTAATTAAAAAGGCCAATTTATTGGAGAAGGTTCATTTTACGGTGTTTCTCATTTCTGCCCTAACCTTGAACCCCCTTGCCCTATATACTAGGTTAGTGAAGTCCCTGGAGTCCGAGTGCATCCTGAAAGGAGAACATGGGTGAAGAAGTAAAAGGTGTAGCCTGAGGATACTGTGGCCAAAAATGATGCCTGTCAATGCATTACTCTAGGTCATAAGAAAGGCACCATTTCTGATATATTTGGGGCATGAAACATAACTTTCGTATTTAAAAAGACAATGTTCCTCCTGCTGCAGCCTTTGGAAAGCCTCTTGAAGTCAAATGCTACTTTCTATGCTACCAATGAATGCACAAACTTCTTATCAAATCAAGAAGAGTTCTGTATGCGTACGGAGAGAAGGGTCAGGTAGTATAAGGCCTATTTAGACCTTGCATGTGTAACACATCTATTTCCCTTCTTCCTCCGTCCTGACAAAGGAACATTTCAGTGGGCCACAGCAGCTGGTGTGGGATCATTTAGGCTTAGACAAAGCAACCCCATATCTCCCATGCTGGCATGTTCCAATACATGCAAGATAAGATGGCCTCTCTTTATTATTTCCTGGGGTGTCACTGGGTGGGCAGGGATTCCTAAAGAGCACATGCTGGGCTGTCAGGCCCATGCCCCGCGTCCCCATGCTCAGCCCAGAGGAGTTGGCCTGCGTCAGCATCAGAACAGGTCAGAGGCTGCCATATTGGTAGTGCTGTGGAGGATATCAGGGATCACAGGAACGCAGGGCCACACTGGTTTTCAAAATGTTGGGTCTGTTTAGGAGGGCCTGTACTGAACACTTCATTGTTTTTGCTTTTCTATGAGATTGGGAACCCTGGCTGAGTGAAGGTAGGTGGCTATGGAGAAGGCCCTAGGACTGCCCCAAATCTAGGGTCCCAGGATCATGAGGGCCAGTCTCGGACAGGCCATTCCGGGCAGTCCCATAAGCTTCTGTGACTATACGGTGAGTCAGCAGGCGATGAGCCAGCTCAAACACCAATGCCACGGTCACTACCATGACCCCCACTTCCTCCACCATCACTGCCCATTTATGGAGAACTTTGCAAAATTGGTTCTTCTCTTATTTGATCCTCAGAATACTCCTTTGCTGTTGACTGGGCATTTATAAGGATCCCTGATGCACGGAGCTGAGGAAACTGGGCTAGAGGATTTACTAGCTTGCCTAAGACCTAGGATTAGATAGCCTAGTAACCTGCCTAGCAGGAGATAGTTATCATGCAAGGCTCCAGCCCTGCTTTCCTCTTTGGGAAATGTTTCTCTAATCCTGAACAAAACCGTTGTATTGCTTCTTCCCGTCCCTTTCTTTCTTTCCCTTTGCCTCTGAAGGTGTTAAAAAGCAAAAGTAAGCCATAATAGGCACCTTGGTTCTGCTTTTAACTCAAGCAAATTGGAAAGTTCTACACACTTCATTCATTTATCTCTCTCAATAAAAGAGATGCTTGAATTTACTCTTCAGCCTTAATTCTTGGCCTTAATTGATGTTCTTTGGCCAAAAACTTCATTCCTTTCCCTTCATCTCTTCAAGTTGGAGGAAGGCCTTTCTTTCATAGTTCCCCTAGCTTTCTTTTTATTTACACCTTTCTATAATGATTGACCTCTTTTTAAACATCGTTTCAGACAGGCTTTATCTTTTGTCTTTGAATTGAAAGAAAAAAGATAAAGTTTCCAAATAAGGAAAAAAGTTCACAGCACACGAGTATTGTCAGGCTTCAAAAGTTTAAAATTATACTTTATTTGGCATAATCTGTGTTAAAACAATAAAGCATTATCCACTTTTAATAAACTAGAAGTCTTTGGGGAGAGTCACATTTTGTATGAGATATCTTAAATTTGATTGGAACTCATCAAGAAAGTGTCATGTGGGGAAATCTGAGCCTATTTGGCCTCTGACTGATCACATTTGAAAGTCCAGTGCTTTGCCAGAGGGAATCTTACTTTAAAAATAAACAATCCTATTACACAGAGCCTTTTCTGCACACCATAGCTTGGAAGGCATTTGATAGTTGCAAATGGAAAGCTGAAAATTAAAAAATCCACAAATAAGATTTGAATTCATTTATGCACAGTAAAATGAATATAGCTTTGAAAAATCCATCCTCGTTAGGATCACTTCAATGTAATCTGTGACCTGGTGTGAGGCTGTTTAACTAACCTTTGCCCAATAAAGGAGACCCCTTTCTCATATGAACTCTGTCTTCAAAGGACTCATGAGGTACCAGAGAATATTAACTGACATGCATTTCTTTTTCAAGAGTGTTTCACTGTTTTTTTAATCAGCTTTTTTTGGGGGGGGGGGAGGCAGGTTTAGGGGACCTCCTCCCCCCAAAAGCTTTAAAATCAAACCTGGGCCCTGCAGGAATGATCAAAGGCTTCCCATTCACAGAGGAATGTCCCACTCCTGCAAGCTCGGGAGGTTTCCTAACTAACGAACTAGAACATTGTCAGATGTCTGGTTGCCAAGTAATATATTAAAGTGCTATCCTAATGAGATTTCTGCAAGGTAACCAGAAGACCATAAAAAGTACACTAAACTTCACTGAAGCAAAAACATTAAAAAATAACCAAATACCTTCAAGGGAGAGAAGAGTTCAAGGCAGCAGCTAAAGAGCTAAAGAGCATTTGACACGTTGAAAAAAAAAAAAAAAGACCAAATATTTTCCTCATCTTGAAAAAAGGGTGGACCCAAGGCAGAGTATATAGTACTTAGGTCCTAAAGAGCCACCCGAATATCTAATGCTACCCTTTCCACTCATCCTTGTCTATTTGTAATATGGGTCTGTCATATGCATAGCTGCAAATGTCCCCTAGAACCTACACCCGAGAATTTGGAAATATTATATAAAAATGCATACCAAGAGCCTCTTTGTTGGAATCAGTAAAGTGAAGAATTTTCACCTGAAATATAAATAGCAAAGCTGTGAAGCCTCTACCATGGACTACTAGGAAATGGTTTTTGGAAGCTCTTCCCTTGGCTTCCACACACCACACTGGCTTTATGGAGCCTACGTGATATCCATGAGGCTAAGAAGCTAAGAAATGATAATGCTCCACTGTGTTTTGAGTCAGTTCAACCAACCCTGCAATCCTGGGCCCAGTTCAAGAGTTTAAGAGCAGAACTGACAAATTAGAGGATGGTGTGAGGTCTGAAAATGGTCTGAAAATCAACCAAGAAGGTGATGTGGATGTTCACATTACAAAGAAAAGCCTGGGATTAGGGAAACAACTGCTAATTAAATATCTTCTAATATGTGATGGGATGCCACGTCAAGGGTTGAGAAGTCTTGAATTTAGTTACTCCAGAGGGCAGCACTAAGATCCAAGAACCAGGACTACATATTTAAGGTCAAGGTAACAAAGCGTTTGTCAGCAGTTAAAGATACCCAACAATAAACAGACTTCCTTAAAAAGCAGTAGGGGGCACATAAGCAAGATTTGTCAGGGATTTATTCACCACTTTGTTCACGATTCCAAGGAAATATAATCAAATGATGGACTGGCTATAAGGGGTGATTTTAAAATTATGTAATATTATATTATAACTGCATCTAAATAGCTCACCTCTCTAATATTGGAGAATTATTATTTTAAGATCAATGTAACACATTTTTCAAGGTATGGTTCTCTGGATTTATATGGAAGAAACAAAGCAGAATAAGATACGGATATTAACTATTTGCTTCCACGAGAACATACCTATATGGTTATGTTGTTAACATACTCCTGGATTCAGATACATGTGGATTCGATTTAGGTGTTGTTGGGTAAGTCACCTAACTTTCTGAGCCTCAGTTATCTCAGCTCTCAATGGGGTAATAACACTACCTGAGCCTTGTTGGATCATTGTGATTCCACATTGTCTGGAACATAGTGAACACTCAGTAAATGGCCACTGTCATTATTTTGAAATAATTAAAAAAATGCAATAGGAAATGTTTCCTTGGATCAGGGGTAGCCTCAACTAGAGAACTTTCATGGTTCCTTCCAGCTGTAGTCTCCTGTCCTATTCTATGCTTGTTTTTTTTCCCCCTCACTCACTTCTGTCCCATGTGGCCATGTAATAATAACAACAGCAATGCCTACCCATCCACTGTTCACTACGGGGCATTCAAATGCATAATAATCTAATTCTTTCAGCAACTCTGTGAGGTAGGAGCTGTCTCCCATTTCACAGAGGAGGAAACTGAGGCACAGAGAGGGTTAAGTAACTTGTCCAGAGTTGCAAGGTTTATAAAAGTAGAGCTGGGATTCAAAAACTAGGCAATCTGTTTCTAGAATGTAGGTTCCTAATGCTATTCCATATTACCTCATGGATAACCTAAAATTCTGTATCAATGAGCAAAATGAATAGTGAACTACTTGTGGAGGATGAAATAGTGCACCCAGTGTTTACTGTCAAACTCTGCTTCTCAGTCTTTGCCATGGTTCCTCTAGCTCTAAGTTTTAGGAGCGCCATTTCTGATTTTGGATTCCTCTCCCATAAAACATCCTTTGCCCTTGAGAGGCCAGCCCTTTAAATATACATTTCTCATTCACCTGTAGGTTTAGAGTTTTTAAAATTTGATTCTACCATGCTTCTTTGATCCTTTTTCTTAATGGAGACCAGGTTCATGGAAGGCTGGCTGGACCCAGAGAATACAAAGCCCTGAGCACAGTCAGGCATTTCAGAAATGTACTTGGATGGCAACAGGGAGATTTCTCTAACAACCAAAAGTTCCCGAAGATGCTGTTAAGGCCTGAGAGGGCCAGCTCCACCACTTGTCCCTACTGACCTCGGAGCTGCTACCTGGGCAGAGTTGGCTCCTGCCCACAGGGCTGACAATCCAACTGGCTCAACTCATTGCCTCCTGCAGCGATTGCTCATTTCTTCTTGTCCTGAATGTTGTTCTTCAGCACTGATGATTAATGCCTTCTGTTTAGAGTGAGGAAAATGACCTTACTGTCCATGCAAATGTGGATCTTTTGTTCCATCTACAATAGAAGCACATATGTATTTGGCTCAATTCAGAGTATTCTTCTTCACTGTCTCCTTGCTAAATACTATGATTTCTTCAAGCAAGGTATTACATTTTCTTGTAAATTCCTTGTGTATATTTTTTCTTAACAAATTGCAGGTGATTCATTGCATTTTGTGTTGCTAAAATTCACATCTTGCTGTACTTTATTAGTAAAAGCCTCTTTTTCCCCCACCTTTCAACACTGTTTGATGAGATGCAAATAGAACTATTTCAGTTTTCCAGCTGAACAGCTTTGAAAAAAAAAAAAGCAGCGCTTGCTTATCTACATGGTACACATTAACATGGTCTTCTCTTTGCAGAGGTTCTTCAAGGTAAGCACACTTTAAAAAGTCAAATAAATGACAGAACAATTACCCTGGCACTCCAAGTCCAAAGCAAATTTGGGATGCAGCCTTCAGGTGAATTCTGTACCAAAGCTTCAGCCTTCAGGAATGTAATAGAAAATGACACGCAAAGGGAAAGGAATTTCCCACTTTTTCCACTACGATGATTTTAAAAAAGGAAAGCGCTCAAGGGAAAGAAAGCTAGCAAAGTCTAGTTCTATATGAAATAATCTCAAGTATCTCCTGTCCAGCAATCTTTCCTCTGCCGATGTCCAACAGCATTTTTTCCTATCACTCTTATTGCTCCTTGTCTCATTTACTGGGATATTGGTCATAATAAAAATTACCGTAACTCTTACCACTACCACTACTACTGCCTCTACCCCTATTTATTGAGCTTACTATATGCTGGGAACTGTGAAGGTTATTTGGGTTTACAAGAATTTAGTGAGGTGGCTATACTTTTTAAGCTCCATTTTACAGATGATCAATTGAGCCTCTAAGAGGTTAAACAACGAGGACAAAGTCACAGAACTCCTAAGTGGCAAGGTCAGAATTCAAGGGGAGGTTTGACTACAGAGCTTTCATCTTGACCATGATTCCCACAGTTTTCAGAGTAATGGCTCTTTCCATCCCCTACCTATTACCATAAGGCTTGGTGAGCATTTGAATGAATGAATGATGAAATGAATGAATGAAAGAGCAAATGTGTGTTCTGTGAAGGATATGCTTTCAAAATAAAGTACTTTATCACAGAAATGAAAAAAATATGGGCATACTTGTTATTTCAAAATGTGTTAATTTCTCCACCCGCCTAAAAATCAAAGATGACACTACCACATTGTCCCCACATTAACTGAGTCTGACATATTCATAAGAAACTTGATTTCAGACACATGGGTTTCATTGAAGTTAACATTAAAACCTTTTCTTCCAATACTGAAAACCCCCATTTAGAAGGAGCTTGCTGAATGACATTAAAAAAAAAATGTTTTTATTTAGTATTGACCAGAGAGAAGGTCAGTCTTCCTTGCAACCATCCATTCCCTTTCCTCACTACCACTCTCTGAAACATACACCAGTCCAGAGAATGTGAGGACACAAGCCAAACAGCCAATGGGAAGGAAAGTGCCAAAAAGCATTAGTTGGATCAGCATCCAGATGGCACTACCAGTGAAAGCACTTCGGTTCACAGAAAATGCCTATCGCTTTCCTTTCCCCTGCTGAAGTGATCAGTAGGTTGGCTCTCTGCTATTCAATCCCACCTCCCTTTCTGGGCCAAGTTTCCTGTAATTCCTATGGTGAGCTGAGGACGCCAAGAGATGCCATCTGGTCTACCTCACCTTTCCTCTCCTGGAAGCCAAGGAGAAATGTGGTCTACCTCACATTTCCTCTACAGAGTTTCCCTCTTTTGTAAGCACAGGAAGTAAGGATCCCAACCTTTTGGTGATACTTTTGGAGCATTCCTGGCCTCAGGGTGGGGCCCAGGGAAATTGTCCCTGACCATCCAACTTATTTTTAAACCTGCTCAGTAATCATTTTGGAACTGTTCTTCACAAGTCCTACCCCTCTTCTCTTTTGGCCTACATCTAGCTATGGGTTCTATGCATGAAAGCCTGTCAAGGTATTAAAAATGACTGTGGCTAAAATGCTTAAGAATTATGAAAGGAGGAAACTGATGTTTAGATTTACTCCCCTCTACCCCCTCCCACTCACACCAGAGACTGCATATTTTCTCCTCAGAAAGGAAAACATTCCTAACCTCTGCTTAAATGTTTATCAGAAGTTGTCTGGCCTTGCAGAATCTCTGAAGTCACATTCTTTATTAGTCACATCCTTCTTGGTGTGTGGTGTGAGTCTCCTATCAGGCGAGGAGGAATGCTTAGACCTCATGCAAAAACCATTTCATGCTGGAAGCATCAGCGGCCACCTAGGGATTTCCACTAAACCCAAATGCAAGCAGAAGGTGAGCAAAGAACTTGAGCTGCCTAATGGCTGCAGGGCTTTAGCTTTGAATATGTATGAAAAATCCTCTTATTCCTAAACCCCTGAGATCTTGATGTTAAAACAAAGTCCCAGCACAGGAGCCTGAAACCAGAGAGGGAAAAAAAAGAAAGTTCCAGGTCCTGGGCACAATTTATCCTTTAATTCACCTTGCATTTGTATAATTCTTTCTTTCATTTGGAGTCCTAACCCATTTTGAATTTGTTTTGTATGTGGCATGAAACAGGGTAAAACCTTTGACCTTAAACTTTGGCTACCATTTTGTATGAAAATCATTACATAAAACAGAAATTCTTTTTAGAATTTACTTAAGGTGTTCTATATACTAAGATACAAATACACCTTACTATACTTGTAATGTGCTATTAAAATATCTAAAATTAGTTAACCAAAGATAAATAAAGATGGAAAGTGCTTTAATGACAGCTAATTTTGTTCAGACTTCAGTTCAATTATATATAAATCATGTTTGTCCAATTATCAACAAACTCAGATGCTGGGCTATCAAGAATTCTAATGACATGCTCAAATATTAAATCGGTTGCTTGCCATCTCTACTTGAATAAAATTGCTGAATTGCATACAATTTATTTGTTAGCACTATATTCTGGGTTCCCAGAGTAAATCACTCAGATCCCAGCACTAAAAAAACAAATCTTATTAGCCAGAATGGATGTGTTTTTACTAAAAATAATGAAGAAAAATATGAACATATTTTTCATGCAATGAATCCAATGCTATACAGAGTTGAACACTTTGAGGATAAACCCCATGTTTAGGCATTATAATTCTGCAATACATTGCTGTTTTGAGAAATTCTAAGATTATTTTTTATAATTTTAAAAATCACAATGGACTTTTCTTTTTTGTGAAAAATAACATATATACAAAAAAGCAATAAATTTCAAAGCATATAACAATTAGTTGTAGAACAGATTTCAGAGTTTGGTATGGGTTACAATTCCACAATTTCAGGGTTCTTTTTTCTTTGCATGGGCAGGCACTGGGAATCAAACCCGGGTCTCCGGCATGGCAGGTGAGAATTCTGCCACTGAGCCACCATTGCACTGCTCCACAACTTTAGGTTTTTACATCTAGCTGCTCTGAGATTCTGGAGACTAAAAGAAATATCAATATAATGATTCAGCAATCATACTCATTTGTTAAATCCTACCTTCTTTGTACAATTCCACCATCACCTTTGATCTTTCTCTCACTCTTTAGGGTATTCGGATTATGCCCATTCTAACTTTTTCATGTTGGAAGGAGCTGTCGATAATATGGGATGAGGGATGGAACAAGTTGTTGTTCTGGAGAGGCTGGCCCCTCTGCATTTCAGGACTTATCTGTCCAGGGTCCCATCTGGAGGTTGTAGGTTTCTGGCAAGTCAATGTAATGCATGGAACCTTTGTAGAATCTTATGTATCACCCTAGGTGTTCTTTAGGATTGGCTGAAATGGTCCTGGTTGGAGGTTGGCAAGTTATGATAGGTAGCAATGTCTAACTGAAACTTGTGTTAGAGTGACCTCAAGAGTAGCCTCTCACCTCCATTTAAACTCTCTCAGCCACTGATTCTTATTTGTTACACTTCTTTTCCCCCTTTTGGTAAGGATGGAATTGTTGATCTCATGGTGCCAGGGCCAGACTCATCCCCGGGAGTTATCTTCCATGCCACCAGGGAGATTTTCACCCCTGGATGTTATGATTTCACTAGCAGAGTTGGGGTTACAGAGAGTGTGGCCACATCTGAGCAACAAAAGAGGTCCTCCAGAAGTAATTTTGAGGCATACTACAGGTAGGCTAAGCTTCTTGGCTGCATACATATGCTTCACAAGAGCAAGCCTCACGATCAAGGATTTGGCCAATTGATTTGGGTGTCCCTTATGTCTGATACAGTATCAGGGGTTTCCCCGGTGGTAAAGTTTCATTTTTTTTCCATCCCTCAAGCGACTTTGCTAATGCCTTTTGATAATCTGCTTAATATATTTCTAAGATTACTTTAACATGCAAATGTTCCCACCTCCTCCATGTGGCTTTCTAGATGAAAGTGGTGACTTTTTCTGGACAATTTGTAGTGATTCTTGTTTATAATCCTATATGTGGCACTGCTCACACAATGACTGGCAAGTAAACCTAAAATGCCTCCATTATTCAATCTTCATTCTTTTGTCTTCTGGCATAAAGAGCCACTGTTAAAAAATATGATCATAATTTAGTTTTTTCCCCTAAAATTCACTTGCTGTCTTTACTCAGATGTTCAAAGGATGTTTTTCTTTTCCTTTAAACTACAGTAATTTAACTAGAATATAACTTGGTGTCTGTCATTCTAGGTTGATATATTTAGGTATGTGGTCTGCTCTTTCAAAATGTTTTAAGTATTTTTTGCATCTCTGGTAAGTTTTCTAAAATTACTGTTTTAGTCTTTGTTCTGTTCTCTTGTTTCAAAATTTCCTTCTTCAGCAACTCCTATTAATCTATATGCTAGGCCTTTAACAGTTATTTCTTTTTATCTTTTTTCCTCTTTTTAATTAAAAAAATTTCCTATCTTTCATTTCTTTTCATGTCCTATTTCTTGTAAGAGATTATTTGTTTATTTTATTTGCTATTGTGTTTTTTCTAGTTTTGCCTTCACTCCTGACATGATTTTATCTTTTATTTCTAATTCTTTCCCGAGATTTTCACTTCATTTTTGAGTTAGTCTAATTCTGACTTGTGTTATTTTATATGTTGTATTATTTTCCTAATGTCCTTTAGTTCGTTTTGAACAGTAGGCTATAGTTTTCATTTGTTTTGTGGGCATGTCTTTTAAACATGTTTCATTGTCCTTAGGGATGTTATTTGTTTTTCTTATATGGGATTTCTTTCTAGGGTGGGATTTGACCTTGATCTTTTTCTGTGCTCGTTTTTATATGAAATCAGTTTTCCTGAACTTTTTGCAGGAGGCAAACTATTTTGAGCTTTCTTTTAAGTTGTTTTCATTTAATGTTAAAAATATGGTGTCTTGCTTTCTGAGACTTCCTGATTCTGTTTCCCTCCTACTACATTTATCTAGTCTTCTCTTTCCTTTATCATTAACCTCTGTCCTGCTCAATTTTGAGTCTACTCCCACCAATTTCTCATTGGTAAGGGAAGGTTTCCTGGCAGGGCTGACAGGTTCAAGAGTTTATGGGCATGGGACTGCATTACACAGTTAACCCTGTCGTGGAGTATGACTGTGGTTAACAGGACAAATATCAGCAATATTCTTTCATGAACTAGAACAAATAAATGTCACTATGAGAAGGTGTTGATAATAGGGTGGTGTATGGGAAAAAATGCAGAAATCAAACTATGGACTTTGGTCAATGGTAATATTTGACTATTCTCTCATGAATTTTAACAAAGGTACCATACCAATGATAAGCATTGGTAATAAGAAGTTTTAAGGGGTATGAAGCTTTTCTTTTTGGAGTAGTAAAAATTTTCTAAAATTGACTGTGGTTATGTACAACTCTGATTATACTCAGAGCCACTGATTACACATTTTGGATGGATTGAATGGTCTGTGAATATATCTCAAGAAAACTGTCTGCAAAATAAAGAGCTAATGGGGCCCAGAGTTCATGCACTCACTAATGGGTTGGGTTCACTGCACAGTGAGGACCTGTTGGCTATGCTGGGATTTTCCAGGTCTGTCACCACCTCGTTACTTCCTTCTGCTCCCTTCCACATAGCTGCTAAAATTTGCAGGTATTATGGTCTTGGTGGTTTGTTCCACCTCACTTGTATCTTGGGGTGTATGGAGATACCTTGTCACTTGTTTTGTTGTAAATACTGTCTGTGGGGATTTGGCTTTGATACCCAAGTGCTCTTATCTGTTCTGATAATGGAATTCAATTTGGGGTGATTAGCAAACTCTGGGGCTGCCATTATTATACCATAACATCCTGGAGACCGGAGTCTGTGTTTTATGTCCCATAGCACCAGTGGGGCACCTGACTCATAAGAAAACACTCATATATTTAACTGATGAACAAGTCATTTTTAATTTGTATTTCTCTTGGCAGGGTGAGATTATGCTTTCTTGTACTCATTAAGGTGATTTATGTGTAACATAAAAGTTGCCATCGTTACCTGGACTAATACCTTTCCAGGTCACTATGCAACATGAGCTTCTAGATGGGAGAACACCGCCAACTCTTAATTATCCAACTAATGAAGGGCAGGAGAAGAGGAGACTGTATTAAATGGATGCTGATTTTAAAGTATTTTATATTTTGCTTCTCATGCATTTGTTGTAGCAGATTTCCTTAATAATTATGTTTGGTTCAAGCTAACGTTATCACATAAGTTGTCCCTGAGCCCTACTTGCTGGCAGTGATTTGAAGGGAAGGGGATGGCCCAGATGTAAATGGGTGGCCTATTTAAAAGTCAACATTTGACAGTGATGTACACACTATAGTTAAGATCTGTTTGAGATCTGTTGCCGTAATAATCAGTGAAGACAAAGAGAACACAACCTTATATTCATATGGAGCTTTATAGTTACAGAGGGCTTTCAAAAGTTCATTACTTCATTTATTTCCCATAGCTCCAACCCTTTAATACAGCCCTGCTGGCTCCATTCACAGGTGAGGAAATGTGTGTGTGTGGGGGGAAGCAAAAGATTAAGTAATGTGCCCAGGACCACATATTTGAACAATATAGAGTCTGGATTTAGATTCTTTTCTTCTAAATTTCTTTCTGCATTTTTTTTTTTTAACCACACCATCGCTGTATCTGAAGATTAAGGATATAAAGTGCCTCAAATCTCATGCTGGAAGAGGGAGGGTTTAATCTGGTCAAGGAACAGACCTCATTTTCTCCATACAATCTTCCAAACCACTCCTACCACTCTAAGTTCTGTCTCCTCCCTTGATCACCACAGCTCTAGGCACCCTTGAAGAAAAAGACAGAGAAAGAGTGGCGAATGAAGGACAAAGTGCCACAGCATGAGATCTTGAGGCTGTTCCAGAAGCACTGGCTCGACTACTAATGATGAAGTTGGTGAGTGTGGTGGCCGCGGGCAATGAGGTCCTACTGTGTGCCAGGCACTGTGCTGAGCCCATAATGATGTGGTGCTATCGACTGCCTGCCACATAGCCAATATTGTCTCCACAATTCAGATGACAAAAATGACGTTCAGAGAAGTTAATCACACAGTGAGTAAGGGGGGAGTGGGGGGTTTGAACCCCACACTCTCCAAAGCACTAATATCTAGAACACATATTATTTAGATAAGCATAAGAATATTACAACAGTTAGAAATTCACCATAATCAGATTTCGAGGCAGAAGTAAAGTTTATCTTTATGCTATTAATGAAAATCAGAGCATGTGTGTTTTCTAAGCATTTTTTTTTTAAAGCATATATCTATACATAAACAATAAGGGCAAAAACCTGCTTTCCTTTTTTTTTTTTTTAAATTAATTTCAAGTTATTCCTTCGCTCTATTAAAGGAAATCAGACAGAAACTCTTAACTCTAGAGTTTCCAGTTTCCACTATGGAAAACTGGTCCATTTCTTTCAAAATGGTCTCTGTGAACCTTTGTGACACCTATCAGTTAGGACTTCTTGCCAAAGAATTTTGGGAATGATGCATTTTGCCATGAAACTTGTCATCCTCCCTACCCCTCAAGTCACAGCCTATTTTATCATCTGATTTGGGGTGGTATGACGGTGGCTCAGTGGCAGAATTCTCGCCTGCCATGCTGGAGACCCATTCAATTTCCAGTGCCTGCCCATGACCCCCCCCCCCCAAAAGTGAATGATTATATAGATAAATTCACCTCAAAAAATTTAAAATTTTTGTACATCAAAGGGCTTTATCATGAAAGTAAAAAGACAACCTACTCAATGGAGAAAATATTTGGAAACCACATATTCAATAAGCCAGAATATCTAAAGAAATCCTACAATTCAACAATAAATAGACAAACAGCCTGACTAAAAACTGGGAAAAAGACTTGACTAGACATTTCTCCACAGATGATATACAAATGGCCAAAAAGTATATGAAAAGATGCTCAACATCATTAACCATTAGGGGAATGCAAATGAAAACCACAATGAGATACCATTTCACAACCACGAGAATGGCTACTATTAAAAAAAACTCCAGAAAATTATGAGATGATGCAGATTGTTGATGGGAATGTAAAATGGTATAGCCGCTGTGGAAGACAGTTTGGCTGTTCCTCACACAGTTAAGTATAGAATTACCATATGACTTAGCAACCCTACTTCTAGGTATATGCCCAGAAGAGTAAAAAGCAAGGTCTCGAACAGATATTTGCATACCAACATTCAAGTGACATTATTCACAATTACCAAAAGATGGAAGTAACCCAGCTGTCCATCAACTGATGAATGGACAAATAAAATTATATACATATAATAGAATATTCAGCAGTTAAAAAAAAGAAGAAGAAACCTCTGATACACGTGATAACTCGGATGAATCTTGGAGACATCATGTTGAGTGAAATAAGCCAGACCCGAAAGGATAAATATCGCATGGTATCACTGATATGAAATGATTAGAATAAGCAAACTCACAGAGTCAGAATCTGGAGAACAGGTTATCAGGGGCCAGGCTGCGGGTAGGGAAGGGGGCGATAATGTTTGAGTTGTACAGTTTCTATTTGAGTTGAGTGTAAAGTTTTGTTAATGGATGGCAGCACAATATTGCGAATGTAATTAACATTACTTAATTATATATGTGAATGTAATCAAAAGCGGGAATTTCAGTTTTGTATATGCTACTAGAACAAAAATAAAAAAAAAATAGGGTTGTACAACACAAACAATGAACCCTTGTTTAAATGATGAATTGTGAATAGAAAATTATAAAAATGTTCTTTCAGAATTGTAACAAATACACCACACAAATGCAAGGTGTTAATAATAGGGTGGTATATGGGAACTCTGTATTTTATAATGACTTTTCTGTAAATCTACAACTTTTCTAATAAATTTTTAAAAAGTGAATGAATATAGTTCAGTAAAGTCTGGGGGACTCTGTGCACTCTAAACACTAGACTTGCTGCCATCCTTTAAATTTGCCTTCAGCAGCTGTCTCTGAAATGTTAAGCCAAAAGAAGACACTGCTGCCCAGCTTTGGCAGACACTAGGCAGGGTAACTCAGTGTCAGTCCTCAAGCCCCATCTTCATATTCTCTTTTGCTGCTAAGGGTGGACAAGTCACCCAATTCTGGCCAATGAGCTTAGGTAGAAGTTTGTTATAAGGAGGGGCTCTGGGAAACAACTGCTCAGCTGATAAAATGGAATATATGATTGGTACTACCCTTTTCCCTGTTCCTTCTAAATGCCTTGATTTAGAAGTTGATGACCAGAGTGCAGCAGCCTTTTTGCAACCATCAAGCATGAAGACAAAAGCCAAAATTCAAAGGATGACAGAACAGAAAGAAATACCCTGGGTCCTCAGTGACATTGTTGAGCAATTAAATCTGCACTAGCAGCTGTCCACATCTGGATTTCTTGTTCTGAAAGCAGATTTCGGGCAAGCCAGGTTTTCTATTACCTGAAGCCCAATACATTCCTTAACATAGACTAACTCTTTTTGGCCTCCCTTCTCCTTTTCCCTTTCCCCAAATCTAATCATTTACTTATATGTTGAAGGAACTGGTCCAGAAAACCCCCTTCACGTCAGATACATACTTACATACCTAGATTTATTTACAAACTAAAATATCATAATTACACGGGTGATTTGGAAAATAGCTGAGAAATGTTCCCCCACCTCTTGGTTTGCCTAGGAATTTCTCGAGTCTGAGATAAGTGTCATGCTTCCACGAGAAACTTGCTAGCCCCTGATTTCTTTGGCAATGTCCAAAGTTAGGCCTTCCAGTTCTTAAGATACACGCTGTTGGTCTCAAGGACTTCTCAGTGGGTCACACTCTTTTTCTGCAGAGATAAAACACATGCACATGTACCACCCACACACAACACAGGAGAAGAAAACCCAGTGAATTCTCCCAAGAGGACCTGACTTTATTCAGACTGACTACAAATTTAGTTTGTTCTTCATAAGGTTTTTCTCATGCTCTTTACATGAGCTTTATTTTTACAAAACGTGAAAATAGTCATCTATCTGGTTATCTTTTAAAATTTACTTTGCATTTTCTTCAGAAAATGGAATGATACTTTGGTTATTTTGATCAGCAAAGCTAATGGATCCAGGTGTATACACTTGGGAGTTGAACCACATGTAATTAAACAACAATATCAGGGATACTTGGGGAACAATTTTATAATGTTTTATTAAACAACTGCCACAGCTGAAACCAGTAATTTAAATTATTTCAATATACTAAAACAACAGCCTTAGATTCTCTGGATATTTTTCTTCAAAAAACACACAGCTGGTTTAACAAAGCAAGCACAAACATATGCATTTCCAAATACTGGTAATAATCACAGTGACTCGATATTCTAATCATACTGCAGAATATTAACAAATAGGAAATTTAATGGAGACACAAATTTAAACTGAAGAACTGAAACTTAAATTCACAGCTTAAGAAATGGAATGAAGCACCTTTATGTATGACGGGGTCTGAGACTCAATTTTAGCTTCCTTTGGCATTGGTTATGGGCGTGCGTGTGGGTGTACCTATGTACACAGCAGCTAAGCTGAATGCCTTGTTCCAGCTCCATTCAATCCTGATTAGGGCTCTACCTGGGCACTCAAACTTGCTGAATCTTTTTTTTTTTTTATTAATTAAAGAAAAAAAAAAAGAAATTAACCCAACATTTAGAAATCATTCCATTCTACATATGCAATCAGTAATTCTTAACATAACTTGCTGAATCTTGACTGCCTAATTATAATAATACTTATACCATAGGGTTCTTGAGTGGATTAAAAGGCAATTTACACATACACAAATGTGAAAACTCATAAACTATACTGTGCTATGTTGATTTAAGGTATTTGCTATTATTCCTATTTCCTGATCATGTATAGGAAAAATCTGTAACTAGAGTTTGATTGCATTGTCAGAACAATCACATGTAGCGTCACCATTTTATAAATGTTTTCCTGGCAGTGTTTAGTTACCGTACTAATGGGAATAATACGGGAATAACTGCCTTACAAAAGGATATTGTTGTTGAATGTGCTGGAGATTAAAGGACTTGAGAAAAAGAGAAAGGAAGGCTTTGTCAATCTTTTTAAGGAACGAAGGAGAGCTCCAAATACACAAGCAGTACATTATTGTAAGTAGATTATTTTCTAGCTTTATAAGTGGAGCAGGCTCCACTTTATAAGTGGAACACTTCACAGGGAGGCCTGTGAAGTGGAGAAAAAGGGATATCTCATGACCTGAGATGAAACAAGCAATCAAGTCAGGGTCACAGTATGGAACTGGTATTTAAACCAACTGGAGGGACACCATTATTATAATCAGATAGAATAACAAAGGTCATTTTTATCTCCTTCTTGAAAAAGTACTAAAGACAAAAATTCTAAACTTTTGGAAAGTTTTTACTGTCTACATCTCATGTAGGCGGCTGCCATTGAAGTAAATACTTTCAAGCTATTACAGCAGGGATGCAGATGATTTTTATGAGCCCCCAATTCAATTATGTACAAAGGAACATTCTTTCCATCTCCCTATTACATAGAAATATTTCACTGACCAAATTAGATTTTAACAAAAGTATTATAAAAAACATGTCTTGTTTTTTTCTGCTCGTGCTAGAAGAATTCCAGCTGATCTGAATCAGAAGCTCCCTATGTCTGACAATCTTGGATGTAAACTGGATAATTAGAAGGGCCTCTGGTTTTCTGGCCAGTAATTGCAAAGTTCACAAACAGGAATTGGGATGCAGGAATAACTATCAATGGATCTCTTTACCATTGAAGACAGACGGTATAACCCAAACCGGAAGATAATTGAAAAGTAAATTCTCTTGGTGTTGGAATGCTTTGCTTTGAGCCTTTCGTTTTTAGGGGAAAATACATCTAAATTTTTTAGAAGAGGCTAATTTTAAACTGGAATCACCAATGTCAGTATGTACCAAAGGTTTAAAAAAGGTTCCTACCTTTTAATCTACTGATTGAAATTCTAATTTGGGATCTACTTGAAAGAAAAAATGTGAAAGAAAGACCTTTATTCATAAAGATGTGAATTACAGTGTCATTCACAACTGAGAAAAACAGGAGTAAATAATGGTTCATTCAAATTATGCTGCATTATAAATGATATTCATAAATATTTTAAACACATGGAAACTATTAATTATAAGTAAAAACAAAGACTATAAAAATGTCACATGATTAAAATAATAATGTAATATATACCTAGATAAAAGACTAGAGTGGGATGTAATAAAACATAGAATGTAATACAATAAAAATATTAATGATTGTCTTGATTTTGTTGAATTCTACAAATTTTCCAAAACGTTTTTCTTTAATAAAAAATCTTCATTAGAAAATGAAATTACAGTAGCTCATACTCTCATAACATGCAGAAACTGACAGCTAAGATGAAATCAATCAGCAGAGATGAAGAGATTGAAAAGTCTAGAATTTAAAATCCATTGTAGTTTGTCCAAAAAGCTAAATATCTGACAACAAATCATTGAGGATTAACTGTCAAACAGTATTCTCTCAGTCTCAATAGATCAATGTACTTTTTAAAATTTTTGCTATTGCATGTTTCCCAGAGAAGTAACTACAGTGAAGTGACTTTACTGCATTTTTTCACTTAGCATTTACCAAAATGTTTAAACACAATCTTTAAGATTATTGGATCAATAGTCTCTCCTTAGCTCAATTCTGAGTAAAGTGGAAATAAGATTCATTCAACTCCATTCTGGATATCTTTCTGGGCAAAATAAAAACTAATTCATCTAGGGCCGGTCACGGTGGCTCAGCAGGCAGAGTTCTTGCCTGCCATGTCAGAGACCCGGGCTTGATTTCCGATGCCTACCCATACAAACGAGCAAAGAAACAAAAAACTAATTCATCTATATACTACACATCTAGTCACAGTTACATTATTTATAAGCTCATATAGTCTGTAATTATATTATAATGTATTCATAGGCCTCAAATGTGAATGTACCTTTGTCCATTTTTTCATTTCCCATGGAAATTGCACATAAAATATACCTCCAAAGATTTTTAAAAAAGGGGGGGCTGTTGAGGGGCATGTGTGTCTCTGTGTGTGGATACTGTGCTCCTATGTATTTTTACTGACTTGACAGGAACTCCTTTATTTTCAATCTCCTCCCTCTTCTGAGTTCCCAAGTTTCCCAAACCATCAGGGTGGACCACAGGTTTGTAGGCTCCTTAGAGAAGGAGCATTGTCTTTCTCGCCACTATAAATTTCTTTATGGCACCCAACATATATGAATGAGGGGGTATTATAATTTTCCATTTCTGACGACAGTGGGGATTCAGGTAACCTTTGCTTCCTGAACTAAGTGATGGGTGAACTCAGAGGAGCCAGGGAGAGCCTAATTTGATATGTGCGAACTGGGAGAGAGATAAGACCTGGGTACAGGGAAGGTGGAGGATGGACCCTGTGAGGTTGGCTCTGTGTGAAGGAAAAGGGCAATGCTCGGTGGGGAGACTAGAGAGAGAACTGGGGGGGGCGGGGGTCCTCTCATAAAACCTCCCTGTCGGCCCTCTGAAAATTTAGTAAAATCTATACTTCTCACTAATGCCTTGTGGCATGGGTTTTTAGAACATGCAAAAAAATAAAAGGCCAAGCCATACTTGAAGGCAGGCACAGGGTAAAAACAGAGGTCCAGAATCAGGACAAGCAATTCAGGGATTTTGAAATCAAAATGTGAAATATTTACTAAAAACCTACCGTGTGTCTAGAATCACATTATATGCTTTACGTCACACAAAAGGAAGCATTACCCACGCAAGGTTGCTGCCCATTAAAGGAACTATCTTTAATGCTTGTCACTATTCTCCTGACTATTTCCAAATAATTGGGTCCTCCTCTGTTATTAAACTGAGGGGGAAAGTAGACTAACATTAACCTTTCTTAAAGGTCTATCGTCGGCCAGACACTGTGCTAAGCACTTAAAACATATCAACTCACGTAACTCTAACAACCACCTTGTGAGCTCGGTAGTATCTTCATTTTACATAGGAGAAAACTGATGCTCAGTGAGGTCAAGTAGGTTTCCCAAGGTCACACAGCCACTGGCTGGGGTAGGATACCACTCCCACTGCATGGGAAATGATTAGGGGTTGATAAAATTGAACTGAACATGTGTTCTCTGTCTCAGAACTTTTGTGATAGCAAGTAAGGGGCAACTTTAGAAGATGCCAGTTGGGAAGTTCTCATTCAAGTGACAAGGCATTCTCCACTAGGCTGGAGGGCGGAAAAAGAAAACCATATATCTTTGAGCTCAGCCAGACAGGCAAACAGGGCAGCCTGCCACGATAGGCGGGAAGAGGGAGGCGGACGCTAACTGTTACACCTCACGACTGGGTCCCAAATGGGCTTGCCCTGACAGTTATCTTCTAGTGAACAAAAAGGCTCTGTAGTGCAGAAAGAGCCAAGCCACAAGTGTTTCTCCCTCCTGCTCTGCAGCTCTGATCCGAGACACACCTGAGCAGAGAAAGCCTCCGGCTCCCAAGCCCTGGCCTGTCAAAAATCGGGCAGCGCCTTGATCTCTGCCCCAGCCTGCCCTCTCCAGCTGGGCTGGGCATCTCTAATAAGCGCCCCCACTGCATGGTGCTCCCGGCTCTGCCTTCTCTAACTCAGAGCCATGGTGCTGCGCAAGCATTTTATTCTCTATCAAACGCTCTCCGGCTTCCTGAGGGGGTTCCTTTGGAAGCCAGGGTTGCAGTGTAATTGCTGCAGCAGCTGCTGAAATCCACTTTGGATTTCTGTTCCCTGAACAGAAAGTTCTGAAAACTCCCACAGAGAAGGAGCAGGCTTTGTGTCCTGCAGGCTTGGGCTACCCTGACAAATTCCTGAAGCCTCATTTCTGTGTGGTCTCTTTTAAAACTTTCTGAATGTTCCAGGATTTATATTTCTTGATAAATGTTTCTCCCGTGCTTGGGGGGTCAGGCCAAAAGAGAGCAGAACAGATGTCAGATCTAAAGCTTTCTCAATTCACCGTGATAGTCTCCTAATCAACCACTTGACTGCTGGCCTGCTAATTTGTGGTCATGTAAATGACATGGCTTTGAACCTTTCTCACTCAGGGAAAAAAGACAAGCTTCTAAGAATGCTAGAGATGTGCCTTCTGCAAGAAAAACATGAAAGAACAGGGTGATCAGAGGCAGCTGCATTTCTTCCTGTTAGAATGTGAAAAGTGCTCTTTTTCTTTCAGAAAGTCAAAATGGATTGTGCTTAATTGAGTTCTCAAACACCTATGTGAATTTTCCCTCTGCTAACACGTCATCTAGCTGACAAAAACATACATTTCAATTCTTCACCTTTGGCTCCTTAAAAATGCAAATTAATCCCCACAACGAATCTTAGTGTAGATGTGGAGCAAATACGATTGAGGGTGAAGCAGTGCCAGGGCCAGGGTCAGCGCTCAGGGTTAAAATCTCTAGCAAAGGCGGCATACTTGTGCGTGTTGACAGTTGCCAAGTGATTTTTCTTCTCTGCCCTACTTGGAGCTGCCAGAGAGGCCTGGAAAATGATCCAACTGCAATGCAAATATTATGCTCCGAGAGGTCTGGCTTGGCCAAAAACTCATGCCAGCTTCTCCCAGCACACTGGCGTTTCGAGAGCCTCCTCTGGATTCCCACTCAGGGGATGGGCTCTGGGATTTCTAATTCTGTCCTGGATGGATGGGCTCATACTGGTTTCAGGGATCTGTATGGAGAAAATCATGACAACTCGAGCCCACTTGGAGACATGCATTCACTTAAGAAATACCGTCTTTCATCGAATGCAATGACATTTATTGTAAGGTACACCGTTATTTCATGTACCACAAAAACCGATTCAACTATGACATACACATTATCAAACAGAATTTTTATTTTATGCTAATTAAAGGGGATTTTTTAGATGCAGATTTATACATCCCCATTGTTAACTCATTAAAAAAAAAAAGACTACAAAACTAAATAAATCCGTTAAGGTATTCCTACAACTGTTTCACATTTGAGAGTTAACTCTCTTGAATCACTTTTGTTTGAAACTTTTTAGGTTGACATTATTTTATATTTACAGAAGAGTTGCAAAAACACAGGCCCTGCTCACAAGGCGTCTGCAGTCTGGACAATAATTCTTTACAGTTATTTGGTGCTGCACAGTTGACAGAATGTCTTCATGGCTATTATACAATTTGACCTTCACTGTTCTCCTGTGATGCATGTGGACTAACTAGTATCTTCGTTTCTTACAGACACTATTCTGAGGTCTTCAGGCAGTTGCTTTCTTACAGTGGTACACTCTCCTTTGAATGTGTGAGCTTGGGCTTGTCCACACTCTACTTCTAAGTACAGTACATTACACCATATGAACAGGACTTTGCCAGTTACTGAGTTAGTAGGTCTGTCTTACCTGGTCTGAACCTCTCTTATTTTTCAGACACAAAGTTTCTATGCAACTCTGACCAGCTTTTGGGAACAGCTGTCCCTCCCTGGATTTCCTGGAACACTCCACTCCCTGGCAACCTTCTGCTGTTGAGGCTGGGGGGTAGGGAGGGGAGGAGGGGATTGTTAGCTTCCCTTGTTTCTAACTAAACTCAGCCAGCTTTCCTCCAGAGAATGGTAGTCATTTAAACAAATTAGATTTTTCAAAGGCGCCAGACCATTTTGCCATCAATCCAACTTGAAATAAAACAGAAAGATCAACTATTTAACACAGCAATTTTAAGTTATAAAATAAGCTGATCTCCCCCCCCCCCCCACCCAGTATCAACCCTGTTTTTTAACTCCTTTCATTCCCACTTTCTTCCAGGTAGAGGTTATGGGATGAGGGTCCTTGACTGATCTGGGAAATTCACATAGAACAGGTTTGGGGAGGTTTTTCTTGGACATTTCTGGCTTTCAGCCCCTCTCCCCCCCCCCCCCCCCCCCCACACACACACAAAGAGTCAAGGGCTCACCAAGAAATTAAAAAAAAATAGCCTAAAATAAGTAGACTCATTTAATTTGCTTTCTACTTGAGCCTCTCCTCGATCTGAATTACAACAAAAGTCACACTTACATATATTTCCTGTCTTGAAAGTTTTTATTTTTTTTTCTGGGTGCATGGTCCAGGAATCAAACCTGGGTTTCCCGCATGAAAGGTGGGCATTCTAACCACTGAACTACCCATGCACCCTTGACAGTTCAGGGTTCCCTTTTTAACAGTTACGAGAAACAAGCTGTTATTTGTCTTACAATTGAAAACACAGATGGGGTTAGATCGTTGGCGTTGGCGGGGTAGCTTGAGGTAAAGGAAGCACCTTAATCTTAACCCACTGTAAGGAGGAATTTAGAATAAGAGAAGGCCGCAGGCCTTGAACTCTAGCCAAGGGTGTTTCATTACTAAACTTCCCAAAAGAGAGCCTTATAAGGCAGTTTCATCTAGAAGGCAGTTCTGCAGTAGACCTAGAGGGCAGGCTCTAGGGACAGGATGGAAATCACATTTTGGGATCTCAATCTGAGCTTGTTCAGCTTAATCATTTCATCTTAGAGCTCTAGAGCATAAAAGATTTTAAAAGTTAGGAAATCCTCCCAAGGCCCTTCCTAGCCTCTCTTAGTTTATTTCACAGCTTTCCAAGGGAGATTTTCAGAAACACAGAGATTCTTCTAACACATGAGCATGTTACAATGTTCGGTAGTTTTCACAGGCAAGTTCTTCCTGGTGTAAAATCTAAACGTGGTCTGTGGCCCTTGAACTCCAGTCCTTTTAATTCTGTCTCCTGATGAACTGTAGAACAGTTGGTGAGGTCCTTTCCACTTATCTATTTTTATTTTTATTTTTGCAAGGGCAGGCACTGGGAATCGAACCCGGGTCTCCAGGATGGCAGGCTAGAACCCTTCCTGCTGAGCCACCGTGGCCAACCCAGGCCCTTTCCATTTAATAACTAATTCTCAAACTGTGAAGAAACATTAATTTGTTCTTCAGATTACTTTTCTTTAAAAGAATCTCAAGAGATTCTTTTAAATCTCTTGAGATTTAAGAGGGGGAGAGGGAGAGAAGGGGGAGGGGGGAGAGGGAGAGAAGGGGGAGAGGGGGAGAGGGGGAGAGAGACTATGGGGAAGACAGGTGAGAGCCTCCTAAATGAACACGTGGAAGCCAAGTAATGTGAGGGATCTTTCTGAGCATCTAGTAAGAGCAAGTTTCCCAAAGCCTTTTCATACCCAAATAACAAACACCTTGCCCCAGCAGGTTAGGAACCCAGTTTTTGACAATGCTTCAAAGATCTGAGAGAGAAGCTGAAGTCCTTGTGGAGAAAGAGTCTAGCCCTCTCTTGCCACAATTATTCTAATGGCTATCTAATGGGAGTCCCTGACTGCAGTCTCACCCTCTTCCAGTCCATTCTCCTAAGGCCAGCCACAAAGATATTTTTAAAAGAACAAATCTAATGATATCACTCCCTTGATTAAAATCCTCAGTGGCTCTCATCGTTCTCCTGACATTATCTAAACTACTTAACGGTCTCCAAGGCCTTCTGTTACTGAGCTCTAGTTAAGCGTCCAGTTGTCTTCTGCTTTCCCTCCCTAAGAGGAAACCATATGCCATTCCTTTTGCCTGGACCATACTTTCATCTTCTGTCTAACTCCACTCCAACTGTTCCAACCGAGCTCTCAGAGGGCTTGAGTTAGGGCAGCCACTAGACCAAAGAACACGTTAGGCAAGAAGTCAGACATGAGATTTATTAGGACTTACGAATAGGAGAGTGTCTCTGGTGGTGGCCATCCAGAAAATGGAAGGAGTGTCCTACAAAGGCGGGGGTGCAAGGGGAGGCTTATAAGAGTTTAGGACCAGGACATTTCATTGGGTAAGAGAACAGAGTTTCAGCAGGGAGTTTAGAGATTTGTTATCAACATATATCTCAGGGGAGAGGAGTTTTGATGCTCTACAGGATAAGTGGTTTATGATATCATCTGTATATTCTTCTTCAGTGGGGCAGTCTATGACCTTGAACTTCGTCCGGGTCATGTAGGCGGCTATGTGAAGTAACTAACTCTCCATCTGGAGGGGGAGCCTGGACCCTGCGTCTCCACACCAACTCCCATGCTAGCTCTCCCTCCAGCCAGTTCCTTCTCATCCCTAAGTCTCAGTTAGGACACCACTCCTCCAGGATGTCATTCTTGGCTCTAGTTCCACATGTCTGGGTTAAGGATACTCTTCTTCTG
Organism: Tamandua tetradactyla; assembly: GCF_023851605.1. Lineage (NCBI taxonomy): Eukaryota > Metazoa > Chordata > Mammalia > Pilosa > Myrmecophagidae > Tamandua > Tamandua tetradactyla. The sequence goes on from NC_135345.1 coordinate 57,731,127, forward strand.
GCCTCCCTACAGCCTCCATAGCACAATAATGTTAGTTTAACAAAGTATTACACTGACCTGCATTCCCTTGAGATAAACCATCCTATTCACAACTTCATTTAATGCTGGATTCCCTGTGTCAACATTCACAAAGTTCAGGAATTCATTAAATGATAATAATAGAATATGAGCCTTTAAATGATATGTTATCAACATAAACATGAGTTCAAAATCAGCTTCTCAAAGAAAAAAAAGTTTTAAAAACCATCAAATAAAATGAGTTTCTAAAAATCAAAAGCTTTATCTAGCTTTTTCCACTTACAAAGCTGTCTCTCTTTCTCAGGATCTAATTCTAAAAAACAAGAGTATGTGGAAATGATGGGATTTTTGAAGAAAACTGCCCATCCAATGTTAGATATCAAGATAGCAAAGGATGAGAAGCTGCGTCATTCTCAGATATATTTCCTGGCTTAGACTTCAGGAAGGTGGAATATGAAAGAAGAAAAGACAGGATCTAGGCAGCCGAGTCCACTGCCTGCATTTCCAAATGGGAAAATGCTTTCTTAACAGGATTCTTTTGTTTAATTAACAAATATTTTTGAAGCTCCTAATTATATGCCAGCCACTGTGTTTATAAAGACTCATAAATTGGAGTCCCTCTTTTTAACATACTCACCGTTTAGTGGAGAAGAGAGACATTCAAAGAGCCCTTTGGAGGCACGGGGAGAAGTGCTGTGATGGCTGAGTGTTTTCTCTCCAAAGGGCCTTTCACTTACTGCCTCCCTTGCCCAGGATACTTTGCTGAATCCTCATGTGACTCCTTCACATGGTTCTGCTCTCCTCACTTACCACTGATCATCCAAACTCTCAGCACTGACTACTCTGTGAAAACATTTGTTTACTTGTTCCTGTCTAGAGCTCACACTAAGCTTCACAAGACTGGGGCCTTGTCTATCTTATTCAAGACTGTTTTCTCTGAGACTAGAATGCCTGGCGAATCCATATATTCATTCAATCCTCCAGTACATGCTTAAAGTGTTTACTAGGTGTTAAGCACCTATCCAGGCCTTTGGGGGATATATCAGGGAGCAAAAACTCCCTTCCTTCAGAGATTATTTTCAAGTTGAATAATGACACCAACAGTTAGTATTCATTGAGTGCTTGCTATGGATAACCTTCACAATATCTAATTTTCACCGAAACCCTATGAGATATGTATGATTACAATCCCCATTTTACAGGTGAGAAAACCTAGGTATAGAGAGGTTAAGTAACTTGCTCAAGGCCACAGTAAATGGTAGAGTTGAGATTAACACCCAGAGAGTCTAACTCTAGAGCCCATCATCTATCATCTTAACTTCTCTACTATTATGTCTATTGTATACAAATACACACTATGTGCACTATAAGTATTCATTAAAAAAATGTCTGGAAGCACACACAGAGCCCCAGAAAAACAAAGGGCATCATTATGAGAGAGGGGGCCAGGAAGGGTAGCCAGAGTGGTTCCCAGAATAAGTGACAAGGGCTGATCCTTGAAAGTTAAGGGTTCAAAGGGTGGAAAGATAAGTGAGGTGAGGTGAATGCGGTGTGTGTGTGTCTGTGGGGGGGGGGGGGGGTAAGGAGTAATAGGTAGGAGGCATTTTAGGTAGAAGAAAAGCATGTACCAAGGCATGGAGGTATGAAGAAATACGAAATGTTGAAATATGAAAGGCAAATAGTTAACAGTGGCTGGAACATAAAGTCTGTGGAGGGAGTTGGAGGGAGTTGGAGAGTAGAGATCCAATGGAGTTATAGTACAGAGCTATGCTGTGAAGAGTCTCAGATGTCCTGCTAAGTAATATGGACTTAGACCTAAAGGTACTAGGAAGGGAGGCACTTAAGAATGACTTCTGACTACAAAAGTATAAGTAATTTGAAGGGAGAAGAGGGGATGATACCCAAGGGACTAAGATGACTGAAATAGGATTGCCGAGGGATTCAGATTTCAAGGAACATGAACAAAAATAGGTAACCAAGAATTGGATTAAAGTTCTCTTCCAACTGCAAGGTTTTATTTTACATTTCACCTTTTCTACATTACCTTCTTTCTAACAAGCTGAATCGTTGTAGCTCCCTTTCCAGTTGTCCAAGACTTCAGACACTTCAATAAGATTTAATGGCACTAAGCTCATGATGACAATTTCAAGATTTCAGATTATTAGCTCATTAGCTTTCAGGCAAATTTCAGGCAGATGGCTTTGCTTCCTTTCAGAGTGGTTGAGACAAGTAGTAGGCCAAGATCTCTTATTAGAAGGTGGTTAAGCGGTAGACTCAGAAAAGGAGAAGACTGGACATGTCTCCAGGGCTTTGGAGAAAGTGCCCTGGTAGGCGAGTTTGAAATGGTTACTTTCTCAATCAGTAACACCAGATCCATTTTGATCATCACTGGATATCCAACACCTAGCCCAGTGCTGACACAAGCTAGATGCTCAGTACCTGTATGTTAAATGAGACCAACAGTTCAGAACACAGATGGAATCACCTCACTGTAGCTGAGTTCTACATGCCCTCTTCCTCTCCTTAGTCAAGGAAACATAATTCAGGTGACTTCAACAGATAGAAAGGGCTGGTCTTTGCGCAGCCCAGTACCGAACGGTACAGAAGTAAAAGGCACTCTGTCCAGTGCCTTTTACTTCTATAATTGTCAAAACATACTAGATGCCAGGAGAAATACGTTAAGAGACCTGGTTTTAGCCCCAATTTGTCTCTGCCATGGGAAAATACTCTGGCATTCTCCAGTAAGTGGTCCCAGACACTAGAACCTGTATCTTTAAATTTAGATTGGAAAAAGAAGGGCAATTCATGTCAAGGTTTCCAGTTTTAGATGTTATTTCTCCTAAAATTTTTCAAAATATAAAGACAAGCCAAATCTGTACCCACTAGGGGTTTGCAGACTGGAGAGATGCTGAGTAGTTGGGCGTACGTGGTATGACTATAAGGTAAGGAGACTGGTTCTTGTTCTATATGACTTATCAGTCTCAATATTTCATAATCATACTGTGTGAATATTAGCAGTAGGAGAGAAAAGGGGATAAAAATAGCTACAGGCTAGAAAATGACAACACTGAACATTCACCAAGTGCTATGGATTGAGTTGTATTCCCCCAAAGACATGATCAAGTCTTAACCTCTTGCCCTGTGAATATGAACGTTTTATAAACAGGATCTCTAAAGGGTTGTTAGTTAAGATGAGGCCAAACTGGGTGAGGATGGGTCCTAATCCAATATAACTGGTGTTCTTATAAGGTGAGGAAATTTGGACAGAGACAGAGAGATGGCCAAGTGACAAGCAGAAACTGAGTTACGCTGCCATGAGCCAGTAGCACCATGGGTTGTCGGTCAACCCTCAGAAATGAGGGGAGAGGCATGGAATGGATTCTCCCTTTAAGAGGAAACATGGCCCTGCCAATTCTTTGATTTCTCAACTTCTAGCCTACAAAACCATGAGGTAATACAGTGCCACTGTTTAAACCAACTAGTATGTGGTTTTTGGTCATAACAGCCCTGGCAAACCAAGCCATCCTTTTGCCCTGATAAAGCAGGTACCAGTGCCTTTGGAAGAACTATGGAAAAAAATTTCTCTTGGAATGATTATAAGAAAATCTCAATATTTGGTATGAATTCTTAAACTATGCACATTTCTCTTTTCCTGATATGACTGATAAATTGGATCCTCAGGAACAAACGACTATCTGTTGGGAAAGTATATTGATTATTCTGGGTTATGATTTTCTAAATCCAAGGTGATGATATTATGAACGGTCAACAGTGAGTTATATGATTAAACCTTTCAATACTGAACTCTAAAATTGGTGACATACGGCCTATTTGCATATGGACTTCTGGGAAAAACTCTAAAGAAAGAATTATTTTGGAAAGTTTGGAGAAGTCTGAGTTGTGTTAAAGAAGCAGCAACTTTTCATCTCATTAGAAGTACCACCCCTCCCTTTTCTACCTTGGCTGGGACCAGAAGAGGAGCTGCCAAGTTGGATTTCTAACTTTCCCCTGGACCTACTGCCTATGGAAACTGTTATTTCAGGCACTAGAGTTAAAATTTCTGTTTTTGTTTCAAGTCCAGACTTTATTTATGTTCCCATTTCACTCATGGCAAGCTTGGACTTATTTGGAACAAAATGAAACATCAAAAATAATCTCAAAGAGTATTCCTGCTGAATAGCGCATCCTGGGGAAAAATAAATTGTCATGAAGTTCACAATAAAAATGACATAAGAATACTCTTAAAAGAGTTTTTATTTTATTTTTGCCTACAAATAACTAGATTATTGTTTGATAACCTGCAATGTCTATTAACTGAATTATTGTCCTTAACAATAACTATGAAATCTGATGTTTTAAATTCTTACAATCTAGCCAATTAAAGGTGTGCCAAACAGCTTTTCAGTTTGGCCAAACTTATTTTCACTTTCTCTTCCGCCAATCTCTTGACTTCATCTCTATCTACACACCCGACTCAACAAAGACAGACATTTCTGGGTTCTCAAATGAGGGGGGGTGGGGGCAGCACTAACGAACCGACTTCCCAACAAAAGCTTGGTGAACTTTTACGACCGAGCAGAGTTAGGCATTGGAAAATCTTTTCTACAAATACACCGGGCACTGCGAGTTCTCACTTTCTTCACCCATGAATCAAACCCTTAAAATGAAATCGCCAAAAAAAAAAAAAAAAAAAAAAAAAGAGAAGAAGCATCGCCCAACCCTCCAGCATCCCCGCAGCTGCCCACTCCTCCGCTTCCATGTGTCTCCGGGACGGGGGCGGGAAGAGTCGCTGGTACCAGCGCCGAGGGCGCCAGCGGCTGCCGCCGCGTCGGATCTGAATGAACCACTAGGGCGCACCCCGCTCTTCTGCCCGCGAGAGCCGAGCGGGGCGCAGTTGGCGTGAAAAGCGCTCGTGCCCACCTTGCTCGCAGGTGCCCTTGCTGACCTGGGTGATGGCCTTCTCCCCGCGGCTCTCGGCCCTCAGGCTGGCGGCGCGCAGCTGGCACCCGCTAGGGTAGGTGGTGCCGTCGCTGCCGCACACCGGGTAGCGGCTCTTGCACACGCACACGCCGCTCACCACCGGGCCGCCGGCTGCTGCCCCGGCTTTACCCTTCCGTCTCTTGCGGCTCTTCACGCACTCCATGCCCGGCGCGCAGTGCCCCCTGCCGGCGCCGCCGCCCCCGCACGGCTCGCCCTCGCCTCGGGCGCACACGGGGCAGCAACCGCACGCGTCCCGGGTCTCGCCTAGCGGGCAGCCCCGTGGGGGCAGGGGCGGGCAGATGGCCGGCTCGCAGGGGCCGCAGGCGTCCGAAGAGGAGGAAGAGGAGAGGGGCAGGAGCAGGAGCAGCAGCCCGGCGGCGCCGAGGACGAGGGCGCGCAGCGGCGGCCGCTCCATGGCTGGGCGCATTGGCGGCGGCGGGAGAGCGAGTGAGCCGGGTCCGGCTGGCCGGCGCCTTAAACCCGCCGCCCCGCCCGGCCGGGCCGCGGGAACCACACCCCGGGGCGGTGAGAGCGCTGCCGCCCCGCCCGCGCCGCCCGCCCGCCCGCGAGCGCGGAGCCCGAGTGCGCCCTTGGGGCCGGGCGAAGTGGGGAGGCCCTCTTGGGGCATCCGTGCGGGTCGAGGGGGCGCTTCGCTCGGCTTTTATCGGCAGATCTGACCTCTGCGCAGCCCTCTTTCAGCTCATCAGGGGTCACACCATGGTGAGAGCGGCTCCCTCACCCTCTCCTTCCTAGCCTTTCCCAGTCTAGACGTCTATAATTTATAATTCCTAATAACCACGACTTTGAAATGACCCAGTGCTTAATCTGTTAAATTCTCCACAGGCCTGGGAAACCTGGGTAGTGGCTTGCTTTGTGGTTTGGAAAGCTCTTTTAAGGACATGTGGATTTTGTGTTTCCTGTTGGCCACCTGCCCAGTGTGGGCTTAGGTGTCAGGCTACAAGGACAAATAGTGGCCAACCGCTCCTCTTTCTAGAACCTCATAACTGCCTCCTCCTCCGTGGCATTAACAAACAAATCCGAGCGCTTTCTTATGCCAAGCCAAATTTTGTGAGCACTTTGTGTGAGTGCTGTAATCCATGGGAGAAGCTGTCTGTTAACTGAAGTATATATACTAAATTGTATTGGACGTCTGTTGAACTTCCGGAGAACAGAAGCATAGCCAGGGGTAGCAGGGTAACCTGGCTTTTCAGTGGAGGCGACCCTGAGGCACCCAAAGCACCCCCATCTTCTCCAGCCTTCTTGTGATATTTTTCATATAAATGACCTACAGTTCTTCAATCTTTCTGCAAAGAGCTCTCTAAACTCTACTGCAAAGCCTCTTCCTCCAAGAAGATTGGGTCTTTCAAATCCCTTCTATCCAGAAACTTTAATGCCACTTTTGGCCTCGCCTTAGCATATTCTAGAAAAATAGCACTTTTAAAAAAAAGGTTGTATGTTGACATTACAACTGTTAAAAGTCCGATGTAAAGTCCTTAGAGCAGAGTCTTCCAAAACATTCCTGCCTTTGTCTTGCGATAAGAGATAGCAGTTTCTGTGACCCAGTACCCACTGCTAAATTGAAACTAGTGCAGAATGCACTGACATTTTCTCTCCTATTTCAATTTTATTAATCCCGTAGTCAAGATTCGCTAAATTGATTTCACTACTTGTCATGCTTTTGGTTTCCTCAGTAGCAAAGGATTCCATTTCAAGAGGTGATATCAGGACACACCAGTGAGGGAGGGGAAGTGAGCGGGAAGGGAAGAGAGCCAGTGAGGACACATCAACTCAGCTCCTCTAAGGTGGGGTCTGTAGCTAAACAAAGCCCTCAGGCTCTGGGGTGTGTGTGTGTTTGGGGGAGGGGTGAGCCTATGGATGGGTTGCTGTAGCACAAAGGGCTGCATGCCACTGGGTTTTAAAACCCTGCATCAGAGCCAGCGCTGAGAATGCAAGCCCAGGGCACTCTGCTCTGTGGTCACAAGGTGGTGCCTTAGGGGGCAAGTAAAAGAGCAAGCTGGGCTTCTCCTTGTTGAAGGGGATAACCTGGGCTGTACGGTAGCGCTAGTTAACTTGGATAACTTGAAAATGGGAAGATATGTGGTCATTCTGAGAAAAGGCAGGAAAATGGAGCTTTCTTCATCTTCCTTCTCCTCTTCCTCTTCCTTCTTCTGCTTATAAAAGTTTTGGGTTTACAGAACAATCATGCATAAAATACAGAATTCCCAAACATCATCCCACCATCACCTTGCATTGGTGTGGATCATTTGTTACAATTGATGATAGCACATTTTTATAACCGTGTCATTAATTAAAATCCATGGTTTAACTTAGGGCTCATTGTATACTGTAGTTCCATGGACTTAAAAATTTTTTAAAGTTCTGTTCCCATATAGACAATCTAAGATTTCTTCTTTTATTCATATTCAAATGTATATTTCAGTGCTATTAATTGTGTTCACAGTATTGTGCTATCATCACCCCCATCTATTACCGAAACGTTTCCATCACTCCAAATTGGAACCTTGTACCTTTTAAGCCTTAACTTCCCATTCTCTGTACCCATCCTGTGCCAGCTTGAAAGCATTATGTACCCCAGAAAAGTTATGTTTTAATCCTGATCCAGTCTTGTGGGAGCAACCATTTCTTCAATACTGTAGGTTGGAAACTTAAGATTATCTCCATGGAGATGTGACATACCCAATTGTGGGTGTGGCCTATGATTAGATGGAGATGTGACTCCATCCGTTCTAGGTGGGCCTTGATTAGTTACTGGAATCCTTTAAAAGAGGACACATTTTGGAGAGAGTGAGGAATGACTGAAACGACAGAAGCCTCAGAGCTGACAGAGGAGCATATGTAGATTCTTGGAGAACAGTTACTTCAGAGAACAGAGACACGGATATTTGGAGATTCTTGGAGCCCAGGCAGACATTGCCATGAGATGTTAAGTAAGCCCGAACCTGGAGAGAGCCAAGGGAAGCCAAGAGATGAAGGCCAGCCCCAGAGAGATGCAAAATGAGGGACCCTCACGTGGACAGAGACTGAAAGCAACTAAGCCCAGGAGGAGGGGAGCAGCAGATGCCAGCCATGTGACTTCCCAGCTGACAGAGGTGTTCCTGACCCATTGACCTTTCTTAAGTGAAGGTAACCTCTTTTTGGTGCCTTAATTTGGACACTTTCATTTCCTTAGAACTGTAAACTTGTAACTTATGAAATCCCCTTTTAGAAAGCTATTCCAGTTCTAATATATCACATTCTGGCAGCTTGCAAACTAACACACACCCTGTCCCCTAGTAACCTATAACGTAGTTTCTGACTCTTTGAGTTTGCTTATTCTAATTGTTTCAGATTAGTGAGCTCATACAATATCTGTCCTTTTGTGTCTGGCTTATTTCACTCAACATGATGTCTTCAAGGTTCATCTATGTTGTTGCATCGATCAGGACTCCATTCCTTTTTATGGCTGAGTAATATTCCATTGTAGGTATATACCACATGGAAAATGGAGCTTTGAAAGAGAAATTCAACAACTCCTTCTTCCAAGAATGAAGGTCTTGTTACCTTATTCAACTTCAGCTACTAGTGAAATGAACAGCCTAGACCTCCCCATGGTCACAGAGCTGCCGAATGACAGGAGAGAAGTTGAACCTAAGTATGTCTGCCTCCACATTCTCCAAATTTAAGACTAACCGCTACCCTCCTGCTTGTCATGTAATTGGGTGAGGCTCTAGATTACCCATTTAACCTCCTCGCTCCCCAGTGGTATGCATTTGCAAACTGATCTGAGTTTCCTGCTTCAACCTGTTGCCGGCAGAAGTTACCACTTTGGCCCTGTGTCATCATCAGTTAATCACAGGCAGAAACAGCAAGTGTAGTTCAAGGCCAAAGATTATTCAAAGATCAAAAACATTACATTTTTAAAAACTCCTTTATTGTAAAATAAAACAGATACAAAACATACATACAAAACAAATGATTCACTTAATAAATTATTGTAAGGCAAAGACCCTTGTAACCTTGTCTTCTGTTAAGAATAAGTGTGGTGGCTTGGAGTTATGTACCTCAGAAACACATGCTCTTAATCTTAATCCATTCTTGTGGTGTGACCCTGTGTTAGTTTGCAAGATGCTGGAATGCGATATACCAGAACTGGAATGGCTTTTAAAAAGGGGAATTTAATAAATTACAAGTTTACAGTTCTAAGTCTATGAAAATGTCCAAACTAAGGCAACCAGGAAAAGATACCTTAATTCAAGAAAGGCCAACAAGTCAGGAATGCCTCTGTCAATTGAGTAGTCACTTGGCTGGCATGTGCTGGTACCTTGCTCCTGGGGTCCATTGCTTTCAGCCTCTTCAGAACTCCTGTGGGGTTCCTCACTTTGCTTCTCCAGGGCTGGCTTTCATCTCTTGACTTCCCTTGGCTCTCTCCAGGTTTGGGCTTGCTTATTATCTCATGGTGACATCTGCTGGGCTCCAAACATCTCCAAACATCTGTGTGTCTGTTCTCTGAAGCAACAGTTCTCCAAGCATCTGTGTCTGCTCCCTCTGTGTATTCTGAGGCTTCTGTCATTTCTGGCTCTCTCTCTAAAATGTTTCCACTTTCAAAGGGTTCCAGTAAACTAACAAGACTCACCCTGAATAGATGGAATCACATCTCCATCTAATCAAAAGGTCACACCCACAACTGGGCCTGCCATATGTCCTTGGAGATGATCTACTCAAAAGTTTTAACCTACAATATTGAATCAGGATTAGAAGAAACGGCTGCCCCCACAAAATTGAATCAGGATTAAAACATGGATTTTCTGGGGAACATAGTATTTTCAAACCAGCATAGACCCCATTGTAAGTGGGATGTTTTGATAAGGCTACTTCAGTTAAAGTGTGGCCCGAGTGTATCAGGATGGGTCTCAATCCTATTACTATAGATCTTATGGTGAAAACCACAGAGAGAGAGGCCATAAGGAGCAGCCAGAGCTTGGAATTCAGTGGAACTCATAAGAGAAAGGAGAATATGCCCCCATGGGTATTGTCAAGTAAGGGAAAAGCCAGAGAGCCCCAAGATTGCCAGCCAGCCCAGAAGATGCTCTGGAGGAAGCAAGCCTTCTAGCCTTTGAACGTGTGAGCCAATAAATTCCTGCTGTTAAACCAACCCATTGTATGATATTTGTTATAGCAACAGGGATGGTAAAACCACGAGTATAGCTAAGTTTGTGTATGTTAAAATGTATTTTATTCAACTCTTCTGCACCTCTTCCTAGTTTTGCTGAGAGGCTTGCATGAGTTGCAGTAATACGTGTGGCAGAGGATATTGGCTGTCTACCTAAGTCATTCTCCTTCCATAGCAATAGAATTGTGGTGAGGCCCAGGCTGTCTAGCTAAGCTGCATTTCCCAGTCCACCCTACAGTTGGATATGGCTGTATGGCTATGTTTTCACCAATAGAAGATGAGAAGAGGAGATGTAAGTCATTTCCAAGTCATCACCTTAAGACTATAAGAGGGCCTCTTTTCACTCTCTCCTTCAGTTTTATGAAGAGCCCACTCATTGATGACTGTAGATACAGCCTCTTAGGACATGGCAAAAAACAAGATGGAAGGAATGCAGTTCTTCAATGACTTCATGCGGTGGAGCAGCAAGCTGAACTGGAAGACCCTTCCCAGGTGGACATGTGTCAGAATAAACTTCCATATAACTTGCAGCATTGCAGTTTAGGTCTCTCTGTTACAACAATTTCCTCTTTCCCTAAAACTCATATAACACATATGAGTAAAGAGCTGAGAACAGGGCCTCAGTATATAGAACATGTTCAATAAATGATAGTGAAAATGCTTTATTTAGTAGTCTTAATTAATGGGGTTAAACCTAAATCAACTTGCCTATGATCATTGCTTTCAAATGCATTCTGTTGAATCTCCCTTTTTCATCTCTTATTGATATTAAGACAAATTCCATAACTTCCAGGTCATTTTCCATTATAAAAGTTCAGTCCAGGTTAAAAAAGTCCATTCTTTTTATCTGATTTGAAGTTTTTCCCACACCATCACCTGCTAGTCCTAGACTTTAGGGAGCTGAAGAAGGGTGGGGGGCATAGTCTATTCTTTCCCCTTCTTCCTTCCCTCCCCCCTACCTCTTTTCCCTCATTTATTCTTGAGCCTAGGACGGAGCACAGGAAGGAGGAATGGGAGAGGGGATGAAGTGCCATGTCTCTTTAAAAATCTGGCTACTTTTAATCTTCTCACTGTTGGTTGTTGCTGCTTTTCAGGTCTGTGTTGACTAGTTATTACTAATCTGTGAGGCAGGCAACCCAAGGCTGACCTTCCTGTGGGGCTGATGTGTTGACCTTCACTGGCATGGGAGAAAGAAAAAAGCCACTGTGATGTCCAGAAACTAATCTGACATCATAGTTAAACCTCAATGTTATTACAGACTGAACTGATGATAACAACTAGTCCTCAGTGTTATTACAAACCCATCTGATGCTTACCATGGATTGGCTAAGCCATCCTGTTCTCCTGTTGGACATAAACAATCTCACAGAACATCCATTTCAGGCATGGTCAGCCACAACATTCCAAACAACCTCTTCCCTTGCCAAACAATTGACTGCTACTTCTTAAATTAAAGCTTTATCTTCTTCTAGTCTGCCTTCTATCTAGCTAAGATATAATGAGATACCCAATCATAGAATTGTCCCCACTTTCTGACAGCAACCAATCCAGAGGAAACTCGACAAAAGCCTGGTTCCTATAATAGCTTCTTAATATGATGCCCCATGTAACCATACAGTGTCCATTCTCCCTTGCTGTAATTTATTCGGTTACAGGTGTGCTCCTTAGGGGAAGGTGTCTTTGGCTGAAGGGTAATGACATCTAAGAAATTTGCCCTCCAGCTCCATCTCTCCTCCCCTATTTCAGTTCCACATTCTCCCCACTTTACTAAAATTATACTCCAGAGCCCTTTGCAGATGGGTCCTCATACCAGGCAAGACCCTTCTTGGTGGGGCATCTCCAAAACTTTTCAGCCTAGCAACCTCCATCGATCTATGGGAAGTCCATGGTGCAGTGTGGACATCCCCTGTTGCATCCTTCCAAGCCTTGACAGACACACGTCTGCTTCCTAAGCATATGTCCAACTGGAGAATGTTATGATGGGTTGACACCCCATTTGGTGTAGACACCCCAAATCCATGTCTACCCAGAACTTCAGAATGTGAACTTATTTGGAAATAGGGTCTTTGCAGATATGTTTAAAATGAGGTCACTCTGGATTAAGATGTGTCTATCCAGTGACTAATGGTCCTTATAAGAAGGGAAGAATATACACAGAGACACACGCTGATGGAAGAAGTCTATGTGAAGACCGAGGCAGAGATTGGAGTTATGCTGTCACGAGTCAAGGAATGCCAGAAGTCACCAGAAACTGGACGTAGCAAAGAAGGATTCCTTCCTTAGAACTTTCGGAGGGGTTATGGCCCTACAGACACCTTGATTTCAGATTTCTAGCATCTAGAACTGTGAGATAATACACTTCTTTTGTTTTAAACCACTTAGCTTGTGGTCATTTCATTATGACAGCTTTAGGAAATTAGTACAGAGGGATGTCTGTCTCCCTTTCTTGCGAACATCACTGATCTCTTGGACCCTCCTGCTTACTTGGCTTCTTTGGAGGGGAGCAGACATGGGAGGGGAGGGATAATCCATTGCATCCTCCACTGGGTTGTCACCTTTCTTTCATTCCTCCATGCCCTCCTCCTCTGCTTACATAGTATGGAGGGTGATGTGTGGGTGCGGGTTGATTGTGATGGGTCATTTAGTGCTGAGGAGCATTCTGGTCCAATTCTGGGGGGCTCTTTTTAGAACATGGGGTTGCTTAGTGCATGCAACTTTTCACTGTGGAACCTAGTGCCATTTACAGAAAAGGGGAAAGTTATCCTTATTCAGTTGTGTTACAGTGGCTATTTATCAGTTTAACCATCATTTCATTTTCGTCTTCTCCTTCTCCTTCTTCGTCCTCATCAATGATCATTCGTAGGTGATCAGGTGAATGCTAGGAGAGGTGGGATGTGGAGGACTACACCAGGCAGAACGAGCAGCGCACAAAAAGGGGCCTTGCCATGGGAAATCACTTTGACACTTTCCAGCAACCAGAAAAAGTTCAGCATAGCTCAGACAAGGTGTGGATCTGGAGAAACGAGTCAGGAGAGAGGGCCAGCCAACCAAGGGCTTTGCATACTGTGTAGGACTTTGGACTGGATCTTTTTTTTGTTAAATTAGGTTCTCACTTTAATTAGCCAAGAAGATAAAATCATTTTGAAAATACAATGGCCACTTCGATGCAGCGTCCCAGCACACCTTCCCTTGGTCCTCAGTGGACTGGATCTGATGATGAGAGGGGGCTGCCAGAGAATGCAGGGGGAGGCAAGAGTAGGTTTGTGATGTAGGCAGACCATTATAATAGTAAGAGGGGACTGGATTAGAACATGGACAGAACTGAAGAAGAAATGTAATTTCCACCATGTTGGGACTTCTGCTGACTATGTAGTATCTTTGTGCAAAATTGAAACAGTATCCCCACTGGGCAGACGCAGCATGGAGGGCTCAAGTCCAGGTAAACAGATTACCTGTGTGCAAATAAAAAGGCTTCTTTTCCTCCTGGGAGGTGGAAGCTCCAGTTCACACCATCATGCATAGCCCAGCAGGTTGAGGGAAGGCTGAATGTTAGCTTCACCCTTCCCCTGGGCTGGCTGCTTTTGTGCAGTAGGCAGACTGCACAATCTTACAGGGAAGGCCAGCCTGGTTCCAACATTGGGTCTGGTACAGAGTTGGCACTGGATTAAAATAATTTAAAAAATGATAAAAAGAAAGTTCAGTTAGTTAGCTACTGGTGTCGTTGAGGCAGGAATCAGTGAAAGCCTGAAGTAAGTTGGGGAAATGGAAATGGAGGTAGCAGCTGTATCACTTATTGCCCCAACCTAGGACCTTTTTTCTTTTAATCTGCTAGATTAAAAAAAAAAATTTAACATTTTTAATTGGGAAGTATATATATAAAAAAAGCAATACGTTTCAAAGTGCATTTTAACAAGTAGTTTAAGATCAATTTTCAAAGTATGGTGTGGTTTACAGTTCTACAATTTCAGGTGCTTCCTTCTAGCTGCTCTAATACCCTGGAAATGAAATGAAATATCAATATAATGATTCAGCAGTCATGCTCATTTGTTGAATTCTATCTTCTCTGGTATAACTCCTCTTTCTTCTTTGCTACTTCTCCCAATCTTCAGGTGTATTCCGGCAGTGACCATTCTAACTTCTTCATATTGAAAGTGGTATTGACATTTTGGGGTAGACAGATGCAACTGGTTGATGTTTTTGAATAGATTGGTACCTCCGGGTTTCAGGACTTATCTGGCGTAGGAAAACGTAAAAATGTTTTACGTTTCTGAAAAATAAACTTAATGTGTGAAGCTTTTATAAGGTCTCAGATAGAGAGCCCTGGGTATTCTTTAGGGTTTTAAGGAATACTGTTGGTTGGGGGTTGTCAAATCACGGCACTTAGCAAAATCTAGCTGTAGCTTGCACAAGAGTAATCTCTGGAATAGTCTCTGGACTCTATTTGAAATCCTTTAGCCACTGAAACTTAATTTTGTTACATTTCTTTTCCCCCTTTTTGTCCAGAAGGCATCGCATCCAGACAATTTTGAAAGTGAAAGGGGGCATTGTTATTTAATATTCTTGGACAATAGGCATAAACTGAGACTGTCCTGGACAGTAGAGACATACAAACACCCTAAATGGGGGGAGAGTTGGATAAGAGAGATTAAAGAGGGAGACCACAGAAGCCTTGGAAAATAACTGAATGTGAGATTAAGTCAAGAGAAACCTCCAAGTTTCTTGCTTGAGAGGTTGGGTGAAAGCTGCTGCCAAAGCAGGTTTATATTGCGGGAAGATACAAGCTGGATTTTGAATGTGTTGATTCTTTACAAAACCACATCTGTCCTTTTTGGACAGGACCGGAGAGGGAAGGTGGGGTTCCCTAGTGATCATATTACAGTATTTTAGAAATATCGCAGGGCACTTGACTTGGAGTGAGCCTTGATGTTTATTCTTTCCCTATTTATATAGACCCTTCATGACAAAATCTAATTGTTTCATAAAGGACAGAAATTGATTTCTTATCAGTATTCTGCATCTGAGCTCTTAAAAGAGCTACTACTGTGCAAGGAAATGGCCAATAATATCATTGAAAAGGCATTAATAGCCTATAAAATTCAATGTTAGAGTCACGGAATTCAAGGGACTCTCTGGAGGTCAGTTAAAGCTAGGTGACCCTTGAACATGCCATTTGTACTGATCCTAACTTATCAGGGGCCCAGAAATACCTGTAGAACTCTTATAGATCATCAAGGAATAAGACGTTTGCAATCTCCCTTGTATTCTGTTTTATTATTTGACAGACTTCACATTAGGAAGATTTCAAGTGGCCACTGAGTGTGCTAGTTTAATTTGTTATGTACACCAGAAAAGACCAGTGTTCTTTTAATCCATTTCTTGTGGGGGTAGACCTATTGGTGGGACCTTTTGGTTAGGCTATTTCAGTTGAGAGGTGACCCAGACCATTCAAGGTGGGTCTTCATCCTTTACTGGAGTCCTTTATAAATAGGATAAAAGACAGTAAAGGCCGAGAAAACTTAGAGAGAAATACCCTGGAAAGAAACAAGCAAGGACCCACAGGAGCTGTGAGAGAAGGCCATTGAAACCAGAACCCAAGAGAGAAGGGCCAACAGATGTCGTCATGTGCCTTCCCATGTGACAGAGGAACTCTGGATGCCATCGACCTTTCCTTGGAGAAGGTATCCTCTTGTTGATGCTTTCATTTGGACATTTTTCATGGCCTTAGAAATGTAACTTGTAACCTCATAACCCCCCCTTTTTAAAAGCCAGTCCATTTCTGGTATGTTGCATTTCAGCAGCTTTAGCAAACTGAAACACTGAATAACTTCCAAATAGGCACAGTTGCAAAGAAAATTGGGATTTTAAACGCTAATCCTCACTATATAGCATATATCATGTGAAGCTGTTAAAACTGAAAGAGCTTAATTTCCTGGCTTTGAATTAAATATTTTACACTTTAACTTTGGATGAACACCTACTTCTACATTTAATGTAGAGTCCCCTAATAAATAAATTGGAGAGCATTTCTTTTTGTGACAACGAGTAGAAAAATCTCATGGGATTATTCCATAATTAGGCATCATCCTTCTTTTGTTGTTGTGGAAATGATATGATCATTTGGTGGTAAATGATGCAGTATCCCATATTAATCTTCCAGTTGCCTGATTACGTAATTCACCTTGGGAAAGCTAGAGAAGAAACAGATATATGTCCTCATTGTTGCAAGAAGCCTGGAAGAGGACATCAAATCAGGATGAGTGAAATACTTTCAGGGAATAAATGACCCAGTCACAAACTTAATTGTGGACAAAACATTGTGCCTCAGTTTACTTGGGTGTCTCCCAAAGCTTCTAAGGATGTTTATCCTGAAAGCATCAATTCCTTCTTTTCTGAACAGGTGATCACGAGGATGAGAAGATGTTGTGTAATAAAATTCCTTTCCCTAATGCTGTTTTGTTAGAAAAAAACTTGATAAGGTGTCAGAATAACAACATTCCTTTCACTGATGTCAAAGATTCACTTTAAAAAGTTGTTAAACGAATGACACGGATGTTGCTTTATCTACTCCCTCAAGAAAGCTGGTTCCCTGGCTGGTGTGTCAGCATCTTAGTTGAATAACAAGTTAATTCTAGTATTGTAACAGTCTGTAGCTATCAAGCTTCAAACCCAAATTGCTTAACGCCAAATCATCTCCCTCATTAGTGCCTTCTCCTAGAATTAATGTTTAATAAAAATGCTTGCTTTTAAAGAGAAATTTTGATGTGTCGGAACAGTGGGGATATGTGGGAAATTTTGAGTCCCTCTCCTTTTGATTCTTGTTGAGTGTAATTCACTCAAGTCATTTAAGTATATTCCCTGGACAAGTAACATTTTTAGGTTTTCCCCAAGGTTCAAAGGTGAAATTCTCTCTCTCTTTTTTTTTTTTTTTACATGGGCAGGCACCGGAAATCGAACCCGGGTCCTCTGGCATGACAGGCAAGCATTCTTGCTTGCTGAGCCACTGTGGCCCGCCCACAGGTGAAATTCTTGTCCTTATTTAATCTTGGACCCTGAAAGTCCACACGATACATCAAGAGAGATGGTGATTGGTTTAAAAGTCAAGGTCTTTAATGGAGAGTTTCCAGTCACTTCCCTATTGCAGGAAAAATGGTTTTCAGAAGAGACATCCAGGAGAGGGGAGAGAGGATACATTTTAGGAGAAAGGAACTAGTCTCTCCTTGCCCCCTAGCAAAATCACTTGCATTCTGTGTGGGGTCCTAGCTTTTTGGAGTTCACCAGGCAGATTAATGTACAACTGGGGAGTCTGGTGGCAGCCTAAAGAGCCCCAAAGGGTGGGAAGTAGATCCAGTAGTGTCCTGTTAGGTCTTCCAGTGCTGGCGTGTTGGAGGGGCTACATGGTCGCAATGACTCTTGTGTGGGAAACCTTCTACCTCTTTATCCATTGAAGTGAGGGAATGGACGCATGCATCCAGAAAATTGGCTTACTGTGGTGAAGTAACGTTTTCCAGTTTTGTATGCCACTCATCGAGGTGAGCTTGGTACATCTTTCCCAGTCATATTCGTGGTATGAACTCCATTCCAATAATGCCTGTAAGAAGAGGCTCGTTGGGGACTGAATAAAACCTATTCTCAGGTACAACTGCATCTAATAAATGGGAACATATAAAATTCTTAATCTGGGTCTCTTGAGGTAGCACTGGTCAAATGAAGGTTTAGATCAAGATAAGTATTATTGATTTATCACACCTAGTGGGATAAGAATAATGTCAGTCTTAACATTTTTTCATGAAATACTTTAAATTCTGATCTCTGCAACTGCTTCACTCAACCTTTTCCCGTTGACTCCCTGATGTGCCAAAATGAACATCTTCCCGTCCTTTGGATTTGCCATCCTTTCTTTCTCTCTCCCTCTTTTTTTAAGATTTTAAATTCTTTATTCTTTAATGCAGTGCATGACTATATTATTTTTTCCTCATATAGCTGTACATTAATCATCACAATCGACTTTTTTGTGAAAAATAACATATATATAAAAAAGCAATGCATTTCAAAGCACATCACAACAATTAATTGTAGAGGAGATTTCAGACTTTAATATTCCTAATTTTAGGAATATTAATTCCACAATTTTAGGTTTTTATTGCTAGCTGCTCTAAAATACTGGAGACTAAAAGAAATATCAATATTACAATTCAACAATCATACTCATTTGTTAAATTCTACCATCTCTGTATAACTCCACTATCGCCTTTGATCTTTCTATCCCACTCTTCAGGGGTATTTGGACTATGGCCACTGTAGCTTTTTCATGGTGAAAGGGGTTGTCAGTAATATAGTACAAGGGGATGGAACTTGATGTTCTGGAAAGCCAGGCCCCTCTGCATTTCAGGACTTATGTGATCCGGGGACTCATCTGGAGGTTGTAGGTTTCTGGAAAGTTACTGTAGCGCATGGAACCTTTGTAGAATCTTATATAATGCCTTAGGTGTTCCATAGGATTGGCAGGAATGGTTTTCATTGGGGTTTTGCAAGTTATGATAAGTAGCAATGTCTAACTGAAGCTTGCCTAAGAGTGACCTCCAGAGTAGCCTCTCAACTGTATTTGAACTCTCTCAGCCACTGATACCTTATCTGTTATACTTCTTTTCCCCCTTTTAGGTCAGGATGGCATTGTTGATCCCATGGTGCCAGGGCCAGACTCATCTGTGGGACTCATCGCCCATGCCACCAGGAAGACTTTCACCCTGAATGTCATATCCCACGTAGGGATGAGGGCAATGATTACATTGGGCTTAGAGAGAGGGAGGCCACATCTGAGCTACAGCAGAGGTCCTCCAGAAGTAACTCTTAGGCATACCTATAGGTAGGCTAAGCTTCTCCACTACCTACATCAGCTTCACAAGATTAAGTCTCAAGATCAAGGGCTTGTTTTTGTTTTTTTTCTCTCTTATCGTTTTATTTCTTTTTTTTTTCTGTTGTCTTTTTATTTCTTTTTATAAATCGATGCAAATGTACTAAGAAATAATGACTATGCAACTATGTGATGATATTAAGAATTACTGATTGTATATGTAGAATGGAATGATTTCTAAATGTTTTGTTAGTTAATTTTTTTTAATTAATAAAAAAAAAAAGATCAAGGGCTTGACCTAGTGATTTGGGTGTCCCTAATGTTTGACACAGTATCAGGGGTTTCCCTGGTGGTAAAGTTTAATAGTTCCATATTTTTTCTCCTATCTCTTAAGGGGCTATGCCAACACTTTTTGATTATCTGCTTAATATACTCTGGGATATATCCAGGCATTGCATTAAGCTGTACAGGATTAAAGGCCCTCATTCTTATTCTGGGCTCCCTGTGTTTGGATTGTTTAAGTCGTTTTTTTAAAAACATTTTTATTGTGAAATATAATATATATATACACACACACACACAGAAAAGTAATACATTTCATAGTACGTTGTAAAAAGTGGTTATAAAACAGATTTCAGAGTTTGGTATGGGTTACAGTTTCACAGTTTTAGATTTTTCCTTCTACCTGCTCCACGACACTGGGGACTAAAATAAATATCAATATAATTATTTAGCAGTCATACTCATTTGTTAAAACCTGCCTTCTCTGTTATAACCCCACCATCACCTTTATCTTTCTGCCAACCTTTAGGGCTATTTGGACTATGCCCATTCTAGCTTTCTCATGTTGGAAAGGGTAGTTGATAATATGGGGTAGGGGGATTTGTCTGGCCTAGGCACCCATCTGGAGGTTGTGGATTCCTGGGAAGTAATCTTAGTGTGTGAAACTCTTATAGAATCTCAGATAAAGCCCTAGGTGTTCTTAAGGGTTAACAGGAAGGGTTTGGGTTGGGTGCCATCCTCTCTTGACTTCCCATGTGCTATTTCTTCTTTCTCGAATTCTCTCAAGAAACTGAGCATTCATCTCATTCCCCAAACTGTCTTCTCTGTGACCAGAACCCTGCTTCCTTTGCCCGTTTACTGTCTGGGAGTTGTCTTGCTTCGGAACCACAGCCAAGGCTGGAATCCTGACGTTTCTTACCGGGTCTGTCTGACGCCAAGTCTGCCTGTGTGATCTCTGTATGGTGTCTGCCCACACCTGTTGGAATCATTCAGTTACTTCTTGCTGGGCAGCCCTGGGTTTGGCTGTTCATTTGGACAACTTTCATTTGTCTCTTTTCATATTCCATTTCCCACACATGCCCACATAAGAAGCTGCGCTCCCTGGCCCCAACATCTGTCGCTGGGTCTGCCCACAAGAGCTTGCTTCCTCTCAGGGGGCACATTGAGCCCCAAAGTCCAGCCTTTCCCAATCTATCCATCCTGCTCTGCTGTGCCTTTGCCAACATGTTTTTCTTTCCCTTAGGGGGCTTTTAGGTTGGAAGAAAAAGAAATGCTATGACTGGACTTATTGGGAATTTGGCTGCGAGAGTACTGTCATCTTCTTTTTGGGTCTATTTAAAAAGCATTCAGGGGTCAGGGGAAGCAAAAACTATTCCCAAAGTACGAAGCTATCTGCTCTGATTCCCAGAGCATTCCTGCTCATCCTTCAGGTTTTTGCAGGGAGAGCGTTCTCTATCCTTTAGGTCTGGCAGGGTGGGTGGGGGGGCCCTCCTTAGTGAATTCGCCACCTTAGTTTTACCACATTGTATCTAATCACCAAACTAGGCAATCTTGAGGATAATAGTTTTTAAAAAAACTGGTTTACCATTATTATGTGGATGAATGAATGATTAATATCACTAGACACTTTCCACGGGCTAACTCGCATTGCTTAGGAAACCTCAGTTATCATACATTCCTCAGACCAGTCTTTTGGGATCCCTGTTGTTATGGGGTGGATTTTGTCCACAAAAAGATATGCTGAAAAAAAAAAAGATATGCTAAAGTCCTAACCTCCGGATTCCGTGACTGTGACCTTATATGAAATAGGATGTTTGCAAATGTATTCAAGTTGAGATGAGGTCATTCTGAATTAAAGCGTACCTGAATCCATTATAGGTGTTCTTATAAGAAGAGGAGAACATTCTGTGAAGAGAAGGCCACAGAGAGAATTTCGTGTGAAAATGAAGGCAGAAACTGGAGTGATGCACTGACAAACCAAGGAACATTAAGGATTGTTAGCAAGGAAGGCAAAGAGGCAAGGAAAAGAGTCTCCCCTACAGGTTTCTTAGGGAGACCGGCCTTGCTGACACCTTGATTTCAGATTTCTGCCCTTCAGAATTGTGAAGGAATACATTTCTATTATTTTTAAAGCCATTAGTGTGTAGTACTTTGTTACAGCAGTCCTAGAAAAACTCTTATTCCAGTTTCCCACCACTTCCTAGCTGTGTGGCCTTAGATAAGTAACTTAACCTCTCTGTGCCCCACTTTTCTCATCTAAAATGTGGGGAAATTAAATGAGTTATTATACATGTAGCACTTGGGACTTAATTAATCCTCAACAAATGTTAGTATTATTCAATTATTTTCTGGGATTTCCTTGGTGTTTTCATAGGATTATTAAATCAATGATTTTGTCTAAAACTTAACCAATAGAATACAATCAATCATTTATTTGAACCTTCCCTTCTCACAAAGTTGAAGATTTTAAAGTAAATATAGCTTTCCTTTTTTTTTCCTTTGCTTTTTCATTTGTTTCTTCCCCTGTTTTTGGAGAATCTCAAAGTGTTGGAGGGTGGCTTTGTTGGTAGCCCTTAGGGCTGAATGACTTTGCACACCACACTCAGGTTAGAGACAACTAATGTTTGCATTAAGTTTGGTAATCTAATTTTACAAGGCATCCCTTCCCCTCCCCCCATTTATTTTTAAAGCAACCCTATATAAACACTTATAAAGTTCAGAGAGTGGCTGGGACAAAATGAAAACTAGTGTGAGATAGGGCTGGTTGTTCTAGGCCAACTTGCAAAGTCTTATGAGCTGAAGCTCTGTACCATCTACTAATGGGAAGGTCTCTGGGAGAACAACACTTAGAAAGCCTCTCATGTGCTGATCAAGGAGTTCTTCAGTTTTCGGACTTAACAAAATTAGGGAATTCTCTCTTCTCATTCCTATAAAAGAAGAAATAAGGCAGGGTTTCTTGGGCACCAGAAGACCGAGTCCAGTCAGAGCATCATCATCAGGCATCTTGAACAATTGCAGAGCCAGCTAGGAAAAGGCAATAGATGCATTGGAAATGCCCTGTCATTCTTGCCTTGATAATGGAGGGAATGGTTGTTGTATTAATTTTCTATTGCTGTTTAACAAATAACCACAAACTTAGTGGCTTAAATAACACCCATTTATTATCTCACAATTCCATAGGTCATAAGTCCAGGCAGGCTTGACCAGATTCTCTGCTTGGGTCCACTCAAGATGTTGGCTGGACTGGGCTCTTATCCAGAGGCTTTGGGGAAGAATCTGCTTCCAAGCTCATTCAGGTTGTTGATAGAATTCAGTTCCCTTGTGGTTGAAGTACTGAGGTTCCCTCTCCTTGCTGGCTATTGGCTGGATTGCTCTCCAGCCCTCCTATGTGGCCCCATCCATCTTCAAAGCCAACAAAGGCACATCAAAGTCTTCTAGTGCTTCATATCTCTCTGACTTCCTCTTCTGCTACCAGCCAGAGAAAACTCTGCTTTTAAAGGGCTCATGCTATTAGATTAGGCCCACCTGGATAACCTCCTTTTTGATGAACTCAAAATCAATTGACATGAAACCCTCATTATATCTGCAAAATTCCTCTTATCATGAACTAGCATAATACGGGTGTGCAATCTTTCACTATAGTCACAGACCTGGAGATTAAGGCAGAAAATCTTGGGGGTGGGTAGTTGGGGTCATTTTAGAATTCTGCTTACCACAGTTGTCCAATATTTTTTTCTGACATTCATTCTTCACTTAAGCCAAGCTCCATGATTTCCCTTCCTTGCCTTTGTGTGCCTGTGAGATTTGCAGTTTTGCTGCCCATGTCCTTGGTCTTATCAGTGCAACTTTTCCTACAGTCGAAACAAGTTGCATCTCTCTGGGCATAGCTGATCCCTGGGGCTCATCTGTTGGTTTTGGGCTTCAAGGTTTGGTGTTTCATGCACCTGCCTTTGCTTGAACCACACAAGGGGTGACTTGGAAGCAGACAGTGATCAACAGAACAGAGACCAGCCTACAAACCTGTGTGTTTTAGTGTTACATTTAAGTAGGAAATTGCTGCTGTATTCACACACCAACAATTATCTCATTGAATAATTCTCAGACCTTGATTTAGCTGTTATGAATGATATTTTGATAAGGAACATCTGCTGTTGTTTTCAAAGAAATATTGTACCACTAAACTTTGATTAAAAACGGATTTAAAAATTTTAATAGCCCCTTCTTTAGAAGATAGTTAAATGCGAGAAAGAAAAATGTCACTTATTTAAATTGTTTTTTTTTTCTCCTTTGTTGCTCTATTTTAACCAGATTCCCATTAATGACTGTTTAAAACCCAAACAATTTTGGACGCAGTAAATCTAGGTGCATAAATAAGATTACCATACCAATACTGCTGCTCTCACTCTTTTACTATTGATACCTCATTTTATTTTTATGCTTTAATTAAATTGAGTATGTTTTATGTTTCAGTTTGCTTTAAAACAACTGCGGCAAGTATAATTGACACTATTTCATCTCTGTTAGAAAGTGCTGAGTTGAATTAAATGCACCAATTCCATTTCCTTTTACATTTAATCTGCGGAAATACTAAGACAGAAATAATATGAACTATACTTCTTTTACAGGTTGCTCTGAAAAGTGGAAATAATTAACCAATGAGTAATTACTAATAAAGACTGAAATGAAATCTTTATTGTTAATAGGACTCTTATCTACATAAACTAGATATTTAGTGGTACAAGCTAATTTTACTTAGTGATTTTTCCCAAATGGCATATAACACATAAACTCATGTTATTCCATGTATTCCACATAAAGCATAAATTCCAAACACATAATTTAATATATTTTTACTCAAACTGTGATATTTAACCTAAGTATTTTTGGTGGGAAAATGATATTATGTTTTTGTAGAACTCAGCCCAGCAAATTTTTTCTGTTAAAGGGCGAAATAGTAAATATTTTTGGTTTTGCAAGCCATATGGTTTTGCAACTACACAGCCCCACTGTTGTAGCACAAAAACAGCCCTAGGGGAGGTGCAAACAAATGAGCATGGTAGTGTTCCAATAAAACTTTATTTACAGAACGAGTGCTGGGAGGATTTGGATCACGGGTGGTAGTTTGCCAACTCCTACTATGGAGGATAAAGACCAAGTGCTGGCTAATGTTCACAGCTGTGAAGACCCAATAGGCCAAAT
The DNA here is from genome assembly GCF_023851605.1 of Tamandua tetradactyla. Taxonomy (NCBI): domain Eukaryota; kingdom Metazoa; phylum Chordata; class Mammalia; order Pilosa; family Myrmecophagidae; genus Tamandua; species Tamandua tetradactyla. The sequence goes on from NC_135345.1 coordinate 57,755,627, forward strand.
CACGAATATACTTTTATCGTAGATTTTCTTTTTGTTAGTCTTGCAATATTTGGTCTTAATCTGTTAATTCCTATTTTGGAGTTTCCTCCTACATTTTGTATTTTTAACTAGGGACTTAGGGCCATTAACATAGCCACATGTCTAAATTAAATCAATAAATTATGATCCTGATTAAAATTGGCTAATTTCTCTTCCCTAGTGGTTTAGACTGTAAATACAATATGTTTTTCTTACACACAAACTCGGCTTAAATCAGGCCATATTTTGCAAGCTCTCAGCTCCATATCGTATTTTATGTTTACTTCCAGTTTTGGGTGGGCGGAGGGACATGTAGAGTGAAAAAACCAGGAAGCATTTCTGTTTTGGAATTTGGGGACTGAACACAACTATTTTGCTAATAGAAAAAATGGGAAAGATAATTTCTCCTGGTCTTTTGTGCATGAGAATGTTTTTATCTTCATGCAGAAATGTGCCTGAAAAATGTGAGACACGCCTGACCCACAGTCACGTGATGCTGCCGCAGTGCCTTTGCCATCCGCTGCTTTCTGTAGGCGCAGCATTCTTATTCAGGAGCGGTCGCCGACTTCTATGTCAATTGCTTTGTGGCCGAATAGCTGCCTCCTGGTCTATAGTTGCTGACAGGAGTGTTAGTTATTAAAAGCCTGAAAGGTCAGAGACTGGAAGATGTTAATTTTCAGAGGAGTGTTACATCTGGCCTCCCAAACAACGTTGTACATGAATGGGCCAAGGTGGCCTCGCAGAGGTAGCCGGCTTTCTCAAAGTGCTAATTTTTTTCCACATAGGCAAAATCGCCTTATGTATTTAAACTGTAGTATTAAACAACGCTCTGCAAGAGGTTGTGGGGGCGGCTTTAATAATACTAATACACCATTTCATTGAGGGGGCATTTGTGTACTAGGAATTTTGAACATGTTTTCTCTAATTATTCTACAATGATCACACGAGGTAGGAATGATCGGCCTCATTTTACTTGTGTGAAAATGGAGGCTCAGGGATTTTAAGTGACTTGTGAAAGATGATGAGTGGTGAAGTTGGGATTCCCGCTCAGGCCACTTTGGAACAAAAGCTCTTGTCTTTCATCTGTGATGTGTGTTTTGATTTAGCTCTAGGCCAGTGGTTCTCAAAGCTCAGGCCTTACCCAGAGCAATTAAACAATAGTCTTTGGGTAGAGTCCTGATATGGATGGTTTTCAAAAGCACCCTCTGTGATTTTTTTTTTTGCATGGGCAGACACTGAGAATTGAACCCCCTGTGATTTTAACTTGCAGTCGCGGCTGCACGTGCCATTAAAGGGCAGAGTCTGGAGACAGCCTACATTTTGGTGAAGACTATGCTCATCCCAGGGAGAAATTTTATCCTTATCATTCTAGCTGCCCCTTTCAGGTTATTTGTACTGTCACAGAGCTTTCCAGTGCACTGTTCAGGAACCCCACTCTTTCAATGTAAACCCACTCACAGGAAGCGACATCTTATAGGTGGCCTGGATGTCACACCTTTGTTCTGTCTTACTGTGAATAAGGCTTTGGCCTAGGGATCTGAGATGCTTGAGTTCATATGTCAATTTAGCTAGGTTATCCTGTCCAATTGTTCGGTCAAGCTAGCATTGGCCTGATTGTTACTGGGGGGATCATATGTGGATTTGAATCATTGGTCAGTCGATTGCATCCATGGCTTGTTACATCCGTAATTCACAAAAGAGACTACCTTCAGGAATGAGAGAAGTCTCATCCAATCAGTTGAAGGCTTTAAAGGAAGAACTGACAATTTCAGCAATCAGGAAAAAGACTTCCCACCTTTACTTCAGCCAGTCAGCTTCTCCTGCCAAATTTCCTGAAACCTGCATCAGAGTTTCTAACTTGCTTCCTGCCCTATGGAATTTGGACTTGCCAATCCCCACCATCACACGAACCACTTCCTATAATAAATCTCTTTATATATATAGATTCTTTTGGTTCTGTTGCCTTGTGTAACCCTGACTAATAAGGGGTCTTTGTGTGGCATTTTATTATGTGGCTCTTACCTTTCTCTTGGAAAGAAGCCTGAAGTAAGTCCCTAATAGAAGTTGAAACAAGATGGTTCCTGAGTTTGGGAAAAGGAATGACTAATTCAGAATGGCAGAATCTGGAGAGGAGATGAAATCTGAGATGAATTCCGAAATAAGGTTACGATGTCTATAATGAAATAAGGTTGCACTGTCTAAACACTGATAGGGAATAGGTAAGTTGAGGTGAGTTTTCTGGTAGGGAGAGAACCTTGAACAAAATATGGAAGCAGGGAATACAGAGCAACACAACAAACAATTTTCAGTGCCTATTCAGAGCCAGACATCCTGATACAGAGTGGCCTGCATGAATGAGGTGAGAATGTGCTGCACAAACATTTGTGTACACATATGAGTCCTGGGAGGTGACTCTGCAAAGGCTGGTGAGTCCCTCTGAGACATGTTTCAGTGTCTTCTGGGCAGGTAGATCCCTCTATTGACCGTGCCCCATCTCCAAAGCCCTAGGAGAGGGTAGCGCTCCTGACCTGGCTAATTGGACCAGAGATGGAGGCATTACAGGAGCAAATCCATTTACTGGCTGAAGAATCATGAGATGATCTCTCTTGGAAATTTGAACCAATAAATCCAAAAATTTCATAGTAGTGAGCACTGGGTATAAAAGACGATGTGTTTACTAAGCGCTGACCATGTCTCTCATGCAATTTCAGGGGTTGTATGGTGAACAAGGCAAAGTCCTACTCTCATGGAGCTTACATTAGCATGGGGAAAATGAACAAGCAAAGAAAGAAGAACATTTTGGTAGTAATAAAGTCCAAAGTCATAAGACAGTCATTTGATAGAGTATAATTGGGAGAGACAGATACCACCAAATTGGGGTGGGGAGGGGGTAAGGCCTCTCTAAGAAGGTGCATGGGGCAAAAACAAAACAAAACAAAAACATTAAGAAGGGGAGGAACCCATGAGAGGACTAGAGATGAGAGGAGCTATGGCAGTCCCTGAGAAATTTAGGGAGATTCTTGATGGATTTCAGATTTCTTTGAGCCCCAGAGCTATTTCCTTCCTTGCATTTCTTCAATAACATTCACACACACAAACGCACACGAGCTCACCCACACCCACACCCTTCCTTTAAATGAACTTGAGTGGGTCTCTCGATTTTTGCAACCCAAAGTGCTTCAACTAAAAACAGGGATAAATTCAGGGAGACTCTGAAAAGCAGTCCGCGGGGCTCTGAACTTTGTTCTTTCTCAGAAAAAATGTCTGAGCAGTATAGAGAGCATGTATTCGGGCACTGGTGTTGGGGAACATACATTCCTTTTTCAAGGATGGAAAACTACTGATTGTACTGAACTGTGCAATTCTCTGCCAGCTGCAGGAGGAAAGAAACCAACAAACATCTCCGTGCCTGCCAGCAGTCTGGCTGGCCACCACCTGTTCTCAATGCCTGAGTGGTGTGTTTAGCTTAGCTAGGCAGCTTGAACAGCACCTGGGATGAAAAACATCCTGGATTTCTCCAACATCACAGGAGGCCTGTTTAAACAGCATGATATTCAGGAAATAGTCATTATCTCCACACCTACTGCATTCAGTGGGGTGGATTATTGGATGAGCTTCAGAGGGCAGCCCCAGGAAGTGCCAAGTCCCAACAGCTGATATCTCCCATTCACCGTGAATGCACTGACAGTGAAGTTGGGCTTCTCTCAAGGTTGTTGAAGAAGAATTTAGGCTTGATTCTCACCCCCTCTCTGGGGTCCTCTCTGTGCATCAGATGAACTGTGTGTATCAACACAAAGGATGGGTGTAGATTTGTGAGGAGAAGGGGGAGAGACTGCTGCTTTGCACATATTTTCCATAGGGAGCATTTAGGTCCATTGTAAGTGGTGGAGGGGAGAAAGCTGGAAGGGGGCAGGTGATTCTCATCTCTCTTCACCTGACGGGGGGAAGAGGAAGGTTTCACTGTCAGCCATCACTTGGTGACTTCCCATTCATTTCCTCCTTTCCTTTTCGCATCTGGCAGCACTCAAAGCTAACCTTTGAAGGGAAAGTAACTATTTTTAATTTGGGCTGGATGATGTTCTCATCAGGGAAACAGAGGTTGGTAGTCAATAGTGAAATGAGGTTTTAAAAAATACTCTTCTTTTACAACTGTATCAGTAGTTTGCTGGTACACACTGATGTATATGGTTTTTCTTTCATTTTTAAAACTTTAAGAGAGAAATGCTTTATTCAAGTGAATTTTGTAGATCTGGATTAATAAGCAGAAGGTAATTATAAGGGGTGCTGGGTTAAATCAGAAATATGGTAACTTTGAGTTCTTATTTCTACCTGCTGTTATTTTCAAAGGGGGTGAAATGTATATTCCTCCCAAACCTAATGAAATAGAGGCCCTCATATAGAAACCAGATTAAAAACAAAACAAAACAAAAAACATTCTTTGGTGGTGGTGGCCAATTTCTATCAGAATGCTTTTGTGATTCCCCTATGCAGGCAGCTTTTAGTTCACCTAATCAAGTCCAGCAAACCAATGACAATGGCTGAAGTAGGCAGTTGTAGCTGGCTGAAATTCTGAAATCCAATAATATGTTACCTATTTCCACTTGCTGAGATCGAATGCTTTATTTTGCCTAAATTTAAAACCCTTTACTTAATATGCTTCCTATAAGGTATCTGGAAAGGAATATCTCACACATGCTAAATGAGAAAAGAGAGGATATTTTGCTAAAAAGAAAGACAAAACAAAACACAATAAAAGCACTTTGAAAAAGCCATGTAAGCTGCTTCTATCCCTAGTGAGTATGAGGGATGGGGAGGATTCGTATTGGTGAATTTTCCATTTCTCCTTCTTTTACTGATTTTTAGCTTTATTCCATTGTGGTCAGAGAAGACACATTGTTTGATTTCAAATTTATGAATTTACTAAGACTCGCTTAGTGACCTAAGATATGGTCTCTCCTGGAGAATGATCCATGTGTATTTGAGAAGAATGTGTATTCTTTTGCTGTTGAGTGTAGTATTCTATATATTTCTGTTAGGTTAAGTTGGTTTAAAAGTATGATTCAAATCTTCTATTTCCATATTGATCTTCTGTCTAGATGTTCTATCCATTATTGAAAGTAGTGTATTGAGGCTTCCTGCTATTAATGTAGTACTGTCGTATTTCTTCCTTGAAATTTGTCAATATTTGCTTCATATATTTTGGGGTTCTGCCTTTTAGGTGCAATATATATTTTAAATTGTTATGTCTTCTTGTTGAATTGATTCCTTTATCAGTATATAATGATCTTCTTTGTTCCTTGTAACAGTTTTTGACTTAAAGTCTATTTTATCTGATATTAGAATGGCTACCCCACTCTCTTTTGGTTACTACTTGCATGGTATATATTTTTCCATCCTTTTACTTCTAACCTACTTATGTCTTTGAAATTAAGGTGAGTCTCTTGTAAACAGCATATAGATGAGTCAGACTTTTAAAAATCCATTCTCCCAGTCTCTGCCTTTTGACTGGAGAGTTTATCCATTTACAATCAAAGTAACTACTATCACATAGGCCTTTCTTCTACCATTTTGCTATTTAGTATTTGTAATTCTTATCGCTTTTCTGTCCCTCAATTATTCCACCTTCTTTCATATTTATTTGATTTTGTTGTACTGTTGCATATTGAGTCTTTTTCATTTCTTTCTGAATATATTTCTCATAGATTTTCTTTTTGGTTATCATGGGGTTAAAATCTAATATCCTAAGTATGTAACTATCATATTTGAGTAGATACTGTTTTAGTTTATTAAAGCTACTGGAATGCAGCATACTAGAAGCAGAACAGCTTTTAAAAAGGGGATTTATTAAGTTGCAAGTTTACAGTTCTAAGGCCATAAAAATATCCAAATTAAGGCATCTAGAGAAAGATATTTTAACTCCAAAGAAAGGGCTGATCAAGTTCAGGGTTTCTCTCTCACATGGCGACATATCTGTTAGCTTTCTCTCCTCATTTCATAAGGCCTCCCTGGGGACATTTTCCTTTTGCATCTCCAAAGATCTCTGGCTGTGTGGGCTCTGTTGACACTGAAGCTTTTCCAAAATCGTTCCCTCTTATAGGCTCCAGTATGCTCCCCACCCTGAATGGGTGGAAAACATCTCCAAGGAAGATACCTAATCAAAAGGTAACACCCACAATTGAGTGGGTCACATCTCCATAGAAACAATAAAAAAGATCTCACCCAGCAATATCGAATGAGGATTAAAGAATATGGATTTTCTGGGGTACACAACAGTTTCAAACTGGCACAGATACTGTCTTGACTTCAATAGCATATGCATACACTGTTCCTATATGCCTCCATTTCAGGGATTTCTTGGCCTTTCTGAAAACCTTGTCCATCCCCTTTCCTACTTCCAGATTGCCATGCTGTTTGATATTACCTTTAATATTACCTTCAGTTATCTAGATTGCAATTTTTTCTTTCCTTTTTTAATTGTGAAATATAAAATATATACAAAAAAGCAATAAATTTCCAAGTTGTTTTTAACAAGTAGTTGTAGAACTGATTTAAAGTTTGGTATGGGTTATAATTCCATGATTTATCATGTTTTCTTCTAGCTGCTCCAAGACTCTGCAGACCAACAGAAATATCAGTACAATGATTCAGTCATACTCATTTGGTAAATCCTATCTTCTTTGTTATACTCCTCCTTCTCTTCAAATAACATATATACATAAAACAATAAATTTCAAAGTACATTGCAATAATTAGTTGTAAATCAGATTTCAAAGTTTGGTGTAGGTTACAATTCCACAATTTTAAGTTTTTATTTCTAGTTGCTTGAAGATACTGGAGGCTAAAAGAAATATCAATATAATGATTCAGCACTCATATTCATTCGTTAAACCTTACCTTCTCTGTATAACTCCATCACTATCTTTGCTCTTTCTCCCACTCTTTAGAGGGTATTTGGGCTATGGCTCTTGTATCTTTTTCATATTGGAAGGGGCTGCTGATAATATGGGATAGGGAGATGGAACTAACTGATGTTCTGGAAAGGCTGGCGCTTCTGCATTTCAGGACTTATCTGGTCCTTGGGACCATCTGGAGGTTGTAGGTTTCTGGAAAGCTACCCTAGTGCATGAACCTTTGTAGAATCTTATATAATGTCCTAGGTATGCTTTAGGATTGGCAATAATGGTTTTGGTTGGGGTTTGGCAAGTTATGATAGGTAGAAATGTCTAACTGCAGCTTGCATTAAGAGTGGTCTCCAGAGTAGCCTTTGGACTCTATTGGAACTCTTTATGGAGGTGTTTTCTTTGGAAGGGAGGAGATGTTACATTTACGTTGAGACAGGATTGAAGAAGGGAAGATAAGTAAGAGGTACGTAAGTTCCAAGATTGAGAGGAGAGAGTATGGAGGATTTACATCCAGGCAAATTTTTGCAGACCAATGGGGCCTTATGACAAAGGTTATATTCAATAATGTCAGAAGGTTATGCCTATTCTAAAACACAAGAGATAAAATAGTAAACTGTTTCACTTAGCAAGAGAAATCAAAGGGAATAAAATTGATACACATGGTGTAGGTGGGATGGGAGATGTACATGTTAAAGACATGTACTCTCTAAATAATAAATAATAGTTACCTCAAACAAGCAAGAAAAGAAAAGTTAGTGAACTTGGGAGTTCTAGGCAATTAAAGCATCCATTCAGAGTAGAAATTCAGAGTCAGTAGAGACTTTCTAAAAGGATGATAAGGAGGTAATGATTATGCTCATAGTCTAAGCATCAGTTGAGTACAGGGAAACCAACTCAGCTTTAACTCAGGGGAAGGAGAAACATGATTAAGTCAGAGAGAGAAAGATGATTAATTCATTTGTTAGACAAAGCAGCAGCTGACAACATGGATAAAACATTGGTACTTCCAAGGGAATTTTTCTTTGCCTCTGTAACTGCAATATTTTATACTTTAAAAAAAGCAAGTGAAGTCAACTAGTTTGTCTTGCTGAATATATAAAGCATTAAAACCTTTTAATGACACTTGATTACATGGAATGGTATGTTTCTTCTCTTCAAATTTTATGATCCTCAAGTGTCTACTTGCTAGTCCTGTTTCCCTGATTAGGCACCAGGGAACAACAAAGTGAGGTATAGGGCTGGAAAGGCATGAAAAACCTGTTCTTGGACTTAATGAGATTCCAGGGATGTCATGTGGAATTTTACCACCTCTAGCTTCAGTACATTCATTTGTACTGATTCCTTATAAACTGAATCAGTGTCTTCTCCACCTGATCCTAGGCTAAATTGGAAAGTAGATCTGTTTGGTGCCTTTCTGCATTTCCTTTCCATGTTCTCTTCCTGGTCCCCAGTCCAGATATTTCATGTTCTTATAAAGCCTTGTGTTCAGTACCTGTCAACTTAGAAGGCATCTCTGCTAAGCTGAAATAATGTTCGACCCACTCACTGGCACTGGAATTTTTATAGGGGTCTTCTAGAGACCCAAATTTGATTGAACTCTAATGAAAATGAATCTTTAGTGGTGAAATTTTAGGTGTCATAATAGGCTGTTGGGTGAAATATCTTGGATTAGAGAAAACTTTCAGGAGCCCCTTGAATTCTATCCTATGAGAGACTTTGTATTTAGAATTTCTGAGCTCACCAGATCCTTATAGCCTGGTTCCTAGGGATTGTGAATAGCATAAAACTGATGCTCAGGGCAGGCCATGGTGGCTCAGCAGGTAAGAATGTTTGCCTGCCAAGCCCGAGGACCTGGGTTCGATTCCTGGTGCCTGCCCATGTAAAAAACAAAAAACAAACAAAAAAAAAACTGATGCTCAGACAGGCTATTCTTTACCTCTTCAAACAATGACTAACCAACTCCCTTCTGCAGGATTTAAAAGTATTCTGGGGGCCAAATTTGCTAGCAATTCTTATTGCTTCTAAGCATAAGGAAGTGAAACGCATGCACACACACCTATTGCTGCATTTGAGCAGCTGGGTGAAGTTTGGTCTGGATTTGGAAGAGATGTTGACATTAAGTGTATGTGCTGATTTCCATTTGGTTCCATTCAGAGGCAAGCAGAAAGTGCTTGCAGCCTAGAGTAGGTCAGGTCATCAGATATTTAAATTAAACGGTGCTGGAGCTGGGAATACGGTGTGACTTTTGAGGAATTCTGTTCTGTAAAAAATTAAAGAATACGAAGGCATCTTCATCTTATTCAAATGTAGGTGATCAATCTGTCCTCTGCATGCAATAAACTGGAACTTTAGAAGGGAAGATCAAATAATCCGGAATGGAAAATTGGCTGGAGGATGTCCAGCCTGACCTGGATGTAGACATTTCTCCTGCCGTGTCTTGTATCTTGCTACAAATCATCCTGCAAGAAATAGGCAACAGAAACTTCAATTCACACACATTTGAAGGATGGTGACTTCAGCATTATCCATGGTGAAATTCACAGTCAACAATCAATACGTATTTTCAGGAAAGAACCATCATTCATATCTGTTATTGGACAATCTCAGGCAGAAATCATATCTTTTGTGACTTGGCTACACATCATTTTTCAACTGCTTTATTAATGCGACTGAGAATAAGACTGACTGCACCAACTGGAATTTAACTGCTTAAGTTTTCTGAGTATCCGTTTGCATTGGGGTATCCAGGGCAAGTGTAACATTTTTGGGGGAGGACGAGAAGGTTAGTAGAGTGAGAGCGAAAGAAAAAGCTGTCCATAGGAAAAAGGCTATATTTGTTACTCTTGGCATGAAGCAGCTTAATTTGTTATCATTGACATTGAGTGTAATGTTGATTTAACTTTTGCATTGGGAGTACTGACTTTACAATGAAAAGCCAGACTTCAGCCATTGTCCACCAATAGCCAGTGTGATCAGAATTTCTGACCCAGCATGTAGAGGAGGAAAGGCAGCCAGAAGACAAAGGATCTTGTCTTGACTCTTTCATGAATTAGCTACATGACGAGTTGCTCTTTTTTGTGCCTCAGTTTTTTGCATTTTGAAGGAGAAACATGAAATAGTTGATTTAAGGTCCCTTCCCAAGTCTAACAGTCTTTGACTTTATGATTGGGGCTGTGTTTTATTTTTCACTAACAATATAAATGTGTAAAATGAGACAGGTTTCTAAAAGGCATGAACACAAACACACTTTTATCCACTTATTGAAGTGTTAAGGACTACCCAATTTTTATTTTCAAAATCAGTCATTAAGTTGGGAATATGATTAACAATTATGTAATAATTAACCAGCTTCCTTAAGCACTTTTCAGATGGTGGTAATGATATTTACTAACATTTGTTTAGTGCTCTGAAGTTTGCATAAAATTTCATTTCTGTCTTCTTTAATCTATAATTCTGAGTTTTCTTGGATTAGGCTCAGAGAAAGAGATGAAAACAATATTCACCCCCAAATAAAAAGAATTTTTGTTCGTTTTTTCCAAAGAATGAATTTACTAACTCAACAATGTCCACTGGGCCAGACATTGGCCCCTATTATAAGCCAGGTTCTGTGTTAAGGAAAGGTATATAAGGATAAACATGAAAGTGGCAAGAGCACATTTAAATAACTGATTGGATATATAATTAAAAGAGAAGTATTTCATTACTTCATGGAAACTGGGTTCTACAGGAGGGGTGATAGAAGAGAGGTATTGTGACTTCCCCATTGCTGAAATGAATCCAGTGCCTTCTAGAAATCACTGCACGCTCTTCGTCAACATGGGTTGGTACTGTCAGGTCAATTTTCAGAGAGGACATCAGCCCAGAACTCATGAGGCATCATTGATTTTGGTTTTTAGGATGTTCCTGTGGTCAAAAACTATTTTTTTTCTGTTCCACAGAGGAAAAAGCTCATTTTTGGTGCCATTGGGGTTCAAAGTCTTTGTCAATCATTGGCTTTCCCAGAAGGCTCAAAACCTTGAAGCTCTGGGCTTTTCAGGTGCCCATGCATGACTAATTAGTTGTATAAAATGCAATTAAGATCACCTGATAGCACTAAATGGCAACCTGGCTGGCACTAACTTTATCCCACATTGTGTTAAAACCCATGGCGTCACTTTTAAGAGTGGATTTAGCCTCTGATTCATTGTGAAGTCTTCAAAAAAAAAAAAAAAAAAAAAGAGGTGGGAACACAATGACCTGGTGGCAGAGATGCACTGCCCAGCGTTGTGTGCGCATGAAGGCTCATCTTTTTTTTTTTTTTTTATTGATTAAAAAAAATTAACAAAACATTTAGAAATCATTCCATTCTACATGTACAATCAGTAATTCTTAATATCATCACATAGTTGCATATTCATCATTTCTTAGTACATTTGCATCGATTTAGAAAAAGAAATAAAAAGACAACAGAGTAAGAATTAAAATGATAATAGAGAGAAAAAAAAAACCTATACCTCACATGCAGCTTCATTCAATGTTTTAACATAATTGCATTACAATTAGGTAGTATTGTGCTGTCCATTTCTGAGTTTTTATATCCAGTCCTGTTGCACAGTCTGTATCCCTTCAGCTCCAATTACCCCTTCTCTTTTTTTTTTTTTTAATTAACGGAAAAAAAGAAATTAACCCAACATTTAGAAATCATACCATTCTACATATGCAATCAGTAATTCTTAACATCATCACATAGATGCATGATCATCGTTTCTTAATACCTTTGCATCGGTTTAGAAGAACTAGCAACACAACCGAAAAAGATATAGAATGTTAATATAGAGAAAAAAATAAAAGTAATAATAGTAAAAACAAAACAAAACAAAACAAAAACCTATAGCTCGGATACAGCTTCATTCAGTGTTTTAACATGATTACTTTACAATTAGGTATTATTGTGCTGTCCATTTTTGAGTTTTTGTATCTAGTCCTGTTGCACAGTCTGTATCCCTTCAGCTATGAAGGCTCATCTTTGAACTCAGTGCCTGGCACGGAGACTAGCCCACAAACACTGAGTGTTTGTAGAACCAAAGCACTAATCAATGTATTGCTTTTAGTATTTTTTCCCGTTTTTTGTTTTATTAATTGTGAAAGTGATTTATGTCTGTAGTAAAGTTTTAACAATATAAAAATGCTTTAAAAGTGAATGTTTCTGGGTGGTGCAACAGTGGCATAGCGGCAGAATTCTTGCCTATCATGTTGGAGACCCAGGTTCGATTTCTGGAGCCTGCCCAAGCCAAAAAAAAAAAAAAAGTGAATGTTTCCCCTAGCCCATTCCACAGAGAGAACCCTGTTAACCATTTGATCCTTCCAGAACTTTTTAAGGCATAGACTCATCCCCCCACTTCAAATGTACTGTTAAAAATATTTTTTGAAACTTTTTTAACCTAGTAGTATAAATCTGATTTTTTTTGTAAGCCAATATATTGATTTCCTCATTCATTTTAATGGTAACATTGGATTCCACAGTACAGATGTACCAAGTTATTGATCCATTCTCTATTGAATTGAATTAGGTTGTTTTCAGCTCTTTGCTATGACGAACAGTGCTTCAATGAATTTCTTGCTTGTACATTTATATTTTCATAATTGTGAGAACATTCCTGAGGAACGTATTTCTGGAAGTAGAATTGCTAAGGCATGAGTTATGCACGTGAAAAATTTTTTTTTATAGACACTGTCAAGTTGCCTATAAAGAAAGCTGCATCAATTTATACCCCGTATCAGTTAAAATATTTTTGGTTTCAGGTGATAGAAAACTCAACCCAAAGTAGAAAAAGGAAATTTAATGGATCTTGTACACTAAAGTCCAATGTGGCTAGTTTCAGACATGGTTGGGGTGGTATTTTGGAGGCCATATGTACTCCAGAAAGGATCATGTTCTTTTGTGTGTATGTGTGGGGGATACATGGGCTTGGAACTGAACTTGGGTCTCCCACATGCCAGGCAACCACTGAAAGGATCATGTTCTTTTAATCCATTCCTGTGGGTAGAGACCTTGTATAGGGGGGATCTTTTGATTAGGTTATTTCAGTTGTGGCCTGCTCCAGGGTGGGACTTAATCCTCTTACTAGAGTCCTTTTTAAGAGGAAAAAAGAGAGAAAAAGCCCAGAGAAGTTTAGTGAAAAGCCCCAGAGAAGCTAAGAGATGAGCTATAGAAAACAAAGAAGAAGCCACTGAAACCAGAAGCTGAAAGCAATGAAACCTGGGAGAGAAAGACTAGTAGATGCCAGCCATGTGTCTTCCTATGTGACAGAGGTGTCCCGGATGCCAGCAGCCTGTCTTCAGAGTCCAGGTATTGTGCTGTTGATACCCTGAGTTGGACATTGTCGCAGCCTAACAACTGTAAATTGTAAGTTAACAAATCTCTATAGTAAAAGCCCATCCAATTCTTGTATATTGTATTCTGGCAATTTTACCAAACCAAAATAGTTGGATACAGCCTCTGAAATGATGCCATTTGGCTCTAGTTTCTTTCTCCATTTCCTCTTTCATGGCTCCTCCTAGGACAGGTCTTCCTCTCGTGGTACAAAAACAGCTGGAAGCTTTAGGCTTCATTATTTCATGTTGTGGTTCAGTGAGAAATAGCACATGTCTATATCCCAGAAGTTTCAGCAAATGACTCATGGGCTTGATGGATCACGTGCCCAATTCTGAACCAGTTACAGTACCCAGTGCCCAGGGCCTTGGCAGGATTGTATTGGCCAAGCCTGGAGCTGAGTGTGCAGTCAGCAGCACCAGAACTACCTGGTGTGAGGGTAGGAAGGGTGGCTCACCAGCTAGACTTGATAGCTATTTCTGGAAGTAAGGTCAATGAGTAGAGCATGAAGTCAATAAAGGTGCATGGAGTACTATGGAGACAGATTATCTTGTGGAGTTAGGGGACTTCAGTTTTTATCCATGTTGAGAGTTGGCTTTTAGTGTAAATTGGATAGGAGGTCAATTAGGTGGCAGACACAAGGTTTTTACAATCACGCAGTCTAGGTGGCATGATTTGAATACCTTCCTTTGTGCTGTTGGTACTATAGTTATGTACTCCTGAAGAGTTTTTTAAAAAAGAATTATCCTTAGATAAGATTGAACTTATAGCTGAAAAAGGAATACAGTTTTTTTTAAAAAGAAGGAACAGATACATTAAAGAAGAAAAACATCTTAATCCGTTTGTTAAAGTTGCTATGGAGATGACTGAACACAAATTTTATTTTATGTATCTTGATGTTAGCAATCTGTAGCAAGAATTTTTTTTAATTGGAGACAGAGAAGGAAAAATACAGGCAAAGAGAAAAGTCCTTAGGTTGGGACAAAAAAGAGTCTGAGGTTCTTAATCTCTAAGAGGTCTATGAGAGCATTTAGGCTAGTGGTTATCAAATTAGAGTGAGAATCACCTGGAATTTTATTAAAAAAACCAGATGTCTGGTCTGTATCCTAGAGGTTTTGATTCAGTAAGGTCTGGTCAAGGTCCATGAATTTGCATTTCTAATAAGTCTCCTGGCAATGCTGAGGCTGCTACTGCGAGTCAGAGGCCTGTACCTTAAGAAACACTGGCCTAGACAACTTTTCTTCTCCTCAGTTTACAGATGGGCAAAATGAAACTTGGAGAGGAGAGGGGACTGACCCAAGATGACTCTCAGAGTAAGTAGAGGAACTGGGACTAGAAACAACTCTCCTAGATCCACATCCTACCCTCCTCTCTCCTTCCTTCTCCTTTCCTTTCTCTTTTCTTTCTCCCCTAAGGAAACTGAGGCCCAGCTTGGTTATTGCCAAATTCACAGTAGAGGCAGGAAAGAACTGAAACCGCTAGGTTTCTAGGCTGGCGCTTTCTCCATGACCTCTCAAGTGTTTCCACTGCTAGAGAAGGGATGCACCAGAGGATGATAAGGTTTCCAGATCATTCAGGAAGTACTTTCCTTGGAAGGAGAGGACAGGAGAGCCTGCATTGTTAGGTAGAGAGCATCCTGAGCCCCAAGACTTAGGGACTGTCAGTGGTGGTCAAAGGGCTCAATTTTAGTAAAAAAGATGCCTATAGTGGAGAGGGGAGTCAGAGACTTGCCAGTGTTAGAGGTGGTAAAACTCAGATATGTGCTAAAGCAGCATGGTAGCATTACAGGGTGAAAGGGTAAGGGTGCTAGGATTGTCTAGCCCAAAGGGAGCTATGCAAAATTCAGTACTTGTTGAAAGGACATATTAAATTAGATGTCAAATGATTTTATTTATTTATGTAAAATTTTTTTCACCTTAATTGTGTATTACGTTTTGGAGACTAGTATTTAATATTGCTGCTTAATGAAGAATTTTATTTTGACTTTCTTCTTTTTTTGGGCAGGGACAGACTCTGGGACTTGAACCCGGGTCTCTGGCATTGCAGGTGAGAATTCTGCGTCTGAGCCACCATCGTACCACCCTATTTTGACTTTTAGAAAATATCTTTGTTAACCATGCCTGTTATAGAATAGCTATTTTGCCACCAGGAAATTACTAAGGGGAATTTATCTACTTTATCCCAATTTTGGGCAGTGCAACTGGGAAGAAATAAACAGCTTTGGTAATGTTGAGCTGGTAAACTCAAATCTATGAAGTGATAGCAAATGCCACAATTCTCTTGCCTTAAAAAATCCTCCCAAACTGGACCTCTAGTGCTTGGGTTAAGCCTTATCTGCTTCCTGAATCATCTTGCAAAATATAAACCTACAATGTCACCTACATGTCACTATGAAGGAGTTTGATTGTCAGATTACTTTCATCATCAGAGGAGTTGGGGAAGTGAGAGGTAGAGGATGATAAAGGAGCACAGAAAGTGATGCCTGGGAACTTACTGATTTCCATATGAGAATATATTAAGTGAATGTGATACTATTCTCAAGAATTTACATTATTTTCTCTCTCAGTTTTGGAAGGAAAGAGGTTGCAGCCAGCTGTTGGCCAGGTAGGAGAGGTGCTTTGGGTGCATGGGGCTTCCAAGAAACCCTGGAGCTCATCAAAAGATGACTCTGCTGCTTTCCTCCCATCTCTGATCTTCTCTTAAAGGGGCACACGCCTTCTTTGTCTTTCTGGAACACTCCAGACTATCAGAAGTTCATTTGAAGGGTCTTTTGATGGCCAAGCCCAGACTGGTATAATGTAGTAGAGAGACCACAGCATGCACTAGTACTGGACTCACCTGAATTTAAACCCCAGTGCTGTGACCATGCGACCCAAGGACAAGACGCTACACCTCTTTGAGCCTTGGTTTCCTTCCTTATAAAGGGCTACTAATAATATATAATAATATTACACAATAGTACAGATTAAGTGGGGCAACGAATGCAAAGAATCCAGTAAAATCAAATCTAGTCCATTGCAGGCTGGATTTTCAGAAGCAGATACTGCAGGGGAGTTTGAGGTGCAAGATGTTTATTAGGGATCAGCTCCTTTGAAGGGTAGGAGAGGAAATGGGGCTGGGCAGAGGTGGGGAGTTGAGCTGTGTTGCCTGTGGAATGAGTATTGCTCTTCTAAGTTATTCCACCCTCCTCACTCAGTCACCAAATGTGGACTCTCCTGGGACAGATGCTCTTGTGGGTGAGGCAGCTCCTACAGCTGAGGCAGACCCTGAGCTGCCAGCTGGAGGCTGCTTACTACACTATAGCTGAGCAGCAAGGCTTTTCCCAAAAGATGAGCTGCTTCCTCATGTCCCTGCTTCTTCAGAAATCCTGAGAGCTGTAGTTGCCCAGCAAGGCACCTGGAAGCAGTACATGCTTTGGCTTTGCTTTCGACTACAGCCCCAGTTCAGCCAGAAGTATTTTACATACATTGTATCATGCATATAATTTACAAGTTATCTGTGACTCCTCTTTTACTTTGGTATAGAGAAGAAAACAGCCAGGCTTTATTCTGCAGAATAAAACAACACAGATGCTGGCAAATTGCACTGCCAGCAGAAGGCCTGCCTGCTGGTACCAACGATAGGGGAGAAGGCTTTGGGTACATGAGATTTCCAACAATGATACCAGCAGCCAAAAAAGTCATTTGGGCTTTTTTCTTTATTACCTTTCTGAGTCAGGCTGGCAGATAATGAATGGGGGCGTGTAAGTTAACGTCAGAGGTGTGAGGAAAGAAGTAGACAATAGAAGATAGTAGATTTCTAAATGCCTGTGACATTCAGATACAGCTCTTAAAAAAAAACAAAAACGGAGGCGCACAGGTAACGGGAGACCAGATCATCGGCAGAGGATCTGAAGAGCTGTGTGGTTCCATGAGTTTATGATTGTCTTCCTAATATGACCTATCCTGGCACTGTTCCATGGAAATGCCAGAATCTATAGGTGTGCCAGTCCCCATCTCTCTGAGCTCTTAGGACAATTCCAAAGCAGTAGAGGGAGTAAGGGCACATGCATCATTTGGTAAGTTCATGGACAGCACCTCTGATTCCATGTTTGGGCAGAGTGGTGTGCTCCATGCAGTCTCCTGTGTCTGCTTTAGAAGCCCATGTTGGGGCTGGCAAGGACCACCAGCTCCTCTATGGACAGCAACCAGGAAACCCACCTTATGTTGGTCTCTCGTGGACCTGCTCCTTTAGGAGGCTCAAAAAGTCCTAGGGAACTGGAATTCCCTTTCAAACCCCATTTCAAGCCTCAGCCACTCTGCATGAATTGAGTTCCATGTTTGGGGAGCCTAGCATGAAATCATGAAGAGTCCTGTGCAGAAAAGAATAATACAGGATTTTATACTTCTCAGAGCTTTCTGATACTACATTTCAGCCGATTCTCCCAACAATGCTCTGCTTCATTTATGAGGACACTAACATTCAGAGATGACGTGACCTGCACTGGGTCACACCCATCCTAAGCAGTGGGGGAAGGTCCCAAGTTCTGGCCCCATATTTACAGACTCTACCAGGCTCTTTAGACCTCAGTCACCTGATATCCTGGTTTTTATTTTTCTCAATAAGAGAATTTCCCTTGGAACTGTCTTAGTTTGCCAGGGGTGCTATGACAAATGCCACAAAGTTGTTGGGTGAAGCAACAGGACTTTATCATCTCTTGGTTTTGGAGGCTAGAATTGGTACTGGTGGGGCTTGTTCTGTCCCAAAGTGTATAACATTCTAGCAGTGCTCTGTCACATGGCGTGCAATCTCTCTCCCTCTTCCACCCCCTCTGCCCCTCCCCCTGTGTCTCTGCTGCTTTGTCTTCTGCTGACTTCTGGCTTCTAATTCCATGCTCAATTTTCTTTATTTATAAGGATGTCAGTCATATGAATTAGGCCCACCTAATTCAATTTGGTTTCAACTTCAAAGATCCTATTCACAAATGAACCCATACTTTAACTAATAATAACATCTTCAAAGCCTATTTACGAATAGGTTTACATCTACACCCCGACCGACCTCAATATACTCCAAGATACTTTCTACAAATGGGTTCACACCTGCAGGAGTGTGAATTCAGACTTGCCTATGTCTTTTGCGGGGGAGATAACTTGATCCCCAACAGGGACATTTAATCCCATGGAAACTCAGGTCAGGCTCATTAAATAACCAGGGCTTCAGAGGCTGTCACTTGTCCCTGTTTACAAGCTTCTCAGTCATTTTGCTATCATCCTCCAGATCTGTGCTTGCCACCACCCACATGTGGCTACTGAGCACGTGGAATGCAGCCAATCCAAGCTGAGATGTGCTGCAAGTGTGAAATACACATTGGATTTCAAATGCTTTAAAAAGAAACTAAAATATCTCGGGAATAGTTTGAATATTGATTACTTGTTGAAATGATAGTATTTTAGAACAGTTGGGTGAAATAAACATACTATTAAAATTAAGTTTTCCTGTTTTTTTTTTTATTGTGCCTACTAGAAAATTTAAAATGCCTACATGGTTCCCATCACTTTTCCACTGGACAGCTCTAGATCCACATGCAGCCTTAATTTTTGTTTTACAATTTCATCATCTGCTTCTTCATTCCACATCACTGTCACAGGTGGGGATGGTGTGTGTGCTTTTGTGTGTGTGTGTGTGTGTGTGTGTGTGGCCATTTGCTTTAGACTTTGGAAGTTAAGAGGTAGTTCACTGCCTGAGTGTTATTTATATTCAGGTGGGCACGACCATAATTGATTGCTCTTAGGGACCTTGACATGGTTGAAGAAGACTCCCAGAGTTCATGCCTTATTAATTCAACAAATATTCATGCAGCTGCTTCTCTATGCTATCTTTTCTATGCTAGCCTATTATGTCAGGTACTGGTGAAACAGTTCTTGGCCTTGGGGAGCTTCTAGTCTGGCTTTACACAGCAAATAATGAACTATATAACCGCTTGGGTGTGTGGCGTGTGGTGAGGAGATATGGAAATATCTAGGGCTTGTGTCCAGCCGAGCATCCTTAGGGTTGCCCCAGGCTCAGGCCCTTTCTGGAAGAGTCCTGGACCACTGGATCATCAGTGGATGATGAATTCCTGTTGCTTAACCCAGCAACTTTGTACAAGCTCTAGAGTCCACAGGGGAAAAAATGACTTGGCCAGATCTAAGTTTGATTCAGAAAGGAAAAATCTCTCCTTATGCATTTGCCAGTCTTAACAAGTAGGGGAGGTGAGAAGTACGCATTCTGCTCCACTTGAAAGTTTCCCTCAGGTTGCCTTTGGTTATAAAATTTCTTTTTGATAAAAATGCATTAATGAAAATGAACACCACCATGTCTGGGGCCTTAGCAGGAAGACTTTTTTGAAAGTCTTGAAACAGGGTTTAGGGGTAAATGAGGAGCTACTGCTAATGGACAGCATATTTCATTTTGGGTTGATGAAAATATTCTAAAACTGTGGTGATGGTTGCACAATTCTGTGAATATACTAAAAACCACTGAGTTTTACAGTTCAGTGTGTTAATTATATGTCACATGAATTATATCTAAATAAAGCTATGTAAAAACATCACATATTGTAATCTTGAATAATAGTCAAGATATGAATTTGTAGTTTTTATTTTACTTATTTTCTTTTTTGTTTATTTTTTGGCAGCCATCTTGGTGGGTGTGAGATAGTTTCCCATTGTGGTTTTGATTTACATTTCCTTGATGGCTAATGATGCTGAGCATCTTTCCATATACTTATTGGTCATTTATATATTTTCTTGGGAGAAATGTCTATTCAGATTCTTCGGCCATTATTAAATCGGAATATCTTTTTATTAGTGAGTTGTGAGAGATCTTTATATATTCTAGATACAAGTCTCTTGTCAGATATATGAATTTGCAAATATTGTCCCCCATTCTTTGGGATGTCTTCTATCTTTCTTGAGGGTATCATTTGAGTGAAAAATTTAAAAATTTTGATGAAATGCAATTTAGTTTTTATTTTGTCACACGCTTTTGGTGTCATGTCTAATATACTCCTAAATTTTCTTCTAAGAGTCTTCTAGTTTTAGGTCTCTGGCCCAGTGTGAGTTAATTTTTATGCATGATCTGAGGAGGGGTGCCAAGTTCACTCTCTTGCATGTGGACATCCAGTTGTCCCAGAACCACTATGAGAAAGACGATTCTTTCCTTCTTGAAAGCTGTCTAAATGGATTGATAAATGTGAGGGTTTATTTCTGATCTGCGTGTCTGTCTTTATGCCAGCACCACACTGTCTTGAGTACCATAGCTTTGAGTAAGTTTTGAAATCAGAAAGTGTGAGTTCTCCAACTTTGTTCTTTATCAATATGTGAACTTTTGGCACCAAAAACGCACCAAAGCTAAAACTCTAGGTAGAATTGTGAAATAGATCATTTTGAGTACCCATTCTCTGTTTCTATGTCCTTTCTGTTTTTATTTTCTTAAGCTGTTCAGACTCCATAGCTACTTTTCATCTAACTCTTTATCTAAAGCTGTTCTCTGGGAAAAGCATAATCAACTTATTCCCACTAAGGTATAGATGATTAGAAAAACTTAAAGTATATATTAAAGTTAAAGTATATATAAAAAGGAGAATTTGTTAAAAAAAGGGGGGGAACAAGAATATCTAAACCTGAGGAATTATTCTCTGATGGTAACATTTTTACCTATAAGCAGACAGGCAAAGTGCTTTATTTTGGCAGGGAAGTTGCATAATGTCCCGAAAATGACATTAGTGTTGGCTCCTTATAAAGTGTATCCATGAGACTGACTTTGTTCAAAGTTTATGCTTCTCCCTCTGCTGACTGAGTTTTACACCCATCACTTACTTGCTTTGTGACCTTGGCAAATTAATCTCCATGGACCTCAGTTTCCTCTTATGTAACCACCTGGAGAATTATGTTCCCTACCCAAGTGTCTAGCCTATATTCTAGTTAGTTGCTAAAAATAACAGTGCCATACATTTCTACTGATCAACAAACCCACCACCAAAATAAACGTCCTTGTTTTTCTCTGCTAGCTGTTCTCAAAGGACAGAGGAAAGCTTTTTTTTTTCCTTTCTCACAACTTCCCTGAGGATGGTATGGAAGAAGCTTTCAGGAAAGCCAGGCTTTATTGAAGACAGTACCTGGGGAACAGAAATGCTCAAGTTCTTCCCTCAATACCCCCAAACTCTTGGATGTGTGTTTTTTGCTCAGTCACCTCTGATTTGGAACACGAGTTTGCACTTGATCACATCTAGAGATAAAAAACCTGGCTTTATGTTTTTCCATGGTTCAGCACATATGATCCTTGAAGAATTTCCATGAGGCCGGGTGAGTGCTATTTTACAGATACAGAAACTGAGCTCAGAAAAGCTCCCTGAAACCCCAGCTCCTCTGTCCATGATCTTCCCGAATCTGTAAGTCTCCCTCACTCCCGGACCCTCACTCGGACTGCCACCCACATCATTCTAGATCCCAGAGACAGGTATGCTCTTTGTTTATGCATTTATTGGAGAGTTTACTTAGTTTGACTACAGGAGAGTTTCTCTTTTTAATAGCTGTTTTGTTCTTGTTTTAAGACGGAAAATCCAAGACCAATGCCCGATCCTCCAAACACACTCAACACCTGCTTATATTCCTGAGTTGCTACGTGACTCAGGGGTTCCCAGCTTCATACGCCTGAAAACCGAGGGCTAATAATAGTTCTTGTACTGTCCAGGAGGACGCGGTTCACTTTGCGTTCAAGTGCACAGGTCACCAGGGCGAGAGCCTGGCAGAAGGAGCATTTCTAGACCTGTCCGGTAGATGGCAGCATTGCCCAGGCAATGCTTCTCCCCCGCATGAGCCCCACTTTTTTTTTCTCCCCCTTCCCTGCACTTAGCCACAAGTCTCAAGTATCAGCACTTCCCGACTCCCGCGTGCCCGCTGTGTCGCAGCACCTACAGATGGTCTGTGCCTGGCGGGTCACAACAGGTCTGAATCCACAGCATGAAACCGACTCAGGATCGGGCGTTCTTGTGGCTCGGGGCATAACCGTTGCTTTGGATAATTAGCCCAGTTCGTGACTCTTTTTTTCCCCCCATTAAGCAGGAGTTCAGGGAAGGCTGATTGATGTCCCCCATTCAAATTGCTTCCTCTCTCTACTCCTTTTGAGCCTTGAGCTGTATCCTTAGAGGTCGCCGTGTCTGCCACCGCTTACGGTCCAGAGTCGCTGCCCATGATTGCCAATAGAGGGCACTGTCGTTACGCGCTGCGAAGGAGCCCGGCGCCCGCAAGGAGGCAGGCTAGGTGCGCAGTCCACGTCCTAGGCATGACCTTGGGACCCTCATCTCACCAATTGTCTGCGGCCGGGACAGTCCCTCCTCCGGACTATGTGCTTTGTACTCCATTTTCTCAGAGACATCAATGCATCCATCCGTCCCCTTCTTGTGTGTTTCTCTACTTTTTCGAATACATTGGCTTTCTTCCACCAGCTTTTAAAGTAAAAGTAAACCTCATCTTGGGGAAAAAAAAAATGCTCTTGTGACCTTTACATCCCCCCTGATGTTCATCCCTATCTCTCAGAGCACCGACCCCCTAACCAAGGTTTTGCTTGGTCAACTTCTTCAGTCATGTCACACATTCACTCATCTCTACTCCCCAGCCAGCATCACTTCTCTGAAACCTGGGTTGCCAGAATTATCAATTGTGTCTCATCCTTATCTTATTTGATCTCTCTAGAATTGACATTCTCTCCCTTCCTCCAAACTCTCTTCCACCTTGGATAGATTCTGGTTCTGAGACATCCCACTGTTCTGGCTGTAACTTTCTATCCTTTAGTTTTCTTCCTTTGCTAATCCTTTAAATGTCAGTGGTTGCATGTTTCTATCCTTGACCCGTTCTGTCCTTCTCACTCCCTTCTATCTCCCGGGTGAATCTGCCTATGTCTGTGGAGGAATATACCCCCAGACTCTCTGCTGCCACCTGTATTTATTGGTCACTAATCCTGATGACAACCACATTTTATTCTCTGGTTCAAATTTCTCTCTTGAGCTAGTCTCATTTCTTCATTTTGCCAGGCTCTTGGAGATAATGCATAGAAAGTAGGCTTAGCCTTGGGGCTATTGCATTGAGAATGTTTATCTTCTGTTTAGCAATGATTTGAGTAACAGCGCATCACAGGCAACAAGCTGGGGCTTCTTTCTCAAGATAAAGAAAAAAATATCTTGCTTACTTAGAGATGCAGTCAATGAACTTAACCTCTCTCTATCATCCCCTGTTGAGGGAACCATACCTTAGTCACATGACACAGTGCTCACATGACCTGAACTACCTTTCCCAGCCCTGGCTGACTGGACCTAGGCAAGGCACCTGATGTAAAGCCACAAAAATGGGCTGGTGGTGGATCACAGTATTTTTTGAGATATTGGTGCTGGAACATTTGAAGAGAATGGTCTAGTTAGAATATGGAGAGTTGAGCTGAAAAGTCACATAGATTTGGAGGTCGTGTGAAAATAAGTTAACTAAGGAAGCAAGCTGAATGGAAGGATTTCCCCAGAAATCCATTTTCAATTTCTCAAGACACAACAGTACTCTGCTCTTAGTTTCTGAAGGTTTCCTCATATCCTTTCAATAGCCTCTTCTTTATCTAGAGTCGGTGCAGAATTGTAGCTATTTCATGAAGAAGCAGAGGCACTGAGAACAAAGAGAAGGAAGACAGGTAGCAGCGAGGATGTCATAGGGATCACCTTGGGCTGACAGAAGCAGGGAAGGTTAGTGGTTGTTGGTGGTGGAGGAAGCAGGGACTCAAAGTCCCCATGTGGAATTTAGGGTCCATCTACCACTTCCGTTACCGAGAATCCATCCCCCCTGCTGTGGGTTGAATTGAATCCCCCCCAAATGACATGTCCAAATTGTAGCCCTTGACCTTGTGACCTTATTTGGAAATATGGTCTTTAGTTAAGGAGGCCAAACTGAATTAGAGTGGGCCCTTAATCCAAAATGTCCTTTTAGAAAGAGGGAACTTGGACATGGAGAGGGAGGAGATGGCTAAGTGACAACTGAGACAGATACTGAAGTCTGCAAACCAGTGGAAGCCAGAAGAGAAGCATGGAACAGATTTCCCCCCCAAAACATGAGATGGAGCTTGGCCCTGTCGACAACTTGATTTGATACTTCTAGCCTCCAGAAATGTGAGGCAATAAATGTCTGTTGTTTAAAGCCACCCAATTGTGATATTTTATTATGGCAGCCCAGGGAAACTAAGGCACCCACATTCTGCGTAGCCCTGGATCTTAGTGGGTTGGTCAGCCCTGTCTTCAAAATCAAATGTTTTTTGAAAATGTTGCTGGACTTTGCGGGATTGGATAATATTAAACACACAGTAACATTTATTGAATGTCTGTTTTATGTGTGTGATTGAGTTTGTTCCTGGAGAAAAGAGGTAAATGTGTTCCCTGCCCTAAAGGAGTTCATACCCCTTCAGGAAGTATAAAAGAGGCTGAAAGTACCCACATAGAATTATATGCTATGGAACACAGGAAAAGGAATGATGAATTCTGCCTTCTGTTGGGGTGGGAAGCCTTCCCAGGAGGGGTGATTGTGAGCTGATGTTGAAGAGTTTGCCAGATTGGAGAGGAGGGATTTGATTTCTGGGGAGTGAGAGCCAAGGCTCAAAGGTATATGATGACTACATGGACTGTGGGGGAATTCTAGCACTGCCATATGACTTGAGTTTGTGTGCGTGCATGTGGGGTGTCAGTTGCAGCAGATGCCAGGGAAAAGGCAGGCAAGGACCAGAATGGGAAGGTTTTTCAATGTCATGGTTAAGAGCCAGTGTTTCCTCCTGGGGTCACCAGGAAACTTCAGAGGTCTTTTGATTGGAGAGTCATATAATCAGAGCCACATTTGGAAAGACATCCGGGAGCTGATAGAGGATTCCTGGAGGGAGAAGAGACCATAGGAGGTCAATCACAGCCCATCTTGATCTCAGCTGGCATTTGACAAACTCTAGCAATATCCTAAGGCTACTATAAGAAGCATGGACAGGTCATAAATTGTAACTGACTGGAGTCCTGTACTCAAGGAGATCTGATGAATCCATGCATGCCAGTGTTAATACGTGGATTTGGTGATCCTATATACCTGAGGTGCTGTACTTATTTACTTATTCATCACAGTTTCATTGAAAATTCACTATGGCCAAGAGAAATGCTGAGTGCTGGGGATTCCATTGTGAGAAAGCACATGTAGCCTCTCATGTCATAGCCTCTCATGTCTTGTGGGGAGACAAGTATTAACCAGATGATTTCATATCCCAGGGGATAAATTCTCATGTAGAAGGAAAAGGATGTGGGTCTATCAGATTGTATAGCAAAGAACTTGCCCTGGCCTGAACTTAAACTGAGATGCAAAGGATTTTTGGGAGTTTGCCAGGTGAAGGGGGTGTAGAAAATGGAATGGCATTTCAAAAGAGGGAGCAGAATGTGCAATGGCCCCCTGGCCTGAGAGAGCATGGTAAGGTTGAGGAAGTGTAAGAGTGGGAGGTGGGACAACAAAGAGAAAATGAAAATGCGAATGGCAGGAAACAAGCCATAGGAAACCATATCTTTTCCAGGCCAAGCTTTAGACAAAGTATTCTTTTTTGAAGAGAACAGGTTGACTAAATCTGAACAGGTTGATTAAATCTCACAAAGCTTGGAAGAAAGTGGAAAAATTCAAATTACAGAATCAAAATTCAAAGAAATCTCATAGATTTAATTAAAAGTGATGGAATTCAATAAATGTGAAGTTCTATATTTAGGTTTAAAAATTGAATTGGCCCTGAGGATAAAATGCATTTTTCTAAATGACTCTCAGACTTTGAAATCTAATGGAACTTGCCCTGCAGGTTTTGGGAACTGTTTGTGACCTTGACCCCTGTTTTCCTTCCAATTTCTTTCTGTGTGAATGGGAACATTTATCCTACAACTGTCCCTCCTTTGTATATTGGAACCAGATAGCTTTTTATGAGTTTCACAGGTCCACAGCCATAGGAGAATTTTGCCTTAGACAGACGATGTCTGTAGCTGATTTTGATGAGACTTTGTACTGTTTTGACTTTGTGTTTTATCTGTACTGTTGCTGAAATGATTTAAGGCTTCTGTGATATGGTAATGGAATGAATGTATTTTATATACGGAGTCCAGAGAGTAGAATGTGCTGGTTTGAAACTCTTATGTACCCTGGAAAAACCATGTTCTTTTAACCCAATCTTATGGGACCTTTTGATTAAGTTGTTTCCATGGAGATATGGAAAGTTTTCCCATTCAAAGTGAGTCTTAATTGACTTATTGGAGTCCTTTAAGAGA
Organism: Tamandua tetradactyla; assembly: GCF_023851605.1. Lineage (NCBI taxonomy): Eukaryota > Metazoa > Chordata > Mammalia > Pilosa > Myrmecophagidae > Tamandua > Tamandua tetradactyla. The sequence goes on from NC_135345.1 coordinate 57,782,223, forward strand.
GAAAGTTTTTGGAGAAAGCATAGATGCTTGCAGACAGAGATGCCCCAGGATTCTAAGCAAGGACCCACAGGAACTGAAAAAGCCAGAACCTGGAGAGAGTCAAGGTAAGCTAAAAGATGAAATCCAGAGTTTGCCCCAGAGATGCTAAGAGAAGACCCATGCTACAGGACAGAGAGACCCACTGGAATCAGAAGCTGAAAGCAATGGAACTAGGAGCAATGACCAGCAGCTGCTGCCCACGTGCCTTACTAGCTGACAGAGGTGTTCCAGATACCAGTGGCGTTTCTTCAGAGTTCAGGTATGATCCTCTTGATGCCTTAATTGGGACATTTTCATGGCCTTAGAACTGTAAATTTGTAATTTAGTAAATCCCCTTTGAAGAAGCCAAAAAAATTGAATTGACTTTCAATGATCTCTATGTAAGGGTGTTTATTACTGCATAATTATAACAGTGAAAATGGGGAAAATCAAATACCCAAATATAAGAGAATGATTAAGTTTCTTGTGTATACGAAATTGAGAGAATTAACATTGAAGTCAGACCACATAAGTTCAAGTACTAGCTTCTCCTCTTACTAGCCATGTATTGTTGGACAAGTTTTATAACCTTTCTTTGTGCCTCAATTTCTTTATCTAGAATATAGGGTTAATAATATTACCTTACATTGTAAGTAATATTATTAGTAATGAGAGTATCATCTCATTACTTTTTCAATAATGACTACATAAATGCTGGGTCATTATTTTTATCTATCAACGTTATGTTTTCAAATATATTTAAGTTCAATACTAAATGTTCAATATATTATGGTAAGTGGGGAGATATATACAACACCATGCAGTTTAATCCCATTTTGTTATAATTATGTGTATTTTTGCCTTTGCAAAGCTTGAATCTTCTGCTTTAATCATCTTTATCAGGGTGTAAGATATGGCCAAATGTTTCCAGTGAACTTTTTCACTCAGCATAAGAAGGTCCACTCTTGGTGGTGCCTTTCTTACAATAAATCTGTCTCCTCGTCCCTGTTTATTCAGGCTGAAGGGTCAGTGATGCATCTAAGTGCCTTGTGGGGAGAGCTCTGATCTCTCATTGGTCCACTGTGGGCTGCATTTGTTGTTCCCAGGTGATGTCTGGTGAAATCAGCTGGCCACCAGTGCCTGGGGCCTACCTTTTGTGTGAAGTCAAAATTGGTCTGGGGATGGCTCTCATGTTGCTTGTTCTATGCCAACAATGGTCCTGAGTTCCAAATGTTACAGCTTCTTAGCTTGCCCTCATATACACAGCAGTTATTCCCAGAGCATGCCCATGGTGCCACAGTAATTGCTTAGCATAGCCAAATGTTATGCTAAGATCCACCAACACCAATAATTCCATTATCCAAACCCCTGCTTGAGAACAACTGAACTCATCAGAGAGGTTTATAAGCTATGGAACCTAAAGAAATGTGGTTGGGGTCTTGCTCTCTTTTCTCCTAGGAGGGTTCAAATTCCCCTTTGTTTTTTTTTTCCCCTGCATGAGCAGGCACTGGGAATTGAACCAGGGTCTCTGGCATTGCAGGTGAGAACTCTGCCACTGAGCCAACATGGCCCATGCCAAATCCCCTTTCAAATGGGCTTACCCTCTTCCCAGTGACACTTCATTTTGGTACCAGAGGGAAGAGATGGGACAGCTCTTCTCAAGACATACATTGTTCCATGGCATCCTTGTCTCCAGGTGATGAATGCTTCTTTGCCTTATATATGCAAAGCTGAAACTGGTCAAATGATTGTTCCCAGGACAAAAATACAACCCAAGATGATGTATTAGATATGGAAGTGACTGGTAACTTTTAACTCACAGATTTTCTTGCTAACGAAAGTTTTTAAAATTCTGTCTCATCAGACAGAATTATCTATCTAACATTTAGAGATGCTCAACAATGGAATAGGCTGCCCTTGAATTGTCCTGTCTCTGAAATTATATATCAGAAGATGTGCAGTTTGTGGGAACACCAAGAGGATTCCAACTGTGCATGGGAGGTTGGCTGTGACTGAACTCCAAGACTTCTTTGTCTTTAGTTGCCGTCTTGCCCATTTTTCTTGTTAGGATCCTGTAGGATGCACCACTCACAGAAGCACCTTGGTATTAAATGCCATTATAACTTTGGAGGAACTGCAACCACCCACAGAATGTGCAAAGCAAAGTCTCCTATCCGATACCTAGTTATCTCTCCAGAATGAAATTTCAACTTGGTTTGGGAGAAAGCATCCCAGGAAGCGTTTATCTTTAGAATGATTAAAGTCTTTGGGTCCATCTGGACTCATTCATTTTAACTATTCCATTTCCCAAGAATATCATCTCATTACTTTTTCAATGACCCAATATTTTCAGCACAAGTGAATGAGTACAGAAAGTCATTTCAGACATTGATTATTTTTGGTAACCTTCTGATCTGTTCTGAATCCCTTTTCTTTTAATTTCCATTTATGCCCTCCTGTCTTGTCATCTGCTCCAAGCTGAAAATAGTAACTTGGCTTGACCTTATTATCTATAATTTAAGATTTTATAGTCTTTGGTTAAATCTCATCTTAATAAGTGTTCCTAGGCTGTAGATTGTAGATTTTTTTAAAGGCTGTTCTTTGCTGCTCATATCTGTTATCACAGGACCAAACTTTACTGCCCTGTTCTGAGTATGCCAAAATCTCATGTCATTTTTTTATAACAGCTCGCTTCGGGTTCAGCCTTAATAAGGCGTATTTGTTTGCTTACAAATAAAGAACATATCCTCTTTAGCCTTGAACTGTTTCCCAATTCTGTATGCGAATATTTAAAAAATCCTACTTACATAAGATTTAAAATGCCATTTGGTAAGATAACATACTAAGTGGTGTTAGTTAGATCTTAATATGGCTGAATTTATCAGATCCTTTCTTAGGAATAAATTTTGAAACAGAAGAAGAAATAAGGCAATAGGAGAAATCTGGGTGTTTATTTGGCCAAATAATATTCTTTCAGGAAATATGTTTTGAGTGTCTCGTTGTGATTAGCAGTAGGATATGGAAATGTACATTAAAAAGATGTGACAGGTACCTCAAGGATCTGCTTTGCCATGGGTGTGGGGCTGCAGGTTAAGAAACATAAGAATACATGGGAAGGGGAGTTTCAAAGAGCTCTAAAGACAAACTTCAGGTTTTGAGAAAAGCAGGGTATATTAGGGTTCTTTAGGGAAACAGAACTAACAGGACATATCTGTAAATAGTATGAGATTTTATAAAAGTGTCTCAAATAACTGTGGGGATGCATGAGTCCAGATTCTGTTGGGCAGGCTACAAGCTGGCACTCCAATAAGGGTCTTTAGTGAATTCCCTAGGAGAAGCTGGCTGGCTGAGGTAGAGACGAAAGTTCTCTCTTCTAACTGCTGAATTCATCAACTCCCTCTTGAAAGACTTCAACTGATTGGATTAAATACCTCTCATTCCGAGGGACACTACCCTTAGTTAATCATAGCTGTAATTAGCCATAGATGCAATCAACTGATGATTTAAGTCCATGAAATGTCCTTGCACTAATGGTTAGGCCAGTGCTTGCTTGACTAGACACCTGGGCATTATCACCTGGCCAAGCTGACACATGAACCTAACCATCAGAGTCCTACCCCTTGTCAACTTGTCAGTTATACATATCACTTTAAACCATACTTTATCTGTAGGTAGAAAACAATAATAGACATATTTTCACCTACTGATACTCAACTGTTCTGTGTGCAACCAGAAATGCACTAATTCTCTCCAGAATATGGTGGAAGTCCTTGAGTAATATTTACTCTTAAACTTGAGATCCTATAACTTAAATTATGTAACATGAACAATACAACTTATATTCATGTGATAAGGGGATAAGATAGAGAAGAAAACAGAGATAGTTGCTTTATGTACAAACATACTCATAGCAGAACAAGGAAGAAATATTCATACCATTACAGTTTTCATTTCTGTAACTGGTAACGTGGTCATAGTTCATATTTATCACTATCTTCTTCCACTACCTAGTCCGTGTTCCCTTTACCCTCAGCAAGCCAGCTCAGCTGGCCATGGTTCTTTGCCTTGTGAGGTGACCCAAACCTTCATTCCTGAAGTTTCAGAGCCATTGGTAGTCCTGCCTGGATTGGGTTGTTGCAGGTTTCCATTGACTTTAATTACAGGAGATGCACTAGGGGATCTTCTGTATTCCAGGAAAACTCTTCTTTACCTCCATTGCGTAGTTGCAATCCTAGTTCACCTTAATAGTCAGGATCAATTACCCTAGTCAGTATAGTAATCCCCTTCCTTGCCTGTTGATTTAGAGGCATGAGAAGCTCAAATGGCCAGGTGGCAGTCTTAATGTCCAATTCAATGGAATCATTGTTGTGTCTCCTGGTGGGGGCACTCCGCCTTTTGGAGCTGAGGTCTGTAAACCACCAGAGCTCAAAGTTTCAGGGACAGTAAGCAAAAATTTTTCTAGTGGATCACTAGGGGTGATGGTGATTGGTGCCAAACCATTTCCACCTCTTGAATCCTGGCTACAGGAGAAACAGTACAATAGAGTGGACACTGATTCAGAGCATATACAGCCTCATGGAGAACATTGTCCCAACCCTGCAAGGTATTGCCATTTAGTTGGCACCACAATTGAGTCTTCAAAAGGCCATTCCACTGTTCCATCAACCCAGCTGCCTCTGGATGATGGGGAACATGGTACAATCAGCAAATTCCATTAGCATATGTCCATTCCTGCACTTGATTCACTGTGAAGTGTATTCCTTGATCAGAAGCAAAGCTGCATGGAATACCATGAAGATGGATAAGGCATTCCGTAAGTCCATTAATGGTAGTTTTAGCAGAAGCATTGCATACAGGGAGGCAAACTCATATGTGAAGTATGTCTATTCCAGATAGAACAAATTGCTTCCTCTTCCATGACAGAAGTGGTCCAGTGTAATCAACCTGCCACCAGAGAACAGGTAGCTTAACTCAGGGAATAATACCGTATCGGGGAGTAAGTATGGGTCTCTGCTGCTGGTAGATTGGGCATTCAGCAGTGGCTGTAGCCAGGTCAGCCTTGGTGAGTGGAAGTCCATGTTGCTGAGCCCATGCAGAACCTCTATCCCTACCACGATGATCACTTTGTTCATGAGCCCACTGGGCAATGACAGGAGTGGCTGGGGAAAGAAGCTGACTGGTATCCACAGAATGGGTCATCTTATCCATTTCATTTTAAAACCTTCCTCTGCTTAAGTCACCCTCTGGTGAGCATTCACATAGAACACAAATATCTTCATATTTTTTGCCCATTCAGAAAGGTCTATCCATATATCTCTTACCCAGACCTCTTTGTTGACAATTTTCTAGTCATGGTCCTTTAAAGTCCCTGACCATCCAGCCAAACCATTAATAGTAGCCCATGAGTCAGTATATAAATGAACCTCTGGCCAATTCTCCTTCAAGCAAAATGAACAATCAGGTGTACTGCTCAAAGTTCTGCCCACTGGATTTCCCTTCGCCAATGTTCTTCAGGAACATCCAAGGAAGGGGCTGCACTGCTGCAGCTATCCACTTTTGGATGGTACCTGCATATCATGCAGAACCATTTGTAAACCAGGCCATAGGTTTCTCTTCCTCAGTCAACTGATTGTAAGGAACACCCTAATAGACCATAGCTCTAGGCTGGGAAAGGAAATATAATGTGGCAGGAGTGGGTCCATGGGCATTTGGGCCAATTCTTCGAGTGCTGCTGTGCACACTCAACACCCAGCCCACGAGAGGCAACTCAGGTTTCATGGTAACTTAGTGGCCCATGGTTAAGCGTTCAGTCTCTATTAAGGCCCAGGAGCAGGGTGAAAGCTGTTTGTCAAAAGGAGAGTAGTTATCTGGAAGGGATGGCAAGTCTTACCTCCAAAATCTTAAGGGTCTGCTTTGTGATTATCTTATAAGGGCCTGCCAAAGGCTCCACAAAGGATCTCCATTTGCCTTCTTATCTGCTGGATTATATGGCTCAAGTGACAGAGAAGCTTGTGTAGTAATCTAAATCTATCACAGAGTTTCCTCTTGTTCCAGTCCCCACTCAAAACTAGCAGATTTTCTGGTCACTTGGTAAATGGGCTGGGGTAGCACACCCAAATGAGGAATATGTAGTCTCCAAAATCCAAAGAGGCACAACTAGGCATTATGCCTCTTTTTTGGTTGTAGAAGGGGCAGATGCAACAGCTTATCCTTCACCTTAGAAGGGATGTCTTGACATGTCCCACACTACTGGAAAGCCAGACATTTCACTGAGGTGGAAGACCCCTGTATTTTTGTTGCATTTATCTCCCATCCTCTGACATGCAAATGCCTCACCAATAAGACTTGAGTAATTGCTATTTCTTGTGACTACCAGTGTGATGTCTCATGGGAAGGAAAAATGATTAAGCGTGATATACCAGAATGTGATATACCAGAAACGAACAGCTTTTAAATAGGGGAATTTATTAAGTTGCAAGCTTTACAGTTCTAAGCCTGCGAAAATGTCCAAATTAAGGCAAGGATATGCAAACGTCCAAATTAAGGAGTCCAAGGAAAGATACCTTGGTTCAAGAAGGCCGATGATGTTCACAGTCTCTCTCTCAGCTAGAAAGGCACATGGTGATGTCTGCTAGCTTTTTCTTCAGGAATCTTTAACTGGAGACTTTATCTCTTCTATTGACTCTGTCAGTTTTGGTGGCTCTCTCAGTTCTCAAACTTTTTCCAAAATGGTTCCCTCTTAAAGGGCTCCAGTAAACAACTCTACTTTGACTGTTGGAGACACACCTCCATGGAAACCACCTAATCAAAAGTTACCACCCACCCACAAATGTGACCCACAACTGGGTGGGTCACATTTCCATGGAAACAATAAAAAAACTCCCAACCAGCAATATTGAGTGAGGATTAAAGAACTTGGCTTTTCTGGGGGTACACAACAGATTCAAACCAGCATGCCTGGTACAGGGGATGTGTTGATTTGTTCAAGAAATAATACCTTTCTGGAACAACAGAGACAATTGGAGTCACCAGCTGGTTAAGTTTAGAGTAATCCGCTGTCATCCTCCAAGACCCATCTGTTTTCTCCACAGGCCAAATAAGGAAGTTAAATGGGGATATGGTGGGACTCACCATCTCTGCATCCTTTAAGTCCTTAAGAGTGGCATTGATTGCTGCGATCCCTCCAGGAATCCGGTATTTCTTCTGATTTATTATTTTGCTAGATAGGGGTAGTTCTAATGGCTTCCACTTGGCCTTTTCTACCATAATAGGAATTATGCCTAAAGTAGTTTTGATACTCAGAAGTAGGGAGAAAGGAGGCAGAAAGTGGTAGAAAAGTATTTTTTTTTCTAACACATGGCATTTTCTTTTTGTTGAGGAATCAGAGTGTCTCTGCATTTTAACTGATCTTTCTAGTGTATCCTGGTTGGGCATCACTCAAAACCGCCCAGTCCTTTGGACGTGCAGACTTCCAATACATGTCCTGGAGGCTTGTCTTTTTGGGCAAATCCTATTAAGAGGAGGCAGCCAATCCAAAGAAATGGAGAAGATTCTTCAAAGAAGGGTAAAGCCCTCCATTTACTTTTCTGTGTCACCAAGTCCTCTTCATGTTCCTAGGACAAGCTCACATTCCCCTTCCTTTGTGGAACCTTCTCTGAACACCTAGCTGCAATTTAGCTTTGATTTGCTGTTGTACAATCCATCTTAATTCTCCAAAAGAGTCCTTTGAAATCTTACCATTTACTGTCTCGCTTTGTGAGTGTGCTTTCCTGTTCAGGGTGTGTGGTGATTGAATTATGCACCACAACAAACATGTTCCTAATCTTAGTCTACATTCCTGTGAACCCATTGTAAGTAGAATCACTTGAAGATGTTATTTTTAGCTAAGGTATACTAAACTGAATAAGGGTACACCTTAATACAGATGACTGGAGGATTTATAAAGAGAACCCAGGAGTCAAGGAAGTGAGAAAAGATATTGCCACGTGACGGGAAGTGAAAATACAAGCCAAGCAACCCTAAAGATGGCCATCAGCTAGCACCAGAATGCCACAGCCTTGCTGATATCTTGGTTTTGAACTTCTTCTATGAGTCAATAAATTTCCGTTGTTTAAGCCCAAATCAGTTTACGGTATTTGTAATAGCTGATCAGGCCAACTAAGAGTAGGTGGAAGGTTGGTCGTCATCACTCTCAAATAGTCAGAGAAAGACTACTAGTTTCAGGTGCTGTGGATTTCCTCAGTAAGGGACTTATCTTCTAATCTAGGCTTTCTCAAATTGATTTGTATTATCCAGGGTCTATGATCCCATGAGAATTTTTAAAAAATGTGTCTTTTAGTGAGAAACATGTTCACAGACTAAGAATTCACTTTTTAAAGGCAATATTCAAACTGGGATTCTGTAGATAGTCTCCGGGGTCAAGAGAATATTTCCAAAAAAGTCCTTATGTTATTCAAGTTTAAGAGACATTGGCTTAGCTGATCCCTTCCTTCCCTTTTTTTCTCTCTCCCTCACCTCTCTTTCCCTCCCTCCCTTCTTTCCAGAATTAACGTTTGTTATGTACCTATTTATATGCCAGCTACTGTGTTAGGTATAGGAACAAATGGTCAGGACGTATCCTCGGGCTCCAGAATTTTCACATATGGGTTAGGTTCTCAGCTTCTCTATGCTTTGATTTCTCCCTCAATAAAACAAGGGTGAGAGAATCTTTTCTATTTCTGTCCTCTTAGAGGTGTGGAAAAACATACTCTGGGATTAAAAAAAACAAAAAAATAACTACTTGTATCCAAATTTGGTATTTTCATGTCAGCTGCAGGTGCTAAATTCACCTGTTTTCCTACCTCCTGCCAGCCCCAGTGGGAGGGATAGGGGTCCCACGGAAGGTCTCAACCAGCTCTCGCAGAAATGAGTTTTGCACTGCAGAGCAGAAGATTTTTAACAAGAGTTATTTTCAGACTTGTCTATGCTGCCACCGACCTCCACTTTCACATTTCACAAACTCCCATGGGGTCAAGGAGCTACTCCCTGGGAATCGTCTCTGCTTAGCAGGAACTCAAGGGCAGAGTACTGATGGGTCTCGTGTTAAAGAACAACCTATCACAAGGCTAAGGGGCTTATTTCTCATTGTAGCACAGGCATGAAATAAACACCAGGCTTAATAGAGATATAACCTAGGAACTTTCAACACAGAGCTAATATGATAATCCATTAAAGTAGCATATTTGCAAACTCACCACCCACTAAATGTTCTTGTTTAAAATTTCTAATCTGTGTCCAGTTGCAATGCAGCTGGCAAGAACTACACCATGACACTTAAAAATGTCATGGTAAATTTTTAACAGGACCACTCACCAACAGTCTGCAGTAGTAGGCGGGTTGCACTTTGCTTTGAAGGGATGAATTCCTTTGTAACTATTCTAACAGGCAGTTGTGGATCTAGAACCACTCAGTCTAGATGGGAAGATTTTTCTTGTCTTGAGCATCATCACATCCAGGAGAGCAAGTTTTTGCTCCTGTCTGGAGACAGACCTCCTCTTTGCATGCATCCTGTGCAGGCATCATAGGAGACAGATCGTGTCCTATCAGTGGGATGCCTTATTTACCAGGATGTGCTTTCTCTTAGCAGAGTTGGAACTACTAGGGCCTCTGAGGAGGGTATGATGCCTGCATTCATTAGCAAATATTAATAAGTGTCTAGTATGTACTGGACACCATGCTACATGCCACCTCTGTAGAGATACAGAGGTGGATAAGACACAGTTCCTGCCCTTAAGAGGCTTATAGTTCAAGTGGAGATATAGACAAGTAAAGAGGCAATTACAGTACAAATTGTTAAGAATGGGGAAGTGGAGGTTTCTTGACCCAGTCTTGGAATGTTAGAGAAGGCTTGCTGGAGGGATTGGTATTAAACTGAGTCCTGGAGGTTGTAAACGAATTAGCAGGTGAACACAAGGGGAAGGTAAGTGTACAAATTCCAAGTTGTGGAACAGCATGCCAATTTGGAAACTACAAGTATTTCAGGATGGCTGGTCATAGAGTGCCATTTGGTATGGTGGGAAATGAGACAGGAGAGGCAAATGTCCTTGATTTTATTACTGCTTGGTTGTTTTTCCTTCCACTTCATCCCCAAAGTACATTTACGTGTGTGTATGAATTTTTTTTAAAGCACTCCAATAACCTTTTCAATTCAAATGTTCAGTTTGCTTGGTTGAAGTTTATTTAGAAGGTAAATTGTTAGTCTCTGCTTGCTCAAAGTCAAGTTGGGAAAAACTTACCTATGAGTGTAATTATCATGGGGACTGAGACCTGGTATTTGCCAAACTTCCAAATGCTCAGTCGAAGGTTCAGTTTTTTAAAAAAGAAAGCTAGCAGGCACTCTAAGTACAGAAACAGAAGAAACAGTGCTAGAGGGATGCTAGGAGCAATTCTCGTAGTTTGCCTCATGTGAATGCATGACATTTGAAACTGTAGTTGTGTAACTCAAGAGACCTGCAGGAGCATAAATTGTGATTCTATGAATAACATGGCAATTGCTATGTGATAATACAGGTTGGTAACTCAAAAGAGCAGATTCTGATCAATAAGAACAGCATCAAATCTTGGCTTAGCGGTCCATATGTTCAAAGTCTGTTAATAGTTAATGTATTGGTTCAGGTGCTGTAACAGAGAACAAAAAAGAATTGATTTAGTAAAATAAATGGGTGGTTTCTCTCTCATGTTGAAGTCTGAGCTGGTAGGTGGTCCAGGGATGATAGCCAGCTGTGCTTCATGAGGTTTCACAGGACTCGAGCACACTCTATTTCATTCATCCACCATCCACTAAAGTCAAAGAGGAATTGCTACGACCACCTTGTCCAGGTTCCAACTTTCAAGAAGAAAGGAGGAAAGGAGAAAGTAGGGCAGATAGATCAGTTTTAAAGGCATTTAAAGGTAGTTGCAGATAACACTTACCTTTGCATGTCATTGGCAAGAAAGTGGTAGCTTCATTAACTATGATAAAGGCTGGGAATGGGTCAGTGTGTGTCTAGTAAAAGTTTGAGGCATTATTGTCAAATGGCAAATGAATGAACATTTTTTGGGCAGTTATTTGTGTCAGACTTTATGTTTCTTTCTGGGGGTACAGAAATGACTAGGACATAATTCAAACCTTCAGAGACCCCACAGAAGTTTTAAGAATCCTCAAGGAGACACATTTCCAAGAGCAATGGAGTGCTGATGAATGCAAAGCTGAGGGGGTCTGAGCTCCAACCTGAACCTGAGGCTGGGGGGCAGCTGTGAGTGGGAGAATTGGAGTCCCCACGGCAAAGAAGTAAGTAGGGAGGCTTTCTTGTACAAATACTAGAAATTAAAAATTACATTTTCTTTTTTTTTCTTTTGGAGTGACCATACCTCAAGATTTTATTGCCATAACAAAAGACAAATCTTAGAACTGTATCACATGGCCCTTTCTCTTCTTGTCTCCTCCCTGTACAAAATGTTTGCATCTCTTAGTAGCCAACATTCTCTTAGAAGCCAACATTCTCTTGGATATGCAGTTGGGCTCAATGCATTCAAGCCTCAGTACAATCTAGAAAATGGACTTAGTCTGCCCACCTGTAGCTACGCTGCTTCCTGTCGTAACGCCGCTTCCCCAGGGCACATAGAGAATCTTTGCCCCTCTTGTAGCGTGTCACTTTGTGGGCTCGGTGCTTGCTGCACTTCTTACAGATGGTCCAGTGGGTTTGAGGAATGTTCTTCTCTTTGACCCCACCACTTCAATTCCTGGATCCAGAGTCTGGTGTCTTCAGGGCCGATTTGAGGTTTTTTTTTTTAGCACATCAAATCCAGGCAGGGGGCTGGACCAACTGTGGGACAGCACTGTCAATGTGGGGGGAAGGATTCAACTGGATATTACCGGGCCCCATCCTCACCATCCTACCATGTTTGCGGGAGCCCCAGCAGCCCGAAAACTTACATTTTCTTTTTATCCGATTATGAAAGATACATATTCAGTATATATGGTTTGGAAAAACATAAAGACAATTAAAGATCATCTATTACACCCTCACCCAAAGACAACCATTGTTCCAGTTGTATTGGTTACAGTTCTCTAGAGAAACAGAATCAACAGGAAATATTCGTAAATTTGTAAAATTTATAAAAATGTCTCACATAATCGTGGGAACGTGGAGTTCAAAAGCCACAGGGCAGGCTGTGAAACTGATGACTCTGACGGAGGGTCTGGACAAACTCCACAGGCGAACCTGTCTCTTCTGAATCCTCCTTAAAAGGCTTCCAGTGATTAGATTATTAATTAAGCATCACTCATTAAAGAAGACACTCCCCTTGGCTGATTACAAATGGAATTAGCTGTGGTTGCAGCCGACGTGATCATGACTTAATTCTATGAAATGTCCTCATAGCAACAGACAGGCCAGCATTTGTCCAGTAAGACAAACAGGTACCACTGCTTGGCCAAGTTGACACATGAACCTGACCGTGACACCAGTAGTCTATTTATGTTTGGTCATGTTTACATGTAGGTGTATTCTAGAAAAAAAGTTGGGGAATCATACTTTATATGCTGTTTTGTGACCATTGAAACTGTACTGGGAGTGTCATATCTTTGAATATTCTTCGACAATATGAAATCTAATGGATGTATGGCATTCTGTTATAAAAATGCATTATAATATTTTTAGCCAATGAATGATTCTCAGGACTTTTAGGTTGTTTGATTCTCAAGACTTTTAGGTTGTTTCCAAGTTTTTACTTTTATAAATGATCCTTTACTCAATATTCCTTTAAATTAATCTTTCTGTGCATTTTTCATCCTTTTCTTAAGATGTGATTTTTATATCTTCATATAAGTTAATGGGTCAAAAAGTATGGACTTAAAAATTTTTTATTACCAACTTATTTTCCAACATGTTTGTGCCATGTGTCATTCTCAGGCAGAGTATAGAAAGTTCCCGTGTCCTTGCATTGTCATTAACACTGCTTGTGACTATTTTAAAGATGGTTTCTATAGAAATAATATTTAATAATTGGTCTGAGCACTGGGTATTAGAATCTGGAATTTGGGGTCTAAAGACTCCTGATCCCACTTCTTTCAACATGTACTAAATTATAATAGAGATAAAGTACTTTGTCAACTGTCGTGTGCCATATAATTATAAGGATTACATCGTGAATGTCCTACTGGGTCTGGTAGATGTAGTTTGCTGCACAGATGCAGTCTGGCGTAGTAGAAAGAGAGAACTTTGTTTCAGTTCCCTGCTCCCTTACTAACTAGGTACGTAGTCTTGGACAATTTATTTAATAGCCCAGGGCCTCAGTTTCTTAATTTGTAAACTGGAAGAATAATGCATGTTCAGTGGGTTGTTGTAAAAATGATATTCTGTAATGTGTGTACACATAACACATACTTAATCAAAGATAGTTATTAGTTGTGTAAGTGGTAGCTCTAAAATTACTAAAGGTCTCTGTTGCTGGATATTATTTAAAGGGTCATATGTTTAGAAACCAAAGTGGAGTCCATCCCTGCACAAGCAAAGAGAGTTGTAAAACAATTGAGAAATTATTTTCTACACATAAACTTAGCCAATATGAATTAAGAACAATAAGTGGAACAGGGATTTCAGTCACAATGGCCTCTGTTGATAGCTGTATCCTGGGGAGGTGGAAAGAAATCTCGGTTGATTATCATTATCGTTTCTCCTATAACTCCTGCTTTTGAATTAAAAAAAATTTTTTTTTAGTTGGAGGGGGTGTGGTTTACATGACTCTTGGTTTTTGCTCATACAATTTTTTTTTTTTAAAGAGGCAGAAGAAATCCTAAACTCTGAGTGTTTAATCCCATCATTTGGGAGCATGTCTCACAGGCAACAAGGAAATGTGATTTGAGTTTTTACATGCATTTAGGCCCCACGACTGATCACCATTTAAGAACTTCTTCTGAGAACTTCATTTGGGCTTATCTCTGACCTGATTCAAAGTTCACCATCCAAATGCCCCTTCTTTCTCATTTTCTCTGCCCACTCACGTTGTTCTCATTTCTCCTTTTTCAGACACCTTAGCTGACTCAAGACACGTTTTTGCTCTTTCAGTCTCTGCTCCTCAGGCTGCCTTCTTCTCATCATTTCCATTTCTTACTTTGAAAATCTCTTCTTTCTAACTTTATGGCTTCCTGAAACCCGAAAATAGAGGTAAATTAAATCTGGTAATTATGACAATGAAACAACTTTGTGAAGAGCAGACTTTAAAAGTCAGGAGCTTTCTGCTGCTGAAATCTAACTCTCTTTTGGCTTTCATTCTGTGGTTACCCTGCAGGGGGTGGAATCCAGACCCAGTCGCCAGGCAAACAGGGTGCGAACAGTCATCGTTCTTAGGCAAGGTGACTTCTACCGTGTGAGTGTGTGTGTGTGCGTGTGGGGGGACAAACCAAATTACCAGGTTGAGGTTCAGCCGGTCCTCTTCTACTTGAAACTTCCAGGTGAACGCCTCGTCCTCCCAGCCTTTGGACCAGGACTGACTGAGGTGGCAGCACTAGGTGGCTGGAATCATGGGGGGAGCAGATAGGGAGGTAAGGGTTGGGGACCAGCGACTAGGTGAGTCACCTCCTATAGGCTGCTCCTGGCAACCTTTTCCTCCATCTCTGAAGTAGGCAGGTCCTTCTGAAGACCCCAGGCCCGCCTTATAAAGTGCTTCGAGCTCTCCAAAAGTCAGCGGTGAATGTGTCCGTGCGTATTAATATCCCACTTTCCTGGCACACATCTAGGCTACCACTTAAACAACTGGGTCCAATTCACATTAAAAAAAAAATCTGCTAAAATCTGGTTTCAGAAGGAGGACATGGGAGGCATATAATATCCAGCCGGTCCCCGACGGGCGCCATCTGTTCTCATTAGAGTGATGGAGCAGCTACAGCTCGCGGGAAGGCGGGGGTCCCCCAGGTGCACAGAATGGAGCCTGCTTGTGCCTTATCCTTTCAGAGACTTTTTTTTTCTGTTGTGGTTATTTAGTTTTGTTTTTGTCTGGCAGCCTCAAAGAGAGACTGTCCTATTTTCTAAGGGAACAATCGCTTCAACATTTTAAGAAATTAGGTCCCTGGGAAAAAAAAAAAGATCTTGTTTGAGAGGGCTTGTAATGGCTCCTTGACCGCACGCTGTGCCTGCCAATTCATAACTGAGAAATATGACACAAGTTGAGAGCCAAAGTTGATGTGCACAGGCATTGCTTGAAAAGGGATGGATGCTTCCTGGGGACAGTGATCCCCCTCGGAAGCCCCAGCATTTATTCAATCTGGAGAGAATTTATCTGCCAGCCTCCTACTCCTCCATTTCAGGAAGAGTCTGACCTGCTCATTGTTTTCTTCATTTGGAAAGTGGTAATTCATCTGAGACACAACGGGGCTCCAGGGAGAATATGATCAAGGTCCCACTGGTGATTGGAACTGTCTTTTGGAGGTCTTCTTTTTGCAGCTATATCTCTGCTGCTAGCCTGTGAGGATGCCTAGCCAGCCAAAACGTTCGTATTCCCATGAAGATAGTTCTTTTGGAGGGTTCTTATATCTCCACATGGGAGGGAAAGGCGGACGAAATCACAAGAGCATTTGGTCTCAAATTTAAAGTGATACTCCCCTATGTTGTACATTATAGACATCACCGGCAAGATTAGCCTGAGACCTAAGGCGTGTCTTCAGGCTTCCCCCATACTTGGATTATCCTCACCCTCTCTTGGCATCTCCTTCCTGCACGTCCCCCCCACCCCTTTACTAAGCTCCTATTCTGCCTCCACTCAAGCTCTTGGTTTGTGTATTATGTCCTGTCAGTTGATGCCTGCAACACTGTTGGTTGATGTTATGCTATTCCTATGAGGCTATATCAGCTTTTCTAGAGGTGGCTGAATGTGGAAAAGCTTCAACCTAATTTTTACTGGGGAAAAGACAGACAATTTTAGATAGGGGCAAGGGTGAGGGGTGGAGTAGGGGGAACATGTGAGATCAGAGAAATTATCAAATCATACTGTGTGTGTTCCATGGAATTAGTCCTTCTTGTCATGCTTTTTTCCCTTTGTCCCCAAACTAGAGTAAATGGCACCTCACACAGTCTTGTGTGTGTTCGGTGGGGTGGGGGTGGGGGGTGGAGTAGAAAAAATGGAAGTGTTTCACAGGCATGTAGGAAATAAGATAGCAATTTTTCCGAGAGTACTGATAATTAAAAAAGTCAAACAAACAAACAAACAAACAAACAAAAAACTGGTCTGTTCAGTTTTTTAAAAATATGTCAGTTTGATTGCTCTTGTTTATCTAGTTCAACTGATCAATTCAATAGAAACCATGGAACTAGCAGTATTTGAAAATCAGCAGTTTCCATGTTGGTCAGAACTGGCCAAAACTTCTTCAGCTCTATGTATGACACTATAGACAGGGTGAAAGCGGTACTGTTGGAGAAAGCCTGGTTTACACCTGCCCCTCTATGAGGGGGGTAATCAAAGCTGACGTATTTAAAGCAGAAGATGAAATCCCTGCTTTGGCATTTGGATAGGAGACATATTCATGTGGCTTCTGAGAGGTAGTTAAAGATTGAATGGCAGGTGCTTCTTTTGTTCCTAACCCTGCCAGCAAATAGGAGCTGCAGTGGGAACACAGAATTAGCAATGACCACACTATAGGGTTGCTAGATTTAGAAAATGAAAATACAGGATGTCCAATTAAGTTTGAATTTTAGATAAGTCACAAATCATATTTTAGTGTAAGCATGCCCTATTATTTATTGCTCATCTGAAAGTCAAATTTAACTAGTCATCCTTTATTTTACCTGAGAACCCAACCACACTGGCCTTTCGCATGTCTTGTTAAATGATCTTTTTTTTAAGGTAAAATCATAACTTTCATACAAATATAGAATGAATTGGTGTCAAAGATTTTTTTTTAACTCATTAAGTAATGAGAGAACCAGTAAAATATCATAACGGGTTCAAAGGAAAATTCACAGTGACATATAGACAATCAGGAAATGCTGAAATGAATTTTCAGATTAGTAAAAACTAGTCAATATCCACGGCATAACAATAGATTGCATGTCACTGAACAAAATTAATTTGCATTTCTATGGACAAGAATAATTTGCATTGCTATCAGTTTTATACAACTTGCAATAGTTGTACAATAGCTCAAAGATAGTGAAAGGCACAGAAAACCGAAAAAGGTGAGGCAGAACATCCAGTTACCATTTTTTGCCCATTTAAAAACATTTCACAATTTCTTCTGTGAATGTCATGCTTTCTCCTGTCTCAGGTCCTTTGCACTTGATGGTTCTCTCATTCCCCTCAGTTATCTCCTATTTATTCTTGATAACTTGTTTTAAACAAGTTCATTGGCTCTGGGAAGCTCTCTTCAGTCTAGGTCAGGCTCATGTATTATGCTTTTTCTTGTTTCTTCCATCATTTATAATTCATGCTTCTTACTGTGGTCTACACATCCTTTCATGATCTGACCTCTACTCTATTAACTTCTCCTTCAATAATTATGCCCTAGTCATATTTCACTCCTTGAAGCTCCACAGGAGCAGGACACTGATGCTTCTGTTCTTTGCTTTATTTACCATACCAAAGGCAGTGTCTGGAAAATAATAGATGCTCAGTAAATACATATTGAATGAATGATTGAACCATTCTCTCTCTTCTTGTGCTGTATTGCCATGAAGGGTTTATTCACCAAAGTGCTGTTGAACTCAGGTGTTGGGACCAAGCCAAAGAGATTGGCTTTCAACAGTAAGATGAGTTTGCAGAAGAGGAGTGGTCTTGATCAACCACACCGAAATCTGATCAATAACTTGTACAAAGGTCAATGACTCTGTGACCTGTGCTGTCCCTGTTTCCTAGCACCCAAATCACCAATTACTGGTTGGGTTAGATGACATCAGAGCGTTGGGTGTTTTGGGCATGGTCCAAGCAAACGGGATCTTGCTGAGGTCAGCAGCAACTATGAATGTTCAGACAGATGTGTATAGCAGGTGGGACTGGTGCTTTAGCTTCAGGTGTGCCTCCCAGATGAGGCAGCTTGGGAAAAGGAAGAGAGAGAGAACAGGGGGCACTCTTTCACTGAGCTAGGCCACAAACAATTTGAGAAGTGGAGAGAGGACTATAGGTCCTCAGAAAAATGCACAAATGCTGAGAACACTGTTTTGATTGCATATAATCCCATCCATGGACCTTGGACTCACTGGTTTCAGCCACTGTCATAAAGCCACTGTCATGAGAGCCTTTGACTAGCCTGTGACTAGCAGAATGAAGTAGGGGCCATTTTTCTGCATTGCTTTCACATCTTCTGTCTTGGCATCTTCTTACACATCTTGGGATCCTTTGCCCTTATGGTCCTGACTCCTGGGACCTGGTATTCATTCCTGATGCTGGTAGTCTATTCCAAATGCCCCACTTCAGGCCTATAGGACAGCCTCAGGCCCTTCCTTCCCAGAAACCCTCTAGGCTCTGGCTTTTTCCTCTACTCTCTTCTGTCTCACTCTTCCAGACCTTTGCTTTGCCAGGTGACAAGGTTATTGAGCAAGTTTTGTAGTGATTCTGTACAACACATTATGGGGATAACAATAGCTCTAAATCATTGGGTTATTACAGATATAAAAGAGATAATACCGCTAAAGAATTTAGCCCCAATACCTTGTAGCTATCAGGAAAATGGCCTAATAGGCTACCCCTTTACAGAAACAGCTTTTCATCTGTACAAGGGACTTTCATACATGTACGCCTCGACTGCAATAGTATTGGCAAGTCAGATATTTGGGTGAACTCAAATGACAATGTGTAAGCAGATGTCCATTCTGTCCTTGTGTTAGAAGAATCTCTGCAGACCTCAATGGGGTCAGAGACCTAGGTGCTTTGGCTACTGCCTCTGGTCCTAGGAAAGCAAGCCCTGTAATTAAGGATAGGACAATAATAGCAATGCCGTATTCAGGAGCATTGCTTTAAATAATCCTTCTGCTTAATAGCTTTGCCCCTGGCATGTGACAGGTGTTTACGTTATTAAGTGAAAGCATTTAAACAGCGACCTCCTTGGTACAAGGGTGAAGGAGATTAAAATCCAGGCAGTATGCTGGCTATTTAAATCAATGAGACTTGTCAGATCTTCAACACATGAACTAGTTATCGGTGCAGGCGCCTATTGTTTTTGAGGTTTGACTAATATCTCAATATGCTAATCCCCTCAAAGTCAGGCCAGGCCTTGAAATCCTCATTAAAGGCTGGTCTGGCCATGGCCTCTCTCTTCCTTTGTAATCAGATATTTAATAGTTGGCTAAATGTGCACCAAATAGCCATGATGTTAGGGAGCATAGGAGCCAGTGCCTCCTTGAGAAATGACCTTTCAATGAATTCCAATTGTCAGTTCCCTAAACTAATCAGAAGCAAGAGACCATGAGCACTAACCCTTCCTCAGTTAGGGACTGTGGTAGGTTGAATTATGCATCCAGTTTAGACATTTTCTTAATCTTAATCCGTGTTCCTGTGAGTATGAGCCCATTGTATATAGGACCTTTCGAAATGTTAATTTTAGTTAGGGTGTGCCTCAGCTGACTGAGGATGGTTTTAACCTGGATTACTGGAGGCTTAATAAAGAGAAGCCACAGAAAGGAGTCAGAAGCCAGAAGTCAGTGGGAACCTGAAAGAGAAAGGAGAGGACATTGCCATGTGATTGGGAAGTCAAGGAACCCCAGGGATTCTGCAGCCAGTGCCAGAAGGATATAGATTTTGGGGAGAAAGCAAACCTTGCCAATATCTTTTCAAAAATTTTAAAAATTTATTTGTTATTTTTTAATTTTTGTATGCTATATGGAGGGGTCACATTTCATTCTTTTCCCATGTGAATATCCCTTTATTGCAGCACTATTTGTTGAACTTTTTGTTTGTTTTTGTTGGTTTCTTTGTTTGGGGAATGCATGGGCCAGGAATTGAACCTGGATCTCCTGCATAGCAGGCAAGAATTCTATCACTGAACTACCCTCGCAACCCCTTTAAATTTACTTTTATTTTTAAAAAATTTTAAACCATTTTATTGAGATATATTCCACTCCTTATAATCCATCCAAAGTATAAAATCAATGATTCACAATATCATTACAAACTTGCTGTATCTTTATATTTTTATTTTTGCTTTAATGCAATTTTATTGATATGCATTATATATTCACATACCATGTAATCACCCAAAGTACATAATCAGTGGTTCACAGTACTATCATACAGTTGTACATTAATCACAAACTACTTTTCTTGTGAAAAATAACATATAAACAAAAAGGCCATAAATTTCAAAGCATACCACAACAATTGGTTGTAGAGCAAATTTGAGAGTTTGGTATGGGTTATAGTTCCACAACTCCAGGTTCTTACTACTAGCTGCTCCAAGACACTGCAGACCAAAAGAAACATTAACAAAATGACTCAGCAGTCATACTCATTTATTAAACCCAACCTTCTCTGTATAACTCCACCATCTCCTTTGATCTTTTGCCCACTCTTTAGGGTTATTTGGACTATGATATATGGGATAGGAGGATCCTTGCAAATATCTTGATTTCGGACTTCCTGTAGCCTCAAAACCATGAATGAATAAATTCTGTTATTTAAGCCAATCCATTGTGTGGCATTTGTCATAGCAGCTGGGCAAACTGATACAGTGGTGCTAAAAAGACTGCCTGGTTTCACCCATAGTCACTGTTTCTTGAGTTTTATTGTTCTATTCTTTTTTTTTTTTTTGAAAAGTTCTTGATATTACAGAACTAAAATGAAATATATTAATATTCTACTCTTGCATTTCCATGACAAACAGAAAAAAAAATTCATGAGCCAAAACAAAACAAAACAGGGAGAAGCTTATAAAACTAAATATGGATCTTAGCATTAACAGTTGAACAGAGAAAGGAATTAAAATGCTTTAATTAAAAAATCATGAGTGTTCCTTGTGCCTGCCCATGCAAAAAAAAATCACGAGTGGATGATAAAAAAGTGTGTAGAAATGGAAAATTTACAAACCATTTAAAACCTGGAATCACTTGACTGTTCAGAAACTGCATAGATGGGTCATGGATGGTGGTGAACAGCAGAAAGGCATTATGGATGAATCTGCATTGTTTTAGCTACTCCCGTTGCCACCCATCTCCGAGGAAAGCCTGACATTGATTCGATATTGAGCCAGGCTAATGCTGGCAGCAGATTCAGTGATGGTAACCTGCCTAGCGGTGGATCTTTCTACCGGGTTCGCAATTTTGATCTGCGCCTTAGACATCTGACGTATCTCATTGATTTTGGCACCTTGATGCCTGATTATGCAGCCAGTCAAATCATTTGGAATGGTGAGTTCATGAGAAGAAGTCTGAGCAGATGCATCCAAACCCCAAAAGCCTTTCACCTCTGGAGAGCTGGATTTAATGCCACTGAATCTGGCATGGCCATGTATCCTACGAAAATGAGACTGTTGCATTGCCAACTAGTGCAGCTTGGTCAAATAGTGGGATGGCATACTGGGAACACACTGGGATGGCATACTGTCCCCGAATGGGATAGGCCTCTGCAGGTGGTCCCTCCAGCTCAGGGTTTAGGCACATGGACGGGGTGGTGTGGGGAAAGCTCGCACTGTTGCTGCCTGTGCTGTACCTGTCCTGACCACCTGCAAAGATGACCAGACAACTGGACAGCTTGTGCCAGTATGGAATGGTCATGCCCTTTGGGGAGGGACTGGGAGAGAGTCTCCGACATGACTATGCAGATCTGCTTGACACACTCAGTGATGGATTGCAGAATACCAGCAATAGGGATGGCCCGCTCAGTCGAGTTGGGGAGCATATCCCCTGCCACCTGAATCTGAACCCTGTATACAATTATATTTCCTTGATCTTGCACCCACCTCTCCCAATGAGAGAGCTACTTCGACTAGCAGGGACCACCAGCCTCAGGGTGACTGGGGTCCTACTGGCAGCTGTGCTATTGGTCATAGAGCTGCCGATATCTTCTTCCAGTTTGTCAATGATCAGAGCAAAGGCTTTAAAGATGGTGTTAGTGGGCCCAGCCAAAGTGATAATTCTGTCAGGACCATCAGGACAGTTCCTTTCTGAGATGTTGCTACATGCAGCACTCCCTTCGTGCAACTCTGTAACTGATTCTCCTTTCTTTCAGATGATACTGCCAACTTTCTTTCCATGCATAAATAGCTGGATAGTGAGAGTGACATTTAATCCACATTTAGTCACACCTGTGTCCATGTGGAGCAGTCTGCTGAGGAGCTGGACTTCGAGTGGTCAAGTCTTTGGCCACTGGTGGGGGTGAAAACCAAAACTGCAGGGGGTGGGGCACTGTGGAACAATAGGGGTGGGCCAGAAGGCAAGGGGTCCCTGCGTAGGTGGAGGAGGAAGCAGGATTGGAGGAGGAGGAGGGGGACATGGAGGAGGAGGAAGTGGGAAATAGACCCCGGGGAGGTGGAGAGTGGTGAAGGGCAGGCGGGAGGGCAAGAGCACTGGCTGTGGTTGCTCTGGCTGCTGCCTCTGCTGGTCTGGTATTGTCCTATTCTTAAGTCACATCTTTGGCAGTCTCATGACCACCACCAGCATTGAGGAACCATATTTCTGTCTAGATTTTTTTTTAACTTCATACTGTTTTTTTTTCCCGGTTTTCTTCTTAAGAGTTAATACTTAAATACAGCAGCATATTCACAATAGCCAAACCCATGTGTCCATGGATGGATGAAAAGATGGGCACAAACTGGTGTATCCACATGGCTGAACACCACCCAGCCCTGAAAAGGGATAACGTTCTGAGACATGAGGCAACATGCACGAGCCTCAAGGACACCATGCCTCGTGAAAAAAGCCAGATAGAAAAGGACGCAGATGGCATGGCTCCACTTCCATGAAATATCTAGAAGAGGCAAATAGAAAGTAGATTTGAGGTTACCAGGGTCTGGGGGTAAGGAGAGTGGGCAGTTCTTGCTTAATGGGCAGAGTTTTGCTTGGCGTGATGGACATGTTTTGGTGGTGATGGCAGCATAATATTGCGAATGTAATTTTTTTTTAAGAAAAAGGAATTTCTTTGCAAATGGCACATTGCAAATAACTGAGGAAGACAAGGATGC
This sequence comes from Tamandua tetradactyla, assembly GCF_023851605.1. Classification (NCBI taxonomy): domain Eukaryota; kingdom Metazoa; phylum Chordata; class Mammalia; order Pilosa; family Myrmecophagidae; genus Tamandua; species Tamandua tetradactyla. The sequence continues at coordinate 57,805,360 of NC_135345.1, forward strand.
TTGATAGAAAGCCAGTCTTTTTCTTTCACCAAGAAAAAGACAACTTCCAAAAGCTCCAGTCAGTATGGGGGTTTTCTAGTGCAAAACATGTTTGTTGACATGAATAAACAGACAATACATAGAGATGCCCATGACGGATCTTTCTAGAATTCTCTAGGTATTTCCTGTAGCATCTCCTATTTTCTCCTGTATGTAAGATGTTGGTCCTTCTGTGATTCTTAAATGTACTTGCTTGGAAGAATGAGGCCGGATGCTCTTTCGATGGTATGAAAAACTGCACCCATTTTTGTCCATGGAGAAACCCTAATCTTTGTCTAAGTTTCTTGTGATGCAAAGTTTATTCCCTCTGATTCCGATTCTGGAAAAAATAAACTGAACAACAACTATCAAACAAGCCAGCAGGTGAGTCTGGGTGGGCAGGAGGACCAGCCTCAATGAAAAGAGGATGAGATGCCTGGAGTTCGCTTGACTTCTGCCTGCTGAGAACAGTGGCATCATCACTCTATGCAGAGAGGGTCTTGCTTTTAAGGCCTCCTTTCCTGGGGCTGGAGATTTGATCTTTTCTAGGAGTGGTGTCAGGGGAAATTGCATGTGCGTGTGTGTGTGTGTGTGTGTGTGTGTGAGAGAGAGAGAGAGAGAGACAGACAGAGAGAGAGAGAGAGAGAGAGAGAGAGAGAGAGAGTGAGAGAGGGAGAGAGAGGAAGAGACAGAACAGAGAGAGGGAGAATGAGAGAGACATTGAGAGAGGCAAAGGTGGAGAGGGAGAAAGAGAAAGAGATGGGGGAGACAGAGAGAGAGAAACAAGGGCTGGGAGAAGAGGGAGAGAGAAAAAAGAAAGGAAAGGAAAGAAAAAGGGACAAAGGAAGGGAAAAGAGGTGGGGGGAGACCCTCCCCTCCTGTCGGGGGGAGACCCACAGGAGACAGAGGGAGTAAGAGGGAGAAAGAGAGAGAAGGGAGGGGAGAGACAGAGCAGTGGAGGCAGAGGAAAGAAAAGAAGAGAGGGGAGGGGGAGGGTAGAAGGAGGGAGAAGGGGAGGAGAGAGTGAGGGGGAGAGGGAGAGGTAAATGAGAGAGAGATATCTGGTCTTGTGGAGAGTCCCAGAGTGGGTGAGGAATGTTGAGGGACAAGCGACCTCTTCTCCCCAGAGGCCCCTCGGGCATATCCACTTTCTGACCCTCCCTGAGGCCTCGCGGTCCCTTCCTGCACCACCCTCCGACCCCGCAGCCCCACAGCTGCTGTCCATCAGCTTCCTTCCGCCATCCACGTGCTGTGCCCACCTCCTCTCCCTAAGTGGTGATCTCCTTTCGTCTCCCACAGGCCCTGCCCACTCCCGCCCCGTCTCCCCAACCCTATCTATCCTCTGCTCTCTCGACCCCCCAAATGCGCCATGACCAGCTCTTCACCCCTCCCACTTCCTTCACCCCCCCCTCCCCACCTCCCTAGTCCCTCCAGCCTCAAGGCCTTTGGACCTGCTGTACCCCACCCAAACTCGGATGTCCCTTTTCCAAGCTCTTTCCAGGGCTGACTTCTTGGGTCCTGGCTTAAACATCAAGAGCTCCGTCCCTGTTTGCGGTGCCTGGCCGCGGCCCACCGAGCTCGCGCGCTCCTAACATCCTCCCTCCTGGGTCCCCGTTTCAGGTCATCTGGGAGGAGCTCGCGGCGTGCACCGGGAAAAGGCAGAACTGAAGAGAGCCTCACCCTCCGAGAGGTCCACCAACGTCTCCACCACCAAAACATCCTGCAAGTGTTACTTTCTGAGCGTTGGGAGCATCTGCACGCTTTCTTTTTTTAAATGATAAAAATGTGCTCTACAAAGCTGTTTGAAGTGATCCGATCCTGGTCAAGGCCGATAATGCAAGGCCTCTCGGATAACAAGATTACCCCTCCTCGGGCAGCCTGGAGCTTCGACTGCCTTGCCAACAGCCAGCAGGGGGCTGGCCCCGTCCGAGCATTTTCCTCTCCCTACCTCTGGGCTCCAGTTGAGCGGTAAATGAGTTTTCTATGCTGCAGTACCAGATAATCACAAACCGGATGGCTTAAAACAACTCAATTTATGGTCTTATACTTCTGGAGGTCAGAAGTCCAAAACGGGTCTTACTGGGCTCAATCTGGGATGTGGGCAGGGCTGGTTCCTTCTGGAAGCTCCAGAGGAGAATCCCTTTCCTTTCCTTCTCCAGAATTCCTGGACTGATCTCCATCTCCATAACAAATCTCTCCAACCTCTGCTTCCATCTTCCTGTCTCCCTCTCTGAGTAACCTCTGCTTCCATCGTCCTGTCTCCCTCTCTGAGTCCGCGCCACCTGACGCCCCTCTTACAGAGACCCTGTGATGACACTGGGTTCACTGCAGAATCCAGGATAATCTTCCATCTCAGCGTCTGTAAGTCATCCCATCCACAAGGGTCCCTTTGCTGGGTAGTGTTACAAAGTCACAGATTTCGGCGACATGGACATCTGAGCACAAGCAGTTAACAGACACCAGTGCCCCAGAGGTTTAAGGGTCAAACAGGAAAGGGTGCTGGGGAATTTGGGGAGCAGTTGTGGGGTCTGGGGCTTGCCCTAGGCTTGGGATCTGCATATGAGATGTAAGTCCTGCTTTCCTCCTTGTGCTGACCGCTTCTCTCCTGGAAACACCAGCCTGCCCCAGACTTTGGGGGCTTGGGGGAGGAGGGGCAGCCTTCCAGAACTTTCATGCCCTCACCTTTGTGCCCAGCAGCCAGAGCCAAATTTATAGTTCCTTGGAGAAAGGCAGCTAGCTCTCATCTGAGTTTCTCTGTTGTGTGGAGGACGTCTACTGGGCTTCTCTCCTGGCTTCTGGGTTCCAATGGCTTTCCCAAGGGCAATTCCTTTCTGCATCTCCAAATGACTGAGCTGAGCTGCTCTAACTTCATATTATTACTATGCAAGAGAAACGCCTCTATCCTTTTATAATAAGCTTAGATCCTCCTTCACTTTTGGCAATGGAGGGAAAATCTCTATGTAGAGAGGGCATCTTGGCCTTAAAGACCTAATTTTTGTTCCTCAATATTTATTTTCCCTTTGAAAGTCTAGCTAATTTCTCTAGGCTCCACCGTGCTGGTTTCAGGGAGTGTTGGTTCATTTTTAATGCTCCAGCTGTAAAGGGGATAACCAACCATTCTTGTTAAAAAATAGTTTTATTTTTTAATTTTTATTTTTTAACAGTTTTATTCATACACCATACAATCCATCCAAAGCGTACTATCAATGGCTCTTGGTATAATCACATATTTATGCATTCATCACCACAATCAATTTAAGAACAGTCTCACTGCTCTGAAAAAAATTTCAAATCTTTATACAATCCCCACCCTTATTGTGGACACTTAGCTTTGGTTACAATTGATGAAATAATATTACAATGTTACCCTTAACTATAAATTGGTTTATTTTTTAACCATTTTTAAGTGTAAATTCAGTAGCATCAGTTGCATTTACAGTGTTATACTACCATCACTAACATCATTACAATCTTTATCACTCAAAACAGAAACTTGTACCATTAAGCATTAACTCCCCATTCCTGCTACCCCAAGCCTCTGTTAACCTCTAATCTACTTTCGGTCACTATGGATTTCCTATCTCTATGTATTTTCTGCCTATGAAATATGGTATGTCTCTGCTTTCATATAAGTGGAGTCATATAATACTTTGTTCTTTTGTGTCTGGCCTTTTTCATTTAGCATAATGTTTTCAAGGTTCATCCATGGTGTAGCATGTATCAGCACTTCATTCCTTTGTATGGTTGAATAGTATTCCATTGTATGTATATACCCTCTTTTGTTTATCTGTTCATCTGTGGATGGACACCTGTGTTGCTCCCACTTTTTGGCTATTGTGAGCAGTGCTATTATTACCAATGGTGTTTTGGTTTGGTAAAGCTGTTGGAATACAATATACCAGAAATGGACTGGAGGATTTATGAGCTTACAAGTTCCAATTCTAAGGCCATGAAAATGTCCAAATTAAGGCATCAGTAGGACGATACCTTCCTTGAAGACTAGTGACTCCTCTTCAAATAGCAAAGTACATGGCGACATCTGCTGGTCTTTCTCTCCTGGGTTTTGTTGCTTCCAAATTTCGGCTTCAGTGGCTTCCTCTTTCAGCTTCTGTGGAGCTTTTTCTGATCTTCTCTTAATTTTATGTTCACTTTTGTATGTGCTTTATCCTCTTATAAAGGACTCCAGTAAGCGCATTAAGATCTACCTTGAATGAGGTGGGTAACATCTCAACCAAAATAACCTAATCAAAAAGCCCCACCAACAAAAGGTCTATACCCATAGGAATGGATTAAAGAATATGGCCTTTTCTGGGGTCCATAATAGATTCAAACTATAACAATTGGCGTACAAGAATCTGTTTGAGTCCCTGCTTTCAATTCTTTTTGGTGATTGGTGCTTCCTTAAGTTCCTTGGATTCACATTTGAATCAAGCTGACCACAGAAAGAAACTATATGCAGATAGGGTTTCAGGGCAGAACATACTTTTTCTTCACTTTATAGGCCCACACGTCTGCCTGTCTGACTAGCTCCTGGAATAAGGCCACGTGGTAGAATCCCTGATGCCTGAAAGCTGCTGAAGCCTCCCCTGTGGAAGTATGGATTCAGCAAAGGGTGAGGAATTTCTGCTCCGGAAGGCCTGTAGAGTCTTCTCCTTCCCAGGTGATTGGCTTTGGGATGTCTGCTGCTTCAGGGGAAAACTCCCCTTCTCCCACAGCAGTGAGGGCATACTCAGATGCTTGTGAGAAAAGTAGAATCTCAGGAACCCCAGTCTTACTGAAGCAGAATCTGTACTTTAACCAGATCAGGTGATTTGTGGTCCAATAAACTTAAGAAGTGTGGGTATAGTAGAAAACAAGAGAGGAAGCCATTTTGCTCATATTGAGCCTCTCTACCAAGCAAAATAATTCCTTATATAAGTCTGTCCCAGGAAAGGATGCCCCTGATGCCCTAATCCTTTGGAGCCAACAGTCAACATGGCTCTGTGTTCTTTTACTGCGTTATGATGGAATGGCTGGGGGCTCTTGAATTTCTTAGACTGTTTGAAGGAAGAAGGAATGTTCAGAACTTTCTGCTCAAAGCAAGGGGACACTGAGATCCAAGTAATATGTTAGAGATAATTGTACAAGTTAATTTGCTTATTTTCCTAATCCTGGTCAGAATTTCTGACATCATCCTACCAATGGTGTGCAGGCCCCCTGCTGGGGAATACATGAACACATGTTCTGCAGCCATCTCCCAGCCCTTGCCAAATCCTCTAGCTCGTTCCACCACAACCTTCTCCTGCTCGCAGAGGTTTCAGTCCATTTCCATTCCACAGCCAGGGAGAAATTTTGGTCTAATGTAGAGGCCTGACCAGATCTTGAGCTGGGAAACAAGGAACAAGCAGCTCCAGATACTTATCAGGGCAGGAACTCTCAGTGGGGGGGCCTCCTCCTCCGGGAAGTATAAACACTCAACACAAAAACACCACAGATTTGTCTCTCGTGATACCAAGCGGGATGTGTGGAGCTGGTGTGTGGATCCTGATGAGCAGTTGGCCTCCCCTGGAGACCAGCCATGAGGGGATCTCTGCCTCTGCTCTTTTGGACCCTTTGTGCCTATGTAAGTAATCAGGTGATCATTTGCTGAATGTTTTGGCTGGGCCTGTGTTCTTACAATGTAGCAGCTCAGCTCCATGCTGCACTCCCCTAGGGGACATGGAGTGAGATGGCACCCAGGCATCAGCCTCCTAGAGAAAATCAACTCTAAGCAAGGGAATGAGTCCCAGATGATGGGACAGTAATTCAGACCAATCACTTCTGTCAAAAGTCCATTCAAGGAAAACCATACCTAGCAGGTGTATGCTGCTTAGTCATTTCTGTCTCCCCAGCAGCTCTGATGCCACTAGTAAATACCTTTTAGGCATTGCAGGAAAGTGGTGGCTACTCACAGGAGCAGCAGAGGTCCCTAACTTCCCCATTTGCTGACTCTGTGACCTGAGGCAAGTAACTTAACCACCCCAAGCCTTACTTTCTCCATTTTTAAAATAATTATCAGAATAATACCAACTTTGTGGGTGTGTTATAAAAAGTAAGCTTAATATTCACTCCATAAATGTTAAGTATTACTCAGACTTAAAGTCATGTTTCCAGGAGATAAAAATTATATTTCAGGAGTGGAAGGACTCTTGAAGTCACCTTATGGAAAGGGGATGAGACTGGAAAAACTTAAAAAAAAAAGTCTTTTTTCATTTTTGTTAGAGCCATTGATTCTAATTCTAGGTCTCTCCTTGACTCACTATCTCCCTAAACAAGTGTAATTTCCCAGGGCCTATCGCATCGCTACAAAACACATATATGTGCTGAAGGAATGCTGGAGGTCATTTTGGAGATCAAAAAGTTAGTTAATGAACAATGAATTAATATAGTAACTATAGTAAAATGTCAGCAGATCTGCAGTAACAATCGTGTTGAAATTATATGACGGTTCATTCTTGGTCACCAACATTCCTTGGAAGGGGAAAGTACACAGCCAAAGATCATGCTGTGGTCTTGCAGTGTGGCCAGGGACGCACATTCGGTTGGATGTGCACACACACATGTACACATGCACGCACGCACCCTAACTCAGACGCTTGGCTCTGACCCTTTCCATGTTGGCCCTACCTCTGCATCCCATCACCTGGCAGGATTTCAGCAGGTGGCAGGTCCCAAGGGCCTTGTCCCAGCACAGAGAGGATTTTCAAGAGCCACTGCCAAGCTTGCAAAGGATATGGACTTCTTAAAGAAGATGCACGCTTGTGTTGTGATTACTTATGCAACTTAACTAGCCTACTGATTTCTACCAACAAGTGATTTCAGAGAGGAGATTTTGGAACCTGTATATGCTGCACATATATTTAAATTTTTTATTCTGGAAGTTAACTGTTGAAAGCAAAATTAAAAAAAACCCAACTTCCTCTGTTTTATCTCTGGGACAAGATAAAGATAGAAGTATGGAGAGGGGTTTTAATTTGGCAGTGACCTGGGTACCTTCAGATGGCCTGTTTTGCTTTTGAGTGGAGCATCACACTTTCTGGCTTGCTACCCCTTTGATCTTGTATTCTCTGTGTTCAGGTATCCCTTGGTGCCTATCTGACTCATGTGTAACAAATCATCTTAATTACTTCAGGCCTGGCTTCCTCCAGTTCTCATTTTCTGAAATTCCTGCAATGGTTACCAAATAAACCTGTGTGGGGGCTCTAGCCCTTGCAAACAGCACGGAGGCACCAGCAGCAGCGAGAGGAATTTCAAAGTTAGTTAAAAGGCACAGGAGGAGTGAGGGAATTGAATGAGAACCCCTCCTGATTTTCAGCCTGGAGATGTAATGCTGCCTGTACTCCAATTCCATGCTCTTTGCAGGGCACAGCCCTCACATCTTCCCTTGTAGAAGAGAGAATAATTAATGCTATGACTCCTTGGCTTGATACCCAAAGTTCCTGCTTTCATCAATCGTGCTCGAAATGCCATAGGAACACACAGCGTATTACAAAACCCAGGGAGGTGGAGAAGGCAGACGGAGATGGTGTTACTCTAGGACCTGCTGGAACTCACCAGCTTAGCCAGTAGGAGACCCCAAGCAAGGCCCAGAGTCCCCGGAAATTGGGCCATCTCCGGGGACTTGCCGCTAATTAGAGCTGGCCTACCTATAAGTGGCTCGGTTTCGAGCAGGCTGGGTTGAATGGGCCTGCATTTTAAGTGGGCCAAGCTGAGTGGGCTCTGGCAGAGGCGCTGAGGCCGGCCAGGCTGTGATCCTGAGCGCTGGGCGCTCCAATGGGAGGTAATTAGGGGCACCCAACAGAAACCGCGGAAGAGAAAACTAAGCCGTATGGTATAAAAGCCTTCCTGACAGCGATGCTGATTAGCCGGTGGCATCCCTTCCTCAGGGGAAGTTGGAAAGACCCATTACTTGTGGCATTTAAACGGGTTCTGGCGCTACCCCAGGTTTAGGCTGCTGGGAACTGCACCCCGGATTTAGGCTGCTTTTCGGGGCCGAGTGTCGGCTTCGAAGGCTAATTGCTTGGATTGTTATGGTCAGCAAACACGGTCTTTAATAGTTAGGCCCGATTGCTCCTGCATCAAATGGAGAAACAAGTCTTGTCTTGGTGAGAAGGTGCATTTATTACAGGTACACACGTAAGGAACTGGAGGAAAAACTTTTCAAGACCAGTTCGGAGGGGAAAGTGTGGCTTTGGCTTTTATAATCCCAAACAGGAAAGGAAATGGCCAGGATCCAGAAGAAAACAGAAGGAAAAAATAAGTAGAGGAAAAATTGTTTGGTCAGCTGTTCCTGTTATCTTAGAAGTCCTTCACTCATTCAGGCTCACTTTTCAAGGAGAAGAAGGTGGTGGTTATGGTGATTTTCCTTGCATCGACAGGCTGGCAAAGCTGGGAGGGTTTCTGGGAACAGAGGGTATGTTTTTTGTTGCTGTTGTTGAGATGAGAGCAACATCAAAAAATTTCAACAAGGGCTTTTTATGCTTAAAATAACTCAAGGCTGCTGAGTGAAGTGATCATTATTGTTTTCTAGCTACGGAAGACCATACTAAGCATTTTCTAGCAAAAGGTTTTATAGTATTTTTTTCTATCTATCCAACCATCAGGATCTCTGGCCCCTTCAGAGTGGTCAGAAGGGCTACTTAACAAAATTTCCTTCAGTGGAATAATTCCACCTTGCAGAGTGGCTTCTGTCTCAGCAAAGGGAAGATGCTGTGTTTGCACGTCAGCCAATACATAAAACAAAGCATATCCTGCATCCTGTCAGGTGCTACAAAGGACTGTTGGATCTTATAGGAGAAAATTGGAAAACACATTTTCACTGTCCTAGTTGGGTGATGCTTTGCAAAATGCTTTTGAGCGAGTCTGGTGTGAGGTGGGTAGGTTTACTCTTCTAGCACATTCCTCCATCCCTTTCTCCCTGATGACTTTGGGGACCACCCAGGTGGCCTCTCCTGAGGTGATCCTGTAGGAACACTGCTCTTTCTTAGTGGAGTTGGTTCCTTTCACAAAACATGGCCATGCATTTGGCGCCCTGCAGAGACAAAAGTGAATTAGTTAGACTTGGTCCCTGTGGTAGTTAGATTCACTTGTCAACTTGGCCAGGTGAAGGTGCCTAGTTCTGTTGCTGTGGCCATGAGCCAAAAGTAGGTGAACCTCATCTGTTGCTAATTACATCTGCAGTTGGCTAGGAGGTGGGCCTGCTGTAATGAATGACGTTTGACTTAATTGGCTGGTGCTTAAATGAGAGAGCACAACGTAGCACAGCCAAGCAGCTCGGCATTCCTCATCTCACACTCGCAGCTCAGCCCAGGCCTTTGGAGATGCAGAAAGAAGTAACCCCGGGGAAAGTTGTTGGAACCCAGGGGCCTGGAGAGAAGGCCAGCAGAGACCATTCTGTGCCTTCCCACGTAAGAAAGAAACTCAGTGGAAAGTTAGCTGCCTTTCTTCTGAAGAACTAACAAAATAAATCCCCTTTTATTAAAAGCCAATCCCTCTCTGGTGTGTTGCATTCTGGCACTAGCAAACTAGAACAGTCCCGGATCCCCAGGGCTTTGCAGTCTTCTCTCTTGTACTCCTCCTTTCCCTCCTTGGAGGGGTCACTGGTGGCTCCAGGTCAGGCAGCTATTTAGAATGCAAAGGTGGACCAAGCAAGGAGCTTAAGCATTCAATTGCTTTGGACTCAGTCCTGTCAAAAAGTTTTCATAATATTGCTCATGTCACTGTCTCCATCTCACCTTAGAGGAGCATGGACCCATTTCTGGATGACTGCCATTGCATGGCCTCCCTATCTTTATATTTGTTCCTTCCATACCATCTGTGGTAGTTAGATTCAGTTGTCAACTTAGCCAGGTGAAGGCACCTAGTTCTGTTGCTATGGACATGAGCCAATGGTACGTGAACCTCATCTGTTGCTGATAACATCTGCAGTCGGATAGGTGTGCCTGCTGCAATGAATGATGTTTGATTTAATTGGCTGGTGCTTAAATGAGAGAGTACAAGGTAGCACAGCCCAAGCAGCTCAGCATACCTCATCTCAGCACTCACAGCTCAACCCAGGCCTTTGGAGATGCAGAAAGAAATCACCCCAGGGAAAGTTTTTGGAACCCAAAGGCCTGGAGAGAAGGCCAACAGAGATCGCCCTGTGCTTTCCCACGTAAGAAAGAACCTCAGTTGAAAGTTAGCTGCCTTTCCTCTGAAGAACTTACAAATAAATCCCCTTTTATTGAAAGCCAATCTGTCTCTGGTATTTGCATTCTGGCAGCTAGCAAACTCGAACACCATCCTTTCACCACAGCCAGATCTGTCTCTGGAAACCACCTTTTTCATCACAATTCTCACTTTTGCAAAGCCTTACAGTGGCTCCCCATGGCTTCCAGGGTGCAGTACTTGGCTCCTGATAGTTCCAAGGCTGGAATGAACTTCATTTTCTTCCTGTGTAAATAGCTGGTTCTGGCAATACTTTGAGAGATTCAGGCCTCTTCATTTCAGAAATTGTCTAGGAATTTGCATTAATGACTGACTATTTCCACTTCATGATTTGTGATATAAAGCATTGATGTTGATAATCATGTTACATTCTGACTCCTTTACCTTTTTAAATTCAGGTTCTTCTTCTGTAAAATGAGCCTCAGTAGAATTCTCACAGAGGCTGTGTGCTGAAATCATTTGGGAGCTATTGCAAATTATGGATGCCTGGATTGGAATTTTTGGAAGTGGGTCTGGATTTTGGAGTGTTTGATGAGCTCTTCAGGTGAGTCTAGTGTGCAGTCATTGAGAATTATACATTAAATTACTTTGAAGTCATCTGCCATTTCAGATATTTTTTTTGTGCTCTAATTCTTGAGCTTCTATAGGTATGCTGGATGTTACACCGGTATTAAGTCTGATCCTTTTTTGTTTAGGGCCACATTATAATATTATGTCCAAGTTGAACCTGTTCTTATGTGGTCTTTACAATCCTGAACAAGAGACTGCTTTCTTTTGATTCCAAAATCCCTCCCCGAGTTAACTCGATCTACAAATATTTATACAGCACCTACTAAATGCCAGAGGTCCCATTGCAGGCAGTGGGGAAAGAAACAGTGGTGGACAGGGCACACAAGGAACCTGTTCTTATGGAACTTATATTCTAGAAGTAGATCTAGACCAATCAGAATCTTTTCTCTGTCTTGCTTGGATCTCTTTCCTAAACTTTCAATGGTCTTTTTTTTGACTCTCATTCCCACTTCATCCCACACCATCAACATAAATAAAATCCATTTTTATATGTGGTTTCTTTTCATCTATTAAAAACACTAAATCAGATAAGGGTCAATAATTGTTAATACAGCATCTCAAGGTGGCAGCAGGTAGGATTGATCTCATTTTATAGTTAAAAAGTTCAAGGATCTATCCATTTGGATGCATATGTTCTGTTCTGTTTTTTTTTCCTGGCATGGGCAGGCTTTGGGAATCGAACCTGGGTCTCTGGCGTGGCAGGCGAGAATTCTGCCACAGTGCCACCTTTGCATGATCCTCTGTTCTATGTTTTTAAATGTTAAGTCTCACTTTTTATTTGTAGTGGACAGAGGTTACTGCTATCGCATTCATTTCCTCTCCTGTTAAATGTTGGGGGACATTTTTCCACACTCCTCCATTTTTTTGCATAGGGACTTCTTTTGAGTAAACACTCCTAGATCCTCTTCCTCCTTTCTTCCTGTTTCCCTTCTCCTCAAGGGAGAAAGTGAATTATTTAATGGGTAAGTTTGAGTGTAGTGACTGAGCATGATAAATTCAGCCTCTTTCTCTCTAATTTCTCTTTGGCACTTACCAGTTTGCAGAGAGTGTTCTTTGCCTCTCCATGCCATAAATCTGACGGTGTAGTTCCCCATGGGAGAAAGCATGTTTGTGATGGGGCAAATCTCGTTTCATTCAGAATTAGAAAATTCACTTGGTTAATAGACCTAAAACCATATAACGAAGATGACATTTTTGCCCCTTCCTGCCAGGTTCTTGAGTCTCTCAACTAGTTCCAAACTTGGGTGAGGCATTGGGCCCTCTCAAATTCCAACATATCGCACATCCCAATCTCCCTCTAGAGAATCATCTTTCTCTAATTCCTAATTTGTGGGTATAAGTGAAATTGACTCTGCATAGGAGACCTGCAATCAGTTCTTTCTGTCAACAATGATTAATTGAAAGATGGACATATGATTCAATCAGATCTAGTTAGCCAAAATGAACTTTTCCTTGAGGGTGTAGGGTTAGAACCATTACATCTATCATTACCATATGAAGCCAAAATGTGGAGGGAAACTGAGTCTAGATGATGTTGTTTGAGCTCAGAATTTGGCCCTGACTGAAATGCCTCTGGATTTTTCATTTTAAGTGAGGCGAAACGTTCCCTTTTTTTTTTTTTTTGCTTAAGCTAGTTTTGGTTAAGTTTTCTGCTACTTGCAATAGCAAATGAGTTACTCCACATCATTTTTACATTGTTAATTTTAATTGATTTTAGAAGACCACAGATCACCTCTATAACTCGCTATACATCCCAGGAGCTAGAGATGACTTAGAAAGTCTCCTCACTATGGGGAGGATAGTCAGATTAAAATTTTGAGATACTAATTACTTTAGGCCCCTGTTTTAGTCTCTCAGCTGCTAAAAAAAAATACCATACAATGGGTTTGCTTAACAGTGGAAATTTACTGGCTCACAGTTTCAGAGGTCTAAAGACTTGCTTTCTCCCAGAGTGGGTATCTTCTGGCTGTCTAGTAATCTTTGGGGTTCCTTGACTTTTCTATCATATGGCAGTGCACATGGGGGCATCTTCTTTCTCTTCTGAGTTTCATTTCCTTCAGCTTCTAGCTGCTCCCTGTGGCTTCTCTTTCTGTATCTATTTTCCTCTGTTTATAAAGTCTTCAGCCAGATTGGATTAAGACCCACCCTCATTCATTTTGGGCACATCTTAACCGATAACATCTTCAAACGTCCTATTTACAAATGGATTCACACCCACAGGCTGGAACTTGAATATGCCTTTTGTGGGGTCACAATTCAATCCCCAACAGCGCCTTTCGTTACTTTGATTTCTTCTATCTGTTACTTTTGGGGAATGAATAATCTGATGAGGTACTTGACTCCAGTAAGCCTCTAATAAAATTTTTTCAAAATATGCAGCTTACCTTTTTCCTTCTGATTAATTGGAGAAGAACAAATCCTGTTCTCTGAGGTTGTAGTGGGGATTATAAATATCCTCAAGGAAACACGAACTCTTTTGGGAAAAGTTTCTTTAGCTACATACCAAGACAGAAGAGTGTGACTTTTATTTTTTTTCATTTCTGATAGAAGTAAACGATAAGCAGAGGGCACTGAGGTTTGATTGGGCCACAGGAAGGGGGTGGGCCTTCTGGTATGCACAGTGGAAGGAAATCAGTGGAGCCAAGAGCTAGCCCCATGCATGGCTGCGGTTATGAATTGTATCCTCCACAAAGATATGTTGAAGTCCTAACCCCAGTCCTGTACATATGACCCTAAATGGGAATGGGCTCTTTGAAGATGTTTTTAGTTAAGCTGAAGCCAAAATGAGTGAGAATGGGCCCTAACCTAATATGTCTGGAGTCTATAAGAAGAGGGAGTTGCATATTATTGACAGCCCCTTCCAACATGAAAAGGTTAGAGTGGGCATTGCCCAAATATCCATAAAGAGCGGGATAGTAAGATCAAAGGTGATGGTGGAGTTATACAGAGAAGGTAGGATTTAACAAATGAGTGTGATTGCTGAATCATTACATGGCTATTTCTTTTAGTCTCCAGTATCTTAGAGCAGCTAGAAGTAAAAACCTAAAATTGTGGAATTGTAGCCCATGCCAAACTCTGAAATCTATTCGACAATTATTGTTGTGATGTGCTTTGAAATTTATTGCTTTTTTTGTGTATCTGCTATTTTTCACAGAAAAGAAAAAAAGTCTATTGTAATCATATGGCTGTTGTATTGTGAACCATTGATTGTACACGTTGGACGATTACATGGACTGTGACTATATAATATATATCAGTAAAAACTAATTTTTAAAAACAGAAGAGGGAGTTGGACACAGAGGAAGAACGGCTTGTGACAAACAGAGGAAGAGAACAACGCGGATTGCCAGCAAGTCACCAGATGCCAAGAGAGAGGGGAATGGAACAAATTTAGGAGGAAGCATGCCTCTCCAACACCTTAGTTTCAGACTTCTAGTCTCCAGAATGGAGGTAATAAATTTCTCGTGTTTTAAGCCACCCAGTTTGTGGTACTTTGTTACAGTAGCCTTAGGCAGTTAAGACAGCTGCTGGGGTGGAGACATTTATGTGCATTGAGAAGCAGCTTCCCAGCCAGGGACTGTTTCCTGGCACCTTTGCAATTAAATATGGTCAGGTGACTAGTTCTCACCAATGAAATGTGTGGGAGGTGATGTGTGTTACTTTCACGCCAAGGCTTTTAGAAAGTGGTCTGCTTTCTTGATACCTTTCCTGCCTTCCATCTGTATCTGGTCCAAGCGTTTAGCACGGATGTAACAAAGAAGCTTGGATCACTGAATCACTGAAGGAAAGAAAATTTGCTTTGGGCTATTTCGTGAAGCATAAATGAACCTCTACTGTGTTCGGCCATTAAGATTTTACAGCTGTATTTTTGAAACTGAGGATTCAAAGGGTGGTCTCCAGATCGGCAGTGTTGGCAACACTGGGGACTTTTAGAAACACGGATTCTCAGGTCACACTCCGGACCTACAGAGTCAGAAACTCTGGGATCTAGAAATCTGTAGTTTAACAAGCCCTTCAGGTGATTCAAATGCCTGCTCAAGTTTGAGAATCGTTGCCCTTTGGCCGACGTCACAGATACTCTCCCTGGTCAACAGATGAGTTGTTTCTCTCCTCAACTTCTTTATTTGATTAAGCTCTAGAAGAATCTTAAATTTCTGGGTTTAATTAGGGATGGTGGCAGAAAGTAAAGATAATGTTGGAAAAGCAGGTGTAGGTGAGAAGACACTTGATGAGTTTGAAGTTCTGCTGAATTTTGAGGAAGAGAAACAGTTTTGCTTAAAAATAACTTTTGCTTGGTTCTAAATATTTTCACTTCTTAGAGGGCATAGATCCTAGAATAGGGGTCAAAATCTGTATGACAGGGCGGGCCACGGTGGCTCAGCAGGTAAGAATGCTTGCCTGCCATGCCCGAGGACCCGGTGCATGCCCATGTAGGAAAAAAAAAAAAAATCTGTATGGCTTCTGTAGAGAAACAGCAGCAAAGGAATGTATGTGTGTGTGTGTATTTTTATACAAATATAAATTTTATGAGGTTTATTGTAGGAATTGGCTCATGGGACTTTGGTTATTAGCAAGTCTGAATTCTGTAGGATATACTGCAAGCTTTCACAGGAGAAGCAGGCTGGCTGAAGTAAAGATGGAAATTCTTCCTTCTAACTGTTGAAATCATCAGTTCTCCATTTAAGACCTTCAAATGACTGGATGAGACTTCTCCTAATGCTGAAGGCAGTATCCTTAGTTGATTGTAGATGTAATCAGTCATAGATACAATAAACTTATGATTTAAATCCATGAGATATCTTCACAGTAACAATCGGGCCAGTGCTTGATTGGCCAAACTGGTCACCATAATGCCAGGTTGACACGTGAACTTAACCATCACACAACCCAAATGCCTACCAGCTAATCAAGGGAAGTGGTCAACAGGGAAGCAACCAGTTACTAAGCTACAACTGATTGTTCAGAATGTGAGCCCAATGTTTTCAGATCTAAATATTTTTAGAGAATTGTACATTTTGATTTTTATGTCAACTCTCCAGGCCTATAGATGCCGACTTGCATTAAAAACAAAAGCAAAACTTTGTGTGGGCCAAACATGCCTGGCACCTGAATTTTGCCTTTGGGTTGCCAGTTTGACAACCTTTGTCTGAAAGAACCAGGAACCAGCCAGGCTGGTTTAATGTCGAGTCTTAGTCATAAGGAGGCAAAATAACTTTTACACAAATGATGAGCTTTAAAGGAGGAAGGAATGAGAGCTGTACAAAGTAGTTGCCAAGGTAACATCTTCCTGATCAGAAAGAGACCACAATCGGGTTTTATGCAGTCACAGTGGGAGAATGAAACATAATCTTTCTTCGTATTCTCTCTGTTTAAGATCAGTTCAGAAATGGATGTGGATGCAGTGCAGCTGCCTGAGAATAGCAAGAAGCAATTCTTTTCCCATTTGAAGAGACCTTAGCCAGGCCTGATCACCAACCAGCAACTTGAGGGAGTCACACCATTAAATCTTCCAATTTGTTAACAGCAAATCAATGAACTTCGATAGCTGCTGCCCTGAGCTAATATCTGGGGAACTGTGAACAGCCTATTTGATACCTGAATTTTAGGGAAGAAAAGTTAAAGCTTTTTCTTAAAGCAGGGAAAGGGAGCAAAAAGTCTTGTATTGAACAATGAGAGAAAAGAGTTAAAGGTTTTGTGGAAGAGAGCAGGGTGTTTTAAATTGCACCTTTATGTAAATTTACTGTAAACATATTGATGATTGGTGTTTTGGTGTACGTTTATGCCATTAGCTAATGTACAAAGGATTTTATTTTATTTCTGTTGTTTCATTTAATTGAAGCTTAATTTTATTTTCTATGAAAAATGAGTCATCATCCTAGGGATTGCCAAACTTAGGGACTGCCTCTTCTTTTTGGGTAAGATCCTATTTTGGCATGTTTTCAGTACAATGAGATGGACATTTTAGAACACAAAAAAGACTGATAATTGTCTGAAGAGTTTTTCTCTTCCTTTAATCTCTATTGAATACTCAGATATTTCCTCTGCTGCCTTTGTCTGTTGCCTGAATGTGGGCATGAAGTGTTCTGAGCTCTAGAGGTGGGCTTGCTTACTTTGTAAAGGGGGTAAATGACAAGAGTTTGACCATGATACTGTCTAGCCTCTTTATCACATAGCAAACTATCTTAGACAACTTTTTAGAAAGATTTACCTCATTCTTTTTGAGAGCTGTTTAGAACCTTGGACATTTGGAGTTCTCCATATATTGATTGTCATTTATGATGTATCCTGGTTTTGCTGTTACAGACAATATTGCAATAAATATCCCAGCGATTTATTTTGGTTACACTCTACTAGTATTTTTGTAGGATAAATCCCAGTATGTGAAATTAAAAAGTCAAATGATATATGGATTCAAAATTTTAATGGCAGTTACCCAATTGCCCTACAATAGAATTAGAACAGTTTATATTGCCATCAACAGTTTATAAAACTGCTGCTTTTGCCTCAGCCTAACTGTATATTACAAAATTTCTAGTCTTTATCACTCTGGTATGCAAAAAATAGTGTTTCATTGTTCTAATTTGTATTTCTTTTATTGTGAGAGTGTTTGAACACCTCTTCATATATTTTCTCTCCTTTAATGCAATTTTATTGAGATATATTCACACACCATATAATCCATCCAAAGTATACAATCAATGACTACTGTATTGTCACATAGTTGTGTGTTCATCACCACAATCAATAGTCAAACATTTTCATTACTCCAGAAAGCAACAACAACAACAAAAAAAAAAAAAAAGGAAAGAGAGAGAGAGAAAACCCAAAACATCCTATACTTTTTATCCCCCTATCATTTATCTCTAGCATTGGTGTAGTACACCATATGTTTTAAAACCATTCATATTCCTTTCAGTGTAATGTCTGTTCATATACTTTGCTTTCTCAAAAACTGTCGACAGTTAAAAATGGACTGTAAAAGGCCTTTATGTATTAAGAAACTTAGCCTTTTGTCACATGAAGATTGTTTAAAAAATAAATAACTGGATCATTTTCTAAGTATTTACAGTCTCAGTCTAACACACATGGGGTAGGACTGGCCAATGGCTGCGCATAGTGATTTACCCAGTGGAAGACTCTTAGACACTGGAGATAGCCTGGAAATAAATCATCTGCATGTGCAACTCTATAAAACTATGCAGTAGTATTAAGACCACAAACTAATAATTAATTGAGTGCTTAGTACAATGCCATGGGCACAGATGATGGTGGTTGGCGGTGGCTGGGTGAATGTGTATGGGTGGAGAAGTCAGGAATGTGTCTCAGGATGTAGCAGGGATGAGGATTTGGGTATCCCTCTCATGCTGGGAATAGGACCCACCATATTTTCCTTTGGACTCACTGCTGCTTGTTTGTGCACGGAGAATACTTGTCCCCTTTTGTCACAGATACCCTTCCTGGTTGGTGCTTTACTTGCATCCATAGGGATGCTTGTTTAGAACAGCTCCAGACCCTCTTTGGGATAAGAGGCAAATTTTCTTTTGAATTCCCTGTGTCATCTCCACATGCACTTTTGCTATTTTGGGTCCCAGACTGGCCTAATGTTCTTTATTAAGGCTAATAATAATGCCATTATCAGAATTAACCCAATTTTTCTCCTTTGGTATTTATAAAAAAGCAACAGTTTAAAACTTTGGAGTTTACTTAACTAACAACAGAAGTCATTGCTCTATTAATTTCTTCCTGAAGATGATTCTTTCCTCTGAAAAAGGCAACTTTTCAGCCTGAAAGTCACTCCAGATCCTCAAATAGCTGATGATTTTCATGTATGCCTCCAGCAAATTGTTATTTGCACTGTGTCTTGGTGGGGACTCATTTAAGAGCTTGATTTGTTACTGTATTTACTGACATTTTAACATTATAGTTTAAGCTCCCTAAATAATTGTAATGTTTACCAGAGAAAAGAAATCAGAGTAATGAAAGGTACCTAGAATTATTCATATCTCAGCATTACAGGTCTTAATTTCCTGCCTGAAGCATGGTGAGTTACTCATTTTTAGCATCATCTCTACCTACTGGGAGTCTGTGGTGATGTATACAGATGGTTTGTTGATTGAGAAAATCAGTGAGAATGAAAGATTGTCAAAATAGGAGGTGTGATGATCAAATAAGAAGATCAACTAAAAAAAAAAAAAGGACCTCAGCATTCAAACTGTAAGAGGAAAATGAGGGCTATAGAGGGCAAATAACTTGCTTAAGCTCTTGTGGGCACCAAACTGTGGAATCAGGATGCACCCTCACATCCTCTTGGTTCTAGAGTTTTGCTTTTGACCACATGTTGTGCCTCTCCCTATACTGTAGGTTTAGGTGGGCAAGGAGAGGGCTTTAAGGGAGTAGAAGACCACGGACTATGCTATGGAGCATGGGCTCTCTGGTTTACCCTAGCCATCTCCCACTCGGGGAGAGGCTGGTGACAGATATTGTTGTTCTTATAAGTTATGCATCTAGATTAGCCAAACTATAGGCAGAGTGGGGATCCTTTACAGTTTGGACAGGGAGCAAAAGCTTACTTGATCACAAAATATTCCCCCTGCCCCGGGTGGAAACTGCCATCAATAGAGTTACTCCTTAAATGCTTGTCAGCAGAAAGGTGCTGTATTAGTCAGGGTTCTCTAGAGACACTGAACCAACAGGAGATACCTGTAAATCTGAGATTTATAAAGGTGTTTCATGCAATGTGGGGATGCAAGGGTCCAAAATCTGTAGTGCAGGCTGTGAAGCTGGCAGCTCTGATAAAGGGCCTCGACCAACTTCACGGAAGAGGCTTGTTGGCTGAAGAAAACAGTGAAAATCCTCTCTTCTCCCTTAAAAGTCTTTAACTGATTGGATACTCCAACTGATTGGATTCATTCATTGTGGAAGACACACCATTAGTTGATCATAGATGTAATCAGTCACAGATGCAATCAAATGACTGATGATTTAATAAACAGGCCTTCTGGTATATCAACCAGCCATGAAATATCCTTGCAGTAATGGTTCGGCCAGTGCTTGCTTGACCAAACAACTGGGCACCATCACCTGGCCAAGTTAACACCTGGACCCAACCATCATAGATGCATTTAAATTATTAATCATTAACAAGTGTTGTATTCTTATTCCCTTCCCTGTATATCTGATCATGTGAACCCACATGCAATTTTATGCTTCTAAGTCTTTGCTCATATTATTCTTTTGACCGGATGAGACCTTCTCAAACTGGAGAAGTATCCAAGG
The DNA here is from genome assembly GCF_023851605.1 of Tamandua tetradactyla. Classification (NCBI taxonomy): domain Eukaryota; kingdom Metazoa; phylum Chordata; class Mammalia; order Pilosa; family Myrmecophagidae; genus Tamandua; species Tamandua tetradactyla. The sequence continues at coordinate 57,825,448 of NC_135345.1, forward strand.
CTCAGATCAAATATCACTTCTTTCCCCACTTCTCTTGATCTTTCCTCCCAATTAGAAACAGCTCCATATATATACCTGTATAATTAATTTGTAATTAATATAAATTTCCTAATTCCATAGAGAATTTAAGATACCTTACCAATATACCTAACACAAGGATGAAAGAAGATTTGAGGGTTAAGGGAGGTTGAGTTGCCACCTCTTAAGTTGCTAAAAGAGGGCTACCTATTTGATTCTAAATTTCTGGCAGCTAAAAGCAAAAAATGGAAACCCAATAATTATAAAATCTTGCTGTATTCATAAGATAAAAACAAATGAGCTGTTCTGAGAAAGCTCTTTCTGAAACAGACCCGAGAGGAATGTCTCCGTGGCGGGGTCCTTAGAAACTGAGCACTGTGGGACATTGAGGCTGACATCCTCACCATCTCCACATTGGGTCCATATTGATTTCCATTCAGTGGTTTTAAAAATGTTTCCTGATATAGGCACATGATGAAACACCAAACTACAATTGAGTAAAATCAATTCCCTGAGGTGCAAAAGCAAAGCTGTAGATCATATTGTTTTAGCTCCTCATAGAAATTTTTCTTAAAAACTGAATTATGCTGCTGTGCACGTGAAGAATGAATTTTAGGATATCAGAAGAAATGGATGGGCTGTTTGTCTTTTAGGGAAGCTCCCATGAATTATTTATTGCAAGTAGATTTGGTGAGGATTGTACAGCTGAAAGTTCAAGGTTGCATTGTTTTTCCCCCACAAGAACCAAGAGTACAGATAACCTGCAGCCAAATGAAGAGAGATTTGTACAGCTTGTCAATCAATTTGTCAGAATGTTACCCATATTGTAGCTCTTATCACTTTGTATTATGGACATGTGTTTGTGTGTCAGTGTCCCTGGCCTCACAGCACATTCTTCAAGGGCAGGAACTCTTTCTTTTTCATTTTTGCACCCTTACCACCTAGCATAATGTTTGAAACATGCATCTACATAATAAACTTTATTGAACTGAATTAATTAAAAAGCCTTCCGTTATTATCCAGGGCTACTTAGAAAAGATAAGAGGTCTGAGGTGAGAAGGGCAGGGAATGTAGGAAAGCTAAGCTTTGAAGGAAGTTGAACGGCAACAAGGCAGGGAAAGGACTGGAATAAGGAGCACAGAAGCAAGAAAACAAGTCCAAGTGAGATATTCTAAGGAAGGGGTCTGTCTGATACCTATAGAACAGACAACATTGGGGCATCAGCTGATTAAAATGAGACGGGACTGAAGGGTCCCTAAAAAGAGCAGTTTGGGTGGGGAGGTATGGAAATGACCGGAAACAATCCTTACCTATTGTGCCAGCTGTTTTCTGGTGTTATTCCAAGTCCCACTCTTATTTTTTCTCTTGAATTGCAAGCTGCTGGAAACCTGGAAAGTGCATTTCTAGACTCCCTTGCTAAATGGGCTTCAGTTAGGTTTGCCAATGGGAGCACTTGTGGAGATTGGAAAGTGGTAGGAAGGGAAGGACATTCCTGTTGGTTGTGATGGTGGCATTATAGGTGACAGAGGCTCCAACAGGTGGTGGTGCCAACATCATCAGTAGAATCTTGGGCTCCTGGGTTCCTGCTAGCAGCTCTGGTGGACAGCCTCCAAGGTGGCCTCCAGTGATCTTTACACAGCATAGATGACCGATACAATGGCAGCACTTGCAGTTCCCCTGTGATGGCAGGTGTGTGCTCATATCCCTCTGCTCCTCCAGCCATAGGGCTAAAAGCAGTTTCCTGCAGTTGTTGGTCTCTAGGTAACTTCCCCTTAGCCAACAACCTTTTCAGCACATTTGTTGCCATTTTTCTATATTAAATCCTCCTCTGCCAAGAATATCTAAGTACTGACCAATATACCTACATAACAGTTTTTCCTGGGAAGGAGAAAAAAGGGAGCTTTGCATTATCCTGAAGGTAGCTATATCTTTTTAGATGTGACAAAAAATGGGATGCAAGCTAAAAAAATTTTTTAAAGCAAATAGAGGCTTGCTTTTTGCTGGTCATGTCTGGGTCAGCTTCAAAGGGTAGGGTCATTTGTATCTTCTTTCCTGGATGTGGTTTGGTGTGTAACCTTTCCCACTGCAAACAGCAAAGGCAACACGTAAGGAATACTGAAGGACACACAGCTGCTGCTTCTCCATTTTCATGTGGGAGTCTATGCAAATGCAATCGCTACATGCTCTCTGTAACTAGAATAAAATATTAGGGTGTGTGTTAAGAGGGCACATTCCTAACACAGCAGGTGAGAAACCATAGTTACTTCATTTCCCCTGGAGACCATGAAAGAAAGAAACCTACGCACGTTGGGCCAGAAGAGCCCTTGATGAGGCTCAAAAGAGAGGTGGCAAACTCACAACTACACAGCAAAAACCAAGTCAGAGGTGGCAAAAGCTGTAGCTTGAGAACAAAGGGAGACTGAAAGACTAGTCAAAGAGACCATATCTACCCACTTGCAGAAAACCCAGAGAAGAGAATGAGCCACACTTCTCCCACTGGAGGGCTCGGGGTTGGGGGTGGGGGGAGACATTCAGGAAAACCACAGGGGCAGAAAATTAGGTGGTTTGTCTGAAAAAGGAAAAATGAACCAAAGCGTGCTTTTGATATATGGTTGAAAGTGAGGACAAAGGCAAAACGCTAATGTAAATTTGGCATTGGAAGAATGCCTTTTATCCAAAGATCTCAAAGCAGCTTGAGTCTATAAGTTGACTTGTGAGACAGTTAAATTATTATTCTTTTATTTTTGCAGCAACTTATTCTAAAACTTGCTAAGCATTTTCCAACCCCAGTACATTGATTATTCCCCAAGTAACCATTCCTGTTATGACACGTGTAGTAAGTGACCTCCAGAGAGGTCGGGTAACAGAGAGAGAAGCAGGGGAGGAAGGAAAATCAGAAATGAATGTATAGACACTGAATAAAGAATGGGGGACTCTGTGGCAATAAGCCCGGTCTCTTCTGTGCCCAGTTCTTCACAGCATCTGTGGTAAGCAGAAAAATGGTTCCCCAAAGTCCCCCAGCTTCTAAACCCTGGAACCTGTGAATATTACCTAGCATAGCAAAAAAGGATTTTGCAGATGTGATTAAGTTAAGGATGTTGAGATGGGAAGATTATTCTGTATTGTCTGGATGAGACCAATGCAATTTCAAGGGAAAGAGGGAGGCAGGAGAATAAGAGGAGATGTGATGACAGAAGCAGAGCTAGGAGGAATATGGCGCCAGGCAGCTCTAGAAGCTGGAAAAGACCAGGAAACGGATTCTTTCCTGGAGCCTCCTGCCAACTCATTTTAGGCTTCTGACTTCCAGAACTATAAACTAATACTTTTGTGTTTTAAGCCACTAAATTTCAGTAATTTGTTACAGTAGCTGTTTTAATTTGTAAGCTGCTGGAATGTAATATTCCAGAAATGGAATGGCTTTTTTTTTTTTTTTTAAAGGAAAGACAGAGAGAAGGAAGGAAGGATAGAAGGAAGGAAGGAAGGAAGAAAGGGAAACATTTTTAAACATTTTCTTGTTTTATTGTATTCTGTTTCTCCGTTCTTGTTACATGGGCTGGGGCCGGGAATCGAACCGAGGTCCTCCGGCATAGCAGGCAAGCACTTTGCCCGCTGAGCCACCGCGGCCCGCCCTGGAATGGCTTTTAATAAGGGAGTTTACAGCTCTAAGGCTGTGAAAATGTCCAAATTAAGGCATCCAGAGAAAGATATCTTAACTCCAAAGAAGGGACCAAAGAAGTTTGGGGTTTCTCTCTCTGCTGCGAAGGCACATGTCTATATCTGCTAGCTTTCTCTCATTTCCCGAGGCTTCCCTGAGGGCATTTTCCTTCTGTATCTCTAAAGATCTGTGGCTGTGTGGGCTCTGTTGGCACTAAAGCTTTTTCCAATATGGTTCCCTTTTAAAGGGCTCCAGTAAGCAACTTCACTTTGAATGGGTGGAGACACATCTCCATGGAAACCATCTAAGCAAACGCTCCCACCAACAATTGGGTAGGTCACATTTCCATGGAAACAATAAAAAAGATCCCACCCAGCAATATTGAATGAGGATTAAAGAACATGGCTTTTCTGGTGTACACAATGGCTTCAAACCGGCATAGTAGCTGTAGGAAACTGTTCTAGTTTGCTAGCTGTCGAATGCAACACACCAGAGACAGATTGGCTTTTAATAAAAGGGGATTAATTTTGTTAGTTCTTCAGAGGAAAGGCAGCTAACTTTCCACGGAGGTTCTTTCTTACGTGGAAGGCACAGGATGGTCTCTGCTGGCCTTCTCTCCAGGCCCCTGGGTTCCAACAACTTTCCCCGGGGTTACTTCTTTCTGCATCTCCAAAGGCCTGGGCTGAGCTGCGAGTGCTGAGATGAGGAATGCCGAGCTGCTTGGCTGTGCTACGTTGTGCTCTCTCATTTAAGCACCAGCCAATTAAGTCAAACGTCACTCATTGCAGCAGACACGCCTCCTAGCCGACTGCAGATGTAATTAGCAACAGATGAGGTTCACGTACCATTGGCTTGTGTCCGCAGCAACAAGACTAGGTATGCTCACCTGGCCAAGTTGACACCTGAATCTAACTAACACAGAAACCAGTGCTACATCTTTGAGGGTTGGAGGAGGGCTGGATGATTCTAGTGCTATAAACCTCAGATTTCATTTCCTGAGTTATTTGTGTACACAATTGACAGGTTTTTTTTCATTGTAAGAAACATTTTGGCATTATTCATGAAAGAAATGGATTAAGTGGTTGAAAGAAAAGAGTAACCACCTACAATGATAAGAGTTATTGGGTAATGGTTATTGAGGCTTAATATGTGCCAAGTGCTGGGTCCAGCTCTTGATGTGCCTCTGGCTTGTTTCTTATAATAGCTTTACAAGGTACTAATTATCCTTATCTTATAGGGGAGGAAACTGAGTTTGAGAGAGTTGTGCCATGAGTGGTAGTGCTGGTGTTTGCCCTTACACATGTCTGACTCCTAACTACTACTTGAAATGGACTCTCTAGAGACTTCCTAAGTCATTGAAAGGAAGGAGAGAGCAGTGTGAAGGCATGGAGGTGAGCACGGTCATCAGAGGCTGCTCTCTAGCATTGAGGAGGTGATGACTCTGTCTCAGCCAAGAGTGAGTGAAGGGAAACTTCTCATTTCCTTTTTTTCTCTTCTACCCACTCTAGCCAGATATTTACCTGCTGTCGGAGGGAACATCTGCCCCCCTTCTTTTCTACCAAGAGTGACATCTCCACTGAAAGCAAGCGAACAACTTTGCATTGCACAATGCATGTTTCCCTTCAGAACCAACAAGCCCAAGTGTGTGGAAGGCAGTGGGGCTTCTTTAGGTCACATAAGTGGAGAGAGGGGTTGAGTGAGTGGATCAGAGGAATTCAAGAGGAGAGGTGCAAAATCTTAAGGAGATGGTGCTGGAACTAGCAGAACTAAAATTGATATCAGTTGGAACTGAATTAACTCAAAATATTATAGGCCATATTGTAAAATGGACATTCATGATAATACCTACTTCATGGAGTGGTTGTGAGAATTAATCGAGTTAATAAACATAAAGTGCTTAAAATAGGTCTATGAAAGTGTGAGCTGCTGCTCCACTGCAGCTCCCACTGCACTACTCCTGCTGCTGCTGCCGCTGTTGTGAGTACAACTGCTACTGCTTTGATTACCACCACCCCCGTGTTGTCCCTGCCACTGTCACTGATCACCTCTGCTCCATCACTACCATGTAGTGACATTACCGCTGTCATTGTTATCACTTGTACCATGACAACCATTATCTCTGCCACCGCTGCCCCTACTGGCAATGTCCAGGCCTGGCAATTGCTTCCGTTACACTAAATATTCAACACAGCCTTCTTCCCGTGACTTCGGAGAGGAGTGGCCACAGCAAATCCTCAAGTCACCCCAGTTTCTCTGGCAATACTTCCTGGGCTGCTGCTTTTCGTCGGGCTCTTGCCATCCTTTTGCTGCTGCAGGCTGTCATTGCCCTCGAGCTCTCTGAGGAAGGAACTCTGCTTGCGTGACTAATGCTTTTCAGTGATAAATGCTCCTCAGATTCATTCCCCAGTGGCCCTTTGAAGTGGACAAACTCCACAGCCATGAAATATCATGGTTTAAATAGAAGACACTGTGTCAAATGTCACTAGCAGCTCAGGTATGGAGCTGCTGTTCTCAGAGTAATTCAGATAGCTTGGGCATAATAATAACTAACCTTCATTGAGTGCTCATTGTGTACTTACTAAGTGATATTTTAAACAGCACAAATTCACTTGTTTATACTTCCACAAAACTCTGTGAGGTGATTGTTACTATTAATCACATTTTATGAATAAGAAAACTGAGGCACAGAGAAGTTAAGATATTTGTTCTAGGTAACAAAGTAAGTGAAAGAGCTGGGCTTCAAACTCAGGCAGTTTAATCCCAGAGAAGACACTTTTAACCACCATGGACCAACACACTGGTTTCATTCTTTATGACATTTTAATCCAAGGAGATTGAAGCCTAGCAAAGTCAGCTGCCCATAGTGGTTGCCGAATAAATGCTAGACCATTGAATGAATGATTAAATGAAAGAGTGAAGACTAACCTAATATGTCCCTTTGAGTCAAGAAAGAGTAGACACCATGTGGGTTCTAAATCAAAGGGGCAACTGGGTTATTGGCAGGAATGAATTGGAAAGGGAATAAAGGAGGAGGGGAAACTGATGACAAGGTATGTGTAGTGATCTAGTTTTATGCATATCTAGGGAATTTGTCACTATGTTGTTTTGGGCTTTTAAGAATTTTCCTGGGCATTTTCAGCATCCTGGTTCTGATGATGATGGCTTGGGAAGCAGAAGGCAGTTCAGTGGTTGATGGTTTCACCTTTCCTTGGACCTTCCTGGTGTGATTCATGGCCTGGTTCCATCCTCTGCAACAAGCCAACATCCTTCTCTCATGCAGAGGGTGATTTATTTGCTTCTCTTAGGTGTTACAGATTGTGTGCCATAGAATTTTAGTGCTGGAAGTCACGCCTCATCTTACTAGTGGGGAAACTGAGTCTGAAAGGGGTCAAGTGACTTGACAAGACCATAAACTTAGTGAGGAGCAAGTTCCCTTGATCCCCCTGGTCTTAAATCATACCATTAATTATGGTTTATTCATTTGTTCACCCTGATCTGGTGACAGTCTCCTGTGCTGTCTTCAAAGCCTTGGAGTTTCAGATAAATAGGTTGGCTCGAGCTGGAGCTTCCCGCACAAGTGCCTTTCATAACACTGGATACAACACAGATCTAATTAGCTAATTAATCTACACTGCATTCCCTTGATACAAGGCCATACAACTTTCATGTTTAGATGGACAAACTAAAGTAATTTGCATTTCCCCTCATTTAATATTTAAAACCTCTTTATAAGAGGAAGCGGCCCCAAAGAATTTTATTTGCATTTATATTAATATCACATAATTAAGAACATTTTTTTAGCATTATAACAAATAGAAAAACTACCTTAGCTGTAATATATGTTCTTCTAGCTGCAAAATTTTGTCTCTTTACCTAGTTAACAAATGTGAGCACCATTAAGATTGCAGTTAAGTGTTTAGAGGCTATTTACCTTTAGTTATTATTTTCTCTATAAATGCTAAAACTCAATACCAATGAAACTAAGATGACTTAGTTATATGCAAATGTTTCTTGCTGGACTCATTTTGGCTTTCTGGAAGTGACTTCATTACTTTATTAAAAATTTCTTTTACCTTTAATAGGGAGAAAGGAAGAGACCATTGTGTCATTTAATCACTCATGGTGTTCTGCTTGGCATGTTAACTTCTCCATAATTATACCTTCCCATAGTTCCTCCTGAATAGAAAATATCAAATCTCCTCTCCAAATCTTCACTCTAATTATTACTCCCATCTGACATAAAACAGGAATTAAAGTAACTAGTCTCTAGAGCCAATTTGATATATAATAAAAACTTGTCAAATTCCAATTTGATCAGGGTGATACAGCTATAAATATATACATGGTTTGTTAATTGATTTTCCTTACTCAGATAATACAGCATTACTTGTTTGTGGGTTTTCTGTAGCTCAAGAAGAAAAAGCATATTGTGTATAAGCGATCGTTTGGTAGAAGTCACATAGATTGTGCAGTGCTTTATCCAGGTAAGAAATCTTGTTCTAATAGCTTTCAACTTGATTTTTTGCTGGCTCAATGGCTTACTCTTCAACCTGATCCCTAAATATTCCCTATTTCCCTTCTCTCTTATATCTCCCTCCCATTATCTCTTTATTTGGTTCTTATGGGATTTATATGAATTAGCACAGAAAGTGGAACTCAAGTATTCAGTTTTAAGCTCCTTTCTTTTTTTGTAGAGCTCAAAACAGGAGAAAAATGTAGCTCCCAGAGTCTTTTCTTTTTATGTCTGACCTCACTGAGGAGCTGCTATTGTTTTTAGTTTTTCGGCTTTACAGATGGAGATATTAAGACAAAGGCAGCTTGGGGGACTTGGTCCAGGTCATATAGTGAATTAAGATTGTAGTCAAGAGGAACAAAATATAAGTCAGTTAAATAAACTCCTTACCCAAACATAACATAAGCTGAAAAAAAAAATGCTGGTAAACATGGATCCAAGGAGTGTTTAAGTCAAGTTGTGGCTGATAGCATCCTAATGGGAACTTAAGGACATTTAGGAGTTGCTTTTAAACTGGTGGGGCCGTGATTATGGGGGAATTTGCAACTTTTTCCTATAAGACGTCTCTTGGTACTGTTGTCAGATGGTTGGCCTAAGCCAAGTCTTATTTTGTTATGCTTCCCCAAGCCCCATTTGGTGTTTTATCTACTGGAGCATTCATTTGAGACAAACGGCTTATGTATTCTTTCCAGTCAAGCTGAAACCGAATGAATGAGAAAAACGCCTAAGAAAATCTGTTCTCCTGATTTCCCACAGGAAGCTGGCTGGAGAAACCCTGATCCCCTGACAGGTGCCTTCTGCAGGCTCCCCCAGTACTTGTCAACCACCTGCATGCTGTGTCTGCTTCTTCAAAATTAAAAACTGCAAATAAGTACATTGAAAAAGTGTGTCCACCCTAGTTCATATCACAGTCATTTTTCTGGTGGTGTTAGAGTAGCAGTGTAAATGAAATCTTTTCCGAACCTCTCTGAAATCCAGATTTGCCTAGTTGGTGGCTTTATGCACTTATTTTTATTTACAATATTCTTATTTAGTTATTTTCTTGTTTATGAACACTTACTATATATCAGGAATTGTGCAAGAAGTTTTTCAGCAGTATCTTATTTATCCACAAAACAGCCTTATAAGGTAGGTGATAACATCAGGTTTAAGGGACTTGCTGAGGCCCCCTGGCATACTTGGCTCTGGCTGAGTCCAGGGCTTCTGTTCCTTAATCAAGATGCTCCATGTCTCCACCTGGGGTCTTTATATTTAAGATTCTGTCATCTGTAGAGTAAATTCCACAAGGTAGTCTTTTAAGATGCACCAGCTTGAATAGGCTCTTACAGGTTTTATTTAATTTCTAGAGGTAGGTGGTGTGAACCCAGGCTTTTTTGTGAGCCCAATTTTCATGTCCTCAGTTTGGCTTCAGTGAGTATTGATCTGTCCCCAGGCCTCTTGGTTTGGATTTGTGTGTGTATATATGTGTGTGTATGTGTGTGTGTTCCTTGGCTTGGAGAATGAGCAATCACTGATCATCTCCTTCTTAGAAAGACTTCTTCATCTTCCTTTATTCAAGGGTCATATATTGTAGTTCTCCCAGAGATTCTTTCCTCTTAATTCAGCAAAGATAAGTGAGGAATTATAGAAGAAAACAAAGGAAAGATAAATTAACACCAATCCCCAAACACCCATATGAATGTATGCAAAGAAAATGTGCAGCGTAGGTGGAGATGTATTTTCAGAGCACGTATTTCTTACCCGAAGCAAAGTAGACTAATGGTTTCTTGTTGGCAATGCTGGGACTCACTTCCCAGTCTTTAATTCTGGATATGAGCCCCACGATCATACTCATTGGCCCCGGTTAGGCCATCCTTCAGTTATACAGTTACTCTAGTTCTTGGACAAGCCTTTCCTTAAAGAGGAGGGCACTTTGTGATTCCATGATCCCTTCCTGGAAGATAGGCTATCTGGTACTCTGATCTAGCCTTCCCTAATTTCACACCCGCCATTTGCATTTTCAGTGAAATGTAGCTTCTTCATTCATTAGGCTAGTGCAGTGGCTGGGCTAGCTTTCTCTTAAGGTTCTGGAGCCTCAACAATTGAAAGCTTTCTTCTCAGAGCCTTTTCACTTCAGTTTGGCTTCCTGCCATTAGAGGTAGAAGACTGCTTTTCTTCTAGTTTGAAAACTTTGCATCCCCAGTTGGATTTCTTACTATCTTCTCCCTTCAGTTTTCTTTTTTTTCAGTCTCTTTACTTGTGATTGGTTTGTTGAGAGCTTCTATTTCTTCCTGAGTCAGTGTAGCTTGTTTGTGTGTCTTCAGGAATTTGTCCATTTCATCTAAGTTGTCTAGCTTGTTGGCGTGTAGTTGTTCATAGTACCCTCTCCCTCTTATGATTTCATTTCTTTCTTCAGAGTCTGTGGTAACTCACCCCTCTCTGTTTTCTGATTTTGTCTATTTGTACCCTCTGTCTTTCATTCTTTGTCAGTCTTGCTAGTGACCCATCAATTTTATTGATTTTCTCAAAGAACCTACTTTTGGTTTTATTGATTCTTTCTGTTATTCTTTTGTCCTCCCATTCATTTATCTCTGCTTTATTCTTTGTTATATCTCTTCTTCTGTTTCCTTTGGGGTTAGTTTGCTGTTCTTTCTCAAGTCCCTCCAGGTGTGCTGTTAAGTCCTCATTTTTGCTCTTTCTTGTTTTTTAATATAGGCATTTAGGGCAATAAATTTCTCTCTCAGCACAACCTTTGCCACATCCCATAAGTTCTGATAAGTTGTATTCTCATTTTCATTCATCTCCATATAGCTACTGATTTCTCAAGCAATTTCTTCTTTGACCCACTGGTTGTTTAAGAGTGTGTTATTTAATCTCCATATATTTGTGAGTGTTCTTGTTCTTTGGTGGTTATTGAGGTCCAGTTTCATCCCACTGTGATCAGAGAAAGTGCTTTGAATAATTTCATTGTTTTTAAATTTATAAAGACCTGTTTTGTGTCCCAGCATATGATCTATCCTGGAGAATGTTCCATGAGCACTAGAGAAGAATGTATATCCTTGTGCTTTGGGGTGCAATGACCTATATATGTCTGTTAGATCTAAGTCATTTATTATGTTATTTAACTTTTCTATTTCCTTGTTGATCTTCTGTTTGGTTGTTCTATTTTTAGAGGAGAGTGGTGTATTGAAGTCTCCTACTATAATTGTGGGAACATCAATTGCACCCTTCAGTTTTGCCGATGTATGTTTCATATACTTTGGAGCTCCTTAATTGGGAGCATAAACATTTATGATTGTTATATCTTCTTGTTGAATTGACCCTTTAATTAGTATATAGTGTCCTTCTTTGTCTCATATGATGTCTTTACATTTAAAGTCTATTTTGTCCAATATTGGTATAGCTACTCCTGCTCTTTTTTGGTTACAACTTGCTTGGAAAATCTTTTTTTATCCTTTCACTTATAAGACGAATCTCTCTCTCTCTCTCTCTCTCTCCTTTTTTTTTTTATTTTTTATTTTTTTTATTTATTTTACATTGATAGGCACCAGGAAATGAACCTGGGTCTCTGGTATGGCAGGCAAGAACTCTGCCACTGAGCCACTGTGGCCCACCCTAAGATGAGTCTTTTGTGAAATATAGCTGGATTATGTTTCTTAATCCATTCTGCCAATCTGTATCATTTAATTGGTAAGTTTAGTCTGTTAACATTCAAAGTTTTTTACTGAAAAGACATTTCTTGAATCCACCATCTTATTTTTTAATTTTATTTGTCAGATCTATATACTCTTTTCCCCTTTTCTTTTTGTATTCTTTAAATTACCCTTAATGGTACTCTTCAATTCTGTCCCCTCCTCCAGACCTATCTCTCCTGTCTTTTAATTTTCATCCTTTTAGTATTTTTCGTAGGGCTAGTATCTCATTGACAAATTCTTTCAGGACTTCTTTTTTTATGAAAACTTTAATCTCTCCCTCAATTTTGAAGGACAGTTTAGCTGGGTACAGAATTCTTGGCTGGAAGTCTTTCTCTTTCAGGATCTTGAATATATCATACCACTGCCTTCTCACCTCTAGGGTGCTAGTTGAGTAGTCTGAACTTAGTCTTATTTGATTTCCCTTGTATGTAGTAAATTGTTTTTATCTTGCTGCTTTCAGGATTTTCTATTTCTCTTCAACATTTGACAAAATGATAAGTATGTTGCCTTGGGGAAGGCCTATTTGGATTTATTCTGTTTGGAGTTTGTTGGATTTCTTTGACTTGTATATTTACGTCCTTTATGAGGGTTGGGAAGTTTTCCCCCATTATATCCTCAACTACTCTTCCTAGCCCTTTACTCCTTTCTTGTCCTTCTGGGACACTAATGATTCTTATATTTGCGCTTTGTTTTGTCTATCATTTCCCTGAGCTCCCATTAAAATTTTTTCACCTTTTTTGCCATTTGCTGTTTTGAGTCATTGAAGTCAGTTATCTTGTTCTCTATATCACTTATTCTTTCTTCGGTCTCTTCAAATATGGTGTTGTGTGCCTCTAGTATGTTTTTATTTGGTCAACAGCATCTTTAATCTCTGTGATAGCCACTGTTTTTCTATTCATTCTTTCAAATTCCTCTTTGTGCTCTTCTCCTGTCTTCTTGATCTCCTTTATGTCATTTGCTATCCCACTTATTTTATTAAGTAGAGTTGTATGAACATCTTTGATTAGTTGTTCCAATATCTGTGTCTTCTTTGGTGTTCTAAATTTGGTCATTAGGGCTCTATCTATCTACATTGTGATGTGCTTAGTGATCTTTTACTGTCTTCATGGCATGCAAATATCTTGATTGCTTTACTTTGGGAGTTGACTTCTTTCTGTAGCCAAAGGCTTTGTGTTTGCAGGATGATTGTATAGCAGGGAGCAGAACAGGGGGTGGGGCACTGAGTGCGGAGATTTGTTTCAGGGCAGGTTGGGAATGTTATGCTGATGTTTGTGAATGTGGGCACCCAGAAGCCAGGGAGGATGTAGCTGTGCGAGTGCACTGGTCTGGGGAGGAGGGTGCAGGTAACCCTGGTGTTCACTGGTCTAAGGCACCAAGGCCCTTTGTGCACATGTGTAGAGCTGTGGCAGCAGGTCAATGTTACTCCTTTGTGAATTGAGGGCAGATGTGACCTGGCTGTGCAGATCAGCACTTTCTCAGAGCTGGGAAGTGTGGTTTAGGGCCATGTGCATGCCCCTCCCTCAGTTTAAGGGATATTTCCTGGGCTTATTTGTAGGGCAGAGGTTATTGAAAGACCTTTATCATCTTACCAAGCATTCCACTTCCCTAGTTACTTTATTGTAACTTACCCAGTTTGGGGATGAGCACAATAGAATATTACTTCACACATACAGAGGCAATAATAAATGTACATGAGAAACAGTTTTTGGTGGACCTTTTTCATATTTTTTTAAGACATAAACTTGGAACTTTGAAGGATCATGAGCTTTTTTTTTTGTTTCCTGGCTGCTAAACAAGTCCCATATAATGGGTTGGCTTAAACAAAGGAAATTTACCTTCTCATGGTTTTGAACCAGAATCAAGGCATCTACAAGGTGATATTTTCTCCCTGAAAACTTTAGCATTCTGAGACTGGCTGCTGATGATCCTTGATTCTTGGCTTTTCTACACAAGGTGGTGTCTTCTCTTTTCTCTTCTGGGTTCTGCTGCCTTCCAGCTTCTGGCTGCTCCCATGGCTTCTCTCTGTGGCTTTCTCTCTGAGATCTCCAGTAATGGGATTAAGATTCATCTTGATTCAGTTTGGGCACACGTTTACTAAAACATAACGTCCTATTTACAAATGGGTTCATGCCCAGAGGATCAAGGATTGGGACCTGAATATGCCTTCATGGGAGACATGATTCAATCCCCAATAGGAAATTTATACTTTTTCCCTCTGGGTTGGCCTCAGTCTCACACTGAAGGAATCTCATAAAAATGGATATCAATTAAATTTTTTTTTTTTTGGTTGCATGTAACAGAGATTCTAACTCTGAAGCAAAGAGGGAACATATGAAGAGTGTAATGGGGACTCCAGAGTCAGTGGTGAGGAGGGGCCTAGGAAATTATGTTTGGAAAAGGAACAAGAACCAGAGAGTTAAGAAGCAAGAGAATCTGGTCATGTCACTGTTTGTGTAAATTTAGCCAGTCCTCTCTCTTTGCTTCACGTGCTCAAAATTCAGGTGAATGAGAGCACCTGGCTGCCTGAGTCTCGGTCATGCACCAGCGCAGCCTACCAAAGCAGAGGGTGAGGAAGGATGGAACATCTTTCCTTTCCATCATGGGAGCCTGTAGAAACACGCGCGACCTCTTTAAGAGTATGCTCAAGGAGGCAGGTTGTCCTCAAAATTAGATAGGGGAAAGACTGGCTGTTAGACTGCCACTGAGAAAAAAAAAAAGACAAAGGACTACAATGGAAGCAACAGAAAATAAAAATCCTCAGGCCAGTTTTATGTATTTCCCCTATACCTGTTTTTTTGTTTTTCGTTTTGGTTAAATCTCAATTAGTATTCTTAACACTCACCTTGATTTCTTTAGTCTCTTTTTGTTCTCTTTCTTAAATACATACTTTTAGGTTCTCCATTGCCTTAATACTGTTAAAATTTTATATGGAGACCCTTTAGTCACTGCTACAGTGTATAGTTAGAATTGGATTCTGAAGATTGATGTGCTGTGCAGGCTGCAGACCATCTGATTACTGGATTTCCTGTGGGCAATGAAGCTGCCTCCTTTTTCTCCTCTCTCGACCGTCAAGCCTGCACCACAGTAATAATATTTAATAAGCGCAGCAGTAAAACTATGTGCTGGTTTGAAAGGATATATGCCCCCTAAGAAAAGCCATGTTTTAATATAAATCCCATTTCTTAAAGGTAGAATAGTCTCTATTCAATGCTGTGTATTTGGGACTGTGATGGGATCATCTCCCTGGTTGATGAGATTTAGTTAAGAACGGTTGTTAAACTGGATTAGGTGACGACATGTCTCCACCCATTTGAGTGGGTCTTGATTAGTTTCTGAAGTCCTATAAAAGAGGAAACATTTTGGAGAATGAGAGACTCAGGGAGAGCAGAGAATGCTGCAGTACCATGAAGCAGAGTCCACCAGCCAGCAACCTTTGGAGATGAAGAAGGGAAATGCCTCCCGGGGAGCTTCATGAAACCAGAAGCCAGGAGAGTAAGCTAGCAGATGATGCCGTGTCTGCCATGTGCCCTTCCAGCCGAGAGAGAAGCCCTGACTGCGTTCGCCATGTGCCTTTCCAGATGAGAGAGAAACCCTGAACTTCATCAGCCTTCTTGAACCAAGGTATCTTTCCCTGGATGCCTTTGATTGGACATTACTATAGACTTGTTGTAATGGGGACATTTTCTCGGCCTTAGAACTGTAAACTTGCAACTTATTAAATTCCCCTTGTTAAAAGCCATTCCGTTTCTGGTATATTGCATTCCAGCAGCTAGCAAACTAGAACAGATTTTGGTACCGGAGAGTGGGGTGCTGCTGCTGCAGTTTGCAAATACCAAACATGTTGGAACGGCTTTTTAAATGGATATGGGGAAGATTCTGGAAGAGTTGTGAAAAGCTTGATAGAGAAGGCCTAGAATGCTTTGGAGAGACTGTTGGTAGAAATGTGGACTCTAAAGATACCTCTGATGAGGTTTTAGAAAGAAATGAGGCACGTGTTATTGAAAACTGGAAGGAAGGTGATCCTTGTTTTAAAATGGCAGATAATCTGGCAAAGTTGACTAATGGTATTGGCTGGAAGGCAGATTTTAAAAGCCATGAACTTGGATATTTAGCAGAAGAGATCTCCAAATTAAATGTCGAAAGTGCAGTCTGGTTTCTCCTTGCAGCTTATAGTGAAATGCGACAGGAAAGAGATAAGCTGAAAACTGAACTCTTGAGTAAAAAGAAACCAGAAATTGAGGTCCCGGAAAATTCTGGGCCTACAGAAAGGGAGACTACAGAGTATAGTGTGGATTTAACCAAATGTGGAACTAGCCAGCCATTTCAGAGAAAGTCAGGATCGGACATGGAGTTATCCAGGAAAGATTTGTGGAAACTCCTTATGTCTGATGGGCATGATCCAAGGCTACTGCATAGAAAGCCGACGAGAGTGCTGTGGGACCTGTATAAACAGAGCCGCTGCCAGTCTGGACTGAGGGGTTCAGAGAAGGGACACATTGGAGGAAAAATAACTTCAGAGGCAAAACCGTGGAGACTGAGGTCTGAAGTCAAGAAGCCTCGGGCAAGGAGAGCGGACCCACCCAAGCCCATGGAGAGGGTGAGTTTGCCCCAAAGGCAGAGAATGGGCCTTCCACCTCGTTGCAGTGGGAGAGTCATGCCGCCTCAGGTCTTGGAGAGAGTGAAGCACGTTCCTTGGGGTTTGGGGAGAGCCTGGCTGCCACCACATGGAGGGGTTGAGCGTGTGCCCCAGAGATGGCAGAGAGCCCGGGTGTGGCCCCGATGCTTGGAGAGGGTGGAGCTGAGAGAAAGGTGGTCTCCCCAATATCCCCCAAGGTTGCATTCAGAGAGAGGCAGGCGTAGGCATTTGGGAAGGGTGGGACTGCCACTTTCTAAAGCCCTGAGGATAAATGAGTCTCAGACTTTGAAATCTAATGGACTTTGCCCTGCGGGTTTTCGAAACTGTGTGGGTCCAGTGACCCCTGTGTTCCTTCCTCCCTATGGAAATGTGTCTGTGTATCCTGTGAATGTTCCTCCTTTATATGTTGGCAGCAAATAATTTGTTATGAGTTTTCAAAGGTCCAGAGCAAATGGAGAGAATTTTGCCTTAGGACAGACCATGCCTGTAACTGACTTGATGAGATTTTATACTGTCTCTAATTTGATGCTTTGTTTGTATTGCTACTGAAAGGTTTAAGGATATCTGATATTGTTATGAAATTAATGTATTTTGTATATGGGAAAAACATGTCTTTTTTAGGGGCCAGAGGGTGGAATGTGCTGGTTTGAAAGGATATATGCCCCCTAAGAAAAGCCATGTTTTAATATAAATCCCATTTCTTAAAGGTAGAATAGTCTCTATTCAATGCTGTGTATTTGGGACTGTGATGGGATCATCTCCCTGGTTGATGAGATTTAGTTAAGAACGGTTGTTAAACTGGATTAGGTGACGACATGTCTCCACCCATTTGAGTGGGTCTTGATTAGTTTCTGAAGTCCTATAAAAGAGGAAACATTTTGGAGAATGAGAGACTCAGGGAGAGCAGAGAATGCTGCAGTACCATGAAGCAGAGTCCACCAGCCAGCAACCTTTGGAGATGAAGAAGGGAAATGCCTCCCGGGGAGCTTCATGAAACCAGAAGCCAGGAGAGTAAGCTAGCAGATGATGCCGTGTCTGCCATGTGCCCTTCCAGCCGAGAGAGAAGCCCTGACTGCGTTCGCCATGTGCCTTTCCAGATGAGAGAGAAACCCTGAACTTCATCAGCCTTCTTGAACCAAGGTATCTTTCCCTGGATGCCTTTGATTGGACATTACTATAGACTTGTTGTAATGGGGACATTTTCTCGGCCTTAGAACTGTAAACTTGCAACTTATTAAATTCCCCTTGTTAAAAGCCATTCCGTTTCTGGTATATTGCATTCCAGCAGCTAGCAAACTAGAACAAACTATGTCATTGCTTTTCTGATGGTCAGAGTGGAATGCAGCTCCAAATAAAACAGGAGTGATTGTCATACAGATAGTACAGTTGTTTTAGTTCTTTCACCTTGAGAAAGGATGAGGTAGCTTGAATGTTGATTGATGCTTGTCCCTCACAGCCTACTGGAATAATACATTAGGTGTTTGGGTGAAATTGTGAGGAGCCCTTGATCATGTATTAAACATTTGTGAGCTATTTGCTGCTGTACATCCTGACTGGATCTTGAAAAACAGCCTTGCTAGCTCAGGATAAAAGAAATAAAGCCTTTGTGCTTTTGGCCATTCCACCAAATCAGGTGACTTTTCTTCTGAGGATATGCACGCACTTGGCTGCATTAATCTGCCTTTTTTCTCATGCCATCCTAGAATAAGTGAAAAAAAAAATATGTATATATATATTTAGGAGAACAACATCTAAAAGAAACTTCTATATGTAGAAATCTGAATTTGAAAAAAATAAAAATTGTGGGAAGGTTATTTATATTAGAAAAGGCTGTCTCTCTACCCCATTCTCCCCCCCCCCTGCTTTTTTTTTTTTTTTTTACAAAAGGATTCACATTTGTATTTCTTTAAATAGCAAAGTCCCTCACTGGATTAAGAATATGACTGACGCTGTTTTAGAAATCCATCTACTATTTAAAACAAGCCATGTTTTATGTCATCCAACTTTATGACTTGAAAACTGGGACTAATTCCGAAAAAAGAAACTCTGTGTGGGTCTAGAAAGAGACATTAGCTACCTGAATCTCATTTCCTCACTCTCCAAGAAGGAGAATAGATTCTGTGGAAATAAAAACTGGGATCTTGGGTTAACTCATGTCATAATCATAGGACTGTTGTACTATTGACATGACATTACTCTGTGAATAAGATATTTTATTGATGGCTTGAATTATTTGCTTTGGAAAAAGGGATTTTAGGAAGTTTCATTTCTAAAAATAAAATAAGTTCCAAGTGAATTCTATCTTTAGATTTCCTAGTTGGCAATTTAGGGGAAGACATTTTCGGAGAAGGCATTTTTCTTTAACCTTTCTAGGCCTTTAACTTTTCTAGTTTCCTCACCTGCAAAATAGGGGTTTTGAATCAGTTAATCTCTGAGACCTTTTATAGCTCCGAAGTTCACTGCTTAGTTCTTTATAACAGTAGAATAAATCCTGAGATTCTGAGGATAGATCCTGAGATTCTATTCTCTTTCCTTTTCTTAATTTAAATCCTACATTAAATCACTAATTGATCTAGTCTATGCTTTATAAATTTTATAAATGCATGTATTTAGTATTTTTAAAGCTTATGTCCAGATCTGCAGTGAGATAAGGGTGTGAAGAATAGTGCAAGGGAATGGCAGGTGTGCCCGGATTCTTTTCTTTTTATTTATTTGTTTTTTAAAGGAGGAAACAAAATCTTAGATTGTTACATAGCAGAGGTTCAAAAAAGAATGAAAGTGTAAGGGAGGATAACTCAGGGAGCTGACGAGCAGAGAACTCCCCAGGTGAGGATTTTAAAGTAGCTGGAGTGGAACATCATCATTCTGAGCGAGCCGTGGGTCTGAGTTAAGGTTAGATCCTCTGATTAAGTGAGAGAATGAAACATGGACATGTAAGCAGTGGCCCTTAAAGAATTATTGTTCCTGAAAGCCATGTGATGGTCAGTTCTGAATCCTGAAAATGTCTCTTAGCTAAGTAGAGGTGAGGCAGGATTTTCTACATAGCTCTGCTTTGGGCTTTTGTTCTATTCTATATTCTTTGTAAGGAGTGCTGCTGATGAGTTTCTAATTCTATCTATCTTTCTCTGGTAGAGACTTCAAGACTGAGTTGAGGTGATTGATTGGTTTAGAGACAGAGTAGCAGAATGGCTAAGAGCCTGGGCTTGGGGCCCTGGCTGCTTGGGTTTCTCCTAGCATCACCACTTACCAGCGTGGTGGTCTTGGACAAGTTGCTTAACCTCTTAAGCTTCAATTTCCTTGTGGGTAAAATGGTAGCTTGCCACGATGAAACATGCTAATGCCTGTAGCATGCTTAGCATGGTGCTGGGTGAATAGGAGAAGCTCAGTGTTTGCCTATATGATTATTTTTGGGTTTTAGAATAGCCATTGACTAAGACTGAGTATTCCTTTTTAAAGGTGCTTGACCAGTGGTTTTATCAGATTTGTTAAATGAGACTCTTTTACAAAGTCCAAATCCATAAAGCAGATGCTAACTATACAAAGCAGAGCTTCTCTGGGTGAAGAGGGTCAAGTTCATCTAGCCACTGTTTTATTTCTAGTATATTAAGACACATTTGAGGAAGCCAGTCTGAAAGCTGACCTAGACCCCTGCCAATCTGCCTTCCCCCAGCATCCTCCGAAGCCAGGACCTGTAATTCAGTCAACAGAAGCACTTCAGTACGGTGTCAAAGTCAGGACATAATTTGGTAATTTTAGTTTCTCCATGAGTAAAATAGGGATGATACTGCCAATTGTGTTGTAACAGTGAATTAGATAATGTCTGTAAACTATTTCTAGCATTTAGAGAGATCAGCTTTAGGGACAAAGGCCCTGGCTATCTTTAATTTCTAGTTTTTTTTTGTATGGGCAGGCACCAGGAATCAAGCCCGAGTCTCCGGCATGGCAAATGAGAATTCTGCCACTGAGCAACTGTGGCCCACCCTCTAGCTTATTTTTAAAATACGATATTCTAAACACACTACTTAAAAATGGGTCAAACCCTCACTCCTAAGATGTAATCCTAGGATGAGGTGGAAGCAATGACTTAACCATCAAGTAAAAAATGTACCCTGATTAATTGAGAAAGGAGATTTTAAAATTAGAGATATTCAGAAAGCCTGCCAGAGAACCAGGAGGAGAGAGAAAAATGTGTGACACCATCTCCAGAAAACTGTGAAGCTGTGATATAACCTGGTCTTTCTGGTCCTTCCTGTAATTAAATATCCTTTGCTAAGGCTTGAGACAGACCCTTCCTATGAGTTCCCTGTTCCAGTATAATTTGTCTCACAGCCAGGTTTACTGTAATCATTCTGCATTGCAGAGCCATAATGGAAGGGGAGAAGGCATGTTCATTAATAGCATGAACTGGGCAGTTGGACTTGAGTTGGACTTGAGGTATTTTTTAATTTACTTGCACACTTGAAGAAATAGAAAGAAGAACACCTATCTTAAACTCACAGGTTTGCTGTGAAGATTTCATGAAATATTACTTGGAAAGCACAGAGCACCATGCCTGGTACATAGTAAATGATCATCTGATGGCAGCTATTTTAAATATCATCAGTATTTTTATTATAAATTTACCATGAATGCTAAATATCTGCCCACTTATGTCTACAATCCTGACCTGATATTCTAGAATCACAAAGAAGGTAGAACTGGAGAGAGAATGTCTTTCTACAGTGGGAAAACTTGAAGCTGGAAGAGGTTGTGATTTGCTCAAGGGTATTTTGGGAGTCCATTTGATCTGAGTCTTCATTTTCTGGGCCCTTGCAGTCATGTGGTTTCATGTCAGGAGCAGTGCTTGTTATGCTTCCCCCAAACAAAGGTACTGCCTTATAATACTAAGGTCTACTTCATTATCCCTCTATGGGTAATGTTAGCATCTATTTCTTCGTTATTCCCCTGTGGGTAATGTTAGCATCTATTTCTGCTCATCACATCAACATCTGTTTTTGGCTCATCTCGTGTAGATGGTCACAAATTGTTTACTTCAGCCAATATAAAAAAAAGACAATGAAAACAGATGACAATGAAATTTCATATCTTGTATGAATTTCATGAATGGGTGATTCTAGAGAACTGTTCAATCAAGTCATTACTTTAATAAATGTTTATTGGGCACCTACCACGTACCAGGTACTGTTCCAGGTATTAGGGACCTAGCTCAGAATAAAACAGACCAAAATCCCAACCCTTATGAACCTGTCATGGCAGACTTACTCAGAACTACTGACAAATGGAGCTGGACTGGTTAATAATCAGAGAAGAAAAAATCAACAAAGAAGATGGCATGTTAGAAAATTTTGATTGCTTTAAACCATGCCTGCAAATTCTTTGGCCCTCCTCCTACAAAAGGTGGGGTTGAATTCTCCTCTCCTTTGGGCCAGCTTTAGAGATTTACTTTTAAGGAATAGGATATGGCAGAAGTGATGCTGTGTCATAAGAAGTGATACAGTTTCTGCCTTCTCTCTCAGGAACCCTGAGTTGCCATATAAAAAATCCAGCTTCTCTGAAGCCACCATGCTGGAAAGATCATTTGGTGAGACCAGAAAGATGTAGAGAAAAAGGCTTGAGGAGCTCTTACTATTTCAGTCTTAGCTTTTCAAGTTTTCCTATACCAGAAGTTAGAAATGTGTGTGAACTAGCTGACTGATGATTCCAGCTCCAGCTGACGTGACTGGAGCAGAGATGGGCTGTTCCCGCACCAATGTAAGGTGTTATTAAGAGGGTGGTATATAGAATTCTGTATTTTATGCATGATTATTCTGTAAACCCACAACTATTCTAATAAAAAAATGATATGGCGATAAAGGGTTAACAAAGACCTATGAGAAAACTGAAGACACCTTTGAATATTTTCCCCTAAATAACTCTTTTTATGATCAGGTTGTGAGAGTCAAATAGGAAATGAAGGATATTAAATCGAGTGTCATTCAATTCATTTTGGGGAAAATAAATGGAAAAAAAGGCCATATAAAAGTTGGTATTAAAGAAACAAATCTACATTTCTGTTAAAATTTTTTATTGTGAAATATGTTCTATGTACAAAAAAGAAAAAGCAATAATTTTTAAAGTGCACTCCAACAAGCAGCTACAGAACAGATGTCATAGTTTGGTATGGACTATCATTCCAAAGTTTCAGGTTTTTCCTTTTAGCTACTCCAAAATACTAGAGGCCAAAAGAAATATCAGCAGTGATTCAGCAGTCGTACTCATTTGTTGAATCCTATCTTCTTTGTTATAACTCCTCCTTCTCTTTTGATCCGTCTCCCACTCTGTTAGGACCTTTGGGTTATGCCCTTTCTAACTTTTTCATGTTGAAAAGGGGTGCCAATAATATAGGATAGAGGGGTGGAATTAGTTGATATTCATGGAGAGACTGGCCCCTTTGGGTTTCAGGGCTTATCTAGCCAAGGAACCCTTTGAGGTAATGGTTTACAAGAAAGTAAACTTAGTGCATGAAACTTTTATAGCATGTCAGTTAGAGCCCTCTGTATTCTTTAAAGTTAATAGTCATGAAGTTCATTGTGGTTTGGCAAACCTTGGCAATTAGAAATATTTACCTGAAGCTTGCATAAGAATAGCCTTCAGAATAGCCTCTTGACTCTAATTGATCTCTCTTAGTTGCTGATATCTTGTTTTGTTACATTTCTTTTCTCCCTCTTGGTTCAGAAGCATTATATATCCCATGGTGCCAAGGCCAGGCTCATCCCTGGGAATTATGTTGCACTTCGTCAGGGAGACTTTCATCCTTGGATATCATGTATGTTGGTAATGATTTTCCTTGCAGAGTTGGGAGAGAGAGGCCACATCTAAGCAACTAAAGAGGTTTCTTGGAAGCAACTTGTGCCTGTTTGAAGCTATTATGTACCCCAGAAGAGCCATGTTCTGTAATCCTCATTCAATATTGCTGGGTGAGATCTTTTTGATTGTTTCCATGGAAATGTGACCCACTCAACTGTGGGTGGTAATTTTTTTTTTTAATTGCAATCTCTCACTTTATTGTAGATGTCTTTTAATAACAAAGGTGGAAAATATTAAAATACTACTGTAAAATGAAAGCAAATCATGATCAGTGCTTTGTTTTGGCACTCACAAATATGATACAACATTCAGGATTATCAGGGAAAACTGAAATCGTATAATGCCATTAGGATAATGAGCGAAAAAGAACGCTAGTTTATGTCAATTATTAAAGAATATTGATGTATTTAACTAAACAGAATACTCGATAATTGAACGATTTTACCCATGAATGCAGATGACTGATCCAGGAATCAATGCCAGGACTACCAGAGACCCTTCCTGTGTGATTTCACCAACTGCACTGCTACCTACATTTTACCCTGGTTTCATGATCAGAAAAGATAAGGATGATCAATTAGGTTTTTTTCCAAAGACTGTGGGTCAACCTTGGGTATCTACGTTGGTGAAATGAATTGATAACTCTCATCTGATGACTACTGGCATGGAGTCGAACACGAAGGCATCGATCTCCTGCCAGGGAACGATGCCGGTGGATGTCCTGCCCGACACCCAACACCCAGAGCGCAACTGACAAGCCGACGCCTGGGGCTGGCTGGGCTTTCCTGCCATAGCTGAGGGCAGCAGAGCCGCGAGGTCTCCCCGACTCCTGAGAGGAGCGGAGGGACAGGGACAAAGTCAGGGCTGTGGTGTGAAGGGCTGCCTGGTGTCCTGCCGGGTGCGACGTGCCCACTTCAGGGATGGGTTCCCTGCTGAGCCGCTTCCCAGGTCCCAGGCTGGAGCTTGGCCGCGAACGGTGCTGCGCCCAGCCCAGGGGGCCAAGCGGCCGGGGACGCTGACGGTGTGGGAGCGGTGGTGGGGAGCAGGTGCACCATGGCAGAGGTGTGTCCGTGGGGATTGCGGGGTGGGTAGAGAGGCGGGGGTCGGCCTGGCAGGGTGGGTCAGGGTGCTGAAAGGGACCCCAGAGAGGTGGGCTGCAGGCAGGGTGGCAAGGAGCAGCGCTCTGAGAGCGCCTGATGTGGCGAGGATTGGGAGGGAGGCCGAACGACGGCGACGCTGGCCCAGGGTTGGCGGTCAGCAGGGTCGTGCAGTTGGGGAGCCGGACAGCAGGTTGGGGAGGACCCCTTGAAACAATGTGGTTAGGCAACGCAGCCCTTCTCAGCCTCGGCTCTTGGGGATGCAGGTGGTGATCGTGGTCTCAAGTGTTTGAACGGCTTCGGTGCGTATGCTCGCGGTTGAGCCGCGAAGCTAAGCAGGGTCAGGCATGGTTCGGGTTTGGATGGGACACCGCCTGCCGATCGCGTCTCTTTTCAGGTTTATTGATTCCATGCTTGGTGACGGGCAACTCATTACCAGTACCGCCCGGGTGAGGAATCGAACGACTGCAAACTGGCTGCTCCTGTGCTGAGGGTGCCAGTCTGGGAAAAGTGGGAACTTGGGAATAAATCTGTATATATCAGCTGCACTCTTTCTTACTTATTTGGAAAATTATTTTTGTCCTACACACGGACACAAGTGCATTGCATCCAGGTGGATCATCAACGGCTCGCCGTCTCATCACACAGGTGTGGAGTTAGGACCGTGATCATTTTGGAGACGATGAGAAGAACTCACAGGAAGAAAAGAGCTCATAAAAGCCATACCTTCTCTCCCTCCTTCTCGTTCACCACTGCTGTATACGGATACACGATTTGCTTTACCCTTCCTGCTCTCTATTACTTATTGATTCTTTCTCCACACCGTTTTTTTCCTTCTTTTTTTTATTAATTAAAAAAAAGAAAAGAAATTAACACAACATTTAGAAATCATTCCATTCTACATATGCACTCAGTAATTCTTAGTATCATCACATAGATGCATGATCATCATTTCCTAGCACATTTGCATCGATTTAGGAAAAGAACTAGCAAAACAGCAGAAAAAGAT
Source organism: Tamandua tetradactyla (assembly GCF_023851605.1). Taxonomy (NCBI): domain Eukaryota; kingdom Metazoa; phylum Chordata; class Mammalia; order Pilosa; family Myrmecophagidae; genus Tamandua; species Tamandua tetradactyla. The sequence continues at coordinate 57,850,896 of NC_135345.1, forward strand.
ATAGAATGTCAATACAGAGAAGAAAATTAAAATACTACTACTAATAAAAATATATATATATATATATAAAGAAAAAGAAAAAAAACAAAACCAAAAGATACAAACAAACAAACAAAAAAACTATAGTTCAGGTGCAGCTTCATTCGGTGTTTTAACATAGTTACATTACAATTAGGTATTATTGTGCTGTCCATTTTTGAGTTTTTGTATCTAGTCTTGTTGCACAGTCTGTATCCCTTCAGCTTCAATTACCCATTATCTTACCCTGTTTCTAACTCCTGCTGGTCTCTGTTACCAATGATATATTCCAAGTTGATTCTCGAATGTTGGTTCACATCAGTGGGACCATACAGTATTTGTCCTTTAGTTTTTGGCTAGACTCACTCAGCATAATGTTCTCTAGGTCCATCCATGTTATTACATGCTTCATAAGTTTAGTCTGTCTTAAAGCTGCATAATATTCCATCGTAGGTACACACCACAGTTCGCTTAGCAACTCGTCTGTCGACGGACACTTTGGTCGTCTCCATCTCTTTGCAACTGTAAACAATGCTGCTATAAACACTGGTGTGCAAATGTCCGTCTGTGTCTTTGCCCTTAAGTCCTTTGAGTAGATACCTAGCAGTGGTATTGCTGGGTCGTAATTCATTCTGCCCTTCTATGTCTTTTGATTGGGAAATTCAGTCCATTAACTTTTAGTGTTATTACTGTTTGGATAATATTTTCCTCTACCATTTTGGCTTTTGTATTATATATATCATATCTGATTTTCCTTCTTTCTACACTTTACTCCATACCTCTCTCTTCTGTCTTTTCGTATCTGACTCTAGTGCTCCCTTTAGTATTTCTTGCAGAGCTGGTCTCTTGGTCACAAATTCTCTCAGTGACTTTTTGTCTGAGAATGTTTTAATTTCTCCTTCATTTTTGAAGGACAATTTTGCTGGATATAGAAGTCTTGGTTGGCAGTTTTTCTCTTTTAGTAATTTAAATATATCATCCCACTGTCTTCTAGCTTCCATGGTTTCTGCTGAGAAATCTACACATAGTCTTATTGGGTTTCCCTTGTATGTGACAGATTGTTTTTCTCTTGCTGCTTTCAAGATCCTCTCTTTCTCTTTGACCTCTGACATTCTAACTAGTAAGTGTCTTGGAGAACGCCTATTTGGGTCTATTCTGTTTGGGGTGCGCTGCACTTCTTGGATCTGTAAATTTAGGTCTTTCATAAGAGTTGGGAAATTTTCAGTGATAATTTCTTCCATTAGTTTTTCTCCTCCTTTTCCCTTCTCTTCTCCTTCTGGGACACCCACACACGTATATTTGTGCGCTTCATAATGTCATTCAGTTCCCTGATCCCCTGCTCAAGTTTTTCCATTCTTTTCCCTATAGTTTCTGTTTCTTTTTGGAATTCAGATGTTCCATCCTCCAGTTCACTAATTGTAGCTTCTGTCTCTTTAGATCTACCATTGTAGGTATCCATTGTTTTTTCCATTTTTTCTTCTTTGTCCTTCACTCCCATAAGTTCTGTGATTTGTTTTTTCACATTTTCTATTTCTTCTTTTTGTTCAGCCCACGTCTTCTTCATGTCCTCCCTCAATTTATTGATTTGGTTTTTGAAGAGTTTTTCCATTTCTGTTCGTATATTCAGCATTAGTTGTCTCAGCTCCTGTATCTCATGTGAACTATTGGTTTGTTCCTTTGACTGGGCCATATCTTCAATTTTCCAAGCGTGATCCATTATTTTCTGCTGGTGTCTGGGCATTTGATCAGATTTCCTGGGGTGTGGGACCCGGCTGGTTGAAAGGTTTTTCTGTGAAATCTCTGGGCTCTGTTTTTCTTTTCCTGCCCAGTAGGTGGTGCTCGTGGCACTCGTCTGTCTGCAGGTCCCACCAGTAAAAGATGCTGTGGCTCCTTTAACTTGCCAATCCGAATCTCGCAGTCGGCCCGGGAAACCGCGCGTGGAGGGGGGCTCGCCGGCCACCGCGGCTTGGGGTAGTACCGTTCCAAATTGCCCAGCTGGCCCGAGACACCAAGCGTGGCGGGAGGGCCCCACTATCCAACGTTCCCAGTCGGACCGGGAAGCCACGTGTGTGGAAGGGACCCCGGTCACCAGCCGCCCCAGCCTGGGAAAGAGTGCGCCCCTCGGGTATCTCACCGCAGCGGATTCTCCCTGCCTGTTCAGCTGTTCCAGAATGGGGTACGCTGTCTTTTTGGTCTCTGTCGTGGCTCTGGGAGCTGTTTCGTATTGTTTCTGTTTCTTTAGTTGCTGTTCTGGAGGAGGAACTAAGACCCGCGCGTCTTACTAAGCCGCCATCTTCTCCGGAAGTCTGTGGGTGGTAATTTTTGATTAGATGGTTTCCATGGAGATGTGTCTCCACCCTTTCAAGGTGGCATTGCTTACTGGAGCCCTTTAAGAGGGAACCATTTTGAAAAAAGCTTCAGTGTCGACAGAGCCCACAGAGCCAGAGATCTTTGAAGATACAGAAGGAAAATGCCCTTGGGGAAGCCTTATTAAATGAGGTAAGAAAGCTAGCAGATGGTGCCATGTGCTCTCTCAGCTGAGAGAGAAACCCTGAACTTTATCAGCCTTTTCTTTGGAGTTAAGTTACTTTTCTCTGAATGCCTTAATTTGGACAGTTTCACAGCTTTAGAACTGTAAACTTGCAACTAAATAAACTCCCTTTTTAAAAGCTATTCTGGTTCTGATATATTGCACCCCAGGAGCTTACAAACTAAAACACAACTCTTGGGCATAATTATAGGTAGTTTTAGCTTCTCCACCACAGAAATAAGTTTCATAAGGGCAAGCCTCAAAATCAAGGGCTTGGCCTATTTTCTGGGGAGTCCCTGATGTTTGAGAGTGTACCAGGGGTTCCCACATGGGAAAGTTGAGCAGTTTCATATTTTTCCCCAGTCCTTCAAGGGACTTTACCAATATTTTCAAATATCAGCCTATCATAGTCTTGGATGTCTCTGGGTATTACATTAATAGTTAATATACAGAATGACAAGGCCTTGTTCCTATTCTGGTCTCCATGTGTTTGAGTTGTTTAAATGAGGTATCCAGACAGGATGATTTAGATTGTGTGTTACAGAAAATTTAGGTTCTAGACACAGCAAACCTCTCCATCTTTGGTCTCGTACAGTAGGTGAAGCTCTAGGGTACATATATTATCATCTTTCCCCCTGAATTCTGATTTACCTTAGTTCCAACCTGATAGGTTTTGTTTTTATCTCTAATTAAAGCCTGATTTCTTTTTCGGTGACTTTAACTGTTACTGTATATAGCTGTGCTGAATCTTAGAGCAGCAGAGCTCTAGCTCTGCATGTTAGGTATCACAGAGGTACTCAACGTTCCAGGAAAATACCAGCATCCACACACAAAGCTCTGTGTCTCAGAATCTAGAAATACACTTACAATTTTTGACTAAGTATGACGGCTATAGAACTTACAATCTATGCTCCCTTTTTCTTATACGTATTTTCTGAAAGAGACCATTGCATATTTTTTCTTTTGTTTCTGGCTTATTTTGCACAACACTTTGTCCCCAAGATTCATTTAGTTCATTGTATGACTCAAAACATCATTCCTTTTTGTAGCAGCACAGTGTTCCCTCATATACGTATCTATCACAATTCGCCTTTCAGCTTCTTAGTCATTGCATCCTTCTGCCGTCTCCATCCATTGAGCATTATGGACAATGCCCCAAATAAACAAGCCAGATCTTACAGTGTCTTCACTTGGTTGTACAATCAGCACTCTCAATTTTAGGCAGTTTTCATTGGTCCAAAGAGACAAAGAACCGATAAACACAGCCTCACCAAATATCAGACCAAAACCTCCCCAATCTTTTGCCTCTCCCCCAATTATTAAACCCTGATTTTGCTATGGTATTGTTGCTGTCTTCTTGTTAACCATAGGCCATAGCATGCAATATTAATTTTCTCCCTATTCCCTTCTATAATTTACTCTTTGTGCAAGATTACATCTTTAACAGAGTTCATGTAAGAACTTATTTATAATTGTTGGGTTAATTGGTGAGATGCATGAAACTATACATCCACTTTCAGTCATATTTGACTTCAGTATGGCAATGTTACTTATAACCCTACTAATGAGCCACCATCACTTCTGTTTCCCTAAATTTAAGTTCAACCTCATTGGGTAATCTTTCCCCTGTCTCTAGCTTCTGTGTACTTCTAGGTCCCTTATATTCTACAGTGTAAACCTTTGAGATTACCTTTACCAGAGTCATAATAGTGAAATAATACAATATCTATCCTTTTGCATCTCATTTATTTCACTCAGCATTATGTCCTCCAACTTCATCCATGGTGTCATATGCTTTGGGACCTCATTTCATCTTACTGTCTTACTGCGGCATAATATTCGTCATATGTATATACCATATTTTGTTAATACACTTGTCTGCCATGGGCATTTGGATTGTTTCCATCTTTTGGCAATTGTGAAAAGGGTTGCTATGAACATCAGTGTGCAAATGTCTGTTCATATTCCTGTTTTCAGTTCTTCTGGGTGTATACCAAATTTTGGCATTGCTAGGTCATAGGGCAACTCAATATTTAGTTTTTTGAGGAACCACTAAACTGTCTTCCACAGTGCCTGTACAATTATACATCCCTACCAGCAGTGAATATATTCCAATTTCTCCTCATCTTCTCCAACATTGTAGCTCTCTGTTTGTTTAATAACAGTCACTCTTATAGGTGTGAAGTGATATCTCATTGTAGTCTTGATTTACATTTCCCTTATAGTTAATGAAGATGAACATCTCTTCATGCTTTTTTTTTTTTTTTTTTTTTAGCCATTTGTATTTGTTCTTCAGAAAAATGTCTATTCAGATCCTTTGCCAATTTTATAATTGGGTTGTTTGTTTTGTTGTTGAGTTGTTTATATATTTTTATGTACACAGGATATCAAACCTTTATCAGATATGTGTTTCCAAATATTTTTTCCCATTGAGTTGGCTGCCTCTTCACCTTTTTGATAAAGTCCTTTCAGGCATAGAAGTTTTGATTTTTAAAGAGTTCCCATTTATCAATTTTTTCTTTCATTGCTTGAGCTTGGGTGTAAAGTTTAAGAAGCTACCGTCTATTACTAGGTCTTGAAGATGTTTCCGTATATTTTCGTCTAAGACTTTTGTGGAACTGGTTCTTAGATTTAGATCTTTAATCCATTTTGAATTAATTTTTGAATTAGGTATAAGGTAGGGTCCTCCTTCATTCTTTTGGCTACTGATATTCAGCTGACCCAAACCCATTTGTTGAAAAGACGGTTTGGCTCAGTTCCGTGGTTTTGGGCACCTTACCAAAGATAAATTGACCGTAGATTTGGTGGTCTATCTCTACACTCTCAATTTGATTCCATTGATCAAAACTTCTATGTTTGTGCCAGTACCATGTGTTTTTTGACTACTGTGGTTTTATAGTAAGCTTTAAAGCCAGGAAGTATTAGTCCTTGAACTCTGCTCTTCTTTTTTAGGATATCTGTAGCTATTCGAGGCCTCCTTCTTTTCCAAATAAATTTGATAATTAGCTTTTTCAAGTTTCCAAAGTAGGTTGTTGGGATTTTGATTGTTATTGCATTGAATTTTGTAGATCAGTTTGGATAGACTTGGCATCTTAACAGCATTCAAGCTTCTTATCCATGAGAATGGAATATCTTTCCATCTATTTAAGTCTTCTTTGATTTCTTTTAGCAATGTTTTGTAGTTTTTTTGTGTACAAGTCCTTGACATCCCTGGTTAAGCTTATTCCTAGATACTTGATTCTTTCGGCTGCTATATTAAATGGCTATGGATTTTTCATGTAAGCCCTTTATGTGAGGAAGTTTCCTTTGATTCCTACCTTTTCCAGTGTTTTTGTCAGAAAAGGATGCTAAATTTTGTTGAATGCTTTTTCAGCATCAATCAATGTGATCATGTGATTTTTTTCCCTTTTGATTTGTTAATGTGCTATATTATGTTGATTAATTTTCTTATGTTGAACCACCCTTGCATTCTTGTTATAAACCTTACTTGGTTGTGATGTATAATTCTTTTAATGTGTCATTGGATTCGATTTGCTAGTATTTTGTTGAGAATTTTTGCATCTATGTTCATTAGGGAGATTGGTCTGTAGCTTTCCTTTTTTGCATTGTCCTTATCCAGTTTTCATATTTGAGTGATGCTAGCTTCATAAAATGAGTTAGGTAGCATTCTTTCTTCCTCAATTTTTTTTGAACAGTTTGAGCAGGATTGGTGTTAGTTCTTTTTGGAATGTTTGATAAAATTCCCCTGTGAAGCCGTCTGGTCCTGGGCTTTTCTTTGTAGGAAGTTTTTTGAAGGCTGATTGAATATTTTTATATATAATTGGTTTGTTGAGATCTCCTATTTCTTCTTGAGTTAGTGTAGGTAGTTCTAAGAATTTGTCAATTTCATCTAAGTTGTTTAGTTTGTTTGCTTATAGTTGTTCATAGTATTCTCTTACAATTTTAAAAAATTTCCTGGTAATGGCCCCCCTCTTGTTTCTGATTTTGTTTATTTGTATCCCCCCCTTTTTTTCTTTGTCAGCCTATTTAGGGGTCCATTGATTTTTCTCAAAGAACCACCTTTTGGTTTTGTTGGGTCTTTCTATTGTTTTTTTCCCCCTCCAGTTCACTTATTTCTGCTTTAATCTTTTTTATTTCTTTTTGTGTATTTTTTTTTCGAGTTAGTTTGCTGTTCTTTCTCTAATTTTTCTAGGTGAGCAGGTAAGTCTTCAATTTTTGCTCATTCTTGGTTTTTAATATAGGCATTTAAGGCAATAAATTTCCCTCTCTGAACTGCCTTTACTGCATTCCATAAGTTCCAATATGTTGTATTCTCATTATTCATTTTCAGATATTTACCGATTTCTCTAGCAATTTCTTCATTGACCCACTGATTAGTTAAGAGTGTGTTGTTTAATCTCCATATATTTGTGAAACTTCTGGCTCTTTGGTGATGATTAAATTCCAGCTTCATTCTGGTGTGGTCAGAAAAAGTGCTTTGGATAAGTTCAGTCTTATTCAATTTATAAAGACCTGTTTTGTGTCCCAGCATATGCTCTATCCTGTGGAACGTTCCATGAGCACAAGAAAAGAATGTGTATTTTAGTGTTTTGGCATGTAATGATCTACATAGGTCTATTAGATCAAATTCATTTATCACATTAATTAAGTTCTCTATTTCCTTGTTGACCCTCTGTCTGGTTGTTCTATCTATAGTGGAGAGTGGTGTGTTAAAATCTCCCACTGCTATTGCTAAAATGTCTATAACTCCCTTCAGTTTTGCCAACGTTTGCCTCATGTACTTTGGAGTTCAGAAGCATGAACATTTATGACTGCTATTTCTTCTTGGTGAATTGTCCCTTTTATAAATGTGTAGTATCCTTCTTTGTCTTTTATGACATCTTTACATTTAAAGTCTGTTTTATCTGATATTTGTATAGCCACTGCAGCTTTCTTTTGGTTACATAAAACATCTTTTTCTATCCTTTCACTTTCAGTTGATTTTTGTCCTTAGGTCTAAGATGTCTCTTGCAAACAGCATATAGATGGATTATATTTTTTAATCCATTTTGCCAATCTATGCTTTTAATTGGTAAGTTTAGTTTATTAAAGTTCAAAGTCATTACTGTAAAAGCAGTTCTTGAATGTATCATCTTATCTTTTAGTTTTTTACTTGTCAGACTATGTATTCTTATCTTTCTCTCTCTTTTTATCCTTTAAATTACCTTTACTGGTATTCTTCACTTCTGTTCCCTCCTCCAAACCTCCCTCTCCTGACTTTTTTCTTCAGCTGACAGGACTCCCTTTAGTATTTGTTGTAGGGCAGGTCTCTTGTTGAGTAATTCTCTCAGTCTTTGTTTGTCTTTGAAGATTTTAATCACTCCATCAATTTTGAAAGGCAACTTGGCAGGATAAAGAGTTCTTGACTGGAAGCCTTTTTCATTCAATATCTTAAATATATCATACCACTGCATTCTCACCTCCCTAATGCTTGTTGAGTAGTCAGAAATCAGTCTTATGTGGCTTCCTTTGTATGTAGGAGATTGCTTTTCTCATGCTGCTTTCAGGACTTTCTGCTTCTCTTCAGCATTTGACAGTCTGATTAGTATGTGTTTTGGAGTGGGCCTATTTGGATTTATTTTATCTGGGATTCATTTGGCCTCTGTAATTTGCATATTTATGTCTTTTATAAGGGTTTGGATTGTTTTCTCTGCTTATATCTTCAACTAACCTTCCCACCCATTACTCTTCTCTTCTCCTTCTGGAACACCAATGATGCTTACATCTGTGTGCCTTTGTTATATATCATTTCCTTGATCCAGTTCCATTTTTTTTTCAATCTTTCTTGCTGTTTGTTCTTTTGTGCACTCTAGTTCAATTGTCTGTTTTCTAGCTCACTCATTCTTCCTTCCATTTCTTTGAATCTGCTATTATGTGTCTCTAGAATTTGGTCTACAGTGTCTTTCATCTCTGTGGGATCTGTTATTTTTCTGTTTAATCTTTTGAATTATTATTTATGCTCTTCTAGTGTCTTCTTCATATCCATTATTTCTTTATAAATATCCTTGAGTAGTTGTTTCATAATCTGTGATCCCTCTGGTGTTTTGATTTGGTCTTTTGGCTAGTCCATTTCTGCCTAGATCCTCATATGTTTTGTGATTTTCTGTTGTATTCGGGGCATTTGATTATCTTAATAAGGTTATTTTGCAAGTTGGTTTCCTTCACTTAAATCATAAAATTTTGTATTTACTTGGGTTTGCATTAAAGGTCTGTTTTTGCATTTTGTTTATCATTAACCAAGACCTAGATCTCATGTGAAGGGTGGAGTTCTACTTGAGGGTCTATTAAAAGCTAGGCAGGGGTGCACAGGTAGTTCAGTGGCAGATCACCCGCCCGCCATGTGGGAGCCTTGGGTTTGACTCCCAGCACATGCACCTCTTCCCAAGAAGAGAAAAAGACACTTCAGCAATAGTAGACCCAAAGCCAAAGGAGACACCTCAAGATATATTGGGACTGAATTCAGACTGGTGCCTATAGAAAAGAAAGAAAGAAAAAAAAAGAAATTTAAAAGAAAAATTAGGATTAAGGAAGTTTGCTAGACTGCACTTATCACTTCTCTCTAGAAGATGGCACTCTTGAGCCACCTCCACTCCTCAGGCCCACCCCTCCCTGACTGCAGTGGACAGCTGGGCAAGATGGCATGTGTGGTGGGAGGAATACTCCTGGTGCAAAGTTGTAGGACTGCTGGTCCCATCCCCCAGAATGGGGCAGCTGATCACAGTGCCCAACAGGATAGCTGTTTGTGGTGCCTGCTAGAGCAAATGCATAGCGGTAGGACTGCTGGTCCCATCATGCAGGGTGGGGCAGCTGACCACAGTGCCCAATGGGGCTGCTATTTGTGGTGCCCTAGGGGGGCAACCGACCCCAGCACCTTGTGAGCATAGCCCTCGTGGTGGGAGGCTAGGTGCACCTCTGAGCTCTCCACAGGTGCTGCCAGCTTCGGGGCTGTGCGGGGCGGTCTTCCCAGCTGGCTACTGGACAGCTGGAGTGGAGGGAAGTCCTCAGATCCACACTTCTCCACTTCTGGTGGGGTCATGGCTAACAAACCCATCCTGTTTTCCCTGTTCCAATCTCCTCACCTCTCTCTACAAGAATCTCCCCATGGAATGCCAAAGACCCTTTTTGATGACTCACCCCCAGGACTGCAGTCCTGGTCATTTTTTCTGTCCTTTCTCTTATTGTCCCATGCAACAGGGGTGCAACCAGCCTGCCCTACTCCACCATCTTTCTGGAACTCAGAATCTACATTTAAAAAATGATATAGCACACATATTTTCTTAATTTACTATTTCATTTTTCTAAATAACATCCTAGCCAAACCCTCCCTGCCAACCATGATTTCATCCCAGAATTTTTTCCCTATGTTAAGTGGAGTCACATTAAGCAGCATTTTCCCATTTACTGATTTCTCAGGCTTCTCTATACCTGTGACAGGAAGGGGAGTGGGACTGATAAGGAATGTAAAGCAGAGTTGTTTCTTACAATTCTTATGCAGTGACTTTCCTTGGATGAGCTCTGGAGAATGAATGGAACACCTTCTTTTTTTTTTTTTTTTTTTTTTTTATTAATTAAAAAAAGAATTAACAAAACAATTAGAAATCATTCCAATCTACATGTACAATCAGTAATTCTTAATAACATCACATAGTTGCATATTCATCATTTCTTAGTACATTTGCATCGATTTAGAAAAAGAAATAAAAAGACAACAGAATAAGAATTAAAACAATAATAGAAAGAAAAAAAAACAAAAAAAACAAAAACAAAAAACCTATACCTCACATGCAGCTTCATTCAGTGTTTTAACATAATTACATTACAATTGGGTAGTATTGTGCTGTCCATTTCTGAGTTTTTATATCCAGTCCCGTTGTACAGTCTGTATCCCTTCAGCTCCAATTATCCCTTCTCTTTTTTTTTTTTTTTTAATTAACGGAAAAAAAGAAATTAACCCAACATTTAGAGATCATACCATTCTACATATGCAATCATTAATTCTTAACATCATCACATAGATGCATGATCATCATTTCTTAGTACATTTGCATTGGTTTAGAAGAACTAGCAACATAACCGAAAAAGATATAGAATGTTAATATAGAGAAAAAAAAAAGTAATAATAGTAAAATCAAAACAAAACAAACATAACAAAAACCTATAGCTCAGATGCAGCTTCATTCAGTGTTTTAACATGATTACTTTACGATTAGGTATTATTGTGCTGTCCATTTTTGAGTTTTTGTATCTAGTCCTGTTGCACAGTCTGTATCCCTTCAGCTTCAATTACCCATTGTCTTACCCTGTTTCTAACTCCTGCTGAACTCTGTTACCAATGACATATTTCAAGTTTATTCTCGAATGTCCGTGGAACACCTTCTTATAATCAAGGCAATGCATAAGTAGTGGATCAGTTAGGAGGAGGGAAAAATGTCTATCCTAGGGACATGAATGATCTTTGTTGTATGTGGGTGCCATAGGGAGGTGGCAGTCTTATCAGAGGGTATAATTAGCCCAAGGAGTGCTTCCTGAATGTTCCTGCAACAATGTCCCCCTGACTGGAAGCATTTACAAAAGCCTGGCCTTACATTACTTTCACAACCCAATCCATGGTTCATTAGAACAAGCTTTTACATTGGAAACCAAGATGCATGAGTATCTTGGAAAGGGCACCACACAGTGAATAAGGGGTCAGACATTTAAGTTTAGGAACTAAGCTGCTTAGAGTTTTTATTTTGAAATCCTGGTCCCTTAGGATGAACCTGGCGTTTGTGTATTGATTGCTTTCTGCGCTAATGTAGTTAGGAAGAAGAAAGAATTTTTGCAGAATGTGGAATTTAGCAGAGAGAGAATATATTAGATTGGCTGCATTTCCTTGCCTCTGGGCATGGTTTGCTTCTTGAAGGTTAGAGCCAAGGGGATTCTTTATCTTCCAACATTTTCATTTAGGGCAATCAAATACCACAATTTGTAGTCTTCAGCTTTAGGGAGCTCAGACTTCAATAAGAGGATGGTATTTTATTATCTCCTTGGGTTGTTTTTAGAACTTTGAAAAAAAATCACAAACACTTCTACTGACTGGACGACTATAACAGGGCAGAACAAACCACTCAAGTCTAGTTTCACTTAGGAAAACAATTTTCATTGTTTTGGACACATGTAGCATCCTTACTTGGGTTTTGGATTTCTTTGAAACCTCTTCTTTAAGTAGCCAGCCCTTCTATTTTATTGAGGGCACAGACAGAGTAAGTGGCAAAGCAAAGGAATAGTTCATTGTGATGAGTGGAAGGCTCGAGAACTTTGTTTTTCAAGCTTTTACTGACCAGCCCAAAACTAATCTACCCACTAAGAGATTTTTCCCTAAAGCCAAGTTTATATTTGAAATTCCTTAGGGGTCATTGTACGAAGATCTGCCCAAATGCCAGAATGTGGAATCAAAAGATTTCAGTCCCAGACTACTATATGGCCATGGTCAAGCCACTAAGCCTGTTGAGTCTCAGTTTCTCTATCCCTGAATTGGAAGTAATAATAATTACCTAGCAGGCTTACATGAGGCGGCTTGTGTACCAGCATCACACAGTACTGGCACCCAGGAGACCCTCCCTGGGTGTTAATTAGTGACCCATGCACTCTCCTGAGCCTTACTTTTCTTATCTGCATCATTGGAATACTGTGAGGATCAGATGTCTGTGACAGGGACAAGAGACAAACATCGGGTATATGATGATTCATTTCCACCTCAGGATTAAGACGAGTGTGAAGAGTCACTGAAGACGGTGCTCTGGGGAAGGAGTCTTTGAGGCAAACTGCAAAAGCTAGTAACTCAGAGGATTCTCAGGCCCTTAGGGCCTGGAGATAAGGACTGATGCCTATAGTTTTGGGGGTTGTGGTAAGTTGGCAGGTCCTATCCTCCCCCAAGCAGTGGTTGGAACTTTTGGGCCCTCCCTCCAGTTACCTGGAGCAGTCCAGCATCAAGCCCTTTCAGTTAGCTCCGAGAGGGCCAGTGTGTTTGCTTTGCCTGGGGACTGAAGTCCCCAGTGAGGGTGAATTCTAAGCAGGCAAACAGACCAGCAGCCTGGAATGGGAAAATCCTGAGTCACAAGCCAGGAGCAAGGGGCGGGAGCTTGTGTAAACTGGAAGAGTCTTCTTCTCTTGGCAATACGGTCCTTCTAAGTAGAGTTCTGCTTCCCCACTTGAGTGATTAGTTGATGTGGATTGAGTTGCATTGCACAATAGAGGGACAGTTAAGAAAGAGGTAATTAAGCACTAACCTGCTGGAGGCAGACAGAGTTTCATTATTAAAATTATGTCTGGCGGGTGTAAGGGTAGTTCAGTGGTAGAATTCTCGCCTGCCATGCGGGAGACCCAGATTCGATTTCCAGCCTGTGCACGGCCCCCCAACCCTCGCCCCTTGCCAAAAAAAAAAAAAAAAAAAATCAACAAATGGTCCTGCAATAATGGGATAGTCACATGAAAAAAGAATGAAATGTGACCACCATCATACAGCGTACAAAAAAAATTAAGCTTGTATACAATCTTGGAAGAAATTTGTTTTTGCTTCATCTAATGAAATATACCTGAAATTCTGTCTCAGCTTTGGGCTTCCCTCTGACCTTATCTGTGCCTTTAACCCTTTGTATTAGTTAGGGTTCTCTAGAGAAACAGAATCAACAGGGAACAGTTGCAAATATAAAATTTATAAAAGTGTCTCATGTGACCGTAGGAACGCAGAGTCCAAAATCCACAGGGCAGGCTGCGAAGCCGATGACTCCAATGGATGGCCTGGATGAACTCCACAGGAGAGGCTCACCAGCCAAAGCAGGAATGGAACCTGTCTCCTCTGAGTCCTCCTTAAAAGGCTTCCCATGATTAGATTTAGCATCACTAATTGCAGAAGACACTCCCCTTTGGCTGATTACAAATGGAATCAGCTGTGGATGTAGCTGACCTGATCATGACCTAATCCTATGAAATATCCTCATTGCAACAGACAGGCCAGCGCTTACCCAATCAGATGAACAGGTACCACAACTTGGCCAAGTTGACACCTGTCCCTAACCATGAAACCCTTTGTCTCTGTGTTTCTTTGATTCTCTCAGTCTCTGACCTTCCCTGTCTCTTTGCCTTTGTTCTGTCTCTCTGCTGCCTCTGTCTTTATTCTGCTGCTCAGTTTCTCTTTGTTTCTATGTCTTTCCTTCTGTCTCTGTGCATCTCTTTCTCAGAGAGAATATTTTTCACTCTTTTCTTTATGAGATTAAAAAAAAGAGACGTGAAGAAAAGCAAATCGTCCCCAATTACCTAAACAATTCTTGTTGGAATCCTGACCCCTTCTCACTCTGGAGGAACACTCCCTGATGTTTAAAGCACACACTCATCAGCCTTAATTAGCCTTCACACTAACTGTTCCCGTGAGTGTGCGAGTTAGGAACTGCTATCTTTATGCCTTAAATAGGTAAGTCTCTGAGAGGCTGGGAACTTGCCCAAGGTCAGATGGACAGTGGCTGGTGGCAGAGTTGAGGCCCAAGGGCAGGCTTCTACTGAAAGGTCTTTACCACCTCAGCAAAGATGGAATCTGGTCAGGACCGAGATTTTCTAACCGAGGCCCGTCTAGTCTGATTTGACATATAAGATCCAGAGTCTGGGTTTAGGACTGGTTCTAAGAGTATTGTGATTGCTACCATTTTATCTAGATAAAGTTAATGAAAAAGAACATTGAGGGAAAAATGAGGTCTGGGCTGGGGCAAGAGGAAGGAATCACAAAATAACAAAATGGAACTTGCCATCTAAGGGGATATATGGAAGGGTGTGTTTAGTTTCAATGGAGTTAAAATCAAATTGCCTAGTTTCAAAACAGCTCAGACCACTAACTAACTGTATGATCTTGGGAAAGTTATTTAACCCCTCCAAACCTTCACTTCCTCATCTATAAGATAAGGATAATCATATTACTTATATAATAATTTGCTTGTGAGTATCTGTGCTGGTTTGAAAGGAAATATGCCCCCTAGAAAAGCCATGTTTTAATCAAAATATCATTTCATAAAGGTGGAATAATCTCTATTCAATACTGTATGTTTGAAACTGTAATCAGATCATCTCCCTGGATGTTGTGATTTAGTCAAGAGTGGTTGTTAAACTGGATTAAGGTACGACATGTCTCTACCCATTTGGGTGGGTCTTGACTGGTTTATTGGAGTCCTATAAAAGAGGAAATATTTTGGAGAATGAGAGATTCAGAGAGAGCAGAGCAGAACGAGAAGCCACAAGAAGCAGAGAGTCCACCAGCCAGTGACCTTTGGGGATGAAGAAGGAAAACGTCTCCCGGGGAGCTTCATGAAACAGGAAGCCAGGAGAAGAAGCTAGCAGATGATGCCTTGCTCGCCATGTGCCCTTCCAGCTGAGAGAGAAACCATGACTGTGTTCACCATGTGCCTTCTCAGATGAGAGAGAGAGACCCTGAACTTCATCGGCCTTCTTGAACCAAGGTATCTTTCCCTGGATGCCTTAGATTGGACATTTCTATAGACTTGCTTTAACTGGAACATTTTCTTGGCCTTAGAACTGTAAATTTGCAACTCATTAAATTCTCCTTTTTAAAAAGCCATTCCATTTCTGGTATATTGCATTCTGGCAACTAGCAAACTAGAACAGTATCAAATGAGACAATCCATATAAAAATTTCTAGTACAGTAAGTACTCAATGAGTCACGATGAAAACAAACCTGTTGTTTTTTTTAACAGCCTACCCCCAAAGGCTGCCTCCCTGAGTCCTCACCCCAAACCCTTGGATATTTATTGAGTGCTTGTATTAGCCAGGGACTGTGCCAAGTTCTGCGGACCAAAAGTGAATGAAACCTATTTCCTGATTGCAATAATATCAAATATCTTTGCCATCATATTTCCTGGCAATTTTAAGACAATACGATATGTGTTGAGATGGGGTGAATGAAGGGTGATACGGGAACCCAGAATGTGGCTTCTGATCGAGGCTCCCCAAATCTGGAACCTGGTACTCATCCATTGATTTGCCAGATCCCATGCACACTCTGTACAAAACCCGCAGGATTAGCAGATCGGAATCACCGATGAGACCAGACCAGTCTCAAAAGTACGGGTCAAAAGCCTTGCCTTGCTGCACAGTCGGCACCTCTGCAGCACGTGGGCTGCAGCCCAGCCCAGCAGGGCCTTCCTGGAGTTGAGAATATTAATAACAATGGGGACAAATCCTTTCCAGCCATTTTGTTTGATCTTTCGTGACTGCCTCTCCACAACACACTGCAGATGGAGATGTTTTAGCAGCGGGGAGAGCAAGCAACACTCATAGCTCAGAAGGGCTTCCCATCAGCACAGCCAGCAGTGGCAGGCATATTCACATTTTGTGGATAGCTACAAAAGGCGTATTCAATAGGCCAGTGTCTACCAGCTTCATCTCCTTGTGAGTCTCTTCTCACAATAGCGTTTATGGGAAAGAAACGGCAGGATACAGAAAAATAAAATAAGAGAATGGCCTGCCCTCCGAAGCTGGAGTGAAACTGCAGTTCCAGTTGCTGGTGGGCGGCCGCAGCAGTCCTGACGTCTGCTGAACACCCAGTAAACAGCAGAGGCTTTGCTGCTAGGGATAGAAATGACAGGTGTTCTGGTTGTATCCATGGCCTCGTCTCTGAATCTCTAAAGCACTGGGCTTCCATTTCTAGGTTTTCTCTTTGGTGAGAACAAGAACAGTTTCTCCTGTTTAGACCAACAGTTTTTAAAAGAGATTACTGGCATTGAAACAATAATGACATAGGAATATCTCCTGTGATATGATGAGGCTTTGGAAGGAAATTCATTGCTATTGCTGGTCTCCTTTTTCACCATTATTGAGCACCCCGTTTACCATGCCTATTCAAAGTAGAGGAGAGTGATTGAAAACACAGACTTGGGCCCAGATGCCTGGACCTCTGCTTCTACTCACTGTGTGGCTCTGAGCCAGATCCTAGGCTTCTCAGCTGCAGTTTCCCTCCTGTAAGATGGGGACACTATGCTCCCTGCCTCGATGGCTATTGTAAGGATAGGTTAACTATTTACAATTCTGAGAATAGTTCCTGGCCCCTAGTGAGCTCTATATAAGGGTTTAGTACTACTGCAATTATTGTTAATACATGATCAAACTTTTCATGTTAGATATTCTTTGAGGAGGGTCTAAAAATATGTCACATGACAATCTGCATGTTAGATCCAGTTTTGGAGTCATTTGGATGGTTTTGAGCTCTGGTCCCAGTACTTACTAGATGTGTGAACTTGGGCCAAATTTTTAACTTCTCTGTGCTTCAGTTTTCTTATGTGTGAAATGGAGATGAAAACAAAAAGTGAGGTGGTGGCGATTAAGTGAGGTGAGAGATGAAAAAATAAGTCTTTACCCTCTGTTCCTCGGTTCCCTCTAATGTAAAGTGGCAATAATAATGGAACCTACTTCATTTAATGTGAATCTTTAAATGAGGATTACATATAAAGTACTTAGATAGAATTTTGAGGACAGTAAGCACATGTGACATGCTTTAGCCATTATTTTTGTTAAAAGACTCCCACCCCATCACTATCATCAATATATAGGACTATTGCCATTTATTTGATGTGTACTGTCTTTAAAATTCTGATATAACGACCCACATATTCAATTTGTCTTACTCTGTATTTCCCCGGGTATTGGTAGTTTTGTATCACCCGCTCCCTTCTACCCCCTGATTTTGGCCTGTTTATCCACTCTGATTTTTTTATTGACTCAATTACTGCCTCCCTGGGTACTGTCCACACACCAAGTTAATGGCCTGTTATTCGCTGAGTTAGGCTTTCCCCCCCATCTTGCTTTGATCTGTGAACAGCTGGTCTTTTGAGTGTCCTCCTGACATAAAGAGCTCAGGTGTAGTACTATTAAAGCACCCCGCGGATTCCTGGTGTACCTTGGTTTTGTGACTATACTGCTTTTAAGCAATTTCAGAATGTTATTAGCCTGAGGTCTTTGATCAGACAAGATGTATTAACAATTAATTAATGCTTTCCAACTTGGGTAATTTGGAATCTTTATTTATAGTTTTGCTCTCCATGATAGTGACTTGAACATTTAAATGTTTGCTCAATTAGCTCCTCAAATCTTTTCTGTAAAGAGCAGACTATTATTCATAACAATATTTATATCTTCCCTGCATCACTCATTCTGTTTCAGTTTGTTAAAGCTGTCAGAATTTAATATGCCAGAAATGGATCGGCTTTTACCAAAGAGATTTATTAGGTTACAAATATACAGTTCTAAGGTAATAAAAATGTCCAAATTAAGGCATTAACAAGAGGATATCCTTACTCAGGGTGAAGGCATCTGCTGGTCCTTCGCTTCCGGGTTCCATTGCTTTTTGGTTCCATGTGTCCTTGCTTGCTTCTCCAGATACACCTCTCGGAGCTGTCTGTGTCCTGTGGGTCTTCTCTTAATGTCTCTGGGCCATTTCTTTCTCTCTGCATCCTTCACTTGGTTTCATTTCTCTGTATGCTTCTCTCTGTGTTTTCTGTCATTTATTCCCTTCGTAGAGGACTCCAGTAAAGGGATTATGATCTGCCTTGAATTGGGTGGATCACTTCTCCATGAAAACAACCTAAGCAAAAGGTCATACTCACTATGGGTCTCCACCAGCATGAATGGATTAAAAGAACATAGTCTTTCTTGGGGTACATAACAGTATCAAACCAGCACACATTTATTCACTCTTTAAACCATTTATTGAGTACTTACTATATGCTAGGCACGGAGCAAACAGAGGTGACAATGGAATAGAGCCTAGGGGAAAGAAAAGATGCCATAGGAATGTCAGCCCAGCCCCATCTCTACAGTAAAAGAGTAAATAGAACTCTCTCTTCTCAAAACTCTTCTTATACTTATTGTCAGTATACTCAAGTTCCTCACCCTTGTAGTGTTCTATTTGCAACTTTTAGGACCCTGAATATGACAACCATGTTCAGCAGGAAGCACAAGAGTTTTTCTCTGACTTGTTCTACATGTGGACATCCAGCCTGTCTCAAGACCATTGACCATGGCTCCACTTATTTCTTGTCATGAAAGGCTCATCTCCAACCTCTACAGAGGGCTTAGACAAAGGAGAAGAGAAACAGTTGTAAACTAGGGAAACTAGAAATTTAATGAAAATTTAATGTAGCACCTTGCCTTTTTCTATGACTTTTTTTTGTGTGGCAAATACTTAAAGTAGTGAATAAATTTAACTATATCATGGGTTGATGCAATTTACAATATCAAATTTGCTTATTTTTTGGAGTGCAATAGAGAACTGCAGATGCATTTCAGGTCATCATTCTCATTTAAATTTTAATGGCCCCTAATACCTGACCAAAAGGGGAAAAAGAAGTATAACTAATAAGGTATCAGTGGCAGGGAGAGTTCAAATAGAGTTGAGAGGCTACTCTGGAGGTTGCTCTTATGCAAGCTTCAATTAGACATAGCTACATATCATAACTGGCCAACTCCCAACCAAAACCATTCCAGCCAATCCTAAAGAACACCTAGGGCAATGTATAATATTACACAAGGGTTCGATGCACTAGGGTAATTTTCCAGAAACCTACAACCTCCAGATAGGTCCCTGGACCAGATAAGTCCTGAAACCCAGAGGGCCCATCTCCAAAACATCAGATAGTTCCATCTCCCTACCCCATATTAGTGACAGACCCTTCCAACATGAAAAATTTAGAATTGCCTTAGCCCAAACACCCCTAAAGAGAGGGATAGAAAGATCAAAAGTGATGGTGGTATTATACAGAGAAGATAGAATTTAACAAATGAATATGATTGCTGATTCATTAAATTGAAATCTCTTTTAGTCTCCAGTATCTTAGAGAAATTAGAAGTAAAAACCTAAAATTGTAGAATTGTGACCCATGCCAAACTCTGAAATCTATTCTACAACTAATTGCTGTGCTGTGTTTTTAAATTTATTGTTTTTTCTTTTTGCATGAGCAGGCACCAGGAACTGAACCTGGGTCTCCAAAATTTATTGCTTTTTAGTATATATGTTATTTTTTTCATAAAAAAGAAAAGAAAGTCAATTGTGATGATAAAAAAATATTCCCTCTAGCCTCCTATGTTCTGGAGCAGCTAGAAGGAAAAATCTGAGAGGATCACATGGTAACTCATGACAAACTCTGGAATCTGTCCTTTAACTACTTGTTAAAGAGTGCTTTGAAAATTATTTTTCTCTTTCTTTATTTTGTTATATTATACAACAAAAAAATTAAAACAATTTTTAATGGCTCCTAATAATAGGGATATCCCAATAAAACTAAAGTCTGGCACCCTGGGAAAGAAAAGAATGAATAAATAAGTAAGAATAATAATTAATCTTTATTCAGCTCTTAATATGGGCCATGCATGTTTTAACTCATTTTATCCTTAGAAAGTAACTATCATTATTCCCATTTCCGAGAGGTGGAAACTAAGACTTAGAGAGACCAAGAAACTTGCCCAGGAGCACATGACTACAAAAGGGACAGAACCAGGATCCAGGATCCAAATCCAGATTGTTTTAATTCAGATCCTATGATTTAAAACCCTATAATTTGCTGCATCTCCAGAGATCAGCCATGTAGCTGGGACCTCTAAGTCAACAATCTCTGTTCTAATGTCTAAGAGAAAATTAGATGTTGAGAGGTCATGCTGGTTCCAATGTCCTCACAGTGAAACAAGCTGGGGCTGCCTCTCCTTTCACCTACTTGCCAAGTGTGCTGGTTAGAAGCTATTATATACCCCAGAAAAGCCATGCTCTTTTAATCCTCATTCAATATTTTTGGGCAGGATCTTTCTGTTTATTTCCATGGAGATGTGACCCATCCAACTGTGGGTGGTAACCTTTGATTAGATGGTTTCCATGGAGATGTGTTTCTACCCACTCAAGGTGGGGTTGCTTAATGGAGCCTTTTAAGAGGGGACCACTTTGGAAAAGCTGGAGAGCCACCAGAATCAACAGAGCCAACAGAACAGACAGAGTTCTGGGAGAGCCATTGAAGAAGCCTGGAGAGAAAGCTAGCTAGTCACCATGTGCCTTTCCAGCTGAGAGAAAAACCCCAAATGTCACTGGCCTTCTTGAGCCAAGGTATCTTTCCATGAATGCCTTTGATTGGACATTTTTATAGCCTTGCCTTAATTTGGACATTTTCGCAGCCTTAGAAATATAAGGCTTGTAACTTAATAAATCCGCTTTTTAAAATCTTGTTCTGTTTCTAGTATATTGCATTCTGGCAGCTTTCACAAACTAAAACACCAAGTGAGGCTTGTCTGTAAAATATCACCAATGGCTGCCTCTGCTGCTTGGGTCTGATGCTTCCAGGTCCAACTACCTTAATTAAAATATGATGCTAATGATGATAAGAATAATAACAGCCAATATTTATATAGCACTACCTATGTTATAACTTCTCTTCTGAATGTGAACTTAATTAATTGTAACAGAAAATGCCAGGTATTTGTCTTAATTTAGGTTGCCCCAGGAGCCTATCCTGAGACATAAATTTTGGGACAAATAAATTGTTTGGGAGGTGAGGGAATGCCTGTAGGGGCCCTGGGAAGCAAGTGAGACAGGGAGGCACAGGCAGCTGATGCAGGTGGGTAACTGGAGCTTAACTCAGCAGGGGAACTCTGGAAACCGGTGTGGACAGGGGCGGGGCCTGGGTGGTCCTACGCCAAGTCATGTCAGCTACTGGTTGAGGGCCTCTCCCAGAGTGTGTTTGTCCTCTGGAACCTCTGGCCTGCTGTGTCACAGGTGGAATGGCCCCAGATGCCAGACATAGCCCTTGGGCTGATGAAGGTCTGTATCGCAGTGGCCCCGCCCAGGGGCATCTGGACCATGAACCAACAGCTCTGCTATAGTCTCTTCTCAGCCCTGATTTAAGATGAAGAGCCCTGCTCAGGGTCCTGTGCTTAGTGAATGGCAAATTTCACTAAGATTTCTAGCTACAACCCAAGGAAGGGTGCAATGATTGTGGTGCAGGGAGTGGTAGGAGGAAGAAGATGGGGAGCTGGCAGGCATTGTCCTCCTTGCTTGCCTCCACCCGCTTCTCCTCCCCCCAAACATTTTTTTAGAACATTCTATGATCTAGGCAGCATTCCCAGCTTTTTACATGCATTACCCATCTAATCCCCACACAGCCTTAACTGGTAAGTCTTTTTGTATGTCTGTTTTACAGGTGAAGAGACTGTGGATTCTGAGTAACCTGTACAAGGATGCAAAGTAGCTAAGTGTGGAGCTAGGGTATAGACTCGGCTGTCTGACCTCTGCTACGTCACCTCCCCCGTTGCAGCAGCCAGACTGACTCCTGTCCTTGGAACATGCATCTGTTTTAGAGCCTCCTTAAGACCCATCCAGACACCCTGTCATGGAGACCTGATGCAAATGGATGGAAAGAGCTTCTCAAAGAGAAACACTCCAAGCAAAATAATGTAGTGGCTCATCAGGTCAGAGAGCCCTCTATGTATTATTTGAAAATTATCTCCCATTTTGGGTACATAAAGGTGTGCTCCTTTCGTCTCTATAAGGATATGTGGATAGAAGCAGACCTTTTGCTCCTATCCCCAAGACTTCATATGAACACTTTCCAGTATTGAGTTAGAGTAACCCTGAGGACATGATTCTGTAGAACTGTATTTGTCCTCAGCTCCTCCACCCCTACCCCCACCCCCACCCCCACACCATCAATACTGCAAAGAATTTGGTTCTACTGCTTTGTCAATTTTTTTCAGCCAGAAAAACATTCTACCATGTGTCTTTTGTTCTTTTACTGAGGCGGCTGTAAAGTTATAATTTACTGGCATGCAGAGAAAAGTGGATTTTTCTCATTGCAATTCCATTTTCCTCCCTCCTTTGGGATTCTTGGGAAAACCTGATTAAAGTGTCAGCCGGAAGAATGGCTGGTGATTCTTTAAAAGGACGGATTAAACTAGGATGACCCAAAGCACTAACAGAAGGAAACCCCGTGGTTTTCTTCTTTCATCTGAATACATAACTCTCTACTTATGCAAATATAGCAGAGAAAATAAGAAGGAAAGAAATAAGAAATTTTGATAGACCAGAGGGATGATATCAAAATTATTAACAACAACAGTAATAATAAGTACCACCTGAATAATTTCTGTCCCAGACCTGATACCAAACAACTTGTCTGTACTATCTCTAATATCCATACCTTTCGAGATAGCTGGTTTTATCCCCATTCTCCACATGAGGGTAAGTCCATGCAGGAGGGTAAGTCCACCAGGGTCCATACACTAGGGCCTCAGGGTCCATCCACTAGGGCCTGAAGGTGGCACTGAAGGTGGGTGGCAAGGCTTTAATAGGAGGGGGCTCTGTCAGCTCTACTCCCAGGATGGGGCTCCCTCATGCCCAGAGACTTAATTCCTTCTGCCTAGACTGTGAGCGCTGACTTTTTCCCTACTCTCTGGAGACTCCACCTTTTTTTTGCCTCCATCTCTTCCCTTCTTCCCCAAATTTTTATGAATTTCTTCCTGTTTAAGAATGCTCCCTTTGGAGAAAAGCTGGTCACAAGTATATGCATAGGATGATCCGGTTTTCCATAGAAAAAGGAGGGTGTGACTTAGTTGCAACATTGTAGATTTTGTTTTCTAAGAGTTGGGTTCTGAATTTTGAACAACCTGATGGGGAAAAATCAAAGAAGGACTGAAACATTTAGCCTGTCTGATTTCCTTGAGGTGCTCTGTGATACCCACAGCACAAATGGCTACATCATAGAAAGGAAGCCAATAGGAAGACAGAAAGGGTTGTCTGATTGAGTTATTTATTTATTTTAATTAGAGAAGTTGTGGGTTTACAGAAAAATCATGCATAAAATACAGGACTCCTGTAAAATACTCCATTATAAACACCTGGCATCAATGTTGTACATTTATTATGACTGATCAAAGCATATTTTCATAATCCTACTATTAACTACAGTCATGGTTTAGCTTAGGTGTCTGAATGACGTGTGGGGTTTACAAAGAGACTACCTTGCTAGCTTCTCTTCTGTCATTCAAGGTCCAGTCTAGCTTACCCCACATGGAATCTCTTCTTCTTCTGTGCTAAACGTGCTCAATGTTTCCATGGCAGTTTGTAGTTAGTAAGCTGCTGGAATGCAATATACCAGAAACAATTTTAAAAAGGGAAATTTATTAAGTTGTAAGTTCATAGTTCTAAGGCCATGAAAATGTCCAAATTAAAGCAAATCTATAAGAATGTCCAATCTAAGGCATCCAGGAAAGAAATGTCAAGAAGACCAATGACATTCAGGGTTTCTCTCTCAACTGGAAAGGCACATGGCAAACATGGTGGTGTCTGCTTCTCCTCCAGGCTTCTTGTTTCATGGAACTCCCTGGGGGCTTTTTCCTTCTTCATCCCCAAAGCCATCTCTGGCTGCATGGGCTCTAAAGCTATTTCCAAAATGATTCCCTCTTAAAGGGCTCCAGTAAACAACCCCAACTTGAATGGGTGGAGACACACTGCTATGGAAACCATCTCATCAACAGCTACCACCCATAATTGGGTGGGTCACATCTCCATGGATAATCAAACAGATTCCACCCAGCAATATTGTGTGAGGATTAAAGGACATGGCTTCTCTGGCATACACCACATATTCAAACTGGCACATGGCACGAGGCACTGTATTATGCGATTCTTCAGTTATCTTACTTTGTAATAATGATCTTGTCTGTCAAATAGGTTCTGAGCTCCACCTGGGTACAAACCGTGTCTCCTTCTATTGTGGCTGCCTTGCCCCACTCACCCTCATGGCCCATCTTCACCTCTGCACCGATCCCAACACTGGGAACATAGAAGGTGCTCCAAACCTGCTGTTTAAATGACTGCTGGAAGTTTTTCTTTAGGGTGCTCAATTTCTATAATATGCTCCATAGAGTGAAGAACTATGCCAACGTCAGGGAGGAAGTGGGGATGGAGAGTGAGGAAGAGAAAATGTCAGGAAGAGGAGCAGTGACCAATAGGCCAAGAGCCAGCCCAATGTTGGGGAATCCCCTTAAACGATCCCTTGAGCTCCCCCTGCATCAGCAGGGAAGACCATGAACAAATGGTAATTATTGGCATTTTTGGTCTTAGATGTGGTACACATGTGGGCTCCTTTCTAGAAACAGGCTACAGATTGGTATCAGGGAGGAAAATGTGTAATTCTTGAAATCCCCCCTACTCAAAAGTCATTCTTTGTTTAGAAAGGATGGATTTCTATAAAAGTAGCAGGTAAAACCTGCCCCTCACTGTGTTAAATGAAATAAATGGGGTTAAGATCAGATGTCCCCATGGGTCTCCAGTTTATGTCCTCATGAAAGTCATAAACAGGGACAGAAGTCCACCCCTACTCAGAATAGATTCTAGGTAGGCTTCAGAATTTTAGCTCCTGGGATCGGAGGAACACTCTCTTTTCCACCCACCCCCCAGTCACCCAGTCCAGGGGTCCTGGACTGTTCAAGCAACTGAAAAATCCACCTTCAAGCTTGGGCAGTAGCAGTGAAGGAAATATCTGCATCATACTTTATCTCACATTTAATAGAGTCTAACATGTGGGTCCCTATTTCTTGGGCCCTGTAATTTTCTTCTCACTGTAAAAAAACAAAAATACTCAAAGTACCACCTTCCCTAGAGAGGACTGACATCACTAGTTAAATTTACATTTTCTTCCTTTAGGTCTTACGCAGCTTCCAATCCCCTTATCATAGATAAATTGAGAAACCTTATAGAAGAATTCACAGCTATCAATCATTCTCTTCCTCTTTATAATCCTCCTATGCTTTTGTTTTTAAATCTATCCCAAAGGGAAAAATTGAACTAATTTTAGCAGACTTTTTAGTGCAAAAATATATATAAGGAAGCAAAGAGTAAGAATTTAAATTACATGAGATGATGAAATTTTTTTTCCAGATGATACAGTTATTTGATAACACTAGCTTGTCTTGGAATTTCTCATTTGCAATTAGATGTGTGCTGCATTTTTTGTATTCAGAAAAAAATGTTGTCCAATAGACTCATGAGGTTTAAAAGACTTACATTAAAGTGAAAAAAGAAAAAACAACCTCCCCCAAAACTATTGGTGCCTGATTCGTTATGCATAGGTGATTGGGAATATGACCCTTGTTTTTTATGCATTTGCTGACCTCCCAACAACCAGTTTAAGGTGTCTTAGCATCTTGTCTTAGCATTTTAATGGTGATTCACAGAACCATGACGTTTCAGGATTGACAGGCGCTTGGATTAATATCCAGTCTAATCATACACCCAGTGCTGAATTCTCTTGTCAGTATCTTCATCAAAAGATCATTCAACCTCTGCTTGAATACATCCAGTGATGGGGAGTTCATTACCTATTGATGTAGTTCATTACGTCTATGGACAGCTCTGTAAGGAGTACTTTATGTTGAACAAAAGTCAGTTCACTCAAATGCCTACTTGTTCCAGATACTGTTTAAGTTATGAAGAAACAGCAGTGAACAAATAGACAGAAATCCCTGTACTCTTGGAGCGTGCTCTCTTTGAGAGGTAGCCTGAGAATAAAAGGCGGGTAAAATGGACAGCATGGCAGGAGATAGGTAAGAAAGGAAAATAGAAGACGGACAGTGCTGGGGTAGAGGGTTGCAGTTTTAACAAGGGTGGTCAGGAAAGGCCTCATTGCTAAGTGATTTTCGAGAGGAATTTTGGTGAGCTGTATGAGTTTCTGATCTGGGGGAAGAGCATTCCAGTCAGCAGAAACAGCAAGTGCAAAGGCACTGAGGCAGGAGCATACTTGATGTATTCATGAGCAGGGAGGAGGCCAGTGTTATAGTAATACTGTAAGTGGGAGATGCAAAGGGGGGCATGGTGGGGTATGAGGAAGGAGGCATTTGGGGGAGCCCAGTCCCATTGGGCCTTGTGGGTCAAGGTAAAGACATTGGTTTTTTCTCTGAATAAGATGGGGAGTCAATGGAGGATGTTGAGATGAGGAATAATGTGATCTGACAGGCAAAAGGGTGCAATTAGGGAGAGCAGTTAGGTGGGCTATTGTGATATTCAGACCAGAGAGGATGGTGTCTTAGGAGCAGGGGAGACATGTGAAGTAGTTGGGTTCTGGATATATTATGAATGGTGCTGTTTAAATTTTATCCACTCATCCAAGTATTATCCTCTGGGGCTTATTTAACACACTTTGTCTCCCTTCATTTATTTAGACTAAAGTAAAAACAAGGCAAATGCCTTCTTACTTCTTCCCTTTTATCTCCATTCTTCCTCATAGGCAACCGTTCTAATGTATTATGTGTATTCTTCCATTTGAGTGTGCTCTTGGAAATCATGTATTGTTCTTTGTCATAGATTTTTAATTTAAGTAGATGGCATTGTGCCACAGACTGCATTCTATTTCTTCCTACATTTTAAAGATGTTTCTGTGTTGCAGAATGTACCAGGAGCCTGCTGCTTCTGGCTGAAGCTTCTTCTTCAAATGAGATCACTGAACTGTGAAAAGAATATGTATGCTCATGTTCCCCCTGAGTCTTCTCTCCAGTTCAAACCTGTCCAGTTCTTCCAGCTGTCACCAGATAATACGGCTCTGAGCCTTCTCCTGGTGTGGCCACTGTCCTCTGAGCTTCCCACGGTCTAGGTCTGTTCATGGACTTGAACTTCTGAAAGCAGCTTCTACTCCTGGAAAACTCCTTGACATTTTTCTGGCTTGGAAACAAAGTTCAGCAGCTGAGAAATGGGTGCCAGGATCCTGGGACTAAGAAGATAAAAACAAGAGAAATTCGAAATCACAGGGCAGAGTGAGCCCCTAGACTCCAAATATTGCCCCATTATTTACTGGCAATATAAAGAAGGCATTCAAAACTTGGCCTCTTGGATCAGATAAATTTGGTTTCACCTTCTAGTTCTCCTTTTGGTTGCATGCCTTTGGATAAATCACAGTTTCTCTGAGTTGCAATTTCCCTGTCTATAAAATGATGATAAAATATTACTAATTTCATAAGGCTATTGATGTTATTAAATGCAATACTGTAAGTAAGCCTTTTGTCATAGAGTTTGGCACAGAGTGACCCCTTGGTTAAGGTTGGCTGTGATTTTTTTTAAATATAAATTCATACAGATTGAGACTAAAAAAACAAAAGGAAATGTGTAGTGATCATTTGTATTGCAAAAAATATTAAAGGATTCTCTTTAATAGCAATTTCTACAGTACACCTGATACCCTTTAAATGACCCAAATGATTTTTCATACTGTTTTTCAACAGCACAGATTGTATAAAGCTTGGTTTGCCTGTATGATGACAGTGAGGGAGACACACCACATGATAGTAAGCAGCGTACTGAAAGCTTCCTGCCAGTGTGCAAACACAGTGACATTTCATGTGTGTTTGACTGTAGTGTATGTCTATGTCCCAAATGTGTATGATTGTAGTCCCAGCAATGGGCTATGGTTCTAAAAAAAATGTTGAGGGTAACACTATACATTCAGAAGTGATGCACCCTACCTTGCAGATGAGAACCTGTAATGATGAAAATATAGAAGAGGAGTTGAAGAAGCAGAAGAGTTTACTGTCATAGAATCAAAGGACTGGAAGGGAGCCGAGAGGTCATCAGGTACTGTCATTCCATTCTGCAGATGAGGACACTGAGGCTTACAGACTTGTCCAAGGTCACCCAGCTTATAAATGCACAGCAGAGGCCTAGATTTCCTGTCCAATGATCTTCTACTCATGGTTCCTAGTTGGGATTGGACTTAGGTTTTTATTTATTTTTTTAATCTGCTCCAGCATCTTGGCAATACATGCTATATAGGAAACACTCTACAGATTTTGTAAAAAATCATCACAGTGCAGTGGAAAAAGGAAGAGTCAAACAGAAAAGAGTTCAAATCCATAGTTTTTCACTTGTTAGTGGTGTCTTGGTTTGCTAGAGTTGCTGTAACAAAGTACCAGAAACTGGATGGCTTAAAACCATAGACATTTATCGTCTGACAGTTCTGCAGGCCAGAAGTCTGAAATCAAGGTGTCAGCAGGGCCATGCTTCCTCTGAAGTCTAAGGGAAGTATCTGTTCCATACATCCCTCCTGACTTTTATAGGTATTGTTGGCAATCTGTGGTATTTTCTGCCTCAGTTTTCACGCGGCATCCTCCCCATGTCTCTGTGTCTGCATCCAATTCTCCCTTTCTTATAAGGACACCAGTCACGCTGGATTAGGACTCATCCTAATTCTATTTGTCTCATCTTAACATCTTCAAAGACCCTCTATCCAAATTAGCTCACTCTCACAAAACCAGGCAGGGGTTGAACATGTCTTTTTGGAGGACACAATTCAACCCCATAATACTGGATGACATTGGGCAATTTAATTAACTTTTCTGTTCCTTCATTTATAAAAATCAGAAGAGTAGAAGCTACCATGAAAGGTTTATTATAAGGATTAAGTGCAGTAACATCCCTAAAAGCAGAGCTGTAGCTACATGAATGACTATTTGATTAAATGAATTGAGTGAATGGAGGTCTGTAACTTATTTTTCTTGTGTTATCTAATTTACTCTTCTCAAAAACTTTGTGAGGTAGGAACTATTATAAACCCATTTTTGAGGATGAGGAAACAGAGGCTTAAAAAAAAAACGGAATCTGAGAGCAAGTTAAGTAACTTGCCTAAAATTGGAGTTGGGGCCAAGATGACACATAGATTAAAAGAACTGCTAAAGTAGTGCCCACAATTTTCCTGAAGGCAGTTTTGTTATATCTGCTGCTAATCACTTAGATGTGTGGGCAGTGACTTGATAAGGGGACATGAACTGAATCATTAAGCCTCTACTTTATCATCTCCACTTTCCAGATGACAACACTAACAGGGTGAGAAAATTCTACCAAAGACTTCAAAATGGAAAAAAGGAAAATAAAAAAAAGACAGATTCTTCTAAATAGCTTTGCAGAGGTCGATAGGATTAATATACCCTTTGAACATGGTTATTTTAGCTGAAATATGGAAACGGCACAGGGGAAACGCCACAGACTGCTTGTGTAATAGAAATATAATGTATTTGCTCTTTCTCTCTTCCTTTGCAGTGCAGGTGTAATTATAAGAACCAAGTTGGTAGAATAAATGGCTACAACAGAGATGTTGTTCTCTGGAAATGGGTTGATTTTTCTCTAAATGTTATTTCATACTCTCAGATTCATCAAAATCATCACCTCAAGGTGTCCGGAAAGGAATGAGCAGATAACAGGCAACTAAAATTGATGGATTGGAAGCCTGGAGGAAATGTGTCCTTTTGGGGACATTTGCAATTGCCTCCCAAGTTCTGTCTAATTTAAACCAACTATGTCTAACTCACTTTATAGGTCCAACTTAATTTTTAACCTCCTTTGAAATGAAAATTAACCTTGAGGTAAATTTGTAGAATTTCCCAAATAGAAATTCGAGTCCTAGCAGATATTAGTGTGTTCCCAGAAAAAAGATTGTGTGGTTAAACTTTTGAAGCCACTGGGTTCAATAGTGTTTCATAGATTTCTCTAGTGCAGGACTTCTCAGAGCCTCTGCTAATGGAGGACTATATGTCTCACAGAAGACAGTATAATAGGCAAATAGCATAAATTTATTTGATCATATGAAAACTTCACATTCTTTTTTTTTCCTGAATACTTTTTAACATTGCTCTAGGGACCATACCTAGGAAAATATTGATCTTCTCCAACCATCTTATACTTTAGGAAACTGAGTTGCACAGAGTTCATGTACCTTATATTCAAAATCTTAGTTTTGTATCTTCTTAAGAAGGGTAATTGTAAAGTAGCATGATTATAATTTTATGAACATAGAAATATTGCTTAGAGGTGAGTGTTATATCTCAAAAGGGGATCCTTAAGTGTGTTTGTTTACATTGAGTGTTTTGATGATGGTGATTGGTTCAAAATTGTTGTAGAGCTTCTCTTTCAGATATTGATTTAATCTGGTTGCCAGACCTGTCACTCAAGACAGTCAGCTTCAGGCCTTCAGGATAACATTCGAATGGTACTGTTGAAGTAGAAAGAGCTCTGGATTAGGGCATCAATGAGACTTCGGTTCTTTTAGTCTTGACTTGATGCTTCTAGTCTTGACTAGATGCTTGGCTCCTCCATGCCAGCAAGGAAGAGGGAGTCTACTAGCAGGACAGGCTACAGACTTATGTAATGTAATCACAAACATGTAATCATGCACATTCTGTTACCTTTGCCATACTGAGTTGGCTAGAAGCACATCACATGTCCTGCTCACACCCAAGGAGAAAAGATTACACAAGGGCACAAACACTTGGATTTGGGGGTTCTGGAGGCCATCCCGGAGTCTGTCTGCTACAGGTTGTTTCCAAAAGTCAAGCCCAACTTAAAAAGATGGAGAATTTAACAGAATGTGACCCCAAAACCAATTTTAATAGA
Source organism: Tamandua tetradactyla (assembly GCF_023851605.1). Classification (NCBI taxonomy): domain Eukaryota; kingdom Metazoa; phylum Chordata; class Mammalia; order Pilosa; family Myrmecophagidae; genus Tamandua; species Tamandua tetradactyla. The sequence goes on from NC_135345.1 coordinate 57,881,928, forward strand.
TGACATTTTTGGAACAAAAGCAGCACGGTTGGAATATATATAGTCTCCCAAGATGACCACTTTGAAGATCAATGTTCATTTCAACCAGAATTAATATCTTACAGTGTTTTTAGGGTCTAGTTAGGCTATTCCATGGTCAAATTTTATTTATTCTCAAGTTAGAAGATTATTCCTTATAATTCCTGTTCTTTCATGGTAATTTGTGTCACACCCTTGGGATTCTACCTTGTGTGGAATTTTCCCTAAAGACCTATCCAGGCTTGTGAATAAATTGAATAAAGTTTGCTGTTATTGTGCAGTATATTTCAGACACAGCCTCATTACCTAAATAGATCTGAAACAATAAACCTGCCTTTACCTAAATTTCCTTGCTTTTGTGTGTTCGGGGTTCTGAAGTCACTGCACATTAGCTCAAGTATTTGATTTTCTAGGTCTATGTGAGTTTGTGTTAAATAACTCTGGTGGCCTTTATTTTAATTAAATACAATTAGCAAGCATTTGGTATTGTACCTCACAACATGGAGGAAATGTTGTCTAGGGCTGTGCCATGCTTGCCTCCATCATAATCACGTTGAAGAGCATGGCATGCACAGGCATCATAAAGAAACTGAAACTTGATAAATATTTCTCCAAAAAGTGACTTTGGGCATAAGGTCATATTAACTTTGGGGTCTAGGGAAGCTATAAAATCAACAAATCATAGCCATGAAAATCCCTTGATATAATCTGATGAAGATGGACTTTAGGTTATGTTCAAACAGGAGAATACAAAGTTACAGCCAATAATATGAAAAATGGAAGTGAGCAGGAAGGGTCTTGTTTAGTTTCTGCTCCAAAGAAATATCAGCAAGGCAATAATAAATGCATTTGGATGCTACAATAGCTCCCTGGAAGAAAATCTTCTGGGAAGATTTTTCAAGACTCTGATCTATTCTCCAGGATTTGCCAGTCAGCTTATTGATTCATTATTTTCACTTCATTGGAAGCATTATTCATCTATGACTGCGTGTTTATGGCTGGGCTCTACTGAGAATAAAATCAGCAAAATGTTCCTACTTGAACTTCAATTTTCTTTGGATGTTCTCTACAGCATCAACAGAACCTGGGGCATTTTTGTCATAAGCAAGTACACACTTGTATTGAAATCTGAAGTATCTATCATTGAAATTTTGGGTCAGGATAGAGTATACTGGCTGTATAAGTCAGTTCAAATGTTCTTATAAATATTATTGTTTTGGCAGATAAATATTCTTAGTGTTTTACTTAAAAAATAGTGCATTACTGGAATGGATCATCTCAAGAACCAAAAGAGAAAAACTGTTACAACAACATTGAACAACAAAATATCTCATTCTAACATTAGGTACTAGTCCTAGGTCTGCCATAACTTGATATTGACCTTGGACAGGTCAATACTTAACCCCAGCCTGGCCTATTACTCAAAGGGCTTTTGAGATCTAGGATTTCATAACTTCAAGGAAGGTAGAGGCATAGAAACCTTTTATAAATGAGTGTCAGGTGTCTAAGCTCTGATCTTCTGGCATTTTCAGGGAGTAGCTGAGGTCACTTTGCACTGACTTCTGGGAGCAGTGGTGAAAGAGGAAACATAAGGATGATAAAAGGATAAATAGCAAGTCCCAAACTGCCAAAAGAAAAGTATTATTGACAAATTCAGCCGCTTTTATTGAGCATTTTCATGTGCAAGACACAGTGCCATGTACTTCAGTGAGTTCAATGAAGATTAAGATGTAGTCTCTGCTTGAAAAGGGATTAAAAGGTCAGAGAAAAATACAAGACAATAAATAGATAAAATAACCTAAGACAAGACAGTGTGTGATTATTGCCATAAGGAAGATTCAGACCAGGGGTTATTAGAGTGCATGTGGAATGATCATGCCTAGTTTGGAGAGTATGGGTCCAGGAAAGCTTTCATTAAAATATGACATTTGGAATGGACCTTAAAGGATGAAGAGGAGTTTGCTTGATGAAAATGGAGGAATGGGAGTTCTAGGTAAAGGGAGCTGCATAAGCTATGGCTTGAGAAAGAAAAACATGGGCTTTGGGGAGATGAATGAGTAGTTAAATGTATTCTACAGTGGGCAATTGTGTTGAAAAAGTAGGCACTGGGCTCTTGGCTTTATCAACAACAAAAATTATGAAAAGCACCAAAAGCGTCTATGATCGGGTAGAAATTCTGGCCATGCAGCAGGCTGGCTCTCTGAGACAAACTCATTTCCATCTTTATGTCAGTAGAATGCATTTTAAGGATACAACCGTCATTCCAATGAATATCTTGTCTTTTGCACTGACCCAGTGTAGTCACACAACCTTTCTCTGTAATGTAACGCTTTCTAACAGCATTAGGGAAATGTCTAACATTTTCATTATTCAACAACATCAAGCACCATCCAACATTCATTTTGTCAGGAGCATTATAAAATCTTCAAGGCTTCTGTGTGGAGAAAATCACTTTTTGTTTTAGTGCATTCTCTTAAACATGAAAATGGTCTGGTTCTCAGAGGTTCTAAACCTGGCTAAAGAATATAGGACCTTGATGTTTATCACCTTTTCATGGTGTTTGGGCTTAACTATCATTTCAATATTTGTCTTGCTTTTTTGGGACAACTTTTTAATTTTTTAAAATTATTTTAGTTTTTTTTCAAGTCTAATTGAATTCCATGCTGGCTGCCTGTGTTATCAAAGACCACATAACAATAGGTAAAGAATAAGCTGCTCTTGTGCAATTTGCCTCGTCCTTGTCAATTGCAGGTACAACTCTCATGAATTATTTAAACTCCTCTTGTTCTGAGGTGAGCCCAACAGTGCTTCAAGTATTCATAAAGAAGTCTCTCTAAGCTCTCCTTAAGGAGTCATATTAGCGGTGGTGATGAATGAAGTGAGGTAGCAGTGGCAGTTGTAGGACCAAAATAAACACTGGGCCAAATTCCTGAGGCTCTTGGGAGATGTGAGTATTTCCATAACCCAGGTCCACTGGTATCTAACATCTAACTTCAAAGTGCTTTTTATACAAAAGGCTGGTCAACTAAAGAGAAGCAAAAATATAACGATAACAACACATGATTGCACACTTAAGTAATGGAGCTGAAATATGGAACAGTTTTTTCTGAGTGTATTATTTCTAAGTGTTTTGTTATTGTAGAGTATTCAACTTTGTCTGTAGAGCTGGGGATGGCAAATGTGGCGTGAATTTCTGAGGCGAGACATGCATTTTCTGGTATGGTGGCTGCTGAAGGACGGAGACACTTGTCCCCCCCTGCCCGGCTCCAGGGTTGGCTGCTGCTATCTCTCAGCTGACTCTTTCTCTGGTCATTGCTCTCAGCGGAAGAGAGCCACTTCCCCAAAATTCAACCCTCTCCTGGGGGAGGCCTGTGGGCCCAGGATTACATTTCTGAGAGATCCTGTGGTCAGAGGCTGGGAATGGACGCCAAAATCATCAGTGGAGCTGCTGTTTTTGCCTATGCTTATCTCCTTGCTAGTAGAATTAAAAATATTTGACATCTGGCCATGAAAAGGCACTGGCTAGGCTGAAGGATGCTTGCTAGAACAATAGAGAAGTCCCCTGCTCTGCCAACATTAACCATTCAGTTGCTGCCTGGGAAGCTTGTGCCACACACACAAACGTCCTCGACTCCCAGTGAACTGAGACACATCAGAATTGATGCGGGAGGGGTATTTTGAAAAAACTCATCAGGTATTTCTGGCCTGTGTCACCCCAGCCCCAGCAATGAGAATCCCTATGGTAGAGGATAAAACATTATTTGAATTTTTTTTGTATGTTGTATGGCAGGGGCCATATTTCACTATTTTTCCGTGTGAGTATGTGGTTATTGCAGCACCATTTGTTGAATTTTTGTTTGTTTTGTTTGCTTGTTTCTTTGCTTTTTTTGGAAGGGCATGGACCGGGAATCGAGCCCGGGTCTGTTGCATGGCAGGCGAGAATTTTGCCTCTGAACTACCCTTGCACACCCTAAGGATTGAGGTTCTTAAGCCAAATGAGGATTTTCATAAAAATTTCCCTGTTTTCATCTGCCACCTTAAGGCCTATAATAAGGTACCTTGAAAATAAATGTTTCAACCTGGGCCCTACTGACTTTGGGTCAGATAATTATTTGTTTCAATCTCCTGCATTGATGTTTAGCAGGCTCCCTGGCCCCCACCCACAAGATATCAATGGAATCCCTCAACTTGTGAGAATCAAAAATGTCTCCAGATATTGCCAAATGTCCCCCGGGAGGCCAAACAGTCTCGGGTTGATGACAACCACTTTAGATGCTTTCCTATATCCATATTGTTTTCTGATATTGTGGTTAAAACTCATCTGTTTTTGAAATACTCAATAATGTCAAGACACTTAATAATGTTCCTATTTATTATTCAATGTATGCGACACTAAATTTCCACATACAGATCCTTGAGATATTTTTACATTTATTTATTAAGAAGTTTTAGGTGTTCTCAAGGTAAATGTTAATAACAGAGTCCACAGTGAACCACATGCAGAAATTAAATACAGAAAATTGCACGTGGGCATCATTCAAGGCACATTGTCAATTTGGTGTCAGCTTGCCCCATTCCTTGGCCTGTTCCTGGTCAGGTTTCTCTCATCTCTTCTCTGACAGTGTGTGCTGGTGTAAAAAGGGATTTTATAAAGCTTAACAGTAGCTAATTTTTCCTGCTTAATTTCGCTATTTACATATATCTTAGCTTCTGAAATATCCAGCAAAAGCATTTGTGTCATTTTGTATTCATGGCTATGCATTTAGTGTGAGTTAAGAATTATAAAGAAAAGAATTATGAGCCCCATCAAGTTGAAAATAAACAATCCGAGACTTTCCCAGGGCGGTTATCTGTTTCTCGCCCTTCCCCCCCCCACCCCGACTCCTTGCGCCTAAATCACTTGTTGTAAAACTGTGGCTATCTGCAATAGCCACTCCCATGACTCATGCTCAAGAAATGCTCGCTGTGAAACTGTTAAAAGTGCTTGTTGTAAAGCTGCTCTTATCTGCTTTTTGCAAAACAGCACCTGTGACCCATGCTCGACTCCCACCCCCCTCATCTTACCCCTTTTAAAAACTTTTACAAGCTCAGGCGGGGGGCTCTCTGTTCCTGCGTGTTCAGCGAGCCCCACACATGTGTGGAAAATAAACCCCTTGCGTGTTGCATGAGAGAACGTCTCTTGGAGTCCTCCTTTGCGTGGCAAAATTCTCAAATTCTTACACTGGGAAATGTAAAACACTTTAATCTAAACAAACGTAATGAAGGAAAGGGAAGCAACTGAGAAAATAATAATAATCACACCACATATTCCAAAGTTCTTGGAGTCTCTGGTATTTTTAATAATCCCTGCTTCTTCTCCAGCAGGGCAATTGCGAGTTGACTGTAGAGGGTTTTTGCTGGCCTTAGGAGAGGCACACAATCACTCAGAGAACAGAATGGCTTTTGTATCCAAGAAACAAACAGTTGTTAGCTTCTCAGCATTTAATGGCTGCAGTGAGGTGAAGGTTATCAGAAAAAGCTGAGAAAAATACTGTAGGACTTAGTGAAACCTCAATTATCAAGCTTGTTTTGCTTACAGGAAAAGGAATTAATTGTTTTCTGAGCAGCGTTCCTTTTCCTTCTTTTGTTGTTCCTTCTTCATTATCTTTTATTTACATCCATTTCTTGTTGTTCCTTCCCTCTCTCGAAAATGTACCTGCATGTGTGTACAGACACACACAGAAACACACCCACAAAGTACAATTTTTGCCGGACCTGCCCTTCCTTTCCTGAAAGCTATGAAAATGGGTGGGAGATACAGCCTTTATGCACGTTTTCTCTGTTTGGGATAAGCTCTACCTAATCAAATACATTTTTGTTCGCATATTGTTCAACCTTAGTTTATCAATTACAAAAGAACAGAAATATGAAAATAAATTAAAAATAAGATTTTCTAGAGGATTTGTGTCTCCATTATAAGAGAATTTATATATATATATATATATATATATATATATACTTTATAAAAATTTGAATTTAAACAAAACAACTGGAAAGGAGGAAGGTGACAGGGGAAGGAGGAGGAGAGAAAGTGAGAGAAGGTAGCCAGTGCATATTCTTATCATCCGAAAGTGGCCACCAATAGGCTTCTGTGACCGATGCTATATAGTGCTCGGTGCGATGTTTTACAATTGCTAGGTTATAACCTCCATGTATTCCCAGTACTTAAAACAGAGCCTAGCACAAAGTAGACCTTTATAAATATCTGTTGAATGATAAACATTTTTATTTTAATCTTATGTGCTGGTGAATGAAGAGAGTTGGATAGCAAAAAGCATAAACATGTAGGATCATAGAATGCTGCAAGCAGTTTTTGGCTAATCCCCTCATTTTACAGAGGTTCTTTAGGAACTTGCCTAAGGTTAGATAATAGGAGAACCAGGAGACAACCATAGCCCTTTGAATCCCAGTCCTGTACTTTCATAATCAATCCTCTACAACCTGAAAACCTTCTGATTGAGATTTTCCAGATAAGTCCAACAGTGTTTGTTTTTAAACAATTGGTTTTCTCAGTTTAATCTTTGAGGGGAGTTTGACTATACAGGCACAATTTATCTTTGAATTTCCTTATCAGTAGTTTTAGCCCAGACAGTATTTCCTGCTTTTTTTTTTGTTCTTGGTTTTAAATGCAATAGTCCAGGACCCCATCTGGATTTACTGAATCAGAATGCCCAGGACTTAAGCACTGATATTAAAAAAAAATGCTTCAGGGGAATTGTGGGAAATGGCAGAGTAGGAAGGCCCAGAAATCAGTCCCTCCATCAGAACAAATATTACACAGGCAGGAGCTGCCTGAAAAAAACTATTTTGAATCTCTGGAGGTCAGAAGAACACTGTACAGCCTCCAGGGAAGAGCAGGAGGAAGACGCTGATAAATTACAAATAAGAACAGTAAATTGCTCTCTCTGTGAAGCAGCTACTGGCACCCATCCCCCACTCTCATGGCAGGCTGTCTTGGGGTCCTGCTCCTGGCTAGCTCACTGGTAACAGAAAGGGATATAAAAATCCTTTTCCCCAAGAAGAGGGGTGGGCACGGTTTGTCACTGTTCACTGTTTTTGAATGGTGAGTTTGGATCACGAGGGTCCAGTTCTAAGGGCAGCTATTGTTCAGTTCATCTTGGATGGGGTCACTGTGGTGGGGAATTAAACATGCAGTGCTTTTTGAAGGCTATGGAGGACAGTTAGCTGAAGGGCTGCACTTATTGGCCTGCTAGGAAAGCTTACTTTTGGGAACCATCGGAAAAGCACTTGATGTACTTCCTGGTCCCTTCTCAGGGTATTTTGGAGCCAGTCTATGACCTGTTCTTGGAACCCTGACTCTGTGTTGGCTGTAAAAAACCGACGTTGGAAAATCCTCTCCGGTGTGCCCTCTTCCAGAATTTTCCCTCCAGGCAAAAGCAGCTAGAGGATACAGAAGGAGTGTAAACAAACACTATAGAGGCAAAACAAAAACAAACAGCACATATCAAGATACATGAAGAAGAAACAGAGGAAAGGAAGCTTTCTCCTGGGAGTGAAACAATTGAACAAATAGTGCAGTCTTAAAAATTATATCGCATATGCAGGACAAGAATCAGATGAAAAAGAATTGAAAAAAAAATGTGATCAATTAAACATGGACAATTCTAGGGGACCAGAATAAGTTGAAACAAGTGTCAAAGAAGGCCTTTACACAAAGCCAGTCACCAATAAAAACCTACTCAAGAAAAAATGACCTTCATGGTAAACTCATCAAGATAATCAGATGCCTAGACATCAGCAAAAAACTACAAGCCATACTAAGAAACACAAAAATATGGCCCAAGCAAAGGAAAAAAATTAAACTTTGAAAGAGGCACAGAATATGGAGCAACTAATCAAAGATGTTCAGAAGAATCTCCTAAATTATTTCAAGAGATGAAGGAAAATATGAATAAGGAGATAAAGGATATTAAGAAGATACTGGGTGAGGATAAGGAAGAATTTGAAAGTATAAAAAGAACTTAACAGAAATTATGGGAATGAAAAGCACAATAGAGATTAAAAATACACTAGAGGCATACAACAACAGATTTGAGCAAACAGAACAAAAAACCCCAGCAAACTAGAAGATAGGACAATCGAAATTTTACAGAGGAAGAGATAGAGAAAAGAATGGGAAAATTGAGCAGCATCTCAGTATTTACATAACAGCACAACTCATGCAAGCATACATGTCATGGGTGTCCCAAAGGAAGAAGAAAAGGAATAAGGAGTAGAAAGAATACTTAGGAAATAGTGGCCAAAAACCTCCCAACTTTTATGAAGGACATAAATATGCATGTCCAGGAAGTGCAACATAATCCAAACAGAATAAATCCTAGAAGAACTACTGAAGACACTAATCAGAATGTTAAATATTGAAGAAAAAGAGAGAATCCTGAAAGCAGCAAGAGAAAGGCAATTCATCATATACAAAGGAACCACAATAGGACTAAGCACTGATTTCTCTTTAGAGACCATGCAGGCAAGAAGATATGGAATGATAGATTTAAGGTACTGAAAGAGAAGAACTGACAGCCAAGAATTCCTTATCTTGCAAAGCTGACATTACTACTGACCCTACAGAAATAAAGGGATCATAAGAGGATATTATGAACAAGTACATGCCCACAAATTAGATAACTTAGGTAAAATGGACAAATTCCTGGAAATACACAAACAACCTACACTGATTTTAGCAGAAATAGGAGACCTCAAGAAACCAGTTACAAGAGATTGGATCAGTCATCAAAATCTCTTAACAAAGAAAGGCCCAGGACCAGAAATCTTCACTGGTGAATTCTACCAATCATTGCAAGAAGAATTAACACCAGTCCTCCTCAAACTCTTCCAAAAAGAGGAGGGAACACTACCTCACTTGAACAGAGGCCAACATCACCTTCACACCAATTAAGAAAATTACAGAGTAATCTCTCTAATAAATATATTTTTATTGATTTTTAACTTTTTTATTGTATAATATAACATATATACAAAGAAAACAAAGGAAAAAGCAATAGTTTTCAAAGCACTCTTCAACAAGTAGGTACAGGACAGATTCAAGAGTTTGTCATGGGCTGCTATATGATTCTCTCAAATTTTTCCCTCTAGCTGCTCCAAAATATAGGAGGCTAGAGGATTTAAATACTTTTTTATCCCCACAGTCAAATTTTTTTCTTTTTTTTTTTGGTGAAAAATAACATATATACAAAAAAGCTATACATTTCAAAGCACAGCACCATAATTAGTTGTAGAACATATTTCAGAGCTTGACATGGGTCACAATTCCACAATTTTAGGTTTTTGCTTCTAGCTGCTGTGAAATACTAGAGATTAAAAGATATATTAATTTAATAATTCAGCATTCATATTCATTTGTTAAATCGTTTCTTCTCTGTATAACTCCATCACCATTGATTTTTCCATCCCTCTCTTTAGTGGTGTTTGGGCTATGGCAATTCTAAATTTTTCATGTTGGAAGGGTCTTTCACTAATATGGGGTAGGGAGATGGAACTATCTGATGTTCTGGAGAGGCTGGGCCCTCTAAATTTCAGGACTTATCTGGATCAGGGACCCATCTGGAGGTTTTAGGTTTCTGGAAAGTTACCCTAGTGCCTGGAACCCTTATGGAATCTTATAATTGCCCTAGGTATTCTTTAGGATTGGCTGGAATGGTCCTGATTGGGGGTTGGCAGGCTATGATAGGTAGCAATGTCTAGCTGAGGCTTGCATAAGAGCAACCTCCAGAGTAGCCTCATGACTCTATTTGAGCTCTCTCTGCCACTGATACTTTATTAATTATACTTCTTTTCGCCCTTTTGATCAGGATGGAATTGTTGATCCCATGGTGCCAGGTTTGGATTCATCCCTGGGAGTCGTCTCCCAGGTTACCAGGGAGACTTTCACCCCTGGATGTCATTTCACATGTAGGGGGAAGGGCAATGATTTCACTTGCAGACTTGGGCTTAAAGAGAGTGAGGCCACATCTGAGCAAAAGCAGATGTCCTCTAGAAGTAACTCTTAGACATGCCTATAGGTAGTCTAAGCTTCTCTGCTACCTACATAGCTTCATAAGAGTAAGCCTCATGATCAAGGGCATGGCCCATTGATTTGGGTGCCCCTTAAGTTTGACACAGTATCAGAGGATTTCCTAATATAGACACTGTCTTCCTTACCCCTATGTTCTGAATTACTTTAAACCCAACCTGTTCAGCTTCATTCTTATCTCTAAATATCAGGCTATATATATAAAACAGCCTCTCAAAATCCAGAAATAATAATCAACATTTTGGTCTTAATGTGTCTGCTCTAAAAACTTAAAATCTAGGCCCCATTTTCTTATAAGCATTTTATAAAGGTGACCATACCATTCTTGTTCTTTTATTTCTGGCTTATTTTGTCTCACCAAATGTCCCACATGTTCATTCACATTGTTGCATGCCTCACAACTTTGTTCCTTTTTGTAACAGCACAACCTTCATTCATAAGTATACACCAATGTTTGTCAATCTGCTTCTTTGTCAGTGCATCCTTCAGCCACCTTCATTCATTGGGAGTCATGTATAGGGCCCAAAGTCCACGGTCCATCAATATTCTCAATTTTATATAACTTCATTGTTCCCAAAGAAAGAAAACCAATAGATACACCCTCACCAAATAGGAAATCTAAACTTCCTCTTAACTCTTGTTCCTCCGCCCATTATTTACTTCTGCTGTAGCTGTGGTAGTGCTTATAGTTCCCTTTTGAACATAGCTCATAGCATGCAGTTGCAATTTTCCCCCTGTTCCCTGGACTGTGCCCTGGACTTAAACACTCTTTGTACAGGAATCATATCTTTGAAGTAGTTCTTGTGAAAACTAATTCATTTTTCTAGTGTTAATCAGAGGAATCTGTAGGTCTATACAACCTCTTTCAATCTTGTTCATCTTCAATATGGTAATATGACTTATAGACCCACTAGGGAACTACCTTTACTCCTATCTATTTCCTTACATTGGAGTTCAACCTCATTAGCTAACAGTTCACCATCTCTAGCTTCTATGTATCTCTAAGTCCCCTCTGTTCTGTATTAAAAGCCTATAGGTAGTCTAAGCTTCTCAGCTACCTACATAGCAGAGAATATACCTTTATGCTGGTCATAAAAGTTGAATCATATTGTATCTATCCTTTTGTGTCTAGGCTAATTTCACTCAGCATTATGTCCTCAAGGCTCATCCATCTTGTCATGTGCTTCAGGAGATCATTTTGTCTTACTGCTGCATTATATTCTATCATATGTATGTGCCACATTTTCTTGATCCACTCATCTGTTGATGGGCATTTGGTTTGTTTCCATCTTTTGGTGATTGTGAATAATGCTGCTATGAACATCAGTGTGCAAATGTCTGTTTGTGTCATTGCTTTCAGCTTTTCTGTGTATATACCAAGTAGTGCCATTGCTGGGTCATAGGGTAACTCAATATTTAGTTTCCTAAGGAACCGTCAAGCAGTCTTCCATAGTGGCTGCACCATTATCAATTCCCACCAGCATGCATAAATGTCCCAGTTTCTCCAACATATATAGTTTCCTATTTGTTTAATAGCAACCATTCTTAGAGTTGTGAGGTGGTATTGCATTGTGGTCTTGATCTGCATTTCCCTTATAGCCAATGAAGATGAGCATCTCTTCATGTGCATTTGAGCCATCTGTATTTGTTCTTCAGAAAAATGCCTATTCATATCTTTAGCCCATTTTATAATTGGGCTAAACTGAACAATTCTTTTGTTGTTCAGTTGTATGATTTCTTAGTATATATAGGAAATCAAACGTTTGTCTGATATGTACATTCCAAATATTTTCTCCCATTGAGTTGGCTGCCTGTTCACCTTTTTGACAAAATCTTTTGAGGTGCAGAAGCATTTGATTTTGAAGGATTCCCATTTATCTATTTATTCTTCTGTTGTTTGTGCTTTGGATGTAAGGTTTAGGAAGCTAACTCCTATTACTAGGTCTTGAGGATGCTTCCCTACATTTTCTTCTAGAAGCTTTATGGTGCTAATTCTTAATTTAGGTGTTTTGTTCTCCCATTCATTTATCTCTGCATTAATTTTTGTTATTTGTCTTCTTCTATTTGCTTTGGAGTTAGTTTGCTGTTCTTTCTCAAGTTCCTCCAGATGTGCTGTTAAGTCCTCATTTTTTATCTTTCTTGTTTTTTAATATAGGCATTTAGAGCAATAAATTTCCCTCTCAGCACAGCCTTTGTTGCATCCCATAGGTTCTGATAAGTTGTATTCTCATTTTCACTCATCTCCAGATAGCTACTGATTTCTCTAGCAATTTCTTCTTTGACTCACTGGTTGTTTAAGTGTGTGTTATTTAATCTCCACATATTTGTGAATGTTCTTGTTCTTTGGTGGTTATTGAGATTCAGCTTCAGCTCACTATAATCAGAGAAAGTGTTCTGAAGAACTTCAATGTTTTAAAAAAAATTTTGTACCAAATAAACATTTTTGCCTTAGTCTCACACATAAGTTAAAGTTTTAAAATATGAATTACCATTTCTTTTCAACACCCGGAATATTGACATTCCTTTGTTCTTCCTCATGCAAAAATATTTTTTAATTTGTACATTTAGTCACTATCATTGTATACTCTAGGCATCCCTAGATTATTCCATCTCAGTCTTTATCATCTATCTTTCCTTCTGATTTCATTTGTGCCCCCAGCCCTCCTCCCTCCATCATTCTCACATGCAGCTTCATTCAGTGTACTAACATTATTGTATCACAAGTAGGTAGTATTGTGCTATCCACTTCTGAATTTTTACAATCAGTCCTGTTTCACAATCTGTATCATTTCAGCTCCAATTACCCAATACCACCCTATTTCTATCTCCCGATGGTCTCTGTTCTTAGCTGAAATTCTCCAAGTTCATTCACTAATGTTAGTTCATATCAGTGAGACTGACAGTTTCCTAGATCTTGTACCCAAAGACTGGCAGTTTCCTAGATCTTGTACCCAAAGACTGGCAGTTTCCTAGATCTTATACCCAAAGCACGAGCATTGAAGAAAGAAATAAATGGGAACTCCTCAAAACTGAATGCTTTTGTGCATCAAAGAATTTTGTCAATTTCAATGTTTTTAACTTTATAAGGATCTGTTTCGTGCCCCAGCATATGATCTACCTTGGGGAATGTTCCATGAGCACTAGAGAAAAATGTGTATCCTTGTGCTTTGGGGATATATGACCTATATCTGCTTGTTAGTTCTAATTCATTTATCAAGTTATTTAACTTCTGTATTTCCCTGTTGATCTTCTGTCTGATTGTTCTATCTATAGAGGAGAGTGGTGTATTGAAGTCTCCTACTATTATCGTTGAAACATCTTTCACTCCCTTCAGTTTTGTCAATGTCTGTCGCATGTACTTTGGAGCTCCTTGATTGGGGGCATATACATTTATGATTGTTATATCTTCTTAGTGAATTGACCCTTTAATTAATATATAGTGTCCTTCTTGCCTCTTATGATGTCTTTACATTTAAGTCTATATTGTATGATATTAGTATAGCTACTCCTGCTTTCTGTTGGTTACAACTTGTTTGGAAAATCTTTTTCCATCTTTTCACTTTCAGTCTATTTGTATCTTTGTGTCTAAGATGAGTATCTTGTAAGCAGCAAATAGCTGGATCATGTTTCTTAATCCACTCTACCAACCTGTATCTTTTAATTGGTAAACTTAATCTGTTAACATTCACACTTATTACTGAAAAGGCCTTTCTTGAATTCACAATCTTATCTTTTTTTAATTTTATTAATTAAAAAAAATTACAAGAAACAAACATTCCCAACACATACACTCAGCAATTCACAATATCATCACATAGTTGCATATTCATCATCATGATCATTTCCCAGAACATTAGCATCAATTCAGAAAAAGAAATAAAAAGACGACAGAAAAATATAACAGAAAAAAAAAATTTTACAGGCCATACCCCTTACTGATCACTTTCACTGATCACTAGCATTTCAAACTAAATCTAATTTAATGTTTGTTTCCCCTATTATTTATTTTTATTCCATATATTCCTCTCATCTGTTGACAAGGTAGATAAAAGGAGCATCAGACACAAGGTTTTCACAATTACACAGTCACATTGTGAAAGCTATATCATTATACAATCATCACCAAGAAACATGGCTACTGGAACACAGCTCTACATTTTCAGGCAGTTCCCTCCAGCCTCTCCATTACATCTTGGATAACAAGGTGATATATACTTAATGCACAAGAATAACCTCCAGGATAACCTCTCGACTCTGTTTGGAATCTCTCAGCCATTGACACTTGGTCTCATTTCACTCTTCCCCCTTTTGGTCAAGGTTTTATCAATCCCTTGATGCTGGGTCTCAGCTCATTCTAGAGTTTTTCTCACTCCCTTGATATTGAATCTCAGCTCATTCTGGGATTTCTGTCCCATGCTGCCAGGAAGATCCACACCCCTGGTAGTCATGTCCCACGTAGACAGGGGGAGGGTGCTGAGTCTGCTTGCTGTGTTGGCTGGAGAGAGAGGCCACATCTGAGCAACAAAAGAGGTTCTCTTGGGGGTGACTCTTAGGACTAATTTTAAGTAGGCTTGACCTATCCCCTGTGGGGTTAAGTTTCACATGAACAACCCCCAAGACTGGGGGGTCAGCCTATAACTTTGGTTGTCCATACTGCTTATGAGAATGTCAAGAATTCAAATTGGGGAAGTTGAGTTTTCCCCTGTTCTCACCATTCCCCGAAGGGGAGTTTGCAAATACTTTTCCACTCACTAATCAAATCACTCTGGGATTCATCAGGGCATCACCTGGACAAACCAACAAAATCTCATGTCCTATACAAAGTTCCATGTACTTAAGGTGTTCAATCAACTATCTACATAAGTTATATTAGGAGATGCACTAGTCAAAGTATAGATTTGTACCAAATAAACATTTTTTGCTTTTGTCTCACACATTAGTTGAAATTTTTAAATATTAAGTACCATCTATTTTCAGCACACTGCAGTAATGACATTCTTTTGTTCTTCCTCATGCAAAATAATTTTTTAAATTTGTACATTTAGTCACTATCATTATAAACTCTAGACATTCCTGGATTATACCGTCTCAGTCTTTATCGTCTATCCTTCTTTGTGATTCCATTTATGCCCCAGCCCTCCTCCCTTTATCAGTCTCATATGCAGCTTCATTCAGTGTTTTAACATAATTGTATTACAGTTAGGTAATATTGTGCTGTCTATTTCTGAGTTTTTATATTCAGTCCTTTTGCGCAATCTGTATCCCTTCAGCTCCAGTTACCCAATATCTTACCCTATTTCTATCTCCTGATGGTCTCTGTTACCAACAAAATATTCCAAGTTTATTCACTAATGTCAGTTCATATCAGTGAGACCATACAGTATTTGTCCTTTTGTTTCTGGCTAATCTCACTCAGCATAATGTCCTTAAGGTCCATTCATGTTGTTACATACTTCATAACTTTATTCTGTCTTACAGCTGCATAATATTCCATCTTATGTAAATGTCACAGTTTGTTTAGCCAGCTGTCTGTTGATGGACATTTTGGCTGTTTCCATCTCTTGGTAATTGTTAATAATGCCGCTATAAACATTGGTGTGTAAATGTCCATTTGTGTCCTTGGCCTCGTGTCCTTTGAGTAGAGACAGCATATAGATGGGTCCTGTTTTTTAATCCATTCTGCCAAACTATGTCTTTTGATTTGAGAGTTTAATCTATTAACATTCAGTGTTATTACTGCATGAGTAGTACTTTCTTCTACTATTTTGCCTTCTGGATTTTATATGTCATATATAATTTCCTTCTTTTTACCTTTACTCATAGTCTTCCTTTCTACACTCTTCTCCACACTTCTCTCCTCTCTCTTCTGTCTTCGTATCTGTCTCTAGTGTTCCCTTTAGTATTTCTTGCAGAGCTGGTCTCTTTGTCACAAATTCTCTCAGTGATTTTTTGTCTGAAAATGTTTTAATTTCTCCCTCATTTTTGAAGGACAATTTTGCTGGATATAGAATTCTTGGTTGGCAGTTCTTCTCTTTTAATAATTTAAATATATTATCCCACTGTCTTCTCGCCTCCATGGTTTCTGCTGAAAGATCTGCACATAGTATTATTGGGCTTCCCTTGTATGTGGTGGATTGCTTTTCTCTTGCTGCTTTCAAGATCCTCTCTTTCTCTTTGACCTCTGACATTCTGATTATTAAATGTCTTGGAGTATGTCTATTTGGATCTATTCTCTTTGGGGTACGCTGCACTTCTTGGATCTGTAATTTTAAGTCTTTCGTAAGAGTTGGGAAATTTTCAGTGATAATTTCCTCCATTAGTTTTTCTCCTTCTTTTCCATTCTCTTCTCCTTCTGGGTCACCCACAACACGTATATTCATGTGCTTCATATTGTCTTTCAATTCCCTGAGTCCCTGCTCATATTTTTCCATTTTTTTCCCTATAGTTTCTGTTTCTTGTCGGATTTCAGATGTTCCATCCTCCAGTTCAGAAATCCTATGTTCTGTCAATCAAAATCTACCATTGTAGGTTTCCATTGTTTTTTTCATCTCTTCTACTGTGTCTTTCATTCCCATAAGTTCTGTGATTTGTTTTTTCAGACTTTCCATTTCTTCTTTTTGTTCATTCCTTGCCTTCTTTATATCCTCCCTCAATTCATTGATTTGGTTTTTGATGAGGTTTTCCATGTTTGTTTGTACATTCTGAATTAATTGTTTCAGCTCCTGTATGTCATTTAAATTGTTGGTTTGTTCCTTTGATTGGGCCATATCTTCAATTTTCCTAGTGTGATTTGTTATTTTTTGCTGGCGTCTAGGCATTTGATTACCTTAATTAATTTATTCTGGAGATTGCTTTCACTTCTTTTATCTAGGGTTTTCTGGCTAGATGAATTTGTTGTCTATCTGTTCTTTGACCTTCAGTTCAGCTTTTTCCAAACCTCTAGCTTAGGTTTTGTTTAACAGAGGAGAATTTTTCAGTTCTTGTTTTCTTGTTTCTTACCCTGCTTGTGTGGTGCCTTTCTCCCACACACACTTAGGAGGGTCTACTTAGATATTATATACCCCAGCCAAATTTTCCCAGACCAAACTTGCCTCCTATCAGTAGGAAAGAGTCACCTGCATCAGTTTTCCCTGAGGATGAGACCCAGCAGGTTGAAAGACTTTCCTGTGAAGTCTCTGGACTCTATTTTTCTTATCCTGCCCAGTATGTGGTGCTTGTCCCACATACTGCAGGTCCCACCAGCATAAGATGATGCGGTACCTTTAACTTTGGCAGACTCGCCTTGCTGGGGGCGTGGTGGAGACAGAAGAGAGGTTGTAGGCTGGTTTTAATGGCTTTGTAATGAGCCAAAAGAGCTCATTTCTGCCTATGCCTGGGGCAGTTGCAGCCTGAAAAGGCCTGCCACTGTATCCAGAGGCAGTCAGGCCTTTGTAGATACACAGCCACAAAAACCTCTGTTTCCTTCTATTTTTTCCCCCCTTTTTCTGTCAGTCCTGCCCCCTTGGCGCTGGGGCAAAAATGAGCAAGCTCTGCTTTGATCAGGTTCACCTAAGCTGGGGGCCTATTTTTAGTAGTCAGAATTTGTTAATTAGTTCCACAATTGGTGTTTGATTGTGCCTAGTCCCTGCTGCTGGTAAAATCCTTTCCTTTCCCCTCTGGGAAGTGGCCTGTGGGGGAGGGGCACTGGCTGCCGCAACTTTGGGAACTCATGGTTCTGGGGGCTGCTCGCAGCCGGTCCAGCTGGTCCAGACTAGGGTATGCTGTGTGTTCGGTCACTATCATGGCTCTGGGAGTTGTTCTGTACTGTTTCTGGTTATTTAGTAGTTGTTCTGGAGGATGAACTAAAATGCACACGTTGTTAAGACGCCATCTTGACCCAGAAGTCCATCTTATCTTTTTTATTTTATTTGTCAATCTATATATTCTTCTCCCTCTTTCTCTTTGAATTCTTTAAATTACTCTTAGTGGTACTCTTCAATTTGGTCCCTTCCTCCACACCTCTCTCTCCTGTCTTTATTTTTTTCAGCTGTCAGAACTCCTTTTAGTATTTCTTGTAGGGCTGGTCTCTTGCTGACAAATTCTTTTAGTACTTCTTTGTCTGTGAAAACTTGAATCTCTCCCTCAGTTTTGAAGGACAATTTGGCTGGGTATAGAATTCTTGGCTGAAGTCTTTCCCTTTCAGGATGTTGAATATATCATACCACTGCCTTCTTGCCTCCAGGGTATTAGTTGAGTAGTCTGAACTCAATTTTATCTGGTTTCCCTTCTATGTAGTAGAATTGTTTTTATCTTGCTGCTTTCAGGATTTGCTGCTTCTCTTCAACATTTGATAGACTGATTAGTATGTGTCTGGAGGAAGGCCTATTTGGATTTATTCTGTTTGAAGTTCATTAGGCTTCTTTGACTTGTATATTTATATCTTTCATGAAGGTTGGGAAGTTTTCCTTCATTATATCCTCAACTACTTTTCCTAGCCCTTTACTCCTCTCTTTTCCTTCTGGGACACCAATGATTCTTTTATTTGTGCACTTTTTTTTTGCCTATCATTTCTCTGAGATCCAATTCAAAACTTTCCATCTTTTTTTTTTTGCCATTTGCTGTTTTGAGTCTTTGAAGTCAGTTATCTTGTTCTCTATATCACTTATTCCTTCTTCTGTCTCTTTAAATCTGGTGTTGTGTGTCTCTAGTATGTTTTTTATTTGGTCAGCAGAGTCTTTAATCTCTGTGATATCTGCTATTTTTCTATTTCATTTTTCAAATTCCTCTTTACGCTCTTCTACTGTCTTCTTGATCTCCTTTATGCCATTTGCTATCCCACTTATTTTATTAAGTAGAATTGTATGAACATCTTTGATTAGTTGGTCCAATATCTGTGTCTCCTCTGATGTTTTAATTTGGTCATTAGGCAGGGCTATATCTGTCTTCATTGTAATATGCTTAGTGATCTTTTGCTGTCTTTGTGGCATGTAAATATCTTGATTGATTTCTTTTGGGTGTTGATTTCTTTCAGTAGTCTAAGGCCTTGTGTTTGTGGGATTGTTGTGCAGCAGGAAGCAGGGTATGGGGTGGGGTACTCAGTGTGGTGATTTGTTTCAGGGCAGGTATAGGTACAGGTTGGGGTTGTTACACTGATGCTTGTGAATGTGGGCACCCAGCAGCCAGGGAGGATGTAGCTGTGCAGGTTCACTGGTCAGGGTGGTGAACCCAGGTGTGCGCTGGTCTAAGGCACAGGGCCCTTTGTGCGCCTATATGACCTGGCTGTGCAGGTCAGCAGTTTCTCAGACCTGGGAAGTGTGGTCGATGGGTGTGTGTATGCGTGGTTCTAGGACTGCTGTAAAGTGTGGTTCCCAGATCTGAATGATGTGTTGGGGGCCCATGCACATGCATGGTCTTAGGAGTGCTGTAAACTGATGTGCAGAGCTCAGGGGGTGCAGAGTGAGTCTGTGTGGCACTATGGGCATGGGGGCAGGGGTAGCCTGGGTATGGAGGTTAGTGCCCACAGCCTCTATGTTCTGGCAACAGCCTGCAGGGAACAGGGAGGCAGAGGTAGTGCTTTGGAGGGGTGCAGAAGAAGTGGGTTGGGTTGTACTTGGGGTGGGTGTGTGGGGCAGGTATGTGCACTGGGGGCTGGGGTGGTGGGGGTGCCTGGAGTGCAGGGAATGGGAGCAGGTGACAGGGTTTGAGAGCAGAAGGTGTGGGGTGAGTCGCTGGTCATGGGGCTGCACTGGTGAGGGCAGTGAGCCCAAGGATTTCAGCCTGGCTTACTTTCTAGTACCTGGCTTTCGTCCATGCACTCCTGTGGGCTCCGCATCTCTGCACCAGGCTCTAGCTTCCTGCCTCTCAGTTCAGTGCCGAAGGTTCTCCCAGGTCAGCCACACTCTCGAATCGCTGCCTCAGTCACCCTCCTGTCCCTTCTCTAACTTTTCCGATGAGAAGGGCTAATCTTGAGCTACTCTGTTTGGCCATCTTCCTGGAAGCTATTCACGTTTGTCCCTAACAAATTTATGCAAAAAATCCTTAACAAAATACTTGCAAATCAAATCCAACAGAACATGAAAAGAGTTATACACTGTGATCAAGTGGGTTTTACCCCAGGCATTCAAGGGTGGGTCAACATAAGAAAATCAATTAATATAATGCACCATATTGACAAATTGAAGAGGAAAAAACCACATGATCATCCCAATTGATGCACAAAAAGTCTTTGACAAATTCAGCTTCCTCTCTTGATAAAATAAAAAGGTAGGAATAGAAGGAAACTTTCTCAACATGATAAAGGGCATATATGAAAAACCCACAGCTAACATCATACTCAATGATGAAAGACTGAAACCTTTCTCTCCAAGATCTGGAACAAGACAGTAAGGCCCACTGTCATCACTGTTATTCAACATTGTGCTAGAAGTTCTAACTAGAGCAGTTAGGCAAGAAAAAGAAACAAAATGAATCCAAATTGGAAAGGAATGAATAAAACTTTAAATATCTTCTGATGACATAATCCTATAGAAAATCCAAAAAAATTCTTCAACAAAGTTACTAAACAAACAAGTTCAGCAAAGTTGCAGGTTGCAAGATCAACATGCAAAAACAGTAATGTTTCTATACTACAAGTAATGAACAATCTGAGGAGGAAAGCAAGAAAAAAGGTTTGTTTACAACGGTATCCAAAAGAATCAAATATTTAGGAATAAATTTAACCAAGGACATAAAGGGCTGATGCAGAAAAACTACAAAATATTGCTAAAAGAAATCAAGGAAGACCTACATAAATGGAAAGACATTATGTGTTTATGGGTTGAAAGATGTCAATTCTACTCAGATTGATTTACAGATTCAACACAATCTTAATAAAAATTCCAACAGCCTACTTTGCAGAAATGGGAAAGTCAATTATCAAATTTATTTGGAAGACTAGGGGGCCCTGAATAGCCATAAACATCTTGAAAAAAGAAGAACAAAGTTGGAAGACACACTTCCTGACTTTAAAGCACATTACAAAGCTACCACAGTGAAAAGAGCATGGTACTGGCATAAAGATAAATATATTTATATCAAGCAAAGGAATTGAGCTGAGAATGTAGAAATAAAGTCTCATATCTACGGCCAATTGATATTTGACAAGGCTGCCAAGTCCTCTCAACTTGTTGAATAGTCTTTTCAAAAAATTACGTTGGGAGAAACCAGTTATCCATATGCAAAAAAATGAGAGAAGTCTCCTATCTTACCTTTTACAAAAATTAATTCTAAATGGATCAAAGACCTAAATATAATAACCAGGACTATAAAACTCCAGAAGAAAATGTAGGGAAGCATCTTCAAGATCTTGAGGTAGATGATGGTTTCTTAGACCTTATACCCAAAGCACAAGCAATGAAAGAAAAAACAGATAAAAGGGACATCTTCAAAATTAAAACCTTTTGTCTTTAAAAGGACTTTGTCAATAAGGTGAAAAGGCAGCTTACTCAATGGAAGAAAATATTTGGAAAGCACATATCCAATAGGGATTAATATCTATAGTATATAAAGAAATCTTACAACTCAATGATAAGGGACAACCCAATTAAAAAATGGACAAAAGACTTGAATAGACATTTTTCCAAAGAGAAGATACAAATGGCTAAAAAGCACATGAGGTGTTCAACATCACTAGCTATTAGGGAAATGCAAATGAAAACCACAATGAGATACCATTTCACACCTATTATAATGGCCACTGTTAAAAAGAGTGGAAACTACAAGTGTTGGACAGCTTGTGGAGAAATAGGAACACTCATTCACTGCTGGTGGGAATGTAAAATAGTGTAGACACTGTGAAAGACTGATTGGTGTTTCCCCAGGAAGGTAAGCATAGAATTGCCATATCATCTGGCAATATCACCACTAGGTATATGTCCATAGTAACTGAAAGTAGGAACTTGAAGAAACATTTGCACACCAATGTTCATAACAGCATTATTCACAATTGTCATAAGATAGAAACAACCCAAGTGTCCATACCTGATGAATGGATTGACAAAATATGCTATACACATACAGTTATCCTTTCCACATGATGGGAGTTCAGGGCACCTGGTGATCTGAAAAATATGTGTAAAGTTTGTTCCCAGGGTTTCAAGAAACTTGTTGGCTACCTCTTGATTGGCAGATGATGCCTCTTCCAATATTTTTACATTGCATAGGCTAAACCTTTTTTAAAAATTTTCAAACTAATCTTTGATGGCTTGAAAGTCCATAAGGGTAGACCCTTCACCTTCATTTTCCTTTAAGGAATCATATAAGGACTTAGTCTTTCTTCTGTGATGCCAGAGTCTGCTGGAATGCCTTTTTTATAATGCTGCTGCAACAAAAAGAATATTGCACTTTTTGTAAGAAAGAAATGCAGACTTCAGGGTTTATGCAAATGCTTTTCAGTTTTGGTGCAGTTGCAGCAAAGGCTTTGTAGATTTCCGTTTCTTTTTTCCTGATATGCCTGATGGTTGACTACATAATGCCGTAATGGTGGCCAACTGCAGTAGCTGTTTTGCCTGAACAAAGCCTATTTAACATTTCTACTTTTTCCTTCATATTCATCTCTTTCCTCTCTTTCTTGGGAGCACTTTCTGAACCACTGGGAACACTACACTTGGGGCCCATAATTTTAATAGAATTTATGGTGTTTAAATGGCATAAAATATGAGAAACTCCAGATGCAAAGATCACTGTGAGATCACTGCCAGATGTCACAGGAGAGGTTGCTGTAAACATGCTTGGCATCCCCAAACCAGTGTGCAGAACTATAGTTCTTTTACTACAAATTTAATTTTAAGAAAAAAATTGTGTAGCTGTTCTTGTATGCTATTGAACAGTAAGATACATACTATACAAGTAATATTATACATAATGTTACATGTATTTTATGCATTTATGAATTACTAAGCTTATTAGATATTGCTACATTTCTAGCCTTTATATGTCATCTGCTGGCCTTTGTGCATCATCTGTGGCTTCTATACAACTCTCCCCAAGTTCTCATTTAATTTATTATGCTGGATTGCAATATATCGAAACTGCAATGAGGAAAGTCATGATGTGGAAGGGATAACTGTACAATGGAATATTATCTTGTATATTTAAAGAAAGGAATGAAGTCTTGATACATGTGACAACATGCATGAAACTTGAAGACATCATATTGAGGGAAACAATATGTTCAAAAGGACAAATATTGTATGATATCACTGATTTGAAAACAATTATATCAAGTAAACTTTTAGCATCAGATTTTATAATGTAGGTTACCAGGGTATGGGCTAGGGATAGGAAATGGGAAATTAAAGTTTAAAATGTATAAGATTTCTATTTACAATGATAAAAATGTTTGGTAATGGATGGGGTGATGGTAGTACAATATTGTGATCACAATTAGTACTGATATATATCTATATCTGAGTATTATTGACAGGAGAAATGCTAGATTGTATATATATGGTGATAGAATGAAAATTTTAAAAGTAGTTGGAACTACATTACACAAACCTAAGTTAAATCGTAGACTTCAATTAAATAGTACAATTATAAAAATGTGTCATCAATTGTAACCGATGTTACACCGCAGTGCAATGTGTGAGTGGTTGTGTCGTGTGTGAGAATACTGTATTTTATGAATTATTGTTCTGTAAACCGACAAGTTCTATAATAAAGAAAAAACAAAGGAAAAAAACCCTTCACAGGTGATCCTGACATTCTGTGATGTCAGGAACCATTACTTTGGATGGTGAGCTTTTCTTCCTTAATAGGATTTTTGGGGTTCATCTCCCGGTGAACTGAATTTGAGATTCATGTTTTTGTGAAGGTGTAATACCATTAAAAATGATTCCATGATTTTCCACCAGTTTGGTAAATTTTTAGTATTAGGGGTTTCAATTTACAAATGGAAATTTATATTGACTTTGTTTTGAAGTCAACAAATATTGACTTCCAATATCTATTCTCTTTTCTTTCATGGTAATAGAATTTTCTGTTGTTTCATATGGATGCTCAGCAAAAGGCCATATTTGCTGCTACGTTTGGCCATAAGACTTGGTTCTGGCCAGTGGGATGTGAGAGGTAGTAATATTTGTAAATCTGATTGTGCCTTTAAAAGGAAAGGAGTTTGTCTCACCTTTCCTTCCTCCCCTTTCTATGGGAGAGTCATCATACCAGCTCTGATCTAGACTGTTTTGTGAGAGAAAAATGATCTTCTATCTTGTTTAAGCCCCCACGGTTTTGTCCTTTGTGATAGCAGTTCTGGAGTACACAGCTGGATTACATTTCTTGGTCTTCTCTGCAGATAGGTGTCACCATATGCTGTGTGTTTGATTAATTTCTTTAGATCAATATGTCTTCAAATCTCGCTTTCCTTCACATTGCTTGCCATTTGAACTTCTGTTCTCATTTTACATTTCCCTTCTCAGACTATCTTTCCTTGGAGCCTACCAAAATTCACGTTCTCAAAGTTTACCTTATGCCTCTTCTGAATTTAGAAACCATTCCCCTGCTCTGCCTCCTTTCACCCTATCACAAAATTCCAATGTGTCTGACATTCATCTTGCAAGTTGCATATAGAGAGGAGCCATTGAGTCAGAAAAGTAAGGTCATACTGATGTGCATGCTTTCTGCCTCAAATTAATTTTTTTATTGTCTCTTTCTGCAGTATTGTTTTTATATACTTCTTATTTCTAGTTTGTCTTGGGTTGCATGCCACGTTTTTGGCCTTGGGAAATGTGCTTGAAAGAGCATAGAAATATCTTTTATAACATTCTGTTTTTTTCTGACCGCATAACACCAGATGCAATCTTTGCGTTTCTGTCTGTTCTTCAATTGTTCTTAGAGCAGGTGAATTTGTGTATTTCTAGCTTGGGTGTCCTCTTCCATTGTCAGATGCCAATTATAGCATGTGTTGGAGGAACTGAAACTAAAACATATAGCAAATCAATGAGTGCTCATTAATAGAATGGTAAGTGCAAAATATGAAGCATGGACATAATTTCTTGAGGCTCATTTCTTTGCAAAATAAAAGAGCAACTGTTTCTGAATGGCCCATAATGCCTAAAATACAGTTTTGAATGTCATATATCCATAAGCGTGGCTATCAAAACATACTTTACCTGTATCCTCTTTAATTTTGGCAAAGCATGGATCCATTTGCTGCTATCAGAAGGGGTCTCAGCACTTCAATGTGGCCTATTCAATCTGGTCACCTCCTATGTTTCCAGTTGACTCCCACTATATTTTCTATATGCTTCTCTAGTCACTTTTGCTGAGTATACTACATGTCTTAGTTAAGGCAAACTAGCCTCTGTAACCAGTGGGCCCCAAACTGCATCATGGTTAAAACACGATAGGGGTTCTCACTCATGTAACAGTCCCAGTTGGATGCTCCTGCTGGACAGGACAGCTCTCCTCTATGAGGCCATTCACGGATCCAAACTGATGATGGATCCACCATCTTCATCACACAGCTTCCAGAGTTGCCCTGACCATCTTTATTCCAGCCAGATGGAAGTTTAAAAGGGGATGGAGACACCCATAGGTGTCAGGCCACTCAGGGGCACTCGTCATTTCCCCTCAGATTCCATTAGCTAGAATTTTCCATGACATGGCCACACTAACCTGGTCATGTGGGCCTTTGTGAACAGCTGGTGGTTTCTGTGACATGCCTCTCTGTGACTTTATTCTTGTGCTCATATAGCTTCTTTAGCCTATTAAAAACCTTTCTGAGTTTCCAAGATCCAGGTCAAAAGTGACATCCTTGTTTCCAGGGCTTTGGTTTCAATGACTTGTTCCTTCTGGTGCCTTCCCCCATTTCCAGCCTCAATCACAGCCCCTATTTAGTTCTACTTTACCTTCAAGTTAGTTTTTTGTACATTAGCCTCACTCACCTGATTATAAGCTACTTTAGCAAACTACCATATTGTAGTATAAAATACACGGTATCAGGGGGCAGACAGTTTTTCTTCTTTGTAGTTGTAAAGATCCTCGATCAGGTAAATTTCTTTCTCATCATAAAAGCAGCGGCAATACTGTATAATGCTGCAGTAAGAGTTAACTGATATAAGATATTTGAAATTTCCCTACAAGACCTTGTATATAAGAGATGCCCAATAACTGTTAATATTTCTGCCTTTTGTTTCTCTCACAGTGATTTGCCCTTAGTTGATGTCTGAATAAAAAAAAAGAAGGGGACTCGAACTCTAAGTCCTATGCCTCCACAGCATTAAAACAGAAGAAGTTCAAGTTGGAAGCATGAGTTTCTGGTTTACGGGACATGGGCAGCAGAGACCATGACAGAAGGAAGCTGCTTGGAATAGTGTCAATATGTTGGTGGTGCTAGTGTTCGCTCAGCTCTAGAGGACTCAATTGCCTGCTTAATGAATTGTTTTAACTCCAGCCAAGCTGGCAGCTACCTCAGATGGCCTCTGAGAATTGCCTCACACCAAGAAACGGCTGCTTCATCACAGATAAAGCCAGAGGCAGCAGGCAGGACTCAAGCCAAGGCACCCCCAGGGGACCTGTTAAACCTCCTCAAGAGCTGCTGGGGGGTACTGGAGTGAGAAGATAGGGGCTGAGGGGAAAATAGGTGTCAACGGAATGGCTTAAATTATACCACTGATTATTCTAATCAGTATAGATTTATTCTGATATCTACACCTGTTCAGGGACTTTGGGTAGCTAGAGATTAGCATTGGCCACCTGCCTAGATAAGGTGGAGAAAAGGAGACCAAGGGATGTAGATGTTTTCGTTCAACTCTTGCTGTTCTTGCATCTCCAATCCTCCCCCAGCAGAAGTGTTTTCACTGACATATCAGAGTGGGGGTGGGGGTGGAGTGGGGGATGGGTCATGTAGTATAGTGGATAAGAATAGGGTCTTGGAGCCAGACCACCTGGTTTGAGTAGCAACCGGCATATGCTTATTGTGTAACCTCAAGTGGCTAGATTGCTCTGTGCCTCAGTTTTCTTATGCATAAACTAGGTCTGACTACCTCATAAGGTTGTTTTAGGATTACATGAGTTTATATTCATAAAAGATTTAGAACAGTGCCAATGGTAATTGTGGTCTCCGGGTTGGTTAAATAAATGTTTAGTTAAACGTGGAACTGAAAATATCTTTCCCTCTCTTTCTTACCACATTCTACAACAGTATCTATTGTACTCGCTAAAGATGAGGAGCCCTCAAAATCTTCAGCAGTTATCATGATTGGGTTCAGAACCATTTGGCAGGTTAGATGTGTTTAGGTGTATGTAAACTAAAGCCCAATTTCTTGAAGGGTTTTGTGGGCACAGGATAGAAAGTTAAGAGAGAATTTACTATCAGGCAAGCAGGAGTCTGGATTGATCAGGAATTCAAATTTCTGAGATTTAGAGAGGAGTAGATTACAGGTACAAGATGGTGGCTGTTAGCTGAACTTATCCTTCCCTGCTACTGTGGCAGTGTCTTCTGGCCTTGTAGAGAAAACAAACTGAATTGAAGGACATGTCAGGGCCCGAGAATTCCTATTGTGGTATCCCTCTGATGGTGCATACTACAGAGGAAGGGAGGGACTGTCAGTATTATAGGGGATGCAGAGTGGTCTCTGGGCATTGAGGACTGAGGCTCTGGTTTCCTCATTGTCCAGCAGGGATGTGGTTCTCAGCAGGGAGGAGGAGGAGGATCATGCTGAGCTGTTGGGACCTCCTGACTCAGGTCAGCTGCCAGTGGCAACCAAGATGAATGCATGAATTCATTGGTTTTGCTAGAAGCAGATGCTAAAATTGAATTTGGTATGTAGGATGTTTATTAGGATTCAGCACCTGTAGAAAAAAAGGGGGGGCAGGAAGCAGGATTGGGCAGAGGGAAATCCAACTGCAATCCAAGCTCTCTGTATTGGGAGCTTTGGATCGCATATAGCCCATCAGAGTTGTCTCTTGTGGGCTGTAATGGAGACACCCTTACATCCCACATCCATTTTTCATTGGGTGTGGGCTACCCTGCGGGAAGGTATACCTTTGGGCCATGCACTGCTCTTCAGTGGAGGAGCTGACATTTGGGACAAGCACTTGCAAGGGAGATCTGGGTGACTCATCTCTTTGTCCATCACAGTTCATGTAGCCACAGAATGGGATTCTAGGAGATAATTGAGGGAGGGTGGGAGCTCTGCAATGGGCAGATGTTCCTATTTTAACAAGTAGGGCTTTGGAGCTCGTGAAATGTGTGAGTTTTATGTCAACATGACTTTGTTTATACCTATGACCTGATGAGATCTGGGGATATTTTGAGTTACTTACATTGGTTGTTTAGTTACTATAAAAATAATAGGGATAAAGAAAAAAAATTGCTGACAATTCCATCAGCCCCTCTCATCGCATGTTCACTTTTGGTCTTTCCTCAGATACATCTGTGACTTTTATAGAGTTGAAGTTTATCTTGTTTTTATGCTAATTCAAGGAGTTAGACCTGGAAATCTAAACACTTTGTGGGAAAAGTGGTTCTCACTGTAATGAAAGGGGAGTGCCATGGATAGTGTAGGTGGGGTGCTCTGTCCAGGTATTAATTAAACAGAGACTCAGTAGGAGAATATAGACACTCATAGCTCTGACTATAAATTCATCCCACCCCCAAGCCCTTAAGAGAAATTAATCTTTGTGATTAAATCATGGTATTGAGATCATGAGCAATGTTCTTAATATCTTCCACCAGACTGCTTCATCAGAGTCTTCAGTACAATTTCCCTGAGCTTGTTAGTTGCCTCGTAACAGGCGTCTGTATTTTGGGTTGATTTATTTGCATTTTAAAAAATAGGCTGCTCATACTGCATTAAATTTTTATAGTTACTGTGTTCATTGATTAGATCACTCTGTTTAGCAGTTACTATTCCAGTTATATATTTTAATTACACTTGAACAATCAGCCTTTCTTAGTCCTTGAGTAATTTGTTGAGTTTAATTTGTCCCTTTGTCTAATTCCAGCTTAAATTATTTCATTAGTGTTGGCAGTCTTGTATTACACACCCTTCCTAGTCTTTTTTAATCAATTTCTTGGGGCTTTAATTATTTAGAACAGTCAGTAAAAGTTAGTGCCAACTAAAGAACTATCGAGGCAAATGACCACGAAGAATCTATGCCCATGAGATATATTTTATTAATTAACATCCTTAACATTTATGCCAAAACAGTAACTAATTAATTCATACCACACCCCTTGAGAATGGTCAGCAGTTTTATTCCTCATTTAGTTAATGACAAACTGTGACACAGAGAAACTATGCAAACTAGTGAAAGAAAGCCACTCAGCAAGCCAGAGGGAGATGAAGAGGTATTTCTGGATTATACAAACATTAAAACAAGTGATCTATTTGATGAATAAGCATAATACCTTAGATTCTGATCAAAACTTTGCTGGTAACCTTTAATTTTCTTTTTCATATTCAAGGAAGTGTAGAAGCAAGGGACCTAAATATCTAGTTCTGAGGTTTTAAATAGTCTGAGTAGAGATTAATGGCTCGCAGACCTGTCATCTTGGTCCGCATAATTTTATTTTTTAAATTTAAATTTGAATACAATTTAAAGGGATACAAGCTCCCTAGTTCTCCAACTCAGCCTTTTGTCTTATATTTGACCTTCCTACACATATTCAAGTCACCTCCTGGAATCGATTATTTGAGTTTTCTATAGTTGATTCCAGTCAAAGGAATTACTCACTCTTCACTAGAAAACCAAGATCCAGAAGGCTGAAGTCTAAAGCACCCTGAAAATTAGTTGTAGAGCTCAGCCTGAAACACTAGTTCCATGGTTCCATTCCAGTATTGCTTCTACCACACCAGATAGCTTCTATAAATTTCCTCACAGAATTAAAGCAAGACAAGTGTTTCATTATATCTCTTTGGTTTATACAAGTAAGACCTTAAAACTATAATATAGATACATAGAGTACATCACAGGTTTCCTAAACCTTAAAAAAGTATGCTAGCTTGGTGTAGCACTATTCTAGTTTGTTAGCTGCTGGAATGCAATATACCAGAAATGGAATGACTTTTAAAAAAGGGGAATTTAATAAGTTGCTAGTGTACAGTTCTAAGGCCGAGAAAATGTCCCAATTAAAGCAAGTCTATAGAAATGTCCAATCAAAGGCATCCAGGGAAATACAGCTTGGCTCAAGAAGGCGATGAAGTTCAGGGTTTCTCTCTCAAATGAGAAGGCACATGGTGAAAACAGTTACGGTTTCTCTCTCAGCTGGAAGGACACACGGCAAGCAAGGCATCCTCTGCTAGCTTTCTCTCCTGGCTTCCTGTTTCATGAAGCTCCCTGGGAAGCATTTTCCTTCTTTATCTCCAAAGTGCTGGTTAGCAGACTCTCTGCTTCATGGTGCTGCAGCATTCTCTTCTCTCTCTGAATCTCCTTCATTCTCCAAAATGTTTCCTCTTTTACAGGACTGCAGAAACTTATCAAGATCCACCCAAATGAATCTCCCCTAATCCAACTTGACAACCACTTCTGATTGGATTACATCTCCAGGAAGATGATCTAATTCCAGATTCAAACATAAAGTATTGAATAGTGATTATTCTGCCTTTACGAAATGGGATTTTGATTAAAACATGGCTTTTCTAGGGTCCATACATCCTTTCAAGCCAGCACAGGTACAGAGAATGCAAACTCCATGCCAGAAGATGCAGTTTCAGTCTCAGCTGTGTGAATAACTAGACACAGAGGCTGTTGATAATTATATGGGCTCCAGTTTCCTGAGGGTGATGTCCTAGAAGAGCTTGATGTTTCCTTCCAGCCCTGAATGCTCGGAGTCTTTCATGAACACTAATGAAAGACTATACAGAAGGCAGAGAAAACTAAGCCATTCAATTAAAATGCCACTGTTCCAGGCAACCATTTGTCTTCTGGAAGTACTTTTCAGCCTGAGCTCTAACGTTCTCACCCACCTTTTCAGTTGGATAGGAAACTCAGAACTATATTGTCTGGAGAAGTGGTTATTAGCAAATATATACCATGAACAGTCTTCTCTGGAAGAAATTAAATAGATAATTCAAATGTCAGCAGACTCCCTGATTCTTTTGAAGATTACTAAGCCACTGACTGTCATGCCACCTCTACCATGAGCATCTTCAGGACAAATTTTCTGGATGCTTAGTATATTGTCTAGGACATAGTAGGTGTTCAATAAACATTGAATGAGTTTCAACATTCAGAGGAGAATCATGGACTCATAGAGTTGGGAGGATCTCAGAAATTAAATCCAGCCTCTCTACCAATGAGTGCAGACATCAATAGCCTAGGATGTTGTTGGTGAGGCTGTACTAGTTCACCCAATCATTCATTCCATGGTATTTATTGAGTGTCTTACGTACTGGAGCTATTCTAGGAAACAGTTTGAATCAGATAGATATGGTTCCTGTACTCAGGAACCTACTTTTTCTGTTTGAACATTACCAAAGACTGGGATGTACTCCATTTGACATCTCTCCATCCCACCAGTGGCCAACTCTCAGTTTAAACAATCTCTCTCTGGAAAATGAAATCTCCTCTCAGGTGATAGCAGCATAAGTTGTCTCTGAAACTTTCTCCATGTGCCCTGGCAGATTGTTCCAGGACCTACAGTATTTCTGAATTTATGTGGTTTTTTTTTTAAACTTTTTTATTGCATAGTATAACATATATAAAAGCAAAGAAATAAAAAAGCAATAGTTTTCAAAGCACTCTTCAAAAAAATGGTTACAGGATAGATCCCAGAGTTTGTAATGGGCTACCATACAATCCTCTCATATTTTTCCTTCTAGCTGTTCTAGAATATGTGAGGCTAGAGGACTTAAATACTTTTTTATCATCACAATCGACTTTTTTTTTCTTTTTTTTTGTGAATAGCATATATAAAAAAAAGTTATACATTTCCAAGCACAGCACCACAGTCACTTGTAGAACATATTTCAGAGTTTGACATAGGTTACAATTTCACAAGTTTAGGTTTTTACTTCTAGCTTCTTTAAAATCCTGGAGACTAAAAGAGATATCAATTTAATGATTCAGCATTCATATTCTTTTGTTAAGTCCTATCTTCTATGTATAATTCCACCATCACCTTTGATCTTTCCATACCTCTCTTTGGGGTTGTTCGGGCTATGACAATTCTAAATTTTTGCTATTGGAAGGGTTTGTCACTAATATGGGGTAGGGAGATGGGACAATCTGATGTTCTGGAGAGGCTGGGCTAAGTTTCAGGACTTATCTGGATGAGGGACCCATCTGGAAGCTGTAGGTTTTTGGAAAGTTACTCTAGTGCTTGGAACCCTTGTGGAATCTTATATATTGCCCTAGGTGTTCTTTAGGATTGGCTGGAATGGTCCTGGTTGGGAGTTGGCAGGTTATGATAGGTAACAAGGTCTACCTGAAGCTTGTGTAAGAACCACCTCCAGAGTAGCCTCTCAACTCCATTTGAACTCTCTCTGCCACTGATATTTTATTAATTAAACTTCTTTCCCCCATTTTGGTCAGAATGTAATTGTTGATCCCATGGTGCCAGGTCTGGATTCATCCCCGGGAGTCATCTCCCAGGTCGCCAGGGAGACTTTCACCCCAGGATGTCATGTCCCATGTAAGGAGGAGGGAAATAATTTCACTTACAGAGTTGGACTTAGAGAGAGTGAGGCCACATCTGAGCAACAAAAGAGGTCCTCCAGAAGTAACTGTTAGGTATGCCTATAAGTAGTCTAAGCTTCTCTGCTACCTACATAAGCTTCACAAGAGTAAGCCTCATGACTGAGGGCATGGCCTACTGATTTGGGTTTCCCTAAAGTTTGACACAGTATTAGGGAGTTCCCTGATGGTAAGATTTAATAGTTCTGTAGTCTTTCTCCCCTCCCTCAGAGGACTTTGTCAATAATTTACATGGGTATTTTTGAGAGGTTGCCTCATTTCTGTTCCCCAGCCTTTACCTTTAGTTCCAATTTAGCCATCTTTTCACATCATTTCACATTTAACTATCAGCATGTGGGGACTTACCTGTGGCAAAGCCAACACTCCCCTTCAGGGCAACAGAGCTCATGCTTGGTTTTGGGAATGGGGGTTGGAAATATACTCTTCATACTTTTCCTGGTTTGGCAGAAAAAGCAGCAGGGATGTGTCATATTCGAAAAGACTGCCTGTGGTCTGGCTTCCCATGAAGTTTTCTTACTCAATTCAGAGTTAGTTCAATACTTTCTCTGAAGCCTTGGCATATACCTGGTGGAAAACTTATTTTTTGAAGTAGAAATTAAGGAAAATCAGCCTGCTGATGGGCAGGCTGGTCATGAACACAAAATTATGGCACATTTCCCATTTCAGGCACACACTGCCCAAATCTCCCATCTTCACCTGCATCCACCACCATAACTTGTATAATAAAACTCAAACTCCTTAACAAGGCATTCTTGGCTGTTATGGTTTGCTCATAATCTGCCTTTCTAACTTCATCTTCTAATCTTCTACTAGTTGCCCTCAAAAATATTTTGATCTGGTTAAACAGAACCTCTCTCTCTCTTTTTTTTTTACTTAAGCATCCTCTACATTTCTTCCTCCTAAACTTTGCTTATATTTTTCTCTCACTTTGAATTCCCTAACCCCTACCTAGAAGGTCCTTCCTTTTCATCTCTACATGTCTAAAGCCCTTCCAACATTTAAACCTCATCAAAGATGCTACCACCTCCATCCAGCATTTGTAATTCTTGATGGTTCTCTTTCTCCCTCAACTTCTTCCCCAGCTGCAAGTATTCTCTCCTTATTTTGAGTGTATGTAGCTTTGATCTATCTTTCTCTTATGGTTAGTATCTGCGTTAAAATAGATTATAATTATAATAGTTATTAAGTCGTATTTACACTAAGTTAGGCTTCTTGGAAGTGGGGTCCATGTCTGATATCTTTGAATTTTTCACAGGCTGGGTTGAGTCCTTTGCAATCAACAAATATTGAACAAGTTGAATAAATATTGAGTAAGTTGAATAAATACTCTCAGAAGATGCCAAAAAGATACAGATATCTAAACATAACATATAAAATGGAGTCACTGTAGAAGTCAATCTCAACACAGTATCACATTGGAAAAAAGGCACCTGTCTAGAAATCTAAAAATATTTGATAACAATGGGTCAGTCTATGGTGGCTCAGCATGCAGCATTCTTGCCTGCCATACTGGAGACCAGGGTTCAATTCCTGGTGCCTGCTAATGAAAAAAAAATTTGGTAACAACAATTTAAATCTTTAATGCAAACGCTAAAAAAAAACAAAAAGAAGCAAACAAAAGTAAAAAATGGAAACAAGATTTACCTTCACAAAGGACAGCATCATTTCTTAAAATTAACTTTCCCCCACTTCTCTAGAAATGTCTCAAAGGCCTTCTCTGCCCCTACCCCCAGCACCAACATTCTCCCAACCTCAGCCTTCCTTAGCAGGCTCTCCAGGTACCTGAGCTCCTTTTCTTTGCTCTTGCCAGTGTAAATCCAATTTGTCTCCCTGTGTTTTCCACATCTCCACTCATCCTTGCCCCCATTGAGGGTCACAAAACACAAGAACTGATGGAGCCAGGCAAGATAAGACTTCTCTGGGTGGATGTGCTTAGGGGGACCCTCACTTATGGAAGTGGTTGAGGGCATTCAAATTCATGTCAAGACATCTCAGATAAAGTGGGTACTTTATCAAGGATTTCTGAGGCAATTGAATCTGAAATTTCTGAGACAATTGAATCAGAAATCTGAGAATTGCTACCACTTCCTAATTTAAAAAGAACATGTGGGAGCTTACTCTGCAGTTAATCCGTGCCAGCCTCTCTCTGAACTAGACTTTTGGACCAAACCACCCCAAGTCAAAGTGGGTTCAATGGCAGTCAGGTAAAATCAGGCCTTGCTGCTGGTTGGCAGACATCAATCCCCAAGGTACTTGGGAGAAAGTGAAGGAGCCAGAGCCTCCTAAAGCCATTTGTTACTGCTGATGGCAGGAAGCTTGCCCCCTTCCCTTGCAAGCAATGATAGTAAGCATTTTTCAGTGCGCTCTTTCAGAATGTAACTAGGTGTAGTATTTTTTATTCCAGTGCTGCTTGGCTTGCTTCATTTGCTTTTATGACTGTGCTTGAATATGATCAAATGACAAATTAATGTGTATGATAACTCATTTAAAATTTTAGCAAGAGCTTGAATGAAGGTGATGGTATTTTAGCATATTTTCAAGCAAGTTGTACAGTTTAAACCTAAGCCAGGAGACAATTTAGATTTCTTATCTTGAAGAACATAGTTCTACTTTTCCACATTCCTTTGCTTCTCCCCAGCTTTTTTTTCCATCGTTTTTAGTTCCATCATCTCAGTTTCATAGGAAAAGTCACTAGGTAATCTGGGCTTAATCTCCATCTTGTGTACTTTTATTTCTTCTTGGGATTCGTAGGACTGAAGATGTTTTTAACCTGAGGCCCTATGATCAAGAACGATTTGGGGGCTCCAGAGGTTTAGGACACAATACAAGGTCTCTGACTTCTTTTTTGCTACTACAAAAACATAAGGAGAATATAACTTATCATTTACTTGCCTTACATGTGTCTTCTGGGGATTGTGAGATGATCCGTGGTGACTTATTTTGCCACCCATTCAATGAGTAGCTGGTGGAGAGGAGGAAGATGGGAGAGTGAGTTCCCCATCCTTTGCAGGAGATTCTGGGTAGAATCCAGGGATTTAATCGCAGAGGGAAACAGGCATTATGAGCACAAAACCATTGGCTCCTTCCTCTTACTGAATGCTAAGGTGGTGGCCCAGGAGGAGCGGCGGTTAAGTGGAACCCCGACCCACGAGACATTTATAGCTTTAAATGGTTCCCTGCAAATGGAAGTAGGTTGAATGATTGGAGAAATTTTTCCCTAGGGCTTGAGATTTGAATCTTACACTCTTAAAAATCTGCTAATAACCAGGTATTGGTTTGTGTATTAAGGTTTTTTTTTTCCTGTTTCTCATACTATTATTTTCTTTCTCATACACAGAGTAAACTGTATTTATAACTGTTTATAAATAGACCCTAGTAGATCTCCTTAGGTCCAGAGCTCAGCGTGGGGAGTGGGAGCTAGAAGAGAGAAGAACTGCCTGGACTTTAGCACAGGTTGAGGCAAATCAGAAGAAATTCAGAGTCACAACTTTTCAATCTGGATGTCCTCCGGATTCCAGGAAACCTGAATTGTCCACATCTAGAAGACATTTTAGATTCCTCATTTTCTCTCAGCTGCTTTGTACCAGAGGGTGCCTGAGCTGTGCCAGGCTGGAATATATGTGGCTCATTATGGTGTTTTCAAAAATTTAAATGATTATATATTCAAATTGTGTTTTAAATTTTAATTCTTATATTATTCCCAAATGTGACTTGGTAGAAAAACACTATTTTAAAAAAAATTTCCTAACTATGTCTTGGCTCTAGACAAATTAATAACTCCAATTTAATTCTTTTAGTGTTGCCAACAGTCTGTGCTTTACTGCCAATCAGAAAATTCTTTCAAGATGTGGAGGAAGTCAGGTGTCAGTGGCTCATTTCCTTCTTCTTCGAGAAGTGTCTGAACCCAAGTGTCGCAGCACAGCTGACCTTGAAGAGTGCTGTTCCGAGGGCCCCTGGGTGCAGTGAGAGTGAGAAAAGACAGTGAAGCTGAGAGTCTTTTTTGGTGGAAATCTTTCCGATGCAACTGGAAACTGGCATCTTAATTCCATAGGCTTTTCTACCTCCTACATGAAGAGGAAGTTAATTTCCACAAAATACAACCACCACATTTTAGAATGTCAAGTTCTAAAGTCATTTTGTTGGAATCTCAATAGCCATTTTCAAAATAAGGACAAGGAGGGAGGTTTGAACATTCTGAGAACAACAGGATAGCCAGAGTAACCGTGGGGATGCCACTTTATAGGGCAATCAGAAGGAGAGCTGAAATCACAACCTCTCATTTATCCACTGGTAATAATGCCGAGTGAATTACAGGGTATTTTTTTTTTTTTTTTGGCAAAGGCATTCGTTTCTATAGAACTAGCTTTAAAAATGCATTTTGGGTTAGCAAACCCATTTCTTCTGATTGAGAGAGATGGAATTTGAATACTACTTTTGTGTACATTGCTAAATGTGTGTCTGTGTGTGCGTATGTGTGTGTGTGTGTGAGAGAGAGAGAGAGATAGAGAGAGGGAGAGGGAGAGAGAGAGAGGCTGCTGTGGAAAGCTGGGGAGGGATGGAAGAAGGTTATGCAGAAGAAATGTGAGAAATGAGTAGAAACGTAAATGTTCTCCCTGTCCTCTGTTTTTTGTTCCTGTTTTTTTTCTCTGGCATCAAATGCAAGGAATGGGAGCTAGGAAAGGGACATGGGCTTGTGGTGGAAAAATGATGAAAAAGATGAATGTTGGGCAGGGTGGATCTGTTCTCTGTCTTGATGATCTGTGTCTAATATTTGAGTCTGCAAGCTAAATTTCAGTTCTTTAAAAATAATAGTCAACTTAATTTAAATTTCTATCTTAGATGACTCGCCTGAACAGTGAACATTTAATCTAATCAAGATGATACTCAGCACTGCTTTTGGTTCTTGCTGAGAGCTCTCAAAGT
Organism: Tamandua tetradactyla; assembly: GCF_023851605.1. Classification (NCBI taxonomy): domain Eukaryota; kingdom Metazoa; phylum Chordata; class Mammalia; order Pilosa; family Myrmecophagidae; genus Tamandua; species Tamandua tetradactyla. The sequence goes on from NC_135345.1 coordinate 57,919,612, forward strand.
CATTTATTAACTCGACGACTTCAGGGGAACTCACAGGACAGCCACAAGTCTAAAGGAGAGAAGAGGCCAGGCCCAGCAGGAAGGGAGAATGAGAGTTGACTTATTTCGTCTTAGGTATAGAATGCCTTGAACCATCTACCAATGGCCTCTTCAGGGATGCTTATTATGAGAAGGGTGGACAGACAGTTCATGGGTTTAGCAACAATATAAAGGCTTGTGTTGGTCAAAGAGAGCTTGCCACTTTGAGGAATGTATCCCTTTGTACCAATAGAGGCCTTGGAAGAGGGAGTGTCCCCTCCTGACTTGCTCCAGTAGCAATCCATTTCCTGCTCACTGATGACTGGCCCAAATGTCCAACCTAATCTTTCAGCTTGTCTCACACACAAAAGTAACAAAGCGAGCAGAAAGCTCAGTTGTTGGCATATGATGAGATCTCTCTTCCATATCAGGATGGTACTTTGGATTACATTTTCAGGTCTTATTTTCTGGATAACTCTATTCTGAGCCTATTACTGGGGTGTAGAGTTAATCTGTGCATCACACTGTCCTCTTTCTACCCCTGGTATTTTAATTTTTGACATTTTTCACAATACAGAAGGAACAAGTAGCAAATGTTCCTTTTTCTGTGATTGCTATATCACTATCAACATTGTCCTTCAAGATGCAGCCACAGGGGCTTGTCTGATCCACAGGGTGAAATGTAATAAACTGGACTTGCTGTCTACCCAGTTGACATTCTGGCTCATGTAAGTATTTGGTTATGGCAGCTAAAATCTCACCATCTCTTTTATGCCCGTGACCCCAGAGACAGGATCTGAGGTACTAGATATTTATATGTTAGTTTTTGGCACCAAATACATTTCAGAGTGGAAAGATGCCCAGACCTAAATCAATGCCCTGAAAATTACCCTTTAGTTTGATTGAATCAACCCCTCTTCTAGCACAGCAGGCTGTGGTAGTTTTCATTTTCAGCATGAAATGTGGAGTTCACAAACCATTCCCTAAAGTTGACAGCTGTTCCCTCGTCCTTCAAGAAGACTCTTTGGCAGGTTTTAGGTGAGAAGACTATGGGTCTCTTCTGGGGTTGAGGGCAGAGCCACTGTACAGCCAGGAAGGATGATAGGGGGTTGAAATCCAGCCTGTGCTTCAAGACGGTGTCAGAATGAGGAAGTGTGCCTTTAAAAAATTTACTTCAAAAAGACACTTACTGCATGTTTCTCAAGCTCTGCACCCTCAGAGGGGTGACTTTTTAATTCATGCGCAGGATCCCATCCTTAAGACACCATTGCCTTCTGCATCCAGTGTGCCATGAATGTCCTGGTCAGCTCAGGGTCTAAAGGAAAATTGAATGATTATCCATTTGATTTCATCATTACATTAGTAACAAAGTGTCGTTGGGCATATTCAGATATTAAGCAACTTTGTGGAAGCAGGACAAATGGAGGCAGGATGAGGGACTTCCTGTTATTCCTACCCCCCCCCCCCCATTCTTTTGTATGCAATTCTAATTTTTGTCTAATAAAGGGAGGGAAGCAAGAAAAGCAAAGGAAATTTTGGGGAATTGATAAACTCTTACAGAAAGAAGTGCAATGTAAAATTTTCCACAAATGTAAATGCAAAGCGTAGAGTTTGTCTTTGGGCTGTTTTCATGAAATGTGCCTAAATCCAATTGCTATGGCTACTCGAGACTCTCCTGATCAGCAGGCCTTCATTCCACAGGGGCTAAAACGGTTTTGTTTTCAAAGGGGAAAACGTATCTGTGTTTGCCTTCCTTTGCTTTGTAAAATTGAATTGCACAGAACTCATGAATAATAGAAAGAACACTAAGTACTGTGAAATTAACACTGGCACAAAACAGAATTTCTAAAAGGGGAAACTACTAGATGAAGGTTCACTTCAACCTCCTCTAGAATAGGGGTTTGGAAACTGGGACATCTTAGCATCGGAGGGTGGAATAAATTCTTAAGAGGTTCATTTTGGTTTCTGCTTTTGGGAAGGTGAATATTTTCAGTCTATAGATCAGATAGATGTTTCTTATTTTATGAAGATCTCCAAGGTTGGAAACTACAGTGACTTATATCTTCTTGATGACCATAGGTCAAATTGTGACAGTTGTCTGTGGAAGCCACCACCTAATTCTTTAACGCTGAAGTCAGATAGCTTTTATTGAGCATTTACTATGTGCCAGGCACTGTGCTTTACCCTCATTTTCTCATAATCTCATCATTAACTAGTGAAGTAAGTACAGCTATTATCTCCATTTTACAGATGAAGAAACTGAAATTCATAAAAGTTTATGTCACACAGCTAGTAAGAGATGGGGCTGAGATTTGAGCCCAAGCTTGAGTGGTTCTAGAGCCTACTCTTCTAACCACCCCAGAACACCTTCATCTTTATGTGTCCTCTTACTCCTCTGTCTGCAAAGCCCCCGTACAACATATTGCTGATGCCCTAGTGATCCTTCTCCTTCTTTCTGTGCTCCCCACAGGAGAATACCCTGCAGTATGTATTCCTGATCCTCCAGATTCTCTACAGCTTGTCTTGGGTCATAGAGAAAAAGCTGGGGGAAGAGGAGGTATTTATTACAGAACACTTTATTGGGACAAATACTCCTATGGCCGGGTTCTATCCTGCAGTACTACAAAGTACTGCCTAAGTGCACGTGGTTAAGAATCTGAGCTTTGGAATTAGACCGATCTAAGTTTCATTCATTCATTTATTTGTTGTTTTTCCATTTACTTGTTCATGGATTATTTATTGAGCAGCTACTATTAAATACTAACTGCACTAAATGGTGAGTTTGAATTCCAGATTCATGACTTATAGCTATGGATCTTGGTAGATTCAATAAAGCTCTTTAATGAGAATAATAATAGCGACCCCTAGGTTGTTTTAAGGTTAGCAGCTGGCACATAGTAAGAGTTCAATAAATGGTATTGTTAGTAAAAAGGATAAAAACATGCTGTTGGGCCAATGCTCACTTATATTACTTTCCCTTGGAGTCCTGCTGCCAAAGTTCCAGTTAACCAGTCACATGAAAAAAATAAAGATCTTTGGTTAAGAAAATGCCATGGGTAAATGTAAATTGTATTTTTGACTTGCAACTCCAATTTTTGATTCTCACAGGATCTAAATAATGTATAAATACGTAATTTGTGACAAAAAGTATATATAGGTGAGGAAATGGGGTGGTATAGAAGCATAGTTGCTGTATGCTATAGAAGTTGTTAACTTTGTATTAAAGCAAATGAGACTTCTATAGATTTAAGATGTTAAATTTAAGGCCTAGGGTAATAGCAATGAAAATACCAGAGAAGCTATAAGCTCATAGAGACACAAAGTAGAGTCTAGGCTACCAAGGTTAGGGGCAGAGGCAATGGGGAGTTAATGTAAAATGAGTACAGAGTTTCTTTTTGGGGTGAAGGAAAAGTTATAATAGTGGATAGGATGGGAGTACTGTAATATTGCGAATGTGATTAATCCCACTGAATGGTGTGCTTGGGAATTGAAAGATTTATGGTGTATATGCTTCCAAAATTGAAAAAAAGAAAGAAAGAAACTTAAAGAGGTAGTGACAATAAATGCAATACATGCAACTGGGTGGGGTCCAAGAATGAAAGAGAAAAGAATCAAAGAACATTATTGGAAATAAAATATTGGAATATAAAATGTAAGCTTTATATCAATGTTAAATTTATTGTACTTGATAACTGCACTTAAGGTGATTACATAAGTGAATATCCTTGCTTGTAGGAAATGTACATGGAGGTACTATGTGTTCAAAGATTTGATGTATGCAACTTGCTCTCAAATATTTAGAAAATGACAGCTTAGCTAGCTAGATAAAATGATATGACAAAGGCGTCAAAATGTTAAAATTGGGGGATCTGGAGATCTGGGAGGGCTAGGGTTATGTTGGGGTTTTCTATATGGAATTTGTATTAGTTTTCAACTGTCCTGTAAGTTTGAAATTATTATAAAATAAATGGTTAAAAAAAACAGAAGCTTTTCAAGTACATTGTCAAAGGAATGAATGGTTAGGAAATATGGAAAAAATTTATTTAAAATAATGAAAAGATTTCCATTTGTCCTTCTAGTGTTAGTATCTCACCTTTATTTAATATAGAGTCCACCGACATTGGCACTTGAGGTTTTTCCGATGCCCTCAATAACACTACTTGGCTAATCTAATGTGATTCAGCTAATGGGTTTTCTATCAGCGTTTATGGACCGTCTCATCCATTCCCTCTTCTGCCAAAGAGAAGCGTGTATATGCAATAGGCCTGAGATACCCTCTTTTCCAAAGTAGCTAAATGTGTCTGAAAGTCAGTGTGTGGAAACTGGGCTTCTACAGTGTGTTCTCTGAAACAGAAAGGAAGGCAATTCTCCTCTTTCCAACAGCTTCACAGAAGAGTAAAAACTGAGTCTTCAAACAGTCCTGTTTTTAGAGTTAAATTTTTAAAAAATCTACAAAGCCTAATGGATATTTATGATATCTGCTTGAGGATGATTTATTTATTATTAGGAATTTATTTACTAATAGAAAATAAAGAGGGATCAGAATAGTTGCATTAAGATTTGACTTAACATGAGTTCTATTTTTAATCTTTATTTTGAGATAATCATGAACTCACAAGAAATTGAAAAATAGTTCATAGAGGGTCCCTGTACTCATGATCCAACTTCTCCAATGGTGGCATCTTACATTACAGAATGTTCCATTTTTGAGACTCCAGTGGATATTCTAAAAAACTTACCCCTTTGAGGGGTCGGGCTGGAGGTGGGTGGATTTCTCCCCAGCCACCATTTGGGTTAATTTAGATACTTCCTTAGAGGCTTTTTAAGTTTCCTAGGCTGCTCAAGCAAGTACCATGCAATGGTTCAGCTTGAACAATGGGAGGTTATTTGCTTACAGTTTTGATGCTGAGGAAATGTCCCAATCAAGGCGTCATCAAGGCAATGCTTTCTCCCTGAGACTGCAGCATTCTGTGCTTGCTGCTGGTGATTCTTGGTTCTTAGTTTGTCACGTGGCAAGCCACATGGTGGTGTCCCCTAGTTTCTCCCTTTTCTTCTAGTCTGTTGATGTTCAGATGCTGGCTGCTTCTATCTTGCCCAGACGGTGAGTATATGTGACTAATAAACTTTGTTGGCTTATCTGTCCAGTATTGGGTATTGTATGTTTGGCCATCTCAAGATTCCTAGGGGTGGGATAGTACATAGTTATAGTACATAGCTTTTCAGTGATACCTGCCCTACTTTTCTACTCTCTCTACCCCTTTCTGGCATTCATTAGCTCCTTTTTCTGCTTTATTTTCCTTCATAGCACTTACATCTATCTCATATACAAACTAATTGTAATTACCAACCTTACAACTTAAGCTCCTTGAGTGCAGGACTTTTTCTCTGTCTTATTCACTGCTGAATCCCCACATCCTAGATAAAAACCTGGCATGTAGTAGTTACTCAACAAATATATATTGTATTCAAGTTTGATTCTGGGTGGATTATTTGCTTTTAAGTTTATTAACTTCCACTCTTGGTGTGTGTATATCAAGACAGCAAAAATAATATTTTATTCTTTTATAGGAACTTAGAGGTTCTCAGAATCTTTTACACTTAAGCTATCAAAAAAAAAACCAAAAAACAAAAACAAGCTCTCAAAATGCCTAGAGAGCAGGAAAAGTTTTTTTGGAATTTCAAAATAAGTCAGTCTTGGGGGGTTGTTGTTAAACTAACTGAAAGCAGAAATCTACATACTAAAAGAAATCTACATATAAATGAAAAGTGCATTAAAGATTGGGCTCAAAGGACTAAAAGGGACTGGGAAGAAAAAGCAACTGTTTTGCAATCTCAGCTTCCTTCCCAAGTCACTTTGTGTTTATAGACAAATTTTTAACCTCTGGGACTTTTACTCTATATTTTTCTAAGGGGAGATGACTTTTATTCTCCCATTATTTTATTATATTTTATTGTTTCAGTTAATATGCTTTGAGATTTTTAAGTTGTGATGTTATTTGTAACGAGCAAAGGAAAGCACACTGCCTCTTTTTTCATTAGAAAAGTAGTGGATTTACAGAAAATTCATGCATAAAATACTGGATTCACATATACTACATTATTATCAGTTCCAAATAGAAACTCTATACATTTTAAGCCTTAATTCCCTACTCTCTACCCCTACATCTTCCCCTAGTAGCCAATATTGACTCTAGGAGCTTATTTATTCTAATTTTTTTTACACCAAGAGATCATACAACATTTGTCCTTTTGTGTCTGGCTTATTTCACTCAACATAGTATTTTCAAGCTTCATCCATGTTGCCACATGTATCAGAACTTCATTCTTCTTTACGACTGAATAATAATCCATTGTGTGTATATATCACATTTTACTTATCCATTTATCAATTGATGGACTCTTGGGTTGTTTCCATCTTTTGACAATTCTGAATAATGCTGCTATGAACATTGGTGTGTAAATATCTGTTTGAGTCCCTGCTTTCAAATCTTTTGGTTTGAATCACAGGGTCATATGGTAATTCTATACTTAACTTTCTGCCAAACTGTTTTCCACAGGGGGTGCACCATTTTACATTGCCACCAGCAATGAATGAGTGTCCCTAGTTCCCACACCCTTCCCAACACTTGTAATTTTCCATTTTTAAATAGTAGCCATTCTGGTGGGTGTGAAACAGTATCTCATTGTGATTTTGATTTTCATTTCCCTAGTAGCTGGTGTGCTGGTTTGAAACTGTTGTGTACCTAAGAAAAGCCATGTCCTTTAGTATTGCTAGATGGGATCTTTTTGACTGTTTCCATGGAGATGTGATCCACCCAACTGTGGGTGGTAATTTTTGATCAGATGATTTCCATGCAGATGTGCCTCCACCCATTCACGGTGGGGTTGCTTACTGGAGCCCTTAAAGAGGGAACCATTTTGGAAAAAGCTGTAGACTCAATAAAGCCCACACAACCAGAGACCTTTGGAGATGCATAAAGAAAATGCCCCTGGGGAAGCTGCTGAAGAAGCTTAGGGAGAAAGCTAGCAGACATCACTATGTGCCTTTTCAGCTGAGAGAGAAACCCTTAATGTTATCAGCCTTCTTGAGCAAAGGTATCTTTTCCTGGATACCTTAGTTTGGACATTTTTATAGCCTTGCCTTAATTTGGATATTTTCATGGACTTAGAACTTAATAAATTGCAGCAAGCCATTCTATTTCTGATATATTGCATTCCAACAGCTAACAAACTAAAACAGCTAGTGATGTTGAGCATTTTAAAATATATTTTTGGTCATTTGTATCTCTTCTTTGGAGAAATGTCAATTCAAGTCTTTTGCCCATTTATTAATTGGGTTGATTATCTTTTTGTTGTTGAATTGACTGATGTCTTTATATATTCTGGATATTAACCCTTATTAGATATGTGGTTTCCAAATACTTTCTCCATTGTGTAGGTTGTCATTTTACTTTCATGATAAAGTCCTTTGAGGCACAAAGTTTAAAATTTGATGAGGTTCCATTTATTTATTTATTTTTCTTTTGTTGATTGTGCTTTGGGTATAAATCCTAAGACACCATTGTTCAACACAAGGTTCTGATGTTTCCCTGAATTTTCTTCAGGAGTTTTATAGTTCTGGCTCTTATATTTAGGCTCTTGTTCATTTTTATTTGATTTTTGTATATGGTATGAGGTAGGTGTTCACCTTCATTCTTTTGCAAATGGAGATCCAGTTTTTCCATTACCATTTGTTGAAGAGATTATTCTTTCCCAATTGACTGGTCTTTGACACCCTGCCAAAAATCAGTTGGCCATAAATGTGAGGGTTGAGTCCTAAACTCTCATTTCAATTCTGTCTATATGTCTGTCTTTGTACAGAACCATGCTGTTCTGATTACTGTGGCTTTGTAATAAATTTTAAGATTGCGAAGTGTGTCCTCCAACCTCATTTTTCTTTTTCAAGATGGCTTTGGCTATTCAGAGCCCTCTACCCTTCCATATAAATTTGATGATTGTTTTTTTCATTTCTCCATAGAATATATTGGAATTTTGATGGAGATTACATTAAAACTAAAATTTGTTTTGTATACGATTGACACCTTAATGATATATAGTCTTCTGATCTGTGAACATGGAATGTCCTTCCATTTATTTAGGTCTTTGATTTCTTTTAGCAATGTTTTTAGTTTTCTGTGTACCAGTCTTTTACATACTTGGTTAGATTTATTGCCAGACAAATCTAAGTTAATTCTACTTTATTGCTATATAAATCTTAGTTGTTATATGTAAATTATTTTTGAATTCTTCTTCAGATTGTCCTTTACTGGTGTATAGAAACCTACTGATTTTTTTGGTATTGATCTTATACTCCACCATATGGCTATATTCATTTATTAGATCTAGGAGCTTTATTGTGGAGTTTTCATATTTTTCTGCATACATGCTTATGTCTTTTGCAAATAGGAAAAGTTTTACTTGTTTTCCAACTTGGATGCCTTTTATTTCTTTTTGTTGCCTAATTGCTCTGGCAAGAACTTCCAGTACAATGTTGAATAAAAGTGCTGACACTTGGCATCCTTGTCTTGTTCCTGATCATACAGGGAAAATTTTTAGGTTTTCATCATTGCAAAAGTATGATGTTAGCTGTGGGTTTTTCATATGTACCCTTTATCATGTTGAGGAAGTTTCCTTCTACTCTTAGTTTTCTAAGTGCTTTTATCAAGAAGTAGTGTTGGATTTTGTCAAATGTCTTCTTTGCATCAGCTGAGATGATCATGTGTTTTTTCCCTTTCAATACACGAATGTGGTATATTATGTTAATTGATTTTCTTAATTTAAACCACTCTTGCATAATGGGATAAAGCCCACTTGATCATGGTGCATAATCCTTTTAATGTGTTTTGGGACTCAGTTCGTTAGTATTTTTTTGAGCATTATTGCATCTAATATTCATGAGAAATATTGGAATCCTGTGAACAGCTATGTACTAAAAAATTAGATAACCTAGATGAAATAGACAAATTCCTAGAAACACACAAACTACCTACACTGAGTTAAGAAGAGATAGATCTCAACAATGAATGACTACTAAAGTGATTGAATCAGTAATCAAAAACCACCTAACAATGAAAGACTCAGGGCCAGATAGCTTCAAAGGGAATTTTCCAAACATCAAGAAGTAATAACACCAATCCTGCTCAAATTCTTCCAAAAAATTGAAGAGAAGGGAACACTCCCTAATTCCTTCTACAAGGTCAACATCACTCTTTTACCAAAGCCAGATAAATATACCACAGGAATGAAAATTACAGTCCAATGTTTCTCATGAATATAGATGCAACAATTGCATCTATTGTTTTTCTTTTTTCTAATTCATTCATTTCCACTCTTATCTTTGGCATTTCCTTCTGCTTGCTTCGTGTTTAGTTTGTTCTTCTTTTTCTAGTTCTTCCATTTCTGAGGTTAGGCCTCTGATTTGAAGTCTTGCTTCTTTTTAAATGTAAGCACTGAGAGCTATAAACTTCCCTCTCAGCACTGCCTTTGCTGTGTCTTATAAGGTTTTTTATGCTATGTTTTCATTTTCATTCACCTCAAGATATTTCTTAATTTCCATTGTGATTTTCTCTTTATCCCATTGGTTGTTGACAAATACATTGTTTAATTTCCATGTATTTGTGAATTTTCTATTTCTCCCTCTGTTATTGATTTCTGGCTTCATTCTATTGTGGTTATAGCCATCATATAATTTCAATATATTTAATTTTATTGAGACTTGTTTTGTGACCTAAGGTATGCTTTATCCTGGAGAATGATCCTTGCTCACTCAAGAATAATGTGTGTTCCATTGTTATTGGGTGAAGTGTTCTATATATGTCTGTTAGGTCTAGTTGATTTAGATTGCTTTTCAAACCTTCCATTTCCTTATTGATCTTTTGTCTAGATGTTCTATCCATTATTGAAAGTGGTGTATTAAGGTACTCTACTCTTAATGTAGTACCATCTATTTCTCCATTCACACCTGTCAGTATTTGCTTCATATATTTTGAGGCTCTGTGGTTAGGTACGTATATATTTATAATTATTGCATCTTCTTGTTGAATTGACCCCTTTATAAGTATATGATGACCACCTTTGTCCCTCATAACAGTTTTTGACATAATGTTTATTTTATTGGATGTTGGTATACCTACCTCTGCTCTCTTTTGGTTATTGTTTGCATGATACATATTTTTTGTATCGTTTCACTTTTAACCTAGTTATATCTTCAAATTTAAAGTAAGTCTCTTGTAGACAACATACAGATCATTCATGCATTGCTTCTTTATGTCACTTTGAACCACTATCTCATGTCCTTTCCTTTTAGTGTAAAGAAATTCCTTTAGATTCGCTTGTAGGACAAATCAAGTGGTGATGAACTCCCTCAGCTTTAGTTTATCTGGGAATGTTTTAATCTCACTCTCATGTTTGAAAGAAAGTCTTGCCAGATCAAAATTCTTGTTTGGCAATTGTTTTTTTTAGCATTTTAACTATTTCAGCCCACTACATTCCTGTGTCCATGGTTTCTGATGTTAAATTGGCACTTAATCTAATTGGGGCTGTCTTGTATGTAACACTTTTCTTTTCTCTTCCAGCTTTCAGAACTCTCTTCTTGTCTTTTGTATTCAACAGTTTGATCAATATGTTATGGAGCATATTTTTCTTCAAGATTATCCTGTTTGATGTTTTCTGGGCTTCTTGGATGGGAGTATTTATGTTTTTTTGCTAAGTTTTGAAAGTTTCCTGTCATTATATCTTTGAATATTCCTTCTTCCCCTTTCTTTCTGCTCCTTCTGGAACTCTCATAATGCATATATGTATATGATGGTTGATGATGTTCCAGAGGCCTCTTAGGCAATTTTCACTTTTTATCATTCTCTTTTGCTTTCCTCAGCCTGACTCATTTCATTTGTTTTGCCTTCAAGGTTGCTGATTCTTTCTTCTACCAGCTCCAATATGCTGTTGAAAGCCTCCTGGGAATTTTCATTGTAGCGTCTAACTCCAGAATTTGGCTTCTTTTAAAAATTTCTATCTCTTTATAAATATTCTCATACTGTTCATTCATTGTTTCCCTGATTTCCTTTTCCTGTATTTTCCTTCTTCTCCTTGGGCATATTGAAGATATTTTTAAATAGTCTTTATCGAGTATGTTCACAGTCTAGTCTTCTTCATTGATATTTTCTGGGTTTTTATTCTCTTCCTTTGGCTGGGTTTCCTGTTTCTTTTTTTCTCTTATAATCTTTCATTGCCCACAGTGTGTTTTAATATTTTGAAATGTTAATTGTGGTATTTGTTCTGCTGAGATGTCTGTAGCCTGCTGGTGATACGACAGATATTTTCTTGAATGCCAGCCTTCTTAGCTGATAGGTGTGCCCAAGGCAAATGCAAAGTCACGATCCTCCTTGTCTTTTCTGGGCCTGTGTCTTGTCCTTGGCTTGTGCTTTCAAGGCCTTCGATGTTTGGCTGTTACAGGAGTTTGCTCCCTCTACTTCCCTGAAGATAGACATTTATCCTCTCTCAGGTATTCTACTGTGGGACTTAAAGCAGGTAAGCCTTTGCCACAGCCTCCCCCCTTCCCAATTGTTATTTATACTGCTTTTGTTGTCTCAAACTACTTTTGTTTGGATGGCAAATTCTGAAAGGGGGGAAGGGAGACGTCAAAGAGAAGATCCCCTGAGTCGGTATTTCCCGACCAAAACAAGATCAGGGACTCACAGATGGAGTAATTGCCTGCTTCAGAGTGCCTCAGGAGGGGAAGGGGAAGGGACCAAGAAGAGTTCCAGGAACTTCTATGGCTCTCCAAAGCTGCATTTTCTTGACTTGCTCAGCTAAAGCAGCCCTTCAACTGTCCTCTACAGTTCTAATGATGCATACTGTCTTCAAGTCCCCTCTGTCACCTTTGTTTGTGGTGAGTTGGAACAATGGCTGCCCTCAGAGCCAGGACCACAGCCATCTGAAGTAGCTAATCAAAAGCAGCAAGCAGCAATCAGCCCGTGCCTGCCTTTTATCTCAGAGAAGTTGATTTTTATGTCTCTTCCTGGCACCAGAAAGCCATCCCAGGGTTTGGTTCCCACTGCTGCGTACTGTGAGAGTGGGGAGTGGGTAATGGTAACTGCCACAAGGGAAAGCAATTTACTGGCATTTACTGTAATTTACAGCCTTTCCTCCTGCTCTTCTCTGGATCTGTACAGTATTCTTCTGGAGTCTAGAGTTTAGAAATAGTTGATTCAGACAGTTCCTGCCTGCTTAATAGTTGTTCTGGTGGAGGGACTGATTTTGGGAGGTTCCTACTCCATCTTCTGCACACATTCACTCTTTTTTTTTTTTTTTTTTTTGTAATATGGACAGGCAGCAGGACACGAACCTGGGTCTCCCACATGGAAGGCAAGAACTCTGCCACTAAGGCACCGTGGCCCGCCTACATTGGCTCTTTTGAAACTGTCATCACTGTTAATATTAATGCAGTGAAATTGAGCCCTCTTATGGGATTTCCTTATAGCCATTGCTTGCTTTTGGTAAATATTCATAGATCTGCCGCCATGGATGTATTGAATAGAGTGCCTCAAAATTACTTTGGGGGCACACAGAGGGTCCTGAAGAGTGAACTGGGAGGATGCATTTCATTTTCAGATTTGGAATGAAGAAAGTGTTCTTTTTGTCAATGGATGAAATGCTCTGCCTTGGACCAAGGCATCATGTTGATCCTGTTCAAGGCATCATTTGCACACTGGGGACAGCAGGTTCTATCCACATGAAAGTGGGGTACCTCAGAGGGGGCTGATGGCAAACTCTTAGGAGTGCTCATCATTTAAAAGGCACTCCTGGAACTGACTGCATTTTTGATGATATGATCTTAAAATTCTTCGATGTCTTCTCATTGGAGGGTGTGGGTATTTCTTTAGGCCAGTAAACATTTATAGTATGTCTCCTGCCATTGAGGCACTCTGACACATGCCACAGGTGGACCCATCACAAGGAAGGCCTAACCCCATCTGTAAGGAGCTGACAAAGGAGACTTCTGATGGGGTCGGTCACACAGTGAGGGCACATTTAACTATAGTGTTGAATCCTTGCATTCCTCCTCCCCCACCACTTCCCCCTTCATTTTCTCCTTGTGGACAAATGTAGGTTCTGAGTCAAGGGCAGAATGATTCAACGATTCTGTTGAATTGACAAAGGTGGTGTATTTAATCAGAGGCTATTTCCAGAGAGAGACTTTGGTTCTTTGGAATCATTTAAGGAGAACTATAATCTTGGAAATTAAAAGCATCAGCAATATTTGCAGTTGTGCATGTGAAGGTCAGGAGAAAAACAAAAAAAGAAGACCAAGAGGACACTCTTGTCACTGGTTTCAAAGGAGCTAATTCTTAGGGTTATTAGCTGCCTCAATTTACAACGCTATATACTCTCGAACACCAAATGCTCATTATAAAAAATTAAAGAAGCGTGGAGCTGAGATTTGAATTATATTTTAGATAATGGAGTTTGGAACACGTCTCATATTGTTAAGATTGATCTGACCTTACAACTAATAAAGGATCCAATGGCCATGGAATCTCAGTCACACACAATACCTTGTGTTCATGTGTATGAGGAAAACGAGGAAATGCTCCTCTGTTTTTATTTCTATAGTGGTATCTGGAAGCAGGTAAAATTGTTAGGTAGGTGATGCTTGGCTTTGGAGTCCATGGCCTCCACCCTCCGTGTGTGGTTTGGTCCTCAAGGTCTTAACCATCCACTCTATTTTATTCTTTCCTTAGGAAGGAAGCAGGCATGTTCAGTTTTGAAGTTGTACAATAGCTTAGTGGGTTTACGGGAAGTCAGGAAAAATGTCCTAGTGGCACATTTCCAGGCTCCCACTGTCTCTGTGGGGGTGGACGTAGGTGATGGGCATGCTCTTTTGGGGGCCACTCACAGAGCCTATGGGAGGGCTGGCTGGTTCCGATGATCCTCTAGCTGGTCTCCCTGCTCTTTTCTTATTCCAGGACAATCAACACATAGGTGCTAGAAAATATCTACATTAAAAACGATTTTTCTCACAATTCTCTTATCAAGAGTAACTATACTTATATACTGCCCCATCAAGGACATATTCTGGCTTCCATCAGCCTTTACTGACCATTCAATTCTCCTTTCCTCTGCTAACAACCTTTTCGTGCTTCCGTCTCTAATTCTAACACATGTCTTATGACCCCTTGGATTTTCTTCTTCAGTCAAACAAACTATTGTCATATCTTGGTCCTGTTTATCATGCTTCTGTGTCTCGGTCTTTGGCATTTTTCCTCCAAAATGCTTCTTGTGCCCCATTCCTCTAGTCCAAATATCTTTGCTCAGTGAAACTTGTCTAAAATATCTCTTCTCAGTCTAGCGTATTTTGATTATGTCTCTGGAGAAAGATACCCACCAACTATTCTGAATTTCTTTTCAGAAAAATTTCTTTATGCATATGCATAAACTGAGGACTTTACCTTATGTTTTTAATCCATTTGCCTTTTTTCTTCTTTTATTTTTCTGAGGATATGAGAAAAAACTGTCTTCCATTTAAGAGTTCTTCCTAAATTTAAAGTCTATTATAAAGTTGCCTTTTAACTTGTTCTCCCAGCTAAGTGCTCTTGGTTTGCTTATCCTTCCTTTTACTGGACATATTTTCCAAACCTTTAATTTGCAATTTTCTCTATTAATCAAATCCAGACAGAAATATATTTCATTTATTCTAAGATGCACATTTTTCTTCACATTTAAGCATATTACATATTAATATTTAATAGGATTCATCTAACAATTGATGATATCTTATAATTATAAATGGCAGCACTTTTTTTTTTCTTAGTGATAACTAAAATGAAGGTGTACCTTCAATGACTAAAAAAAAAGGCAGGGAGAAGTATTCTAGATTAAAGAAGACTAATGAAATATGACGACCAAACACAAAGTGTGATTCTTGATGAGATCTTAGATTAAAAAAAAAGCAAAGAGCAATGAAAGATACTGTTTAGAGGATAACCGGGATAAATATGAACATGAACTTCATGTTAGATAGAATTATAGGATAATGTTAAATTTCTTGGGTGTGATAATAGTATTGTGGTTAAGCAGGAACTTGTCCTTATTCTTAGGAGATGCATGTTGTAGTGCTAAGGAATGAAATGTCATGACATCTGTGTGCAAATTACCTTCAGTTTAGGAAGAAAAGTGGATTTATGAATATACTTTATAATAAATATACATAATAATGTATAATAAATATACATAAAGTGTATTTATGTATATATAAATACACATACATATAGCAGATGTAGCAAAATGTTGAAAGACGAATTTATCTAAAATGAATTTAGGTAAAGAGGATGAGAATGTTTATTGAACTATAAACTTTTTATGTTTGAAAAAATTCAGAATGAGAAGCTTGGGAAAATCAATGAAAAAATAATTATGGGCTCTTATAATCTTATATTTCAGATTTGATTAACAGTTCATTAATCTTGTTAGAAAATAACTTTATAAGATGCGATGGTGACCTTGTTTTTGCTTGATTTGATTACCAAATGCATGACTAAGACGGTCACCCAATCCAGACATTATATATGGAATAAGGTGGTGTATCCTTGAGCAAATAACTACATGTTTTGCGGTAAAATGGGGATAATAGTACCGGCTTCAGAGATTTATTGTGAAAATTCAATGAGAAAATATACGTCAAGTATTTTGGAAAGAGCTGGGACATAGTAAGCCCTCAATAAACATGATCATCATCATCTTCATCACTATAGCTATCATTTTCAACTTAGAACATTGTTTGAAAGGACAGAAACCAAACTTTACACACTAAATAAAAAGAAGAAGGATTTGTTATAAGGATATAGGAGAGTTCAGGAAACCCAAGGACAGTTTATATAGTAATGCTTCAGCCAGCAGGAAGCAAAGCAACTACCTCCCAAGTTTTGCTCTCTCTGTCTCTATTGATGCTGCGGGATCCTTATCATGTCTTCTCTCCTTATATCTCCTTCATTTATTTCTGCTCACAGACTAATTTGTCTACAGCCACATGCACAGGTTGGCACATAGAGACTCCATGATCATGAATCTTCACATGCTCAGTTCACAGGATAAATTAAGGTTGTCTAGTGTTTTAGGGTCCCTCCTGTGTTTCAAATTCTTGGGAAAGAAAATTTGGCCAATGCAGTTTGGGTCTGGTGTCTCTATTCGTGGTCCAATCAGTAGCCAGAGTGGGGATGCAAGGATCCATTGCATGAGTGGGCTCCAGCAGTTCTCAGAGAGTGAGGAGTGACAAGGCCTGAGCAGACATATTCCTAATGGTGTCTCTTATGGGACCTCAGGGATGCAGCAGAGAATAAAGAAACTTACTCTCTGAAAGGATAACAATATCGTTAAACACATCTCCTGTATCTGCTGTGTCTAACACCAAAACAATGTTCCCCTCAATCTGCTCTGTAGGGTGTTTCTCCTTGCTTTATTGCTGCTTGTCATCAGTACCGCCAAATCTGCCCAGTAGTCCAGCACCCTTTTCCCAGAGAATTTGTTTTATAAAAGACCACAAAGGTGGGTGTGTGGGGATGGGGTGGGGTGGTGGACAGGGGGCTGAACCAAAGGAAACCAATACCAATGGTGAAATTTTAGCTATCAGTAGGAAAGAGATTTGCAGGATGAGTTGGAAATGGAGAGTTGGGAGGAGAAATGAGAGGATCTTTTAAGTTTAAAATCTTGCTTTATATTCAACTTTGTATTTCAACTATAGTCAGGGCTAAGTCTGCCTCTTTCCAACAAACTTTACAACTAATTGCTGGAACGTGGAGTCAGCTTTCATTAAAATTCATTTTAATGAATTGCTGATTTTTCTCTTTCCTATTTTGACTAGCTCTTGGCCACTTTTTGCAACTGGTTTTCTTTTTCCTTGACAAATTCTCTTATTAGAACATTCTCTAAACTCAATCCTTTGGGACATATCATAGATAGGAAAGTCTCACTCTATATGTTTGGATATTTTTGTATTGGCCTACTTTTTCCTCTGGCTTTTCACTCCATGGGGCTGATTCAAGCACAGAGCTCCCACTGACTTCAAAGAGCTCTGAGGTAAGGTGAGAAACAGACTCACAGAAATTTCCCAAAGATAGTTTGGATTTACAAAAAAAAATGTTAGTAATATTTTTAAAAGATATGACTATTAGTCCTGGAAAATGAGTGGATCTTATGAGTACCAGTCAGAAAAAAGTCAAGAATTGTCCTGTGATAGTATAAAAAAGCTCTTATAAATTCACAGTTGTTGGTAAACACATTCATCCTTCTGGGAAGAAATTTTGGGGTTCTGTTTTGATTTCAAAAGCATAAAGATGAAATCCTTAAATAAAAATCTCTATTTTATAGATGCCAGATAGCTGCCATATTATCATCATAACATGAATGTTGTAAAAGTTATACACTAGTTTAAGAAAGATAAATGGTACATACAATTTTAAGTATTTATTTTCTGGATTTCTGTAAACTTTCCAATTTTCTCAATAACAGCTGTTTTAAATTTCAAATAGGATCCAGATGGTGACTAGGTGTGAGTTTGTAAGATGTTTCACAGAGTATCACACATCCGTATTAGACTCTTGGTGGTCACATACTCATTCAGACATGTTCGGAAAAAAGGGAGCCCACTGTAAAGGCTCAGGGATGCATGTGGACTGCCATTGGAAATATCAGAGACAGAGAGGCTCTGTTTGCACTCTCATTGTTATTGACTTCCAAAGCTTCTTTAGTGATGTTTTTTGCATGCTTCCTCCAGTGTACTTTCCCTCCCAACTGGCCTGTTGGAAGCACCATGCCTGACTGGTTCTTTTTCTTTTTTCATGTTTTCTAGAATTTTTTATTTTCTCCCCTGGTGTAGCAAGTC
Source organism: Tamandua tetradactyla (assembly GCF_023851605.1). Taxonomy (NCBI): domain Eukaryota; kingdom Metazoa; phylum Chordata; class Mammalia; order Pilosa; family Myrmecophagidae; genus Tamandua; species Tamandua tetradactyla. Next base: position 57,937,544 of record NC_135345.1, read on the forward strand.
TGTCAGGGCAGAACAGAAGTGGTGGGTGTCTTGGATGCTCCTCAGTGCAGAGACGAACCACAATAGATGAGATTGAAAGTAGAAAAGGAAAAAAATGTCCAGTATGCCAGTTTAAAAGGATTTTATACCCTAGAAAAGTCATGTTTTAATCCTGATCCATCTTGCTTCTTTTAATCCCTATTCACTACTGTAGATTGGAAACTTGATTAGATTATCTCTAGGAAGCTGTGACATGCCCAGTTGTGGGTATTAGCCTTTTATTAGAGGGAGATATGATGCCACTCACTCCAGGTGGGTCTTGATTAACTTACTGGACTCCTTTAAAAGAGGAAGCATTTTGGAGAGAGCAGAACCACAAGAGAGGAGAGAGCCATGAGAACCACAAGAGCCCAGGCAGCCAGAGAACTTTGGAGATGAAGAACAAAATTGCCTGTGGGGTGATTTCATGAAACAAAAAGCCTGGAGAGAAAGATAGCAGCTGTCACCATGTTTGCCATGTGCCTTTCCAGTTGGGAGAGAAACCCTGAACCTTATCAGCCTTCTTGAATCAAGATATCTTTCCTTGGATGCCTTAGATTGGACATTTTTAGGGCCTTGCTTTAATTGGCATATTATCATAGCTTTAGAACTGTAAACTTGCAACTTGATAAATTCCCCTTTTAAAGGCCATTCCATTTCTGGTATGTCACATTCCAGCAGCTAGCAAACTAGAACATTTAGCATTCCATACTGCTGAAACAATGCTGTGAAAAGAAAACAGCTTCGTCCATTTGGATAATAAAGAAACATCATAGTGTTCAAAGAAATGTGGTTGTCTGGTTAGGAAGTAGTCAGATGTCTCTCTTTGGCCAAAGAAGACTGTCATTTCTGTCCTGTGAAGTTTGGCATTCTTTTCATTGGTCACGTTGAATGAAAACCATTACCACCATCCAATCATGAGGGAAAAGGAATATGGTGTCTTTACGGCAAACTACTCATTAATTCCTCTCATTTACATGAACCCATAGCTAGGGGTTCATTGACAAAGTAAAGGCCTGAGCTTATTCTCCTGAATTAGCATGTATTAGCAGGTGTTGAGCACTCTCACTGCCAGGTATGTGGTTTCACTGGCATATTAAGAAACACTATTTCATCGGGATGGTATTGCACTTTTAAAGGAAAGAATATATAATTTCTTCTGTAAGTTTACAGGAGAACATGATCTTCATGCTCTGTGTCAGTCCCTTCACTAACTCTCCTTCTTATCAGGTATAATATATGCCTGTTGGCAGCTTGATTTAATTGGGCTTGTGGTAACTGATTCAATTGAGCACTTTAATTAGGTAATTATTTTGTTATAAGAGCTGCTTTCCAGCTTGCCAGAGAGGGGGAATTTTTCATGTTACTCAAGCTAAAAATGGAACCTGGATTCTTTCCTTTCATAATAAAGTGGAATAAAAATGATCAGTTATAGAATTAGGCTGAGATTGAGCCATAGAATGAAGAAAAACAACCTTATGTATTGATAAGAAGCAAGTGTGTTTTTGGAAACAAAGGCAGAATGAGAACTTCTGACAGTGTGAGTACCATCACCAGGTGTATCTGTGCTTTCGGGTGCCATTCATTCTATGCCTCAGTTTATCTTTGTAAGTGTAGAATTCTTTCTCAGACACTATGTAAGAAAATAATTGTTGGGAAAAATAGACTGTAAGGGAAAAAACCCCTATTCCTTGATTCTGAACAAACGTCCCTGAATCTAAGGAGGTTTTTTTCCACCAAGAAAATTAAATTAATTATGGCCTTATTTGGAATTTATTATGAAAACTGGTCATTTATTGACTTCAATAAGAGATTTTCGTCTTGAAGGAAATGCTGGGTCTCTGAAAATATTGCCTGAGATGGAGCATCTGGGCTAAAAGCTGTCCTTTAATTCCTCCATACTTATGAGGATCAACCTTATTATCTTTTGCTGGATGACAGGAATGACTGTAATAATGTAAGGATACCTCAGATCAAACAAACAAATAATTAGCATTGGGACTAGAAAAGCCAACAAAGCCCTAGCTAATTGATTTGCTAATAGCTACTCTCCATTTGCAGACATTAGCCCAAATTGTGTTTTAAGCAGGACAAGGGCCATAAGATAAAGATTTTCTTTTTCTAAACTTCTGATTACCCACTAGCCTTGCAGTCTCACCATAAACTAGTCTTTGGAAGTTTTTGTCTTCTAAAGGGTTGAGAGCAATTCCACATAGCTACCATCTGAAACATATTTGTATGCAAGCTCTTTATGGGATGATCACTCAACAAAATAATTATGTTTTGCTTTGGAGTTTTTTTTTTTAGCTTCCCTTTTCAACAAGGATAATAGAACAGAAGGAAATATTTCTTTATCAAATCAGCATATTAGCAAATTTTGTTTCAAGTGAGGCCTTCCCTAGTAGTTGATAAGAATAACAACAGTTCTGTTCCAGAAACCCAGTGGCCAGAAAGGAGCCTTGTTTCAGTCATCACTGTGCAGCAAACCACCCCAAAACGAAGGGCTCAAAGCAACAAGCATGACTGGCTCAGTGGGGCTGTTCTGATCCATGAGATATCATATGGGTTGCAGTGGTTTGGAGACTTGACTAGATTGGAATGCCTAAATTGGTGCACTCTAATGGCCGGCAGCAAATGCTGACCGATGGCTGGGAGCTCAGCAGTTGCCAGGGGCATCTTGTTTCCTCCACGTGTCATAGACTTCTTAAAGCATGGTATCTGAATTGTAAAAGGAAATATTCCAAGAGAGAAAGAGGAAGGTGATCTCTCAAGGCCCAGCCTTGGAGGTTACACGGTGTCATTTCTACTGCACTTTATCAGAGATTCATAATTCACAGTCAGCCCAGATTCATGTATTATATCAGGAGTACTAGAAAGGATGGTTCCCTGCAACCATCACGGGAAACTAGCTACCATAAGCATGTAGAGTGGCAAAAAAGGAGGCACTTTATTAAAATGTTATTGAAAAAGCTCTGCCTTGCCCTTTCTCTGTCACCAACTTCATTGGTTATTACTGAGGGCAACTTCAATTAGAGTCAAGACTATTATTCAGGGCTGTCTTTCTGGGAGGAATGAGTGAGGTCTAAAGGTTTTCCAAGATAAGAAAATGCTTTTCCTCTCCTGCATTTTCTTATTTATTAAACAGAGCCAACCTCTGACACATGCACCCTCTTTAGCTAAGAAGGTTTTACCTGATATTTCTCCTTTCTTCTAGCTGTTCTGGTGGTGAAAGTGAGTGGAGGCTCTGGAGTAGTTGTTCCTTTAATTATTACTGGGCAAGAGATTGGTACTTACGATCTTGGCTTCCTTATCTTTTTAATAGGATATTCATTCTACTGTATAGCTTGTGAGAATTGAGATAATGATTATAAAATACTTAACACAGTGAGTATCCAAGAAATTGTAGCTACTGCTATTATGTAATGATGGTTTAAAGGAGAATCTAAGCACCAAGGAGTTGAGCAAAAAGTCATGGGATGCTGTCTCTATGAGATAAGAGGTGATCTCTTAAGCCAAATATCTTCAAGTTAAGAGCAAATGCCACATATCAAATAGATCTCCCATTTTTTTTCTTCTGCTGCTTGTGCCATATTTCATGCCCTCTTGCCCAGCTTGTTTTGCTATCAAAAGTGTGCTAAAACTGGGAAAAGACTGCACAGCAGTGAATGAAAGCTGGCCAGGGACACAAATGTCTGGGTTTTCATGGTGTGGTAAATTGAATAATGCTCCACACAAAGACATGCTCAAATCCTAATCCCCAGACCTGTAGGTGTAAACTCATTTGTAAATAGGATCTTTGAAGATTCTATAAAGTTGAAGTCAGACTGAATCAGGGTGGGCCTTAATCTGGTATAATTGGAGTCCTTATAAGCAAAAGAAATATGGTCATGAAGGTATAAGCCAAGGAGAGAGAAAGAGAGATTGCCATGTGACGGAGGAAGAGACTGATTGCCAACAAGCCACCACCAGAATGTTACAGACTTTAGAGAAAGCATGGCCTGTTGATACCTTGATTATAGACTTCTTACCTCTAAATTGTGAGCTAATAAATTTCTGTTGTTTAAGCTTACTAATGTATGGAATTTGTCATAGCATCCCTGGCACACTGAGACACATGGTGGCAATCTGGACATTATATAAGCCTGCGGTCTTTGTATTCTTTTTAAATTATTCCACAGTTCTTACAAAGAGGGGATTGGAAATTAGCTATTAGCTACTTGTCAGAATTAAAGGGTGATTTGCATAAGTCATACCACCTGGAAAAGCAATGTATTTTATTCGCTCCTCTCCCTCACAGCACATATTGCTGTGTCCCAATGGTTGGAAAGGGGACCTAGGGTTTTTCTGTCACAGAAGTTTCTCCTTTCCTCTGGCCTCTTTATTTCCAAGTCAAGGGAATTAAAGTATCCCTGGCCCCTTGCCCCACTCATTATTCTGTATGAGCTTCCTGAGTTACCTGACTAGTATCCATTGGTCTCTAATTCTCAAGGAGAAAAAAGGGTAACCAACTCTGGAGATTTGTTCTCTTACTTTTTCCATTATCCTAGATAAAACAAAGAAGCATTTGTGTAAGTGTATTTGTCCTGCAGAGAAAATCCTTCCCACGATTGGCTTTCCTAAGGTCTAGTGTGTGTGTGTGTGTAAGGGGGGGGGGGGGTTGCAGATTGGAAGACCCAACTTTCTATGGGCCTGTCGGTTATGATGCTGTAAATATCAGCGAACCAACCTTATTTATCCACTGGTTTTGAACCAAGAAAAGCATAAAGGATATTATTTATCGCCTCCCCAAAACTCTAACTTTTTTGTCCAAGTTTCACTTCACTGAGATTGTCTGAATGACTGAGATATCCATTTTAACTGAAGTCATATACCTTTTTCTTGAAATAAATACATATTTCTTAAATGTCTGTATATGAGCCCTGCAAAACTTTTTTGAAAAACATTTACAGAACGCTTAGAAAGCATTATTTCTTGTACACACACAGTTTATCAGTCAGTGAGAAAGATATACTTCTCTTTCTTATTCAACAAATATTTATTTAGCACCTTCTAGATACCAAGCACTGTTTTAGTTGTTGGAGCTGTTGCTGTGATGCCAAAACAGATGGAGCCTGCATACTTGTTGATCTGAAGAAAGGCATGAATCTAAAAAACTTCAATTTTTGTGTATAAAAGAGCAAGCTGAGACCAGGTCTATAAAGCAATAGCACATAATTCTGCAAGTGCTTATCAGATACCCTGACCCTGAAAGTCTAGAAAATTATCTCTGAGGAAACAATGCGTGAGCTGAATGCTGAGGGGTGGACACAAGTAAATAAATGATTTGAAGTTAACTAGGTCTTTACATTTAGCCATAGTGACACAATGAACTGGTCCTCTAACTCACTCTTGGCACTCACTCATCTACCATCCACCCACCCATCCAAACACAGTTTGTCAAGTAAGTCTCTGTATATGCTCAGTACCATGTGAGGGAATGGGGTATGGAAAGGCATCAGAATGAAATTATCATTAATTGTCATTAATCATATCTTTCACTGGACTCTTACAGTAATGTGCTTCTCTCTCAGGTCTTCCAAGTATTGTGTTTATTAATTTTCTTATCTGCCTCCTTCCTGAGACTCAGCTCCTCAAAATCGGGCACCATGTCTTATTCATTTTTGGGTCCCCAGTGCCTACTATAGTACCTGGTACATAGTTGGTATTTAAGAAATATTTGTTAAATGAATGAATTTAAAGTATTACCATTATTGAAAGACATAATATTGAACATTAGATGAGTGATCACAATTTTATGTAGGCGAAAATTGGATGTTCTTTTGATGTTCTAGTGCAAACTAATAATGCCACATCTTAAAGGAAAGCCGATGGTTTCTGGTGAGAATTCACAGGCATGGCCAGGAGTCAAAAGCATTGATCTCTCTGTCATTGTTCTAACTGTATCCCTCAGCCAAACACTTTGCCTCTTTGTGTCTTGAGTCTTGGAATCTCCCAGGAAGGAAAGCAGAAACTACACTGCTTTGCTCCGTGATAGGTTAATGAAATGAAATTGTTAAAGTAATCCTGTTCCTTGGGCACAAGTGAGGCATAAATCAAGGTTTTCATTATTAGAGCAACCTGTTCATTGGCATATTTTAATCACACTACACCACATTGTGTCTCTAGATTCTTGAAGAGCTTAATGAAATAGTCAAAAGCAAAAGGAATCCAAACTTTTTTGTTAGCTTCAGAAAGTTACTATAAATTTCGCAGCTGAGTTCTCTTTAGTAAATGCCATTTTAGAAGAGTGAATAAGGTACCTCACACAAATCTCTCAACTCTCAAAATAGACTTGTGAGATTCAGATACAAAAAGGAGCCATGATTTCTTCTCTCAAAGTGCAGTGCAAATCAAATGGTCTTCATTTTTTTGGGTCATTTTAGCCAATCACTTTAGCTTTATTTTATTCTTTGTATTTCCCTCCTCTTTGCCCTACAAATTCCCCCTAAGAATTTCCACTGTTCTTAAAAGCTGAGAAGTAAACTTATAAATTACTTGACAATAAAGTCAGGGGATAAGTAAATCACCATCCAGTCTGATCACAAAATCAAAATGTTTGTGATATGTCAAACCTGTAACAAGTCAATTTCTTCTTCTGAAAATTGTTTCTGTTCTCCCTCAGGCTGAGGACAACTAAGTAGTCCCATGAATTTTTCTCTGACATAAGGCTAAAGCCATAATGTCTTCAGACTACAAATTATGTCAAACCTCTAAAAAATGGCTATTATTAACATCTTTTTTGTTTTAAGAATCTCATTTTATAATTTAATTCCCCATAGAATAGAATTGGGCTTCTGTGTCTTTGATAACTTAAAGAGATAATGTAAGATTTGTCCTGAAGTTGTAGAAATAAAAATTTAGTCTACAGCATCTGAGCCACTTACCAAGCCACAACCTGGCAAGATGCATTTCCATAATGTCAGCAGGCATTTTCTTTCTAAGTGATCTTCAGAATTTTGCTCTATTTTAATATATATTCATCAATAATAAGTAAAATATATCAGTAATCATTAGCAAACTGTTAGAGTGAAGGAGGTCTCTTTTCTTGAAGAGTTGTTCATCAGACCCAAGTTTGTTAATGAATGTTGTTCCTGCTTGATTTCAATTAATCTTGCTCACAAACAGCAAGCTGGGGACCTTCATAGCACATCTGTTAAACGCGAGCTCTTTCACAAAGTTAAGGGTATTGTCTAATGGTTTTTGAAGAAGCATTTGGACATTTGGGTTGAGCAAGCATTTGAAAATCTTCCAGCAGGACTGATGGTGCTCACTGCAAACAATGGGCACATTCAGCCTTGGGTAGCTCAAGCAGAGCTACAAACTTCCAGGTGACCAATTCCCAGTTAGAGGGGTATGTTGGCCCATTAAATATGGAAACCCATTTCTGAGAATGGTCAATAACTGGAGCTTTAGAAAAAGGCAATTTCTCACAGGCTATTTCAAAATGGTTAAAGAAGACATTCTTAAGTCTTTACACTTTCTAGGTAGTGTAACTGATAATCTAAGATGTAACATGAATGATCTCTGTTGAATATGAAAATAAAAAAGCAGGAAACACTTCTTTCTCCCCCTCCCTCTCTCTCTCACACACACAAATAAACACACATGGAGTTACATGTATACACAAAGAATCCATAAAATACTTTTCCAAATATATGCATGAATTTCTGTGAATCAAAGTTTCAGAACAAAAATAATTTATCCAGGCATGGAAAGAACTAAAAGATCTTTTATTTTGAAACTTTTCACCTTCTCTCATTCTGTTTTCTGTCTCATATAACTCTTCCCCAACTAATAAGCAAACCCCAAGTACAACATCAAAATATCAATATTTATTTAATGAATCATTTGTTTTTATTGGCCATAAGTCCTGTAAGACTAGGTTAGTAATTCTGTCAAAGATGATGTGGTCCACCCTGACATCTTAATTTCAACTCAACACAAGATGAAGGGCCAAATAAGACTTTGGTGAGTGTAGCAGAAGACAAGCAGTCTTGCAGTGCTCTCCAGTTGTGGCCCCCATTATCATTTTTCTCATAGAATGAATCAAATCATCCAAGATCTCATTAACCAATCCTTCCAGTGGCTTTGTGTGCTTCAGATGGACCATTAGCTACAGATCATGCATGCTCAAATATCTCATCAATTCCATATAATTCCCCTAATTGAGAAACTTGTACTTTCATTGCATCCTCAAAAAGCAATTTCCTAATGACTTATTAAAATAATGCTGTTTGCCAGCCTTTTAAAAAGTCCCACTTTTTCCTGGTGTCATGCTATAATTAGTAATACAGCATCAGTTATTAGAGGCACTTGCACAGCCTTAACGGATTTCAGTCACTAATAGGGTATGGCACTTTGATTTTTCCTTTATACCTGAATGCTGCAACAAGATCTGAATCTTCAGATTACCTTGAAATGTTGATATTAGACTCTTGAAACCATGGCAACAGTTGAACTCCAGAGCTTTAAAAACCAAGACTTCGTTGAATTTCTCTGCTATTTTTTTTTAACTCCTTGGTTAATAAAACTTACAGGAAAATACTTTGAGCCAGACTTCTATAAATGTCAGCTTTCTATAGAAAAAGGCAGAAAATAGGCATGATTGTCTTCTCATCAAAAAGAGAAGGAACAAAAAAGAGAGAGAGAGAGAGAAGGGAAACCTGATGTGTGAGCTCCATAACTGGTGCCCTAAGTTTATATGACCTTGGTATCAAGGTGATAAAAAAATATCTACCTGTGCCAGTTTGAAGCTGTTATGTACCCCAGAGAAGCCATGTTCTTTTCCCTGATGCAATCTTATGAGGGCTGTCATGTTTCTTTTAATCCTGATTCAATATTGTTTGGTGGGTGGAAACTTTGATTGGATTATTTCTATGGAGATGTGACACACTCAGTTGTGGGTGTGACCTTTTGTTTAGATAGAGACGTGACTTTACCCATTCAAGGTCGGTCTTGATTAGTTTACTGAAGTCCTTTAAAAGGGGAAACATTTTGGAGAAACCTCTGATGCAAATGCAGATGCAGACACAGATATTTGGAAACTCAGAAGCCTCAGGAGATGACAGTCGTTTAAAAGATATAGGCACTTGGAGATGCTTGGAGTGCCAACAGAGAGCAGATGTCTAGACATGGATGTTTGGTGATGCAAAGCCCAACAGATGCCACCATATACTTTCCCGTGAGATGCTAAGCCAGCCAGATCCCAGCGTTGTGTCCCAGAGGAGCTAAGTGAAGGCCTACAGAAGCTTAGAGAGGAAACCATTGGCATCAGAGGCTGGAAGCAACAGAACCAGGAACAAGGACCAGCAAATGCCAGTCACGTGCCTTCCAATGTGACAGACCTTGGCCTTTCTTGAGTCAAGGTATCTTTCCCCTGAATGTTTTAGTTGGGATATTTTTATGGTCTTAGAACTGTAAACTTGTACATTAATAAATCCCTTTTTTAAAGGTCATTCCATTTCTGACATATTGCATTCTGGCAGTTTTAACAAACCAAACATTACCCATTGCCTAAGCTCAGAAATCACCCCCTATTTCCATCAAGAACCTAAAATTCTACTGACAAACTATTGTTTTTTTAATTACTACCCTTCACCTCATTCCCATTACCACTTCTCTATTCTAGATAATAGCCCATTAACACACCTCCCTGACTCTTACTTGACACTTTTCAATCTATCCTCATGACTAATGACACCTCTGTGATCTTAATACTTGAAACTCTGTGATGGTTCTCCATCACTTTTAAGATTAAATGCAAATTTTCAACATGATTTCTAAGATCTCTGCAAACTGGCTCAGCATACCTTTGTAAAATTATCTATGTTTATTTTTCCCATCTACTCCAAATTTTCGATATACCAGATATGATGGTCAATTTCATGTGTCAATTTGGATAGTCATGGTGTCCAGTAGTTTGGTCAAGCAAGTCCTGGTCTGATTATTACTGTGAGGTATTTCATAGATGGATATGTATCTAAAGTAAGTTGATTACATCTATGACAGATTGCATCAACAAATAACAAAAGGGATTGCCCTCAGCAATGAGGGAAGTCTTCTCATCTAACCAGTTGGAGGTCTTAACACCATAATTGAGGATTTCAGAAATTGGAAAGAATTTTTGTCTCTACTTCAGCTCTACTTTCTGGGGAATTCAACTTTACCCTTGTCAGAGTTTCCAACTGTGGCCTGCTCTACAGAATTTGGATTTACTAATCCCCATTGTCACATGAGCCAAGTCCTATAATAAATCTCTGAATATTACATATAAATATAATATATATAAGATATATATATATATATATATATATATATATCCTCTTGGTTCTGTTTCTTGGGAGAACTAAGACTAATACAAATTAGTATTGAATTAGAATATTTGAAAACAGTATCTTAATGATGATATTTCTGAACTGGTTCTGGGTTTTTTGGAATTGGTTCTCTAACCTGATTAGATTTAAAGACACTAAGGACTCTATTTCCAGTGATGAAATGGATACTGATATTCTGTGGTGTGAACTGGCAATAGACATATGTAAAATATTACTTTTGGCTACTCTTACTCTAATGCTTATAAGAGGCAAGGCTTTGGATGACAGCGTATTTGATGTTTTAGTGGATTTTTGCAAAGTTAAAAAGTATAATGGTGTTGGATGGTTGTTCCTAAATATGCTGGATAAAATTGTTAAAGAAAGGGATGAACTCAAGGCTGCAAATTTCCGGCTCAAGTGTCACAGGAAGGACTATGAAATTTTCTGTGTAACCCTTGAAAGAAACTCTTACATCTTATAGACATAGAGCTGAGATTAAAAAAAAAAAGGCAAAGTTTTGTGTGAGTAGCTGAATTCGAATGCAAATTGAATTCTCAACCTTGCAGGATGTCTACTCTTAAAGCGAGGGCATTGATTGAGAATGAATGGGATCCTGAAAATTGGAATGGGGACATATGGACATGATGACAGAGAGGACATTGAACTGCTAAATTCTGATGATTCTTCTTTGCCATATAAACCTATAACAGTCTGCCCGGAGGAATCAGCCATCCTACCTTATTGTGAAGAAAGTAATCCTGCTGTGTTTGATAAACCTATCATTGTCTCCTGTGCATAAAGTCCTCACACCTCCATCTGAGGAGATTAACCCTGTTTTTTTTTTTAATGCAATTTTATTGATATATATTATATATTCACATACCATATAATCATCCAAAGTATACAATCAGTGGCTCACATTATCATCATATAGCTGTGCATTTATCATAATAGAGTTTTGAACATTTTCATTACTCCAAAAACAATAAAAATAAGAATAAAAATTAAAATAAAATAAAAAAAAACACCCAAAACATCCCATATTCCCTATGCCTTCTAATGTTTATTTATTTTTGTCTTTATTTTTTTACTTATCTGTCCATACACTGAATAAAGGGAGTGTCAGTCACAAGGTTTTCACAATCACATGGTCACACCTTAAAAGCTATATAGTTAACAATAATCTTCAAGAATCAAGGTTATTGGACTGCAGTTCAACAGTATCAGGCATTTCCCTCTAGCTACTCCAATACACCAAAACTGAAAAGGAATATCTGTATAATGTATGGAATAACCTCCAGAATGACCTTTCAACTCTATTTGAAATCTCTCAGCCACTGAAACTTTATTTTGTCTCATTTGTCTGTTCCCCTTTTGGTCAAGAAGGCTTTCTCAATCCCATGACACCAGGGCCAAGCACATCCCCAGGAGTCAGGTTCCATATTGCCAGGGAGATCTACAACCTTGGGTGTCATATTCCACATAGAGGGGAGGGCAGTGAGTTCATCTGTGGAGTTGGCTTGGAGAGAGAGGCCACATCTGAGCAACAAAAGACGTTCTCTGGGGGTGACTCCTAGACATAATCATAACTAGGCTTAGCTTGTCTTTTGTAGCAATAAGTTTCATAAGGGAAAGTGTTGCTTCCTATTGAAATGGAGCTCAAAGGATATTAAGGAATGATGAGAAAAAAAGGAAGGAAGGAAGGAAGGAAGGAAGGAAGGAAGGAAGGAAGGAAGGAAGGAAGACACAGATAGGCTCAGGGGGTCTGAAGCTTGAGTTTACTTCAGACAGACTTCAGACAACTTTATTCTTATCCAGATCCTACTTAAATACTGCAGGGTGACAAAAGGCATGCATGCATTTCTTGAACGAACAGAGAGCTTATTTTTCAGTGCTCTCTTCCTTCATACTTAACATAACCATTTGGGGTAAACATTCTCTTCCTCCCAGACTGCTCTACATAACAATCTCCACAGTTTACTGCCCCCCTCCTGAGGCCAGCTGCTTCCAACAAATTCTGCAGGTCTTGTTTTAACACTTGGTTCCTACAGGCAAGATCTAAGATTGAGGGCCTGGATCATCAACTTAGCAGTCTCCAATGCTTATGAGAATATCAGGTCTTTCCCAGGTGGGGAAGTTTAATATTTCCACCTTTATGCCCAGTCTCTAAAGGGGACTTTTGCAAATGTTTTTCAATCTTCTGCCAAGATTACTCTGGGATATATTGGAGCATCACATTAATGTGTACAAACCAACAATTTCTCACTTCCTATTCAAGGGTCCATGTAATTATGGTGTTCAAATAAGCTGACCATACAAGTTCAATTAGATATAGTGCTATGGAAAATACACAGAGACTTATACAGACTGAAATCATGGGAATTGTATGGGAATGGATGTTAGATGTGGGGTAATGATAGAATGAACATAAAGTTGAGTTAATATGTATTTATGATATGGACCCATTAAATAAAGATTCTGGATTCAATGTTGTAGCCTGAGGGGGTTAGAAAGGGTTCTAACCACTTGTAATTGGTTAGCTGAAACATAGATGATAAGGTTTCCAACATTACCTGGAGTTGAAATGTCAGAAATTTCTTTAGATGAAGGGTCAAAAGTTAGAGACATTGAAATGTTAGAGTGGATTTATTTGGGCTTGCCAATCCCCATAGTCATGTGAGCAAATTACTATAAAGAATCTCTTGCTATTTGCACAATTACATGTGGAAGATATATATGTATATGTAAGATATCTGTGGTGGCTTGAAGCTGTATGTAGGCCAGAAAACTGTTCTTAAATTTAATCCACTTTTGCGGGTGTGAATTCATTCTAAGTAGGACCTTTTGATGAGATTACTTCAATTAAGGTGTATTCCATCTCAGGATGGGTCTTAATCCTGTTACTGCCTCCCTTTGTAAGAAAATGAAATTAAGACACAGAAAGAGAAAGTCACAAGAAGTAATAAGATGAAACTAACAGAACCTGTCAGAGAAGGAAGAGTCTAGGAGATGCCACCATGTGCCTTATCATGTGGCAGAGGTGTCAAGGACCCCAGGAGCCAGCCCCAGAATGCCAGTCTGTGGGAAGAAAGCATTGCCTTGATGCCACCTTGATTTGGACTTTTCTTTTAGCCTCAAAACCATAAACTAATGCATTCCCATTATTTAAATCACCTCTTTGTCTGATATTTGCTTGAGCAGCCTAGGAAAAAAAGGCAATATCCTGTGGGTTCTGTTTCTCTGGAGAATCCTGACACCAGATGACTTGATATTCCCTGAACAGGGCCTGACATTTCTTTTCCTTCCTGACTTTGGGCTTTTACTGTTCTCTCTGCATAGGATACCCTTTTCTCATCTGATCTGTCTGGTGTCTATCAAGATATTCTTGAGTCTCAAGTCAAATGGCCCCTTCTTTCTCAGTTCTCTGACATCCTTGTTCCTTCCCCTATGCCCAGCAAACTCACAGCCATATGAATATTACAGCTGTATTACATTACATTTTAATTAATTGAACATTTCTGTTTTTATGCTGTATTATGAACTCTTTGAAGGTCAGAACTTGCCACATTTACTTCTTTATTCCCAGCATTTATCACGTGTTCAGTACATGACAAACTCCTAGTAAGCATTTGTTTAGATGACTTCAATTGCCACTAAAACTGATTCAATAGCTATTGCTCTTTGAAATAGGTCACGACAAAGTCTTCTCCATACCTTTTGGATACTCTTCTGGTTCCAACATTGTTCTTGTAGAAGATTCTACACTGCTGGACCTCCTTCAGGAAAATCTCCACAGTTTGTACATATTCTAAGCAAATGCAATGGGAGGGGAGGCTAACAGAGAGGTTAGGAAGGCATGAAAAGGGTAAGTAAGAGTGGCATTTTGTTGCTAGGATTAAACTGAATACCCCTCAAAGCACCTGCCTATCTGCCTCTTCCCTTCCTTTCCCTAATGTCTTCAAAAAAACAAACAAATGAACAAAATTTCATTCAATCACAGATAGATATATTCAACAACTCTCTCAGTCCTGTGGAATTTCCTTTTGTTTCTCTCTTTTGAAAACATCTTTTTATTTTTATCTGGGTTCCCATGCCTCATGGAAAATAGGTAAGGCAATATAATGACTTGGAAAACAGTAGATGGTCATGGTCCATTACCGGTTAACTGATCTCCAATAACATCAGAAAAAAGAAGAGATTAAACTCCGGAGCTACATTTTTTTTCCCTTGAAAAGCTGCCTATATGTACTTAGTAGAGAGCCTCAATCATTTCACTCTGCAATACACAATACTATATTGTAACGTCCCAGGGGTCAGAAAATTGTTCAGCAGCAGCAAAAACTTCATCTCAGACTCTTCTCTGTTTGTGATTTTTTTTTTTTTTTGGACAAAGGGAGACCAGAGAACAGTTAAGGCAAAGAGACAATTCTGTTTCTGATTGGTGTAGGAGCAGAAATAGTACAGATAGCCCCCAGAAATGTTCATAATTATTTCACATCATTTGTATTTTTCTATGTTCTTTCTTGTTGCTAAGCTTCTGTTAACTCTTAAAGCCATCTTTTTCTATTGCTAGTATTACCATTCCATCATATTTATTTAAGTATTTCTCAATTAATTTTTAAGTTTATTCATTATTTCATTCAATCATTCATTTCAACAAATTTAATTGAATACCCACTTATTAGTTAAGGTAAGTAATTCTGACTTTTGTAACAATCAAACTTTCCATGGCTTAGCACGCATAGTTTTATTTATTGTTCACCTACGTCTTATATGAATGTTCTCAATGAGACTACTCACCTCTCGTGAGTGATTCAGGGATTCTATCTTCTACTGTTTTGTGGTTTAGGGATATAGGAGTTCTTTGCTTTCAGCCCCATGCATAGAGAATGAGTATTGTGAAAGTTTACTTGAAATGTTTTATGGTCAGGTCATGCAGTGATGCATACTGCATCACTTGTTCTAGGTTAGGAGTGGGGAGATGTAAAATGTATTTTAATCATATATCCAGGAAGGAAAAGAGAACTGGTAAGCACAAATGCCAGACACTTTGCTAAATATTGGGAATTAAAGATGAGTAAGAAACAAATGTTTGATCTCACGAAATCAGAGTCTAGGGGGCCAGAGGCACGTAAGCAGAAAATTAAGCATGTTATATTAATAACATAGTATGTTGTTATTATAATTAGTATAATGTTGTTATTATTAAAATAGTAGGTTATTAGACATGGTATGTTATTAACAAATGTTAATGTTTACTCTCCTCCACACACTATTCTATGCCTTACATTAATTTACTCCTTTCAACAGCCCCAGGAGGTAGGGCATTTTTTATTATCTCCATCTCATAAATAAGGAAACTGAGGCACAACTATTTAAGGAACTTGTCCATGATTATGCCACTAATAAGTGGCAAAGTAAGGACTCAAACCTATATAGTTTATCTCCAAAGTTTGGACACTTAATCATTATGTTATACTGCAATGATGAAGAGATGTACATGGTTTTATGGGAAGATGTAAAGAAGATGCACCTGCTCCAGCTGGGGGTGGGATTGGAAAAAGAATTTTTGCAGTAGGCTACCTCTGAACTGAGGAACAAAGCCCAAGTTGGAGTTACACAGATTGTGGGCAGGGAGAATTGCAGGTATAGGAAACAATATGGATTAAGGTGGAACACTGTGAAACAGCTTGGTGTTTTCCAGAGTTTGATGTTGTGGGTCAAATTCCAGGCTGGAGGTGGCAGAGAATAGATGAAGAGGTAGAAGGAGGCCTGACATTTTATGGGAAGCATTTTTTTTTTTTTTTTGCTTGGGCAGGCACTGCAATCGAACCTGGGTCTCCGGCATGGCAGGCGAGAATTCTGCCACTGAGCCACCATCGCACTGCCCTATGGAAAACATTTTATGCAGTGCTAAGGAGTTAAGAACTTATCCTAAGTAAAGGGAACCTTTGAAAGGTTTCCATTAGGGGACGTGAATCATCAAATTCATATTTTACCTATGTTCAGCTGGTGGCTTTGTGAAGAATGGATTGAAGTGGGCCAAGACTGCTGGGTGAAAAACTAGATAAGACGCCTTTAAGGTTATCCAGGGAGGCCATACCTTAAACTATCTTATTTTCTTTATTATTGCACAATAAGAGTACAAAATCACAGTGTATAGTTAATAACACAATCATAAAAATGTTCTGCTCTGGATTGTAGCAAATGTACCACACTAAGTTAAGGTGTGAAAAATAGGGTGGTGTGCTGGTTTGAAAGGATTATGTACCCTAGAAAAGCCATGTTTCAATCCTGATCCAATCTTGTGAGAGAGCAACTGTTTATTTTAATTCCTATTCAATAGCGTAGGATGAAACCTTTTGATTAGATTATGATTAGATTATCTCCATGGAAATGTGACATGCCCAATTGTGGGTATTAACTTTCTGATTAGATGGAGATGTGACTCCACCCATTCCAGGTGGGTCTTGATTACTTTACTGTAATCCTAAAAAGAGGAAGCATTTTGGACAGAACAACAGAGCCACAAGAGAGCCACAAAAACTATGAGAGCCCATGTAGTCAGAAACCTTTGGAGATGAAGAAGGAAAATGCCTCTAGGGGAACGTCATAAAACAAGAAGCCTGGAAAGAAAGCTAGCAGATGTTGCCATGTTCGCCATGTGCCTTTCCAGTTGAGAGAGAAACCCCGAACATCATTGTCTTTATTGAGTGAAGGTGACCTCTTATTGGTGCCTTAATTTGGACATTTTTATAGACTTGCTTTAATTGGGACATTTTCACAACCTTAGAACTGTAAACTTGCAACTTAATAAATTCCCCTTTTAAAAGATATTCTGTTCTGGTATATCGCATTCTGGCAGCTAGCAAACTAGAGCAGGTGATATATGGGAACTCTGTGTTTTATGCATGACTGTTCTGTAAAACAACAACTACTCTAATTAAAAAAAAAGATCCTAAAAAAGTCATAACAAATATTCTGCATCATTTACCATGTATGAAGCACAATACTCATTTAATGCTCACAACAACCATGTGAATGAGTTACTGTTATCCCCATTTTATGGATAAGGAAACTGAGGTGCAGATTGTTTTGGGTAAATGGCTAGCAATTGATGGTGTTAAGATTCAACCCCATGCAGTCTGGTTCCCTAGTCTGTGTAATTAATGCCTAGTGTACACAATCTCTCCTTATGAGTTACTGTTACACTGTATCAAAGATACACAAAGCAGGGTGGGTGAGGTGGAGGGAGAGGGATTGTGCAACAGGATTAGTAAGAGGTGATTCAATTTGTAGGCACCCAGACCTCCTACTGAGGAGGTTAGAAACTGGAGAGTCTTGAAGGCAAGATCAGGTGGTAGCTAGAGGAAGCCTACACACAAGGGGCAAGAGTTAGGACACAAGCTTGGGAGGTTCTGTCAAATCCCACTGGGTGCTCTGTAAGGGTAAGTAGGTTTTACTGACCCACTAGTCTGTGTTTTGGCTCCCTCTTGACAATGCTTATGACCCACTCCTTTCTCATAGGAGGCGAAGAAGTAATGACTGCTTTTCTTTTGGCATATTAATCCTACTTGCTCCTTGGAACACTTATTTATATTTATTTATCAACTGAGGGTGGGGTTTATTAACACTTTGGAAATGTAATAAATTATCACCATTGTTATATAATATTTTAAAAAGCTCAGCTTTCCAGCACCCCATTCCCTGGTAACCTATATTCTAGATTATGACTCCATTAGTTTGCTTATTTTAATTATTTCATATTGGTGAGATCATACAACATTTGCCCTTTTGTGTCTGGCTTATTTCTTTTAGCATGATATCTTCAAGGCTCATCCATGCTATTGCATGATTCAGGATTTCATTCCTTTTTATGGCTGGAAAATATTTCATTATCTGTCTATACCACATTTTGTTTATCCATTCAGCATTTGATGGACACTTGGGTTTCTTCTCTCTTTGGCTACTGTGAATAAGGCCACTGTGAACAGTGTGCAAATATCTGCTCAAGCCCCTGCTTTCAATTCTTTTGGGTATATACCCAGATGTAGGATTGCTGGGTCATATGTTAATTCTATATTTTACTTTCTGAGGAACTGTCAAACCCTTTCACAGCAGCTCTACCATTTTACATTGCACCAGCAATGAATGAGTGTTCCAATTTTTCCACGTCATCTCCAATACTTATAATTTTGTCTTTTAAATAACCTGGGAGATCTTATCATCCTCTCAGGTGGAATATATTTCCCTGAATCTGCTGTCTCACTCCTTGTCCCAGTTTGAAAGTATTATGTACCCCAGAAAAACCATGTTTTAATCCTGATCCCACCTTGTGGGAGCAGACATTTCTTTTAATCTTGATTCAATACTATAGGATGAAAACTTTCAATTAGATTGTCTCCATGGAGATATGACACATCCAATTGTGGGTGTGATCTTTTGATTAGATGGAGATATGACTCCATTTATTCCAAGTGGGTCTTGATTAGTTTACTGGAATCCTTTAAAAGAGGAAACGTTTTGGAGAGAGCCAGGAATGACAGAAGCCTCAGAGACAGCAGAAGCTTCGTAGATGCAGACACATGGAGAACAGAGACATGGATGTTTGGAGATGCTTGGAGCCCTGCAGACGTTACCATGAGACATTAGGCAAGCCAGGAGTAAGCCTAGGGAAGCCAAGAGATGAAAGCTAGCCCTGGATATGCAATGCGAGAAACCTCTGCAGGAACTGAGGTTGACAGAGGTGTTCTTGACCTATTGGCCTTTCTTGAGTGAAGGTAACCTCTTGTTGATGCCTACGTTTGGAAAATTTTATAGGCTTAGAACTGTAAAGTTGTAATTTATTAAATTCCCCTTTTTAAAAGACGTTCCAGTTCTGTATACTGCATTCCAGCAACTTGCAAACTAGAATACTTCTCTTTTTCCCTTCTTATCTCTTCCAGTCTACAATGGAAATTCTTACTTATTCACATTGTTCCCATGGGAACTTCATCCATCAGATGATTTTCTAGACACTTAGAGAGGTCATCCCAGCATGACCATTCCTGGGGTGAAACACAGAAAGGCTGCCTCACATAGATGGTAGATGGCTTTTGTTACTCAGGTTTTCCATCCCAGAATCTAGAAACTCCAGTGCTGGAGCCTCTTTTTTGGCTAACATGGGGACAGGGGTAAGGGAAGGAGACATCCTCTTATCCTACATCAGCCTCATAATCAATAGCCAACACACATAGCCATTAATTTGTGTAAATGTTTCACAAATTTAACTTATTTAATTTTCACAGTCACTCCAAGAGTTAGGTATAATTATTAGCTTCATTTTACAGATGCAAAAACTGAGACAGAGAAAAATTAAGTGATTCATCCAAGTCCTAGATTCCACAACTAGTAAATCAGAGAAACAGGATCTGAGAACACAATCAATTTTGGAGGTCATGCTCTAACCCACTACTCAGTGGCACCTCTCTCATTGTGTATAAGTCCTTTACTTCCTTGATGTATTGGTCAGGGTTTTCTAGAGAAACAGAACCAACAGAAGATATCTGTAATATGAGATTTATAAAGGTGTCTCATGCAATTGTGGGAATGGAAGAATGCAAAATCTGCAGGGCTGGCTGTGAAACTTGCATACTTCAACTGATAGGATTATATCATTGGTGGGAGACACACCTTAGTTGATCGCAGATGTAATCAGCCACAGATGCCACCAACTGACTGATGATTTAATATGCAGATTTCTCATTCCTCAACCAGCCACAAAATATCCTTGCAACAACAGTATGGCCAGTGTTTGCCTAACCAGACAACTGGGCATCATTACTTGGCCAAGTTGACACTAGAGCCTAACTGTCACAATACCCAATCAATTATTTAGAGGGAAAACTCTCTTATTGGAGTATGAAGAAGTCTTAGTTGAATACAAAATTTAGCATCTCTTAAGTCCACTTTCACAGTTATATCAGTAATCAATATCATTTATGTCAGTAAATACTTTATATCTACCATAAAGTAGAGGTAGCTGTAAGATATACATATTCTTGGTAAGGTTGGAAGCCATTTTTGTCAACAATAACAGTGAATAACACCTCACAGATTGAGAAGTTCTTTCACATATATATATATATCAAATCTTTTGTGCCTGAAAGTGTCCTAACTCTAACTTTTTCAGAGTTCTCTTTGGGTCTCCCGGCTTTTATTTGCAGTCTCTCTGCTTTCACTTTCCATTATCCTGAGGCCAAGAGAATTATGAAAATGTGGGATCCCATGTTCCAAAATAACTTAGACTTTCCAGATGGTGCCAGCAGATCATTAAACCATGCTTGGGGCCCTTCTGAGAAAAGGGGCCCTGTGTGACTGCATTGGTCACAAGTCCATGCAGCTGGACTTGCTGGTGGCCCTGTCCAATGCTTGGCTCGGTGCTTTTCTGAAGATGTTATATGGGGCTTATAGTTCTGCTGATCCTTAAACTCATGATATCGGTGTCTCTAAAATGTTTAATCTGCTCATTGGTGGGATCCTCATCTTTAAGGTTTTCTTAGTTTCCCTCACTGTCGTGGGCTGCAGAAATGAATAACCCCAAGAAGACCATGTTCCTTTCCATGGAGGGCAGGTTGCCCATCCCATCAGATCCTGTCTCTCAACCTCATGGCCTCTGGGTGTACAGGTAAAATTGCTGGTGAAGGGAAAGCCCTATTGTCCATTGGTCTTTTTGGTTTTAAGAATCTGATAGAAGAGTGCGAAACAAAGATATTTTCAATACATATAACTTTTATAGTATGAGTGCACATAATACACACAGAGCCCCTCATAATCAGTAAGAAAAGACAACCCCATTGAAAAAATGGGTATTTTACACAAGGGGAGTTACAAATGGTCAATAATATTATGAAAACATGCTCCATCCCATAAGTAATAAGGGGAAAGAGAATTAAAGCCAAGTTGGCAAATTAAAGTTTGTTAGTACCAAATTTTGGTGAGAATGCATATCAGTGGGAACATAGAAATTTGTCTAGTCACTTTGGGAAACAATTTAGATTTTTGAAATGATGTTGAAGATGTGCAACTGCCACCACCCAGCATATATCCTCTGACCTGGAGCCAAGATGTTCAAAGGGTGATGGCTCAACCAGAAGTACCTGGAGTTGGTTAGAAATGCACTGTCTCAGGCCCCACTACAGACTACTGAATCCAAATCTACAGGTAATTTGTGTGTATGTTGAAGAGCTCTAATTTAGGGCACTGTTTCTTAAACATTTTTGACAGAGACAGGGTAAGAAAGGCTCAGAGCAAGAAATTTAGCACACAACACAGTATACACATGCATAAGTGAAACAAAAGTTTCGTAAAACAATACTCCCCTGTGGCTTGCATTGCATTCTGATATTTTTATTCTACTGCTGGTTGAGAAGCAATAAACTGATCCCACATATGGATGGAGCCTTGTGGTCCTGTCCTAGAGAAACTATAGCAACACTGTAGATGGTATGAAATACTGAAATAACCAAATGGCCTTCAATAACAGAATGGATAAATCAGAAACGGACAATTTGCACTTTGGAATATTATATAGAAATAAAAATGAATGAACCGCAGCAATTTGCATCAACAAGGATGAATCCCAAGGAAATAATGTTGAATGAAAAAACAAGTTGCAGAAGAATGTATACAGTGTAGTCCCTTTGTATAATGTTCAAAAATACATATTCTTTCTTAGGGATATAACACATATATGCGAAGCTATAAAGACAAACAAGAAGTTCATTAGTACAATTAATATAAAATTTAGAATAGTGGTTGCGGGTTTGAGAGGCACATAAGAGATGCGAAGCTGATGTTCTATTTCTTTAAGCTAGGTGATGGCTCAGTGAGTGTTCACTTAATTGTTATTCTTCACACCTCACACATTATAAATATTCTTTTGTATATGTTTAATATTAACAATGACAACAAAAGATAATTTTTTTATAGATAATATCAAAGCAACTACGAACATAGCCTGTAAAAAGACATCTTCTTTAAAAAATTTTTTTCCTTAACAAAATTAAATGATCCCCAAACAATACCCACTCCCCATTTGACTTGCATGATAAGATGAAAGCAGAGAAAGTTGATTAAGAAACCACCCCTGAAGCATAAATATCCCTTTAATCATCGTGTTGGTCAAAATAATTAATTGTAGTGCTTCATTCTTCCCTTTCATGTAAGAAAAACATGATTTTGCTGATGACAATTATGCTCTCATATTACAATGGGGGCAGATGTCTCCACTTAATCTGAGAAATTATCTGCGTTTCATTGTCACAAATATCCTTCACAGTAATTAATAACAGACTGTGTAAGCGGACCCTTTCACCTCCCTGACAAATTCTACCAAATTGACGATACATAACCATCTACAAACCCATATGCCATATGCTCCAGGTAACATTCCATTTGGGGCTGGATACTAACTCTTTGGGATTTATTAGGCCCTCATCTTTTACTGAGTCTACACCTTCTTTATAATTCATTCTTCACCAGCCCTGAAGAATAGGGCTCCATTTGCCACTGCCAGTTTGCAAGGAAGGCAGTGAAAGGCAAAGTAATTTGCCAAAGGTAGAAGAGTGAGATGGTGACAGGCCTGAGATTAGAGTCCACAGTCCCCAGGAGTAATTTAGATTCTACCACCTCTGAGAGTAGATACTGCCTATGTGTTCAGCACACGTTTTCATCTGAGGTTGCTGAAGCATTTCATGAACAGAAATCCTTTTCTTTCTAGTCTTTTGGGCCCTTTCAGGATGCGTCATACCACTTAGCATCTATATTGCTCTTATAAGTTTCTATTTTCTTCCTTAACTGTTCCATGTGTGTAAAGACCCTCAGACCCCAATGAAGTTATTAAGTTCTCCTTAATAATGAGAAGCATGTTTTTCTATTTCTTTGGTTTCTTCTCTTCATTAGCAGGATGCTGGGCATGTAGGTCAGCCCTCAATCAATAACTGTTCTCTGTTCCCTCGTTAAGACCCTTTATAAATTAGATGACCAAAACAAAGGATTCCAGTTCACTTTACAAATTTAATAATTGCTTTCCAAGAGGATCTTGTGTTTGGGCTGCTTTTGAAATATGGCTAGATTTCAAGATCCAACTTTGACATAATTTCTTGTGTGCATATTTGGCAGGGGTAAAAGATGAAATATCACCATTAGGGATCATTTGCACATGCAAAAAAAGTAGAAAACTTGCTCTAAGCTCCCTGTGAATATTTACTTGGAAACTGGATCTGTGTAGGGCTTCATCATCAGTTGTCAATTTTAATGTTGTTTGTTCTTTAAGATCTGGGCTATACGAGTCCCATATGTGTAAGGAAAATGAAGGAAAGGATAGTGGAATTGAACTGCTTCCCAATGGATGGTAAGAAAAACTGTGAAAAATATAATCTTGCATTTGAATTATTTAAATCAATGTTTTTTTTTTTTTTAACATAGGTAGGCACTGGGAACCGAACCCGGGACTCTGGCATGGCAGGTGAGAACTCTGCCACTGAGCAACCATGGCCAGCCCTTAAGTCACTTTTAAAGCTTAGTTAAGATGATCTCTATCCTTCCCTCTTTTACTTTCCTCCTTCCTTCTCTAGGCCTTTTCTTAAAAGTGTTTAATTTTATTTGGTTTAGAGACTCCTGAATATTGAATTCATCAATCCCAGCCTGGCAAATTGCCCAGCCTCCCCTGGCAAGGTTGTCATGTGCCATTTCCCACTAATAGGCATACAGGTGGCATCCATTCTGGTATCAGTTCCAGTACCATCCTGGTTGTTAATGATTATGACTATCACCCATTGCTTGGAAAATACAGTATGGGTTGACTGCATGTTTGGGTTCTCCTCTATCACAGTGTTCTTTTTTTTTTTACATGGGCAGGCACTGGGAATTGAACCCGGGTCCTCTGGCATGGCAGGCGAGCATTCTTGCCTGCTGAGCCACGGTGGCCCACCCTATCACAGTGTTCTTGCTGAACCTTTCTCTTTAGCTTCAACTTGGGTTTCCAAAGCTGAGTATGTACAGGGTGTAGTGGACATTTATTATCTTTGTTTGTCCAGCATCTATTGATGCTACTTCTGGTAACAGCACCCAGATTTTGTCTAGGGCTCATTTCTCCTCTTCTCAGGCTATGAGAGCTCAGCAAAGCTGACTTCATCCCTGATACTGGCAGTATCTGGGATGATGTGATCCCATTATACTCAATAGATGCCCTGAGTTATTTCATGGAACCACTAGTCTAGGAGTAGATCTTCATTTCTGCCAGTCTTGGAGTTGTGAGGACAAAGCGTCTGGGATTTCTGCAGCTATCTTGCTAACATGTGGAATATGAGAATGAAGTCAGCATAGCAATAGTAGAACCAAGAGATGGAGGGTGAGGGAAAATGTCCTCATGACGTTGGTTGAACTTTTGTATCCAGGTAGTCCTAAAGCCAGTTCTATCCCTGGAGTGTTTAGACAAAAATTTGCCCTTTGGCATTTTAGGTTGAATTTCATGTTACAAGTAAGTGAAGAGTCCTAATGATACACAGAGGCAGGACTATAAGCTGTCCATGTAATTCTTGTTGCACATTTATGCCCCTCTCCATTTCAGGTACCCGTGATCTTCTTAATCTTTTTCTCCACCTCTTTCTTAAGGCAGGAAAGAAGTGAAAGCTACCGATTATCACTGTTGTCTTGACTGATTTATTGCAAATTTCCCTCCAAACTAGTCTCTCTATCTTCAGTCTCGTTCTCCCTCCAATCTTTCCTCAACAATGCAGAGAGTTCTAATTTGCAAAACAAATCCTATCACTCCTCCATTAGCCTTCTTCCATTCTTCAACCCTGCTTACCGTGGTATATGTTCACTTTGCTAGCTGCTGGAATCCAATATATAAGAATTGGAATGGCCTTTAAAAAGCGGAATTTATTAAGTTGCAAGTCTACAGTTCTGATGCCGTGAAAATGTCCAAATTAAAGCAAAACTGTAGAAATGTCCAATCTAAGGCATCTAGGGAAAGATACCTTGGTTTAAGAAGGCGAATGATGTTCGGGGTTTCTCTCTCAACTGGAAAGGCACATGGTGAGCATGGTGACATCTGCTAGCTTTCTCTCCAGGCTTCTTGTTTTATGAAACAACCCTTGGGGAATATTCCTTCTCCATCTCCAAAGGTCTCTGGCTCTGTGGGCTCTGTGACTCTTTCCAAATGTTTCCTTTTTAAAGGATTCCAGTAAACTAATTAAGACCCGCCAGGACTGGGTGGAGTCACATCTCCTCTAATCAAAGGCTAATACCCACAATTAGATGTGTTACATCTCTGTGGATATAATCTAATAAAAATTCCAACCTATAGTGTTGAATAGGGATTAAAAGAAAAGGCTGCCTCCACAAAATGGATTGGGATTAAAACATGGCTTTTCTAGGGTACATAGTCCTTTTAAACTGGCACAGTAAATTACTGCTCTTGGAATAAAATCCAGTTCTAATATGGCCCACAAGCCCTTTGGTGAACTAATCCACATTTGTCATCATTATCCTCTCATTCTTTATTCCAACCCAACTGAGCTTCTTTCATTTCCATGATGGTTCTGTTTCTGTTATATCTTTGCTTCTGCTGCTCTCTTTGTCTGGACCATAATACATTCCCTGAGCACCTGCTACTGCCATTTCTGCAGCCCTTCCTTGGCTAACTCCTCCTCTACCTCCTTCAATTCTCAAATCAGATATTGCGTCCTCTAGAGGCCTCCCATGATTCCATAGACTGAGTTATGTCTCTGTGCTATATGTTCCCCCATAATGTGCCCACTTAACCTTCATTATCATGCTGAATTTTTAATGATATTCCAACTGCTCTGGAGCCAGCTTTTGGTATCAGCCACTTTCTGTAACCAAGCCTCAAATTCACAAGGTGCAAGTGTTGTGAAGAAATGAGGTGACTGGAGAGTGTCTAGTCCCAGGGAGGAGGGGAAGAAGAGGTGGTCTCTGAGCTGGGGGAGGGTACGTAAGTGAGAAGAAGAGGATGTGAAACAGCGAGGAAGAATGAGGAAAGAAAACTTAGTGTATTTGTTTCTTTTGTGCATTTCCCTGTGGGATGTGTCCATCCATGATTCTCTTCATTTTAAAGTAAGAAAATTGCCTCCAGTCCTACCACTAGCAGAAACAAATCTGCTAGATTTAGCAACAACAACATCAGCAATAAGAAAAACAAAAAAGAAAAGAAGGTGTCCAGTTAAATTTGAATTTCAAAAAATAACATATAATTATTTTAGTAAAAGTATGTCCTATTTATTCATTGTTTATCTAAAATTCAAATTTAATGACTTTAAAGACTGGGGCCAATGCTAACAGCAGATAATTTTGCAGTCAGGATAAACCACCCTAGTCTAATCAATGGTTGAAAATGTTGTGCATAAGAGAAAGCACAGAGCAGACCTGTAGTGTCAAGGTGACACTGGACCTGTGCAATTTTCCTATTCTTAAATGTAAAAATGTCCTATCAAAAAACCACCAAGTGAGATGTGTTCAGAGGTGTCATATACCAACACCTGCATCAAAATTGTGAGAAATTTGCCTAACTAGGTATCCAGCTCCCCACTGGAGCAAAGTGAGATGTCAATTAATCCTGTAGAAGTTTTCCAAAATATTGAGAAGATGCTTATAATTTATAAATGCATACCCTTGCAAAAGGGGGAATAGCACTGGGAAAACTATTACACCTACTCCATGTAATATTTTGCAGCTGCTAAGAATGATGATTGCAGAGTCTTTAATGATATAAGGAAAGTATATGTTATGAGCTAGGATGTACAATTGTACATATATGATGATTGCTGGTGTTTGAAAGGGAAAAAATGGAATTCAGAGCAGATTGACAAGCCATACATCAAAATGTTGGAAGTTGTTTTCTGTGGGTAGTAGAAGACTTTTTTTCTCCTTTCAACTTTTCTGTGTTTTAAAAAAATTCTGTCAGTGGCATATTTTCTTTTCTAGAGAAAACTATCAGTATTTCATTTTAAAAGAAAGTAGATAGTGATATTAATTATAACATCTGTTTTGCCCAATTGTTATAAAATTCTCTCTAATGTTTGGCACATAGTACTCAATAATTACTGAATTAATGAATGAGGACAGGGAGTGTCAGTATTCTTTACCATTGCCTTCTCTATATTCAATTAAAGAGAGTTGAATGAATGAGGGATTTTAGCTCTTGGTGGTCTTGGGTAAACCGTGTTACCTCTTTGGGACTCAGTTTCCTCACTTGCTAATTGAGATCTTGGATCATCATCTCTATGGTAGTCTCCAGAAGATGAGAGATTTTGTGGTTACATAATTATTCAAGTGGTGTTCAAATGAACAGGCAGCGAAGGAGTAGATGCTACCACAGCATTATTATATTATTGCTCTTATAATTCTAGACCAGTTAGCTCTGGATGCCCCTATTTTAGGATCAGGCAATCCTTTCATGATGGACTATTTTATAAGACTTCAGAAGGGTCCAGTTGTACAGTGATTACTCATGATTAAATCTACTCCTTTCTGAAATTCAAAGATTTTATTTCACATTGCTCTGGTACTTTCCTAAATTATTTCTTTGTTCTGTAATGATAGCAATCTCTGGTGTTTTTGAGGATTATTGGCAGTTGTCAGCTTCTATATTGAGTACTTGGATAGCCAAAAAGGTATTTAATACAAAAGCAAATAACCAACAGAAAAGAGGAATTCAGGAATCCTTTATGTTCATGATTTTGCTTACTTATTTGAGGCACATTCAAAGATAAAATGGAAATATACTCAATTGAGCCAGTTGCATTAGGGAGGGTATTCCTGTGCTTAGTGATTTTTTTTATTTTTAAGCTTTCTGCTATTGCTTTCTCAAAGTCTTTTCCAACTCTTTCATTATTATAAGGAATGGTTAGCAGTTATTTACTACCTTAGGTCAACAGTCCTAATCTTCATTTTATCTTTCCTCAAAACTGCTTAGTTTCCTTGATGAAAATTATTCAATTATTATGTGGATAGTTGTGGCAGTTAGGTTTAGGCATCAACTTGGCCAGGTGAAGGTGCCTAGTTCTATTGCTGTGGCTATGAGCCAGTGGCATGTGAACCTCATCTGTTGCTGATTACATCTGCAGGCAGCTAGGAGGCATACCTGTTGCAATGAATGATGTTTGATTTAATTAGCTGGAAGCTTAAATGAGAGAGCTCAACGTAGGACAACCAAAGCAGCTCAGCATACCTCATTTTGCAACTCAGCCCAGGCCTTTGGCGTTGCAGAAAGGAATCACCCTGGGGAAAGTTGTTGGAACCCAGAGGCCTGGAGAGAAGGCCAGCAGAGATCACCCTGTGCCTTCCCACAAAAGAAAGAACCTCAGTTGAAAGTTAGCTGCCTTTCCTCTGAAGAACTATACATTTTTAACAAAATAAATCCCCTTTTATTGAAAGCCAATCTATCTCTGGTGTGTTGCATTCTGGCAGCTAGCAAACTAGAACAGATTTGGTACCAGACATAGGATACCACTACAGTTTGCAAATATCAGACTTGTTGGACAAGTTTTTTGGATGGATAAGGGGAAGATCTGGGGGGAACTGTGAAGAGAATGATGGAGAAGTCCTGGAGTGCTTGAAGAGACTGTTGGTATAAACGGAATCACTGCCAATCTGGACAAAGGGGGACACAAAAGGGACAAATTGGAGTTTGCAGAGTGAGAACCATAGAAGTTCAGGTCTGAAGCCAAGAAACCTCTGGCCAGGAGAGTGGACCCTCTCATATACATGGAGAGGGTGAGTTTGCCCTGAAGGGCGAGGATGAGTCTCGCACCTCATTGCAGTGGAGGAGTTGTGCAGCCTCACATCTTGGAGAAGGTACAGCATGCTCCTTAAGGGACTGGGGGGAGCCTGGCCGTCACCTTATGGAGGGGTTAGGCATGTGCCCCAGAAATGTCAGAGAGCCCAGATGTGGCCCCAGTGCTTGGAGAGGGTGGAGCCAAGAAAAAGGTGGTCTCCTTAGTGTCCCCTGAGGTAGATTTGGAAAGAGGCAGGCCACTGCATAGGCCCTTGGAAAGGATGGGACTGCCACTTTCTAAAGCTGAAGGATAAATGATTTTAGACTTAGAAATCCAATGGTGTTTGCCCTGCAGGTTTTCAGAACCGTTTGGGTCTTACGACTCCTGTGTTCCTTCCAATATCTCCCTATGGAAATGAAAACCTGTATCCTGTGAATGTCCTCCTTTGCATATTGTCACCAGATAACTTGTTTTGAGAATTATAGGTCCACAGCAAGAGGAGAATTTTTGTCACTTTAATATCGTTTAAGGTGATGTATATAGTTGTCAAGTTGACAAGGGGTGGACATGTGGTAGTTAGGCTCAGGTGTAAGCTTGGCCAGGTGAAGGTGCCTAGTTCTATTGCTGTGGACATGAACCAGTAGCATGTGAGCCTCATCTGTTGCTCATTACATCTGCAATCGGTTAGGAGGCGTGCCTATTGCAATGAATGATGTTTGATTTAATTGGCTGTTAGCTTAAATGAGAGAGCTCAATGTAGCACAGCCAAAGCAGCTCAGAATACCGCATCTCAATACTCGCAGCTGAGCCCAGCCCTTTGGAGATGCAGAAAGGAATCACCCCAGGGAAAGTTGTTGGAACCCAGTGGCCTGGAGTGAAGGCCAGCAGAGATCACCCTGTGCCTTCTCATGTAAGAAAGAACCTCAGTTGAAAGTTAGTTGCCTTTTCTCTGAAGAACTACATGTTTTTAATGAAATAAATCCCCTTTGATTGGAAGCCAGTCCATCTCTGGTGTGTTGCATTCCAGCAGCTAGCAAACTAGAACAATATTCTATACAAAGAAAAGATGAAAGCTCCCAAATGTAAGTTACTCTGTTTACAACAAAAGTCAGCTGAAAATACTATTGGTCGAAGGTTCAATCAATTGTGGAAATATAAGAAAGGTTGAATTACCAAAGAAAAATGACCATTTTTTTTTTTTTAAATCTAATGTTGTAGCTTGCTCCATATTCTCCCAGGATTCATTCCCCTCAGAGGCTAGGAAACAGCAGTGAAGCAGTAAACACATATAAAAAATGTTTCTTTAAATCTGAAATTTAAAAAACCCACACTTATGGCAGATAAACTCAAATGGACATGAAAAACCAGCAATGGTTAGATCTTATAAAAGCAACCTGTGTTTCTTGAATCTCACCATCAACATCAATTTGACCCCTCCAATTAGTTCCCAATTCTGTAACATGTTCAGATTTTTCCTTTCACAAGAGTTTATTGATTTTTGGCAAACATGCCATTATTTCAGAGAAAAAGAAGAATATCAGCTATTGAACCAGGATCAACATACGCACAGCTGGTTACTTGGCTATTCCAGTCCTGGATCTCTGGCTATTGGGTTTTGACTATAATTGTTAGAAATTGAATTTAAAGGAAGAGGATACATCAATACCTATTGCTGAGGCAAGTTTTTCCCAATCCGTCATTGATAAACTGAGGGGAAAAATACAAATGAAAGACCCATTTTTACCCTTTCTAATAAGGATGTGGATATGGAATTTCAATTTTATCCTTTGGGGGAGGGCGAGTAAGGTGGAAAGACATTCTTTAGTTCAGTGAGAGAGCCACTGAGCTCCCTTGTTTTCATGGGAAAAATGCAGAATGTGGAGTGAACAGGAGACAGTGTGTTCTTTATTAGGCTGGAAGGCAGATTAACAACATATTCATATTAATACATATTCACAATTATTTCTTTGCTCTTGACTTTGAGACATCTGGCTACAATCTATCTTTCCATGCTGCTATGTCTTTCCCTGATCCACCCTTGTGTTCTAGGCACATCGGTCTTTTTGAAGTCCTATTAAAATTTTGTGTGGTTTCATTCCTTTGTTATACTTTGCACATATGGTTCTCCTCCCACTGTCTTGATTTGCCTACCTCCAACTTTCAACTCTTGTTTCATAAAGCACTGCCTACTTTGTATAAGTAGGCAACTTTCTTATGTTCCATTTCCTTTCTGTCTATATGTGATAGGATGGGATATTTCTTCCCCAACTCCTTGCTGGGAAGAAGATCTTTGTTAGCTGCAGTAAAGAAAAGGTAACTGTGTAGAATGAATCCAAGTTGAGCTATAAGAGGTAGTCAGTACTAGAAAGAAAAAGATTGCTCTTGTTCAACCCTAATAAATGTAAAAGATACAAAGTTTTCCCTGTAATGAAATGGAAAGTTTCTACTTGACAGGATAGAGACTTGCATGACATTCAAGGTCTCATGGATCTTGTAAAATGTCTCCAAGATGAAAATGGGATAAAGGTGAATCTTGGGGAGATGAAGGAAATGGAAGGATACAGAGAAAGCAGGAATTGTTAGTCTCTTTTTTAAATGCAATTTTAATGAAATATATTCACATATGATATAATCATCTAAAATATACAATCAGTGGTTCACAGTATCATGATATAGTTGTGTATTCAATATCACAGTAGATTTTTGAATATTTTCATTATTCCAAAAACAACAAAAATAAGAATAAAAATTAAAATAAAAGTAAAAAAGAACAACCACAACATTCAATAACCCCTACTCCCCCTATTATTTATTTATTTTTGTCTTTATTTTCTTCTTTATCTGCCCATACACTGGATAAAGAGGATGTTATTCACAAGATTTTCACAATCACATGGTCACACTATAAAAGCTCTATAGTTATACATTCACCTTCAAGAATCAAGGCTCCCGGAGTACAGTTCCATAGGCATAGGCATTTCCCTCTAGCTACTTCAATACACAAAAAACTGAAAAGGGTTATGTATATAATGCACAAGAATAACCTCCAAAATGACCTCTCGTCTCCATTTGAAATCTCTCAAACTTTTAGTTTTGTTG
Organism: Tamandua tetradactyla; assembly: GCF_023851605.1. NCBI lineage: Eukaryota > Metazoa > Chordata > Mammalia > Pilosa > Myrmecophagidae > Tamandua > Tamandua tetradactyla. The sequence continues at coordinate 57,969,795 of NC_135345.1, forward strand.
ATTCTCTCAATTGTTTCTCTGTTCTTCATTTCATCTATCTCTACTCTTATTTCCTACCTTCTGTAACTTTGGGTTTACTTTGTACTTCTTTTTCTAGTTCCTCAATGTGTGAAAATAAGCCATTGATTCAAAATCATTCTTTTTATAATATAGCCAGATTCATAGATAGAAATTTCCCTTTGAATACTGCCTTCATTGACTCTTACAAATTTTGAATGCTGTGTTTTCATTTCCACTCATCTCTAAGTATTTATTTATTAGATTTATTTGGTGCATAGTCCGGGAATCAAATCTGGGTTTCCTGCATGGAAAGTGAGCATTCTACCACTGAGCCATCCGTGCACCCTCACCTCTGAGTATTTTTTAACTTCCCTTGTAAGTTCTTCCTTAACCCATTAGTTGTTTAAGAGTGTGCTATTTAAGGGCATGTCTGAAAAACCTGCAGCTAACATCCTACTTGTTCTGGTTTGCTAGCTGCCAGAATACAACACACCAGAGATGGATTGGCTTTTAATAAAAGAGGATTTATTTTGTTGGTTGTTCAGAGGAAAGGCAGCTAACTTTCCACTGAGGCTCTTTCTTACGTGGAAGGCACAGGATGGTCTCTGCTGGTCTTTTCTCCAGGCCCCTGGGTTCCAATAACTTTCCCCGGGGTGACTTTTTTCTGCAGCTCCAAAGGCCTGGGCTGAGCTGCTAGTGCTGTGATGAGGAATGCCAAGCTGCTTAGCAGTGCTACATTGCAATCTCTCATTTAAGCACCAGCCAATTAAGTCAAACATCACTCACTGCAGCAGACACGCCTCCTAGCCGACTGCAGATGTAATTGGCAACAGATGAGGTTCACGTACCGTTGGCTTATGTCCGCAGCAACAAGACTAGGTATGTTCACCTGGCCAAATTGACAACTGAATCTAAGTAACACACTACTTAATGGTGAGAGACTGAAAACTTTCCCTCTAAGACCAGGAACAAGACAAAGATGCCCACTGTCACCACTGTCATTCAACACTGTACTGGAAATTCTTGCCAGAGAAATTAGGCAAGAAAATTTTTAAAAAAGTGATCCAAATTGGAAAGGACGATGTTAAACTTTCCCTATTTGTAGACGACATGATCCTACATACAGAGAATCCTGAAAAGTCCACAAGAAAGCTCCTAACACTAATAAATGAATTCAGCAAAGTAACAGGGTACAAGATCATGATCTGAAAATCAGTACTGTTTATATACACAAGCAATGAACAATCTGAAGAAAACCAAAGAAAAAATTCTATTCACAATAGCAACTAAAAGGATCAGATGTCTGAGAATAAATCTAACCAAGCTTGTAAAGAACTGGTACATAGAAAACTACAAAACATTGCTAAAAGAAATCAAAGAAGACCTAAATAAATTGAAGGATATTCTGTGTTCATGGGTTGGAAGGTGAAATATTGTTAAGATGTCAATACTACCCAAAGCAATTCACGGATTCAACACAGTTCCAATACCAGTTCCAGCAACCTTCATTGCAGAAATGGAAAAGCCAATTATCAAATTTATATAAAAAGGTAAGAGGCCCTAAATAGCTAGAGTTATCTTGAAAAAGAAGAATGAAGTTGGAGGACTCCCACTTCCCAATCTTAAAACTTATTTCAAAGTGACAGTAATCACATTAGCATGGTGCTGGCTCAGGGACAGATATATAGACCACTGGAATAAAATTAAAAGTTTAGAAATAAGTCCTCACATTTATGGATAACTGATTTGTGACAAGGTACAAAGACCACTCAATTGGGAAAGAACAGCATTATTCTCTTTTAGCAAAAAAGGGCTCCTACCTCATGTCTTGTGTTAGGCAATGGTTTCTTTCTTTTTTTTTTTTACATGGGCAGGCACCAGGAATCGAACCCAGGTCCTCTGGCATGGCAGGCAAGCATTCTTGCCTGCTGAGCCACCATGGCCCGCCCAGGCAATGGTTTCTTAGACTTTACACACAGAGGACAAGCAACAACAATGACAAAAATAGATAAATAGGATCTCATCAAAATTAAAAACTTTTGAACCTCAAAAGTCTTTATCATGAAAGTAAAATGACAATTCACAAAGTGGGAGAAGATATTTGGAAACGACATACCCAATAAAAGTTTAATATCTAGCATATATAAAGAAATACTTCACTTTAACAACATAAAGACCAACAACCCAATTAAAAATTGGGCAAAAGACTCAGATATTTCTCTAAAGAAAATATGCAAATGGCCAGAAAGCATATAAAGATGCCTAATATCATTGGCTATCAGGGAAATGCAATCAAAACCACAATGAGATATTATTTTCTAGCCACTAGAATAGCTGCTATTAAAAAAAAAAGGAAAATACCAGTGTTGGAGAGGATGTGTAGAAATAGGAACTTTTTCATTGCTGGTGGCAATGTAAAATGGTGCACCTGCTGTGGAAGACAGTTTAGCAATTCCTCAGAAATCTAAGTATAGAACTACCATATGACCCAGGAATCCCACATCTAGGTACATACCCAAAAGAATTGAAAGCAGGATTCAAACAGATATTTGAACACTGATATTCATAGTGGCATTATATACAATTACCCAAAGATGGAAGCAACCCAAGTGTCCATCAACAGATGAATGGATAAGTAAAATGTGGTATTACATATATTAGGGAATATTATTCAGTTATAAAAAGGAATGAAGTCTTGATACATGTGACAACATGGATGAACCTTGAAGGTACCATGTTGTGTGGAATAAGCCAGACACAATAGGATAAATGTTGTATGGCTTACTTATCTGAAACAATTTATATTTAATAAATAATTTCTTATTATATAAATAAGAATTTATAATATTATATTATAAAAATAATATAATAATATATTATTATTATTATAAATAATAAGAAGAATGAACTAACTCATAGAGTCAGAATCTAGACTATAGATTACCAGGGGATGGGATGGGGATAGGGAATGGGAAGTTGAGTCTTAATATGTAGAAGATTAATATTTGGAATGATGGAACAGTTTTGATAATTGATGGTGATTATGGTAGCACGTTGTTGAAAGCATAATTAACAGTACTGAAATATATATATCTGAATGTGATTAAAAGGGGAAACGTTAGAGTGTATATAACAGAATAAAACTTTAAAAAAAATCCATGCAACTATACTACATAAGCAGTGGACCCTAAGTCAAACCATGGACTATAGTTAATAATAAAACTATAAAAATGTGCTATTATCCATTGTATCAAATGTTTCACAGCAATGCAAGGTATTAATAATAGATTGGTATATGGGGAGCCTGTGGTTTACAGAAGATTGCCCTGCAAAATCACAACTTCTCTAATAAAGAAAAAGCAAGAGTGAGCTATTTAATTTCCAAATGTTTATAAATTTTCCAGTTTTCCTTCTGTATTTGACTTTTAGTTCATTCTTTGTGGTCAGAGAAGTTACTTTGTATAAGTTCAATATTTTAAAATTCATTCAGAATTCTTTTGGGCCTTAACATATGGTCTGTCCATATGATCCATATGCATTTGAAAAGAATGTGTATTCTTCTGTTGTTGGGTAAAGTGTCCTATATATGTCCGTTAGATCTGGTTGATTTATAGTGCTGTTCAGGTCCTCTATTTCCTTGTTGATTTTCTGTCTAGACATCTATCCACTATTGAAAGTAGTGACTGAAATTTCCAACTATTATTGTAAAACTTTCTATTTTATCTTTCAATTTTGTCATTGTTTGTTTCATATATTGGGGCCCTGTAGTTAGCTGCATATATGTTAATAATTTTTTTCTTTTTTTGCATGCTTATTATACCTTTGAACTTACTACCTTGAGTCATGCACTCAGAAATCTAATCGACACAAATACTATGTGGCTTTATAAAGGAAATGAGGACTATCTCTTTTATAGATCTAGTTACCTCTTATCTTTTTGCCTCAATAATCTGCCTTCCAAGAAGCACTGTTTGAGAACTGACATGAAGAATGATTGGGAAAACGAGTCTATCTGTAGTACTGACAGGATAGTACTGCAGCAGTCTTTCATCTTACAAAAACAAATAACATTTCCTCATTCCTTTACCTTGGTTTAGGCTTGACTGAGCATGAAAGGGCAATTTTCTTCTTCCTTTCAGAGTAATATTTATGAACCTCTAAGTGGAAGTCCCTCTAGCTGCTTCTTTGCTCAGGTGAGGGCTTCACTGCCATAGCCTCAGGGCATACTACATGGACTATGGACTGCCGAGTGGACCCTATTGCTGGCATTGCCCCCTGGCTTGCTGTGTGACCTGGTATAAATCACTTACACCTCTTCATTTCCCCAGCGACAAGTCAGCTGCTGAAACATTTGCCACTGTTTCCAATGTCACAACCAGCCTCCTGTTACAGGCCTGAGTACAGGATGGAGATATGTCATTTGTCAGAGGCATCAGGCAGTTGGTTACTTATTTACTCTAATTTGATTGAATTGTCTGGAAAAATTCACCACAGGCTCAGAAGCAGATGATGTACTTTTTACTTCTGCCAATTGAAAAAACCCAAACCCTCAAAGCCCAAAACTCCAAATCAAACAAAACCTCCCCAAAACACTTTATTAATGTTTTGTTTTGGTTTTAGGAAGCCTTAATAATTAGTCTTTTGGTCCTTCTGAGAGAATCTATATCTATCTATCTATCTATCTATCTATCCATTCATCCATCCATCCATCCATCCATCCGTCCGTCCATCCATCTATACTATCTATCTATCATCATCTATATCTATTATCTATCTATCTATCTATCCATCTATACTATCTATCATCATCTATATCTATCTACCTATCTACCTATCTCTATCTATCTATCTATCTATCTATCTATATCTATCTATCTATCTATCTATCTATCTGTCTGTCTGTCTGTCTGTCTGTCTGTCTGTCTGTCTGTCTATCTAAGAGCACTTGAAATAAATTGGAATTATAAAACTTGAGAATTAGAAGAAACTTTGGAAGTAATCAAGATCTGGCTGTTGATGAGAATCACCCAAGGAACTTCAACGAGAATAAACGTTCCCATACCCCAATTGTGATATATTAAGTCACAGGGTTCAGGAATCTGCATTTTAAGAAAACTCCCCAGGAAATTCTGCTTATCATTTCAGTTTGAGAAACATAGATGAAGTCCACTAAATTGAATGCTTATGTTCTCTTTTGATCTGTTTGAATACCTTCAGAATTGGGGAAATCACTACTCATAAAGAGAATAGCTTCTATTTTGGAGTTGTTTGGAAAATTTGTTATTATTGATTTCTTTGATTAGGAACTAAAACTCTACTTCTCCCTCAGTTGCTACTACCATGGTAGATATAAATATTTATGGGTGCTTTCTGTGTATCAGAGACTCTATTAGAGGGTGACCAACTGTCCCAATTTGCCTGGAACTAGTTGTAGCACTAAAAACTCGGTGTCCCAAATGATTAGTTATCCCAGATATTTTTAAAGAATTTTCCCCTTTAATTCTCAAAACAAAGCTATGAGCTAGATTTGGTTATTGGCTTCATTTAACATTTGAGGAAACTGAGGTACAGATAAATTAAGCAGCTTGCCCATGGTTACTCAGCATGTAAGTGGAAAGCTGGGATTAGAACTCAGAAAATTTTACATAAGAGCCCTTTCTCTTCACCATTATTCATTCACCAAATGCTTTCATGAGTCATTCTTACATCCTTATTTCTTGACAAGTGTCCCAATTTGAAGCTGTTATATACTCAAGATGTATATAACATCTTAAAAGGGCTTAATCCTTTTACCGAAGTTCTTCATGAGATGATAAAAGATAAGACTTGTGCCTTCCCATGTGACAGAGGTGTCCTGAATGCCAGCAATCTTTCTTGAAGGAAGGAATCCTCCTGTTCATGCTTTAATTTGGACATTTCATGGCTTCAGAATTGTAACTTGTAAGCTAATAAATCCCCATTGGAAAAGCCAACCCATTTCTGGTACATCGCATTCCAGCAGCTTTAGCAAACTGAAACAGCAAATTTATCACCAATTGTGCAAATGGGCCCTTTCAAGCAGTCTTATTTAGTGCTTTAGACCTGTTAAAATTGGCATACTTGGGTGACAGAATCCATCTTTCTATTGTGCTGTGGAATGAATATGGGGTCTTCCCCTCAATTTTTCAAACAGGCTACACTTGGTTGTAAAGTAAGTATCACATGCAAGGAGTTATGGACTTTTCTACTTAAGGACTAAACCATGGCAGAATAACATGCTGTGAGGGACTGAGGGCCATGTGTACAAGGAGGGAGGAATGGTGCTGCCTGGCTGTCAACTGTGGGCCATTGCTTTAGGGAGCACTTAGGATGGGATTGCATGTGAACCCCAGCTGGTGGTTTCATTTTATTTTACTATCACTACTACTATTATTCAGCATCACTTGGTAGCACTCTTAGCTTGTCCCCTATCTATTGCCTGACCTCCATTGTTTTAAAAAACACTCCAAAGAAATTTAAAGACTGAATATTTTATGATTAAGAAATTACTATTATTTTTTAGGTACAAACATAATGTGGTCATAGTCAGAAATAACATAATAAAGCCCAAATATTTTTGATTAAATAATATTCTGTCAGGATTTGCTTTCAAATAACCCTGTGTAGGAAAGGGAAAAATGTGGAGATATATGGATAGGGCAAGATTGACTATATACTGAGAATTACTGAAATGGGAAGATGGCTGCAGGGGGTTTCACATTCGTATTCTCTCCACTTTTGCTGTTTAAAATTTTCCATAATAAAAAGTAAAAGACATGCCCCCAAAGTAGGATCAGAGAGAAGAGTATCACTGTATCTCGGGGCGATCATATTGTACAACACGATTCAAAGTTTCTTTTGATTTGATGTTCTTCTTGAGATAACCTCTTTCCTTAGTTTGACTTGACACACTGAACATACTTTAGAAGGAATTAAATATGGTTTTAGTTTGAAAACGTCTTCATCACATGGACATTTCCTCAGTGTGCAGCTGGGTGAAGCCACAGGGCAAGGGGTCAGTGACAGACTCAGAAGTTAGGTCACTGGCTTCTGGGTAGGATGGATTTGGACCCGGAATGGGCTTAACAAGCACCAGGTGGCATCGCGGTAGGGTCTACACAGAGTGGATCTTGCCCTGACATGATTTGATTCAGCTTTCTGTCAGCCTCAGGACTCCTGTATCATGTTTTCCATCTCTATCCACTACTCGTCTCATCTCTGCTTAGCAATTTTCCCTTTCTCCCCATTCCTTAAAAAATTACTTTGCTTCCAGACACCTTATTAAAGCAACTTCTTGCAGTTAGAGTTAACAATCTGTCAGCACTTTCCATTGTAAACCCCTCTTCCCTGACACTCTACTCTTAATTGGCACTGTTGTAGTAGGAAAATACGACAAAAATGCTGGAGCCCAGACTAGGTTTTCAGTCTTAACTCTGCATGTCCTGGATTAGTGGATTTAAGTTAGTCTTTTAATTTACTTGGTATCTTTTATTCACAGGTGACTTCTTTGTCATTTGCAGTGATGTGTCTACTGACAAAACCAGAGAGAATTTCCTTTTCCAGGAAGACTAGATTCTTCACTTAAATTTAACTCAACTCCAATTGTTTTACGATAGGCTAGTTCTCAAAGGAGAAAAGGAACACTGTGAAATACAGGATTGGAAGCATCCTTAGAAATTATCTTGTCTACTTCCCTCATTCTATAGATGAGAAAAATAGGACAAAATTCTTAACTGATTTTGCTAAGTAAAAAGCTATTTACTACAATATGGTCTTCTGACTTCCATTTAAAAACTGATCCAGCCACAAGTATTTTTAAAATTCACTCTTTGAATAAAGATTTTCATTATGAGTAAATGTGAGGAATTAAAAAAGATAAACATCTTAAACATTTCTTTTACTTAACTCTTGTCAAATATACCTTCATTTACAAATCTTTTGTGTGCAGGTTCTACTAATCAGAATTTTCCCACACATCATAATGTATCATTTCTTATTTCCAGTTTCTGTAAAGAAACTTGAAGTGGAGTGAAATTTAAAGAGATTTGTTAAGCAATCTGACTGTAGATGTCCACATTTTTAAGACTTTTCATACTCTTACAATTTTGTAATTCATAGCTAGATTGATAGCAATATTTTTAGTAATTCACCTTTATTGAGTCTTTCCAAAGAATTCATTCAAGCTGTTTCTATAGAAACAATGAATCCCTCTCTATACATACTCACATTCTATCACATTTAATTAAATTATGGAGTTAAAATTACAAATTCTCAGACAGTGATAGAGTTAGGAATTATTGCTACTGAATCTAGGTAATTATAGCAACTGATGGAAGAATATATGGATATAACAGAGAATTATCTGCTCACCAATGAGGGGGCATTAGTGAGTAGGTTTGCAAAAATAATGGAGAGGTTTTGTTTATCTGGCCACATGGCTAAGTGGTGGCCATTTAAGAGATTTTTTGCTTTGTGTGTAAATATATATATATATATATATATATATATATATATATATATATATATATTTGTTTTTTACTTTTTTGAATAGGCTTTTTCCTATTTATGCACTTCAGGACTGTGCTAGTGCAGGAGGACCTGTCCCAGTTTCCCTGCCTCCAGGGGCCCCTGGTCACCGAAGTACAGCTCTGTCAGAATGCTGGGGCATCAACTCACACATCCTGCTCTGTTTGTGATTTCTCTTTTTGTTTTTAAGCAACTAGATAATTCTGTTTCTGTATTTCAAACTCTGATGCATTAATTTTTTAAGTGATTTTATTGAGATATATTCACATATCATAAATCCATCCAACATGTAGAATCAATGGCTTTAGTACAATCACAGAGTTGTGTATTCATCACCAATGATGCACTAATTTTTTTTGTCATATTTTATCCAGAATGTCCATAATTTTTGGAGGAAGAGACCCTTTGTGAGAAGGGGTCTCTAGGAGAACTTTCAATTCCAAATAAAATTGGTTCAGGAAGAAAGAGGTGGTTCTTCCTGTGAAATATTTCAGTGGAGGGTTTTTTTTTTCGCATGGGTAGGCACTGGGAAACAAACTCGGGTCTCGGGCATGGCAGGTGAGAGCTCTGCCTGCTGAGCCACCGTGGCCTGCCTGAGTCTTTGTTTTTAATAAGGCAGACAGGAGTCTCCTATTCGGGGATCTCTTTTGCTTATATCCCCTTATATTAGAGGAGTCTGTTCTAGCATGTTTCCTCCCCCATATCTTACTCCTGAGTTACCTTGGAAACACTCCAAGTCATCATTGCTTTTTGTCTTCCTGGAAGCCAAGTTTTAATTCCACTTCCTATTATCCCATCACTCTGTCTGTTGGACAATCTTCCTTTGATATGGATCTGTCAGGTCCCTTTGTAAAAATGTAAACCTATTACATTCTCTCTATTCACCCTGGTACTAATGTCCTGACTTCACATAAATGTCCTTAAGCTCTGTCGGCTGACATTTGCAGAGCAGCATATTTTAAAGATGCTTTCCATCTACTGTCCTCTTTTACTTTGTTTAAGATGCAAAATGAGGGTAAAGAATCACAGGACTTAACTAATGGCCTGCAATTTCCTGCTGTCTCTCTACCTTTTTTATGACATTAATTCATTGCCACTTCTCTGACCTGTGGAATCTCTTCTGGATAGAAATGATAGGAGTTAAAATGAAGTTTATAAAATAATTTGATTCAATAGCCTCATCAGAGTTCTTGTCACTGCTTCTTTGGGATGGTATATACTATTGTAGCAATTTTAACAACTGTGCTCTATGGTAGAACACCTATCTTAATTATTTGTCACCTCTATCTGAAGGTTTTGGCTTTGACTTAGATTTCTTTGATTAGAAAAAAAGTATTATCCACTTAAAGTACTTAAATTCCCCTAAATTTCCCCCTCTATTGAGTTCTTTATTTTTAAAATTTTCTCCAAACAGATCATTATGGTTCGGTACTAAGAATAACATCTAGTTTAAGTTTTAGGCTTTCAATATTATCATTTCACATTCCACTCTGAGTTTTTCCAACATGACATGGTTAAGATCTATCTAGAAACTGATTTTAGTTCATTTATACATGATGGGAATTTATTGGAAGGATATCAAGTGACTCAGAAAATCAAGGGGAAGGCTTCAGAAATGGGCAGTGTGTTAATCAGCTATTACTGCAATAAAGCTGTAAAACAATTCATCTCAAAATTTAGGGATTTACAACGATCATCATTTAGTCTCACTCTCTTGGGTCTGCAGATTGGTGGGAAGCAGATCCCGGATGGGGTAAGGCCAATTGGTAGCCTGAATAATGATCTCCCCAAAATACGTAGGTCCCAAAACCTGTGAATGTTACCTCATAGGGCAAAAGAGACATTTGCAGATAGGATTAAGTTAAGGATCTTGAGAAGTGAAGATTGTCCTGGGTTATCCCAGTGGACCCTAAATGCAATTGCACCTGTCCTTACAGGAGGGGGCAGAGGGAGATTTGACACAGTAGAGAAAAGGTAATATGTTCTGGAAGCAGAGAGAGGTTTAAAGATGTTAAAATGCTGAATTTAAAGATGGAGGAAGAGGGCTTGAGCCAAGGAATGCAGCTCTGGAGGCTGGAAAAGTCAAAGTAACAGATTCCCACTCAGAGCAAAGATTTATTTCTGCTTCTGTATAATAAATAAATATGAATGAATGCATTAGTTAAGAATAATAAAAATAAATATGAAATTTATTGAACAAAAATGCATCAAAAATTACGTCTAGTTTACTAGTCTACATTAAGCAGATACTTTGCTTTATATTTTTTATCAATATCATTATTATTAAATTTTATAGTTTACATTAATAAGATAGTATATTCTCCTCTGCTCTGTGAATTACACCATGCCACCTCTTTCTTCAAACATTCTGAAATAATTTCTATATAATTCCCATATAAACTGCAATTACTCATTCTACTATCTCTTCTTATAAACTTATCCTAGGAAATCCCATTCACTTTCCTGGTCTTAAAATGCTAAATATTCAACAAAACTTAATTTCCACCCTCCACCTCCACGAAAATCTTCATTGATTATGTTAAAAATACCTCAAATGCAAGATTCCCCCCCCCCCCCAAAAAAGAAACAGATTCTCCCCCATCCCTCCTGGGGGGAATGTGGCCCTGATGACATTTTAGTTTCAGTCCAGTGAAACTGAGTCTGACTTCTGGTCTCTCAAATTATAAGATAATAAATTTGTGCTTTAAACCATCAAATTTGTGGTAATTTGTTACAACTGCTAAAGAAAATGAATACAGCTGGATAGCTGTGTTTTGGGTTGTAGGTTTCTCAGGTTTGTCTGATGGCTATGAGTGGGTTTAGCTGTGCTCCCTGTGTGTTCACCCTGGGGCCTGGGAAAAGGGAAGAGACTTAAGGCAAATCGGTTCTTAAGTCAAATATTGCAGCATGTGGTGGTTTGAAGTTCTATATACCCCATAAAAATATGTTCTCAAATTTAATCCATTCCTGTAGGTGTGAACTCATTGTAAGTGAGAACTTTTAATGAGGTTACTCCAGTTAAGGTGTGTGTGGCCCAGCCTAATCAGGATAGCTCTTAATCACATCATTAGAATCCTCCAAAGTGGAATGAATTCAGGGGGAGCAGCCAAAAATCAATGGAACTTTTGGGTTCCATTGATTTCCACTTGAGAAATCAATGGAACCCAAAAGAGAAGGGAGAGACCACCATGTGCCTTGCCATGTGACAGAAGAGCCAAGGTTCCCCAGCAGCCAGTCCTGGGAAGAAAACATCAACTTGATGTTGCCTTGATTTGGATTTTTCCCAGACTCAGTCAAGATCAAATACATTCCCATTGTTTAAGTTGACACATTTCATGGTATTTGCTTAAGCAGGTTAGGAAACTAAAACATGACATTTAAGACCTTTACTTGCAACACATCACCTACTGTTCCTTTAGCCAAAGCAATTGTGGTACTTTGAAGCTGAATGGATTCCAGAAAAGATCATGTTCTTAAAGCTAATTCATTCCTGTGTGTGTAGAACTATTTTGGGTGGGACTTTTTGATTAGGTTATTTCAGTTGAGGTGTGCCCTGGGTAGGTCTTAATCCCTTTATTGGAGTCATATATGAACAAGATGAATATAGGTAGAGTAGCTGAGAGAGATAAACCAAAGAAATTGAGAGAGAAAAATGTAGGAATAAAACCACAGAAACAGAGGAAGCCACTGAAGCCAGAAGCTGGAAGCAGCCAAAACCTGGGAGTGAAAGGAGGGACCAGCACATGTCACCATGTGTCTTGCCATGTGACAGAGGAGCTAAGGATCACTGGCAGGCAGTCTTTGGGGAGAAAACATTGCCTGTTGATACTTTGATTTGGACATTTTCATGGCCTCAGAACTTTGTAAGCCTGTGAGTTAATAATCCCCATTGTAAAAGCCAACCCATTTCTAGTATATTGCATTTTGGCAACTTAAGCAAATGAAAACAGTAAGTTACATGGCCAAGCTCAACATCAGTGCCATGGGGGATGGGGAGCAATCCTTGACTTACCATGGAAGTGGATAAAAATGAATATCTGCTGAACTATAATCCAGTTTATCACTGAATTCTATTGTGTGAATCTGTTGGCTTGAGTCGCAACCAAGGAGGTCCAAATGCCACAAGGATAGTCTGGTTGTAGCTGTAGGACATCGAATCACTTAGAATTCTAAACTTCTTCTTGCTTTTTTCTAAATCACTTGATCTACAGTCAATGACTCAGAGTCAAACATTTGATTAGCCAATTCTAGACTATGAATTCAGGGAGAGTAAGTTTCCAGCCTTTTTAACTTCCACAGTAGGAGGAGGTCTCTGTCCACTTGCAGGTCACGCAGTGGCACCATTCCATCAATTTAGGAAGGGGATTCAGATGCTGGACAGTAAAAACCCATTAATGAAAATCTTCCAGGGAGCATTGTGATACAGTGGAAAGAGAAAGGGTTTGGGGCAAATTAGTTAAATGCTTTAAAATTTAATTTTTTTCATCTGTTGCATAGGGATTAAAAAAAAACTAACATAAAGCTTTTTATGAGGAATAAAATCCAAGCACTTGATGCATTTGGTGCTAAATAAATGGGAGCTATTTGTTTAAATTTTTAAAATTTTATTTTAGGGTGCCAACCCATCCCTCTTCTTTCATAAGGAAACTTCCATTTCATCCCCCAGGAAGGAACAGTATTTTATGGCTCCATGTGTGTTTGTCAGCCAGATATAAAGCCAGATCCATTTTCTGTCTCCATTTTCCATCCTTTATTTATTGCTCCAGGAGTGGCTTACATGTTCATTGTGGTGGCAAGAGTTGCCTTCCACTGTTCACATTCTCCTGGATGATGTCCAGGTGATGAGAGGTGCTCTTCTCCTGTGGTCTTTCTTCATTCTCTCAAGTTTTACTTTGTAGATAAATGCTTTCCTCTTGTATGTTGTAAGAAGCTTGTCCTTGCAGTGAGACCCAATGTTGTAATGGTTTATTCTTCAGGGAAATTATTAGGAAATCCACTTGGCTGAAGGTCCAGGCCAAACCTCAAACCTGGTTCTACCAGCAGTTAAGCTGACATTTTGCTATCTAGTTAGCCACTGTATCTACTTCTCAACTGATTTCAAATCCACAGTAGGAAGGGGTGAAATTAGCAACCTCAAACCACTGCCATTATTTTTAAAGTGAGTCAAAGAATGAAGCTTACAGGAGAGGATTGTTCTCAGAACTCTCAGCTCTAGCTCCATATTATTGGGCCAGTTTCATGTCCTATAAAATAGTTTATTTTTATATGCCTAAATGGCCAGACTTCAAATATCAAAAATAACCTGAGAAGACAGATGACAAATAGCTGGGTAGTTAGCACAGTGATGAGCAACCTAAACTATGTACAGTCATCTGAGTTGGCTCAGATAAGCAGACCATGGAAGTAGCATATAATAAGGAGCCAGAAATGATCTATTGATGACTCTGCCACCTACTTCTTTAAATTTCTTTACTTATGGACCATCATGGCTACATGTTCTCTTTTGAGTGCACAGGGGACTGAATGGACCTTACGATCTGAATGCAAGGATGCTCCCAGAAATAGTCTAAGGTGGGAGGTCCTTGTGCTCCTTTCACAATGGTGGTAGTTATTTCTTTCCTGAGGAATGGGAGTATGGATATTAGAATAATTAATGCAACCTAACTATTTCTTTATTTTCCCAATCCTGAAACAGTACACACTGCTTTTCAGGTCTGAATATCCTAAGTCCAAGATGAAGCCCTGCTTTTCCATCTGTTTGGAAAGCATGAAAGACATAAAAGCTTATTCTTAAGTATACTTCCTCTGTAATTTAGAGTAATTATACTTGAAAATACTTGTTCAGTTGCATATATAGTCATGTAAGCAATCTCTAAGGGAACTTTTCTAAAATGAATCTAATAGATAAATGCGAAGATACAACCCAAGAATAAAAGCACCTAAATAGAAAGTTAATGGAGACGTGATATAAATGACAGACATAAATAGATAAGGTTATATAAGAGTGATCTGGACATTGGATTTTTACCATCCCAGCCTTAATCTTCTCATCTTCTGATATCAGCATCTTGATTTTCCTTAGGGAGAACCACTCCTCTTCCACTTTCAGTCTGTATGATTTGGATGAGAATGACTCTACTTTCTAGATATTGTGAATTACCACTTGATTCAAATTGGTCTAATAAGATAAAATCTTAGGACTTCTGATAGAATGACTGGAGGTTCTTGTTATGACTAACTGTCCGCAGCCGTCTCGTTCGGCTTCTGATCCCCGGCCGGCGAAGGGAACAGGAGGGGAGAAAGAGACAGGCGCAGGCAAACCGACTCGAGTGATAAACATGGGTTCGAGGCACGCAACGGTTGTGAGCACAGACCTTTACTGGAGTTAAGCTTGCATTCTCTGTTACAGGTTCCACACGGGACAAGATACCCCGCGGGGGAACAACCTCTATGCGGCCGTCAGGTACGGCTCCCTGCGGGTCGTCTCCACCCACCCTGTCCGGGTAACCTCTTATATACTGTGCCCAAACCCAATAGGTTAGTGCCACGTATACAGAGGTGATTGGAAGATAGGGTTGGTGGGCGCGTACGTCATACGCGGAAACAGGATGCGGGCGCCATCTTGGCTCACTCGATGGGCGGGGGGAACTCTAGAGCAGGCTGCAGCGCGACCACTAGGCCTGACCCGGGAGGCGGCTCTCCACATCTCCCCCTTTTTTATTATTTTTGGTCCGTAGACCCTTTCTTAGACCCAGTGTCTCCATTGATGAGTGAGCTCCCGTGAGCTTGATTAGCCCACTACTTGTTTTGGTGCTTTGGGGAGTCTGGACTAGGCTTGCTAGGCACCAACCAGAATGCCTCCTCATGTAGAGACCGGAGAGCCCGTGAACTGGAAACCACGTGACTCTCCCTGCAGTGCTTCGCCTCGCAACTGGGCTAAGCGGGGCTCAGGAGAGCGGCAACCAGAGTCGAGAGTGTCACTAGATGTCTCTGTGCAATGGCCGGAGTCTAGTCTGGCCAGGACCGTGACTCTGCCTTAGAGATCATCCTTTAGACAAAAATTATGACTTCTGGTGCCGCCTTTTACACCCGGGACACGGCCATGGGCTTTGCAGCAGACTTTGCTTTCGAGCGTCCCGCCCTGAGTGGCCAGGATGGGTCATACGATGAAATGGGGGACTGGGCAGCAGGGCGGTCGTTGTCAGGAGCACCAGGGGCGAGTGACATAGCCAACATGGTAGTAACACGCAATTGCTGCTGTGTCTGGAACAAGCGTTCTAACAAGCATTTAACAGTGACTAATCCCACTAATAGTCCCACTGCCACGAGAATCCAAGTAGTCAAATTGGGCCAAGAGAACCATGAGGTGACTTGGTCCCACAGTAGCTCGTAGTGGGAAAAGTGGGGTTAAAGCTAGTTTCTCTTCTACTCGGTCGGAGGGTCACTTGCACTGTTGTTGTCATCTTTTCGGTCATCGCCATCATCAGCAGAGTTGGAGACCGGATTTGGTGGCTCTGGTTGGAGGCTTATCAATTTTCTGGGCAACAGTTCCTTGGCGTCCTCGGGCGACGTCACGGTTCTCACCAGTCTTTCCGGAACCCACACTGGTTGACGTCCTGGTTCCTAGGGAAAAACACAAACAGAGCCTCTGGCCCAGCTGAGCACTGGGTCAGGGCCTTGCCATTGTCCTGACAGGACATCCTTCCATCGGACTAGACCTCTATGTGGAGGACTCGGAGTGGTGTGTTGAAGGGCAGGTGTCATTCCCTGTGAATTTTCATTTAAAAAATTGTACATAAACAAGGCTATAGACAGTTGAGCCTTTGGGGACAGGCCGTGACCTATTCCCCCTTTCTGTTTCTTTAGTAAGTCTTTGATGTCTAAGATGAAAATAGACCAATGCTCTGGCAGAGCTGAGAGAAGGGGCAACCCCATCTGAACAGGTCCTAAGGACTCCATGCAATTATTAAAGGCTCTTAAATCATGTAACAATCTCCATCTGCCTGATTTTTTCTTTATGACAAATACGGGTGTGTTCCAAGGCGATGTGGAGGGAATGATATGGCTCTCTTTTAGCTGTATAGACACTAGAGTATGCAATGCTGACAGCTTTTCTTTTGGTAAGGGCCACTGAGGCACCCACACCGGGGTACTGGTCTTCCACTTTAGTTTTATAGGTGTGGGTGGGAATCTCTCCTCAGTGGCCCCTAGGAAAAACTCAGGCCTCGTCTGTCAGAATTGGAGACAGCTTGTATAGGCCTTGCGCGCCCGTGCAATGAGGCTCCTAAGCCTTTGCCGGGGACATATCCCATTCCTTTTAACAAGCGCTTAGAAGTTGGAGAGCAGCCACTGTAATTACCTGATTCGGCCACCAGAGGGAGCCCGTGGTGAGGGTTTTTGGCGAGATCACCAAAACCATTCACCGGAAGCCGCCGCGTCCCTGCAGCAGGCGCTGGCGGGGCGGAAGGCTGCGTGGGTGAGACAGGGGGCCTCCCCCAATCGATCAGCGGAGGCGCGTCTGCACCCTCGGTCTCATTACCATCTGACTCTGAGTCAGAGGTGTCTGAACTAGCGCCAGACTCTGGCGGCTTGCCTTTACGGGAGCCGTCCGCAGACGAAACTGACTGAGTTTCTTGGAGCGCGTGCCGTGCCTGCAGCAGGGCGGAAGACGGACTTAGGCCTGCAGCATTCTCCGCCTCAGGGCAAGCACGGACGGTTTCCCAGATAGGGACCAGGATCGGGTCCATACAAAGGCCCGTCCGGCGCGCCCGTTCTATGTCATTACCAAGTTTTAACCAAGAAGGCAGACTAAGGCTCCCGGAGTGGGCGAACCAAGGTGCAAAAGCAGCAACATCGTCTAAGAACCGCAGGAGGGAACTCTTCCTAACCGAGATACCCCACTGCTTCAAAAGGGTCTTTAAAGGAGCTAACAAAGGTGAACTTCCTGACTGCCCCATGCTTGCAGTCGGCACTGTACTTTAATCAATCGGGGAGCTCTCCCGATTCACTGGGGCTACCTGAACGCCCACAGCCCTTGACTCTCACGTAATAAGAAGTACTCACCTTCTCGCGGTGATCAAGTGCGGGAAGTCCGCTGCGAACTCAAGAAGCACGTCCTCACCAGCTCGGGGAAAGGCAGCAGAAGGGTTCCCCGTACGGGCCACCACTTGTCCGCAGCCGTCTCGTTCGGCTTCTGATCCCCGGCCGGCGAAGGGAACAGGAGGGGAGAAAGAGACAGGCGCAGGCAAACCGACTCGAGTGATAAACACGGGTTCGAGGCACGCAACGGTTGTGAGCACAGACCTTTACTGGAGTTAAGCTTGCATTCTCTGTTACAGGTTCCACGCGGGACAAGATACCCCGCGGGGGAACAACCTCTATGCGGCCGTCAGGTACGGCTCCCTGCGGGTCGTCTCCACCCACCCTGTCCGGGTAACCTCTTATATACTGTGCCCAAACCCAATAGGTTAGTGCCACGTATACAGAGGTGATTGGAAGATAGGGTTGGTGGGCGCGTACGTCATACGCGGAAACAGGATGCGGGCGCCATCTTGACTCACTCGATGGGCGGGGGGAACTCTAGAGCAGGCTGCAGCGCGACCACTAGGCCTGACCCGGGAGGCGGCTCTCCACAACTAACAAGGGGTAGAATCTGTCTGATAATGGATCCACAGAGATAGGCAGAACCAAGAGATGAAAGGAGTACTAACCAAGTACTAACAACATAAGTTGAGTCCCTGGATTCAGCCATGCCTGAAGCCCTACTGACCATGGACTCTAAAGTTTTCTTGAGCCAATTGATCCCTATTTTTACTCAAGTTTGGATAGGACTTTTGTAACAACTTAAGGCATTCCTCCTCATATGAAGAGGGGAAAACAGACAAGAGAAAATAGGGGCAGCATGAAATTGCAAGGAGAAAGATAAAAGCTCTGGGTTATTAGCACCAATCCCGAATATTTCTGGGACTTTTTCTTCACTTATGAAATCATCTCTGCAGTTTCTCCCAATTCTTAAGTTTTATAAATATTATTTATTTTACTGAGGATCTAAAATATTACATGCTCTTGCTGCTAGTTATGAGCATATTCCTATGGTAGGCAGCTGGCTCATGTTTTCATTCTAGGGTTCTGTTCAAAAGATTTTTTTTCTCTGAGACTAGTAGCCTTTTGTACTATTGGATTGACTATCCCTACAAGGATAAAATGGTATTGATCATGAATCACATTTTCTCCTATGGCAGAAAAACACTCAGTTTTCAATACAAGAAAGACTGTTGGAAAAATGACCCACAATTTTTAGACTTTAAACCAAAGATTGATGCATTAGAGATTTTGTTATCATATTATATTCTTTGAGAAATGTTTGAGGAGGATTTAAGTCAGTTATTTGTTATATTCTCAGGGTCTACTACCGTGCCTGGCAAACAAAGTGCTCAATAAATATTTAGTAAACAGTTGAGTAAATGGGGTTACTTTTGCTTGTATTACAGAGTCCTTCACTTGAAATCAATAACACTTCCAAAAGAAGGAGATTCCCAAAAGCCTGTTCCATTTGTTATTACTGAAAGATGTTTAAAAGTGGTATTTTGTTATACTTGGCAACAATTTTTTAAAGTGGACATTTATGTACCATGGTTATTACATTATTTTTTAAAATATAGCTTCCTTAAAGATTTTCTTTTTTTCCCTAAAATTCTGCTTTTTGCCTCTTACTGGTTTTCTCAAAATTGTTTGACTTACTTTTCATGTTCCTTTAGAAGATTAATTTCCTCCTTCCCAAATAAGTCAAAATTATTCATGTTGAAATTATGTTTTCTGAAATGTTAACACATCCTCCCCTTTCTATCTTATTTGCTATGGTTATTCTCTCACTGCACACAGGATCTGAACTAGATTTAGATATATTTGGGCCACAGATCGTTAAATAACCATCCTCTCTATTTAGTCGTGTAAATTTTCCAGATGTACACACATATTTTCTTTTCTGCCCACACTCCAGAACATTCCTCACCACTGAAATTAACTGAATGGAAATTTGATCAATATCTGAATTTATTCAATGATAGGTATTTCTTTTTTGTACCCTCCCCCTTTGAAGTCCTTTAAAATGCTGCCTTTTAAGCCACAAAACCAGATTTATAGTTGGTTTTCCTAGTTTTAGCTATTTATTTTGTTCATTCTACCTTCCTAACTCACACACACTGGACTTGAATGAATCCTTTCAACCACTTTGTTATTACAAAACATGTGTTCTAGTTTGCTAGCTGCTGGAATGCAATATCCCAGAAACGGAATGGCTTTTAAAAAGGAGAATTTAATAAGTTACTAGTTTACAGTTTTAAGGCTGTGAAGTTGTCCAAATTAAAACAAGTCTATAGAAATGTCCAATCCAAGGCATCCAGGGAAAGATACCTTAGTTTAAGAAGGCCGATGAAGTTCGGGGTTTCTCTCCCAGCTGAAGGGCACACAGTGAACATGGTGGTGCCTTCCAGCTTTCTCTCTAGGCCTCTTGCTTCATGAAGCTCCCCGGGAGGCATTTTCCTTCTTTAGTTCCAAAGGTCGCTGGCTGGTGGATGCTCTGCTTCTCATGGCTATGTCGTTCTGAAGCTTTCTCCGAAATGCTTCCTCTTCTAAAGGATTCCAGCAAACTAATCAAGATCCATGTAGAATAGGTGGAGATACGTCTCCATCTAATCAAGTTTAATACCCACAATTGATTGAGCCACATCTCCATGGAGTTAACCTAATCAAGTTTCCAACCTATAGTGCTGAATAGGGATTAGAAGAAACCGTCATTCCCACAAGATTGATTAGGATTAATACATGGCTTTTCTTGGGTACATAAATCCTTTCAAACCAGCACAGCATGTTTCTTTTTCCTTTCTTTCTCTCCCTCCTCACTTCCCTCTCTCCCTTCCTTCTGTCCTCCCTCCCACCCTTCCTCCCTCCCTTCTTTCCTTCCTCTGTCCATTCACTCTCTCTCTCTTTAAAAATAAATCCTTTGGAACTGATTTATCAGTAGATTCTCCCATTCTGAAAATTCTTAGTCACTCACTTGGGTACATTGCATAAGGGATCCATCCCTGCCTATTGCTTTATTATTTTCTTTGTTCTCCTTTAATTTATGTAGCTTTAGACCCCATTTTTTGGGTTGTTTCCTCAAGAAATAGTAGTAAAATAGCGACATTGTCTATCCTTCAGAAAGCAGAGGTATGATACTAGCTAGTGCTGAGGCATGTGTTTCTTGGAAGCCTAGCCCTTCTGAATGCTGAGCAGAAAGAGAGGGAATTTAGTGCAGTGGTTCAAAGTAGGGGTTCTGGCCACAGGGATTCTGGGTTGAATGACTTTGCCATTTGCCAGTTTGTGACCAGATGAGGTACGCTGAGCTGCTTGGGCTATGCTACATTAAGCTCTCTCATTTAAGCACCAGCCAATTAAATCAAACATCATTCATTGCAGCAGGCAGGCACACCTCCTAGCTGACTGCAGATGTAATCAGCAACAGATGAGGTTCATGTACCATTGGCTCATGTCCACAGCAACAGAACTAGGTGCCTTCACCTGGCCAAGTTGACAACTGAATCTAACTACCACAACGCTGTTGTGCATTTAATCATGTCTCCCATGAAAGGCACATTTATGTCCCAACTCTTGGTCCTGTGAGTGTCAACCCATTTGTAAATAAGACCTTTTCAAGATGTCATCAGTTAATTTGTGCCCAAATTGAATGAGGGTATGCTTTAATCCAATATGGCTCAAGTCCTTATAAGCAAAGGAAATTAGACACAGAAAGAGAGAAGCCTTGGGGAGCAGCCAGAGCTGGAAGTCAACAGAACCTGGAAGAGAAAGGAAAAGATTCTACCACATGCACTCCCATGTGACAGAAAAGCCAAGGGCCAAGGATAGCTGGCAGCCAAACTCTGAATGCCACCATCTGTAAGGAGAAATCATCACCTTGCTGACACCTCAATTTTGGACTTCTAGCCTCAAAACTGTGAGTCAATAAAATTCCCACTGTCTAAACCAACCCATTGTATGGCATTTGTTTTAGAAGCTAAGAAACTAATACACACATGTTTTGAGGGAAATAGAAAAAGTACCTAAAAATTTAAGGAAACAGAACTATGTCCCATCAATCCTCCCACAAATAATTCTATCACTAAGGGGAAACCACTTCATATTTTGATATATTTGTGAGTCTCCAGTCTTTCCTCCATTGTAGTTTTTACACAGTTGACATGGTACTGTGTACATGACATTATATCACTTGCTTTTGAATTTAAGATTTGTATAGGCATTTTTCCCATGCAATTCAAGAGTCTCTGTAAACTTCTATCTTTGTCACAATTTTAAGTTTTTAAATTAAAAATATAATTAAAACAACACATGCTTGCAATAAAATATTACAATACACAGGTGCATAAAATTAAGAAAAGAAAACCACCTTCTCAACTAAATCCAAGTTATTGGTTTATAAATTGATAAATAATTTAAAATTATTTTTTAAAATGATTTTTTGTTTTGCAATTTATTTTCTTTTAATATTGAACTTTGACTTTCCATGTTATTATTTATAGATTTATCCTCATTTAGATAACACTTTTGCAGGTTTTCAACTATTTGATTTAGTAAAAATATTGCAACAAACCTCTCTGAGCACGTTTTTTTGCACATTTGTAATGACATTTCTGTAAGACTCCTAGGAGTGAAAATATTGCCTTAAAGGATGTCTCACTTAAAATTTTGATAGATACCACTGAAATTGTAATCATCTGTTTTAATGGGTGCATAATATTCCCATTTACTGATGTAATTTAATTTGCTTAATCATTTCCCCAGAACCAATCATTTTGGTTGTCTGCAATTTTTCCCTGATAAATGAATGTGTGAATACTCTTGTGATGATATCTTTTTTCAGCATTACCTTAGGATTCTCATAAAGGAAATTAGTTGTCATAGAATAAGAACATTTTTGAGATTCCTGATTTATATTGCTAAATTGGCATTCAGAAATGTATCAGTTTCAAGCCTGCCATCTGCAAACCTTTGAACTTGAGATCAAGATAAAACATTGTTATAAGATGTTTTGATTGGCTCTTTAATTTCCTATATTTAAGGTTAATAATATCTTGTTTAAAAAAGGCTTGTGTTTGACAAGAAAATGATGAATCTTTTCAAATGTTTATGCATAGCTCAAAGTTCCATGGAGTTTCTATGAAGAATGTTCCCTGTTGTTCCACTGGCAGTCATTTTCTATTGCTACAACAGTGAGGAAGTCTTAATCTGCATTAGTGGTGGTCAGGTATGGGTTTATCTGTTATGAATTTTAAATAGAAAATGCTCAGTTCTGGAAATATTTTGTTTCTCTAGCAAAAAATAAATGTTAAGAATGCTCCCTAAATGTTATTCCTATGTTTGCACCTAAATTTCAAAACTTTTGAAGTTATATTTTATTACTGTATACTTTTTCTTGTCCTTAGAGTAAAACAATACCTTGAAGCAAATGGCTTTTGCATCTTTTGACAAAGAATATTTTAAATCTGGGATATAAAGCAGTAGAGGACTGGATTTTCTAACCACCTGAAATCTTGATTTCTCTTTCCTACTCTCTTGTCATTTAGTTCACATCACTGTGTACTGTTAATTTGATTTGGTTTGGAGGTACATTACTGTTTAATTTCACAGTTAGGTTCACAGCTTCTCAAACACAGGACTTATACCTTATATATCTTCACATCACCCAATAATGCTAAAGCAATGCCTTGAAAATAGTGGTTATTTTCATTTGTTTATTTGTTCAATATAGCCTTGTTGATCATGTTTTCTATGCCATGTAATGGGCTAGTTCTAGAAATTCATTGAGGAGAAAACATAGGCTTAGTGTTTATCAAATGGTTATTTATTTCCCAATATTTTCCAGCCTCCCTGTGGTTGAGTTGGGGCCATTTGATTATTTCTGACCAATGGACTGCGGACATTTAACTGGGCTGAAGAAGTTCAGAACTGGTTTGCCACTGCTGGCAATCTCTTACCCTGATGTGGCAACCTTCAGAATCAGACATTGAGACAGTAGCATCCCAAGATGGAGCCTGGATCCCTGAGTCACCGAATGGAGAAAAACTGGGAGTATCCACGAACCACAGCGGACTTTGTGTGA
Organism: Tamandua tetradactyla; assembly: GCF_023851605.1. Classification (NCBI taxonomy): domain Eukaryota; kingdom Metazoa; phylum Chordata; class Mammalia; order Pilosa; family Myrmecophagidae; genus Tamandua; species Tamandua tetradactyla. The sequence goes on from NC_135345.1 coordinate 57,993,496, forward strand.
GTGAAAATTAAACTTTTATTGCTTTAAATCACTGTGATTTTGGTGTATATTTGTTTCTACAGCAAAACATATTCTTTCTTGAGAACTTGCCCTTATGCAGCTCATTGTGTGGTGTGAAATAAGTGCTTATACGATTAATTTGGTGGTGTATGGCTGAGAAATAGAGTGTCCCGTGGACTTTGAGGTTCTCAGTAGACTGAGAGTTCAACTTGATTAGTTTCTCTGGGTTTTGGAATCCTCTTTAACTATCTGTGCCAGTTTGGGAAAAAATACTAAACGTCCCTTGGCTGCAATTTTCTCATTTGTAAAATGTGAGGACTCACCATTTTTCCTGTTGTAACTCCAGCTTTGTTTTGTAGGCAGCTGTGAGAGTAGAAGAAACAGAGACCATAAGGACAGTCATATCTTTATAAAAAGGGTATTTTCTGTGATTTACTGGTTAGGCCTTTACAACATTGCACTTGAAGCAGCAGATGCAGGCAGGATGGGCTATTAACTTCTAACTCACACATAGATCTTTCAGTCTGTCTTCAGGAAAGCCACAAAAATTTGTTGAAACACATTCATTACTATCAACAGGGATACCTTTTCTTCAAAGAGAATACATGCAACACTGTCAAACTCCTATGCAATCTTCCAAATCAGATATTACATCTTAGAGAAATCTTTTCTTGAATATCCTCCTCTCCTCTTACACAAATAAAATTACCCACTACCATCTGCATGCTATTTATACATTCTGTACACACATCTATTATTTTACTTATAACACAGTATTTTATTATCATGTTTTCAACAGGTATTTTTGCCCTATTGGATGGCGCACTTCACAAGAACAGGTATTTTTTCCTTTAAATCTCCAGGGTCAATCCCAGTGTTCAGCATCCTGTAGTCATCTAATAAACGCTTCCTAAGTAACTGAGTGACAAGCATGCACAATCTTCACTGTTGAACATTTCCTGGTTAAAATGACTTGGAAATGGATGAGATGGTAGTAGTCCTCAACTATAATCTGCTGTTATAAACTCACCCCTAACTTTTTTTTTTTTTAAGGAGACGGGCCATGTCTAGGGGACCTGCCATGTAATTGCATTACGGAAATTATGTTTTAGCTCTGGCTTCTTAGCTTGCTTTGCAAGGGAATTAAGAGGTTTAACACATTCATGTTGGTAAAGAGCTTGCGATCTGCTTAGGAAAGTCCCTTCAGAACGCCTAAGTGTTAGTATCACAACATTTATTGAAAACCGATGAACAGAATTCTTAAAATAGTCTTGCTCATTGTGATATCACTGAAAGCATGCTATGCTAAATCCCATTTGTCTTGGATATAGGATTTTCAAAGATGAATTGAAAGAGGAAATTAGTGGCTTTTGGAGTGGATTGTATAAGAACGAACAATTTCTAAAAAGCCCCCTTTTCTTAAACTGACAAATACTAGAAAAATGCCTTTAGCTAAACCGACATGGGCCTGGTAATTATAAATCTAATAAATGGGCAAATCCCACAGGCTGTCAGATGCAGAGTGTGAGCAACACCTTTGCCTGGAAGTCTGCCCTAGGATGGGGTCAGGAGAACCACTGAACGTCATTGCAGTCTAAGATCCCTAGAGTTAGGTCTGCCCTTTATGGTGGCGTCCATTCTCTGGGGAGTGGTGGTTTCATTCTCGTGTTGTGTGAAGTTTTACAGCCTTTGGTCTTCATGTCAGACATGGATTAAAGACAAAATAAAACGTGTTCTACTTGTCTTCTCCCACATCTCTTCTGTATGAGAGAGGATTTGGTGGTCAGCGGAATTGCTGGGTGGGACAGTTACCTTCATTAGGCAAAACTTTAGCAGTGACTAAAGGGGAGAACCAGAGGGTAAGGAGGTGGTTCCTCTTGATGGTGCTAAAAGTTCTCTGAAGTGTACTTTAAGCACCTAGTCTAAAACCCTCTTTTGTTGTTACAGCAACAAAAATTGTGGGCTGTAATTCTGCTTTTCTCATATCCATTCTTATACCTATTCAGTATACTGCCTTTGGGTTCCTCAGTCTTGTTTACAAAAGTACTCTTGATATTCATTTAAATCTCATTTTATTTCCATTAAAGTGTTTCGGTTTGCTAAAGCTGCTGGGATGAAATATACCAGAAATGAGTTGGCTTTTACAACGGGGATTTATGAATTTACAATTCACAGTTCTTAAGTCATGACAATGTCCAAATTAAGGCATCAACAGGATGGTATCTGGACTCTGAAGAAAGGCTGCTTTGACCTCTGTCACATGGGAAGGCACATGGCAGGTGTCTGCTCGTGTTGTTGCTTTCAGCTCTGGTTCCAGTGGCTTCTTCTCTGTGTCCTGCAGGTCCTTTCTTAGCTTCTCTGTGGCTTTCTTTTCTAAGCTCTCTTGGCTTTTCTGTCCTTTATCCTTTCAGAAAGGACTCCAGTAGAAGGGTTAACACCCATCTTGAATGGGCTGGGTCACATTTCAATTGAAATAACCTAACCAAAATTCCCATCCACAGTAGGTCTGTACCCACAGGAAAGGATTAAAAGAACATGGCCTTTTCTGGGGTACACAACAGCTTCAAACCAGAACAAATAGCATATCAAATTTCTTGCCCAGTGCTCCAGAAAGACCAATTTTAAGGAATGAATTCTCCAAAATGGAGATGCTCACTCAAATTTTGCTCTAGGAAAATACTCCCCTCCACCATCCACAAACATGTAGACTACTCACTCTGTGTAATAAGAATAGTTACATTAAGGATAGTGATTATTAATGCTTACTTAGAGGTGTTGACACTGGGAAAACTTAGGAACTTACGTAATTACCACATAGCAGAGACAAGAACAGAATCTAAGTAATGTAAGCTAAGCCTAGAACTATGTTCAAATGACCACTCAATGGCTATCCGTGTTTAGGACTTCTCTGAAAGACAGGATTTGATGCTCAACAACTCTTCGAAACAGAGGAAGGGAAATTTTTCCACCAAAAGGTGTGTAGGAGGTATGGCTGGGAGTAGATATAGATAAGTTTGGCACAGTTGAGTGTAAGTGATGTGTGGGAGATGATGAGTGGCAAATCATTTTAGCTGGATGACAATGATATTATTCTCTAGGAGGTAGAAATTGAGGTGTTCTACTGACAAAGGGCAAAGGCAGAAGGTTTGAAGAGAGCAGATATTACTCAGAATATTCTGTAGTTTATCAGATGTGCCTTTGAATCATAACAAATGTAAATTTCAGTGAAGTAGAGAACTTAATTTTATTCTCCATAACTCTTATGATTTTTTTTCTGTGACTATAAAATCCTCCAGGTTGTGACTTTATTAGATGGTGTACATGCTTATAAAAAGGCAGAGAACCGGATGATATTGAGATGTCATTCCAAAATCAATATTTAATGTAGCATTGGGATGTGTGGGACCTAATATTACCTGAAGCTCAAAAAGCTGTGGACAAAGACTCCCGCAGGCTTCGGTGATTTCTCATTAACTTTGAGACGTGAGATGGAAGACAGGAAAGACTGACATTTCCTCATTGCAACTCTGTGAGTGCCAGACATCATTTCTTCTTTCTGTTTCCCAAATTGTCCCATAAGAATTGCATAGGGTACTTGTATCAGTCAGATAAATCAAGATTCTCCAAAGAAACAGAACCAGTAAATATTTATAGATATATATGTATATGTGTGCATTTATATGTACATGTATGAATATATATGTGTATATATATATATCACATCTATATACTTATATATATATGCAGACACACACACACGTGTCTGCGTGTGTGTAGAGATTTATTTCAAGAAATTAGTTCACACAAATGATAGTGGCGGCTAAAAAAGTTTGAATTGTGTAGGGCAGGCTGATAGGCTGGAAATGTTGAAATTGAAGGACAGGAGTTGATTAAACAATCTTGAGACAGAATCTCCTTTTCCTCAGGGAAACCCCAGTTTTGTTTTAAAGGCTCCAAATGACTGGATGAGGCCCACCCACATTAAGGAGAATAATTTCTTTTACTTAAAGTCAACTGATTGAACTGATTGTAAATCTAATTATATCTACAAAATACCTCCACCACAACACCTAGATTAGTGTTTGATTGAATAACTGGGTACTATAACCTAGACAAGTTGAAACAGAAAGGTAATCATCACAGTACCCTTTTCTGTACCCTTCATAGAATATCCAAGCGATCGTGTCAGAAATGAAACAATTTTTAGTTAAAAAAAACTTTTTTTTTTTTTTTTTTGCGTTTTCTCTCTTGGGAAAATTTGCATTGAAATGACTCTTTGTACATAGCTTATCTTTTCACAATTCTAGCAATTTGTCTGCATTTCTATTCTGAATGTCATGTTAAAAAAATCCTTTTCTCCACAGCCATACAAAGAGCACTGAATATTGCTATTCAGTAAGGGTTGGGTATTATTACCTCAGCATATCAGGGATTCTCTGAATATGGGAAGATTCCATTTGAAATGATATAAAAATTAGAATATTTAGCAAAGAGTACCATTGTCATACGCATTTCACTTCAAAAAAGAATTTGAACTTTTAATTTCTTCCTCCTCTTTTTCTAAAGTGCTAAGCAGGGGAAGTTTAGAGTCAATACTTATGAAAACACATTTTCCTTTCTAAAGTAGCATGGGTAAGAGGTAAATTAAAGTTTAGGAGGACCGGGTTCTTTCAAACTCAACTATTGTCTGCCCTTGGTTATCCTGTTTAGCCTCTCAGAACCTCAAGTTCTCCATTTATAAAGTCGGATTCATAATGATCTCGCAGTTTACACTCCGTTGAGGATTATAAAAGGACAATACCACATCAATCGGAAACTGTTTATTCTTTATAGTTTTCAACTGAGAGTATTACTAGTTTGACTTTAGACTAGATCAAGGAGGGACTAGACAGTAGGAATTACAAAAAAAGTTTAAAACTTATAGAGAAAGCATATATTTATATGCTAACTTATGTCAGCTGTACCGGTTTGAAACTGTTATATGTCCCAGAAAAGCCATGTCCTTTTAATCCTGATTAAATATTGCAGGGTGGGACCTCTCAATTAAGTTATTTCCATGGAGATGTAACACACCCAGATGTGAGTGTGATGTTTTGATTAGATTTCTTCGAAAGGGATGAGACTCTGTTCATTCAAGGTGGGTCTAAATTTGCTTGCTGGAGTCCTTTAAAAGGGGAAACATTTAGGAGCAAGGATGGATGCAGGCATCTGGAGCAGCGCAGAATGCAGACAGAGATGCTTGGATAGGTTACAATACAGAGAAAGCCTAGACACAGACATTTGGAGATGCAGAGCCTGGCAGATGTTGCCATGTACCTTCCCATGAGATGCCAAGCAGGGACTCATAGTATTGAAAATCCAGAACCAGTAGAGAGCCAAGGGAAGCTAAGAGAAGAAATTCAGTTTTTACCCCAGAGAAGCTAAGAAAGGACTAGCAGACAGCAACCATGTGCCTTCCCATTTGACAGAGGAAACCCAGATGCCATCTGGCCCTTTCTTTGGAGTCAGGATATCTTTATCTGGATTCCTTACTTTGGATATTTCTATGGTCTTGGAACTATAAACCTGTAGCTTAATAAATCCCCTTTATAAAAAATCCTATCCATTTCTGGTATTTTGCATTCTGGCAGCATTAGCAAACTAAAACATCATCCTATTGTCTTTCACTATATATTTTGAAATGTTTTTATAGGAAAAGACAAATTACCCCAACTCATAAGAAGAAACTTCATTTGAGATTCCTCATACTCAACTTCAGGGAGAATTTGCTTTTGTCAAAAATACAGTCTTGATTATATTTAATTATCCTACTCATTCAGTAAGATGTTAGATGACCATCCTGGATGACTACACGTATACTTAAAAAATATATTTGGGGCGGGCCACGATGGCTCAGTGGTAGAGTTCTTGCCTGCCATGCCAGAGACCTGGGTTAGATTCCTAGTGCCTGCCCATGGGGGAAGAAAAAAAAAAATATATATATATATATATAAAATTATTACCTTGCTAGGTATTATTGCTGTCTTAACTGAAATTTGACAGTCTGAACTGTAATATATCTAAAGCTGATTCGATGGCTTTAGTAGTAGGAAGCATAGGAAGGTACGCTTTCAGAACAGGTGTTAATTGTCATCATTTAGCATAATAACAGACCTCACTGGTCATGATCTTTGACTCCTGAACAAGATCAAAAGAAGATCCCAAGCACAATGGCAATTTTGAGGAAACTAACAACAGCCCTATAATCTTCCGAGGCAATAGATATACTTCATATTTAAAGTAGATAGTTGTGTACATTAATAAAATTTAGCCTAAACTAAAGGAGACCAATATGAGAGAGAACTGTTTGGAAGAGAACAGACCAACCTAAATAAAAAAGATTCAATAAGTTCTTTTGGGTTATATGATTGTGAATTGCAGCCATATGGTCCAATCTACTATCTACTCAACAATGATGGGTAAAGAACAGCACTAAATATTGGGGATGGTGGCAAGTAAAAAGCAAACCATCTACATATTCAAAACAGTCTCCTAATTAAAGAAAATAGTAAACAAGAGAAAGAGAACAAAAAAAGTCATTATTTGGGAACTAAAGACCCAAATTTCACCAGTAGTTGAAATACTGAGGGCTTTAAATTGGTAAAATATGCCAGTAGAAAGACTGGTTAAAAGAAGAAAGCAAATTATCTTTCTTTGAGGATAAGAGGAAGGGAAAGAAAGAGAACAGAAAACATGTTAGAGTTTATCATTTATGAGAGACTGAAAACACCATATTGAAAAGTGCTGGAAATGTTTTTGAATTATTTGGTGGTGGAAAAGTGATTATTTATATGTAAATTATGTAGTCACATTTTATAATAAAAATGTGTGCAATTTCCTTGCTTGGACATTTTGAAGGACAGAATTTAGAATTGTCATCTGCCATAAATGGCTCCAAATGTAAATGAGAAAGCATTAAGGAGTGGTGGGGACTGTGGCAAAATGTTGGCTACCAGTTATGTTTAGGGGAAAGAAGCTGAACTTTCTGATCTTTTCAGTTCAAAGTTCTTGCCTATAGGTAAATTTCTTTACCTTGTATTTTAAGGCAAATTAAATTTGGCTTCCTTGACTGACAGACTTCCTAAGAGAGGCTGTCTTTATATCAACAAAGGTATTTCAAAACCTAAACAAAGGCACAACTCTTTCCCACAATGGCTTTTTCTCTATGAGCATTTGGTGCCCTTTTGCTGATTCCAGGCAGCATAAACTTTGTGCAGCTGACATTTTCTGACTCAACTCCTGTTATAATTGAAATTACTTTATTAAACAAGCTTGAATCATTTCAATTACTTCATGGCCTGGAGTGCTGGTGGCATACATGATGACTACACGCTGATTAAATTAGAGCTCATATACCCCAGAAAGATGTGCATTCCAGAAAATGGCTTTCTCTTTCTTCAATATAAAAAAAGCCCTCTCTAATTCATATTCACTGGATATATCCCTTTGGGTTGTGTATTAATATTCATAAGATAAACCACATAGCTAAAGCAGAAGATTAAAGTCAAGTCTCTTAATAAAGAAGCAAGAGTAATGACTACAGTAAAATCTCCAAAAATGCCATTATCCCCCCGAAGAGTGAACACCACTACTGTACATGTGTTGAAGCTGAGCAAGAGAACAATAAAAAATGAATTACTGCAGTGATTTGGATTTTAAAATCTGCTGGAGAGAAATGAGCAAACACAAACACTTAGACCAGAAGAAAAGAATCTCAGGATCAGATGGTAGTATAAAGCAGCAACTTAAGAGTAGAGTTTAAAGTTTACCCTATTTTGATACGAGAAGACTTAATATGCTATAGCAGACATTGTCAAAAAATTATTTCCATTAAATAGACTGTATGGCTTTCTCCTGGATTTGGTTCTAAATTCTGAGGCCTAGGTCCAAGCTCAGTTAGTAATTACACAGCTACCTCAGTTAATTCTTTCCAGGTTATCTACTATACTTTTGCTCATCTTTGGCCATTTGTGTTGGTAACTGCTTGAAAAGAGGAAAAATTTACACTTAACTTGCATAGACTCTGACCATCCTTCCTCCTACCTTTCCTTCCATGGAAATTTACTGAGTGCCCATTTTTAGGAACTGAGGATCCAGCAATTAACAGACAAAGCTCTACCCTCATGACATTTATATTTTAGTGGGAAAACAGACAAAAAGCATGTAAACCAATAATAAGTAATAATTTCAGACAGTAAGAGTAGTGTAAAAAAAATAGGTGATAGGGGCATAGCAAGTGTCTTGTTTTTTTTTGAGGGGTGTGTTGTGCTATTTGAGATAGGCTTGTTAGGGAAAATCTCCCTAAGGGGGGGACATTTGAGAAGAAAGTACGTATACACTAACACCATTATAATAGGAATTTATTTTTGTATAGCATTTTAGAGTTTACAGGGAACTTTCAGGTAAAATATGTCATTTAATCCTCACATCAATCTCATGGATTCAGATTTATGAGCTCAATTTTCTGAATTAAGCTAAGAAAGTTTAAGTGACTTGTCCTAACTTATATAGCTAGTATATGGCAGGACTTTGGCTCATGTCTTATATTCCAAAGATAGTTTTTCTATGACAGAGGAAATTAGGAGATTTAAATAAAACCTAAACTCCTACTACCACAAAAATGTTGTGTTTGCATAGCCCCTTTCAGTGCTCATGTAGATGTATGGGCACGTGTGCAAATGTGTGTACAGTGATTCAAAAAGAATTGAACTCCGAAAAACGTATTACTCAGTAACTGGCTTGTATATCAACATTTGGTCAAAACGAATTTATAGAGGAACTGTGACAGCCATTTCTATAATTTAATATTATTCAAGCTATTTACAAATATTCACATCATAAAGCATATGCTAATCCTGTCGTCTAGTTCATTCCAAGCCCTTTTTAGCATATCACAGTTAGAGGGTGAAGTTGCAGCCCCAACGCAGTCCTTTGTTTCCTCACAACGCTGAGAAAGAGAACCATACACGTGGCCTTGTTGACATAACTAACCCACAGGCACCCACATATTTCTATAACTGGTTGGCTGAGTAGTACAATTTACAAAGCATTCAATTCTTATTGAATTACTCTAATTTCACATGGTGACAATGAATGTCGGCATTTGTGTATTTTTAATTGAGCTTCCATGCCGTAATACATTAAATAGTCCAATCATAGAATGCAGGTTTTCTTACTCCAAACCAATAGTATAGTTTTTGCTTATTAAAACAATCTCATCAACTCAAAATGCTCATCTTGCTTTTGCCAGAGCTTGAAGCATTTGCATACTTCTTTTTGCTTCTTTTCAGGAAGCTTTTCTATCAAAATGAAAATGGGCTCCAGGCAGAGGGAAAGCATGTGCAGTATGTGCAAAGGCCTATGGCTGACTCTAAGTGAAGGGTTAGTAGAGTGACCCAGGATGAAGACTGAACAGCATGCAGAGAGGATCCGGGTCGTTTGTTGTCATGCCAAGGAGTGTAAGCTTCATCCTTGGGATGATGGAGAGCCATTGAAGGGCTGTAAGCAGGGCACAGACAAGTTTCCTTAGTTTCTTAGAGTAGTTTGCATTTGTCATTGCAAATTTTATATTTTTAGACTTTTTATATTTTGTCTGATAAATTTCACGAGGAGCTGATTATGTTTACTAAATGTGAGGGTGTTTCGTGCTCGATCCTGAAGTCTATTGATAGGTAGAGAGTTTCTATCGTTTCTTAAGTAATTTCACAAATCCTGAAAAAAAAACTATCTATATATATATTTTTTCATGGTTTCAAATGGATTTTTCAACTGCTTAGTACTTAGCCCATCTACCAAGCACTTGAGAGTGTTCCTTCCATTGTCCTAGAAGATCCCATTTTTTTCTTCTTTTATTCTCATCTCCTTAAAAGCAACAATTAAGCCAGTGCTGTCCCCAAATCAGAAAGCAGCAAACATATCCCCAGTATTATGATTTGGATCCACACTGGTTTTAAGCCACAGTCTTGACTGAGTCTTGAATGAGATTGAAAAATTGGATTTCGGGATTGAACACTGCCTCAACAGTAGGTGCCGAAGTGTGGATCTGGGGAAAATGAAATGGATAAGGAGCAGCCAATGACGTAGAAGGAGACCTGAGCACGGCTGACTTGCTAGCTAAGTGAAGGAGGTGTTTCAGGCGGGAGGAGCTATGTTGAATAAGATGAGGATGGGGAAACGCCGTTGGATTTTTACAGTGTGGAACTGGTTGAGAGCTTTAACAAGGGTGGCTGCAGTAGAGAATTAGGGTCTACATTCTGACTGGCGTAGGGTCCAGAGGGAATGAGAAGAAACAGAGGGTTTAGAACTTTTTCAAGGAGTTTTGCTGTTAAGTGGAGATTGGAGGGGGTGTATGAGGTAAAGGGAGGATTTTTAAAGATGGGCGATGTTACAATATGCTGTGTGGTGATCTGTTTAATGCAGAGGAGAGGGAGAGACCGAGGGGCAGAGAGAATTGCATGATGCTTCTAAGCCGGTGAATGGGGATGCTTGAGAATAGGGAAGGACACACACAGTTCAGGGAGCTAATTAAATTGCAGAAATTAGAGGGTCTATAAAAAAGTATGTGAACAAAGATAATGACAGAACTATGGAAATAGAATCAAGAGATTATAAATAATTGGGGCAGCTTTCCATCTGCCATGCAGAGGCTTTTATATCTTCTCTGGGCAAGCAGACTCTAATCCCTTATTACAGCAAACTGGGGGGTCCAGGGTGCAATAGAATATTTAATTTTAGTCAGAAACACATGGGTAGGGAATTAAGTGCCTTCTGGATTCTTGCCGCCCTACTGATAGGCATCTTTTTTCAACCTGAGAGTTCACACTGCCTACCTGTAAGTTTCTTGAAGGCAGGGAAAGCGCATTATATCTCTTTATACCCTCCTGTAGCTCCTACAGTGCTTTGTACATAGTGACTGCAGGAAAGAAAGTTTGTAAAATGGAATTGAAGATTCATTCTTCAGTACTAAGAGTGGGTTTGTACTGGGTCTTAAGTAAAGATGGAAAAGTAGAAAAATTGAGCCTGTCAGTCAGCAAAATCCCATATAACTGATTTATTTTCAATTAATAGAATTTGATTGCATGAACTGGATTAGTTTTCTGGAGACTGAAATAAGACTTCCTGGACATGCCCCCTGGGACCATATCTTTCAGGTCCCTAACTACCAAACCATATTTGAAAACTTTCTTCCCAGGTTCCTTAGGTTTCAGTGAAAACAATGTGCATTCACTACTAAGTAACAGAACATTCTATTTTGTTTTAGCAATTCAGATCAATTGTTATTACTTCCAAAGAACAATCTAAATTGGGGGCTGGGCACTGGTGGTTGTAGGTGAGGGGAGAAATAAGATGTAAAGCAGAGAGTTTGAAGATGGAGCAGAGCCTCAGATGTGAACTTGCTCTGCTTCTTACTGGGGCAACACCATTTTGTTTCTTAGCTTCAAAGGCCTCCACTATAAATTAAAATAATACCTGTTCTGTTGACTTTGCAGTTTACTGTGAAGATCAGAGGAAATGCTTGATAAAAGGTAAAATAGAGGCTGCTTTCCTGAGATGCATGGACAGGCTTCAGGTGTGTTCATGAACCTCCTGAAATCGAAAGAAAAATTCTGTTTATGCATTTTTGTATTTTCTTCCTAGATTATCCAATGGTTTTGTGGCAACTGTATTTAAAGTGATATCAGAGATAGTAGAAATGAAATTATTTGCTCTGGTCAAATGTGTGATTTCTAAATCACAATAAGGTTTTCTGGGCTCCAATGAGGTTTGAAAATAGTATTGCCTACAGCAGTGGTTCTCAAACTTTAGGGAGCACTAGAATTTTCTGGAGACTTTGTTAAACCACTGATCGCTGGACCCACCCCCAGTATTTCTGATTCAGTAGGGCAGTGACGGACACTGTGAATCTGCATTTCTAACACGTTCCCAGGTAATCCTGAAACTGACCATCTGGGGTCACACTTTGCGAACCACTGGCGTACAGTGTAAGTAAGTTGTGTAGACATTACTAGGTAGGTTGTTGGATTAGCTTTGATTTTCAGGAAGTGGTTAATGTCCCTGAACATACAGTATTAATGGTATCTATCTTGAAATGCTCTATTGAAAGGGAAAAGAAATTTCTTTGCATTTTGCAGTGTATATACATGTTCAGAACTAAATCCGACTGTTACCTTTCTCAACAGCTCTTAACATCACTTTTGGGGCCAAAATGCCATAATATTCCTTGTAACAACAAGTCTGCCATTTCCCTGCTAATCTGGAAGAGTGGCAGAATAAAAGCCTTGCTGTCAGGCCTGGCACCTGGCGACGGTTGCCTTTTGGACTGAATGGCCCCTTTCATCTAGGAAGTCACTATAAAATCTTTCTGAGAACTTGAAAATCTTTTTCTTTTGGAAAAGAAGGAAAGAGGCTTTTGGAAATAAATGCTTTCTGAAGATGGCTACATCAAGGGTGAATAGGGAGTAAGAAATTGAAATGTAAGTACCATTTGTAGTTTTGGATTCTGGTTTTCTCGCCGTGGAACACGGTGTAAAGTCACCTGCGCTGCTCTTTTGCTGGGAGAATGAGGCACACACATTTTCCATGGCTGTCTTGGACAGTAACAAATAACACCGGTGAACAGCATTGAAATATAAGGGCTAATTAGCAGCATCCAGGATGAGAAACACTTGGGCATGCCTGTCAGTATAAAGAAGGACGTGTTTTAAATACTGCAGAAAATGTGCTCGATGATAGATGGAGTTAAATTTGGCTAATTTCATCTGTCCCCGCAAATGCCATTTCTCAAAATCTCACTTCATCGCTATTTTAATTTTCTCTTTCCTGCCCTCATCTTCACTTTCTTTTTGCCCTTAATCCTTTAATACTTTCTTCTTATCTTTACTTGACTATTCGGAATACCTAATATTTGGAGACACTCTTTTTTCAATCAGGGCTGGTACCTGTCAAGGAACAGTAAATAAGCAGAGTATTATAGATAAGATTTTTAAAAAGGCTATTTAAGTCACATCAGTGAGACTCATATTACTATTTGAGATGCCGAGGGGCTTTCCAGCCCTGGGATTCAGAGACTGAAATGTCTTAATCCTTGAACTGTGGAAGAGGAAGAAGGAGAGAACATTTTCACTTCTACATGAGCAAAACTTGTCTGTCCAGAGGTGGGCAGAGTCTTAGAAATATGAAGCAAAAAGAGCCAGCAGACAATCGTGTCTATTTGCCTGTATAAATTTCTTCAGTGCTCCCAGCACCTAACTCATTTAAAAATCAATTGGGACTTACAAACACTTGCAAGCTATTTTTATTTTTAAACAAATCAGAGCTACAGCATTTAAAATGGTGAATAGTTGTAAATCCCGAAGAAATAGTGTATGGGTAAAACTGCAGATATTTATGCAGTACTTCTGGTTCCAAACATCCTGATTTCTCAAGGCATTTGAATATTTTTGGTTTACAAAATACTTCCACTTATTTTTTTTAATGTTAGAAGTGCCTACATTTTTATAACTCCTACTAAGGTGTCTTATGTTCATTACTATCTTCATAAAAGCTAGTGATTTGGTAGCAGTGGTGCACTTTATGAGTTGTCATGGGATATGCTACATATTATGTTATGGTGAGGAGGGAAAAGATGACAAACAAATCATAAAGTCGTCCATTTTCCTAGACAATTTTACAGCTGCTTTCCTCATTTTTTTTCAAGTTTTAAGTGATATATATGTTTGGCAAAGAAAAATGTTTGTTATTTTTTCATGCCTGCTGCAATTAAAGACTGTGTTCTTATCGCAACACACATTTAACTATTTTTTTTTTTTTTTACCAAGTTATGGTAGAGAGGAGATGATGCTCATCCTTGGCTATGCCATTAACAACTTCTGTAACTCTATGTCATTTCTGAGTCTCTTCTCTATTAAGAGGTGAAAATAATACTAAGAATAATAGACAGAGGTCTGGAAGTCCAGGTATAATGCGGGCTCTAAGATATAGGTAAATGGGGCAAGGACATTTGCACTTACCAAATTGTCTAAGTGGTATTTGGATTACTACTCAGGAGCAGTGCTCACTGTAAATTAATAATTTGGTATTTCAGTTTATGAATTCACTGTTGGAAGTTTAGGTAATGCAATTCAATCCCTTGGGCTTGACCAGTCTTGGGAACATGAGAAAATGGCTGCAGAGCTAAAGGAAAATTGGTTGCAATGCTAAACTAAAGACCTAGATTGGATTGCTTAGATATTCTAAACTTTTGCACATAAATGGATACCATAATCAAAGTTAAAAGGCAAATCATGAAATGAGATAAAATGTTTATGACAAATAGATGGCTAAATGGTTCATGGCCTTACTTTATGAAGTGGTCTTACAAATTTATAAGAAAAATGCTGAAATTCCAATAGAAAAAATATACATGAATAGGCCATTCATAAAAGAAGAAAATGAATGGCCATTAAAAATGATAAAAGTTAAGATCAAGGAAGAGTAGATAATGAAATACCATCCTCCTGGGCAAATTGGAAAAGATTACAAAGGCAATATTTAATTCTTAATTATTTATTCAAAATAAGCGGCTGCCCTAGCACATTCAGGATGACCCAGAGAAAACGAAAGGTGAGAAATTTCTTTGGAAAGCATCCACTTTAGCATGTGTGCAAATGTGGCATGTCACCTTGATCAGGATTTTGGACTCAGGCACTCCTGGTTAGATTCCCAGCACCTCTTCTTGTACTTTGACCTTGAAGAGACTGCAAGTTTCTTAAATCTTTTGAATTGCTGACTTTTCTTCCACCAAATTGCTGACTTTTCTTCCACCAAATGGGGATAATGCTTAATTTGTAGAGTTATTGGGAAGATGAAATGAAATTAGTAATGCTTTCAGAAAAGAATATCTGCTTAATAAATGGCAGCTACTAAATTGTTTTAGACTATTTACTCTAGTTGCAAGCATGAAATTCCAAAATATTTTATTTCAATGCTTCAGGGTATGTATGTTAGACATCAGTAGTGGGCAGAAGCTGGTTTATCAGTAAACTCCAGACTGCTTTGTGCTATGGGATGTTTGACAGTATGAATTGGGATGTCCTGACTTCTATATAATGGGGGACATTTTTTCAGGTAATAGGAAACTTGGAACTTATTTTCTTTCCACCCAAAATCCAGCATGTCCTTTTATAGCATGGAACAAAATTTATTCAGAATAGAGTGAAACAGAGTAAGCAGGAGACAAAAAGAGGCAACATGCAAAAAAGAGAAAATCTATTCCTTAGGCAGCATGCCTATTCTCCTAGAGGGAATTTTTCAGTTTGCATAGATATCTGTAGTAGCATGTCAGAGTCTCTTTAGAGTTAGAGAATTGCAATTGATGAAGCTGCTGTACTTAAATGTGAACACTGAACAACTGAGGGCAGAGATCCAGATAAAGTTTTAGAAGCCAGCAAGTAACCTGCAAGTGTGATTGTGGAAGCAAGGAAACTCAGAACAAGGCCAAGTCAGAAAAGCACCTGGCAACCTCTGCCTGGAAGAAGTTTCTCTAATCATGTAGTGATGAGTGTTTGGAATTAACATTAGCACAATGCTGCAAAACATTCCTGTTTTATTTTGTACATGTGTATTCCCTACCGTTTCTAGCTCAATAGCACCCACCTGAGAAATAGCAAGAATTTAGGCCCTCCCTCATCCAAAATTCATCCTTTCCCTCATTTCTGGGAGCCTCTGTAGAGTGGCCTCGCCTGTCTTCACAAAGCAATTGGTTGACTGAAATCACTACCTGTCTTTCAATCAACTTCCTCTCCTGTGCTAGCTCCCACTTGTCCACACCCGCTGTCTACAGAGCCTTTGGAGAGCATTTTTTTGCCAGTGTAGACATCATGAGAATGCCAGTGTCCATACCAAAGATGAAGTTTCTGTGAGTTTCCAAAGTTTCTGGTCCTTGGGTGCCAGAATTGAGTTAGGTTCTGGCAAAAACTGGGCAATGGACCCCCTCTCTGTCTCAGCCATCCTCGTCTAAGTTTCTGAAGGGTTCAAAGAAATATGAGCTGCTACTCAGGTCTGATTTCTTCCCTTGCAAGGCCCAAAACTTGTGCAGGGACCCCAGTGTGCATAACCCTGCCTTGGCTGGCCAGTCTGCCTTCTCTTTCCCTTTTTAGTCCTTTATCCCATCAAAATGTACAACCAGGTCTCACCTGCCCAGGTACAACCAGGTCTCACCCCAATGTGGTCCTGCATGGATCCCACTGATAATGTGTGTGTGCAGGGTACGTGGTCTACAGTCCAAATGTACTCATCCCTAAGTCTAACCCAGCTTAAATTAATCCTTAGAAAATGTGTTGTTCATACCACAATGTAAATAATAACCGTCTTCAGTCTACCCTTTTCATGGTCCTTATAAAGTTTTCAGAAAAACAGCCTGCATTGTAACTGAGCAAACTGAGTAAAACCCCAATTGGAAATTAAAATGAAATTCTGCTTCCTGGAGTCCCTTCCAGAAGGGACTGGGCAAAGCTTATTTCAGGCTGGTTGTGCCACACATTCTCCATGCTTCTGAATAGGTTGTTTCCTGATGCTCCTTTTTATCAGCTTGCAATTTTCTTCGGATAACACCGGGCAATTTCTCATTTCCTTCCTCCTTTGATGTATGATCTCTCAAATATTCACAGATGTTTTCTTTGCCTTTTTTTTTTTTTGTGAACCTGGAGTATTTATCTTCAGTCCTTCAATCACATCAGTTTTGCTATTCTGAATTCTTGCCAGATATATGACAGCTGGAGGCTTCTAGACCCCGATTCTCAGAGTGGAATAAAAGGTGAAAGCGTTTGGGCAAATGGCCTTGGGGCCCACAGCGGGCGGCAGTGCTGGCGTCCTCCTGACCCTACGTGACAGCTTGAGGTCACCACTTCAGACATAACCCCAGTGCAGGTTTCCTGTTCTCCTGCCTGCTCCAGGAAGGTCATAACAGCAGCACCTAGGTGGAGGGAGCTAAGATTTTTGGTTTTGCTGGGTGGAATGAAAATATTAAGTTTAGGAAGCCCCTGTTTGATTCTGGAAGAGTTTCAGTTCTGGCATAATTGAGCTGTGCAGCAAGTGCAGTGAATTAAGCTCATTGAGCTGGGTTCCTTTATCTGTAAAATGCCCATAATGTTTGAGGCTGGAATGAGGTGCTGGAACATGGCCACGACACAGCCACGACTGTGTCGGGCTCCTGGTAGGCAGAGCATAAAGGGGAGAAGTTGTTGCAATGATTATGCCCTTTGGATTCAGAGAAACCTAGTTTCCAATCCCACCTCTGCTGCTCACCCACTATGTGTGTTTCGGTCAGAGGTCGGCAAACATCCCATAACAGGCCAGACAGTAAATATTTTAGGGTTTGCTGGTTATGTATTCTCTGTCACGACTAGTGCACTCTGCCCTTGTAGTGTGCAAGCAGCCATAGACAATATGATGTGAATGACCGGGTAGTGACTGTGTTCTCAGAAAGCTTTATTTATGCACTTGAAATTTGAATTTCATAGAATTTTTACAAGTTGCAAAATGTTCTACTTTAAAAAAAGTTTTTTGACCATTTAAACATGAAAATTGCTCTTAGCTAGCAGGCCATACAAAAATAGGTGGTGGGCTGGATTTGGCATGAGGCTCATAGTTTGCTGAACTTCACCTTAGGTCAATACTTCATCTGACTAACTCTCAGTTCCTTTTCCTGTGTATTGAGTGGCTGTCCATTTCAATGAGGTATATAAAGTAGTTGGAGTATACTAAGTGTTCAGTAAAAATGATAAACAAAGGTTTATATAAATAAATAATAGTTGACTGCTGCTGTTAAAATCAGTATGTGGAGACTCAGATGCTGGAATGGTTCATATTTTTAGCTTAACATGATTACAGTTAAGGAAAAGGTTTCTGTTTGGTTTCTTCTTTGAGCTTGCCTTATCAAGAAGTATAGTTGAATGATTCCCAATTTTAAAATGCCATTTAAATGATCAAACCCAGAACAATAACAAAATGGCCAGGACATATATATACTATTTACTACATGCCAAAAAAAAAATGTGTGTGTGTTTGCATGTGCATGCATATGTGTGCATATTCACATGTACCTATATATACATATCACATATATTAGTTTGCTAAGCTTCCAGAATGCAATATACCAGAAATGGAGTGGCTTTTACAAAGGAAATTTGATAAGTTGCAAGTATACAGTTCTAAGCCTATAAAAATGTCCAAGCTAAGGCATCCAGGGATAGATACCTTAATTCAAGAGAGGCTGATGTCTCCCCTTATGCAGGACCTGACTCCTACGGGTGTAAATATTCCCTGGCAATGTGGGACCTGACTCCCAGGGATGCGTTGAGACCCAGCATCACGGGAATGAAAAAAAAGGGGAAGAGAGAAATGGGGCAAAATAAAATCTCAGTGGCTGAGAGTTTCAAACAGAGTCAAGAGGTTATCCTTACACATTATATAGATATCCATTTTTAGTTTATGGTGTTTTGGAGTGGCTAGAGGGTAGTATCTGAAACTGTTGAACTCTGTTCCAGTAGTCTTGAAACTTCAAGAAGATTGTATAACTATCTGGCTTTTACAATGTGACTGTGTGATTATGAAAACCTTGTGTCTGATGCTCCTTTTATCCAGGGTATAGACAGATGAGTGAAAAAAAAGGATAAAAAAAATCAATAAATAATAGGGGGCAATAATGGGTAAAAATTGGGTAGGTTGAAATACTGTAGGTCAATGAGAGGGAGGGGTATGGGGTCTGGAATGTATGAGTTTTTTTTTCTGGAATAGTGCAAGTGTTCTAAAAATGATCATAGTGAAGAATACACCACTATGCGATGATATTGTGGGCCATTAATTGTATAATATGGTTGAACTGTATGTGTGTGGATATTTCTCAATAAAAATATTAAAAAAAAACAAAGAGAGACTGGTGGGTGTGGAACAACCTCTGTCAGTTAGGAAGGCATGTGGCTGATGTCACCTGGTCCTTGTTCCTGGTTCCATTGCTTCCAGCTTCTGATGCCAGTAGTGTCATCTCTAAGCATCTGTAGGTCTTCACTTAGCTGCTCTGGGACAGAACACCGGGTTTCATCTCTTAGCTTAGCATCTGCTGGGGCTGTAGAGTTCTTCTCTTCAGGTTCTAGCTATTTCTGTGGTCCTTGCTTAGCACCGGGGCTATTTCTGTCCCGATCTCCAAATATCTATGTTGGCTGTCTCTTTTGGCCCTCCAATCATCTGCATCAGCTCTGAGCTCTCTCTAAAATGTTTCCTCTTTTAAATAATGAAGTAAACTAATGCAGATCCACCTGGAATGGTGGAATCACATCTCCATCTGATGGAAAGGTCACACCCACAACTGGGCACACCACATCTCCATAGAGATCATCTAATCAACAGTTTCTGCCCTACAATATTGAATCAGTATTAAAGGGAACGGCTGCCTCAACAAGAGTAGTTCAGGATTAAAATATGGTGTTTCTGGGGTACATAATACCTTCAAACTGGCACAGCACATGTATATATTTTAGCTTAATTTAATGTTCAAAATAACCATTTGTGATACAGGCTATTCTTCCTCTTCTTCTTCTTCTTCTCTAGGTTAAACGCCATGAAGGTACAGAGTAGTTAAGTAACTTGCCATACGTCACACAGCTGAGAAGTGAGGGAGCCAGGTTTTGAATCCAAACAGGCTAACTGTAGAATACCTGCTCTTCGTTGCTAAGCTATACTTCCTCTTAGAAACACATGACAGCAGCTAACATTTTAGGGAGAAGTGCTATGTGCCAGACATGCTAATGTACTTAAACCTCAAGAAAAAATCTTATATAAGATACAATTTATAGCCCATTTCACAGATGAGGAACCAACCAAGTAGAGATGTAAAGTACTTTGCCAAGTTAGTGAGCGACAGAACCAGAATTTGAAATCAGAGTCCACTGCTTTGTAAAAGGATCAGCCCAGTTGTCTGGCTTGTCTGAGGAAGGATGTTTTGGTGACCTGACTGGCAAGAGGAGGGTAGGCTCTGCATTGCTATACCTGGCAGAAAGAAAAGGAGAGAACCAGGCAAGTGTTCTGCAAAGAATTCCTCACTTACTTCCCTAAGAGAAAGCAAAAAGAAGTCGTGGTGGGGAGAAGGTTCCTGAGATATCTGTGGCTAATATTATCATACTAAATCCCCCATCCCAAGGGAAAATGTGTCAAGGAGGCCCTTTCCAGCTCACTGCTCTGAGAGGATTATGAAGTGCTCCATTGTCCCCCCTAGCTTCTGCCTCTCCAGGAGGTAAAGAGGCAGACTGGGCTTTATTTCTGCTACAGCTGTTAATTCTGAGGGTTGCTCAGACATGTGCTGGTATATTTTGTCCTACAGTCATTATGCTGAGGACAGGGATTACTGAATTATGCCCTTTTTGCTGCATTTTTTTTTTTTTTTTTACACTTTCACAGCCTCTGGTTTTAGATACAAAGAGATTAAGCTTTATTTTTACAAAACTCCAACTTTTCTCAACAGGCTTTTACTGTGAAGGGCAGAGGCAAATCTTTTTTTTTTTTAAAGTGCCTTTTAATTGTTTCATTTTGAGAGGAAGAATAAACTATAAATAATTTTCACATGGGTGTGAGCACAGATAATTATTTCTCTAAAAAGAGTAATAGAGACAACAAAGCAGGCCTGGTGGGGTGCACAGCAGTGCACTGGCAATGTTGATCTGGGGATGGGAAGCTTGTTATCAGATGAGCGATTAGAAAGAAGAACCGCACAGCTCTTTCACACTCAGCGTGAGCACGTTGCATCTGTGCTCTGGGTTCTGTATTGACTTCCCATCTGCTTGGAGATGCGAATCGAAAATTTGAGGTGGAGATTGTGATCTATGGGAGACTTGTGGTGATTGGATCCTTATCCCTTAACTGTGCCCCCCTCTCTCAGCAGGCACCTCTGACAGTGGAAACTGGTTGATATCCTCTTGGGAAAAATTCTATGTTGGGACTCTTCAGGCAGGGAGGTCTTAGGAGAGAGCCATCAGCAGAAGAATAGATGTTCTGTTCTGCAGCAGCCTAAATCTATTGATTTTTGCTGGCGCTAGGCAGAATAGCTGGCACAAATGTTGGCTTAATTTAGTGCAGGATTGGGGGAAGACTAGAGATGAAGGTGAAGGCCAAATTGATTGAAGAGTTTGCTTGGCTTCTGTTCTAGTTTGCTAGCTGCCGGAATACAGTATACCAGAAACAGAATGGCTTTTAAAAAATGGAATTTAATAAGTTGCTAGTGTACAGCTCTAAGACCAAGAAAATGTCCCAATTAAAACAAATCTATAGAAATGTCCAATCAAAGGCATCCATCCAGGGAAAGATACCTTGGTTCAAGAAGGCCTATGAACTTCAGGGTTTCTTTCTCAAATGGAAGGGCACATGGCGAACATGGTCAGAGTTTCTCTCTCATCTGAAAGGGAACATGGTGAACAAGGCGTCATCTGCTAGCTTCTTCTCCTGGCTTCCTGTTTCATGAAGCTCCCCGGGAGGCATGTTTCTTCTTCATCTCCAAAGGTCACTGGCTGGTAGACTCTGCTTCTCATGGCTATGTTGTTCTGCTCTGCTCTCTCTGAATCTCCTATTCTCCAAAATGTTTCCTCTTTTATAGGACTCCAGAAACTTATCAAGACCTACCCAAATGAGTGGAGACATGTCGTCACCTAATCCAGTTTAACAACCACTCTTGACTAAATCACATCATCCAGGGAGATGATCTGATTATTTCAAAATACAACATTGAATAGGGATTATTCTACCTTTATGAAATGGGATTTTGATTACAATATGGCTTTTCTAGTGTCCATACATCCTTTCAAACCATCATGGCTTCCCTTCTCCTCTTCCTGTTTCCCAAACCACACTCTATTTGTGTTCTTTCCCTCTTGTTAATTTATCCCAGGATTATCTACACTGTTGTCCCAGCTGGAGATATGGAATCTTTTCCATTTCTTTTCCCCTTATTTCCCATGTCCCTTCAGCCATCTCAGTCTGACATATGACTCTTGCAACATTTTTCAGATGACACCCTCCCCTCCATTACTGAAACCCACCCTAGATCAAATTTTGTTATATGTGGTTGCATTAAAATAGCTTCTTAGCCAGTTTCTCTGCATTCAATGTGGCCCTTGGAAATTTAACTGAATGATTTTTCTAAATCATAGATTCTCAGACTTTCCTGTATGTCAGCATCACTTGAGGAGATTTAAAAATTCCTGATGTCCATGCCATACCCCATCTCAATCAAATCAGAATCTCTTATTGTTTTGTTTTCTTAACAACTCTACATGAATCTAATGTGCAGTAATGTCTAAAATTGTTGTTCTAAATTACATATCTAATTCAGTTTCTCTTGCTTTTAAAAAATTGTTTTGAAGACTGACCATTGCCTGTAGTATTGAAAGCCCATACTCCTTGTATTGATTCTACCTTTATGGTCTAACCCCAACCTATACATTTAATCCTGTCTTCTGCATTGTTCTAGTTCTAGTTCTAACCTATTATCTCAGGTTGTTCACTAGTCTTTATATATCTATGCTCTTTTTTGTCTCAGTGATTTTGCTCAGGCTTTTTCTTTTAAGATTGCTATTCCATCATTCAGTGATTCACACAGTAATTTTCCCATCTGTTATGGGCCAGATACCATTTCTGGCAAGGTAGAAACAATGGTGAGCAAGAGTAGACACCATTCTTGACCTCTGGGATCTTACAAATGTAAAACTGTAACTGTGACAAGCACAGCAAAAGAGAGGCATATGATAACATATGTTTATAGTAGGGGGATCTATTTGGTTAGAGGGGAAGGGGCTCCACAAGGAAGCAATGTTTGGGAGCCTTTGGGGGGATCTAGTGGTTACAGAAATCAAATCAAGTAACCCACCTTACTAAAAAGAAAAGAAAGGGCATGATCATTGTTTTAGTTTGTTCAAGTTTTCAGAATGCAATATACCAGAAGCAGAACTTTTAGAAAGGAGAATTTATTAAATTGTGACTTTACTTATTAAGTTGCAACTTACTTAAGTTGCCATGAAAATGTCCAAACTAAGGCATCCAGGCAAAATACCTTCATTCAAGAAAGGCTGATAGGTCTAGAACACCTCTGCCAGCTGGAAAACCACATGTCGACATCTGCTAGCTTTGCCTTCTCATTTCATAAGGTTTCCCGTAGGTGGTTCCCTTCTCCATCTCCAAAGGTCTCTGGCTATGTGGGCTGTGTTGTCATTGAGCTTTTTTCAAAGTGGTTCCCTCTTAAAGGGCTCCAGTAAGCAACCCCCCCTTGAATGGGTGGAGACACATTTCCATCAAAGCCATCTAATCAAAAAGTCCCACCCACAGTTGGGTGGGTCACCTCTCCATGGAAACAGTCAGAAAGATCCCACCCAGCAATATTGGATGAAGATTAAAAAACATGGCTTTTCTGGGGTACATGAAAGCTTCAAATTGGCATAATCATAATAAGAAACTCCTCTAGGTTGAGTATTCTAGGCAGAGGGAGCAGCGTATACAATGGCCCTATGACAGAAGGGGGCATATAAGAACACAGGCTCAGTGGCCTGACCACATTGAGTAAGTGAAAGTGTGGTGGGACGAGCTTGAGGAGGTGATGAGGCAGCCTGCTCATGGCTCTGAAATGGCATTGAAGCATTTTTGTTCTAATAGCACTGAGAAGCTTTTGAAGGGTTTTTATCAGGGTTATATGATGGGCTTGGGTTTTTGTTTCAGAAGATCCCTTTGGATTCTGGTTGGAGAAGAGACTAGAGAGGGAATAGTAGATGTGGGTGGATCAGGGGGTAGTTAGTTCCTATCAGAGAGATATAACTCAAAGGTCCTGTTTAGGTGTCATCTCCTGCATATATTTCATTCCTACATTACAAATCCTCCAGATGATGAGGCCTTCCTGATCTCCTGCTCAGGATGAAGGACTTCATTCTGTAGGCATCACAGCCTGGGTTTCTATCTTTCTGAGACTGAGCCTTCAGTTTCTGGAAAGCAGAAATGGTGTCTTGCTCATGATCATATAATGGACATTCAATGAATGTATATGGAAACGAGGAACACTTCATGGAAAGGGCAAGAGTAGACTTCTAGAGCAAGGCAGTCTGTGTGGGATTTCTGACTCTGCGACTTCCTAGCTCTGTGAACTTGCACAAATTATTTAATCTCCTCACTTGAAAAATGGGGGATAAATATAGCAACCCAAGGTTGTTGTGAGAATTGAAAGAGTTAATAAAATATACTCAAAACGGCATCTGAAACTGGGACTTGTAGGTGCTATATAAGTGTTTGCCATCATCATCATCACCATTATTATTATAGTGTTATTAACAGGGTGGCTGATTTCATTTTTCCATGGCCTGGTTAATCTAGGAGTGGGCTTCAAAGGGAGCACTAATAGCCTTAAATTTTTATCATATCACTCCCTTCTCACCCATTTTCTACAAGGTGATTTTATGGGAGACTCTATTACCTCCAACTTGTTCAAAGTATTGGAAGATGGGTGATGAGGAAAGGGTTCCCAAATATTGTTTTATTACCCATTTGAGACCCATCGAGTCAGCAGTCATGATCTAAACTAATGGTTAAAGACTCATTCTGAATTTACCTTATCTTTTAAAAAAAATGCCAATCTCGCAGCCAGAGTAAGAAAGGTCTCTAGCAGTGTGACGGGGTACTTAACTATAGATGCCTCATACATCATGTCCACAAGTTGCCTTCTAACAGTGCCCCTCTGAAGGACTATTTTCTTCCTTGGTATAGATGAAGTTAATAAGGGAAGTGTTAGAGGTGTTTCCTTTTCCTTCTCCCATTCTGAGTTCCCGTCCCTGCCTCCTTTCCCTGCCCCACATCCATCTTCATACTCCTGAGTCCAAACAGAATATTTCATTTCTGAAGTTATCACAGCATTTGAATGAATCTTTTTTCTTTTTCTTTATTATAATATGACTACAACTTGTGCTTACTGGTGCATTCTGCTCCATCTTCCCTGTAGCATTACCTTCTAGCAAAACACTGCCGTTCTCCTTTGTCCAAAGTCAAACTGTAAATCCGGTTACTTTATAACAATATTGAGTGAAATGAAAATCTCTGAAGTTTCTCCTCTCTGACTCAACATTTGTTTGAGAAAAATGAAGTTGCCATTGCCTGAGCTGATGAAGATTAAATGGGCTGGCTCTGAATTTAATTGAGTCTCTGTTTGAATAATGTCCACGGTGGGTCCTACTGCAATGTTTGGTGATTAATGGCGAGAACGAACAACAGAAACATCTGGACCCAAACCTGTTCTTGGCTTAGAAGGTGTTCATTCCTTTGAGAAAAAGATTCTCTGCATCATTGTCCAAATAATCATTAGCAGATAGATCAACTGAGACATTTTAATTAAAATGTCAAAATGTGGAGCTAAGAAAAGTTTTTCAACACTCTTATTTTATGTATCCAAGTTAGAATAAAAACTCTGTTATTGAGAAGGGAGATGGGTCTCTACTTCCTCTGAGCCAGAGAAGGAAATGTGAATTATGAAAGTCATACTTGTTCACTCCCGAAAAAGGAGAACTTGGGCACAGGATATTTTGCACTCAGATGCTTTAATTATCCTGTAAGAAATGCTTAAGAAAATTTAGAGAAGTCATGCAGAAAGCAACAGAAATCATAAAGAAAGTTTTGCCGGGTTTTCATAATGTACATTTTTAAAGACTAAATGTAATAAAGTAGTAATCAAGGACTGTCATTAAAGAAGAATATTTACCATGACAAGAAATAAAAGCACAAGAGACTTTTGGAAGATTACGTTTCTAAATGTTGTCTAACTATATTGAAATTATTACAAAATGCTAGAGTAAATAAAATGGCACTTGCATCTATGCTTGTTATAACAGGGATTCTAATGGGGAGAGGAGAAGATAGCTAATCAAATATATCAACAAATTATCTTAAGGTAACTTAACGGAAGATATTTTAGTCTGAGCTTCAGCTAAAAATACAAAGAATACATTTAACAAATACAAGTACTTAGAAGAGATTTACCCCTGAGGATTTGCTGGATCTGTTAACATTATAAAAAAATAGAAGTAGACTAGGGAATGAAGAAGTTGTGTTTATTTGAAAGCAGCATCCGAGTTTAGCAGGTTCATTTCACAGCATAAAGAGACAGCATTGTTTAAAAAAAAAAAAAGCACTAAAGAAAAATGAACCAAGACATGTGGAAAATAATTGTTTTCAGCTGGGCCATCATTTGCTATTATTACCATTTTGGCCAGCTAGCTTAGTCTGTGTCAGAATCGGTATATAGTGCCATGAGTGCGAGAAGCTAGACTAAGTCTAGTTCTTTTACTAATAATGTCCAGTAATTTGCATGGTAGGGTGTTCTAGTTTGCTGGCTGCCAGAATGCAATATACCAGAAACAGAATAGCTTTCAAAAAGGGTAATTTAATAAATTGCTAATTTACAGTTCTAAGGCTGAGAAAATGTCCCAATTAAAATAAGTCTATAGAAATGTCCAATCAAAGGCATCCAGGGAAAGATACTTGGTTCAAGAAGGCTGATGAAGTCTATAGAAATGTCCAATCAAAGGCATCCAGGGAAAGATACTTGGTTCAAGAAGGCTGATGAAGTTCAGGGTTTCTCTCTCAAATGGAAGGGCACATGGTAAACACAGTCAGAGTTTCTCATCTGGAAAGGCACATGTGAACATGGTCAGGGTTCCTCTCTCATTTGGAACGGCACATGGTGAGCATGGTAATACCTGCTAGCTTCTTCTCCTGGCTTCCTGTTTCATGAAGCTCCCTGGGAGGCATTTTTCTTCTTTATCTCCAAAGGTCGCTGGCTGGGGCCTCTGTGTCTCATGGCTATGTTGTTCTACTCTGCTCTGTCTGAATCTCTTTCATTTTCCAAAATGTTTCCTCTTTTATAGGACTTCAGAAACTAATCAAGATATGCCCAAATGGGTGGAGACATGTCATCACCTAATCCAGCTTAACAGCCACTTTGATTAAATCACATCTCCAGGAAGATGATCTTATTACAGATTCAAACATACAGTATTGAATAGGGATTATTCTGCCTTTACAAAATGGGATTTTGATTAAAACATGGCTTTTCTAGGGGACATACTTCCTTTCAAACCAGCACATAGGGAGACAGTGCATCTACCCTAATATGTGAAATCTACACACAAACATGACGAAAAGGTATTTGTTTTTTCAGTTTTGTCCTTGTTTATAATGGAAAACTATGTATCTTCTGACAAAGAGGAGAATACTTAGTTTGCACAGAAAGACAAGTTCACTTATAATCTTACACAGAAAGAATAGTTTAATAACAGGAAAATACATATTTTGATAACTGTAAAAATATAACCATTTATTTTGCAAAATATAAAAATGTATCTAATAATTCACAGAATTGGAAACTGTTATAAAGTATTTAGTGACTCAGCAAATACTATTGCGTCTCTACTGTCTACATGGTGCTATGATTAATGAGAAATAGAAAAGTGAAGCAGATTTAGACCTTGTCTTTAGAGAGCTCACAGTTTAGTAGGGGAGATTGAAAAGGAAAAGAAAACCTAGCGTTTGAGGGAGAATATGCATTACTGTGAGTATCAGAGAGCCTCTACTTGTAGGAGTCACTCAAGAAGCCAGGGTGATGGAGCAGCTTCAATCTCAGATGCTGCCCCTTACTGTGCTGAAGGAAAAGGGGGCACCAAAGCATTTCTCACCACACTAGCGACTAAATATTCCAGCTGGAAATAATAATACATATCACTTCCACTATAACTCAAGGGCCAGAGTGAGTCACAGGGCCTTCACAAACCAAGAAGTGCAAATCTACCAGGTGAAGTGCTACCTGGGACCAGAAATAAAAGTGGCAAGCAGCATTGATGACTATTCCAAAAACTGATTTTCCAGATACCCTTAGTTCTGCGGGCTGAGGTTCCATGAGAAGACAATTTAACAGGAGTGATAATTTAGCTTCAAATATGCATGCTGGTGGTGTGAATCATGACATTTCATATCAAATTGCTCTTTGCAGACCAATTATCAAAAGAGATTTCTACAGACATTAGAGAGAGCAGTAATGTTTAATTTAAAGCAAAGCATCCTCCCAAGTGGAGCAACTTGCTTGACTGATTCTCTTTTTCTTCTTAGCAAGATGTTTGTTGGGCTTTCATCTTCTGTGAGAATATGAATGAGTTGAGAGAGTTCACTGGGAGATTTTCACATTTCTGTTGCTTCTGGTTTTTTATAATATTTGGTTGTGTTTAGCCTGTCTCATTTTTCTTTTTCAATTTTTTTAGCTTTTCTCCATTTGTTCCAACATGTGAATGATGGAATCATTTTTTATACCCTCTGGCTTTTGATGGTAATGTTGCACAGTGTATTAGTTAGGGTTCTCTAGAGAAACAGAATCAACAGGGAACACTTGCAAATATAAAATTTATGAAAGTGTCTCACGTGACCGTAGGAACGCAGAGTACAAAATCCACAGGGCAGGCTGTGAAGCCGATGACTCCGATGGATGGCCGGGACGAACTCCACAGGAGAGGCTCACCAGCCAAAGCAGGAATGGAACCTGTCTCCTCTGAGTCCTCCTTAAAAGGCTTCCCATGATTACATTTAGCATCACTAATTGCAGAAGACACTCCCCTTTGGCTGATTACAAATGGAATCAGCTGTGGATGTAGCTGCCGTGATCATGACCTAATCCTATGAAATGTCCTCATTGCAACAGACAGGCCAGCACTTGCCCAATCAAATAAACAGGTACCACAACTTGGCCAAGTTGACACCTGTCCCTAACCATGACAGTCCACCCCTTGTCAACTTGGCACCTATATATATATATATATCACCTTAGACCATACTTAATTTCCAAATGAAA
Organism: Tamandua tetradactyla; assembly: GCF_023851605.1. Lineage (NCBI taxonomy): Eukaryota > Metazoa > Chordata > Mammalia > Pilosa > Myrmecophagidae > Tamandua > Tamandua tetradactyla. The sequence goes on from NC_135345.1 coordinate 58,022,420, forward strand.
ACAAATAAGCACACATTTTTTTCTATTACCTGACAATACTCAACTGTCCTGCATATAACTGGAAACACATTAAATCTCTCCAGAATAGCATGCAAATCCTTGGGCAACATTCATTCTTAAACTTGATATCTTACAACTTAAATAGTATAACATGAACAAAACAGCATTACAGTCCTCGTTTCTGTAACTGATCACATGCTCGAAGTTCATATTTATCACTACCTTCTTCCACTACCCATTCCATGTTCCCTTTCCCCTCAGCAAGCACTTCAGCTGGCCGTGGTTCTTTGCCTGGTGGGGTGACCCAAACCTTCATTCCTGAAGTTTCAGAGCCATTAGTAGTCCTGCCTGAATTGTGTTGTTGCAGTTTTCCACTGATTTTAATCACAGGGCATGGTAGTACTAATAGACACCCCAGGGGATCTCCTATATTCCAAGAAAACTCTTCTTTACCTCCATTATGTAGTTGCAGTCCTACTTCCTTCTGATAGTAAGGGTCAATTACCCCAGACAATAATGTAATCCCCTTCTTAGTGTGTTGATCCAGAGGCATAAGTAGCCCAAAGTGACCAGGTGGCAATCTTAACTTCCAGTTCAGTGGTATCACTATTGTTTCTCCTGGAGGAAGCACACCCCATTTTGGAACTAAAACCTGTAGACCAGCAGAACCTGGGGTAGCAGGGACAGGAAGCAAAAATTTTCCTAGTGGATCACTAGGGGTAATAGTGAGTGGCACCACACCCATTTCCACCCCTTGGTTAGTGGACCCATGGCTTCTGGCTATGGGAGAAACAGCACCATACAGCAGACACTGATTCAGAGCATACACAGCTTCCTGGAGAACATTACCCCAGCCTTTCAAGTTTTTGCCACCTATTGGCACCGTAATTGAGTTTTCAAAAGGCCATTCCACCGTTCTATCAATCCAGCTGCTTCTGGATGATGGGGAACATGGTAAGACCAGAGAATTCCATGAGCATGTGCCCATTCCCGCACTTCATTTGCTGTGAAGTGTGTTCCTTGATCCGAAGCAATGCTATGTGGAATACCATGACGATGGATAAGGCATTCTGTAAGCCCATGGATGGTAGTTTTGGCAGAAGCATTGTGTGCAGGTAAAGCAAACCCATATCCAGAGTATGTGTCTATTCCAGTTAGAACAAATTGCTGCCCCTTCCATGAATGGAGTGGTCCAATGTAATCAATCTGCCACCATGTAGCTGGCTGGTCACCTCGGGGAATGGTGCCATATCGGGGGTCTCTGCTGCTGGCAGATTGGGCACGCAGCAGTGGCTGTAGCCAGGTCAGCCTTGGTGAGTGGAAGTCCATGTTGCTGAGCCCATGCATAACCTCCATCCCTACCACCATGACCACTTTGTTCATGAGCCCATTGGGCAATGACAGGAGTTGCTGGGGAAAGAGGCTGACTGATATCCACAGAATGGGTCATCTTATCCACATGATTATTAAAACCTTCCTCTACTGAAGTCACCCTCTGATGCTCATTCACGTGAGACACAAATATCTTCATGTTTTTAGCCCACTCAGAAAGGTCTATCCACATACTTCTTCCCCAGACCTCTTTGTCACCAATTTTCCAATTATGGTCTTTCCAATTCCCTGACCATCCAGCCACACCATTGGCAACAGCCCATGAGTCAGTATACAAACGCACCTCTGGCCAGTTTTCCTTCCAAGCAAAATGAACAACCAGGTGCACTGCTCGAAGTTCTGTCCACTGGGAGGATTTCCCCTCACCACTGTCCTTCAAGGACACCCCAGAAAGGGGTTGTAATGCTGCAGCTGTCCACTTTCGGGTGGTACCTGCATATTGTGCTGAACCATCTGTAAACCAGGCCCGAGTTTTCTCTTCCTCAGTCAATTCACTGTAAGGAACTCCCCAAGAGGCCATAGCTCTGGTCTGGGAAAGAGAAGGTAATGTGGCAGCAGGAGTGGAAACCATGGGTATTTGTGCCACTTCTTCATGTAACTTACTTGTGCCTTCAGGACCTGCTCTGGCTCTATCTCGTATATACCATTTCCATTTTACAATCGAGTGCTGCTGTGCACGCCCAACTTTATGGCTTGGTGGGTCAGACAACACCCAACTCATGATAGGCAACTCAGGTCTCATGGTAACTTGGTGACCCATGGTTAAGTGTTCAGTCTCTACTAAGGCCCAGTAGCAGGCCAAAAGCTGTTTCTCAAAAAGAGAGTAGTTATCTGCAGCAGATGGTAAGGCTTTGCTCCAAAATCCTAAGGGTCTGCATTGTGATTCTCCTATAGGGGCCTGCCAAAGGCTCCAGACAGCATCTCTATTTGCCACTGACACTTCCAGCACCATTGGATCTGCTGGATCATACGGCCCAAGTGGTAGAGCAGCTTACACAGCAGCCTGGACCTGTCACAGAGCCTCCTCTTGTTCAGGTCCCCACTCAAAATTAGCAGCTTTTCTGGTCACTTGATAAATGGGCCGGAGTAACACACCCAAATGAGGAATATGTTGTTGCCAAAATCCAAAAAGACCAACTAGGCATTGTGCCTCTTTTTTGGTTGTGGGAGGGGCCAGATGCAGCAATTTATCCTTCACCTTAGAAGGGATATCTCGACATGCCCCACACCACTGGACACCTAGAAATTTTACTGAGGTGGAAGTCCCCAAATTTTGTTGGATTTATCTCCCATCCTCTGACATGCAAATGCCTTACCAGTAAATCTAGAGTAGTTGCTACTTCTTGCTCACTAGGTCCAATCAACATGATATCATCAATATAATGGACCAGTGTGATGCCTTGTGGGAGGCAGAAATGATCAAGTTCTCTGCGAACAAGATTATGACCATAGGGCTGGAGAGTTGATATACCCCTGAGGTAGGACAGTGAAAGTATATTGCTGACCTTGCCAGCTGAAAGCAAACTGTTTCTGGTGGTCCTTACTAATAGCTATTAAGAAAAAAGCATTTGCCAGATCAATAGCTACATACCAGGTACCAGGGGATGTATTGATTTGCTCAAGCAATGATACTACATCTGGAACAGCAGCTGCAATTGGATTTACCACCTGGTTGAGTTTACGATAATCCACTGTCATTCTCCAAGACCCATCTGTTTTCTGCACAGGCCAAATAGGAGAGTTGAACGGGGATGTGGTGGGAATCACCACCCCTGCATCTTTCAAGTCCTTAAGAGTGGCAGTAATCTCTGCAATCCCTCCAGGAATACGGTATTTCTTCTGATTTACTATTTTGCTTGGTAGGGGCAGTTCTAGTGGCTTCCACTTGGCCTTTCCCACCATAATAGCCCTCACTGCACAAGTTAGAGAACCGACGTGGGGATTCTGCCAGTTGCTCATATGTCTATGCCAATTATACATTCTGGAACTGGGGAAATAACTACAGGATGGGTCTGGGGGCCCACTGGACCCACTGTGAGATGGACCTGAGCTGAAACACCATTGATCACCTGGCCTCCATAAGCCCCCACTCTGACTGGTGGTCCAGAGTGACGTTTTGGGTCCCCTGGAATTAATGTCACTTCTGAACCAGTGTCTAATAATCCCCGAAATATCTGATCATTTCCTTTTCCCCAATGCACAGTTACCCTGGTAAAAGGCCATCGGTCTCCTTGGGGAAGACTTAGAGGAAGGTTAACAGTATAAATTTGTGGCAGTGTAACAGGTTTCTCCCCCACAGGGACCTGGCCTCCTCTTCATTCAAGGGGCTCAGGGTCTGTAACTGTTTCAAGTCTGGAAATTGATTAAGGGGCCATGACTCTGTGTTTTTGTAATTCAGGTTAGACTTCTGTTCCCTTGACCTAGAACTCTTTTGTTTATACAGCTCCAACAAGAATTTAGTAGACTGCCCTTCTATTGTATTTCTAGGCACCCCATGATTTACTAGCCAATGCCACAAATCTCTGCATGTCATATAATTTTGATGCCTCCTTTGAGTTTGTTGCCTATTATAATAGCCGCATCTACCCTGTCTTTGGTGATTAAGTGCTGCCACCTGGCTTCTGCCAACTCGGGATCCTGTCATCCCCATTGTGTTTAAGGATTCCAGATCAGTGACAGCAGTTCCTATGGTAATATCTGACCTACAGAGAAGTGCAACCACAGAGTCCTTGAGTGATGATGGTGCTAGTCTCACAAACTTATTTCTCACTGTTCTGGTAAAAGTGCATCCTCTGGACATTCCTGGGGTGTAAGAGCAGGCTTTGCATGATAAATCCACTCTAACATTCCAATCTCTCTAAGCCTCTGGATTCCCTCATCTACATTATACCAGGGCAGTTCTGGCATTTCAGCCTCAGGTAATGTTGGCCACCTTTTGATCCACGTTTCAACCAACCACCCAAACAAACTGTTAACACCTTTTCTAACTGTTCTAGCTATAATATTGAATGCAGAATCTCTGCTTAGTGGGCCCATATCAATAAATTCAGCCTTATCCAGCCTTATATTCCTCCCACCATTATCCCACACTCTTAAAATCCATTGCCACACATATTCCCTTGATTTCTGTCTATATAAATTGGAAAACTCACACAGTTCTTTTGGAGTATAGCATACCTCCTCATGTGCGATACTTTGTACCTCACCTTTAGGGGCCTGTTCAGACTTTAGTCTAGTCATAGGTCTAGAAGAAATGAGGGGTGGTGGGGGTGGGTCATGAAAAGAATTAGAAATATCTACCAAGCCATTTGCTTCAGGGCTTTCATTTGCAGTTTCATCTGGTGAAACAGGATTAATAACTCTAGGGCTAATCCCTTCAGGAGGAGGTTGGGTGGCCAATTCCTCAAGGCAGGCTGGAGGTGGGGCGGCTATGTCCTCAGGGCAGACTATTACAGGGTTATCTAGAGAAGGCTCAGCATGGTCTAGGGTTTCAACCTCACCCCCAACATCATTATCAATCCATATGTCACCATCCCATTTTTCAGGGTCCCACTCCTTTCCAATCAATGCCCTTACTTTAATGGCAGACACCATGCAAGACTGAGATTTCAGTTTATGTTGTAAAGTTGCTACTCTAACAATAAGGTTCTGAGTCTGATTTTCAGAGATCTCAAGTCTACGGCTACAGGAAATAAGATTTTCCTTCAGGATACTCATAGAAATGTCTACATCTTTCAGACGGCACTTAAGCTTCTCGTTTGAAGTCTTAAGCCCATCCCTTTCACCCTTTAATGTAGACAGTGTATCTAACAACAACCAACCAACATCTCTATAACTCTTATTTCTACAAAAACTCTGTAATGGTGTCAAAAACATTATCCCCCAGAGTCTGGCTTCATACAAGTGAAGCATTAGGAGAATCGAATGATGATATTTTGACTATCTCCTTTGCCAACTCACTCCATGGATTGGGAGTGTCATTCTGATTATGGGAATCAGAGTCCTTAGTGTCTCTGAGTCCAGTCAGAGTAGAAAACCATTCATAAAAACCCATTTTTAAGATTCTGTTCCTTAAGAGCCACTCCTGGTACCAAGATGTATTAGTTAGGGTTCTCTAGAGAAACAGAATCAACAGGGAACACTTGCAAATATAAAATTTATGAAAGTGTCTCACGTGACCGTAGGAACGCAGAGTACAAAATCCATAGGGCAGGCTGTGAAAGCAATGACTCCGATGGATGGCCTGGATGAACTCCACAGGAGAGGCTCACCAAAGCAGGAATGGAATCTGTCTCCTCTGAGTCCTCCTTAAAAGGCTTCCCATGATTACATTTAGCATCACTAATTGCAGAAGACACTCCCCTTTGGCTGATTACAAATGGAATCAGCTGTGGATGTAGCTGACGTGATCATGACCTAATCCTATGAAATGTCCTCATTGCAACAGACAGGCCAGCACTTGCCCAATCAAATAAACAGGTACCACAACTTGGCCAAGTGGACACCTGTCCCTAACCATGACACACAGTAAATAGAAAGGAATATTAAATACCATAACAAAACAATACAAAATCCAAGTGTGGAACAAGGGTTAACTAATTGCCTCCAAAACAAATCTGAAAATCAAGTGAAAGTAGTTGAATGGGTTGATTATATTTGTCATTACTACTATTATTCTTGAAATTTCTATAGTTATGGTATTCATTTCACAAAATGGACCTGTTGGGAATTATAAATGAATTGAAATTTATTAGCCAAATTTATGAAAGTCAGATCTATAACTGGTTTCTGAGATTAACTAGAATATAACTCACCATTGAAGTTGATTTATGGGAGGATAAGCAAGACCTTCTAGGGCATTGCTGTCTCCTTAAATTTTCTGGTCTTACCATGACACAGAGACTATGCTTTAAAAGCATCATTCAAAAATTAGTGGCGGAGTACAAGCTTTGTGTTATGCTACTTTGAGGGGTTTTAAAGAGTCAAAACCCCACTTTTAAGGAAAAGTGCTAACTGCCAATAGATATACAGTACCACAAGTGGCAGACATATTGGAACAGACTGCAGTATAGAAAGACATTGGGGAGAGTTGATTGCAGAAACAGGGCCAAGGAAAAGTCTTTCCCTTTATTGAGGACTCTAGGCCAACTTTTATTTATATTATTTCATTCCATCCTTACAAGAAAATGCTGAGGCAGTTTTCTTACCCCAAATTTGCAGAAGAGGAGCTCTGACTGAGAAAGACTTGCCAGTTGGCTTTGAAACTGGGATTTGAACCTATGGATGTTGGACATTAGAACACGCTTTTTATATAACATTCTACAGCTTCCCTGGATTGACTGGTTAAGGGAAGGAAAAGGTGGGATAATGGAGAAATGGACCTGAGAAGATTTTAGCAAATGCTGGTAAGTTAATCTACTTTTCTGTCATTTTCCATGGATTTTCAAATCTTTTTACATCTGACCTTGGTGCTTTAAGTCTATAGATCTATAGCAGTTTTGATCCAAGGACAAAAATATGCTTTGGCCTCTGGATTTATTCTGCCTTCCACTGATCCCAAGGGCAACTTTTAATTTGCTTAGCCTTCTGTAAAATCCTTCTTAGGTGCTTGACTACTTTCAAAACCATCTGTTAATGTCTTCAATTTTAAGTCACATTTTATTTTTTTGAATACCTATGGTTCATCATGATTATATATTTTTAAACCAGGTAAAGTTTGGAGGAAAAGTTGTTCTTTCTTCTTAGGCTCCCAGGTTTACTCAGCTTATTCTCCTCAGCTGTGATAGGTGGGCACTTTTAAACCATCTTGATGATACAGAGATGTCCAGGGTCTGGTTTATATTGCTAGACAGAATATTTCTTTGGAATGTCAGAAATAGAAGTAGATAGAGGTTGCTGGTTAAGGATTGAGTAAATATCTCTCACTATAGCTGTGATCTAGCTGTGATCACTTAGAGTGTAACAGGAACAATGTACAAAAGTAACCAAAGCTTTTTTTCCCTTAGGAAGTGTGAGCAACAAATCCTATCTCTGTGCAGAAAATATTCCTTAGCAAAACAACCCACTGGATAAGCACATTTCAATAAACCAAAATGATAGCACATTTTCATAACACTCAGTTTATAAAACATTGTATCATTGAGTATCTCCCTAACTGTGATGGCAATTCCATGAGTTAGGTATGGCACTTCTTTTTTTTGTATAATAGCTCATTACAGGATGAGAAACCAAAGGCTCAGAAACGATTAAGCAACTTATCCAAGGTTATATAATCAAATGTACTATACAACTCCTCTGAATCCAAATTCAGATGCTTGGAACAGTAAAGGACTGTACTGCATATTGGTGACCAACTAGGAGATAAGATTTCAGGGTATGGGTCATTGATAGACCACCTGCCCCCAAATAGCGCTTTTACTCCCTCTCTTGTAATGCTCTAGTCTACCATTAACTTTTGGGTGACGTTCATAAAACATTGACTCTTTCATTGTGAGATTTTGGAGAATTTAAGGAGATAATAAAGGCCTAAAAGGTCTTGCTTATTCCCCGAGGCCATTACCAATTTTGAAATAAGTCCCATGTCTCTCTCAGGTAGCATTTCCCCACATTCAACAGAATGTGATCTAGCTCTGTGATCTTGTACAAGTTACTTAACCTCTGGATCCTAGTTCCATCTATAAATGAGGATAATAATAATTTGTAAGGATGAAATGAATTGTTACCTTGAAAGCATTTAGAACATTACCTAGCATGTAGCAGCACTCAATAGTTGTTGGATGTGATTATTAATGCATGCAAAGTGCAGTTGTAAATAAAGATTAAGGGAAAAGGAAGAATAGAAGCCAAACTATACTGACATGGTAGTTTTCAGGGGGCAGGCTTTGATGCCTCAAAGAGCTGCAGAACTAAGAACCATCCTTCCTGCCCCCAACAAACTTGCAAACACAGTGACTCTAGTGCAGCTAAACCACTGAACCTCTTTTGCTCCATCTCAGCTAAAGTTCATCTCCATCCATCAAGAAGATGCCGACAAGGCACTGTACTGTGATTTCCCTTGCCCATCAGTGCTGGTACCAGTAATGACCTTGTCACTGCCTCCTTGAGTGGTCTTTGAACTGGTAAACCCAGCCATTCACCTGCACATTTTCCAGTACTCTGGGCCCCTGTTCTTATAAATGGAGTCACAGGCACTTTTCTCAGCAAAACTGACGGGAGTTACTTTTAGGAGGAATGCTCAAAAGCATTGACAAGAATGTTAAGTCAGGCGTGTAAGTAAATGTGAATTAAGTCATCACATTCTGGCTAATCTCTAAAGAGAATGTGTCTGCCTTTGAGCACCTAAGAAAAATAAGAGAGGATTAAATTATTTGCATGCCGTTGAACTAAATGCTATGTTTGCCTTTAGGGCAAAATGTTTATATTCTTTGCTACCAGGTCTGCAAACAAGCTATTGTGCTCTCAGCTAAGAAGATTAAATGCTCAGATACCTGGGCCTTCAGAAAATGCAGGAACTAACTAGTCTTTGAAGAGGAAAAGGCAACTACATATTTAAGATATAGGAAACATAAAGGACAGTAGCTCTAAGGCCTACACTGGCACTTTGGGTTTTGCAGAATTAAATGGCTAAGGATAATTTGCTTTTCTCTAAAAGAATGGATTGTAGAAAATCAGAGAGTAATTACCCTTTGGGTAATCCACACCTGAAAGGTGAAAGAAGTGGTGAGTAAGTAACCATAAACAGAAAAACCATGCTAAATTGAGCTCCTCCAAGTCCCCCATTCCCTGCTTGGGGAATATAATTATTTCTTTTAAGAAACTCACCATGGATTAGTTTAACTTGTGTTAGTACATAAAAGGAGATCATAAAGTACTTTAAAAGGAAATTATATTGACAATCTTACCTTTAGGGTACTTCTTGCTTAATAAAATTGTTGATGATTGTGGGTTTGAAGGTAGATTATTGTTTTACAGCTCCTCAACCCCAAACTTACTTTTTTGTGTTTTCCTTTACTCTAGATTTCTCTTTCAGGATGTAGAACTATGTGGTGAGAACAATAATGAATATAATAATTTTAAACATAGCTAAGACTTGTGGAGTGCTTGCTTTGTGCCTTTACACATATAACCTCATTATTTCTTACAACAATCTTCAGAGGTTGATGTTTTTTATCAACCCCGTTTAAAAAATAGAGACAATTTAAATAACTTGTCTAAGCCCATTCAGCTGATAAGTGTAGAGCTCAGATAAAACTCAGCTTTTTACTTCCATTATTACTAAGTACTACTGATGCTGCTACCACCACTATTAGAAATTAGCATATGCCCATTAGGCCACCTAAAGCTCAGTGATTTAAAAATCTTGAATTAGCTCTGAGATGTTTGTTTATCAGTGATCAATCAATAATTTTTCACAGCTTCCTATTGAAGTAGCTCTAAAAACAGATGAAAGTGAAGAGAGGGTTTTGGCATTGTCCGAAGCAGACTTATCAAAGACTAAAATTTTCTAGAAGTTTGGTATTTTTTCTTAAAAAAAAAATAAGTCAAATACTCATTTTCTGTCACAATAAATCTGTATATTTTAATAGAATAAAAAATTTTTCTTAGATTATGAGTAAAGCTGAAAGCACAGAAACTGTCATGTAATGTGGTGACTTTGTATGCTCACAGCACACTTATATGTGTGAGTCGTGCACACTCAGTCAAGAAACATTGATATACACGATGGGAAGTAATTAATTGACTGCCAAAAATAAAGAGCTGGAGGTTAATGCCCGAGTTTTCAGTTCCAATGTCATTTCTTTAAGAAATCTTTTCCTGTTTCTCTCATTCCACCTTCAATACCACCCATTGCCCTAAAATATTATAGATATTATGAACTCTTAGAAGCTCTTAAAACTGTTGTAATTTTACAAAGGTAAATTACGTGAGGAAGGATCATATTTTGCGTTCTCTCCACCACTAAATTCCTGGTTCAGACATAATGCCTGGCACATTGTGGGGGTGGGGGGAGCCCTGAAAGTATTTGTTAAATGAACGAATAAAGTAATGTGTGAACTTGCTGAAGAATCAGTTCTCTTCTGTCTCAACAGGGTGATGATGTGAGCAGCCCCTTCAGGCTTGGTCATCCTTTTCGATTCAGATAGAGTCAATACAATTAGCATCTCATTTATTGGTCACTTCTGGGACATAAAGTGCTTCCTATAGATGATGTATCCATATAAAAGGAAACATTAAAATCACAGCCAGTTGGACAGCTGTTCATCTGGAAACCCTCTACCAGTTACCTATAGGTTTTGGCTAGAAGGCTCAGCTTACATCAGGGTACAACTGAGCCATGTCTAGAGGGAAAGTAATGTGGTCAGATGCAATCAGGCGGAGGGCAGTGGTGTCTTTCCATCTTTAGAAACTGACTACCATGCCCCTGAAGCATTTGCCTTCCTGATGGGGTAACATATATCACCTGTGTGCTCTTTGGAAATTACAGATTTATCCTACTGGCTTGTCATTTTTGTAGACCTTCCTTTATACATGTAACCTTGTCTCTTTGGCCTGGCACTATTTTCATCAGTCCATGCTAGATGGTTTAAATAACACTGTAAAATTCTTACTGAGCTAGCACTATGGAGAGTGATTTCCAGATAACTAAAAGTTATCCTTCTAAGTCACAAAACTTAAAAAAAATAAAAAAGACCATTTTTAAGACCATTTTATTATTTAAATCCTTCTGAAATATATGATACCCATCCTTGCTTTTTAAATCAGAGTACAGTGATATGTTTTAACTTTATCTTGATGGCGCAAGGTCAGAACTTTGAACTTGAATCACAGCATTTTAGACCTGGGTGGTACTTAATGAAGTCGGTCTAGTTCAACTTCCTCATAATAGACAGGAGGAAAACGAAGCTCAGGGAGCTTCGTTCAGGAGAACGGTCTTTCTGAAGACCCTACAGCGAGACAGACAGAAATTGAGATGAAAATTCAGCCCTCAGCTCTAAGCTGAGTGCTCTTCCTCTTGTACTATAGCAGTTATCACAGTGGTGAATAACTTCAGAGGTTCTTGGGGTATGTTGGATTTTTCAGCTCTTCAATAAGTAGCTCTAAACTGCTGTGCTCATTAAGTTGTTACTCCTGATGTTAGTATTTTTTTTTTGTATCCTTGTATATATTTGACTTGTATGAAAAGTCACTTTTCCTTTCTTGCTTTCATCATTGCATTTGCCTCTTGTAGTATATCCTGTCTTCTCACTTGGGCTACCTCTTTAAAGGTGGGCAGTGGTGGTGATGGGAGTAGGGACTGTTTTATGCTGGCTTGAATCTCATTCAATTAATTGCGATGCCTTGTTAGGTAAGCGTTTAATAAAATAGTTGCTGATTGGTTGATTCTGTCATTTTGTGGGCTAGAAACCAGGTGGCCAAGCTTGTTAGAAAAGTATCTCAAATGTGAGTGCACTGTACTATAAATAGGTTCTGGGAGAGGGCCTTGGGGGCCAGACTATAAATAAAGTATATCAGTTTTGTGACACCAATTTGGCTACCCAAGGCTTCGGTTGCTTACCTTTGAGTTTTCAGGTAATTCTGGCAATGAAAGCCCTTGGGTAAGGGAAGCATTCCTATAGTAGGAGTAACAATAAAAATAACAATGGTAATAACATTCTGTGTTAACGATGCTCTAAGTTAGCTTTGGGAGTTAGATTCTGGACCTGATTCTGCCCCCAGCACAGGACTAGGTCATGCTTACAGCTGTAAATAGTCTTGCACAGTGCCTCCTGGGTATAACATAGGGTCTAGCACAGGCCTTACTTGTCCTTAGGGCCTGGCACAGGGCCCCAATAGGAAGGACTTCTAACCCTTAGAGGAGGCATTGCTTGATCTGAATCTTGAAGGGCAAATTACAGTTTGCCAGGCAAAGGGAGTGGTTACCTTGGAAAAGTACTTTATAGGTAGAGGGAAAATTGGTTACTCTATTAGAGGAGAAAACCTTCTTGGGAATGAGGGGATTGTAGTCTCAGGTGAAACCAGAAAAATATGCAGGGGCAGTTCACAGAGGGTCTTTGAACCTTGCTAAAGAGCAGGGATTTTATCTGAAAGTCAGTGGAGGTTTTCAAGTTGAGAAATTACATGGTCAGATTTGGCTCAACAAGATCACTTGGGTTTCTTGATGAAAAATATATTCATTTCACAAATACAAATTAAGGATGCCACACTTTTCCAGGAATTGGAGATTAACGCCTGAATAGATCAAAGTCCCTAATCTCAAGTTGCTCACGCTTCAGTGTATGTTTGTGTGTGTGACTGTGGCAGTGATGACGGGAAGAAGTGGACGTACTTTTAATTTCAGATTGTGGTAAGGGAACTGAAGTAAACATTTAAAAGGGCACTATAAAGTGGGTGAGGAGAAGAGTATTTGCATTGGATGATGAGGAAAAGCCTCCCTGAGATGTGACACATATTGGAAGATTCCAGGTTGGGGAGGCCAGTCAGGAGACTCCAGATTTGCAAATGAATGATGAGAGATTAAAATAAGATAAGGAGAGCAGTCATGGAGAAAGTGGGCCTGATTACAGCCATACTTAAGGAGGTATAATTGTAGAATTGAAGAATAATTAGAAGTGAGGGGTGAAGGACAAGGGCCTGGAGTGAATATGTTTCTGGTTTAAATAACTAGTTGCATACTGAGTAACCTTCGCTGAGATAGAGGCAACAGAGCAAGTTTGGGTTGTGGACGTAGGGTTAGCTATGCTGACAAGATCAGTCCTTGATATTTTGGAAGGCAAAGTCATGCTCTCATTTGAAGCACTTTGAAGACTGAACTCCCTATCACTTTGGTGGTTGGATGGGACCATGAGTGGAAGTGACATCTGTCACTTATGGGCAAAAGCAGTTATTGGTGTGAGACCTTTCACTCAGTCCTTACACTACTGTACGGAATATCAAGGAGGCTTCATGTTAAGACGGCAGGGCTAAAAAATTTGAGTAGCCTTGATCTCTGAGTGTGAAGGAAGTTACCCTAGAGGAGACCTTAGACCTGAGGCAGACTTTGGGTGAGTGAGAAATAAACTTGTGTGTGCCAAGCTACTGAGATCTTGGGGTTGTTCATTACTGCAACATGAACTGGTTAATACAGACATGCTAAGCATAATGCACTTGGGGGTTGTCAGGTGAAGCTGTTCAGAAGGTAGTAAAATACATGGAGTTGGGGTATAGGAAAGGTCTGGAATGAGGAATAGATTTGGGAGCTACTCACACACATGTGTTTGGGAGTAACAACCAACAAGCAAGTAAGTGATCAGTGAAGATTGAGGGCAAAATCCTGGGTGAAAAGTAACACTTAAGAAGTTAACAGAGAGGGAAGAGTCCATAAAAGATAAAAAAAATAGGAGTGGCCAGAGAGATAACAGGAATATTGGAAAGAGTAGTTTGAGTTTGGAGGAATGGAAAGGGAGGGGCAGGTATAAGTAGTGAACACTGTAAAATTTCTCAAAAAATGGTTGGGAGGAGGCCTGACACTCTTGCCTCAACATTGCCTCTGCAAAATACACAAAGCATTTTTATTTACCTTGTAAAGTTATTGGGTGGGAGTTCGGGGAACTAATGAAGTCATGGAGAAGGATTTATCTGTCACTCCCATCTCTCTTGATACTACTACTAGGTATTGGAGACATTATGAAGGATGTATTGGCAGAAGTCTCGTTCATTCATTTAATATATAATTATTCAATATCTATGATTTGCCAGGCATCCTTTCAGACACTGGGTATATGACAGAGAACAGAAAAAAACTCTCAAGGTACTCCTAGTCATTTAAAATAAACAAATAAATACGTAGTATATAGGTAAGTTCTAACAAGGATAGTAAAGAACAGTAAAGTACAGAATATAACAATGCAAAGGATAATTTAGATACAGTATCCAGGAAAATCTGAACAATGAACCGAGACCTGAGACCTGAGTTAAACAAGAGAGTGAACCTTCTAGAGATCTGAGGGGAGAGTGTTCCAGGCAAATCGCAGATACACAAAGGCCCTTTAGCATGATTGTGCTTGGTATGTTTGGGGCTAAAGTAAGGAAGACGGCAATGCTAGTGCAGAATGAGCAAGGGGAAAATCAGTAGGAGATTACATCATAGAGGTTTTGAGGACCAGTTCATGCCTTGTAGGTATTGATAAACTTTTGTTCTGTAGGAGATGTGGATCCCTTGGAATACGTTGAGTAGAGATGTGGCATGAAATTTCTAACCTTTAAGAAAACCAGATTGTTCTGGTTTGCTAGCTACCAGAATGCAATACACCAGAAACAGAATGGCTTTTAAAAAGAGGAATTTAATAAGTTTCTAGTTTACAGTTCTAAGGCTGAGAAAACATCTCAATTAAAGCAAGTTTATAGAAATGTCCAATCAAAGGCATCCATTCAGGGAAAGATACCTGGGTTCAAGAAGGCAGATGAAGGTCAGGGTTTCTCTCTCAAGTGAGAAGGCACATGGTGAACACAGTCAGGGCTTCTCTCTCAGCTAGAAGGGCACATGGTGAACATGGTGTCATCGGCTAGCCTTCTCTCCTGGCTTCCTGTTTCATGAAGCTCCCCGGGAGGCATTTTCCTTCATCTCCAAAGATCGCTGGTTTGTGGACTCTCTGCTTTGTGGTGCTGCAGCATTCTCTGCTTTGGAGAATGAGAATCTCTCATTCTCCAAAATGTTTCTTCTTTTATAGGATTCTAGAAATTTCTCAAGACCCACCCAAATGGGTGGAGACATGTCATCACCTAATCCAGTTTATCAACCACTCTTGATTAAATCTCATCTCCAGGTAGATGATCTGATTACAGTTTCAAACATACAGTATTGAATAGGGATTATTCTGCCTTTACAAAACGGGATTTTGATTAAAACATGGCTTTTCTAGGGAACATACATCATTTCAAACCAGCACACAGAACATCTGACAGCTCCATAAGAAGAAAGGTGTAGAGGTCAAGGATGAATGCAGGCAGTCTCAGTAGAAAAGTTCTACAGTAATCCAGATGAGAGATGATAATGGCATGGATTAGGGTGACAGCAGTAGCAGTAGTATGAAGTGGCTGGATTTGGCTATATTCAAAGATAAGCACCAATGAGATTTGCTACTGGATTGGGTATGACAGGAAATCAGGATGGTCGAACAAAATTGCAAAATGTTTGCCATGAGCAACTGGACAGAGGGAACTGTCATGTACTGAGAGTGGGTTGAGTGAGAATAAGCAGATTAGAGGGGAGGAATTAAGAGTTATTTTTATATGTGCTAATTTTGACATCCCTCTTAAATATCCAATGCAAATGTTTAGTGAGCAGTCGCATATACAAGGCTAAAATTTGGGTAGAAGTCATAGCAGAAGATAACATTTCTGAAGTTGTCAGTTTGTAGTTGAAACTTTGTCCTGGAGGGCAAGTGAAGAACATGTTTTGAGGAGAAAGGAGTAACAGGCTTTATCACTTGCTGCCACTATGAGAGATCAGATGAGACTTGAGAAATGATCATTGTCAAAATGTAGATCAAGAGCAGTTTCAGTGGAGTGGTGGGGATTAAAGTCTGAAATGGGTCAAGAGAGAATTGGCAGAAAGGAATTTGACACAGCAAGTATAAATAACTTGAATGGAGATTTTTCTATAAAGGGGAGCAAAGAAATGGTACCTGGAAGGGAGTGAGAGTTCTGGGAGGGGTTTTCTAAAAGATAAGTGATGTTATATGCTAATGGGAATGATTTAGGAGAGGGGAAAATGTCAGTGATGCAGGAGAAAGGTGGAGCAAAATCCTTGGGCAGGCAAGAGCAGGGGGATCAATGCACAAATAGAGGGTTGGCCTCTGATAGGAGCATAAACAGTTTATCCATTTTAATAGGAGGGCAAAAAGAGTTTTCTGTACAGATGCACACTATGACTGTAGGAAGATGTGGAATCTCTTCTGACGGTCTCCATTTTCTCAGTGAAAGAAGAAGCTATATCATGACTGAGAGTGAGTTTAGCAGAAGAGGTATTGGAGGCCTCAGAGAGAAAAGAAGTTATTTAGGCAGGTTAGGTAGGGAAGGGAGGAAGGGGTAAGTGACCCTAAAATCCATAACGAAAGTTCATTTTGACATGCACATCCAACCCCCACACACCTAGCCCTCATTCAGGTGGACACCTGAAAAGAAGAAATGAAAAGTGAAGCTCATCAATCTCTTATTAGCATAACTAGAGGGGGAAGGACACCTCCAAGTCCTTATAATGCAAAGATCTTGACCTTAGACTGTTTCTTCTTTGGAGAATGCCACGCTTATCTTTCTTCAAGTGCCTACTTCACTACACATTAAAGTTCTGAGCTGCACGCACTGGCTAGTCTTTGGATTTTTTTGCTGTACACTCTGACTTGTCTCGAGTTTTTTCCTCTGGCTAAGGCAAGAACCTTCATGGCATCTCTTCAGGGTCTGGACTTCTTCAAGAATTCCTGCAGTTTTCTGGTATCCAGCAGAGAATTCCCAGAGCTCTGTGGCATCAAGCCAAGCTGGTAAAGAACTCCCAGGGTTCTCCAGCATGAGCTTGTTAAACTATTTGGCTGTACACATTGAATAGTCCTTGAATTCTTTCCTGAGACTAACTCAAGAACCCTCACAGTGGCAGCTTCTTGACTGAGGAGGTCTCAGTTTTCACAGGAGCTCCCAAGGCTGTCTGGCGTCAATATGAAATGGCCCTCTAAGAGTGGAAGACAAGAACAGATGGGAAATATAGTTTGCTTGCCGGGAAACAGCAAAGGCCCACTAGGAGTTTGTAGTCGTAAATTTGTAGTGAGACCAAGCAGTATAATTGTGCATTCCTCCATCCAGCCACTTGGGTGTCTATGACTGGATCAGAGTGGGGTTTGCAATTAATAATGGTTGAGGGTAATGGATTTGAAGGCATAAGCAATGGAGTGAGTAATAATGATGGATTGTGGACTCTGGAACTGGGTGGGGAAGGACAGTCGAAACATGGGTGGGTTCAATGGGTTATTGGAGTTGGGTTAGTAGAGGGAGTGATCCAGAAGGACAGCAGATGAAGATCAGAGAACAGGATGCTTGAGATTGAGCCAATGAAGGGCAGTGTAGTCATTTGTAATGCCAATGTGCATAGCAAGGAGGGAGGTTGAGGTGGGGTGGAAGGTCAAATCATTGTAGCCGAGAAGGCAATGAAACTGAAAGACCGAGTTTGAAATCATCAACAGTAGTTGTGGAAAAAGTGACAGTATGAGGTGTTGCCTCTCCAAGGGTTGAAGCAAAGTGACCTGTGGATCTCTGCAGGGGGTGAGCAGGATGGTTTGAGGCTGGTAGCATGCCTTTGAAGGAGTTGGGGTTTAGGGGGTAGAGGCAGGAACATTTGAACATAGCACCTTGTATGTATGTATCTTCATGATACTATCTTATTCTACATTTTGTTTTAGTCTGTGCCCAAATTGTCTCTTTAATTAGTTCCATTGCCTCACTAAACTGTGAGTTTGTTAAGCATAGGGGCTGTGTCCTCCTCAATGTTAACCCCCACAATCCCAAGCACAGGTCTTCTCGACAACAGGCAATTACCATTTGTCACAATAGATTGTACCAAATGCAGAGATTTAAAGATCAAGTGGCTAACAACCTTAGAGAACACAATATTGAAATGGAATTTACACTTAGATTTATAGTGTCTACTAAAAACACAGCACTGTCAGCTAATTATGTAGTTCCAATTGTTCCAAAGACATTAAAAATATAATTTGATCATAAATACTGCAAAGAAAAGCCTGAGGCCATTCTATTTGCAAGGAAAGGTGCTGTTTCCTTGTTTCTATACTGCAGGAATAAAATATGCAAGAATGAGCATTATTTTCTACCTTCTGTCTCCTGAACCCCCTAAATATCTGTATACCCCAAATTGTTCTTTGGAAGCTAATGAATAGCTAATTTTCATTTTACTGAAGGAGCCATGCCCCTGCTTTACTCATACCTAGGGCAAACTGGGCAATGCAAAAATGCTGTTCTTGAAACTCTCCTGGGTAATGGCATTGTATATGATGAATAATAAATATCACAAAAAAGAGACATTTTGATTGAAACTGTAAACTCAACTTAGATTTGCTTCCATAACTTATTGCTATAGCATCTAAATGTAAATTGTAACGTAAGGGTGAAGGGCTGTTTTATGTGATGTCCAAAATTGCCTTTTGAAAACCATGATGTGGTGTCAGCACTTCAGTTCTGTCACTGACATAGGTAATGGAGAGAGTAGTTACCACGCTGTAGCTTTCTACGGGTGATTCACATTCCACTTTTGTCTTTCAATTACTGCAGGCAAATGCATAACTAATCAACTTAGATCAAAGTTACTTGATTTGTACTCTTTCTTTCTCATCTCTGTCACCTCTTGCTCTCTCTTCTCCTTTCTCTCTCCCTCCTCTTTTTGCAGAATCTCATAAACCAGAATCATTTTAAGATAATAGCTCCTTCAAAAATGCAACTCCACAGGATTTAATTAAACCTTAAGTCTCAGACTGGCCTGGGGAGGCTGAAGTTATGGGAGATGAATCCTTGTTCAGAATGAACATGGGATTCTAGTGGCTTCCAGGTGTCAGAGACCAAGTGCATTAAAAGGGAGACTTGGCTTGTCACTGGTTTATAAACTCAGTGAATGAAACAGTGGGCAGGAGAGTTAGCAGCCTTCACTTTTGTATGACCTTGGCAATGACAATGTTCTTTCATCTGGCTTCCTTATCTGTGAGGTGGACTAAGAATACCGATTTATATACTGTTGTTGTTGCTGGAAAGTAACATTTTAAACTTTGACCACTCCCATTTATTTTCTTTCTTGTTTACAAAAGCTAAAAAATGAGGCAAAGTGAGACAAAGATTATTTTGTTAATGGGTATCCCATATCCTATCATATATTCTAGGGTTCTGGAGTAGATAAAGTGCATTTAGCAGAAGTTATATCCTTGCCTTAACTATACCTAGGATGAACTATGTAATGCAAAACACATTCTTGAGAATCTCCTGGCTGGTGGAAGATTTGGCTGGCAGAATAATTACACTAGCTAGCATTAATATAAAGCTTACTATATACTGGGGGCTACTTAAACAATTGTCATATTTCAACTTATTTATGTCTTACAACAATGAGCTATGATAGATGTTGCTATTGTCCCTATTTTACTGACAGGACCAGAAAAAAAAAAAGTAATTTGATCTAGGCTCTCAACAGCATATACAGGACTGAGCCAGTGGTTTTGGACCCAGGCAGGTTGGCTCTGGAGAATCCACCCTTGACATCTACTCCATCACATCTCTAAGGGCTCAGTAATCCCTGCTATAACCTATTCAACATGAAAGTCAAGCAATGCCCTTGCTTAGGCTTTCACAAAGATCTTATTAAAAAAATTACAAATAGCCTAATCTTATTTGTTTATTGTTCCACTAACACCTTGGCTACCTTAAGGGAACCTTATTAAGAGAAATAGTTTGCTTCTAGAATGATTGACCTACTTCCTAGGAGATCCAATTTTCATCCTTAAAATTTCAAATAGGCAACATCCAGACCCTTGATTGACTTATAACAAACCTCAAAAATCCTAAGTCTGATATTTTATAAACCACAGAAGGGAAAACAGACATTCTTTCCCTTCCCTTCCTAGATCCTTCTACACAGGGAGCAGTAACTGGGCCCTGGGAGGGTGGCTGGGGCTTCCTGTGTGATTCTATTCTTCTGAGAATCAACAGTAAATGAAAGAGATGAAGACCTTACCCTCTTTCTTCTCGGTCAGTGAATACGTAAGTAAGCAAATATAAAAATATATAATGGAATATGAGGTAGAGATAAAATCCTATGATAAAAATTGGGCAGGAAAAAGGGAAAAAGGGAGTTGGAAGGGGTAGATAAGTTAGTTATTTACACAGGAGTGTCAGGGAAGGCTTCTTCTGAGGACCTGACTTTTGAGCCAGAGATTTGAATGAATTAAGGGAATGAGCCGAGATGATTTGGAGAAAGAACCTTCTAGATGGGAGCTGTGTGAGTCAAAACCCTGAATGGAAGTACGCTGTGTGGGCTTCAGGAATAGTGTGGTTAGAGTGAAGGGAGCCAGGCTGAGAGAGAAGGGGGTCAGGTCAGAGGTAGCTGGGGTCAGTGACGTAGGTAGGACCTTTTGGTTAATAGAAAAGGTTGGATTTTGTTATGGGAAGACATTGGAGGGTTTTGAGTAGAAGGATGATATGATCGAACTCCCTTTTTAAAGTATCTTTGGCTGCTGAATGGAGAAGAGTCTCCTGGGAATAAGTGTGGAAGCCAATCTGGAAGCTATTACAGCAATCCAGGTGAGAAGTGACCGTGACTTGGGCAAGTGGGAATAGCAGTGGGGGCGGGGAGAATTATCTGGGTGTGGGTTAATTTTGAAGGTGGCAGAGAGGGGCCTTGTTGATGGGTTCACTGTGTGGTGCGAGCCAATTCTGTTTCAATATTGGACCTCTGTACAAGTGATCTTATAACTTGGCGGATTTATGTGCAGGGGAACAGGACGGACTAAATGGTATCGAAGGTCTGTTTCTCCCCCACATGGATTTTAATCACATTTCCTACATGCTCCCTGAGATATAACAACACTCAGCTGTTTTATCAGCTGTATTGAACTTGATTCTTCCTCTCTCTGAAGCTCACCTTATCTTCTTGTGATCCAGGGGAATTTTAATAGCAACATTATTAGTCCATCAGAACAGAAGCTGATGACAGAAAATGAATACCTTTTCAGTATATTCATGAAAATGCAGGACAATGTACTAAAAATTACAAGAAAAGTTTCAAGGAAGTGTATCTGTTAAGTGAATATGGGGGGAAGAAACTCATGAAGAAGAAAAACAACATACAACATAAAATAATATGTAAATGGCTTTCAGGAAGACCAAAGAAAGGATTATTTCATTTAGCTGCATCAGTGAAAAAAAAATTTGCCTGGTCTTCTGTCAGGAAAAAAAAAATCCCTATAATCCACTTTGAAATGTGCTTGCTCCATATATAATGCATGACATTTCCAGGTTGCCAAAGTTCTGATTGAGGTGGTGATTAGAAGACAGTGAGCACCTCCTTTTCTCTTTCTTTCTTTCTTGGAAACAGGGTTACCTCAGCTCTCCTTCCTCAGAAAGTCAGAGAGGGAGCCAGCAATGAGAGAGTGACACGCCTTAGAGAGTCGATTTAGTTAAAGAGAAATAACTACTGGACTGTACAGCAGCTAACATAGAGAGTTGCAGAGGGGAGAAAGGAAACCGGAGGAGTCAGAAAAGAGTGATTTTATCTGGAGTGGTGAGGGCCAGAAAGCTGTCAGGTTATCAAATGTACTTGGGTTAATTGCCTCCAACACCAAATAAAATAAAGCTGTGTTTGATTTGCGGGGCAGTTCTGACATGAGATAGCTTATTTGCAATCTGCATATTATCAGAGTACTTAATTGGACTATTGAGGCACCCGGCTGCTATGAGGCAGCAGTGGGGTAGGAGCCAGTGGGCGGATGTGCATGCGTGTGTGATGGAGTTAAAAGCGGTAACTTATTATGATTGCTTTCCCTGCCCGCCATAATAGCCTACTTCTGAGCAATCAGCCTGGGCTCCTGCAGGACTTGAGGTGGCATAGGTAGGCATTATTTAATTCATCTGTGTGAAAGTGAGCAATAGAGGGAGATAAAGTGGGTATTAATCAGAACTATATGACTTCGGGATGACTGCATCTAAATCAATCCAAGGATCGTCTGGGAAATCAACTCCCTGTTTCAGCGGGCTTACATGTTTTATTCTGGTGGGGGGAATAGAGAAACTCCTTTCACTTACTTCTTCCCAGTTTGGTTCACCCTAATGAGCCCCAGAAAATTGACAAGTCAGGAGGAATTTTCTCTGGCTGGAATTTCATTCCGCATCTCTGAATACTGATGACCAGCAAGCATTACCGGGACATCATCTGATAGCCTAAGGCCCTCTGAGTTCATTCCAGGAACTAATAAGGATTTCTCTTTACCTCTTGAATTAAATGATGTGACTATGCCAACCTGAGGGATATAGTCCAGTCAGAATAGGTGACAGAGCACACCTGGAACAGGGGATAAGATGAAGAACCAGGAATGAAGTGCTGGGGGCTTAATTTGCAGAACAGAGCTAGTTAATTCACAAACATTTTCCTCGGTTTTTGGTTGTGGGATACAAGAGATGTTCTCCTTGGCTCTGAAAGACTGTTTTGTGGAGGAAGATGTTTATTTTGGAACATAACAAATATGGTAGTTTAAGAAGAGAAATGCTGTCCTTTGATCCTTTGCTTTGACCAGAGCAGTATCCCCATTCCTGAGAACTCCTGTATCTTCATGCACATGTGGACCTCTGGTTTGAGAAATACTGAATTAAAAATGAACTGCTGCTACTTTGGGTCATACCCACTTGGCAGGGCTTGGTTACAAGGTGGGCACTCAGCTGACCCAGAATATGTTTCTATTATTTTTGGTAGATCATTGACATGGAAACATATACTGAATAATCATAGAACTTGAAGATTCCTGAGAACATAGCCATGGATTGTCAGCAGTCCATGAAGAGACTGGGCTATAGAATTCCTAGAAAATAAATCCTGGGCCATGCAAGCTACTTGTCAGGAGTCATTAGGTAGGACCTCTGTAGGCAAATTTTTGTTTTGGTCTCCTGAGTAGTATGAGTAGATGCCCCAGTGCCCTTAATTCATGCCCTGACACTGTCCCCATCATTTCCCACCTTCTTTTGTTCCAAGCAAACTGCATCGCCTAATACACAGAAGATGTAGTTTGTTCAGGGTTAATGAAAGGGCTGTTAATTTCTAAGATGTTTACTTTACAGGATACAAAGCTATTAAAATGTGCTTTTAAACCGATAAAAATTAAAAGGCCAGAGGGAACAAGGCACATTTTTGTTTATTTAAGTATGTGGAATTTGAATCAAGGGAATAGTGATAAAGCCCTAAATTATGACATATGATTGCTAAGTTCAGCATCATTTATAGAGTCTCAAAGCACATCTTCTTTCCAGTTGTTAGTTCTTTTGAACTTTTCTGTCTCTTTCAGCATGCCTGTTCAACTTCTCAGGATGCCAGTTCTAACCAGATGTTCTAGTTTGCTAGCTGCCGGAATGCAACACACCAGAGATGGATTGGCTTTTAATAAAAGGGGATTTATTTTGTTAGTTCTTCAGAGGAAAGGCAGCTAACTTTCCACTGAGGTTCTTTCTTACGTGGAAGGCACAGGATGGTCTCTGCTGGTCTTCTCTCCAGGCCCCTGGGTTCCAACAACTTTCTCCTGGGTGATTCCTTTCTGCATCTCCAAAGGCCTGGGCTGAGCTGCAAGTGCTGAGATGAGGAATGCCGAGCTGCTAGGCTGTGCTACTTGGCACTCTCTCATTTAAGCACCAGCCAATTAAGTCAGACGTCACTCATTGCAGCAGACACGCCTCCTAGCCAACTGCAGATGTAATTAGCAATAGATGAGGTTCACGTACCATTGGCTTATGTCCACAGCAACAAGACTAGGTATGCTCACCTGGCCAAGTTGACAACTGAATCTAACTAACACACCAGACATCAGTAAAGATGGTTAAGATGTATCCAGTCAGTATATATTTTTGTAACGCTCCTTATTCTGAAAACACACATCATTTTCCCAGTGCAACATCTCTGGCCGGTGAATTAATCCCAGTTTACTTGCATGAGACTGACTCAGTGGACTGCTGGAGATTTTAATGAACCTCAAATTCCTGTTGAGTTCCTCTTCCTCTGGCATTTAAAAAAGCAAAGAAGAGAGAGAGAGATAGAAACCTCTTTGATCTCTATCTTACCTGGCGAGGGGAAAGTAGAAGAGAGCTAGAAACAGAAGGTCAAACTTACCTTTTGAGAAATGTAAGCAAACAGAGCTGCTGCAAGGGTCTCTCTCAAAAAATATTAGGCATGATTCCAAATATTGCAGCATTACTGGTTTCTGTTGTGTGAAGGCTAAGGAAAGAGAAAGACATCCTTTTCTCAGAGCTGCTTTTACAAGTCTGCTTTCCATGGCATGCTTTCTCTGGGGATTCTGAGGCTTTGTCACACAGGCAGGAGGAGTCCGTGCTGGGTACCTGTTGTGGCAGAACTGTCACCCTCACTGCCCAGTACTCCTGGTCTTAACCACTCAGACCAGATCCAGACCCAGAGGAAGCATGCAGAACACACCCAGGAATAAAGCTGGGAGGCAGCAGGAAGCAGAGCTCTGTTAGTGTCCAACAACATCAGCCTGGAAACCTACTTGACAAAAATAAAGCACGAAAGCTGGAGCTGATCTTCTCCCTTCGGGCATTACGGCCGCACACCCAATGCCGAGCTGTCAGGTTCTGTGCTGAGAGCATTTCCGTTCCCTCCTGTGAGGGCTGCTTATTTAGATAGCAAGTCCATTTCAAAGACAGGGCTTTGCATTACTCTTCATTTTTCTTGGCTAATGAATCATATTAAAAACGTCTATCAGAAAAACAATAATAATGCTTTTAGGCACATCACTAAAGCAGGACATTGGCAATACGTGGGCTTCATTGGTTGCATTCTTCTTTTCTATAATCTCCATAGATGACGGAATTCAGAGTGAAACGCTCTTCATTTTACCCAGAGCTCTGATTGTGGGGACGTAAATGCCTTCCAGGGAGCATCCATTCCACATTAAATTAAAAAAAAAAAAAAAAAAAAGAAATTCACCGGTTCTCTTGAATCTAAATCTTTTGCAAAGAAATCTGAACCCACTCGTTTCTTTCTTAATCTGGGTCATGGAGCTAGAACATACTTCATTCTCATGGGTCCATCACCCATGACCTGCTCCCATTTTATCTACTTGTGAAATAGTTACTTTGCAGAGAAGCTGGGTCAAGGAGAAAAGAAAGATTGTCCTCCATTTGCTATAGGCTCCTCCCAGTCTCCATTCTCCCTACTATTATGATTCCTATTCAAGAAACATGCAAACCGATTTTAGTACTCATTGAAGAAAAATTATAAGCAAGAAGGCAAAGGCTATACAAATCATAAAAATCATTCCTAAAGGTAAGTATTATCTAGGCTTCGGATTATCCAGGGTTAGGATTACCTGTGCCATGATTGCTTCCCAATGGTGTTGAAAGCATATGGGAACATAGAAATATATATATATATATTTCTATTTTATATATATATATATATATATATTTACATTGAATTGTTTTGTTTTCCTTTCTCAATGACCTAAAAATGAGTTGGTGTAGTTAAAACCAGAGTACACATTTTTTTTTCATATTTGCCAGCTTTATTCACAATTATAAAAAAACTGGAAATAACCAAGAAGTCCTTTACTAGGTGAATAGATAAAGAAACTGTGTTCTACCCACACAACGGAATATAATTCAGTGGTAATAAGGAATGAGCTATTAATTAAAGCTACAACATGAATGCACTTTTTTTTAAATTTTTTTATTGTGTAGTATAACATACATACAAAGCAAAGAAATAAAAAAAAAGCAACAGGTTTCAAAGCACTATTCAATAAGTAGTTACAGCACAGATCCCAGAGTTTGTCATGGGTTACCATACAGATCCTCTCAGATTTTTCCTTCTAGCTGCTCCATAATGGGCTAGAGGGCTTAAATATTTTTTCATCATCACAATTGACTTATTTTCCTTCTTTTTTTGTGAAAAATAACGTATATACAAAAAAGCTTAAATTTTGAATCACAGCACCACAATTAGTTGTAGAACATATTTCAGGTTTGACATGGTTTACAATTCCACAATTTTAGGTTTTTACTTCTAGCTGTTCTAAAATAATCATCACTAAAAGAGATACCAATGCAATGATTCAGCAATCACGTTCGTTTGTTAAATCCTATCTTCTCTGTATAACTCCACATCACCTTTGATCTTTCCATCCCTCTCTTTAGGCGTGTTTGGGCTATGGCTATTCTAAATTTTTGATATTGGAAGGGTCTGTCACTAATATGGGGTAGGGAGATGGAACTATCTGATGTTCTGGAGAGGCTGGGCCCTCTAGGTTTCAGGACTTATCTGGACCAGGGACCCATCTGGAGGCTGTAGGTTTCTGGGAAGTGACCCTAGTGCATGGAATCGTTGTGGAATATTATATATTGCCCTAGGCAGAGCACACATTTTAAGGATAGCTGTTAACAAAAACTGTTGCACCTAGAGACACTTTGAATATGGAGTGATTATTGACCCCATTTACTTTCAGTGTGTTACTCCAATTCAATTCATTACCTTAGGAAAATGATTCAAAGTGAAGAGCTATTAAGAAATCTTTTCACATGCTGAATGACTGAGATAGAGTGAAACAGGATAAGATGTGTTTTTATTAGGTGAAAGATTATCTAGACAAAATTCCTCATGATTTCATAGGAACAGAATTCTAGTAGGTGTTTAACTTTGTGACTTTGAGAAAGGTCACCTGGCCTTATCACCTTGTCATTTTTATACTCAAATACTTGCAATTCCCCATTGGCTTGGATTAAGATTGAATCTCCCATTGGTAATCTCACCCTTTTCTGTATTTACCTCTCAGGACACCCCCTCCTTGCACTCAGCATTTTAGCCTCAAGAAACACTCATCATTTTCTAAGCCTGCCCTTCATTTTCATTTCTTGAGGTGTTTGTTTGTTTTCTGTTTTCATGTTTTTCCTTCATCCCTAGAAATCCTACTTTGCTCCATGTTCTCTGCTGAAATCCTACTTTAAGACCCACCTCAAATGTATCAGAAAATATGATCTATTTCCCTACTTGTTGCAAATTTTTTCTTCTTCTACTTTTTATTTAGCTCAGTATTTCTCCATCTTGGCTGCATGTTGGAATCAGTGGGGAATTTTAAAAAGTACTGATGCTTGGGATTTCACCTCCAGAGTTTTAAAATTTAATTTGTCTGGGGTAGCCCAAGCAAAAGTATATTTTGAAAGTTCCCTGGGTCATTCTATCAGGGTTGAAAATCACTCATAGCACTGTGCTGAGCCTTGATTGCAAGCCTTAACCTAGTCAGGGTTGTGTTGCCATGAACCGGGTACACCTGTCTCCTTCTAGAGAAATCTCTGGTCCTTTGATTCCACCTCCTTGAAATTAGAGCCTGTGTATCTGCCTCCAATGCTAAGAACACAGTCATTTACCTTTGGTCAATTAACAATTATTTTCAGTCAATTACAAGGAACATCTAAACTTCAGATTTCCATATTCAAAGTGCCTCTAAGTGCAACAGATTTTGTTAACTATCGTTAAAATGTGTACTCTGGTTTTAACTATACCAACTCACTTTTAGGTCATTGAAGATGGAAAACAAAACACTCCAATGTAAATATATATATTTATTTCTATGTTCCCATATGCTTTTCAACAGAGAGCAGAGGGTTTACCCGTCCCAAAATACTCACACATCTTCTCCCTGCTATGATGTTTTACCTCTCTTGAAATTTTCATTATTGTGAAAATTTATCTAACACAAAGTGATGTGTTAGATAACTGAGGCAAGACCTTATACTTTGGATGTCATTATTAAATCCATATGAGTTCCCTGGCATTTGCAGGCATTAGCACATCTGTTCACTGAGCTGATACCCCTGTTGGGAGGTAATAAAAGATGCGAAGGTAAATTTCAATTGTAGGGAGTGTTTGCGGAAGGAGCTGGGACCCTGAGAGCAGATATCTTTGATTTTAGGGAGGCCCAGTTCAAGTGGTGGCAGGCTTTTGAAGGAGAGGGCATGAGAAGAGACAGGACTTGAAGTAGAATTTACCATCCTGCCCTTAGGAAAATTGTGCAGATGCCTTTGAAGACATCTGTTGAGGGATAGTAGGGGTATCCCTTTGACATTCTTTACTTGTTGTCCTATCATCCGATCCAGCTTAGAATTTACCCTGGGCATTTTATTGTTAGAAAGGAATAATTACTATTAATTGTAGTAAAATAAGCCAGGATGGGATTGGTAGATCTGAACACTGGACTTGGATTCTCTGGCATGTCCTCCTTGAGCTGTATGTGCCATGCATATGGCGAGAGACACATGCACAGAATTCTCACTTTAAATCTGAATGACAACCACAATAATCTTTTTTCTCTTTATCCAATTCTTTTCAGGCGTATGTGACTAATAAATTCCTTTGAAGGACAATATAAAGGCACTTGCTGGGATATCAAAGTGAGTTTGGATGTGAGCAAATGGGGGCAGCTCACTCCTTTGAATCCAGATGTGGTAGGAGGAATCTTCTAAGCTACTGCTCTTACCTACCACTGCTGTGCAGGTACCAGGTGAGCTATGGCTTATACCATGGTATATGAGGTGCATGAAATTATCAGGCCACCAGCCGGTAGGATCATTGAGAAATGTGGGAAAAGAATAGTTAGGTATATGAAAGTTGAGCCTGAGCTGTCCTTCTGCAGAGTGTACCGAAATTAGTTTAAAAACCCGTGCTACAGTGGTTTTGCCATTCACCATACGTAATTTAATGTCCACAGTGAATTTAATGTTCGGTAACACTTTTTGACTTTGCAATATAACATTTTGGGTTATAACATTCATGTACCGGCAGTGAAGCTGACAATTCTACCACATTCCCTTTGTCAATTCACTATCCCATTTCCCCTTGATAACTATTTTACCACATTTCCTTTCTCTTCAGACCTCATTTATTCCCTCCCTATTCCTCATGCTCAGGTGATAACCTTACTTTCTATTTCCCTGAGAAACTATAAGGAATCAGCAAATAATTTCCTAATTGTCTCACCCAACTATTTACCAACCCACAGAATTCATACACGGGACTCTGCTTTCCTTCCTGTTGCATAGATCCAGCTAAGGCCATACCTTTTCCAAGAACTTTGCTTCTGCCATTGCCCCTCTCTCTTCTGTTTTGTCATCCTTCTATACCCCTTTCTATGGGGCCATCCCCATCATGTTACAGGCAGGCTGTGTCATCTGCATCCTAAGGAATAAAATTCTCACTGATCCTGCATTTGCTCATTTACCTCTTGAGGCAGCCTTAGAATGTGCCTGCAGACTTCCTACTACAGGGCACATATTTGGCCAAGAGCCCCAGCTACTGCCCTTTGGAATTTTTCATGTGTTTGTACTGAGACAATGCTTCTATAGACGGCTCACTCTCTGCCGATGACTGAATTTGGCCAGGATACAGAGGCAGACCCATTCTTGGGAGACACAGAACTCCTCTGTTGGCCATTTTTGGCTCAAGAACTGATGGCTTTGTCAAAATTTCCACAGACTATATGACAGTCTGGGATGCTTCCACTCAACCTTTATTCATTGACTCAGTCTCAGACTTACATTGTTGTCTGACAGCTATCCTAGGCTCCTCCAGATCACTTCCTGTTTCCTTTCCCATAGGCATTTCCCCTAATACAATTTTTACGTGCTTAACCTAGTCTTAGAATCTGCTTTCTTAAGTGCCAGGACAAACATACCAACTTAATTTCTCTGATTTCTTTCCAAGCAAAAAGACTTTTAAGAATTGTCTGCCCTTTCTCTCTCTTGAACCTACTCTAGTCAAGCTTCCATTTTCATCACTACAACAAAACTGCTCTTGTTGACGTCATCAATGACCTTCATGCTGATAAATCCAATAGTCAGTTCTCACTCCCCCTCTTTATTATGTACCAGCATCAGTTGCCATGGTTTTTACTCTCTCCTCTGTGAATGCCACCCTTCCCTCCTTTTCCTTCTACCTCTCTGGTGCTCTTTCTAAGACTCCTTTGCCAGCTTTTCATTTTTACCCCAAAATACTGGCATGCCCTCAGTTCAGCCCCTAAACTCCTTCCCTTTCTACTGTCCTTTGGTGATCAAATTCGGTCTCATGATTTTAAATATCATCTATAAATAACTCCAAAGTACAAATCTCCAGTCTTAATCTTTACCTTGAAATCCTGATTGTATACAGTTTTCACTCAGTTATTTAATATGAACTTAACATGCATATCTTAATATGATTCCTCTAGAAAGCAGAGATTTAGACAAGAATTAAGATGCTATCAGTAGCAAAGATGCTACTGATAGCATCTTAATCCTTGTCTCATTTTTTTTTTTAGGTGCATGGTCCAGGAATCGAACCCAAGTCTCCCTCATGGAAGGTGAACATTCTACCACTGAACCACCCGTGTACCTATGGATAGATTTTAAAAGAGCAAGTCCAGGCTGTGGAGGTGAGGCTAATAAGGAAGTAAGACAAGGGAAGATGCAATCCTATGGGATGAGATGCATTATTGCCTTGGTCCTTGCTGCACGCTAAGCTATGAAGGAACATAGGCAGTCTCTCCTAGGCTTGCTTACTTGGCACGTAACCCTCCTGAAGGGTTACAAAGAAGTGTTGCTCCTTGGAGTATTCTAAAAGAGACAGAAAGGAGAGGGGCGGATTTGTTTGTCTGTCTCCCTCCCATCTTCTGCTCCTCATTGGTCAAGTTTCGTTACATGCGGAACTAACTCCTCTGTATTTCTAGATTTCATATTGTGTCTCTTAGGCAATTTGGGAAGACAGGCTCTGTCTTAGTTTGTTAAGGCTGCTGTGACAAATACCACACAGTCGGCTGGCTTAAAGAACAGGAATTTATTGCCTTGCCATTTTGGAGGCTAGACATCCAACATTGAGTTATTGGCAGGGCTGGCTTTATCTCAGTCTGCTGCATTCCAGCAATTTTCTATCATATCCTGCTCTCTCTCTGTCTGTGTCCATTCCTCTGATTTCTGCTGACTTCTATGTCCAAATTTCCTTTGCTTATAAGGATTCCATTCATGTGGATTCAGGCCTATTGTGATTCAATTTGACCTCATCTAAATAGTATTTTCCACAGTCCTATTCACAAATGAGTCTATACCTTAATAATAGCTTCAAAGGTCCTCATTGCAAATGAGTTCACATCTACAAGAACCCTAATTAAAACATGAACATATCTTTTGTAGGGTGCATGATTTAATTCCCAATTGGTTCCATGACACTTGGAGTAGAATTTCCATGATGTTTGATAGTGGAGGGCTACCTGGCACAGAGGGATACTGACCTCTAGAAAGAAAGATGTAGGCCGTGGAGGGAATCTGAGAAGGCACACACGTTTAGGATCCCATACTCTGTCCGAAACAGAGTTCTGATTTCTCTCCCCTTCTCCAATTAGTCTCCCTGCTCCTTCTTTCCTCCACCAGACTATTTTCCAAATAGTAGCCAGAATGACCTCTAAAAAAATAAAAACATCCAGATCATGTAGCTATTCACTTGTTCAAACCCTCCAGTGGTTTCCCATTAAACATAGACCAGAATCTAAAGTCCTCCTTGCAGCCTACAATGTCTGTGTGAAAAGACCACCCTGACTTCATTGCCTGTTTCTTTCCTTCTCATCATTTTGTTCCAGTTACTTTCAGATCCTTTGCTGGGCCTCAAATGCACTAGTTTTTTTGCCATCTTAAAGTTTTGGTACCTGCTATTCCCACTGCCTGGAACTCTTGTCCCAGATTTTTCCATGGCTCATTCTCTCACTTCATTTATTCCTTTGTCTAGTTCACATCACCTCTTCAGTGAGGCTTTTCCTTACTATTTCAGGATACATTTTTACGATATTCCCTTGTACCCTGCTTTATTTTCTTCTAAGCATGCATATACTCACATTTTACTGTGTGTCTGTTTTTTGTGTGTGTTGTTTTTTCTTTTGCAGATGTCTGTCTCCCTGCTAGAGTGTTAACTCTGTAAGAGCTGGGACTTTTTTCATTGCTGTTTCTTTCCTCAGTAACCGGAATAATGCCTGGGGCATAGTAAACATTCCGTATTTATTGAGTGAATTAATTCTGGAATATGAAGTTTACATGCCAGGAGAAGAAGAAATGGCCTTTACCATTATTTCAGGCAATGTCACCAAATGGTTTTTTTTTTTTTTTCTTCTTCTCCCTTTTCTCGCTTTTGGATTACAAAGTGATCTACTCATCATAAACAGAGGAAAGTTCCATTACCCACAAACTGATGATACAGTGTTAACAACGTACTTAAAATGTCAATCCCCCCCAGCTCCCGCCCCACCCCACCCAATTCTTCATTAAGCAGCTTTATGTGTCATTAGCCTCCGGTCTGCAAAGGCAGGTGATGGAATTTAGCTCGAACAAAGTGTAGGAGGGGCTGATACTCAGCGTGCCTGGTAGTCCTGTTCTTGGGTCTTTTGTGGGCGGCTTCCTGTCTGGATTTTTGGGTTGTGTTAGTGATATAAAGTAGAGTTCCTAGCATGCCCACAGGTCCTGTAGAATGAGACACGGGCAGGAGCCCCAGGCCAAGCTTTCTCAGGCGGCTCCTCTGTAGGTGGTTGGAAAGGAAGGAATGCAGAATTCTGCTGGGTAATGAGAAGAAAACATTCTAATAAGGACTTGCGTTTGAAACATCTGTTTCTCAGAATGATGAGGGCGCCTATCATTTTACAAATGATTACAGCCTGTCTCTAAGCACCCACCATAACAATTAATAAACTGTAAGGGCTAAGATGAAATAGGACCCTTATTAAGCTCAGGAAACATCATCCCTTTAGGGCAAACTGACATAGAAGAAAATAATGTAATGGTTTCTCTCTCTTAGAAAGGTCTAAAATAAAAGGTTGTTGCAGTGAGTTAAGGATTCTAATATTTCTATTAACCTTTCCTTACCCAGATAGCTTTGCTTAATTAATTCCTACAACTTCTCAAAAGAAAAACAACCTTATTCAAAGAACTTTGCATGGATAATAGTTGAATTTTAAACATACCAATGAAACCGCAACGTTAGTGGGATCTTTTTCCAAAGATATCTCTTAATAGAAGTGATAGTACTTTTTTTGCTCATAGTATTTCTGAGAGGAAACATGAAAGAGATCAGCAGCTCTTAATTGTATTGCACAGATGATAATATTGGAGGCTCATAAAGAATACTTTCTCAACTTTTCTACCTCTCACAGCACCTCCCATAGTATCTTCAGTAAGTGCTTAATAGATCTTGAAAAATGGCATGGCTATAGATGTAGACACAGTGGCAAAGTAGGAAATATAACACAAATTTCAAAACATGTGGATCCCCTTTTATCTAACAAATTTCATCCTCTTTTAACTATCAAAACAAAAACACTCTAACGGAAAGAAAAATGATGGAATGCTTACTTGAGAATGCATGTGAACTTAAGTACAATCTAAATGGGCTCTTTGTCAAGCCCAATTCCTCTTTGCATAGCTCTAAGTGGTAAACAGAACCCTTTGGCATACATTATCTAATTTGATTCTCAAAATAATCTCTTCTGAATGGAATTCTCAAAGCCTTCTCAGACCCAGGAAAATTTTGAAGAATTTCATTGCCACCTGGAGACTGATGTTATCCCGAAGCTTGGAGATAAAACATACTTTGAGAAGAAGCCAGCTGTATGGTCATCAGAACATTTCTGCCAGATATTGGTCTAGGGGTGCTCCATTTGCTAGGGCTAACATGTGGATGTATTGAAATGGATAAATTATGCTTTGAGAACAAATAACCCTTCTCTCTCATTGGCTTAATGCACCCAAGATGACTGCAGATCTAGGTGCCTCTCTAGGGTGACTCAGCAGACTAGAATAATGAATACTAGCCATCCTGCAATTGCACCCTTAGAAACACACACCTCCTCGTTATTACAACAGAAATGGAGAGTGTGGGGGCCTTTGCACCAGTAATTAAACACTTTGCCTGGAAGTGTCATGCATTGTTTTTTGTTTTTTTTTTTTTCACCTGGCCATGGAAGTATTTCCAGAAAGGAAAGGACCACTGGATATGGGTTCTATGGGTAAAAATTTAGGGATTTCTACTATGTGAGGCCTTTCTTTTATTAACAAAGAATTAAGTTTTTAGTTTTAACCTGGAGTGGACCAAACCTGTCCAGACCTGTGACCTCCCACCAGATATCTTCCAATGCTACTCTGAGACGGCCGAGGTGAGTCTTTTTTTAGAACAATGCGTTGGTGCCAACTTTTTTCTTTTATCTGTGGTGGTCTCAACGTGATGCCAAAATCACCCAGTAGGTTGAGTGAATTCAGTGCAGGAGGGAAATTGGCCCAGCAGTTTTGAGAGTGTGAAGTATAGACAACTGCTTGATTGTCTGCAATATTCATTTTTCCGGGGCATCAGTGAACTAGCAAGTTGTCATAACCAGGAAGCTGTTATTCAGATTAAGAAGAAGCAGGGAAGCAAACACTAAGAGTCATAGATTGGACCCTCGCAAGCTATGACTTTGTGCCTGGGATGAAATTGCTGTCTCCTAGTAATGTGATTTTGGCTTCCTCCACATTGATCTTGTACCAGCTAGTAAACCTGGTTTAGTACGTTTGGGTCATTAAAGGGGAGTGTGTGTATCCCTACCTGGAAGTGAACTCCCTTGCTTGCTGCGGGCTGAAATAGACTGATGGCATTTTAAATGTGATGCTCTTCATGATACATGAGATATGCACAAGAATCACCTGAGCAGGCTTTGAGATTCCAATTCTAGGTCTCCACCCCTCAAGCATTTTGAATCAGTATTACGGAGCCTAAGACATCGTGTTTTCTAATACACATCTCAGTTAGTTCTGACACTTACTAGCCTACAGACCACGTTTTGAGAAACACTGAAAAAGAAAAATTGATTGGGAAATGGTCAGAATTTTGTTGTGAATCCTGAGCAGCCCCCTAAAACATCAGTATTGTCTTGTAATTTGTTCAAGATCCTATACAAAGGGCTTAGAAAACAGTCCGCCTAGTAAAGTCACAGTAGACTTTCCAAGATCTGACTGCTAGAGGCCGCTATAAATTTTCTAAATGATGTGTACAACAGTTTTAGGCATTTCTTCTGGTTAATATTGAGGGCTTTCCACCCACTCCATTTACGGGTGCCCTTTAGGATCACAGAAAAGAACGGTTGGTCCTCAATGAGGACAATGGAAAGCAAGTTGAATGCATCCCAGAATGGCATATTTTACTTGAAAAACATGCATTATGCTCTTTTCCAAGTAAACTGCACAGAAAAATGTAAATGAAGCATAAAGCTCTTATGAATTAGGCTCTAAGCATTTTTCTTTTTAGCATATAAACTGCCACTAAGGATGTGCTAGGAATGCATTTTCTACTATTCTTCAAACTGTAATTACGTTTCCGTAGCAAAACTCAAATAGTTGATATGGTCCTGTTGCAACTGTACCAGACAGGTAATAATTGGAA
Source organism: Tamandua tetradactyla (assembly GCF_023851605.1). NCBI lineage: Eukaryota > Metazoa > Chordata > Mammalia > Pilosa > Myrmecophagidae > Tamandua > Tamandua tetradactyla. The sequence goes on from NC_135345.1 coordinate 58,058,019, forward strand.
ATTTTAACGCAGAGCTTTATCTCTTAAATGCTAAAAGGTCGGGCTACTCACGCATACAGAAGAGTTGACATTAAAAATAAAACTGTGAACGTGGTGATTCTCAATCATGTTAATTTTATATCTGGAAGCCTGTTCCAAAGTTGTAGCACCCTTTTAAATATATAAGAATAAAAGTCAAATCACTCTTCTCCCCTCCCCATCTGAAATAGCCTATAATCTCCATACAGCATTCAATAGTTTTATATTTTCCACATTTACTGTATTTCAGTTTGGAATATGATGCATTTAAGTCTCAGAGCAGTAAAGTAACTTATTTAAGTAGCAATGGAATAAAATGGAAGCGTAAAGGAGGAAAATTCTCTGGAGAGCACTGTTCAATTGTACATCCAAAGATCATCAGAAAAGGGTACACAATAAAACTCATATAGACAATTAAAAGATTTTCAACAATACTTTTCCCAAGACTTTTTAGCCATTTTTTTTAATTTAGCAATTCTAAGATTTACACTAAATTAAAGATTACTGAATCTACACAGATAACAACGAAAAGCTCTGTAAGCCTTCTCTTTGAGATGATAATACTTTTGGGGGACAACACCAGTTAAAAATCTTCCACATGTGCCCATAATATGCAATTCTAAGGAGTAAACCATAGATTCATGACTTAAAGACAAAGCTTATCACTGTCTATAATATGATCTTCCATTGTGGGATGCTTAGAAAAGCAAAAGCTCTGAAATAATTTCTGATAAGATCTCTTATGAAATCTTCAGCCTGACTTTGAATTTGCAGCTGAGAAAACTCTGATGCTTTCCAGTGCATGGGGAACCAAATTCCATGGCTTTTGATGATTGCTCATCTGTACTTGAATTTTTTTATAGTTTCCATCCAGACCTGATGCATCTTGTTTTTGTGTGTATCAAAAGAAATAATAATTTATTTCCACATGCTATCTTTCATTTCTTATTAACATGCACATTTGATTATAGGGGCCTTGCTGCAGCACAACTTTGCAACCCCAGATTAAAATCACAATTTCTAAAAGAATTTATCAACTTTAGATGCATAAAAAATAGTGAAACTAAAAATAGTATAACTTTTAACCCCCGAACTAGAGGCTGCATTCAGCATCCTCCAGCAAATCAGACTGCTGAAACATGTAGCTTCTGACAGCTGGGGAAGCAACAAGCATAAGGATCAATAACTCAGGCTTTGGAATCGGACAAGTTTTAAATCACCTCTCTAACATTTACTAGCAGTATTGAACTTGGGCTTAAGCTTTTTGAGCTCAGTTTTCCCCATGTGTAAAATGGGTAAGATAATAGTTATAGTACTTAGGGTGGGCTAGCTATTGTATCAGGTCGACTCCCAGACGCATAATGATTCAAACACAGTAGAAATTTACTGTGTGCTTACTATTGGTACTAAGAATGTGACAATTCCATGGTGTGTCTGTCTTCCAGGTAGTCATTTAGGCACCCAGGCTGCCAGTGTGTCCTGCATGCTGAAGTGGGGCTCATGTTCCTTCTATAAACAGTCTCATAAATAGGGTTTTATATCCTAGACTTGAGAATCTATTTAACCTAAAGTCACAGAGTTAGTGCCCAGCTGAATCAGAGATGGAAATGGACACTTCTTTTAGTATGTACATCATGTTCTATACAATGAGCCTCACCAGCACAAAAGGCATATTATGCTGGCATTTTGTAGTGGAAACTGTTTTGTTTCTCTTTCTCTTCCTCTTCCTCTTCCTTCTTCCTCTCAATTCTTCTTAAGAATGTATCTTTCAAGTTCTAATCCCTAGGTTACATATGATTTTTCAGAATGCCACTTATTTGTAAGTTGAAAGAGTCTGGCATGTATGTTTTTAGCATATTTGAGTTCCAAATTATACTTTGTTTGGGTAAACATTAGCATTTATTTAAGTTTTCTGAACATAAAATAACAGATTATTGTGGACATGGCCTTAGAAATACATCAAATGACAGGGGAATTTAGCCTGGGTTTGGAATTTTGTCATGGTGAATTCATCTATGAACAATTAAGAGGTCAGAAATATTAACTGAATGGCTATCAGATGTCAGGCACTGTGCTAAGTACTGGCATATGAAAGACTTCATCAGGTTCTGGAGTGTTCATATTGGCACAATCCCTTTCTTCTGAGACCAGAACTAAGATTACCGAAGACAGTAGTTACAAGCCTTAAAATGTTTTTAGACTATTTAGTACCATACAAATGCATTGAGGGAGAGAACTAAAACTTAGGTCTTAACGATTTAAGAAAACACTTTTCAAGTTTAAAATCACCAGTTAACTATTAGAGGCATGCAAAGTGCTTGAGACCAGACACTTTTGAGTTAGTGTGGTGTAAAGAACATGATATATGTAGAGAGAAAGAAGACACTGCTTTCAGTCTTTTAGCTCTGACAGTTACAGGCGCTGCGACCTTGGGCAATTTGCTTTGATTCTTGGGTTCTCATATCCTCCTTGAAACTGACAGGATGAGGTGATGTCTACAGTCCCTTCTTGTTGTAAAGTTCTCATTTATTGTAGCATTTCAAGGCTATTTGAAGGACTCGGAACATCCTTTACAGAATTTCTGAACTACTTCATAAACCTCACCACACAGCGTATTTGAAAGTATAGTTTTTGTCACAGGGACATTATATGATCTAATCTGCCTTCTTTCACCCCGTTAGTGGTGCTGTTATAGGGGGAAGGCAGGAAGAGGGCAATATCTGCTTGCTGATTGGAGAAATAGTTGCAGGAATTGGAAATGCTTAACCTGGATTTGCATGGCCCAGGGGGAAATAAAAAGCCAGCATGGAATAGTTAAATGCGTGCCATCAAATGCAGCTACCCTGGGTACAAAGAAGAATAGAATTTGCTTCCTGCCCTTAAGAAGTTCAGATTGGTGGAGGAGATTGACATGCACATGAAAAACATCGTGGTGTGTGGTAGTTGGATTCAGTTGTCAACTTGGCCGGGTGAAGGCACCTAGTTCTGTTGCTGTGGCCATGAGCCAACGGTACATGAACCTCATCTGTTGCTCATTAAATCTGCAGTCGGCTAGGAGGCATGTCTGCTGCAATGAATAATGTTTGATTTAATTGGCTGGTGCTTAAATGAGAGACTTGACATAGCACAGCCCAAGCAGCTCAGCATACCTCATCTCAGCACTCGCAGCTCAGCCCAGGCCTTTGGAGATGCAGAAAGGAATCACCCCGGGGAAAGTTGTTGGAACCCAGAGGCCTGGAGAGAAGGCCAGCAGAGATTACTCTGATCCTTCCCATGTAAGAAAGAACCTCAGATGAAAGTTAGCTGCCTTCCTCTGAAGAACTGATGAAATAAATCCCCTTTTATTAAAAGTCAATCTGTCTCTGGTGTGTTGCATTCCGGCAGCTAGCAAACTAGGACATGGTGCCATCTATTCTCCAGACATGGGAGGGCTGGATATTAGAGCATCCTGGTAGAGATAAAAGGGAGCAGAAAGAAGAGTGTGTTTTTTGTGTTTCATCAGGGAGTAAAACAATAACATGTGGTTCAACGTTATAGAGGACAGATTTTGGTTTAACATAAGAAAAGACTTTCTAATAACTAGAATGACCCACCAATGGATGGTGTACCTCTGGAAGTAGAGGATGACTCTCTGCTTTGCAGTAATCAGAAAGATGCTGGACACATCTGTTGAATACCTACAGTAGGTGGTTGGTTAGATAAGGTGACTTTTAGCTTACTTGTCACCTCTAAGACTTTGTGAGATACTTTTCAATTGATCAAACGGCTTTCTTTTGTTGGATTCTTCCTATAGAAAGCCAGAGGACAGATTGCATGTTCAAATGAAAATAAAAAAATAAATCACTTGAAATGATAATGATCTAGTGAAAAGGAGAGCCATTATTTCTATCACCATTGCCATTTCCATTAAGTAGCCCTTATCATTTGTAGGTAGCGTGCATGATCCCAAAGCAGGTAATGGATACAGAAAAAAATCCGAGAATGCCTAATTCCTTAGCAGATAGTGGAGTCCCGACTTCTGAAATGAGGGATGCTGGAATTCAGCTCGTATAGATGCTGACTGTAATAGGATTTACTCCCAAGTGCTCAACTACGATTTCCTTTGAGCTTGTTGCCTTTATGTCGCATGACTCACTGGCAAATGTACAAAACAAAAATGTGATCACCGTAGATTATGCTGCCATTGCTGGTAACACGCTGGCAATGATTGTACCGGCCTTGCCAAGCCCACCTTGACCCTCTGAGTCACACTAGTTCCCATGGAGATTAACACCATCAACAGTGGGGACAACAGCCCAGAAGTGCAATTGGTGTCAGATAGGGAGGAGAAAAATGGCAGTATGATTCTCCAGAAATGCAGCAATTGGAATGAAAAAAGAGCATGGGGTGGCCATAGCTCAGGAGAGAAAATGACCTGTAACAGCATAGCAACCTACTTCTCTAGCTCTTCCTGCAAATGGCTGGGGAAAAAGTGTGGTTCCAGGCAGATAGGCTACAATCAACTTTTATTATCTAGCTATTTCCAGCAAGTTCTCTCCTCATCCCAGAGAGCTCATCTCTTCTAAGGAGGGTGTCCAAGGCAACCTCGTCAGAAACCAAGTGGTTCTGACCCTGGAAATGGAAGTCTGATGAACATATTGGGGTTCAGGGTGGAAAGGGCACAGGTGATGTAGATTTATCTCGATTGGTTTTAATTTTCTTTCTGGATAAATAAAACCATAACTTCTATTCAAATAAAACCATGATTTCAATTTTATGATTTATGTGGGTGTTTCGTGTATTTCAGTACAGAGCCAGGGTTCTGAGTGTTACAATTTGCTTTTTACTTGAAGTTGGGATGGGGATATTCCATGCACCCCCCTGGCTCTTGGCAGCCAGTTCTACCTAAGCACTCTTATGTAGGCTGCAGTGGCTTTGTTTGCAGATTTATCTTTTTGGTGCCTGACCCCTTAACCTCTCTCCCATACAGAGAGGGGAAAAAATTTTGAGACATACACATTTTTCGAATTCATTATCTGTGAATCATGTCCAGCTCAGATGGACCAGGGTATATAAAGGCAACCATACTTTTTCTTGTCTCTCTCATAGCAGCATTTGTAGGAAATACCTATTAATTGCTGAGAAATCAAACAGATGTAAGAAGAATCACTGGCTCCTAGCAAAATCAGATTAAATTGCATCAAAAGTAAATGAACTGAAATGACATGTCACCCGAGAGAAAAGAGAAGATAATGGTTTTCAAAAGAATGACAAAGCACTTGGGAGAAAATTGGAATTAATAAGATATTTTGAGATGGAAAACATGTCATCTTTCTTCCAAATGTTGTTGCTGATGACTGCTACATCTCGGAGGAGACGCAGCTTGGTATGGAGGCAAATGCCCTGTGCTGTGCATGGCCGTAGTCACAGCTGTATTGTTGACTCCAAGTGGGGTCTGGCACAAGTGTCCTAAATTCATTGGACCTCAATTTACTCAAATGAAAAATAATGGTTTGTATCTACAGAGTGAAATCCCAATAAATGATAGTGAGGATGATGATGATGATGATGATGATGATAATGATAATGATACTATCACCCAGGGATTTCCAACTTAGTTCTAAATTCTGTGATTCTAAAAAGGGAGCTTTATGTGTTATAAAATCAATTTTCAAAAAGTTGTTTTTGAAAAGGTTCTACCTCATAGGAAGCTTAGGGTGTTATATTTCTCTGCTTGAGGAGACAATTTGAAATCAGAGTCTTATGCTCTAAGAATATGCTTTTCAAAGTCTTATGCCCTCTAACTTCTTGCTTAACAGCAACCCGGTTTCATGGTGCTATATTTTGTATATGAGAGAAGCAGCCTAGCATAATGGTTAAGGGCTCAGGATCGTGGTCATATTCCTGCTCTTCCACCTATCGTCTGTGTGGTCTTGGACAAGTTACTAAACCTCTCTGAGCTTCATTTCTCACCTGTAAAATGGGATAACAATAGTGCTTATGCCTTCGGGGTATTGTGAGGATGAAATATATTAATACACATAAATTACATAGACCAGCACCTGGCAGAGAGTACACATTCAATAACTATTAGATAGTAGTATATTTCTTACTGAGAAACAAGACATTTGGAGGGGTATTGTGTTCAGTCATTTTCATTTATAAATTTATTGTGAAATTTAGCAGAGGATATCTTTTTTTTTTTTTGCATGAGCAGGCACTGGGAATCGAACCCGGGTCTCTGGTATGGCAGGTGAGAATTCTGCCACTGAGCCACCATCGCACTGCCCAGCAGAGGATATCTTTTTTTTTTTTTTTTTTTTTTTTTTTTTAAAGGAAAGACAGAGAGAAGGAAGGAAGGATAGAAGGAAGGAAGGAAGGAAGAAAGGGAAATATTTTTAAACATTTTCTTGTTTTATTGTATTCTGTTTCTCCGTTTTTGTTACATGGGCTGGGGCCGGGAATCGAACCGAGGTCCTCCGGCATAGCAGGCAAGCACTTTGCCCGCTGAGCCACCGCGGCCCGCCCAACAGAGGATATCTTTTAATGATGGTGCTTTTATAGTTGCTATGTCAGCTTTGGATTTTGTTCTCAAGTTTCACTTGAAATGTGTGTGTGTCTGTGTGTGAATGTACACACAGCCTCCGTAATGAATGCTGATGGCACGTAGCTGCCCACAAGATGGCGCAGCGCTCCTGCTGTTCTAAAGTCCAGCTACCCTGAGGGAGGCAGGGAATTTTGATCAACATCCAAAGAATCACCTCATCTCTCCCTGCAAAGAGCACAGACACAAGACTTCATGTTCTGTCAAGTACCTGTTGCTAGTTCTTTCTTGTGACTTCATAGGAGCTACATAATAGCTAAAGCCATTTTAGCTTTTAATTTTTTCCAGTATTTTATTCCAGTCTAAGTTCATCCTTTCAAGGTCAGATTTCGTTCACTGCTAGAGCTCCTCACAACTGAATGCCAGCGTTAGGGAGAAAAGTGAGATGGAGATTTGTTCTCTCTTCTGCCTTTCTAGACTACCTACTGAAAACAGACAGACAGAAAGACAGCGAAATTCACAAGCTTGTCCTCTTCCAGAGCTAAAGTATGGGGGCGATTTCCCCGGCTCAGAATATCAAGGAGATGAATTTTGACTTCAGTGTCCCCTGCTCTTCCACTCTTTGTCTCTGCCTTTTCTGTATGACCTTTAGGCACCAGCTGTCCCTACCCTGCCCGGACCACTCAATCATTCTGTCTTGTTCTTATCCAGCGTTCCCTGCAGTTTACCCACTTCTTCATCAATGCTTAATTGTTCCGGGGCTCATCCCCTTAGGATCCTCCTAATTTACTGAAGCTCATCTGTTAAAAGACCCCAGTCTAATGGAGTGCTATGGAGAAATATTATTCTGACAAAGTAAGACATTCAGTTTTTCTTCAAAATATGGTTATTCCGAGAAATTGAGGGATCAGGTTCTCTGTGCAAAGATTCTCAACTGTACAGTTTTTTCATGGTCTAAGATATTATTTTTTGCAAGGTATTTTTATTTTAGAAAAACCACACATGTATACACAGTTACAGGTCCTCTCTGCCACATCTTTCACAAAAGCCCGACTCAGAGAGAGCAGCAGCCTTCTCAGGTTGGATTCAATTGTGCATCTGATGGAGAGACCTAACATGGTGCTAATGGAAATCAAATGCAAAGCTCATATTTCTGGTAAGAGCTGGTCTTGGCTCCTTCCTTACAGAGAGACCTAGCTGGCACCAGCCACACTCTTCCCCTCCTGTGCCATCTGAAATTCATGCCCTGAGCCTGCTGGTAGCTTTCTAAATCTTTTTATTCCAAATTTGGCCCAACATTCTTTCATCTGTGACTTTGGAATCTTCTGTTGTATTACCCCATGATCCAGGCTGGAGTTGGGAGCTGTTTCACTAGTGCACCCATTTACACAAGGAAGAATCTTTTTTTGTCCCCAAAGAATCTGAACAACACACCACCTACACACACAAATTGCCAATTTATCATTTTGAAGACTATGTCAAAGTTAATTAGGGGTGGCTTATGTTACGCTCTGGAGCACAGCAGAATCACTTTTATGTGCCCATTTCTGCACTTGTAACTCTCCAATTCTTCCCTCCAAACTGTCACAATGATCTGATGAAAACATAAATTAGGTAATTTCACTCCTCTGCTTAAAATTCTTCCTAGACTTCCCATTCTTTAGTCTTAACATCTAGTATACCCTGACATCAGAGAACTAATAACAACGTGTAATTCTGTCACTTAGTTATGAGATTCCTTATTTTCTGTCTTCCCTCCTAGACCGAGAATGGAGGCTCAATGATAACGGGAATCTTGTGCATCTTGTTCTTGATCGTATCCTCGTGAGCTCACTTAGGGCTACACTTAGGAGTCGCTCAATAAATAACCGTAGAATGAATGATCCTTTATCTGCCCATCACTTTTCATAAGCTAGAGCACCCCAAGTCTATAGCCAAAGAAAATTATAAAGTGATGAAACGTGAGAAAAAAAACAGATGAAATTTCATACACTATTTCTTAGATGTTGCAAGGTTGATATTATCATCTCAGTTTTACAGATGAGGAAACAATCTCGGCAAGGTGAAGCGAGTGGCCTAGAGGCACACAGAGCTGAACTTCTACCCACACCTCTCTGGTTTCAGGCTGATGCTTATTCTATTGTTCCAGGCTCTGCCTTTGGTTACCGTCCTTCTATTTTCCCTGGATGCTGAAGATGCTATTACTGTTTGAAAACATCAGGGACACAATGAACACTTAGATGAACAAAATATGGTGTTTACTTGTCTATTTCCTATTGACTCAAGGCATAGACATAGTGGGTAGAAAACCTTTATTTTTCATTAATGAAGCAAATATAGTACCCTCAAAAATTTTCAAATTCTAAAATATTTCAATGGCTGGGCTAGTGGTAAGCCCCAGAATCCAGAAGGAAGGGAAATTCTTTGGTACAGCTTACACTTTATCTCTCAGATATAGCCCCCTTTTCATTTGGGCTCGGGAAGTAGAAAAGGCTGACATGAAAAATCTGAAAAGTTGTTGTTGCTGTTTTTTTCTTTTTGTTTTGGGAAATGTGATTCACTGAGGCAAATGTAGCTCTATTCTGATGTCCTCTGAAAGGAGTAGAATTACTCAGAGTGGGGTGAGAGACAGTTTTCCTTCACTTTTCCGACTTCAGTGATGCTTCCCAAGGGAGAACAATGCTGCCTGGTAGGAAACTGGTGCCACAGGGAGATGCCGAGGAAGCCTGCCACAGCGGTGGTGCCCGGTGTGTTTGGCAGCACACAGTGGGAAGGCCAGTGCCCGGCAAAGGTGGCAGTAGCAGGTGGACATGGAAGCAGCTAGCAGAGCTCGCAGTCATGCCTCGTGACCCATGCCTAGCAGAAGACGCAGTGATGTTGGGCAGTGGCCAAGAGGTATGTGCTGATGGACTGCACATGAGCCATGTGAGACACCCTTGGGGATCTACAGAGATAAATGGAGGGATTTTATAAGGGGCCGGGTTCTGTATTAATCTCCTTCTCTCTCCCTTATTGTATTCTCTTAGAAAGACAGACTGCTGTGTAACACTGCTTATTGCCGTCTTCCCTATCTAAAAGGCACTGCTTAGGAATAATGCAGCAATCTAAGTATGTCATTAAGAACATTAAAATAGAAATCCATCTGGGTTTTTTTTCCTTACATTGGAATGACCGATCATAATACTAATATCAAATATTTGTACCAGGAACTGTTCTAAGTACTTTATATGCACAAATGCATTTAATCCCATTAGGTGTGTACTTCTATTATCTCCATTTTATAGGTGAATAACATGGGTGCCAAGTGGTTAGGTAACTTGCCTAAGGTCACACAGTTTACAAGTGGCAGAGGCAGAATTTGCCCCCAGGGTAAAAACAGTGCTTGCTATGCTTGTTGCTAGTTTGTTAGGTAACAAAGCAAACATCCACTGAGTGCTTCCTACTGGCCAGACACTGTGCTGGATGTCGTGAACTGCTTTGCACAGCCCAGGGGGAGCATCTCCCATCTTAGATGTAAATGCAGCGCACAGCTAGGACAGCTGTACATGGCAACCTTGAGAGTACTCCAAGAGATTAATTTTAAGTCAGTTATCTACTTAAAAGGCACAGATTTATGGGATACATTTGTGTAAATAGTTTTATTCTTGTAGATTTCCCTTAATGGAGACTAGTGGGAGACTGTCTCCTGTCTAGAAACATTGCTTTCCTTGGCAACAGGTATTGTTTTATTTAATGGAGAATGTATCACTTGTAATAGATTGTTACCTTTTTGCTTCAGATGCTCAGAGGGTCAGAACCGGATCAGGGTTCCAATTTTTGGAACTGCATGCAATCTCATGGCATATATTTCAATGAGCTGATTTTCTACCCTTTTTTTGTTGTTGTTTGCTGCAATTTCTTTGATCTATTTACATTTTTATATCCAATTGCATGCATTCTTTCTGGTTGACTCAAATCCTTTGGAAGTGCATTAGAGTGAGTTTGGAGTTATATTCCCCTTAGAGGTGTGTCAAGCAGACCCCCGTTGCAGCCCTGTTTCCTATACAGAATGACCAGCTACAATAATTTGCGCCCCAATCAATATCAGGTATAAATGTTTCCTGACTAGTTCGATAGGAAGAATACTTTGCTGCTGCTTGAAGGGAAATGTTGCCATTCTTGTGGCTGATTGATTGATTGTATGATGACAGTCCAGCTGTAAAGACCATCATCTTGACACATTTAATATTACGTTTGGTCCACTGGGGGCTGGCTTGATTTTGATAAACACTTAGCTGAAAGGGAATTGCTCTCCCTCTTGATAGGGCAGCCTGGAAGTTTATTGAAACAAGAAGGCAGGTGGTCCTGCTGGAGTGAAGATCAAGAGAATGGTGTACAACAGGTCTAGTCTGTTCCCTTTATGTGCCATGAGGTATCACATTTAACATCTGCTAGAGTTGGGACTTGGGGTCTATTTCTACTGGAGAGCAAAGGAAAAATGTGCTAGAATATAGCTATCTTGTTTAATCTTCACATCAACCCTAAAAGATAATAGTTCTAATATGTTTATCTGTAATATGGAGGTTTATCTGTAATATGCAGGATGATATTTTAAACTGTGATACCTTAGCTTATTGAAGCTACAAATAAAAGAAAAATGATAATACTTCCAGACAAGGAAGTCCCTCTATAATCTGGTCTGGGGTACAGTTCATGTTTTGGACAGCAAACTATCTCTTTGAATCCAAACTGTTAACCTCAGAAGGATTTTTGAGGTGGCTTGTATGTTGATTGACTGGAGTTGCATGCATGGTGTTTTTTGGTCACAAGGCAACATCTGGACAGGCTGCAGATGCCCCGAGCACTACCAGAGGACAGACTTTTCAGAGGAAGGAAAGAATCTTCCACTGTCTGTCGCAGAGGAAACTACCTTGGTTTCTGGCTGCATTTGGGACTCGATGATCTAGATAAGTAGAACATGGCTTCTTTCTGATTTGTTGCTAATAACTCAGGAGTTCAGGGCATTTTTAGTAACCCATGGTATGTTAAAGTACACAGTTTTGTTTCTAAAACTATAACACAGCACAGCTAGTCCTCTGAGAAAGCAGGAGTCTTAACTATCATCACTGACCTTGACCTCTCAAAATTTGTTTCGTTCACCTAGGAGAGAAGAGAGCCATCATCACCCCTTCTGGATTAGACTAACTTCTGCAAGTCTTGGAGGGCACCTTGATACTTTGTACCAGTTCACAACTTGGGGTGGAATAAACCTCCCTATGTCATGAAGATAGGGACTTAGATAAACAATGCAAGCAGTGTGTTTACAGATATGCAAATAAGCATGTAAATTAGACTCCTGTAGGCCTCATTTAGAATGCAATTTAAAATTAATTAAAAATCAAGAGTTAAATCAGACGTGAACATTCAACACCATATCGGAAAATATACATATTTATCAGAATGGCACGTATGTATACCACATGGACAGGAGCTAATCATCATGTAGGCAAAACTCCTCCATTTTGATATTGCAAAAAAGTCATTGTAGGGAAACCAAATATGTTGTGAAGATTATTTTCTTAGCACTCTATGAATTAAAATTCACTCTAATTTAAGGATTAAATGATTACATTGCAAATACATTACATTCTCTGTAAACTTATACTGAAGGACATAGAGTTTTACGATTAGAAAATGAAATAATAAATCAGGTACAGTTTACTTCCATATGCTATAAAATATTCTGGAGAGTCATTTTTCTAAAATAGGGTCACTGAGCACATTCACCCTGGCAGGCCTTTTGCATATTGTTAATAAGCCATTTATACTTGGAAAGTAATGATTTTCCTCTCTAAGCCACTCAGGAGTTCTGGGTGATTAATGAATTAATGGCTCCATCCTCACAAGGCCAAAACAACTCATTGAAAAGTAAAAAAATTCAATCAGTCCACTGACTGTTTTGTCTACAAAACAACCAAACAACATCTGTGATTGATTTTCTTTTTTCCTTCTTATTTATTAGAGAGGTTGTGGGTTTACAGAAAAATCTTGCATAAAATACAGGGTTGCCACAAACCACTCTATTACTAACAACTTCTATTGGTGAGCTGTATTTGTTACAATTGATGAAAACACATTTTTAAAAATTGCACTATTAACTGTAGACAGGTTTAACTTAGGACTCAATTTGTGTTATACAGTTCCATGGATTAAAAAAAAATATTTATTCTAGTAACATATATCCAACCTAAAATTTCCCCTTTCAACCACATTCAAATATATAATTCAGTGCTGTTAATTACATCCACAATGTTGTGCTAACATCACCATCATCCTTTACCAAAACTTTTCCATCATCCCAAATAAAACTGTACATCTTATGAGTACTCCCTATTCCAGGAGTTTGCTTATTCTAATTATATCACATTAGTGAGATCATCCAATATTTGTCCTTTGGTGTCTGGTTTATTTCACACAACATTATGTTTTGGCGGTCCATCAATGTCACATGTATCAGAACTTCATTCCTTCTTAGGGCTAAATAATAGTTCATTGTGTGTTGATACCACATTTTATTGATCCATGCATCTGTTGATTGACACTTGGGTTGCTTCCATCTTTTGGCAATTGTGAATAATGCCACTGTGAACACTGGCATGCAAATATCTGTTCAAGTCCCTTCTTTAAGTTCTTTTGGTTATATAACTAGAAGTGGAATTACCAGGCCATATGATAGCACTATATTTAACTTTGTGAGGAACTGGCGAACTGTCTTCCACAGTGGCTGCACCATTTTATATTCCCACCAGCAATGAATGAGTGTTCCTGTTTCTCCACATCCTCTCCATCACTTGTAATTTTCATTAAAAAAAGAATAGTAGCTGTTATACTGGATGTGAAATGGTATCTCATTGTGCTTTGTTTTTCTTTTTTTCTTCTTAATTTGATTATTTGTTTGCTTTGGTTTTTTAAAAATATATATTTAAAAAATATTTTTATTGACAAATCTTTACACACATAGAGTCCATACATGGTGTATAATAAAGGGCTCACAATATCATCACTAGTTGTGTATTCATCACCATGATCATTTCTACAACATTTGCATCACTCCGGAAAAAGAAATAAAAAGGAAAAAAAACCTCATATAGCCCATCCACCTTACCCCTCCCTCTCATTGACCACTAGTATTTCAATTTACCCAATTTATTTTACCCCTATGTCCCCTATTATTTATTTATTTTATTTTTTATCCTTTTTTCCCCCTCATCTGCCCATACCCAGGATAAAAGGAGCATCAGACACAAGGTTTTCACAGTCACACAGTCACGTTGTAAAAGTTGTGTCATTATACAACTGTCTTCAAGAATCAAGGCTACTGGAATATAGCTCAATGGTTTCAGGTACTTCCCTCCAGCCACTGCAATACACCGTAAACTAAAAAAGGATATCTATATAATGCATAAGAGTAACCTTCAAGATAACCTCCCAATTCTGAAGTCTCTCAGCTACTGAAACTTTACTTTGTCTGATTTCTCTCTTCCTCCTTTTGATCAAGAAGGCTTTTTGAATCCCTTAATGCTGGGTCCTGGCTTATCCCAGGAGTTCTGTCCCATACTGTCAGGGAGATTTACACCCCTGGGAGTCATGTCCTGCATAGGGGGGAAGGCAGTGAGTTCACCTGCCAAGTTGGCTTAGAGAGAGAGATGCCACATCTGAGCAACAAAAGATGATTCTGGGGTGACCCAGGTACAATTTCAAGTAGGCTTAGCCTATCCTTTGCAAAAATAAGTTTTACCCCAAGATCAAAGGCTCTGCCTATTGATTCATTTGTTGTCCCTGCTTGTGAGAAGATCTGAAATTCTTCAAATGAGTAAGTTGAACATTTCCTCCTTTCTCCCCATTCCCCCAGGGGGACTTGGCAAATATTTCTTTATTCATTGCCCAAATTACTCTGGAATATATCAGGGCATCACACTAACCTGGACAAACCAATAAACCCTCATGTCCTATTCATGATTCTATGTACTTATGGTATTCAACTAAACTGACCATACAAGTTAAATTAGGTAATGCACTATTTAAAATATAAGTTTTGCACCGACTAAATATCTCTCCCTTTGATCTCACACAGAGGTTGAAGTTTTAAAATATGAATGATATCATCTGTTACCCTGTATTCTGATCTACCCAAGTCCTATTCAGAACAGCTTCATTCATATCTCTAGTCGAAGTCTGATCCCTTTTTCAACTTTTTAAACAGTTCCTGTATGGGGTACTGCTGACTCTTTTAGCTTCAGAGCTCTAACTCTGAGTCTCAGGTATCACAAAAATACCTGAAGTCTCTAGGAATGACCAGGTTATATACAAACAGCTCAGTATCTCAGAATTTAGAAAAAAAGTTACAACTCCTGAATATATGTGACTGCTGTAAGAGCTTACATTCTAGGATCCTTTGCAATAGGCTCCAACCTGATAATCCATGCTCTTGACTTTAGTTCACCGAGTTTATATATTATAGTTAGTCCATATGAGTGAGGTATGATAATATTTGTCTTTTTGTTTCTGACATTTCATTCACCACACAGTCCTAAAGGTTCATTTACCTCGTTGTATGCCTCACAGTTTCATTCCTTCTTGTGTGTGTGCATAAACCACAGTTCCCCCTTCCATTCCTCAGTCATTGTACCCTTAGGCCACCTCCATACATTGTGAATAGCGAACATGCTGCCATAAACACCAGTGTGCAAATGTCCATTTGTGTCCCCACTCTCAGTTCTTCCAGGTATATACTGAGCAAAGGGGTGGCATGATCTTCTTTAGAGAAATGTTGATTCAATGCTTTTGCCCATTTTTAAATTGTCCTTTTGTTGTTGAATTGAAGGATTTCTTTATATATTCTGGTTTTCAAGCCCTTATAGATAGATGGTTTCCAAACATTTTCTTCCATTGTGTAGGTTGTCATTTTACTTTCATGATAAAGTTCTTTGAGGAACAAAAGTTTTAAACTTTGATGCAGTCCCATTGACCCATTTTTTTCTTTTGTGGCTTGTGCTTTGGAAATAAAATCTAAGATGCTATTTCCCAATACTAGTTCCTGAAGATGCTTCCCTACCTTTTCTTCTAAGAATTTAATAGTTCTGCCTTTGATATTTAGGTCTTTGGTCCATTTTGAGTTGATATTTGGATATGGTGTGAGGTAGGAGTCTACCTTCATTCTTTTGTAATTGGAGATCCAGTTTTCCCAATCGAATGGTCTTTGATCCCTTGTCAAAAATCAGTTGGCCATAAATATGAAAGTTGATTTCTGAATTCTCAATTCCATTCTGTTGGTCTATATGTCTTTCCTTGTGCCATTATCATGCTCTTTTGATTACTGTGGCTTTGCAATAAGTTTTGAGACTGGGAAGTGGGAGTCTTCCAACTTCATTCTTTGTTTTCAAGATAACTTTAGCTATTTTGGGTCCTTTATCCTTCCATATAAATTTGATGATTGGCTTTTCCATTTCTGCAAAGAAGGTTGCTGGAACTGTGATTGGGATTGCATTGAATCTATGAATTGCTCTGGGTGGTATTGACATTTTAACATTATTTAGTCTTCTAATCCCAGGAACAAGGACTATCCTTCAATTTATTTAGGTCTTTTAAAAATTCTTTTAGCAATACGCTGTAGTTTTGTGTTTATAAGTCCTTTGCATCCTTGGTTAAATTTATTTCTAGAATTTTGACTTTTTTAGGTGCTTTTGTAAATGGAATTTGTCTCTTGATTTCTAGCTATTCATACAGAAACACTACTGATTTTAGGGTGTTGATACTGCATGCTGCTGATTTTCTGAATTTATTTATTAGCTTTAGGAGTTTTGTTGAGTTTTTTTTCAGAATTTTCTGCATATAGGAGCATGCCATCTACAAATCGGAAAAGTTTTACTTCTTTATTTGTAAATTTTATGTGTTTTATTTCCACTTATTGCCTAATTGCTTTGGCTCTTAGTTCCAGTACATTGTTGAATTACAGTGGTGAAAGTGGCCATCTTTGTCTTGTTCTTGATCTTATAAGGAAAGCTTTAAGTCTTTTACCATTAAGCATGATGTGAGCTGTTGGTTTTTCATAAATACCCATTATCATAATGAGGAAGTTTCCTTCTATTCCTAGGTTTCTAAATATTTTGATAAAAAAAGGATATTGGATTTTGTTAAATGCCTTAGCTGCATTGATTGAGATGATCACATGTTTTTTTCCTTCAATCTGTAAATGTGGTTTATTATATTAATTGGTTTTCTGGTGTTGAACTACATTTTCATTCCTGATAAATCCCTCTTGATCATGGTGTATAACCCTTGTAATGTGCTGTTGGAAGCTGCTAGTATTTGCTTGAGGATATTTGCATCTTATTCATAAGAAAGATTAGCCTGTAATTTTCTTTTGGTATCTTTAGCTGTGTTTGGTAGGGGGGATAAGGCTGGTCTTATAGAGTGAATTAGGGAATGTTCACTTCTATTCAATTTTTGGGAAGAGTTTACACAGGATTGGTGTTAATTATTATTAGAAAGTTTGTCAAAATTCCCCTGTGAAGTTGTCAGGTCCTAGGCTTTTCTCTGATGGGAGATTTTGATTACTGATTCAATCTCCTTACTAGTTATTGTTTCTTTTTCTTTTCTTTTCTTTTTTTTTTTTTTGAGATCTTCTATTTCTCCTTGAGCAGTGTGGGTAGTTTTGTGTTTCTAGGGCTTTGTCTATAACATTTGGGTTATCTAATTTTCTCCCATACAGTTGTTCATAGTATTTCTTATAGACCTTTTTATTTCAATGAGTTCAGTTGTAATATCTCCCCTTTTCATTTCCGATTTAAGTTGTGTCCTTTCTCTTTCATTTTTCCTCATCAGAGTACCTAAATGTTTGTCAGTTTTATTGCTCTTTCAAAGAACCAACTTTTGGTTTTGTTTGTTCTCTTTACTGTATTTTTTTTAATTCTCTTTTTCATTTTTCTCTGCTCTATTCTTTGTTATTTCCTTCCTTCTATCACTTATCGGCCTTTTGACTAAAATCATGTGTATTTTCTTCCTTCTGCTCACTTTGGGTAAGTTTGCTCTTTCTTTTACAGTTCTTTACTTGTGATGCTAGGTCTTTGATTTGAAATGTTTCTTCTTTTTTAATATAAGCTGTAAATATCCCTCTCACCACTGACTTTGTGCATCCCACAAATTTTGGCATGTTGCATTTTCATTTTCATTTGCCTCAACATCTCTCTTGAGTCCCCTTGTGATTTTCTTTTTAACTCATTGGTTGTTTAGAGTTCATTGTTTAATTTCCATGTATTTGTGCATTTTCATTTTCGCCTTTGTTTTTGATTCCTAGCTTCATTCCATTGTTGTCAGAGAAGATACATTGTATAATTTCAATGTTTTTAAATTTGTTGAGACTTGTTTTGTGACCTAAGATATACTCCGTCCTGGAGAGTGATTGATGTGCACTAGAGAATAATGTGTATTTTATTGCTGGGTGAATTGTTCTTTATATGTCTGTTAGGTCTAATTGGTTTAGGGCATTGTTCGAATCTTCTATTTTTCTTATTGATCTTCTGTTTAGATATTCTATCCATTATTGAAAGTGGTATATTAAACTTCCTACTATTAATGTAGTATCATCTATTTCTCCCTTTAAACCTGTCAGTATTTGTGTCATATATTTTGGGGCTTTTCTATTAGCTGCATATGTATATTTATACTTGTTATGTCTTCTTGGCAAATAGACCCCTTTATCTATATATGATGGCATTTTTGTCCCATCTAACAGTTTTTTACTTAAAATCTATTATATCTGATATTTGTGGAGTCCTGACAGCTCTCTTTTGGCTACTATTTGCATGGTGCATTTTTTCCATCCTTTTACTTTCAACCTACCTACTTGTGACTGAATTTAAGGTGAGTGTCTTGTAGACAGCATATATTTGGGCTACACTTTTTTATCCATTCTGCCAGTCTCTGCCTTTTGACTTGAGAGCTTAATCCATTTATACATAGAGTCGCTATTGATAATGCAGGACATTCTTCTGTCATTTTGCTATTTAATCCTATAAATTCTTTATCCTTCAATTCTTCTGTTAATGCTTATTTCATATTTGTTTGATATTTTTTTGTGTTGTATTACATTGAGTCTTGTTTTCATTACCTAGGCTGCACAAGCAAAGACCATGAATTGATTCAGCTTATACAATGGAAATTTATTCGCTCATGGCTTTGAGACTGGGAAAATGTCCAATCAAAGCATCATCAAAGTGATGCTTTCTCCCTTAAGCAGTATGGCATTCTGGGGCTAACTGCCAGTGATTCTTGATCCTCTCTCACATTGAAAGGCACATGGCAGCATTTCCTGGTCTCTTCCTTCTCTTTTGGATTTTCTTTCAGTTTCTTTTTTCTTGTGGCTTTCTCTCTTTTGCTTCCTGTGTGTGTGTGTGTGTGTGTGTTTATCTCTCTCTCTGTCTGAATTTCATTCTCTTACAAAAGACACTATTCTTTTACAAAAGACACCATTTTCATTCTCTTACAAAAGACACCATAGGATTAAGACCCATCCTAACTGAGGTGGAACACACCTTAACTGAAGCAACCTCATTAAAAGGCCCTATTTTCAATGGGTTTACACTCACCGGGGTTGATGAAAATGTAAGAACATTTTCTGGGATACATACTGTTTCAAAATACCACAAATCCTTTCTCATTTCTATCTGCATATATTTTTCTGTGGTTATCATGGGGTAAAAACTTAACATTCTAAAAATGTAACAATCATATTTGATTTTTTGTTACCAGCTTGACTTCAATACATATACATACACAGTTCTTATATCCTTCTGTCCCCCATCTTATTCTTGTATTTCTTACAGATTATATCTTTATATATTGTATGTCCAAAACCATAGTTGTCATTACTTTTTATGAATTTACATTTTAACACCTGTAGGGAGTAAAAAGTGTAGTTACATACCAAAAATACAATAGCACTGGCATTTATAATTACACAATTGGTTCACTTCAATGACTTTAATGGAGGTCTTTTTTTCTTTATGCCACTTTGATTTGCTTTAGTGTCCATTTGTTTCAGTTTGAAGAACTCCCTTTAGCTTTGCTTGTAGGGCAGGTCTGGTGGTGATGAACTCACTCGGGTTTTGTTTATCTGATAATGTCTTCTAAGTGTTTTTTGAAAGAAAGCCTCATCAGATATAAAATTATTGGTTGGCAATTTTTTTTGAGCACTTAAAGTATTTTCAACTTACTGCCTTTTTACCTCCATGGTTTTTGATGAGAAATTGGCACTTAGTCTAACTGGGACTCCCTTATGCATAACACATTGTTTTTCTCTTGAAGCTTTTAGAGCTCTCTCCTTGTCCTTTGCATGTGACAGTTTGTGATAAGTTTTATATTTTTCAAATATATTGCGCGTAATGTTTTCTGGGCTTCTTGGATGTGCATGTTCACATCTTCCACATAGTTTGTGAAATGTTCTGTCGTTCTTTCTTCTCTCCCTTTATTAGAGAACTGGTGGGTTTACAGAGCAATCATGCATAAAACAAAGGATCCCCATCTGTCTCCCTACCATCAACGCCTTGCATTGGTGTGGAACATTTGTTACAGTTGATGATAGCACATTTTATTTTACTGTACAATTAATTAAAGTCCATTATTTAACTTAGGTTTCACCATTTATGTAGTGTAGTTCCAAGGATTTCTTAAAAATATTTATTCTGTTACCATATATACAATTTAACATTTCCCCTTTTAACCATATTTATATATATATTTCAGTGCTGTTAAATATGTTCACAACGTTGTCAACCATCACTACCATCCATTATCAAAGCATTTCCATGTATTAGCTTCTTATTCCCTATTCTCACTCCCCAGTAAACTATATTCTTGATTCTGACTCTATGAGTTCGCTTATTCTATTTGTTTTAAATCAGTGAGATCATTCAATATATGTCCTTTCGCGTCTGGCTTATTTCACTCAATATAATGTACTCAGGGTTCATACATGTTTTTGCATGTATGATTTCTTCATTCCTTTTTATGAACAAATAATAGTCCATTGTTTGCATGCACCACATTTTACTCATCCATTCATCAGTTCTGGACACTTGGGTTGCTGCCATCTTTTGACAATTGTGAATAAAGCTGCTATCAACATTGGAATGCAAATATCTGTTTGAGTCCTGCTTTCAATTCTTTTGTGTATATACCAAATAGTGCAATTGCCAGGTCATATGGTAATTCTATACTTAGCTTTCTGAGAAACCACTAGTCCTCTTAAGTGACTGTACATTTTACATTGCCATCAGCAATTAATGAGTTTTCCTATTTTTCTACATCCTCTCCAATACTTTTTATTTTCCATTTTTTTCTAATAATAGCCATTTTAATGGGTGTAAAATGGTATCTCATTGTGGTTTTGATTTGCATTTCCCTGATGGCTAATGACGTTGTCTTTTCATGTGCTTTCTGGACATTTGTATATATTCTTTGGAGAAATGCCTATTTAAGTCTTTTGCTCATTTTAAAAATTGGCTTGTGTGTTGGTTTTTATATCTTAATGATATGTATTCTTCCCATCCATGAACATGGAATATGCTTCCATTTACCTAGGTCTTTTTTAATTCCTTTTAGCAATGTTTTGTAGTTTTTTCTGTAAAATCCTTTACATCCTTGGTTAGATTTATTCTAGATATTTGATTCTTTTAGTTCTTTTTGTTATTTTTAGATTTTTTTCTTGATTTCCTGTTCCTATTTTCATTGCTTGTGTATAAAAACACTGTTGATTTTTGGGTGTTGATATTGTATGTCACCACTTTGATCAATTCATTTATTAGGTCTAGGAGTTTTGTTGAGGGTTTTTCAGGATTTTCTGTATATAGGATAATGTCATCTACAAATAGGGAAAGTTTTACTTCTTCATTTCCAATTTGAATGCCTTTTATTTCTTTTTCTTACCTAATTGTTTTGGCTAGTACTTCCGGTACATTGTTGAATAACAGTGGTGACCATGGACATGTTTGTCTTATTCCTGATCTTACAGGAAAAGCTTGCATTCTTTTACCATGAAGTAGGATGTTAGCTGTTGAGGAAGTTTCCTTCTATTCCTTGTGTTCCAAGGGTTTTTATTAAGAAAGGATGCTGCATTTTGTCAAATGCCCTTTCTGCATTGATGGAGATGATTAAGGCAGAATGAAGATTTTTCCCCTTCATTTTGTTAATGTGAGATATTACACTAATTAGTTTTCTTATGTTGAACTAACCTTGCATACTAGTGATAAATATCTTTTGATCACAGTATCTAATCCTTTTAATATGCTGTTAGATTCAGTTTGCTATTATTATTTTTTAAAAACAGGTGAAAGGCACAAAAAACTCTTTCATGACCATACTTCATTATGCAAAATAAATGCATTCTTGAAAAGCTTTATATAAATTGAGGTTCTGTATGTTATGTTGCATTTTAAAAAGAAAGGATACCTTGGTATTTAACATGTTTTCTTTTAGAGAGTGGGAAAATAAAACCAGTTTTTTTTAATGCAAATCTACATTTTATATAATGTATGACTACATTTTATCAAATCTGGGAATTAAAAGGTGATTCAATTTGACAGTCAACAAATTGTTTCTGCCAATTTAGGAAAAACGCAACAGATACCTAAAAGTTGACATCTGGCATTAGGACTTTTTCTTAAAGCTTATGTTTAATATAGTTCCATTATTAGTATTTTTCTGAACTACACTGTGAAGCCCAGTTCTCATAATTTAATCTTTTTTCTTTTCTTTTTAAATAAACTCTTCTGGTACTTATACCAACAAAGTGAATATTCAAACTGATTGCAAAGCCTAGCTACTGTTTATCTTTTTAAGCTGCTTTTTCTTCTGTGGATAGGCCAGAAATATTTGTTTAAGAATCTTACCTTTTGTCTCTTCTTTCACATAAAATAACAGCAAATAATTGGTAACAACATAAAAACTAAATGCGGTTTCATTTGATAATGTTGTGGTACACTCAATAGTGTATAGTTGGAAGGTGACTGCATTTGTAAAATTCTGTTTCTATATACTGGTTTTATGTGCTTTAGGTCTATCCCACATGAACCAAACAGTGTGAAGGAGACTTAATAATAGGCTGAATCCAGATTTTGGTAGTCAGGTCACACTGCTGATAATCAGAAACTTTAGAATGAACAGATGGGAAGGAACAAGAGCTTATTGTCTTTCATGAGTTATTGGTGGTTTTACCCTTTTCAAAGAGATATAAAGTTCACTTCCTTTTGCTATCATTTACAGAACTTTACACTTCTAAATAGAAAGTTGGTGCAACAGGATTTTCTCTCTTACTTTTATCCCTAGATCTGTGCTGTGCAATATGGTAGCCACTAGTCACATGTACTTATTGAGCACTTGAATTGTGGCTAGTCCAAATTGAAAGGTGCTGTAAGTGTGAAATCCACACCTAGTTTCTAAGACTTAGTATAGGGTGGGGGTGAAAGAATGTAAAACAGCTCAATTTTTTTTCATGTTGTTTATGTGTTGATTTGTTAATATTTTGGATATATTGGTTTTAATAAAATATATGACTTCACCTGTTTCTTTTATTTATTTTTTATTGTAGTCATTAGAAAGTTTAAATTATGCATAGGACTTGTACTATATTTCTATCAGTCAGTGCTGCTCTGGATAGTGTTGTCATAAAAAAGTTAGTACATATGTGCGATAAACTAGGTTTGGTTGGGTGATAACAGCTTTATGGAGATATAATCACATAACATTTATTTCATCTATTTAAAGTGTACAATTCAATGTTTTTTTATATAATCAGAGTTGTACAGCCATCACCATAATCAATTTTAGAGCATTTTTATCACCTCAAAAGAAACCTTGTACATTTTAGAAGTCACCCTCCATTTTCCTCCATCCCTTCCAGCCCTAGGAAGCAATGAATCTGCTTTTTGTTTCTCTATATTTGTCTATTCTGGACATTTCATGTAAATGAAATCACATGCTATTTGGTCTTCTGTGACTGTTTTTTTTAACTTAGAATAATGTTTTCAAGGTTCACCCATGTTGTAGCATTTATCAGTACTTCAGTCCTTTTAAGGATGAATAATCTTCCGTTGCATGGATATGCACATTTTTCATCCATTTATCAGTTGATGGACCATTTAGTTTGTTTCCTTCTATTAGATACCGTAAATAATGCTACTGTGAACATTCACGTACAAGTTTCCACGTGGACGTATGTTTTCATTTCTCTTGAATATATCTAGGAGTGGAATTGTTGGGTCACATGTTAACTCTAGGTTTAACTTTTTAAAGAACTGTCATATTGTTTTCCAAAGTGGCTACACCATACTAATTCCCATCAGGAGTGCATGAGAGTTTCAATTTCTCCACATTCGCACCAACACTCATTATTAACTGACTTCTTCATTGCAGTCTTTTTAGTGTGTGCAAAGTGGTATCTCATTATGGCTTTGATTTGCTTTCCCTGGTGGCTAATGATTTTGAGAAACTTTTCATATGACTAGTTGTATACCTTCTTCTGAGAAATATTCTTTAGATCTTTTGCCCTTTTAGTTTGTTTGCTTGTTTCGTATGGGCAGGCCCATACGAAATCGAACCCGGGTCTCTGGCATGGCCTGCGAGAATTCTGCCACTAAGCTACTGTTGCACTGCCCATTTTTGCCCATTTTTAATTGTCTGTTTGTCTTTTGTGTAAGAGTTTTTTATGTATTCTAGATACAGGTCTCTTATGAGATGTAATTTGTGGATTTCTCCTATTTCATGGATTATCTTTTCACTTTCTTGGTAGCTTTCTTTGAAGCACAAAAGTTTTCGATTTTGTTCTATTTATCTCTTTCTTTTGTGGCTTGTGCTTTTGTCATCATATCTATGAATCCTATACCAAATCCAAGGTCACAAAGCCTTGCAACTTTTTCCTTCAAGAGTATGACAGTTTTGGTTCTTAAATTTAGGTCTTTGATCCATTCTGGGTTAATTTTTGTTTCCAGCATGAGGTAAGGGTCTAGCTGTATTCTTTGGCATGTGGGTAGCCAGTTGTCCTAGCTACATTTGCTGAAAAGACTATTTTTTCCCCACGAGTGGTCTTGGCATCCTTGTAAAACACATTGAACATAGATGCATGGATTTATTTCTCAACTTTCAATTCTATTTCATTGATCTATGTTTATCCTTATGCCAGTATCAACTGTCTTTATTTGCTATTGTTTGCAAGTCCTCCAGTTCTGTTCTTCTTCCTCAACATTGTTTTGGCTATTCTAGGTTCCTTGCATTCCTCTATGGTTCTTAGTATCAGCTTGTCAATTTCTAGAAAGCAGGCAACTGGAAGTCTGATAGGGATTGCATTGAATCTGTGATCAATTTGGGGAGAATTGGCATCTTAGCAATATTAAATATTCTGATCCATGAACATGGGATGTCGTTCCATTTATTTAGATACTCTTCCATTTCTTTCAATAGTATTTTTTTAATTTTCAGGGTATAAATCATGCACTTCTTTTGTTAAATTTATTCTGAAATATTTTGTTCTTTTAATGCTATTGGGAATGGAATATTTTTTCATTTCATTTTCAGGGTGTCCATTAGAAGTATATAGAAACACAATTGATTTTTGTTTATTAATCTTGTATCCTGTAGTCTTGCTAAGCTCACCTATTTGTTCAAAATTTTTTTAGTAGTTTCTTAGGATTTTCTGTATACAAGATCATATCATCTGCAAATAGAGAAATTTACTTATTCTTTTCCAATTGGATGAATTTTACTTCCTTTTCTTGCCTAATTTCCCTTGCTAGAACCTCCAACACAATATTGAATAGAAGGGGTGAGAGTGGACATCCTTGTCTTGTTCCTGACCTTAGGGAGAAAGCATCCAGTTACCACTGAGTATGATGTTGTACATGTTTTCTATGTGTCCTTTATTGGGTTGAACAGGTTATCTTCTGTTCTTAGTCTGTTGAGTGTTTTTATGGTGAAAGAACATTGGACTTTGTCAAATGCTTTTTCTGCATCTATTGAGATGATCATATGCTTTCTTTTTATTATTCTACTGAAATGGTATTTTATATTAAAATTTTATATTTTATATTTGATTTTTCAGGTGTTAAGTCAATCTTCCATTCCTGGGATAAAGCCCTCTTGCTATGTAATTCTTTTTCGTTAAAGCAGTTCAACTGAGATATATTCACACATTATACAATCCATCCAAAGAGTACAATCCATGACTCACAGCGTATTCACAAAGTTGTTTATTCATCATCAAATCAATTTTAGTACATTTTCTTTACTGTAAAAAGAAAAATCCCATATCCCTTTTATACTCCCTTACTATTGACACAGCATTGGTGTGGTACCTTTGTTACAATCAATGAAAGAATATTAAAATATTACTGTTAACTATGTACCCTAGTTTGCATTAGACATATTTTTCTCCATATACTACCCTATTGTTAACACCTTGCAATAGTGATGTACATTTGCTTTAATTTATGAAAAAAATTCTTGTATTTGTGCTATTAATCACAGTCATCATCCACAAGAAGGTTCACTATGTTATACAGTACCATGTTTTACCCTCTAGTTTTCCTTCTAGTGATGTACTCCACCTTAAACTTTCCCTTTCAACCACATTCACATGCATAATTCAATGCTGCTAATTACATTCATAGTGATGTGCTACCATCACCTCTATCTATCTTGAGACATTTATAATCAACCAAATTAAAAATTCTGTAAAAACTAAACATCAGATCCTTGTATTCTACCCTCATTCTTTATTCTAGATTTTAATTCTATGAGTTTGCTTATTTTAATTAGATTATATTGAGATCATACAGCATTTGTTCTTTTTGTGTCTGTCTTATTTCACTCAACATAATGTCCTCAAAGTTCATCTAAGTTGTCAGATGCTTCAGTACTTAATTCCTTCTTATAGTCAAATAATATTACATAGTATGTATATGCCAAATTTTGTTTATCCATTTATCTGTTGATAGACACTTGGATTGCTTCCATTTCTTGGCAATTGTGAATTATGCTGCTATGAACATTGGTGGGCAAATGTCTGTTTGGGTTCCTACTTTCAGTTCTTCTGGGTATGTGCCTAGTAGTGAGATTGTTGGATCATATGGAAGTTCCATAGTTAGCTTCTGGAGGAAATCCCAGACTTTCATAGTGGCTATACCATTTTACATTCCAACTATCAGTGAATGACTGTTAAAAATATGGAATGCTTCATGAATTTGTGAGTTGTCCTTGCACAGGGACCATGCTAATCTTCTCTGTATTGTTCCAATTTTAGTATAAGTACTACAAAATAAGCATGGTTTGCCAGTATTTCATTGAGGATTTTTGCATATATGTTCATAAGAAATATTGGTCTGTAGTTTTCCCTTTTTGTGATCTTTGTCTGGGTTTGGTATGAGAGTTATGTTGGCCTTGTAGAATGAGGGCACATTCCCTCCTCTTCAGTTTTTTGAAAGAGTTTGAGCAAAATTGTTGGGAAGAGTTTGATTACTGATTCCATCTCTTTACTATTTATTGGCTTGTTGAGGTTGTCATTTCTCTATCCCTTCTGCTCTTTCTCTCTTTCTTCTTCTGGGGCTCCTATGAGACCTATATTGGTACACTTGATAGTGTACCAGATGTCTCAGGCTATTTTCACTTTATGTAATTCCTTTTTCTTTCTGAGCCTCACCCTGACTCAATTCCATTTTTTGACTTCGAGTTTGTTGATTCTTTCTTCTGCCAGTTCCAATCTACTGTTGAAACTCTCCTGGGAATTTTTCATTTCAGTTTTTGTGGCCTTCAACTCCAGTAGTTCTGTTTGGTTCCTTTTTAAAATTTCTGTTTATTGAGATTGTCATATTATTCAGTCATTGTTTTCCTGATATCCTTTAGTTCTTTCTCTGTATTTTCCTTTATCTCTTTGAGTATGTTAAAAATCAGTTTTTAAAGTAAAGTATGTCCACAGTTTGGTCCCCTTTGTTGATATTTTGGGATTTTTATCCTCTTACATTGGATGGGCCATCATTCCCTGTTTGCTTGTTTTGTAGTCTTTTGTTTCATGCTGTGCATTTTAGTATTTTAAAATGCTAATTCTGAGATTCATTCCCTGTGATGTCTATTTTCTTGATTTTGTAGCCAGCACATGAAATGATAGATTTTCCTGTGTGTCAGGAACTAAAAAACCAATCAACTCTAAACAAAAACCCTCTTTCACTATCTTTGCATATTGACTTTGTATTGATTGGCACTCTTCACAGTTTATCTTTCCTATCAAGAAGGTCCGCCCTAGGTAAATGCCTAGTTCAGGGAACTCCCTGTCTTTTCTGGCCTTTTGACTTTTCCTGGTCTTATGCTTTCTAGTGGTCTTAGGAGTTCCCCTCTTTACAGGAGTTTGAATGTCTCCTCTACTTCCCCATAAAGAAATTTTCTCCCTTTTCCAAGTATTTCATGGCAGGACTTAAAGCACGTAAGCCCATGCCCCAGCTATCTCTCTCAATTGTTTCTTACAGTGTTTTCATTTTCTGAAGTTGTGTTTGTTTGGAGGGCAAATTCTTTGTGGAACAGCTTTCCAGAAAGGAGTTTACCAAGTCATCTTTCTCAGCTGGGACAAGGTCAGGGACCTACAAGTGGAGCTCAGCCATCTCCAAATGGCCCTGAGGAGGAGTTGAGGGAGGACCCAGGAAGGGCAGCAGGACCTTCTTCCATAACTACCCAAAACTTCATGATCTTGACTTGACCTCCTCCCAGCCAATGCAGTCTCTCAACTGCCCACATCTTTGAAGAAGCACATATCTTTAAGTCTCCTCTGCAGCCTTGGTCTGGGGCATGTTGTGACAATGGCTGCCCTCAGAGCCCTGTGCTTCCAGCAATCTGAAATTACTTGTCAAAAGTCATAATCTGTGGTCAGTCTGTGAATCCTGCCCTTACTGAACCTACCAAGGATCTTGGGGAAATGGAATTTTATGACCCCTCTGGTACCACAAGGCTACAGAGGGGGCTGAACCCTACTGTTGCCTGTTATGAGAGTGTAGGACGGGTGCTGCTACCCACTGTAGCTGAAAAAGTGATTTACTGGTATTTACCTTAATTTATCAGTCTCTTCCTCCTGCTCTCCTCTGGATGCTGTACAGTTTTCCACTGGGCTCCAGAGTTTTGAAATAGTTGATTTGGACAGAACCTGTCTGTTTAATAGTTGTCCTGTGGAGGGACTGACTCCTGGAGCTTCCTACTCCCTCATCGTCCCATAATTTTCTGAATTTTCTTTTCAGTGAATTGATTGCTATTTTTCTGGCAACTTATTAATTAACTAATTGTCTGATACAACTGTGTCCTTATGTGAATGTTGTAAAACATTACTATAACATCCTATGATGATTTGGAACTGTATATACCTCAGAAAAGCATGTTCTTAAAGTTAATCCACTTCTGTTGGTTTTGAAACCATTGTAGGTAGGATCTCTGAGTTTACTTCAGTTAAGGAATGACTCACCTTAAGCAGGTGAGTTTCCAATATAAATTGGAAACCTTTATAAGAGAATGAAATTTAGACAAAGAGAAGGAAAGTCACAGGAAGTAAGAAGCTGAAATAAAGCCTAGAAGAGAAGAAGAGACCAGAAGACACCACCATGACCTTGCCATGTGATAGAGGAACCAAGGATTGTTGGCAGCCAGTCCCGGAATGCCGGTCAGGAAGAAAGTATCTCCTGGATGATGCCTAGATTTGGATATTTTCCTGGCCTCAAAACTGTGAGCAAATAAAATCCCATTGTTTAGGCTGAGCCGTTTCCTGTATTTGCTTAAGCTGCCTTGAAAGGTAAAACACAACCTCTCTATCATTCCTAAAAATTCATATAAGCAAGGACTCAACATACATTACGTATATAAGAAAATTGGAAGTATTCTATGATTTTCTATCTTTGATAAAATATTTAATTGTATCATAATACAAGTAGTTCTTTTGAAATAATTACAAGTAATATGAAGCACATTTTATTATTATTTGAAAAAGTCACGGAGTCAAATGGATCTGAAGCCAATCAGGATAAACTGATCACAGAGAAGTTATGTTATACTTAAAAAGAGAGGAAAACAAAAAAAAATAAAAACTTCCACAGAGACTAAAGAGATTTGAGAAAATGCAAGTAATGAGCAAATTAAAAATTTTAAAGTATGTTCTGAGAGCTAGAATTTTCAGTGCTGAATTTGGAAAATAGGTATGAGAAGTAAAAAAATGAGGAGATTCAGGAAAAAAAGCAGGCTCTTGGCTGATATACAGATGTACACACTGTCCTCATGTAATTGAACTCTATGAATAAAAAATTTTTTGTACTCGTCTCTATTCACTTTGAAAGTTTTACTTTTAATAATGCTTGTAGTCTCTAGCTAACTTGATGAAAAAATTTATTTTTAAAAATATTAGAGAGGGAAGTGGTTTAAAACATATCTGTTACAGTCAGTTAATGTTTGGAAAGAAAAAAGTTATATTGTGGGCAGCTTTACTTATTATTTGTCTTTATTTAAAGGTGTAGCAGGTGTGCAAAGAGGAAAGGAAAATTCTCATTATTACTTGTCTCAATTGAATTAATAGAATCAGCTTTTAAAAAGATAGAAATTTATTGAAACAAATGGTACTATACAGTAGAAATGAGCCTTAACAATCACTTACACCAACATCTCTCAATTTACATTTGAAGCTCCTGAGGCTCAGATGGGTGAGATGGCTGACCCAAGGTCATGTGGCTAGTTTGTGCTAGAGCCAGAAGTTTCCAAATTTCTTGACTCTTAGGCCAAGAAGGAGTCCCTATAACAAGCAAAGTTAAAATTTAAAAGTTGGAAGAAGTGGTATGAATTCATTTCAAGAGCTACATTGGAACAGAGATTGCAATAGATGGAGGGTCTCATACTATTAATAAGAAAATTAAGGTGATGTCACAGTAGGCTTTCTGCATTGAAAATTTTTTTAAATGTAATTTTATTGAGATATATTCACACCATATAATCTATCTATAGTAGACAATCAGTGGTTCATAATATCGTCACATAGTTGTGTGCTTCTCACCATGATCATTTTTACAACATTTATGTTATTCCAGAAAAAGAAATAAAAAGAAGAAAGAAACCCCCAAACATCTTATACCCCTTACTCTACTCTCTGGTTGACTACTCGTACTGGGCTCTACTCAATTTTAAGACTTATAATGGAAGTAGGTTAACTAATACAGTGTAGTATTGTCAGAGATACGTATATATATCAGTGGAACAGAACGAAGCATCCAGAAGTAGATCCACACAAACATGGGCCCCTGACTTTTTTTTCCCAGTATAATTTTTACAGTCATTATCAAAGACCAAGGCTATCGGATTATAGTTCAACAGCTTCAGCTATTTACTTCTAGCTATTCTAAAACACTAGACACTAAAAAGAAATATCTATATAATGAGTCAGTAGTCACAATCATTTGCTGAATCTTAATTTCTTAGTTACATTTCCTCCCTCTCATTTGATCTTTCTCTCGCTCTTCAGGGATATCTGGCAATGACCACTTTAATGTCTTCATGTTGGAAAGGGTTGTTGACTTTAATGAAGTAGAGGAATGAAACTGGTTGATGTTCTTGGAAAGACTGGTATTTCTGGGTTTCAGGGCCTACAGGATCAATTTAGAAGCCTTAGAAAAATAAACTTACTAAGAAAAACTTTTATAGAGACTTAGATCTCTATAAAAAAACTTTTTAGAGCGCAGGACCCTCCCGAGGATTTTCAGGAATACTGTTGGTCGGAGCTTGGCATACCGTGATAGTTTGTGATATCTGACTATCTGCGTTGCAAAATTTAACATCACAGCAGTTGCAACACACTGTCTAAATTGGCCTTCCGGGAACCAGGAGAGTAAATCCTACTGAAGTAGTCTTCTCTGCTGATTTGATAAGAAGAGACAACAAGGAATACAGAGGGGAAGGATGAGTTTGGAATTTGTGTTGATGTTGGAGTCAGTCTTAAAATAGTGTAAAAGGATTGTCATTTTTGGAGAAAAAGAATTCCAAGAGAAGAAAATATTTATAAGCGATTGCTGTAAGTCTGTAAGTGCTATAATGGTGATGTCAGAGAAGGATGGTTCTCAGATGAAGCCAGGTGGTGGTGAGAAAGCTCATATTGAGGCCATTGTGGTAGAGTCTGTGATAAACAGAAAAGGAAAGGTCAGAGATGCATTTGACTCAAATGCATTTTAACAAAGTGAATACAACTCTGACTTCTCTTAGGAAAGTTGACAGCTTGTCACTAGACATTGCAATTCTGTCATTTCAGGATGTATCCATATTGAGTACACATGACTAAGGTGTTTGTTTGCCCACCATCAGCCTGAACCAATGGCAGACTTTTAATGGCAAATAAAACATTTAATGGCAAAATTAAAACAAGCCTGTCATAATCTTTTTAAGGGAGAACTCTTTCCAGTTAGAATTTGTCATGAACCCTAACAGGATCACAATATGGCTTATATATTTATAGGATGAAGAATCAGAGCTAGTAAAGGCACGGGAAGATGAAGAGCAGTTGTCAGATGGAAGCTGGTTTAACAGTTCACTTAAGTTTCCTGTTCCAGGAGAGAATGAGGAGAAGTAGGACAGAAGAGAGAAAGAAATGCAAGCTGTGTATTTCTTCTCTTTTGTATCTTTGCCTGGTGAAGTAGTTTGGAGATGGGTTTGCCCCATAAAAACACGTTCTTGAGCTCCATCCATTCCTTTGGCTGTGAACCCGTTTTAACTAGCACTTTTTGATGGCATTACTTCAGCTAAAGTGTGGCCCACCTTGATCAGGACGGGTCTTAATCCTATTCTGGAGTCCTTTGTAAGAAAAATGAAATTGAGAGATAGAGAAGCAGCAGAGGAGTAGCCCAAAGCTGAACAGAATCCAGAAGAGAAGGGAGATACCAGGAGAAGCTGCCATGTGACTTGCCATGTGACAAGCTAAGGACCAAGAATCACCACCAGCCAGCCCCAGAATATTGCAGTCTTTGGGAAGAAAGCATCATCTTGATGATCTCTTAATTTGGATTTTTTCTCCAACATCAAACTGTGACTGAATAAATTCAACATTGTTTAAACCAAGCCACTGCATGATATTTGCTTGAGTAGTCAAGGAAACTAAAACACATGGTTATAGAAAGTCATATAAGAAGTGTTGAGAAGCTAAGTGAGGACAATGAGTTCTTGTTGTGAGGCTTTGGGAGGAGCCCATACTCATCAGCCATGTGGTTCAGAGGGGACAACAGCATTTAGGGAGGAAGGGAGCTACTTCACACGACTTGGTGCCCCTGAGCACTGCTTATTCCTATGAAAGTGGGTGCTGAGTCCATAGCCAATGGGTCTGAGGTGGCAGTTGCAGGACACTCGAGTCTGCTTATCCTCCCACCCCCACCTCACCCCAGTCTTGCTGTCGTCTTAGGGAGAGAGACTGGGTGAAGAGAAAGCTGTTTGAAAGGTGGAGCAATTTTATTTAGGAGAGAC
This sequence comes from Tamandua tetradactyla, assembly GCF_023851605.1. NCBI lineage: Eukaryota > Metazoa > Chordata > Mammalia > Pilosa > Myrmecophagidae > Tamandua > Tamandua tetradactyla. The sequence goes on from NC_135345.1 coordinate 58,091,101, forward strand.
TGGGTATTCCCTAAAGGAGATGTTTAAATTATTCCCTCAAACTAAATTTAAAACAGGTTCGACATTAAGTTAATTTATTTTCTCTAACCAGCAGATGGAAGTTCTGAAAAAGACATGATTATAGACAAAATAATGGCACTACATTTTCTCTGATTAAAAAGTCTTAACATTTTCATATCTTGGTTTCCCAGGAAATGTAGAAATGCTGTATTAGAAATAATCTCAAAATTGACGTGATGGATTAAAGATGAAAAAACATGTTCTGGAATGCCTAATGGGAACATTACTCTGTGTCTACCCACACAGATCAACCTGGCAGAATTTGGTTTTAAAAAATCAGTTGAATTCAGCAAGGCAATTATTTTATTGCTCAGTAAGATAATATTTGATTGACTGAAATTCTTATGTACTTTATTTTGGGCTTTGTTTACAGTCTCAACATGTGAGTGAATATTTTCTCACAAACAATTTTCATAGTCCTATAAAGAGCTAGAATTAAGAAATGATTTCATTTGGAAACATTCAAGGAAATGTTCAAGCGTGAGATGCCTTGGAAAGTCCAGTCCAATTGAAGAAGCATTCTACTGTGCCCTTATACTGCATAGGATGATTGGTTGGAGTTGAAGGATGGAAGGGAAGTATGGGGTGAAGGAAGTGCCATGAGGGAAGAGAAGACAAAGAGAATAATTCTGATTGGGGAATCAGGGGGGCTTCACAGAGGAGGTGACCTTAGAACTGCACCTTAAAGAAAGGGTATGCTTTCCACAGGTGAGATTTCTCATGGGGAGGGCATTTGGTCTGAAGAAATATGGACAAAGTTGCAACAATGAGGAAGTGCCCAGTGCATGGATGGTCAGCCTAGTTCTGATGTGCCTGGAGTTTGGGATGTGTGTAGGGGTGGGGGTGAGATGGGGTGGGAAGGGGTGGTTAAGAGATAACACTAGCAAGGAAGGCTGGGGCCAGAGTGTAGAGGGACTGTAATGCCTTTTTTTTTTTTTTTTGATTTATTTTTTATTTTTTGTTGTTTTCTTTTGCCTTGTGATTTAAAAGTATCTGTTCCAGGAGATTTAAAAACAAGGTCAGCATATCCCAACTGCTCCAACACTGTTTAGCTTTGGGGGAAGCTGATGTCTCTATGACTGGTGCAGAATTAAAATATTCAGAGCTTGTGATCATCTGGGACCTGTTTTGTTAGGCCCATGCTTGACAGGGCTGGGAGCTGTGTGATTGTTTTTCTGTTTCTCTTGGACATTATGAGTTCTGCAGAGGAGACACATGTGAGTCGCCAGGTAGGAACCAGGGGACAAGAGTCCTTGGCTAAGGGAACAAAAGAAGCACAGGGACACTCAGTAAAAAGGAAATGAGACTGATAATGAGCCCTCCAATGCCCACATTGGATATACAATAGAAGTGGCAAACTGAAAATAATCACAAGCCCTTCTTTAATTGTGAGGTTCAAGCAAAACAACAAACTCTTGAGGGTATAATGTAAAACCTCTTTGTAGACTGGTATTTTTAATTTGTTATTGGAGTGAAACACCTGTGTTGGTTCATTCTTACACAAAATCCGGAGGTAATTAGTTTCATAGAATATTGCTAGGTTGGCATATTTCCTCTGCTCCCATCACTCCTGGGAATATCTGAACTAGAAGACAGGTACTTCTATCACAGAGTTATATTAATAAATTTAATTAACATAAAACAACATTAATTCAGTGGCTGGCACCTGGGGCTGGTGAGCTTTCCCTTCTCTCACACCACCAAATTGCTGGTCTCCTGTCTTCCAGCTAGCATTTTTGTAAAGTCAGGTTTATTGAGGTATAATTTACATATAGTGAAATCTCCCCCTTTTAGGGAAATAGTTATTTGAATTTTGACAAATGTGTGCAGCCATGTAATCAGCATAAATATGACAGAGAACATTTCCATTACCCGAAAAGTTCCCTCATACCCCTTTACAGACAGACCCCTCCCCCACTCCAGCCCAGGCAACCATTTATTTCTACCACCACAGCTTTAACTTTTTCCCTAATATCACACAAATGAAATCGTACATTGAGTAATATCTGAGTCTGGTTTCTTTCACTCAGCATGATCTGCTTTTGAGATTCATCCATGTTGTTGAATGTTTCAGTATCTCATTCCTTTCATTGCTGAACAGTCTTTTGTGGTAGGGATATGTCTGAATTTGTTTATTTATTTACCATTTGATGGGTATTTGAGTTGTTTGGCAATTATGAATAAAGTTGTTATGAGAGTTCTCCTACAGGTTTTGGTGTGGATGTATGTTTCCCTTTGTCTTGAGGTAAATGCCTAAAAGTGGGTGCATATGGTAAGTGCATGTTTAGCTTTATAAGAAACTTCCAATCAGTTTTCTAAAGTGACTGCACAATTTTGCATTTTACCAGCAATGTATGAGAGTCCCAGATACTCCACATTCTCGACAGCACTTTGTAGTTTCAATGTTTTTTATTTCAGTCCTTCTAATAGTTGTAAAGTGGAATCTCATTGTGGATTTAATGTTCATCTTGCAAATGACTAATGACATTGAACATATTTTCATGTGCTTCTTCTTCATCCATATATATATTTTTGAGAAGTGCTGTGATATTGGTAAAAGAATAGGCATCTAGATCAATGAACAGAATAGGGCATCCAGACACAGCCCACATATTGGTGGTCAATTGAACTTCAACAAAGGAGTTAAGATAATTCAATGCTGAAAGGATAGTCTTTTCAACATGTGATGCTGGAACAATAGCATATCCGTGTGTAAAACAATGAAATCTATATGCGTACCTTGTGACATGTCCAAAGTTAACTGGAAATGGTTCATAGACCTAAGTGTAAAATCTAAAAATATAAAGATTAAAGAAGAAAACATAGGAGAACATCTCTGTGATGGTGGGTTAAAGAAAGTATTGTGACATAGGACACAAAACAGAAGCGTCACAGAAGAAAAAGCTGCTCAATTGGACTCCATCAAACTTAAAAACTTCTGCTCTTTGGAAAACACTATTAACAATGTGAAAAAACAAACCATAGACTGGGAAAAAATATTTGCAAAGCTTGTATCTGATAAAGAACTTGTGTCTGGAATATATAAAGGACTCTTACAGCAGAATAAGAAGGATAAAAAAAAAAGGGGAACAAGTTTGAATGAACCCTTCACCAACTAGCTTTCAGAGGTTTCCCTTAAGGCTTTCTCAGCCTTGGTACTGGTGACCTAGAGCCTGAGGAGCCCATCCTGCCCTTCCTCCCTGCTCTTCTGGGGTCTGCAAACCACATGAACTATCTATCCTCTGCCCACCTCTGCTTTGTGTTGGTGTGTCCTCCTTGGTCTGCAAGGCAGTGCCTCTAATCACTAATTCTCCTGGGCCGGAAACTCTTGTGCTTTTCCTTACACTCATCAACTTCTCTGTTGCTTTCTCTCTCTCTTCCCCCTTTTGTTTTATCCTTTCTTTGATAGAAAGAGCGTTGCTTTGGTTCTAACATACTGCCATACTGCACAAGGAAATCTTTCAATACTGAGAATAATGAGATTAGTATACCCGGAGATATATTTTGGTTTGTATTTCAGTTTTGGGGGCTGAGTATAATGTGCTCTGTGAAGAAGGTAAGATTAGATCCAGAACTGAGGTGGCTTAGTATACGGATTCTAACATGAAATGCTTCAGATTACTAAACATTTTAGGCTTTATTTTCATGGAAAAGAACTCTTCATGTCTCTGAGGGAAGGGAAAAAGGAAGAATAGGCAAAGATAGATGAGCGACAGTTGTGAGGTGTCTCCAGTGGCAATTCTCCCTGGGGCCGCTGAGTGACCCAGCTGCAAAGCATGTGGTCACAGAGCATTCTTTAACTGTGATGGTCATTCCTTTCTCACTCCCACTGCAGGCTCGGGTGGGGAAGCCGAAGGAGACTGATGCAGAGCTGGTCCTTGAACCATGTGGCTTCCAACATTTCTGCTCGCTGCCCCACTTCTCTGGGGGCAGGAGTGTGGTGGCTTTACCCAACTCACAGTATAACTCGAAGAATTATATCTCATTTGACCAAGGAGTTTAGTTGTCCAGAATCAGGGTTGCCACACTAACTTTATTAAAGCAAGGGCCCTGGAGATAGGATTCTTTTCTCCAACTACTCAGTGCAAAAGCCAAGGAAAGAACATCGGGGTTGGCTTAATCATACCGTGGCTGATTAAAGTAAGAAAAGCTTGCTTTTATCTTATTTACATTTCAGCATACTGTAGAAGAAGTGAGGGAAGGGCATTGTGGGATGTGCAGGTAAGCAAATTGGTTCTACAAAGAGTTTCTAAGGCACACTTCAGTATCTCATAGGCCTATCCGCTGAGACTGGTTTACTGTCGCTATGGCTTTTCCTTCTCAGCAATTATATATGTCCTGCAGATTCAGCTGTCATTGGTTTTGGTACTGGGTTTCAGATAGAGTTTGTATGTGCTCGGTGTGTGTGTGTGTGTGTGTGTGTGTGTGTGTGTGTGTGTGTGTGTGTGTGTGTGTGTGTGTGTGTGTGCGTGCGTGCGTGCATGTAATGCTTTCATCTGAGACCTTTACTGTCAGGGAATTTTGAGATTAATCCTTTAAATGTACATCAGAAATTCCAAACTCTTTATGATAGAGAATCTATTTTGAAATCTATCTTCACCTGATGACAATCGTACTTCCAGAATCAAATAATCAAAAGAGTATAAAGTGCTACAGTGACTTCATTTTGCTGGCAAGTGATTTAAAAAATGATAACAACGAAAAACAGGGGTGCTGAATACCAGAAGGCACTCCTTTTTGCCCTAACTCCAAGGGCTCTCAGGTGGCGTGAGCCTATAGGTTGTAGGAAATGGATGGGCTGGGGTAACATTTTATTTCAATTTCATTATTTCCTTTGCTTCATTTATTTCTTTGGAGGTGCTTACTACTGGCTAAGAGTACAAAATAAAGGTCATGGATCATAACATATCTTGACTGGAAGGAATCTCAGGCATCCTTTAGTCCAGGCACCGCATTTTAGGGATGAAGAAACTGAGCCCCAAAGCAGCCCAATTTCATGCAGAAAAGCTGGTGTGGAGTCAAGGAATGCCCGCCTGCCTCTTGAGTTCTGGTTTCATATATCGTTTCTCTCACCATGTGAAGAACAACTGCTTGTCTCCCTAGTCCTAAAACGCACTGGATGCAGCCACAGTCTGTGTAGCAGTCTTATGCATCTATTTAATTCTTTCTGAATGTTAAAAATCATGTTCCTCATGTTCAGTTGTTGGAAAGCTTATTTTTAAAAAGCCTTTGTTTATTTGAGAAGGCAGCTGGGTTGACCAGCATGAAGTAGGTGGTTCTCACCTGGTTGGTCGCTTCTTTCCTAACAGGCTGATGTTTGGGAGACTACATATCAAGGACAACACCTCAGATGGCCTTTACTTGAGAGCAGATGTGACGTGCCAACTCCATTCCATCCGCGGTGGTTTGTTTACTGCGGCTTGCTGCCTTCTGATGCGCTATCGTCATTCTCAGAATGGCCTGCAGAGGGCAGCCTTTACTTTCCAGTGTTCTACTGTGGCTGAAAAAACCCTGGCCTTTACCTGGACCAGAACGGGCTTGTTTGTCACCTAAGTGCAAATGCCATTTTAGCACTTCGCTGGTCACAACACCCTTTCTGGCCTTTATAGGATATGACATATTCCTGTGTTCTTTGTCTCCAACATATGCTGCAGGAAGGCCCGGGCCTGTTATTATGCTTTAAAAGGTTGGAGAGAAAATGCAGAGACTTCGAGGCCACACTCCTGGAAGCACGGAGAGCACAAATCAGGTTACAGCGTTGCCTGGGTCTTGGGGGAAGTAGAGGAAAGAAAGGATTGGCTTTGTGTCCCGTTGCTGTTAACAAGCTCTCCACTGTCATTTCTCCTGGCTGGGTCAGAGCAACATGACGCAGGGTTGGTAATGGCGCCAGGTGGGCTTTCTCCCGCCCGCTGTGCTCAGGCTTCCCTATCCCCAGCCTGCCTTCCCTTCCCTTGTTCTCGCTTTGGCCACGGTCATGGTCATGCACCCTTAACACTTAGGTCCCTTTATCACTCCCTTGAGCTGTTCTTGGCGCAGAGGCAGCAGCTGAGAAGTGCTGCTGAAACGCGCCTAAATTACCGGCAGCGTTGACAGATGCCAGGGAAGCATCGATCTGGCCGCTTGCGACACCTTAGGGAAGGAAGGTGAGAGCAATTTTATGGGCTATTATAGCATCACTTTCTCACAAGACTAATGCTCGAACAAGTGGCTCCATCCTACCTGGGTCCCTGAGACACTGAAACTTGCTTTTAATTACAATAATGGCCACTCCCAGCCAGGTCTAGCCCATGACTGCCAGAGATGTGGAAACAGACTTTATCAGTGGGAGGGACATTTACAGCTGGTGTTTCTTATGGGTATTTCCCCTGTTCTCATCAGAAAGGACTTCCAGCCAGTATCACACCCAGATGAAACTGTTACCTAATACTCACCTAAAATGCATCCCAAGCTCCACGTATGTCCTGCATGCTTTATACATATTACCTCATTTAATCCTTATCTCTCAGCAACTCTTTGAGGGAGGTACTATTATAGGTTTAGTTTTTCAGCACAGTAAAGTTAAATACCTTGCCAAAGGCCATATAACTAATGAGTGGTAGAGCTGGGCTCAGCTTCTAGTGCAAGTCTGGCTCTCCTCCTCCCCTCTCAGCACCATGCTGTATTATCTCCAGAGGCAGCAGTGAGCTTACTTGCTAGGAAAGTTTGCCTTTAAGAAAGTGTGAGAAGGAAATGTGGACTTAGCTTCTCCAAGATGATGTCTTACTTCCCAAGCTTGCTTTGCAAGTGGATTAAATGTGACTGATGGCAGTCAACACAAGCTTCATTGGCTTCCAGCAGGACCATCCATGCTGCCAGCCTGGTCTCTGAGGGTGCCACCAATCACAATGCACACTGTGTTATTGGTTCGTCATTGGAAACAAAAATGCCCATCCTCATCTTTCACTGTGAATTGCTAAAAATGCTTCAAAGAATAAAGTCCTTATGTTTCTAAATTAACTTATCAAACAAATACTGATTGTGCAACTTCTACTGCCAGCACCAAGCTCAGTTCTAGGGATAGGGAGAGTCATAAGATATGGTCTTGCCATCTAGCAGCCCATAATCTGGCGGGGGGGACAGAAGAGTGACAGTGCCAGAAGCCTGTCCATCTGCATCCCAGGGACATGCTCAAGGGGATGGATGCAAAGCCCCTCTGCAGCCTTCTGGTAAATGGGGTGGGACCCAGAATCTTAGTCCACAGGACTGTAATTTCTGGACTAAAGAAAGTACTATGATCATCAAAGAATCTATTTGGGAAAATACCAAACTATACTTTGCTACAAACTCTTAATAGAGCAGGGAGAGTAATTAGAGTAATTATGATCTGCATACAGACTAGATGGGTGAAGCTTTAATTTTAAAAGCATCACCCACTGTTCATTTATCAACACCACCCATCAGCATTTCCATGGAAACTTTCACCTACTCTCCAGTTTTGTGAGGTCAATCTTATAAATAGAAATCTGTACCCTGGTTTTGGATCTTGACATTTTGAGGACTGTGCAACTCATTGTCCTGTCGTAGCTTATACACGCCATCCAGGAGGAGAAGAAATAACAGATGGCACCATTGGGTTTGAACATGGAGATGGAGAAGAGGATGGAGGAGGAGAAGGAGAAGCTACAAGAGAGAAATTGCCAGAATGAAGTAGAGCAGGCAGACACAGCAGTAAGCTCACTTTCTGGAATCAGATGGGAAGCACACACATGATACTGAGTCCACCGCGATGCTGTTCTAATGAGCTCATTCGGACCATTCGCAGTAAGCCTGTGAAGGAGGTACTATGTTTTATTATATATATAGTTTTCAAATTGATTTTTTTTTATTGTGGTAGCATATATACACCATACAATTTACCATTTTAAACAATTTCTTTTTATGTTCACAAGTCAATAGCATTCATTACGTTTATAATGCTGCACTACCATTACCACCATACATAACCAAAACTTTTTCATCACCCAAAAGAGAAGCTCAGTTCCTACTAAGCAATAATTCTCTGTCCCCTCTCCTCCTCTAGCCACTGATGCTCTCCAATCTACTTATTGTCTCTATAAATTTGCTTGTTCTAATTATTCATATAAATGGAATCATACAATATTTGGCCTTTTGTGTCTGGCTTTTTCACTTAGCATCATCTTTTCAAGGTTCATCCATAGTTTAGCATGTTTCACAACTTCATTTCTTTATATGACTGAATAGTAGTTCACTGATGGATAGCCTATATTCTGTTTATTCATTCATCTGTTGATGGACATTAGAGTTGAACCATCTTTCAGCTGCTGTGGACAATGCTGTTCTGAACATCAGTGTACAAATATCTGTTTGAGTTGCTGCTTTCAATTCCTTTGGGTATACACTGAGAACCGTAATTGCCAGGTTACATGGTAATCCTGTGTTTAAGTTTTTAGGGGATGCTAAATTGTTTTTCACAGTGGCTATACCATTTTACACATCCACTAACAATGTATGTGGGTTCCAATTTCTCCATATCCTTGCCAGTATATGTTATTTTAAATAACATCCATCCTGGAAGATGTGAAGTGGTACCATAATGGTTTCATGGTATGGGTGCTATTATTATTCCCACTTTATAGATGAACAAACTGAGGCACAGAGTGGCTAAGTAATCTTCCCAAAGGCACATACTGAGCAGGTGTCAGAACTAGTTTTCAAATCCTGCAATGTGCTCCAAATTCTATGCTCCTAACCATACCCACACTACTTTGGGAAGTTAACAATAGACTTTATAAACTGCATGTGATAGTTTGGAGCTGTTATGTACCCCAGAGAAGGCCATATTCTTTTAATTTGTTTCAGTGAGTTCATACTTACTATGGGTGGGACCTTTTGATTAGGTTATTTAGTTGAGGCTGGCCCCAGGGTGGGTCTCAATCCTTTTACTAGAGTCATTTTTGAGAGCCTACAAGACAGAAAAAGCCCAGAGAAAATAAGAGATGAAAGTGAGAGAAGCTCATGGAAAAATCGCATGAAAAGCTGGGAGACAAGGACACACCCACAGAAGCTGAGAGAGGAAGCCACTGAAGCCAGAAGTTGAAAGCAATGGAACGCGGGAGAGAAGGACCAGAAGATGTGACCATGTGCCTTCCCCTGTGACAGAGGTGTCCTGGATGCCAGCAACCTGTCTTCAGAGTCCAGGTATTGTCATATTGATGTCTTTCGTTGATATTTTCATGGTTTAAGAACTAGGAATTGTAGTTAATAAATCCTCATTGTAAAAGCCAATCCATTTCTGGTGTATTGCATTCTGGCAGCTTTAGCAAACCACAACACTGCATACCATGACAGTTACAGAGCAGTGAGAAAATAATAGGCACAAATGAAGTTGCTGGCTTAAAGTCAATTAGAAAATACTCTGCATATAGCTGCATGGAATGGTTGTGCTAGGCAGCGGCTGCTTCTTTTTCTCCTGGGTAGATAACAGATAATGATTTAGTCTACTATTTCAATGTTTAGCTTCAAATTTGACCAAGTGCCTTGGATAGCCAACTCTTTGGGTGGCAGACAGGCATCCTTGGATCCTGGGCAATTGGGCGTTGTCGACAAGCATTCAGTAAGGAATGACTCCCAATAGTTTCAGGCCAGAGAAGCCCACTGACACAAAAGGGCTTGTGCACAAAGCCTGCCAGAAATCTCTGACCAGGCAGGAAATGGGATTTAGAAAAGAAGAGCTCATAAAACTTGCAAAGCCACACAACGGCTAGAACTGAAAAGCCAGGCTCTAGGAAAGCCACAGCCGGATCAGCAGGGAAAATTTTCCCTCTGGGTGATGTGTGAAGCTCATCCTGACTTTAGCATTCCTCCCCATCCCCCACTATCCTCAGCAGATCTACTTATTCTTTCCTCTCTGGTACAATAATATGCTGCAGCTATTTGTTTAGGTGTCTGCCTCCTGGGCTACATTTAAATTCTAAAGCAGGGGACTGTATTTTATTCACCTTAACATTCCCAAGCCTGGGATGGTATCTAATAGCAGGGACTCAGAAATGTTTATTCCACGAATGGATGATTAAGGAGTACATCTGCGGTGAGTACAAGAAATGATAAATAAAGCAAAACACCATCGTGGGTTCTGAAAATGATCTCTGTATTTTCCAATGAATATTCTGTCTTGGGTTTTAGAGATGAGAGAAGGGGGTGGGGAATACAGACCTTTTGCATTCTACACACACACACACACACGCACAGATGTAGTCACATTAATTCCTCTGCCATTTTGGAATCTGGAAGGGAGGGCTGCAAGAGAATGTCACATCAGGCAATTGTGCTTTTGCGTGTTCTCCCATTCACAAAGCCTGCCATACTTACAGTTTGCATAATACCTTGTTCATTAAGATCCATAAATTAGCACTGTTTTAATTGATTCCCTTGAGGCAGTAAACAAAATGACACAAAATGACATGGAAGTGAGGAAGTGACATTAGGTAGTTGTTCTTCTTCCCCCCCTCAGTGCCTGCTTTCCTTCTCCCCGGATTTCCTGGCATCTGATGACCACCCCCCAACCCACACTCCCTGGTCAGGCCTTTGTTCAAGCTATTCAGAAAACATCGGTACCCCGCACAGGTTCCAGGCTCTGAGAGCCCTCACCTGCGATTGGCATCATGTGTTGCCAGGGCAGGCTGTGCACACAAAAGGAGGTAGGTGTGGTCAGATTACAAACTAGTGGCAGCAATTTTGCTAATTATGGAAACAACTCCAATTGTGAAAGCCAAGTCTCCATTCCTTATTAAAGCAATTTCAGCTTTAATGTGCAGATGTCATTAGAGTCACCCTAGCTTACTGGTCTCTCACTATAAACCTATAAACTATTCTGGGAATGGCCAGGAAGCTAATGTTTATTGAAGCCCATTCTGTGCCAGGCTTACCCTAGGGGCTTCCACATATGATCTCACACCACAATCGAGTCAGTTAGGATCAATTTCTCAATTTCTGCAGATGAAAACACAGACATTCAGAGAGGCTACTAATCTGGCTCAAGGTCACACGGCTTGCAAGTAATGAAGCCAGAATTTAAACCCATGCCTGTATAACTGCGAAGTGTGTGTTCTTCCTACAAAATTATGTTGCCATAATAGCTTTTGTGATTTGATCATAGGAGAGCCTGAAAAGGGCCACTGCTCCTTAAATAGTTCCCCTCTCTGCCTCCTGATGCATGACATTTCACAGAGAAATTTGATGACATGCATGAATAATTCAGTGTTTATGTAAATCTATGTGTTACCTCTCAGCAATATTTGCATTTAAAGAGAACTTTAATTGTGGAATAAAAAATATTTGTCCTATATTTTTTTATGTTTTGTTCAAAGCTCTGTCTTCAGTGCCTAGAACTGTGCCTGCCACAGAGTAGGTGCCCAATAAATCTTTATTGAAGAAATTAAAGCAATTCTGGTCATCCTGGACAGCTTGCAGGCAATTTTTTTTGGATAGGGATGTGGAATTGGGGTGTGCTCTTCCCCAGACCTCCTGAAATCACATCCTTAGGCTGCGGTTTACTCTATTTGTAGACAAAGCTGACTTCATGACTTTAAGCAATGCTGATAATGCCTCAGGTTGTCACTAAGGCATAGACAATTGTATGGAAAACAGAAGTAATTGAAGAGAAAAGAAAATATGTAAGAAAAGGTATGGGGAAAGGATGCAGAACTATGAAGAGCAGGAGTACTTCATAGATCCAGGCCTGTTTCTACTCTGTAACATTTATTGTGTTTTTTGCAGTCTTCCTTTGGGGCAAGAGAAGGACCTGAAGAGTTAATGGGATGCAGATAAGCCTCCAGAATGGTCTGTTTATCTGGCAGGTGCTTACTGTAACACGATGTATGTGTGTGTGGGGCAGGGGATGGGTGAGACCTCACAGGTGTCTCTCAAGGAGTTCATAGGCAGCAAAATAGGAGAGAAGACTGGGATGGAAGTGGGGAGGGGGAGGGCAGTGGTGGTTGGGAGTTGGGGGGCATACCAGTGTTGGGGTGGGAAGAGAGGAGATCTGAGGGAGAAGGGCGATACTTGCACTGATTGGAGAAGGCAGTATGCTTGGTGTTGCCTTGAGGTTAAATTCTTTGTAGTTCTTAAAGAGATCACTGGTGATGTGGAAACAATGTAGACAAAAATGTCTTGGTGTCTATACATAGCAGAGCTTGTGTTAATTTGTTAGCTGTTGGAATGCAACGACTTGAATGGCTCCACCAAAGGGGAATTTAGTCAGATACAAGTTCACACTCCTAAGGCAATGAAAATGCCCAAATTAAGGCACCAACAATGGGTTACCTTAATTCACGGATAGTCCCTGAGTTAGGAATACCTTTGTCAGCTGGGGAGTCACATGGCTGGCATCTGCCTCTCCAGGTTATGGCTTGCTTAGCATCTGCTGTTGAGATCTGCTGGGCTCCAAGCATCTCCAAACGTCCGTGTCTCTGTTCTCCACGTGTCCACATCAGTGTCAGCTCTGCTATAAAGTTTCTGTCGGCTCTGAGGCTTCTGTAGTTTCTCTTGTTTCTTTCGCTTCTGGCTATCTTTCCAAAATGTTTCCTCTTTTAGAGTTTTCCAGAAAGTTAATCAAGACCCGCCTGGAATGGGTGGAGTCACATCTCCATCCAATCAAAGTTAATACCCACAATTGGGCATGTCACATCTCCATGGAGATAATCTAATCAAAAGATTCCAACCTACATTATTAAATCAGGATTAAAAGAAAGGCTGCCTCCACAAGATTGAATCAGGATTAAAACATGGCTTTTCTGGGGTACAAATAGATTCGAACTGACACAGAGCTCCATGAGGGCAAGTATGGCTGGTTGTAACCAGGTTTGTGTTGTAATCCTAGTGCCTAGTGCCTAGTCAGATACATGTAATAAGTGACTGATAAACATATCTTAATAATTTTTAATCAGGGGTTCTATAGTCCATGGAAAACTCTTCAGATTTTATCCAATTGTGTGTGTGCATGTATGTGTGTGTGTGTGTGTGTGTGTGTGCGCGCGCGTGTGTCTGGGTTTATGTATGTTTTTCAGGGATGAGAGTCTATTAGCTTATGTCAGATTTTTCAAAGGATGTAAATGACTCCTCAACAATTAAGAGCCATTATTATGACACTATTATGGCTAAAGCATTTTGAATTGCTGTGACCAAAACTCCTTAAAAGTTTCCAGTTTGATAGTCCCTTATCAAACAATCCATTTTCTGGACACTTGAGTATAAGTTATATGCATCATGCTCCTCAAGCACTTCATGCTGCTATGTGCATTTCCTAAGAACAAGGATATTCACTTATACAGCTATTTTAAGTGCCATTATCAAGTATGGTGGTTAGAAGCTATAGGTACCCCAGAAAGCATATTCTTGACTTGAATCCATTACAGTAGGTGTAAACCCATTGTAAATAAGATCTTTTGATGAAGGTACTTCAATTATGGTGTGACGCACTTCATTCAGGAAGGGATCTAATTCTATTACCAGAATCCTTTATAAATGGAATGAATATATACATACAGAGAGAGAGGAAAAGCCATGGAAGCAAGAAGTTGAAAGCAACAAAACCTGGAAGTGAAGAGACGGACCAGGAAATGCTTGCACATGCCTTGCTGTGTGGCAGAGGAGACAAGGATTGCTGGCAGTTGGTTTTTGGGAAATAAGGATCATCTTAATGATGCCTTGATTTGGACATTTTCTTGGCCTTAGACTGTGAGCTAATAAATTCCAATTCCAAATGTTTAAGCCAAACCATTTCATGGTATTTGCTGGAGCAGCTTAAGAAACAAAAACATCAAGTTCAAGAAATTTAACATTGACATAAAGCTTACATACTATATTCCAATATTTTCATATGTCCCAATAATACCCTTTTGAATTTTTTCTCCTCCCTTGCTAGATCCCATCCAGGACCATATATTGCATTTAATTGTCATCAACGCCTTCATTGTTTTTATGGTTTCTTAATTGTGGGAACATGTATACCATCTGGACTTTCTCATTCCATTCCAAAGAATACCATTCAATGGAGTTAATCATGTTCATAATATTGCACCACCCTCACCACCTCACCACCTACATTACTGAAACTTTCCATCTCCCCAGACAGAAACCCTACTCCATTATGCATAAATATCCCATTCTACCTGCCCCATCCCCTAGCAACCTGTATTTTAATTCCTGTCTCTATGAGCTTATGTGTTTTCTGATATTTCTCTCTAGTTATATTGGGCTTAAATTTAACATCCAAAATCTATAACAATCTTGTTTTCTTTTATACCAACTTTAACTTCAATAGTACACACAAATTGTGTTTCTATACTCCTCTGTCCCCTCACCTTTATGTAATTTCTTGTCACAAATTACATGTTTAATATATTATGAGTCAAAAAATGACTGATTCAGCATGGATTTAGTGCATTTGCCTTTTAGATACTGTAGGAGGTAAGAAGTGGAGTTACAAACCAAAAATACAAATATACTGGCTTTCATATTTACCCACGTCATTACCCACACTAGGGATCTTTATTTTGTTCATGTGGCTTTGATCTCTTGTTTGTTGCCTTTTCCTTGCAGACTACAGAATTCTCTTTAGCACCTATGCTGGTTTGAATGGATGTATATCCCCTAGAAAAGCCATGTTTTAATCTAAATCCCATGTTGTAAAGGAGAATAATCCCTATTCAATACTGTTAGTTTGAAACTGTAATCAGATCATCTCCCTGGATGATGTGATTTAGTTAAGCGTGGTTGTTAAACTGGATTAGGTGATGACATGTCTCCACCCATTTGGGTGGGTCTTGATAAGTTTCTGGAATCCTATAAAAGAGAGACTATTTTGGAGAATGAAAACAATTCAGAGAGAGCAGAGTAGAATGCCATAGCCACGAGAAGCAGAGTCTACCAGCCAGCAACCTTTGGAGATGAAGAAGGAAAATGCCTCCCAGGGAGCTTCATGAAACAGGAAGCCAGGAGAAGAAGCTAGCAGATGATGCTGTGTTCGCCATGTGCCCTTCCAGATGAGAGAGGAATCCTGACCATGGTCACCACGTGCCTTTCCAGATGAGAGAAAAACTCTGACTATGTTCGCCGTGTACCCTTCCACTTGAAAGAGAAACTGTGAACTTTATCGGCCTTCTTGAACCAAGGTGTCTTTCCCTGGATGCCTTAGATTGGACATCTCTATAGACTTGCTTTAATTGGGACATTTTCTCAGCCTTAGAATGGTAAACAAGCAACTCATCAAATTCCCCCTTTTGAAAGCCATTCCATTTCTGGTATATTGCGTTCCGGCAACACCTCTTGAAGGGCTGGTCTAGTGATGATGAACTCACTCAGCTTTTTTGGAGGGTGGGGGGGAATGTTTTTATCTCTCCCTCATTTTTGAAAGGCAGTTCTGAGATTATAGAATTCTTGATTGGCAATTTTTTGCTTTTGGCACCTTAAATTTGTCATCCCTCTACCTTCTTGCCTCCATGGTTTCTAATGAAAAATGTGACATGCTGCTTCTTTCTTGTGGCTTTCAGAATTTTCTTTGTCCTTGGCATTTGACAGTTTGACTATAACATGCTGTAGCCTAGGTCTGTTTGGGTTTATCCTGTTTGGATTTTAACGCGTGTCTTGGCTTCATGTCTCTCACTAAATTTGGGAAGTTTTCAGCCAATATGTCTTTGAAAATTCTTACTTTCTTTCTCTCCTGGAATCCCTACAGTGTGTATGTTGGTATGTCTGATGGTGTCCCACAGGTTCCTCACGTTTTATTTACTTCATTCGTTCTTATTTCTTATTTCTGCTCTTCAGATAATGCTTTCATGATCTTATAAGTTTTCTGATTCTTTCTCCTTTCAGAAATTTGCTGTTGAACCCCTTGAAGAATTTTAAATTTCTGTTATTGTGGTCTTTAGCTCTGTTTGTTTCCTTTTCATAATTTCCATCTCCCTATTGACATTCTCCTTGTGTTCATCTACCATTTTCCTGATTTCCTTTAGTTCTTGTCCATGTTTTCCTTTTCAAAGTTTTTGGTATGTCTTTAGCCTGGTTCTCCTCAATGGTGGTTTCTACTGCTTTAATTATCTCCTTTGCTTGGCCATCAGACCTGTTTCCTTGTATATTTTGTGACCTTCTTTGAAATCTGGAAATTTGGATATCTGAATGAGATATCATTGGAATTTAGACTCTGAGGTGTCTGTTCCTTAAGCTTGTATCCAGCTAGCATCATGACAGAGTTTTCCTTGATGCCAGGAGCTAACACACAAAAATGTAACAAAAAATAAAGCACCGTTCCCAGGCTTTGCACATTGACCTGTGCAAATATTGTGTTTCAAGGATACAGTCAGTTTAGAGAACAGCCTCATGCCAAAGCGTAGGAGCTTCCCTTGTCCTTCTGTGCATTTATCTCATCTTGGGCATGCGTGTTTGACCTTAGGAATTCTCCCATTTATATGGTTTTAAATGTTCCCTCTTACCTAGGAAACAGGCTCCTCATAGTTCAGGACACTACCTTGGATGTCCTACAATTAGCAATCTTCCTCCCAGCAGCTCACTTTGACTGCTTTCCGAGAGCATCTGTAGGAGAGTTCTATGAGTTCTATGAGCTGCCTTCTACCTGAAGGGCAAGTTCTGAAATGGTGAGTCCTTCAGGCTACCACCAGACAAACTGGGACAGACATACAGGCTCCAGTATGTGGACAAGTATTGCTTTGCTCCCTCTGGAACCAGGCATCCTCACAGGGAGCCTGGCCTACCTCTGTGCCAAGCTGGTGAGGAGTGAGAGGGAGCAGCCAGGGTGCCAGGTGATCCTAGTGTTTTTGCCTTTTTCCTTCATTCAGTGTTCACCCTGTTATTAAAATCCTTCAACTGTATGCTAGAGCTTTGGGAAAGAAGTTCCTGCCAGTTCTAGCTGGTTGCTCACAGCTTCAGTAAGGGGCAGAACCCTGAAGTATCTCACTTTGCCGTCTTGAGAAGGGTGGGACCTGTCAAGTTATCTTTGTACCTAGTGTTTGGTGTCTAGTGTTTTGGTATCTTTGTAGTAGGCAGCCTTTAAGACGGCCCTAATGATCCCCAACTCCTAGTATTCTTGCTTTTGTATAACCATATCCCTTTGAACATGGACTGGATTTACTATTTCTCTTGAATGAATAGAGTATGGTGCAAGTAATGAGATATCACTTCAGATGGTAGGTTATAAAATGATCGTGGTTCCTGTCTTGGGAACTCCATTTCTCTCTCTTTTGGATCTCTCATACTGGAGGAAACAATTGCCACATAGCAAGGTCAATGTGATGAGGGACTGGGTCCATGTGAGTGAACTTCTCCCCCCCACCCCCAGTTAAACTTTCAGATGAGTCTTCAGCACCAGCCAACAGCTTGACTACAACCTCATTAGAGACTTTAAGTCAGAGGACCCAGTTGAGCTGTAACTATGCACTGACCCATAGAAATGATGATATAATAAATGTTTTTTAATACCACTACATTTCGGGACCATTTATTATGCAGCAATAGATAACCAATATGGTTCTTCTAGACTGTAAATGTTTTTTAGGCAGAATCCCTTTGTTCTTTGTCTTTCATCTGCATCCTTGAGCAAGACAATTTTCATAAGCAGCAGGAGAAAACACCCTTCCTCACTTCTATGGTACTGGAGGATTTGGAACAGAGAAAGATCTTATTGTAATTGATGTAATTGCTCCTAGATGGCAAAGAAAGAGCTCATTTTGATTACCATGATGATTCCTATAATGGAAGCTTGGCTCAGTAAAGAGCCCAAAATGCCTAGACCTGAAATGCCAGGATTTATTTAATGAAGGGCAGCATCCCAAGTCATGCTGATAGGAGGCATGTTTTTCTTTATAAATGATTAGCTTGATTGTCCTCAAGGTAAAATGTTTGCTTACCTTGGCATATGCTTACTTCTTAGATAAGCTATTGAGAAAACCAGTTGCAGCTATCTTCTGTGGGTAAAGAAAAGAAAAGTGGAATGACAGTCTTTGCTTTCACTTGTGGCACTAGATCTCACCCGTCCTCCTTTCTCCTCTCCTCCTGAGTGTACAACTGAGCACCTCAATTCACATCTAGCTAATGTTCAAAAACCCTAGTGTTCAAGTCACACAGGAAGCTTACTAAGAATCTTGTTCTTTCCAGAGCAACCATAGACTTTCCTGAGGGAAGGAGTGAGATCATCAGGCTGGTTTGATAAAAGGAAGGGTTACTGGAGAAGCTGAGATATGGTGAGTGTCCGTGAGCCATGAGCCAGTCTCTTCAACAGCCTGAGATTGCAAGCCTTCCTCCTGAGGGGCACAAAGGAAAGATGAAGTTGAATTTAAGCGATAATCTCTTTTCTTCTGGTATCATCTTGATCATAAAATAAAGATTCTGTGTATCTCCACTCAATCAAGTGAACCTGCAAAAGTGAAGTGGAAGATGCTTAGAAAGGTGGTCACAGTGATCTTGAGTCATCTCGTAGCAGGCAGGCCTCTCCCCCACACTTCTAGTTCAGCTGCCTCCTCTGTGGAAAATCCCCAAACCCCCTCTCCTGACCTTCAAGAACAGGTGAAACTGCAGGCAAGCGAGATAAGACACATTCCTGGGATAGAGACCCCTCTCCTAGCCTTCAGGAATGGGTGAAACTGCAGGTAAGTGAGATAAGACACCTGGGATGGGGACCCCTCCCATAACCGCTCATCTGCTTCTGTATCCCGCTTTGCACCTTAAACTAACCAATTGTTTTTCCTTTAATATTGCCAGTTGCCATATTCATTTTAAGTTTATCTTATCTCTAGCATGTAATACAATCTATAAAAGCTAAGGTTGCCTTTTATTCAGGGCTCAGACTTTCAGAGGCTACTCGACTGAGCCCTATGGCCATAGAAAATAAAACCTACTTCCTGAAACTTCAGAGCCTCAGACCGGTTTCTCCTATTTCTACATACATTCCAGGAGGCTTAAAGCCTTGTCCTTTTTTTCATGCAACAATCTTGCAGGAGGTCCGGAGGAGCAGATCTGAAGGACAGACTGCATCTATCTTCTCCTTCCTGCTTCTTTCTCTTTAACCTGCCTTCAACTCCCAAGCTTACTAGAAGCCTTGCTAGATGAG
Source organism: Tamandua tetradactyla (assembly GCF_023851605.1). Lineage (NCBI taxonomy): Eukaryota > Metazoa > Chordata > Mammalia > Pilosa > Myrmecophagidae > Tamandua > Tamandua tetradactyla. The sequence goes on from NC_135345.1 coordinate 58,110,278, forward strand.
TGCTCAAGTTCCTTTGTTCATTATAGACTTAAAGATAAAAAAGAATTCCTGTACCAACTGCTTATTTTAGCAGTCGTCCTTGAGCTGGCAGTGGCCCAAAACATTCCAAAGCCCAAGGGGGAGTGTGACGATATCCCCCCATTTCTTTCTTTTGGTTGACGTTCCCAAAGTGGAGGTCTTAGCCCTTTGGAATGTGCATCTCTGGAATGAACATGTTGCATGAATAATTAAATAAAATTAAATGTTCTATGGGAGTTTGGCTTCATCTGAGTGTAAAGGGGCATGTCAAACAGCAGGAGTTAATTTAAATTTAAAAATTAACCTGAAAAATGTGCTGATGAAAAACCCTTATTTTGTTTTGCTTTGCATGTTTGCTGTCACTGTTGTAGTTAAAGTTCTCACGTTGGGGAAAGAGATGTTCTATTTTTTCAACATGTTCTCATTTGCTTCCTGCCAATTTTTTGCAATATTGTGAACACATTTGTTGTGTGTGCTTGTTTTTTTTTTTTTTTTTTTAATTAAATCTGGCTTTGTCAGGCTAACAAATCTCTCATCATTGGCAAATACAGAAATACTAATGTGATGTGCTATTTATTGACCATGAAAAATTAAAGAATAAAATATTGCCTGGGGGAAAAACCCTTCATTTATAATCTGCCCCTTATGAAGGATCTTGTTGAATATTATCTTAGAATTTATCACAGAAAGGAGAGGTTTTCCAGAAAAGTTGAAAAAAAAGAAAGGAAAAGAAAACTGCTGTACAACAAACTTCTTAAACCTAAATAAAACACAGATTGAAGGAACAATCCACAAGAATTATCTTCATTATTCCACAGCCAACAGCAAAGCCTTGTATCCCATTATGGTAATGAGCAAACCTTTGAACTTTGCATTGTACACTGCCAGGCATCAGCACTTAAGGCTTAGGCAAACAATGTTCTAAAATTGCTTTAGGGAATTGCTCAGATAAAACTTCAGCTTGTATTTCTGAGTAGGTTTGATCCTGCCGTTCCAGTCTGCATTTCCCCAAAGCAGAGGCTGGAAAGGCAAAAATTGAATAAAAAAATGGACCCTCAGGAATAACGCATGGAGGAAGAGTTACCCTTCTGCCTTAGACCTTTCCCTTGTTGTCAAACAGTGGGTGGGTATAAAGGGAGATGTTGTGCCCTGCCAAATCACGACAGCACTATTTACTCTAAGCCTCCGCAAGCCCATTGGAGTTCATTTTCAGAATATCCAAATACTTAGGCTGAATTTACAAGCAACATTTGAAAATACATAACCATGTGAATGAACTGACTGGAAGCAGTGCTCCATGGTGGAAACCACAGGGCTGTGGAGTCAGGTGGATCTGGGTTTGACTCTCAATCTTGCAGTGTACCTTGAACAAGTCAAGAAAGAAGTCTTTTGACCTCTGTTATCCCATCTGCAAAATCGGAGAATAATAGGTAAGGAAGCATTGTGTCTCATATGTCAGTGTCTGATTAAGAATAGATGCTCAGTAAACAGAAACTTCTAAGGAAATGGTCTATCTAGTCAATAGGGTTGTTTTAAGGACTAATTGAATATATTTAGTCTTAAAGCTGTACTAACTGGAAAGTTTGCTTATGGATCAGATTGTGTATGGGTTGGTAGGCAGTTTTACTGGGAAAAAGTCCGTCAAACCAATTAGTTGTCATGAACAGCCTTAATGTTCACCATGAACTCTTGGCTTATTACCTGGATTTCTCATTGATTGATTTATGGAATTAACTAGAAGTCTTCTAATCCTAGAAGTCTTTAGGTGGTTTGAAAAAAATGCCGGGTATCTCCGATTTTCCATCCATAGAACTATGGAAGGATTTATGTATAAATAAGATTAAGACTGTCATTTATTTATTAAATCTTGGGATTTTGTTTGCATAGTGTAGACACATCACAAGGATCAAAATAGATTCTCTATTTTCCAAAAAGCATGTTCGCTTTTTCCTGGAAATTCAGCTAAGTTTCACTTCATAGCCCTGCCTTGTAGTTAGGTTGAGTTCTGGTCAATGGACTGTGAGAGAAAATCACATGCTCCACCATCCAGCCTGGCTCCTTAAAATCTCCCATATGCTTCTTCATGCTCCTTTTATCCTGCTGGCTGGCTGGAATGGAGACCACTACAGGAAGATCTTGGAAGCTATATGTTGGAGATGGCAAAACCTATGTCGTCCTGGTCACTGAATACCTACTTAGAAGAGGGCCAGCCCAGCAGACTACTCATTGCCCAGTGCTGTTAAATGAAATTAAAACAAAGCAAAACAAAACTGCTGTTGTAATTCGAGCCAATATACATTTTAGACCCTATTTGTTTCTGAAGTTCACCTAGTCTAATTATTATACCTCTTCTCTTACTGTGGAACTGGAATATCTATCCAAATATTATATTTTGTCAGTAACATAATGTCTACTGGGTTTCATGAAGAACTTGAAATTGAGAAAAGGCAGAAGGAGGTGTATAAGGAAACATATTTCATGACCACTTTTTCTCAACAGACACTATTCAAAATATGTTTAAATTCCTGGTCATGTTCACTGAGATTATTTTGCTTTGTACCTGGTTTGGAATTGACCAAATTATTCATATGCATGAAACCTACCAAGGCAGTTGCTGTCTTGGATACAAAGAACAGTCATCAAGATCAAAGTGGAATTTTTGACTGAGGGGAAAAAAATGATGTGGAGGAAGGGAGAGAGAGAGAGCAAGCAGAAGTTCACTAGGTATTGACTACATGCTAAGGTAGTGACAGCTGAATAAAAGTCAAAGTGTTTAAAAAGTGCTTTCATAACTGCAGGGAGCTTTAGGCACATTGCCAAGGGAAATGGGTGAGGCCTCAGTGCAGTTCAACTATGAATTCTGGCAAATCATAAAGATCCTTTTATCCCAGAAAGGGGTCTGACCAAATGATTTCTAAGATGTCTTAACTGGAAATATTTGAATTCAAGTCTTATAAGTGAGAATTCAATATACTGATAGTTATACATTGGTTCCTTGGTGTAATAAATATTAGAATCCTCCTTCTCAAAAAAAAAAAAGAAGAGTCAAAAAACAAAAACAACAATAATAAAAACACCACTCAAAAAACCCAAAAAGCCCCTTGGCTCATTCATATGCAAGCAGAACACCATTTTCCAGGGCTTGGTAGTGATGTTCAGTGACATCTGATGCAGTCCACATGGGCAGGGCATGTGGAAGCTAAATTCAGTTTTAATTGAAACAAAGCAAAGTAGCATCTGCTTGGCATTAGAGGGAGTTTTAAGTCTGTATTCCAGTTCTCACAGGGGAAGGAGCAAACAGAAGTCAAAAATATTTTAAGCTACTCAGCCTAAAATATTTAAGGCCGTTTGCATTTTCTGTCTCAGTGACCATCTCCTGGAATGTATTCTCACTTTGAAAGCGGAATTGACAATGATAAACAAAAGGAAAAAAATATACATTCAAAATGCTGAATTCTTAGCTCAACTTCAGTGCTCAAACCATAATTATGACTTATCTGTCTAACCCTTTGTCCCACTCTCACTAACATATCATTACAGGAGACTCAGATTTTATATGGTGGGACCAATAATGTATTTTGCTTTACCATAACACCATGTTTGGCCTTTATTGTGCAGTCTGAACCCAAAGGCATTCATATTCAAATGCCCAAGCATTGCAGCTCTGATACCGTGGTAGAACGAACTTGCTGCGTGGCATTGTGCTGCTTGATTCTGCTTGGCTTCTCTGTCTCATACTATCAGTGGAGGTACTTATAGCTGCCTCCTGACAATGTGCTCTTTAACATTAGATACTGACAATTTCAGATCTTCTTGAACTGTGAGGCCAGTTACCAGTTGTATTCCTCAAACTGTCATTCTTTTGTTCTTTTTGCTTTTTCCTCATTTATCTATTCATTCATTCAACAAATATTTCTTGTGTGATAGGTATATGCAGGACATTGTAATAGATTATAGAGGTGTAGGGGCAAATAGGATAGATTTATTCCCTATTCTTACCATTGGGTATTGAAAACAGACAGTAAGCAAGAAAGTACAGATAGGGAGAGGGTGAACTGAGCCTTAATGAATAAGTGGAACCTAGTCAGGTGAACAGAACAGAGGAGGCATCTAAAAGGGGCAGATTCTGCAAGTGAATTTATGCTGTAATTCAGCAAAGGTTGGTGGGACCTCTCTGGTGTTTATATGTTGCGGGAGTATGAGAGCAAGTCAGGGAGGGACAGGAGTTGGGGCTGGAGATTAGGCAGGGTCTGATCCTAGATGCTTTGTGCTCTGTGTGCCATTTTGGGAGTTTGGACAGTATCCTGCAGGTAATAGTAATTGGAGGGTTTCAACAGGTAAGTTAGATGGTCTCGTCTTTTAGAAGGATTAGTAGTATGGGATATGGATTTGAGAAACTTGAGAAGATACAATATTTCCTAAGAAGTATTATTGTTTCCATGGTGACAGTCACAGCCAGGAACTGATCCCTACTCAGTTCTCCCTGGCAGAATTGCCCATGTGCTTCCTCCTATTTGTGCCCATTGATTTCTGATCATATTTCAATGTCCAGCCCAAGTCTTATTTCTGTTGTGGATTCCCCTTAACTATTACCACTCTCATAATCACTTCTTTCAAAGTCTATACTCTTCTTGTCTCTTCTCTCCTTGGGCATAGAGTACAACCCCCCTGTAATGTTACTATTTTTCTCTACCTTTTCCCTACAATGCTCCTGAAAATAGGGATATGTCTATATTTCTTTAAATCTTTAGTATCTAGGACAGTGCCTTGGACAAATCATAGAGTTTTAGGCCTGGAAGGAATCTTGGAGGTCATCAACCTTTTTATTTGACAGATGAAGGACTTGAGCCCCTCAAAATGAGTGCCTTCATAGATTTCTCAGTTGCTAGTTTACTATCTTTTCATTTATCCAACAAGATGTTCATTTTGTGAATGATGATGAGTTAGGTATCTATGACTTTGTTAGAGAAACATCCTCCTGTTATTGTATTTTAGTAATTGACATGATTCTTTGAGAATTAAAGGATGTCTTGTTTATTTTTCATTAACAACAAAGGCCAAGTTAATATAAGCTTTATTTTCCTCCCATCAGCACAGTAAGTTCTAAAAAATCTCTGAGTTCCAAGATGCAGTCATGCATTCAATGTAACAGCAACTGCCCACTGGATTAGGTGTGTTTTTTCTAAGAACTGGTATAGGTGGACAAGGTCTCAATTGCAGAGAAGAAAAGAAGATACAATTTCCTCTTTCAAATTCATGGGTGTGTCTGCCTTTAGTACATACACTTTGTCTTTACGGGTCATCCCTTCTTTTTTCTTAGTTTCATATAAATAGTGGTTAACTCTACCCTTGTGCTTTCAAATGCAGGTAAAGAGAGTGGGGCAGGCAGAATAAAAATGATCTGTCCAAGCAGGAGCACAAGGGAATTTGGAGATGACTGGTTTTTCACTAAGATAATAATGCTCAAAATGGAGGTTGCTAACTCAGGTATGACTAACTCAGGTAGGTAAGTCATACACTTATGCAAGTTGTCTTGAAGTCCTGTTAGTTTCAAACATTCCAGAAAATTACTTCCAGTTACTAGATATACAAAATAATCAATCCACCATCAGCTATTTTGGGGTACCTAATGTCTGTGTAAAATATTGTTCTTGATATTTAAGAGGATCTACAGAAATTAAAGACATGTTTCTACCCAAAATAAACTTTCAGTCTAGCTGGAATATGAGATCAAATTTAGAAATTTAAATTCTAAATTTACTTAAGTTACTTTTTAAATGCAAAGGGGGTTGAGGCAGCATATAAGTTAAATAAGAATCCCTAGGCTCTATCCTTTAAGATGGAGTTAGTGTCCCACCCTACCTATATATGCTGTGCAAATCCCTATCTATAAATTCATTCAGCTCATTATAGTTTAATTAATAATTAAGAATCTGCTTCTTCCTCTTGAAATTCAAAACCTTGAGGTCATGGACTGAACAGTATTTATTTTTGTATTTCCCACCTTTAGTACATGATGATTGCTAATTAAATGATTGTTAAATGAATCAATATGCAAATTAGTCAATAGGAGCAGCTGGTTATTTAAAAACACAGTAGAAATTCAATACATGCTTGTTTAATAAATGGATATATTTTGGTGCCTGATGGTAAAGAAAGATTTTGAGGAGAAAGTGACATTTTTAGTTGGATGTTGATGTAGTTGATTAGCATTTCCATATATGGAGCCTTGTGGTGGGGGCAGTGTGAATGGAATTATGACGGGAATTATTAGACTGGTTTGTAATATGGAAGTCCATTTTTTATACCATCATTTCATTCCAGTCCAGTTTTGGTATGGCTTAAATATTGTTGTTCAGTGTTATGTGGACACACCCTTTCATATTTTTCTCTTCCCACTACATTAAGTACATTTAGTAATAAGCTTGTAATCCTCCTGGAGATGAGGCTGAATATGTGGGGTTGTGCACCATTGTAATGAGAAGTATTTCCTTCCTCCACTTGTCTGATTGGGAGGTGAATACTGAGCAAGGGGAGCAGTTGTATAAGCTAGAAACAATTTTGCATTTCTTATGTCACTGGCAATAGTACTGATAAGGACTAGTTCTTAGAGCTGTCTAATGAGAGGAACCAATCACTTTTGAGGAAACATTTTCTCATTTTATCTATGTCTGGTTAATTGGACCTGCTCAAGGGACTCTGGAGATGGTACCTCTTCTATATGATATGACCGATAAGGAGTTGAATTGAGTGAGCTGGGATTGAGTTTCCCAATATTTTCTGGGTGCTCTGCTGACAGGTGGGAGTCCCATAAAATCCCATTTCTTAATTTTCTCTGCCTCTTCTCTGATACCACAATCTTATCTTAGAAACTGTTTGAATCTCCTGGTAGAGTAACAGAGTAGACACATGTTGAAGGCAAGATCACTGTTTGTTATAGGCTTTTTCTTAGAGATGATGACCAGAATATTTTAAGAATTTTCCCTCACATAAAGGTATCACTCAGTCTAAAGTTTATCTTTTTCCTATGATTTTATATATATTCATGTAAATTGCAAGGCCTCAATCATTCTGCCAAACATCTTATACTACATGTGCTAATGAATTAGTGAATCAAATATTTTGAAAATATGGACACCTATAACATTGATTTTCAATATTTGGATTACATCAATAATCCATTCAAGGAAAAGGCATTATAAGGATGGATTTCCATATACCTTATCAATAGCTGACAGGCAAAACAACACTTCATTACATTCATTGTTGATTTACTCTTTTTAAGTCTGTATATTCAGTTCCCTGAGTCCTCAGGGACAATATTTATAATAACAGAACTGCAATAATATCCATCATCTAATGAGCACTGATGAAGCCTTGCTTTTGACTTAAATGGATTTTTTCTCCAAGTAATGCAAATATTTTTCAGGTTATTTTAGGAAATAGACTATTGGTACCTGTTTAATGACAGAAGAGAAAAACACAAGAAGGAGTAACAAGAAGAAGAAAGAATAGTGTAAGAAACTATTAAATGAGGAAGAGTGACTAGGCAGTGTGTTGTGGTACAGAGTCAAAGGATTTGAGTTCTGATATGCTTTAGTCCTTAACCAAGAAAGCCCCTTAACCTCACTCATTCTCAGTTTCTTTGTCTCTAAACTAGGGATAGCGTCTCATGGGAATGTGAACAATTAAGTGAAAAAAAATATCCGGAAAATACGCAGCCCAGCTTAGACTAGGCTGCCTTAATTGTCTTTGTCTTCCTGTTTTTCTTCACCCCAGATCCCTTCCTTCCTTTCTCACTTTCTGAGTCCATTTCTTTCTGAAGATGATAAATCTGACTTGTTTATGTAGAAGTAGACATGTTGTGTCAAATGATGTATGGTTTCAGAGGAATAATGTTAACTCAGTACACTAATAAGAATGGGCTATCAGTTCTGTTTGATACCCAAGCTTTCTGATTATCTGGAATAGGTAGAGAGAGAATAAAATGTGTGGAGTACTTACTATGTGCCAGGCACTGCGCATATTCAATTTAAATCTCATGACTGTCCTGTAAGGTTTCAGTGTCCCCACCGTACAGATGAAGAACCTGAGGTAAAGAAAGGCTATTAACTTGTCTGGTATCACATAGGCAATGAGTGGCATCAATTGTTATTCAAACCATGTTGGTGATTATATTACTAAATTATTCTGTTTACTTCAGTTGTTCTTAATTGGGAAGAGGAGTGTACATCTAAATCATCTTGGGAAGCATATGGATGGTTTGAAAATTCTCCCCAAATAACTGTGATAGTTCCTTCTCTGGGTGAGAATCTTGACCTGGGATCCTTAGGAGGCTGAGATCAAAATCTGACCTTCTGTGGGGGTTCTTTCCCAGGCTGGCAAGGGTGGACACCAAATCTACTCAGTGGTCATCAGAACAACTTGCAGATCTAACACAACACTACTTCCTTCTGAATGGATTTGGAGTCTTTTATGGATGTTTTCTGACCAGTGTTAAATAAAGCAAATGCATTAAATAATCAAAAGTCTTTGTGTGGTCTCTTTAAGGTAGGTCTATTTTAGAACAACAACAAAAAAATAAAAAATAGAAGACAATGTTTACATATTATTTTATTTATTGTCTTGTCTGCTGTATGGTGGGGACACATTTCACTCTTTGTCATGTGGATATCCCATTATTGCAGCACCATCTGTTGAATCTGTTGTTCGTTTGTTTTGTTTTTATTGGTTTCTTTTGTTTGTTTGTTTTGTGACGTGCATGGGCCAGGAATTGAACCTGGGTCTCCTGCATGGCAGGCTAGAATTCCACTGAATACTCTCGCATCCCCTACATATTATTTTTTTAAGACCAAAGAAACCTTTTTCTTATAGGTAGACAGAAGACACCAGGAAGTGACCATATGCAGTGGTGCTTATTTGTTTCTAGCTAAGGAGCCAAAGACACACATCTGTCAAGAAAATGTGGAACCTTGATCTAACCTAGAGCCTCTGACCCCTAACAACCCTCTGGGGGCAAAAGATGCCACTCCAATAAAAGCACACAGGGCTAATGGGGCACTGTGGCTGTGAGAAGGTATTTTCTCCCCACAGAACAAAGGGCTTTCATTACAGCTGAAAATAGAATAGGAAAAACTGCCTTTATTTTCACAAGAGATGCCAACTGAGTACTACAATAATCAGAAACTCTTTCTGAAAGATTATCTCATTTTGGACTTTGAGAAACCAAAGCAACTGATATTTTAATACAGTAAAAATAACTACTTGCATCCCAACACCTATTGAGGATAATTCTCTAAAAGAGAATATATGGATGGAGCAGACTTATGGCTTTAGTCTTTCATGGACTATATTTCTTTCTCTTTTTTTCTTCTCCCTGGTCAGTGCTATGAGTTCTCACTAACATCACCCATTTCTTCATTATACAGAGTGCTGTTCAGGGATGAATATAGAATAATAGAATAATTTATATTCTTTTGTTGATTGATATCAGACATGGGAAAGGACACTTGGAAATAGAATATACCAACTTCATAGGAGCTCCTGAATCCACTTGAGACTTTTTCTGTGCTCCCAGGTAGAGTCCATGTGTCATAGGTGGCCCAGAGGTTACGAGACAGTGACAGGGATATGAACTTACCCTCTGGAGACAAAAGTCTTCCATTTATGGTGAAGGTATCTTTTTTGCATGGGCAGGCACTGGTTATTGAACCTGGGTCTCCAGCATGGCAGGCAAGAACTTTCCCTGCTGAGCCCCCGTGGCCAGCCCGGGTGAAGATATCTTTTTAAGACTCATTCTTCCCTTCTTTCCTGAAAAAAGTAACAACGCTTTTGCTATTGTTTTGGAGTGTATGTTGTCATGGTGATACAGGTAGAAGTGCCAAAAGGGAAGGGAATTGTGAAAATATGTCAGGGGTTTTTATCTCTCTACAACTTTGTCAAAATGTACTCTTTTTTGCTGAGCCTAAGACATTATGTTATTCCAATCCTTGTTGCTAGTAGGCATCTTAGGAACAGCAAATTATGTTAACTATGCCAGGTCATACAAGTAGCCTATGATTCAAGAGTGTCTAAAGCTACCAAGTATGGGGGCTGGGGAAGCCTCTAGCAAGGAAGAGCCTCTTGCAAGTAAGAAAAGTACCTTGGTATCTTTTATTTTTTTAATTAATTAATTAATTTATTTTACATGGGCAGGCACCGGGAAGCGAACCTGGGTCCTCTGGCATGGCAGGCGAGCATTCTTGCCTGCTGAGCTACCGTGGCCCGCCCTACCTTGGTATCTTTTAAATAGAACTATCTAATAAATTAAATATTTCATTTACAGCTAATTTCTTTGTTATTATGGAATCGTATCATTATTCCCTCCCCTCCTTTCTCTACTTTTCCCACTACTTATTCATGATTTTTCTTTTGGCTGAATAATGCATATATTTTGAAAGATCTCTTAAAGTGCTTCAAGGCTTTTGTACATATTTTTCTTTCAGAGTACTTAGATTTAGCAATTACAATTTATTTAAGAAATATCATCTCTCCTACTAGAATACATGTTCCAGGAGGACAGAGATTGTTCCTGTATGGTGACCTCTGACAACCCACCATCCATAGTGTGTCTGCCCCATTGCAAACTCCAGAAATACTCATTGAAGGAATCATTGAAATACTGTATTGCATTCCTTAACTGGTATTCACTGAGTGATTAACAGTGAACCATGTATTGAGTTCTGGGTAATGTGGGGGTATAAAAGAAATAAAAGGCATGGCTCATGATCCTCAAGGGCTTAGAATTGGTGTGGGAGATCTAATTCAAGATCCTCTATCCTCTGAGTCTTAAAAATGGATGGTTTCCTAAATACTGCTTCAAAAATCATAAGTATTCATAGACTGATATTAATGCTACTAGTAGAAATGCAGTAAGTAAGATAAAATTTTATGACAGGTATGTAGAAGAATTTCTACAGCCTACGGTGTTTACATTTACTTTGTTATATTCTGGTCCCTTCTTTGGACCCAATTACAAATACAACTATATGGTATTATTCCTTTCCTGTCCTCACCACCATTTAATGTTATATACCAAGATAAATCCAGATTGTTTAGAAAGACTCATATTTAAAAGTAGAGAGAATTTGAATATATATTTTTTTAAACTCTGAAAGAGGGGTTGGCTTTATATGCTTTGAAGTGAGAGAAGAAATTTGAAGGAATAGACCTATAGATTTGATTTGATAAAATCCTTAGTTACTGTTATGGATTGAATCATGTCCCCCCGCAAATACATGTTCAAGTTTTAACCCCAAGTCCTGTGGGTGCGACTCATTTGTAAATAGGATCTTTGAAGTACCTATTAAGATGAGGCCAGACTGAATCAGGGCAGACCTTAATCTCATATGACTGGAATCCTACTGAGCAGGAGGAGTGAGTGGAGACAGAAAGAGACAGAGCAGCCTTAGTGGAGGCACAGATGGGGTTAAGGATTGCTGGCAAGCCACTGCCAGAACGCTTCAAACTTTGGACAGAGCATGGCCTGTCCACACTTGATTTTGGACTTCTAACATCCCAAACTGTGAGACAATAAATTCCTGTTGTGGAAGTCAATCACTCTGTGGTATTTGTTATAGCAGCCCTGGCAAACAGTGACAGTGGCCTTATCAGCGAAATGGGAAGAATGGACATACCTGCCTCATAAACTAAATGTTGGGCACACAGAACAATTATTATTGTTTTATGATTATATTTTAACAATAAGAAAAGACAATAGCCAAAATAAAAATTTAAACAGCAACTTAGAGAAACTCATTTTTAAAAACAGAAGATATAACGAAGGTGAAGTTGATAGGTTTATTAAGGAGTTCCTATTCTTAATAAATGGGCAAAAGACCATATAGATGAAATGCACAAATGAAGAAATTCTAGAAGTCATTCAACCTCCCTAGGTTCACCTATTAAGTTTAATAAACAGAAAAAAATAAAATATTATTGATACTTGTAAAGCAAAATTGGTAGTAAGATACATTAATCGGAACCCTTCTTTTGGAAAGGAATTCTGTAGTATGCATGAATGATAAACCATGTTAAGAAATTATTATCTAAAACACTGAAAAGCCCTATGTCCAGAGAATTTCATCATAGCATTGTTTTTCATAATGGTGGATGTCTTAGTTAGGGTTCTCCAGAGAAATAGAATCAACAGGGAACACCTGTAAATATAAAATTTATAAAGGTGTCTCACATGACCGTGGGAACACAGAGTCCAAAATCTGTAGGGCAGGCTGTGAAGCTGAACTCCACAGGAGAGGCTTGTCAGCCAAAGCAGGAAGAGAGACCGTCTCTTCTGAATCCTCCTGAAAAGGCTTCCAGTGATTAGATTGAGCATCACTCATTGCAGAAGACACTCCCCTTTGGCTGATTACAAATGGAATCAGCTGTGGATGCAGCTGACATGATCATGATTTAATGCTATGAAATGTCCTCATCACAACAGACAGGCCAGCACTTGCCCAACCTTACAGACAGGTACCACCACTTGACCAAATTGACACATGAACCTGACCATGACAGTCCACCTCTTGTCAACTTGGCAGTTATACGTACTGCCTTAAACCATACCTAATTTCTAAATAAAAAACAATGAAACACACATTTTTTCTTTCACCTAATGATACTCAACTATCCTGCATGTAACTGGAAACACATTAAATCTCTCCAGAATAGAGTGCAAATCCTTGGGTAATATTCATTCTTAAACTTGATATCTTACAACTTAAATAGTATAACATGAACAAAACAGCATTACAGTCCTCATTTCTGTAACTGAAATGAGTTCATATTTATCACTACCTTCTTTCACTACCCATTCCATGTTCCCTTTACCCTCAACAAACACTTCAGCTGGCTGTGGTTCTTTGCCTGGTGGGGTGACCCAAACCTTCATTCCTGAAGTTTCAGGGCCATTGGTAGTCCTGCCTGGATTGGGTTGTTGCAGTTTTCCATCGATTTTAATCACAGGGCATGGTAGTCCTAAAAGACGTCCTAGGAGATTTCCTATATTCCAAGAGAACTCTTCTTTACCTCCATTGTGTAGTTGCAGTCCTACTTGCCCCTGATAGTCAGGGTCAGTCACCCCAGACAATTATGTAATCCCCTTCTTGGCTTGTTGATTCAGTGGCATAAGTAGCCCAAAGTGACCAGGTGGCAGTCTTAGATTCCAGTTCAATGGAATCATTGTTGTTTCTCCTGGTGGGAGCACTACCCATTTTGGAACAAAAACCTCTAGACCAGCAGAGCTCAGGGTCACAGGGACAGGAAGCAATAATTTTCCTAGTGGATCACTAGGGATAACAGTGAGTGGTACCACTCCCATTTCCACTCCTTGGTTCCCGGACCCATGGATCCTGGCTATGGGAGAAACAGCACTATACAGTGGACATTGATTCAGAGCATATACAGCTTCCTGGAGAACATTACCCCAGCCCTTCAAGGTATTGCCACCTAGTTGGCACCATGATTGAGTTTTCAAAAGTATTTCCATCTAGTTGGCACCATAATTGAGTTTTTCAAAAAAAATTGAGTCTCAAAAAGAGAAGGTAATGTGGCAGAAGTGGAGACTATGCACATTTGAGCCACTTCTTCATGTAACTTACTTGTGCTTTCAGGACCTGCTCTGGCACTATCTCATATTTACCATTTCCATTTTACAATAAAGTGCTGCTGTGCACACCCAGCTTTATGGCTTGATAGGTCAGACAACACCCAGATAATGATGGATCACTCAGGTCTCGTGGTAACTTGGTGGCCCATGGTTAAGCATTCAGTCTCTACTAAGGCCCAGTAGCAGGCCAAAAGATGTTTCTCAAAAGGAGAGTAGTTATCTGCAGCAGATGGTAAGGCTTTGCTCCAAAATCCTAAGGGTCTGCATTGTGATTCTCCTATAGGGACCTGCCAAAGGCTCCAAACAGCATTTCTATTTGCCACTGACACTACCAGCACCATTGGATCTGCCGGGTCATATGGTCCAAGTGGCAGAGCAGCTTGTACAGCAGTCTGGACCTGTCGCAGAGTCTCCTCTTGTTCAGGTCCCCACTCAAAATTAGCGGCTTTTCTGGTCGCTTGATAAATGGGCCAGAGTAGCCCCAAATGAGGAATATGTTGTCACCAAAATCCAAAGAGACCAACTAAGTGTTGTGCCTCTTTTTTGCTTGTAGGAGGGGCCAGATGCAGCAACTTATCCTTCACCTTAGAAGGGATATCTCGACATGCCCCAGACCACTGGACACCTAGGGATTTCACTGACGTGGAAGTCCCCCGTATTTTTATTGGATCCTCTGACAGGCAAATGTCTTACCAATAAGTCTAGAGTAGTTGCTACTTCTTGCTCACTAGGTCCACTCAACATGATATCATCAATATAATGCACCTGTGTGATGTCTTGTGGGAGGGAGAAACGATCAAGGTCCCTGCAGACAAGAACATGACAGGGCTGGAGAGTTGATATACACCTGAGGTAGGACAGTGAAAGTATATTGCTGACCTTGGCAGCTGAAAGCAAACTGTTTCTGGTAGTCCTTACTAATAGATATTAAGAAAAAAGCATTTGCCAGATCAATAGCTGCATACCAGGTACCAGAGGATGTACTGATTTGCTCAAGCAATGATACGATATCTGGAACAGCAGCTGCACTTGGAGTTACCACCTGGTTGAGCTTACAGTAATCCACTGTCATCCTCCAAGACCCATCTGTTTTCTACACAGGCCAAATAGGAAAGTTGAATGGGGATGTGGTGGGAGTCACCACCCCTGCGTCCTTCAAGTCCTTAAGAGTGGCAGTAATCTCTGCAATCCCTCCAGGGATCTGGTATTGCTTCTGATTTACTATTTTGCTAGGTAGGGGGGTTCTAGTGGCTTCCACTTGGCCTTTCCCACCATAATGGCCCCCACTGCAGAAGTTAGAGAGCTAGTGTAGGGATTCTGCCAGTTGCTCAGTATGTCTATACCAATTATACATTCTGGAACTGGGGAAATAACTACAGAATGGGTCCAGGGGTCCACTGGACCCACTGTGAGATGGACCTGAGCTAAAACTCCATTGATCACCTGTCTTCCATAAGCCCCCACTCTGACTGGTAGACCAGAGTGACATTTTGGGTCTCCTGGAATTAATGTCATTTCTGAACCAGTGTTTAATAATCCCTGAAATATCTGATCATTTCCTTTTCCCCAGCCCACAGTTACCCTGCTAAGAAGCTATCAGTCTCCTTGGGGGAAGTCTTGGAGGAAGATTAACAGTATAAATTTGTGGCAGTGTAACAGGGTTCTCCCCCAAAGGGACCTGGCCTCCCCTTCATTCAAGGGGCTCTGGGCCTGTAAACTGATTAAGGGGCCATGACTCTGTGTTTTTGTAATTCAGGTTAAACTTCTGTTTACTTGACCTAGAACTCTTTTCTTTATACAGCTCAAACAAGAATTTAATAGACTGCCCTTCTATTGTATTTCTAGGTACCCCATGATTTACTAGCCAATGTCACAAGTCTCTGTGAGTCATATAATTTTGACGCCTGCTTTGAATTTGCTGTCTATTATAATAGCCACATCTATCCTGTCTTTGGCAATTAAGCTTCTGCCAACTTGGGATCCCATAATCCCCATTATGTTTAAGGATTCTAGCTCAGTGACAGCAGTTCCTACAGTAATATCTGACCTACAGAGAAGTGCAACTACAGAGCTCTTCACCTCTTCAGGTGCTAGTCTCACAAATTTATTTCTCACTGTTCTGGTAAAAGGTGCATCCTCTGGACATTCCTGGGGTCTAAGTGTAGGCTTTGCATGATGAATCAACTCTAACATTCCAGTCTCTCTAAGCCTCTGATTCCCTCATCTACATTATGCCAGGGCAGTTCTGGCATTTCAACCTCAGGTAATGTTGGCCACCTTTTGATCCATGTTTCAACCAACCATCCAACAAACTGTTAATACCTTTTCTAACCACTCAAACTACAACATTGAATGCAGAATCTCTACTTAGTGGGCCCATATCAATAAATTCAGCCTGATCCAGCCTTATATTCCTCCCACCATTATCCCACACCCTTAAAATCCATTGCCACACATATTGCCCTGATTTCTGTCTATATAAATTGGAAAACTCACACAGTTCTTTTGGAGTGTTACGTACCTTCTCATGTGTGATACTTTGTACCTCACCTTTAGGGGCCTGTTGGGACTTTAGTCTAGTTATAGGTCTGGAAAAAATGAGGGGTGGTGGGGGCGGGTGATGAAAAGAATTAGAAATATCTTCTAAGCCATTTGCTTCAGAGCTTTCATTTGCAGTTCCATCTGGTGAAACAGGATTAATCACTCTGGGGCTAACCCCTTCAGGAGGAGGTTGGGTTGATGGAGTTGCTATACACCTGCATGGAAAAATTTCCAAAATATATTGTTAAATTAAAAAAATCAAGTTGTTAAAGAATATATACAATATGATCTAATTTTATGAAACACAATAAGCTATAAACGTGTAGCTCAAAATATGGTTACAATTAAATGCATAGAATAAATTTGAAAACAATGCACACTGAACTAAGAGTGCTGACCTTTCGGAAGAGGGTCAGAAATGGGGGAGAGGAATGGTGGGGACTTTCATTTTAGTTACTACTGTCTAGGCATTTCTGTATCTTTTTTATAGTAATAAGCTTATCTATTATGACTTTCTTGTTTAATGTTAAAAAATGATATAAGAACAAAAGCTAAAATACAAAGAAGCAAAAAAGCAAAATACTCAAAAAGAATATGCTTATTTTAGATCCTGAGATTAAGCATGATCTTTCCTCTCTTTTTTTTTTTTTTTTGTGGCTACTATAATATGGTTAGACTTCTTGTATATTTAAAATTCAGAAAGAAAGATTTTGTTAGATTCAAGTTTTCCCCTAGGGATAATGAGTTGCAACTTAGATTTTATAACATATAGTAGGGAGAAGGAGGGGAGAAGTCATTGACTATCCCATTTGGAATTGTAAAATTCCTCATAATCAGAATAGTTTTGATTTACATAAAATGAAAATTCACATACTTTCAAGCGCTCTCACCCTTCTCCCTATTTTGGGCATGGGTGAGTGAATTCGGGTAGGGCAGTTGTCATATAACAAACAGGAGGGATTTTCAATTCTCAAAATGTTGGGGATCACTGATTTAAGAACTAACCATCTAAGATGATGACATGTGACACGACAGTTATAAAAAAAAGGACATGCAGACAACTGTACAAGTATTGGAAAAAATGAAGCATTTACATTATGCATGAATAATATATCTTTGTGCATGTCTCCTGGGGTGAGCTTGTCAAGCTATCTTTCTCCTCTCTGCTTTGGTATTTTATTTTCTGCCCTGGAAAATCTTTTTGTATTGCTTTGGATCCTCTGGAAATAGCTGACTATGACATACACTCTCCTCCAATTCTGTATAAATAGGGCTTCCTTTCTCCATAGTTTTCACTTTCTGATTTGTTAGTTTAATTTAAGCTAGAAGTCGACTGGATAAAGATGGTTCCATCTTCCCTAATGTTCTTTGTATCATCTCCACCACATTTTGGCATCTAGTAGTGGGTAAATAATTTACCAGCACGATAGGACATATTTTCTGAGACTTCACACATAAACTGGTTTGAAAACCCTCCTCAGTAAAACCCAAGTGGTTGAATTCACTCCCAACCGTATTATTTTCAAAATAACAAGAACCAAAGCTAAAGCATAAAGAAGTAAAAGAGCAAAATGCTCAACAGCAACAATGGTTATTTTAGGTTTTGAGATTAGGGGTGATTTTTCCCTCTCTTTCCCCACAACTGCTATATTCTGGTTAGACTCTTTTTGTATTTAAAATTCAGAAAGAAAGATCCAGAAATAAAACAATCAGCTGTTGTTTGCTTTAAAAATAACTAGTTGTAGACTGGATCAACCCACAGCAGCTTTTCCCCTCCCTCTGTTTTGTGTTGTAAAATCTCCCTTCGATTCGTGTGCTGAATTTGCTTTTCCATGTTAGCATTTCTCAAACTGATTGGAAATTCCGGCAAGGGTTTTAATACTTCAACATAAAGGAAGAGCAATATTATAGTTGAAAATTAGCCTGAGAAAGGAGAATATAACCTTTTTATAAAAGAAAAATAGGAACGGTGAGAACGTACCAAATTAGCTGAACAAAGAGCTGCATAATGATCTGATACACAAATAGGGATGTCATATAAATTGGAAACCAGTGTTCACTGAAAAGAATGTAGAGACAATTGCTTTTAAGTGTAAAATCAGAAGAGCTAAGGTAAGAAACAAGATGCTGCTGGCAAGTTATTAAAAAGGAATAATGTTTCAGAAGTTTATTCTTTCCACATGTCTTTTAAGCTCAGGTATGTAGGAGGCCACCAGAGTGTCTAGGCACAGTTAGGGTGTTCAAAACCAATTTCCTTCACTGGCCTGGTAGGTGTCAATGGAAATGAACATCTGACTTTGGGAACGTGTGTGCTGGAGATCCAGCCTGTGCTGTGATTATGAACTACTGTTGTTAACGCTGAGTGCTCATTGTAGCACTAATGACCAAAGCCAAGCCCCTGGCATCTCTCACTGGAACCTGGACAGGATCCTGGACTGCACTGCTCTTTTCAAACACCATGCTTGGCTCCTATGTGGGTGAAAGAAAAATGATGGGTAAAGAAAAATCTCATCCTAAAGATTGACCTTAACCCAGAACTTACCTCCTCCCTTTCTCACGGCTGTACACAGGACTCAGGTATGGAACAACAATTTAGGTGTGTTTTATATTTGGAACTTCAGGCTCTGCAAGTTTTTTCCACTTTCCCCCTATGGGAGATATCTCCTGCCTTACCTGCAGGGTCCCAGGGCTCATCCTCTTTCTCCATTTTCTCTCTTTCCAAAATATGTCCACAGAAAAGGAACTAATAAACTCATTAACTCTGAGGTAAATTGCCAATAGTATTTGATGTGTGACTCCCCTTCCTGGTGTGTTTGCAATTGGCTGGCAATCAGGTTAGGCTGGAGGTGTCTAGTTGTGTAATTTTAGCAGTTGTTTGTTCACTGATTCCAAAACTGGTCATTCCAATTTACCATTTTTATTAAGACCCTCTCTACTTATAAATCATATACTTTTAAAGACTTTACTTATTAACATGAATTTATTGACCTATTCTCTACTAAATGATATCAGATTTGATATTAAAAACAAAGAAACTTAAGTTTGGATATGTAGTTTTACATTGAGAATGTATATGGTTTTTTTCTGTTAGATTTTTTTGATTAATGTTGGCTCTTAATTTTTCTTTGCTAATGTATTGTTCCTTTGAAAGCAGGGCAGACAGTGTTTTATTTGGTAGATAGAAAAATGAGTTAGTAAGGGTTTCATAGGAGATAGATTTGGGTAAGAGAAGTCAGTGGGGGAGACCATTTTGGTTCCTTGAAATCTTACCTGGTTTATTCGTAAATAAATGGATGAGATGAAATATCACCTAAGAAAAAACCGATGTCTCAATAGAAGATATTCCCTGTTCTTGTCCCTTGCATCCCACAGCCAATCAATTATGTCCTGTAAATTCTACCTTCAAAATATATGTTGTGTTTTATAATTCACCAAATTCACAACTTAAGACAACATACTTCCTCACCTGGAATACTATAGAATTCTCCTAATTATCCTCTGCTTCCACATTTGCATAAACCTGGAAATCCACCGTCAGTATTTGGCTCAAAGCATAATTCAACCATAGCATTCCCTTGCTAAAACCCTCCAATGCCTTCACAATTCCCAAACAGGTAAATTCTAAACTTCTTTCCATGATCCTTGGGGGCCCTGATGTGATCTGTCCAAAGATTTCTCTAAGGATCTTACATGCTAGTCCTCCTATCAGCTTCTAAATTCCAGCCACAATGACTTCTACCCTTGTATCTGAAACAGGACTCATTTATTCCTATCTCAAGTCCTTGCTCCAGCTGTCTTCTCTGACAGGATTATTCTTCCCTCAAATCTCATGTGACTGTCTCCTTTTTATGATTTATGAGTTAGCTCAATGTTCACATCTGTGCCAGTTTGAAAATATTATGTACCCCAGAAAAGCCTTGTTTTAAGCCTAATCCAATCTTTTAGAAGCAGCCATTGCCTTTAATCCTGATTCAACATTGAATGTAGAAGCTTTTGATTAGATTATCTTCACAGAGATGTGGTACATCCAGTTCTGATAGGTAGAGATGTGATTCCACCCATTCCAGGTGGGTCTTGATTAGTTTACTGGGATCCTTTAAAACAGGAATTTTGGAGAAACAACAGAAACCTTAGAGCTGCTAGAAAGAGAACCTATAGAAATGACAGTGCAGACAGAAACTTCACAGCAGAGCTGACACAGATGCGCAGAGGTGGAGAATGGAGACACGGATACTTGGAGATGCTTGGAACCCAGCAGATGTTGCCATGAGAAGTTAAGCAAGCCAAAACCTGGAGAGAGTCAAGGGAAGCCAAGAGATGAAAGCCAGCCTTAGAGAAGGAAATGATGCATCCCCACAGAACAGAGGCTGAGAGCAAGGGAGTCCAGGAGTCAGCCAAGTATGTGATTACCCAGCTGACAGAGGTGTTCCCGACCCATTGGCCTTCCTTGAATTAAGATGTCTTTCCCTGGATGCTTTAGTTTGGACATTTTTAAAGGCTTAGAACTGTAAATTTGTAACTTATTAAATTCCTTTTTTAAAAGTCACCCCAGTTCTGATATATCACATACTGGCAGCTTTCACTCTAATACACCAACTAAGAAAGGTTTTCTCTGGTCCAACCTTCCACCCATCTACTGCTCACTCTATCTCATTTATTTTTCAGAGCAATTATCCTGTCTGGAAACATCTTGTTCACTTGCTTGTTTATGTGTTTATTATTTTTCTCCTCCCACTATATCATGCACTCCATGAGAGCAGAAACTTTGCTTTTTTTGATACAGCCCCAGAGCAATGGCTGCTTCTTAGTCAGTGCTTAAAAAATATGTTGAAGAAAATTACCAGAAAATATATCAGCTTAAATTTGCACACCCCAAAAGTATTAGAACAAGTCATAGATTTCATTTATAAGCAATCATCAGAAAATAGCACTGTCTGAAAAGATGCTTTGATGAATTGATTAGTGTAAATGAAATCAGGGGGATTTATTTTGGATAGTTCAAATGTCAATAGGCTTAAATCATGGCTAGTTGGGTTAGGTTGATCATCAAATGGCAAACTAAACACTAGTCAAATTGGAGGTTTTAGTATATTTTGTTCCCTTTTATTGAAATGGTGCTATTTTTAAATGATTTGTAGCTTGCTGTTCTGTTACAATGACTTGTCAGCTTGAAAAATGTGTTTCTTCAGGGTGGGAGGAGAGTTTCAAATTCATAATTCATTTATTGTGATGTTCATTTATTAAAGCACAGCCATATTTTCTTATACTCTTTCCTTTTTTTGTGACATTATACCTCTTTCCTTTTATCGTACTTTATGCGTGTGTGTATACTTACAAATAAAGATTATGAAATGCAGTTTGTGTTAGTAGAAAGAGCATTTTCATATGCTCATGTGTAGAGTGGATATGTTCTCCTATATCTCATTATAATTTGGCTTGCAATTCTAGAACATGGAGAGAAAATGAACACAAAGGACATAGACTCTCTCCCCTCCCTATTTATGGTTGCAGACAAGGATTTCATTGAGTTCATGTTTGCAAGTTAGATGTACTAAAACAGAGCATGGAATAATGCTCACAGAGATTTCTAAATTAATTGTATTATTTGTTTCATACTTACCCAACAACAACAGATCCCCTGTGGGGTAGAAGGTATAATCTATGCATTCATCTCTGTGCACTATCCTTCTCACTACAGTTCTATTAAACCACTGCAATTGTTAAACTAGTGTGCAAACCACCAAATTAAGCAAAGAGGCTATTTTTACAGATGGGGATGGGAAGTTAGGCAAAACATTTTTTAAAATAAAAAATGACTTTTCCTCAAAGCCCAGAACAGTAGCAGAAGGATTTAAGAACATAAACATAACCAATCTGCCTATTCCAGGGGATAAAGGCTGTGTTTCTTAAACATAAAAGAACAAAATTTCTAAGTAGCAGGCGAGTTGGAAACATTTGCATAATGGATTTTATTTACATAAATTACATTGCTTATAGCATTCATCTGATAAGACTTGGCAAAGGTGGAAGGCAGAAGTTGAAGTAGAGTGAAAAGAGGGGTAAATGTGTAGTTTCAGAATTCTTTTCAGCACTTCTTGCTTTGGCCATGCTTGGAAGTCTTTGTTTCCTTCGGGTGATTATGTGCATTTACCTCAAAACTTACAGAAATATGTGTCAAGAGAAATTAGCTTTGGTCATTTCTGCGCTCTTTGTACCCACTGCCCTGTTTTCTTCTATATCATGAAGGTAAAAATGAGTGTGTCTGTCAACTGCTGGAACATGTTAACTCCTGTATGTTGGGATTTGACAGCTACTGGCTGTGAATTTTCTCGCCATAACAACCAAATGAAAATGTCAGCAATGAATCTTTCTGCTAAGTGCCAGATTTTCTTTTTCTTAAATGCACCAGTTCCCTTTGACTGAAAAGAAAATTTCAGTTGTTTTACATAGCTCCAAAGCAGTGGGCTTATTGCTCATGGTATAACATGGTAACTCATGTTATAGTCCTTCTGAGAATGAATTAAATATCAGATGTGTTCAATGGTAAAAGGCTATTATGGCTTCATAGTCATCCAGTGTAAAGAATTTGCCAGAATTTAAAAAGGCTATTCCCTAAGAAATTTTTGGGTTTTTTTCTCCAGAGATTCAGAACCAGTGCTACTTCATCTGGGGGAAGGAAGTGAATGATTGAGGAAGGTTCCACATTCTACCCTACTCTCCTAATTTAAGATCTTTGATCAGATGAGAACTGGACAGAATTAGACTTTATCCCTTGAGTTTCAGACTCCAGAATTTCATAAGCATAGCTTTAATTCATCTGTATTGAAATTGGTCTTTCCAAAAGTATACACCTTTGGCCATGTTTATTTTGGGTGGTAGCTAACAGTATACCTAACTAAGGGTGGTGTGGTAGAATGAATTATGTGCTCTCTCAGAAGACATGTTCTTAATCTGCATTCCTGTGCATGTGGACTCATTTGTCAATAGGACCCTGGAAACTGCATTATCCGTTAAAGTGTGGACCCATTTGTGAATAAGGCCTTCTAAAATCTTATTTCCATGTGTCCCAGCTGAATCAGGGTGGGCTTTAATCTCTATGACTGGTGACCTTATTTAGAGAGGAAAATTCAAATGCAATCAGAGGAGCCAGAAGCTAGAAGTCAGCAGACACCAGAAGAGAAAGCACCACTGAGAGATGGCTATGTGACAGGAGGCAGGGATGCAAGCCAAGGAACCCTCAGGGTTTCAGCAAGTGAGCAAAACAACACTACAGACTTTAGGGAGAATGCAAGGTCTTTTCAAAGCCTAGATTTTGGATTTCTTGCCTTTGAAACTGTGAACAAATAAATCCCTGTCATTAAGCCAACCAACCCCTTGTGTGGTATTTGTCATAGTAGCCCTGGCAAACTATGGCAAGTGGCTTATGCAAACAAAATTTATTTTTACTAACATAACAAAAAGTCTGAAAGTGTGCAGTTTCTGGCATTGGTTCAGCTGCTAGCTGACAGCATGAGAGCTTCAGGTCTTTTTCTATTATTCCTCACTAATATCCTAAATGTGATGACTTCAATCCTCATATCAGGTGCATCATACTGGCAAGAGGATGTCACAGCTTCTCACGTGGTATGGTAGTTTGGAAGCTGTCTGTCACCCAGAAAAGGCCATGTTCTTTTAACCCATTCTTGTAGGTGGAGACCTATTTAGTGGGATCTTTTGTGGGTTAGTTCTATTTAGACATGACCCACCTCATTCAAGGTGGGTCTTAGTCCTCTACCTAGAGTCCTTTATAAAGATGATAAAATATATTTAAAAAGCTGAGAGATGAAATTAAGAGGAGCTCATAGAGAAACACCCAGAGAAGTTTAGAGAAGAGACCACTGAAGCCAGAAGCTGAAGCAATGAAACCCAGGAGAGAAGGACCAACAGTCGCCAGCCATGTGTCTTCCCGTGTGACAGAGGTGTCCCAGATGCCAGCAGCCTATCTCCAGAGTCCAGATTTCATCCTGTTGATGCCTCACGTTGGATATTTTCATAACCTTAGAATGGTAAATTTGTAAGCTGATAAATCCCCACTGTGAAAAGCCAGTCCATTTCTGGTATACTGAATTCCAACAGCTTTACCAAACTAAAACATGTGCAGCCATTGTTTGATGTAGGAAGAAGGGGAAATAGGGAAAATGGACCAGGTCAGGAGCATCTGCTCTCTTTTATCAGGAACAAAACAATTCCCCCCAAACTCACCCTCCTGCCATTTTACTTCCGGTCAAGATTTTTTTGTTGTTGCTAACTTGCATCTCATTGGCCAGAAATGTTTCAAATGACCACTCTTAGCTATTAGTGAGGCTGGACTAGTGAGTGTTTTAGCTTTTACAAACATCTCGTGAAGATGCAGACAAGGGAAAATACACCAAGCAAATCAAGCTACAATGTCAGTCACAATCACCAAGGAATTTTAGTACTCAGAATGGGTAAACATTATCACGTGTTCAAAGCCTGAAGCTGGTGTTCTTTTTTGTATTCCAGGGTCAGTTATGACTTTCCCTGTCCACTAATCCTTTCTTTCCCCTTAGGAACAATGTGCATGACTCAAGTTTTCCTCTTTCTCTTCTTAGGAGGATGGCTGACATTCTGGATAGTTTACTTACTCCAGAAAGCTGCAATGTGATGCTAAATACACCTCCACTAAAGGGGAGATGGGACACAACTTTGAGTATGAAAAAAGTAAGGATTGCCTTCAATAATTAAACAAGCTTGGGTATCATGATTTTGAAGTGAATTAAAATCTGGAGGAAGAATGTTTGCTTATTTTTAAACTGCTTTTTACTGACGTATCAACTCAATCCCCCTTTGTTTCTACCCCATCCCTTGAATACTTGTTCAAGATATTAGGGTATAAACTATTGAAGGCAATTATTGTCTTATCATGAAGAATGAATGTGAGGAAGACCTCCGATCTGAAGTTTCACTCAAGTCAAAGGGCAAACCTTATGGGGTATTTTACCATTTCAAGCAAATCCTTTCCCAAAGGAAAGGCAAAGCAATGCATCTTGTTACAAAAGAAATTCTTCTCACTCCTCTTTGGCATGAAGCAGGCAGCTGCCAAGTAAAAGTAGCTGGCAAGTTTACCAGGTACAGAGTGTGGGCAAAGGAACAGTTGCCATCTCATTATTTCGTTGTTGTACGGTTGCTGGTACACTAGCTGACATGTAGAATCAAAGTAAAAATTACTGCTGTCACAGAAGTGATCATAGTGGTAGCTACTCTGTTCAATCTTTTCATGTTTTCTGGGGACAGTCACCTCAATTTAGTGAACCTGTTTCCAGCTGTTTTAAACTTCTAGGAAGATAGCCGAGGAAACAGGTGACATTGGGTGATTTGTTTTAATAATGGTTTGGGGACCAGATGAATTATTCACTGTCTCTTGAGGGAGGAGCAGGAAAGTATATTCAAAAGCATCATTGTATTATGTCAGCAGGGACAAAAAAAAATAATAATAAAGCTTAAAGCCAGTGGAACCAAATATTATTTTAGCTCTTTTGAAAGTGAAAGCTCCGTAAACATTCACCTTGGGGGGACCCTAGGGCAGAAATATTAGAGAAATAAAAAATGCACTCATCATGATGTTTTTCAATAGAAAGTCAATATTCAGGCAATTGGTGCTGCTGTTTTTCAGTCTTAGCTTCCCCTCCATCATTTTTCTCTCCCTTTCAATCCTTCTTTCTATTAGAAGGACTGATTGTTTGGGGACAACTAAACTCTCAGAGTTGTAGGGACCAAATGAACAGGGACATCCCAACAGCAGGCAGTGATTTATAACCTTGCAGGTCAAATTCGGGTGCTGTATAGAAGTTTTCTATATCTTCCGGTGTTCTCTCAAATAACAATTCTTAGCAGACATGAATTCACAATCTTGTCTGGTGTGTGAACCTGTTGGTACTCAAGTGCTATCCTATTGTAAAGGGGCATTGAAAGAAGAGTTTTATTATACTTTGAACAACTTTTCTCATCATGTATTTCTGTGCATATATGTTTGCATATCTGTATGCATTACTTAACTCATTAAAAAAACACCCTCACAAGCTTAAAATATATGAGTATAAAGGAGCACAAGATAAAAAGTTAATAAAATTGGAATCAGATTGAAGGTAAAATAAAGGTAGACAAGTAAGGTAAAGCCAGGGAAAGAGTCAATATACAAAATCAATGGTCTGAAATGTAAATCATTCATTTGGCGTGGGTTGCAAATTTGGTTCTGAGGTGAGTTCTAGGAGACAAAGAAAGAGGACAAGTTGACAGTAATCTCAGTACCGTGAAGTGGAAACAAAGCAATTGCTGAAAAGAAGCGAAATTCTATCCTATTATGAAATCTGAAATAGTTTCTTCCCCTTCCAATAGGTTTCATTACATAAGTCTGGGTGTGAAATGTCAAAAAATGTGTTACTGATGCGTGAAGTGATGTGGGATGGAGGTGGCTAGTACTGCAAAGAAACAAAACAAAGCACTTTTATCCCTTTCTTTAATGTATTGCCATTAGCTGAATACTTGGGGCTTTCAGTGGCAAAGTAGCATTAAAAGGAGTACTTTCCACTAAATGTTTTAGAAAGATTAGACAACATAAAAACAATCTGGAAGTTTTTATTTTCAGAATATCAGTATGACTCAGGTTGCCGAAATGAGCCAGTGAAAAAATGTTAAAAGAGAACACACCAAGGGGAGCCAAAGAGAAACAAGCCATCTGCATGTTCCTGGATCACTAAAGGATGTCGAGATGACCACCAGAGAGTTTCCACTGCATGTGCTGTGGTAATTCAGCCGCCAGCCCAGGTTCGGGCCAGCAGGCACCTGCTCCGGCGTGGAGAGCCACAT
The DNA here is from genome assembly GCF_023851605.1 of Tamandua tetradactyla. Classification (NCBI taxonomy): domain Eukaryota; kingdom Metazoa; phylum Chordata; class Mammalia; order Pilosa; family Myrmecophagidae; genus Tamandua; species Tamandua tetradactyla. The sequence continues at coordinate 58,137,351 of NC_135345.1, forward strand.
TCAGTAAATGGGAGGTTGGTTGAGAACTATTCCTTCAATATGCATGCTTGCACTTGGAGTCCAGCCATGTCTAGAGCATGCAGCCCAGAAAGGGCAATGCAGAATTCTGTCACTGGGATGTCTCTGAGAAAGCAAGTGAACTGGTAATGATTGCCATTTTTGGTGATTTATACCTGTTACCTTTGTTGGAGTTATTGTAGCAGGCAGGACTTGCCCTCTTTCTGGTTTAGCTGTGCTCTCTGTGGAAAATCCCCAACCCCCCTCTCCTTGCAGGCAAGTGAGATAAGGCACATTTCCTGGTATAGAAATCCCCTCCCCTAGCCTTCAGGAACTGGTAAAGATGCACGTAGGCAAAAGAAGACATTCCTGGTGGGGGCCCCTCAACGGTTCAGCTCTGGGCCATTCTCAACTTAAATCAGCCAATTGTGTACCTTGTCTTTATCATGTCAAAAAGTCTATAAAAGCTAAGGTTGCCTTTTGTTTGGGGCTCAGACTTTTGAGGTGACTCAGCTGGGCCCTCGTGTGCACGAGCTAATAAAACTTGCTTCCTGAAACTGCGGATCCTTAGTCTCAGCCTGTTCTAACTTCGCGGAATGTTCCTGGAGGCCTGTGGCCTCATTCCTGGTTTTCGCACTACAGTATAGAGAGTGATCTTTTTTTTTTTGTTTTAATTTTTTTGTATGCTGTATGGCAGGGATCACATTTCATTCTTTTTCCATGTGAGTATCCCATTATTGCAGTACCAGTTGTTGAATTTTTTGTTTGTTTGTTTGTTTTTTGTTTGTTTTGGGAAGTGTATGGGCTGGGAATCAAACCAAGGTCTCCTGCATGGCAGGCAAGAATTCTACCATTGAACTACCCTTGCTCCCCTAGAGTGATCTTTTGATATTCTAAAATGTGAAACACTTTAGCTGAGTATTTCGATTTTCTCTTGAGCATCATCACATCCAAACAGATAAGCTGAATTTATTGCTAAATGACTAAGATTTGAGTTAATTGAAGCCTTTTTAAATGTATAATCTTTAATTATTTGAAATAATTATTTGAATTTAAGAGACAGGACAAGTCAAATGGATGGATTCATGCATATATATATATATATATATATCTTAAAAAATTACTAGAATGTCCCCAAAAGACAGGTCAAGCTATACGGGTATTTAGAAAGCATCCCCTCTTTGAAATTAAAAACAAAAGATAGAAGCTTTTTTTAAGCCAGGGCATCAGACAATTAAAATTAAAAAAAATAAAGTATACCACATTATTATTTTGTATCGTGTCCATAGGTAAGTATTCAGCTTTAAAAAGGCCCCCGGGCTTGTATGACTTGATTTTTATTTTGGCTTTAACATATCCTGAACAAGCTATTATAGGAGAGATACTCTTTAACTCTGCACCCAAGCACTGGTAAAGGTGAATATTTCAGGCATAAAGTAAGAAAATAAAGAGAATGTTAGGGGACCAATGGGCCATTGAATTCTCCATTATCTCTTTTACTGCTGAAAGAATAAACACAAACAAATCTGTGCAAGTCTTTGGAGGCACTTTGGCCACCCTTACAGAAGGAATATTTTCTTTCTGGATGTGAAGGTAACCATGCATGCTTTGTACAAACGGTAAGTGGATGTGTAAAAGCTGGCATTGAGAAGAGATAAAATGGCAAAATGATGAAATGGTACCAGCTATTACAAAATGTCCATTTCTGGCTCAGATGCATTTTTCTCTCCATTTCCTTTCTGTAATTGTCCCCCTTTCTCCCGCTTTCTCTTGATTTAAAGCAGCAGAGTTAGAGAGCAATAGATATTGCTTTATAGAACATTCTCTTGTTGTGTGAGTATAAAGCAAGGGGAATAAGGGAATTGGGCCAATTGGGGGTCAAAGTAGGGCAATGTTAGGTAGAGCAGGGAGACTTGGCTTTTATAAATGCGTTGTTCTAAAGGAAAGTTTACAAGGCAAATTACTGGGGCATTATTCCAAGCAGAAAATTTTGGGGGGATATTATATTATGCACATGTGATAAAATATTACAATGGATCAGCAGTAACAGCTTGTTTCTTGTGAACTATTAAAATTTAGGAATCAGATATTTAGGCTGACAAACTTATCAAAAGGATCTTCAAATTTTGTAAAGAAACAGAATAATATTCCATTGTATGTGTATACCACAATTTGTTCAGCCATAGAAAGGAAAGAAGCTCTAATAACTTGCTATACATGGATGAACCTCAGAGACAGCATGTTCAGTAAAAGAAACCAGTTACGAAAGGATATTGTATGAACTTATGCACATGAAATAACTAGAATAAGGAAATACATAATATCAGGACATTGTGAATGTAATTAATACCACTGATTTTCATATTTGAAAGTGGTTAAAATGGGAAATTTTAGGTTGCATGCAGTTACCAGAAAAAAATTTAAAACTAACAAACATAGACCTGTACAACACAAAGAATTAAACCAAATGCAAACTATGAGCAATACTTAATAGCATAATTCTAATAATACTATTTCATAAATTATAATAGAAGTACCACACTAATGCAAGGTGTTGATAAGAAGGAAAATTGTGTGTTTGTGCATGTGACAGGGTGGTTAATGGGAACTCTTATTTCGTTTACGATTTTTCTGTAAACCTACAATTGCTCTGATAAGAAAGAACAAAAGAAAGAGTTCTTGTGTCCCCAGCAACAGGAAACAGCAGATTTTGGGGAAGCATGGGTGCTATATTTTCAGGTTAAAGATCTGAAGAAGTGAGAAAGGAGGGAATTTATTAAATCAGTATTTATTAAAATAATAAACAATATAACAGTGATGATTGTTATAAAACACCATGTTTAGTTTTTTTTTTAGCATACCTGAATTAAAAAAGATAAAATTTTCCCTGTGTGTGTTGGTGGTGGAAATAAGTCTGCCAGGAATCTCATTCCTGCAGTGTGAGTTAACAGGGGACAGAGAAATCCTCACTATTAGACCTCACAGGAGGAGGAAAACTTGGAGACCAAGAACTCCCACAGAACTTCTGCCTGAGAATATTAAAAAACTAATAAATATGCAAACTGGAAACCAGCCTATCCATTTCTGATGGATTGCATATTAGATCTATAGCCTAGTTATTTCCTGTCGCAGTTTACAATCAAGGCAAAGAAAGTTGCTTTTAACATTTTTAAGGGCTGCAATTTACACATTATCGAAGCTAATAGAGCACAGGTAAAGTTTAGCTATACATTTATTCAGCAACAAAACTTTACTTGAATGTCTACCTTGTTTAAGATGCTGTCCTGCAGACCATCTCTGAACCTGGGAGGAACTTGATGGAAGGAGACAAATCACAGAAAGTAATTTTTATGAAGTTACTTTTATTATATGTTGCTATGGCAATTTTCAGGGACTTAATTACCTTACCTGTTTATTTTGACAGTGAAATTACTCAAAGGCAGGTTTCTTTGGTTTACAGACTTTACACTTCCACCACACGGGGTGTATTATTGTTTGTCAGGTACTTACCATTGAGTATCCTTGTCCAGGTACTGTTTAAGGCTTCTCAACTCCAGACACCATGCTGTGTCTTTTTATTCTTCCTTGACATTACTTTAGATTGCAGGTATCGTTGTAATGTGTTTTCTTCAGTTTCTGACCCTCATATAATTTGCTGAACTCTGATCCCATTAACTTAAAATTTCAGTTGTGAAATGTCAAGATATTATAGTAGTCACTTTTCTCAATCTTTAGAAATAGCTGCATTTTTCTACCTCCAAAGGCACATGTTAGTCAAAGCAAAGTTTGATCAAGCCAAAGTTTTTTAAGCCAAGCCAAAGTTTTTTAAGCCACTTAGAAGTGACCACCAGTTCAACTGAATAGTCATCAAATTGATGGTTATATACTTGGTCATGAGCATTTCTGAATAGTCCAAAGTTCGATTCAAAGTGAGATGGAGCCCAGGGGACCTGGAGCTTTCTATGTAATTCAGGCATTATGCTGGGCAATGGGGGACTAGAGATCAATTTGACCCAATTCTAAAAAACACATATCTTTGAAATAATTTTGATATATTTTTTATATCAAATAATTTGAAGACACAACAAATCGCCCAAAGTTTGTCCTTTCAGGTTTAAAAACTTATAAAATCTCTTCCTAGAGAGGTTTGAGAATTTGTGGGGTTCAGATTGTAGGCTAAATATAAGGGGCTTGAAGGAAACAGAGAGAGAGAGAGAGAGAGAGAGAGATGGATATTGGTGGATAAGACAATGAAGGCTGTATATTTTTCTTGTGAGAATCAGTCTCTCCTAGCAGACTGTGGAATTAAAAAAAAAAAACAACCGCAACACCAAAAAACAACTATCAAGACAACCATTGAAGCTTCTACAACATGTGGAAACACCACATTTACATAATGCTCAATTGAATGCTAACAAGAAAAATATATTAGGCAGTTGAATTATCTTTACAGGTTAATGAGACTGCCAGAAAGCATTCTCATCTGAGAATGCACTTTCAAGTGGGAAATTATTTAACATAATGACATTTCTTTTCATGCAAATCAAATTAATTTCTGGAAGTAAGTTAGAATATATCCCACCCCTCCTTGCAGGTTTTCAAGTTAAATGGTGTTAGATCTAGAAAAATATTAAATAGCCCCCCTGCCTGTGTTCAGGAGTCTTTAAAATGAAAATGTGTACGAATTGGAGTAGTAAGAGTAATGACACAAACCAAGATAGCTGGGAAGCCTATTCATATCAAGAAGCAAGCATAAGGTCTGCACTGTCAGTAATTAGCATTCATACTGGGAAAGAAATTACATATTAATATACTATGTGTTCTTTTATTAGGTGGCTCATTTTTTAACAGTGACATGCCTGTGGACAGAGATGTAATTCTTCAGAGAGATTTAAAAGGTTGGGACTACATGCAATTCACCACATTAATCATGTATTAAGATCAAATAAACACCCATTGTGGGCTTTTTGTATTCATCAAGAGTTCTGAAGCAGTAATATGTTCTGCTCCAAAACTGTGAAAAATGAAACCTGAATTAAAAAATAGGTGGTAAAAAGTGTATGACCTGGGGAAAAAAGATAGTTTTCTTATTTATTTCCAAATCCATCTTCTATTTCTATAATTGAGGTAAAACTTTAGACTAATCTTAGAGTCATCCATATGGCTGATATGAGCGGGTTGTGCGAGAAAGGATGAACCAAAATACATACCAAAGTCAGGAAATAATCTTTAGGATTTATTGCTATTTAAACAGTGCTTGAAAGCCACATTTTTATGCCAGTTCAACTCTTTCCCTCCCATGTGTTTTATAATGCTTGGCAATGGGACAGAGAGAGAAAGCTTTGTTTTGGATTATATAACATAACTCCAATAGACACTTAGGGTAGGCTAAGAGTGTATAAGGCTAATCACCTTTAAATGTTGTGATACATTTCAGAGAATTAGAATGCGTAAGGCAGAGGATTCCTTATAGCTTATTCTTTAAAAGGTACTAACATTGGAAATAGAATTTAAAGCACTATTCATGAATCCACATTGTGGTATTGTTTGAAATAACACGATGTGAAGCATGAATTGCATTCATACGTGAAAATGAAATCCAAATGCAGTCTGCTAATGGAAAGCAAAAGTCAATTGTCATTTAGGTCACTGTGTGACTGTGGGAAATCATTTTAATGAAGGTAGCCCTGTTCAAAACAGTTTGGATCTCAGCATATAAAAGAATATGAGTTCCCAAACAGGATTTCACTGGAGGCAAATACTATCAAGCGAGCAGCTCAAGTGTACAGTAAAAGCTCCCACTAGCAAAAGGTTGAATAAGCTTGAATCAACAAAATAGATGGTTTTAAGTATTTTATTCTCCACATTTTTGATGACTTTTCAAGCACTGCCCAACTGTCTGCACTGTGTGAACTTTGGGGGCAGAATTATGTTTATTACAGCCTTAACAATAGATAAAGACTACGTTCTATTTAATTAAAATTACACCCAATGATAAACAATGGAAAACATGGAATCTTCACTAGAGTAAACAAAGGTGGAAGCATAAATTAGTTACATTATTACCTGTCAAGTTTTTCCCCTTCCTCCTTCTCTCCTCAAACCAGATCAATTCCCAATCCTACTTATCCTCTCTCCTCTTTAAAAATCTGCAATCAGAAATGAAATCCTCAGCAAACCTTTAAGTTAAAGGTACTCTTTATGGAAAATTTAATGGTAATAGGGACTGTAGGTTCCTACATTTATAATCTTTTCCCAAAGACAGCAATTTTTGGCAAGGAGCTAAGAAAGTGCAGTCTTCAGTTCAATCTGCATTTATTCAAGGCCATGCTATATGCCCTTGGGCAATCAAAGAGCCTCTGAGTGCAAGCCAAGTGTCATATCATTGAGTTTACTGCTGCCATCCTCTTCTCTCTCACAGAAGGCTGTAGGGAAGATGATGACCCCAGGGAAATCAAGTCAAGTTTATTCAGCGTTTAGTCTCAGGCTATTGGTTAGGAAGACAATGGGAGATCTGAATTCAAAGGCTCTTCATTCCTTATCTCTCTCTTCTTTCCATGAAGTAAAGAGGGAAAAATTAGTTACTGTGGTGAGTTTTACTAATATGTGAAAATAAACAGCAAAAAAAAAAAAAAATGCCCAACACTATGCCAGTGTGTCAAAACTTTGAAATTTTTGTTATTTGATAGATTTTGCACATGTGTATTTTTTTGTTTAGGAGTAGAGAAGAAACAAATATCCGAAATATCAAATATTTGGGCATTGCTGGGAATCCTGCCTAGTGCTTCTATTGCATATTAGAGTTTAAAATATCTAGGTTATTAGACATTTGGTAAAATAAATAGTAGAAGAGGCAATTGAAAGGTGGTGTAAGGTAGTGTTTTAGACACCATGTAGTGATTTGGTGTCAAAAAGATCTGTCTGACTTTGGCAGATTAATTATTCTAGGCCTCAGTTTCCTGATCTGTAAAATGGAGGGGATAAAATGGTGTTTAATTGGATGGATTGAAATGCTTAGTATACTTGCCTGAAACAAATTGTATGTTGGTTATTAGCAATGTTAAAAATAGACTAACAGTCAAAATGATTATGTTTTAACTTTTTCATAAGTATTTTGTTGGTGTTATCCACTATTTTGCAACAAAATCTTTGCAGTTCCTTTTTCTTCGGTATATCTTTCTCTGTAGAAGGGTAATGAGAATGACTTTTCCTGTTGCTCTGAAATTTCCTTAAGGGTCCACTGATGAAAATAACAGGTATCCACATAGTAATCCCACATTTTACAAAATAGTTGCCACACTTGAGGCCAGATATATGTAGGTCTATAGAGTGTTATAAGAGGTACAGAATTACCACCAACCACCATCCCATCACACCTTTATCAATCCATATCAAAAGATGGGGAAGGGAGAAAAACTTCAGGGTCAGCCTCAGAGCAGTGTTTGCAGGATTCAAAGCCAAGTGAGTGGCGTTTAGAAGTGACTCACTTGTGGAGGTTGAGGACACCTATATAAAGTGATTCAGCAGAGTTCTCACTGACCCTTGAGGGTGCCTGCACTCTCCAAATTTGGTGGTGCAATGATCGGTTTCCTATGCACCAAATAAATGACATGGAAGAGAGCTGGACTTGAGATACCTGAATCATATTGAAGGGATCCTAGCTGCAAGGGAGGGTGGACTATACCATCAATGGAAGATGCTGAGTTGAGTAGGAGAGGTTGAGCTGGACCCTGAGCTTTCATGCTAGGAAACAGTGGAGTGCAGAAGGCATACATAGGAATTAGTACAGGGAACTGTGTAGATTCTCACCTCTCTCTGAAGATACGTCTTACAAGTGAATCATTATTTGGAGGCCTACCAGATAGAAGTCTTGGCTCAGAGAGCAGTGACACCAAGAAAGGACCATAACTACAGGGAATTAAGTAGGTGGACATTTTTTTTTTTTGCCTCCATCCCTTCTCTTTGCCCCCAACCATGGAGAGATTAGATATAGAAAGAAGTATGCGTGTGTGTGTGGAGAACTTTAGAAGTTGTTTCTTTCCTTTCTATCCTCTAAAACATGTTAGAGAAGTGAAAGGGCAGACAATGTTCCATTTCCTAGTTGAGTGCCTGTATCATGTATCTAGACTGAATTAGGAGATAGTGAGAGCTAGAAGTTTTAAACTGCACTATCTAATAATTGATAGAGATTTAAAATGTATGCAATCTGTTATTTACAGAAATGTTGCTAACATAAAGGAAAGGGACATTAGACAGAGCGCAATTGCAAGCTGCAATTGAAGAAACATCAAACTAATTTATGTTTATATCCTTCTGAGTCGAGACCCTAACCCTAGCAGTGCTTTGTTGTCTTTCTTTCCCAAGTGGTAGCAGACCCAAATGTATTTTTCTCTATATCAATAAATAGTTACCCAGAAAAAGATTTGCTATTACCTGGCAGGGATGACTGTATGCTTTCATCATCTTTGCTTCAGAGTTGCATCAACTCTTCAGCTCTGTGCTACCTTTTAATTTTTTAGGAACTTTGATTGTCTCAAGGACAATAGAAGATGCTCTGTATACTTTTGGAAGATACGTAAGTGCTAGAGGGTATAGACAACTCTCTCAAAATACAGGTTCTACTACTAAAGAGAGGTTTCTGGAACTCTAGCAGTTTGATAAATGCATGGAAATGCCTTCAAGTTGACAAGATGAGTTGTCAGATTTTTCTCTCTCCATCAATAAGGAACAGGTCATGCTTGAAGAATTTCTTTGCTTTTTAGAAGCAATATATGCCACATATATTGCCAGTCATATGTGGCATATTTACAAAGCTACTTGTTTTTTGTGGCCTCTAGAGCAAAAGAAGATTTTCCAGCTTGTCCAAGCTGCAGTGGAAGCAACTGCCTCAACCCTTACTAGCTAGTGGATCCAATCGGTGGTGGTCAATATCTGAAACAAATTGAGATGTTGATCAGAGTATGTGGTATATAGAAGAATCAGGGGAAATACTTAGGGTTTTGGAGAAAAGTCATGCTCTGTTCAGGAAGTAATCATTTCCTCTTTGAAAAACACATCTTGACTTGCTAATGGACCCTGATAGAGAATAAAGTCTGGTCAAAGACATGAGGTGACCAGGCCATCCAGTTATATAGTATAAACTATGTATTTGAATCACAAGCCATAGATTTGGGCAGTCCCAGAAGTGCTATTATCAATTGAAGTGATATATATGAGACCAGGCCTGAACTGTTACTGAAGGCCAAACAGAATGCATGATCAGGTAAATTACACTTCCAGTATATCTATTTATTCCCTTAGCCCCCTTTTCCTCAATCCATTGTCATAGCATCATTGGAAGTTTCCTATGGTCAATGGATTAAGACAGTAAACGTGGAGTCTATTTTACAGATGGCACTAGGTATATGTACTAGAGCCTTTGAAAAACAGTGAAGAAGGGAGATATCAGAGGGGACAGAATTTGAATATTGTACACCATTACCAGTTTTATCTGAAAGGAAAGATGTCATGACATAATGTGTATATCTATTCATAGGCAGTAGAAAATGGTTTGGCTAGATGGTCAGAGATTTGGAAGTCATGCGATTGGAGGATTGGTGAGAAGGAGGTTTGAGGAAGAAGTATGTTGATGAACCTTTTAGAATTGGCTCGTAATATCTTAATGTATGTGTGCCATGTAAATATTCACAAAAAGGAAGTCATTGAAGAGGAGTCTCTTCATAATCTGGACAAGATGATTTACCCTGTGCCTGTCAGCAGCCTTCTTCCTTAGTCACTCTGTTATACTTTCTTAATGAGAAAAATGGTCCTGAGTGATATGTATGATATCAACAAGATTAATTGCCCCTCACTATGGCTGACATGGTTGCTATCACTTAGTATCAGAGTTCAATTATGAGTCCCTAATAAGATACCACACTCTATGTGTCCCTTCTATCATGAAGGGGAATTTATATGTCTCTGTGGAATAGACACATATTGAGGACTTATATTTTTCTCCTATTTTGACATGCTTTACCAACACCAATCATCCGTAGACTTAATACTTTATATACCATTGTCATAATCAAAACTGCTTCTCACTAAGGAACTCCACACAGAGTGAAAGAAATAAGGCAATAAGCAGTTGGCTCATGTCCACAGTAACAGAACTAGATGCCTTCACCTGGCCAAGTTGACAACTGAATCTGACTACCACAATCGGTGACTATGGCCAACTCATTTAACCTCTCTGTGCCTCAGTTTCTACATTAGTAGTAGCAAACATGTAATAATTCCTCCCTATAATAGTCACTAGTCTTACCATGTTACCCTTCATCTAGAACCATGGAATGGCTTCTCCCAACCCAAAAGTTGAAAATGTTAAATACTAGCTCTGCCAGACTCTCTTCAAACCTAGAGCATGACCAGCTGCTCTAGGCTCCATCAGTTAGATACATGGTACCAGACAAGACCTTTTTGTTTTTTTCTTTTCAGAGTAGGGATTTATGAACTGGACTTGAACTCAGACTTCTGTGGTTCTAAAACCACGATGACCCTTAAACTAAAGTGTGTCAACTATCAAACAGAATTCAGTGGTTCCACCACCTACTAACCTTGTGATCCTGACCAAGTCATTTAACTTGTTTAAACCTTAGCTCCTCATCTGTGAATTGAGGATAATGAAAGAATATGGCCATAGACCTTTGAAGAAGAATAAATAAAGTACTGCATATAAAATGAGTTAAATTGAGGCAATGTGTAAAGCAAGGACTAAATAATTGAAATTATAGTGATTCTGAGAAGCATGGATTGTGAGGAGTGTTCTTTGAAGTAGCAGCCTGAGGCTGAGTTCCCAGGGCCTCTGTGCAGTGATGTCAGCCCAAGTGTCCTGTGCTTTGTGTCAGTGATGGTGCTGGGCTGGCTGTTTCCTTACTGAACCAGTTCTTTAGAATATGAAGAGGCACTGTTTCTGTCTGGGTAACTCCAATGTGGTTCTCTAGGACTCTCATTAATTCTGTGAATTACCCAATAGACTTTTCATAAATTTTTTTATCTGCTTCAGTTTTTCAGGTCTGGCTTCTGTTGCTTGGAAATAGGTACCCTTGCTATTTTAATATGCCTGGCTTTATTTCTGGTGGTCAAACATGCATGAAAACTTGAAAACAAACAAATTTGATTTGAAGCGCACTCTGTCATTTACCAGCCCAAATAATTTGTTCAAATTTTTTAAAGTCTTTGTGTGTCCAGCTTTCTTAACCTTAAATGGAGATAATAATACTTATTCTATAGGTTAATCATACAGATTAACTGAAATAATAAGTATATAAAGCACCTACCACAGAATATCACTCTTAGAAAGCACTTTGAAAATTTCTTTCCCAAAAACCAGTATAGCTGTCCTTCTTTCTTTCCTGATAGGATTGAGCAATATAAGTATTAGACAGATAACTACTGGATTTGATATTAGGATGAGTTTCGGAATCTGGGGGGGAGAAATGCCTTTGGGAGGACATGGAAAATAATTGGAAAAGGAAATTTCTCTAGCCTTAGGCCTATCTTAACTAAGTAGAAAGCTAGGGATAACAGAATGAAGCATGTTATATCTTCGATTGCTTTTGCCTGCATTCAGTGGTAATTGAATCTGCATTATTTGTAATTTTCTGCATTATTTGTGTTGAGTCTGCATCATTAGTATCAAATTCACAAGCGTTATCATGCAGTTACAGCCAACAGTCACTTAATGGAAAAATCCACTTTGAATCATGTGGGTGTTTCTTTCCTTCAAATTTCTTTCTTTTATCTTGCTGAGAAAACATACGCATATGTGCACACACACACACACTTGATATAAAGCACTGTATGTGCCAACTTCTTCTTTTAGAGCAAGTAACTACTAAGTGTACCCAGGGTAATGATTCAGTAAAGGTACATTGACTCATCTCGAGTATTAGAAGCATTTTATTTGCTTTTTTATTGCTATTTTAAAGGCATTACTTTAGAGCAGTGGTTTTTAAACTTTAGTCATAAAGATCATTAAACATACAGAGCCAAAGATCAACCCAAACAGGGAGGAATTATTGCATGTTTGCTACTACTAATGTAGAAACTGAGGCACAGAGAGGTTAAATGAGTTGGCCATAGTCACCGATTGTGGTAGTTAGATTCAGTTGTCAACTTGGCCAGGTGAAGGCGTCTAGTTCTGTTACTGTGGACATGAGCCAATGGTATGTGCACCTCATCTGTTGCTGATTTACATCTGCAGTCGACTAGGAGGTGTGCCTGCTACAATGAATGAATGACCTTTGACTTAACTGGCTGGTGCTTAAATGAGAGAGTGCAAGGTAGCACAGCCAAAACAGCTCAGCATATCTCATCTCAGCCCTCATAGCTCAGCCCAGGCCTTTGGAGATGCAGAAAGAAATCACCCTGGGGAAAGTTGTTGGAACCCAGAGACCTGGAGAGAAAGCCAGCAGAGATCATCCTGTGCCTTCCCACGTAAGAAAGAACCTCAGTGGAAAGTTAGCTGCCTTTCCTCTGAAGAACTGACAAAATAAATCCCCTTTTATTGAAAGCCAGTCTGTCTCTGGTGTGTTGCATTCTAGCAGCTAGCAAACTAGAACACTGATAGAGTAAGAATTTGAACCTGAGTATATCTAATCCTGTCTACATAATACTTAACAGTGGAAAAGCAAAGTATCTTCCTCTTGTGAGACAACTAAGAAAAAATTCAGTTTTTTGTAACTTTTCCTTAATCCAGACCTATATATATGACCCTCTTGTATTTTTTTTTGTTTGTTTTTCTCTTGTCTTTTTTTACATCAACTGATTTCTTACAAGTTTTCAATAGGGCATGGCAAAATAAGGACATGCTTAATTTTTCCAGACTTATTATACCTTCCATGGAATTAGGATTTAAGATTGAGAAATAGATCCTTTGGGATTGTTAGGGGATTATGACCTTGGGAAAAAGATCCATGGATAAAATCGGTTTACAGTGGTTGGATGTTCTTAAATTTTCATCTAGAGAAAATTCATGAATCTTCTCCACCCTCTCCACCTTACCATTACCATTTGCCAAATGCTTTTAAAGACAGTTACTTCATATACATTATCCTATTTAATCTTCATAGAGACCTACAAGGTAAATTCTGCCTTTCCCATTTTATAGATGAACAAAATGAAGCAAAAAAGGGCTAACTTCTCTAATATCACATGGCTTATAATTAACAAAGCTAAGTGTTTATTATTTGACTCCCGTTGATCTCACTCTAAAATCTTTGCCCTTGACTGCCAATCCTGTCTTTCTATTTAAAAGAATCATACATTTTTATGTGCTTGGGGGCCAGCCAGTAATAAATTCAGCAATAACAACAACAAAAAAAGCTGAACATTTTACATCCTCCAGCATGTTACAGAATTGCTCTAAACAGTAGAGAGTTAAACTACAGTGGAACGAGAACATTGGGATCTCTTTATGACACAGTAACTATCCTCATGTCAATGACAAAATGGCATTAGAGTTGCAAGCAGGTGACAGGAGCCCCAGCTCAGCACTCTTGTTTGTGCAACCATTATTAAATGGAGCTATTGGCTCCTACCTGTGGTTTTGTAGTTGTGACTCCTACTGAGCACATATTTGACCTTCCAATTAATTAGGTGCACTTGGAGGGAAGCCCACGATCAAGCATACATATTTCAAGGCTTAAATTGGATTCCTTCTCAGATGAAAGACTGTTTCAAAGTACAGTATAAATCCTCATGTCATTTTCCTGGAAAATGAATGACATTAACAATATTAATTTATTGATAAGATAAAAAAACATTATAAAGAAATGATGCACTTCAACTTTTACTTCACACTTGTATTTTTATGATAAGTTTTTTATTTGAGTGAAGTGACAGTGAACTTTTTTAGGAGACCTTTAATTAAAACAGATTAAATCCTTTTCACCTTAAGGAGACAAGGAAATTGGACTCTCAGAGGTATTATCTCCAAACGCTTAAATGTCTACCCACAGTTTTGTCAGAGATGGAGATGTTGCATTGCTTTTTATTCTTTTCTCAAAATGATTCACAGTTTCCTGGGACAAGTAACATTTCCCTGTTTAATTACTAGCCTATCTAAGAGCTGTGTCACCAACCTCCTTCTTTTTTAAGAGGTTCCTACTGTCTGAGTTGCCTGTTTATTCTCCCTTCCTTTGACTTTCTTCCAAACATGTCTTTTATCTCTGCAGTAAGCACCAAATCACCAGCCAAGACTGTCTCTCCATCTTTTCCCCTTTCTCTGTGCTAAGGTAATCTCAGTATGTTGTGCTTCCTTCCTCTGCAGTGACTACTGTGCTGTCAGCATGTGAGACACCAACAAACTCATTTCCAATCTTCAGCCACGTAATTAACAGCGAAGATGAATAGATGGAACAAGGATTCATTTGCATAGTCTTGGTGGCTCTCTTTGTGTATTATCCAAGATGGATGGTCTATATTTTTATTTTCCTGTTCATTTGCGTACCTTAATAGGGTGCCTTGATAAGTATATAGTAGCAACTTGACATTTGCTCATCAGCTCTTCAGTATAGATCATTTTTTGTTGTTGTTGTTTAAACTAGTCTGTGTGAGGTCATTTGATCAAGTGATGGTGAGTGGAAAAGATCTATGAAAAATAAAATTTGAATTGTCCTTCTTATGTCATATCTTATCAATTGTCTTTAATATGCTTTCTAGAATTTTTCCCTTAAGGATTTTTATTAGACTAGATAAAACTTTCTAATGTAAATGCACTCTTGCTATAACAGGTGAAAAATAAAATCCTTTGTAAAGGAAAAGGCAATAATTCTCTCTGCTTCCCATCATCTTGAGTAGAAAGCCAATGCTAACAACTAAGAATGTATGTTTGTAGCTCCATTTCCATGGAGACATACATCCATATTTTAATATTTTTACAAACCTGCAATCAAATGCTAGCCATTTTTCTGCACAGATATTTTTCACTTAAAAATATTTCCATTCAAAGGCAGTCATTGTGCATCTTTGTGCCAGTCTGTGTTCTAGGCTGGGGGAAACGACTGAACAAGATGGATAATTTCCTGCCCTCATTAAGCTCATATTTTGGTGGAATTATAGATACCCCTTAGATCAATAGATGCAGAGCCAGATCATTTAAAAAATGACTTCATAATCTAAAATTCTTCTCATATGGATTGACATTTTTGTTTTTCCACTTTAATTGTTCTTTACCAACAATGATATATTAAGCATACCCATAAAGTTATTTTTCTGTACCAGTGCTTTTTTCTTTAATAGGGTAAAATTCTCAAGATGTGAACTTCTGGGGCAAATAAATGTATGCTTTTTCATTTTAACAAGCATTTAAATAACTTTCCAAAAATTTGTAGCAATTCACACATCTCGCATGATGCAGGAGAATGTTGTATATTCTCATCCTGGACACTAAACCATCTTTTGCCATTTTGATTTGTGCTATTTTGAATATAATTTACATTTCCTAATTACTGGTGGAGGATTTTTTTTTGTCTTTAGGCCATTTGCATGTTCTTTGTGCTCTTGTTGGATGCTTTCTCTCCTTTTTCTTTTTTTTTAATATTAGAGAGATTAGCTCTGTGTTTCTCCCATTTTATCATTTGTCTTTTCATCTTATTTTTGGCATATTTTTTCACATAAAATTTTAAAAACTTTAAGTAGCCAAATACATTTAATATTCCCTCTATGCTTTATAGATTTTCTGTCTCACTTAAGAAGTTCTTCCCTACCCTAAAATTACCCAGATCACCTCCTAAAGTTTCTTCTAATTTTTTATAGTTTTATTTTTAGATTTTTCTGTAGTAAAATTTTATTTATGTACATTGAGTGGGGTAGGGTTTCAGCTTCATTTTCTTTCAGATTGGTAGTTAATAGTTCATTATGCTAGTGCCATGAGTTACATAGTTCCCCCATGTGCCAGTTTGAAACTATTACGTACTCCAGAAAAGCCATGCTTTAATCCTGACTCAATCTTGTAGGGGCAGCTGTTTCTTTTAGTCCTGATTCAACATTGTAGAGCTGAAACTTTTGATTAGATTATCTCCACAGAGATATGACACATCCAATTGTGAGTGTGACCTTTTGATTAGCTAGAGATGTGACTCCACCCATTCAAGGTGGTTCTTAATTAGTTTGCTGGATTCATTTAAAAGAGGACACATTTTAGAGAAACCTCAATTGCAGACATAGAAACAGACATTTGGGAGAGCATATGCAGACACTTGGAGGACAGTTGCTTCAGAGTTGACAGAGACACAATGTTTGGAGATGCTTGGAGTGCCGAGAAAGGAGATGCCTAGACATGGGCAGAGCCCTGCAGATGCCACATGTGCCTTCCCATGGGATGTGAAGCAAGCCAGAAGCTGGAGAGAGTCAAGGGAAGCCACCAGAGCAAGATAGCCCTGGAGAAGCAATGTGAGGAACCCCCAAGGAACAGAGACTGAAAGCTACAGAGCCCAGAAGCAGGGGACCTGTAGAAGTCAGCCACATACCTTCCCAGCCGACAGAGGTGTTCTGGATGGCATCAGCCTTTCTTGAACAAAGGTAACCTCTTGTTGGTGCTTTGATTTGGACGTATTCTTGGCCTTAGAATTGTAACCTTGTAACTTATTAAATTCCTTTTATAAAAGCCATTCCATTTCTCTTATATTGCATTCTGGCAGCTTAACAAACAAATACATCCTGGAACAGAACTACCACCTTGTCCTGTAGATTCTCACGCATACTTGGACACAGGCCTGCACCTCCTGTTAGGTTTCTTGGATCCTCTAGATTTCTATAAGTTCTATAATGTAATCAAAAAGGAATAATGAGCAACTGAGAGTCTAGAAATATAGTGGTATATTTATTGCCATCATTTTTTCTTTAGTGAATGATCACTCAAATGTCACTCCTTGCAGACTCAAAAATGTTGATACAAATACTGTTATCTCACTTTTCTTGTATGAAATTTCTGTATTAACAAATGTAATTCATGTAAAAATCTGAACTGTGGCTTCTTACAATTATAATCATTTAACTTACATATTCTCATATCATAATGTTATATTGTTTTAATAATCAATGTTAACATTATTCAGGGGCATTAAAAAAGATTATAATCTATTTGTTTCTAACATGCCCTGCAATTGATTAAATTGACAAACATCCATTCTTGCAAACCTATCACAGCATAACAATCATGTGGGAGCCACCTTAGAAAGGGCAAAACCCTGACAAATTCCCTGTTGCAAATACTGGCAAGCACAATACCTTAAAACCCTTAGAAAAGTGTACATAGAATTATGTACCATATAGAAGACATGTTCAAATCTTAACCCATGTTCCCCCTGTTTGAGTGTGAACCCATTTGTAAATAGTAACTTTGGAGATTTGGATGAGGACAAAGTGAATCCACGTGACCAGAGTCCTTAAAAGGGAGAGGAGATGCAGATGCAATGAGTCAACAGAAGCCAGAGTCAGAAGAAGCCAGGGAGGAGAGAGACTACCATGTGATGAGGGACTCCCATCACCAGAATGCTACTGAAAATATGGCTTTGCTGACATCTTGATTTTGGATTTCCAGCCTCAAAAATTGTTGGCCAATAATTCTTGTTGCTTAAACCAACCCGTTGTATGGTACTTGCCATAGCAACTCTGGCAAACAAAGGCATTAAGTATTTCACAAACTGTGTGCTATGTGATACTAATTCCATAGGATGTCACTTAATTTTATAAACAAATGAGGGTCTGTGTCGAAAACATTTGGCAAGTAATAGATTAAACATTTAAATAGGGTTTTTGCTGCAGTACTTCTCAGAACTTTAGTATTTTCCCATGGGTTGTAGATGTACGGTAAGGTCATAGTATATACAACATTTCCCAAAATTATTTGACTTTTATTACCTTTTCCCCCTTATGGTTCATTTACAGAAGTGATGTTTCATAGAACATACTTTGAGAATGATGCTGTAGCTTATTCCTGTTGGCCATCAAAAGTTGCTATTTTTCCCAAAAAGAAGAAAACTCAAATATGAAAAAATAAAGTAAGAACAACTCAATTACATGAATTGGATTAGTTTGGCCTTGTGTATGGGGGAAAATTCCTAATAAAATTTCTTTATCTGTTACTGGCTTTCTGCCTGATGTCTCAATCAAAAGCTTCATGCCTTAATGGAGCTTATCATTGCATCCATTTTACTTTCGTAGTCATCACAATATAGGTTTTTAATGATGGGCTTTGTGTTGTTGATAACCTTCCTGAACTCAAAAAAAAAAAAGTAGAGTCCTTCCTTTCTAACACTGTCCTTCTTCCTACCCCTGCCCCATACTTATCCATGTATCCTTATGAACATTGAGTGGTTGTGGGAAAAATTGCTTATTAAGGTTTATATTCTGCTATTTGAAAACTATTCGTGCTGTAGTAAGGAAAACTACTGTAGAAATCTATAATAATAAAGGGTTGGTTTGGTTTCTTTATTCTCTGAAATCAATATTATAATCAATTCTGTTATCTTTTGAACTTTCTCCAACCCAATTCTATCTACTGGCAGTCTGTTGGCTAAAATTCACTGCTTTTCTGGTGGGAGTATTTGCTGGTTCAGCAATTCAGCACTTTTTTTTTTTTTTTTCTAGAAAGATGGTGACAGGAATGCTCAAATAATTTAACTTGCCTATTCAGACTGTCTTACGAGATGGCGACAGCAACCTCCCAAGGAGGAGTGGGATAACCCTTGATTATTTCCTTAATATATTATACTTAGGGGGTTTTATTGCTTTCATGAAAATAAGCATTGAGACTAAGTAAACTTATTATTATTATTGTTATTTTGCTTTTTGTCTCTCTCTTTCTCTTGTGCTCTCTCTCTTCCTCCTTCATTTTCCTTTTTTTCCTTGAATGGTATTATACACTGATACAATACCTGCCTTGGTAATTCAATAGAGAAGCTGGGAGAGAAGAATGCAGAATTAAGGAAGCAGTAGGTCGTACAGATAAAATTTATTCAAAACACAAGTGCTGGTTCCTCCTTTCATTTTATAATAAAAGAATTGACAGTGGTAAAAACCTTATTTCATATCCATTTTCAATAGAGTTATGTACACAGGACATATTCCACACTTTTCTCTCTTTGTGCTACTCAGAAGAATATTTGCCAGTCTTACTGCCATCTTATTGTCTCTGAGAATCTCCTCTAATTGTTCCTAAATCCTTTAGTTTTTCTTGTACATAGATATTGGTTCTGAACCATTTTCTTCTTCTATTTTAGTTGTTTTTTTAATTTGTTCCTTTTATTAGTTGTTTATTTTATTCAGTATAAACAAAAAAACCTATTTGTATTTCCATATATTTCAAGCACAATTTTCTCTATGAATTATTTTTTTTTCAACTTTGTGGGTGGTAGCATACAGGAAAGATAGCATCCACGAACCAAGGGGATTCTTTTATTATTTCGTTAATTCGTAATGATAGGTGAGAAGTCAGGAAACTTGGGTTTTATTTTATTTTTTTAAGTGAAAAGGAGTACTTGCTTATACATTTTTTCTTCTAAGTTGTTAATAATGATAATTTTTGGCTTATACATTTGTAAGGGGCTTACATGTAAAATATGAGATGTTGAACACTAAACAAAGGACTTAAAAAAGTTGTAATGAGATACTAACAGTTATTTAACATGCATTAGTCACTTTCTAGAATCATATTATTTGTTCATCTATTGGTTCATTCAAGTGAATTCAGTTCTTAGAATATGTCAGATATTGTGCCACATGCTGTGGTTACAGTAATAAATAATCATAAATTCTTGTCTCATGACAAGAAATACACCATTAGGATTTGCTGAACCGTAAAGTTATACTTGCCATATTTTTCCTTGATCTAATTTTCTGAGTTTTCCTAAATTTTTGGTCTATACATCTGATAGAGGATGTACAGACTTTGTCCGAACCTATTAATAGTTTTCTAATTGTTCAAATTCATCAATTTATTTTTATTCAATAAGGGATTATGTAAGGGGTTAAATAATTTAAATAAAAGATTCAATACCCAGTTAATGTCTGAATTTTCATGAGGTTTACATACCCTTGCTAACAATGATGACAGCTTTATTGAGTACCACGCCGTTTTCTCTTTAGCATCTTAGCTTGCCCCTTTTGTACTTTGGGCATACCCTTCTGTATACTTTGACAGACTTTGATACCTTTGACTCAAACTGTCTCATGACTGTTTTTATTTTTGCCATACCACAAATTATGTATTTCACCTGTCTTTAGCTTTTGTTTTTAGCAGGGAATTTCAATTTCTACTCAACGTCACATATTTCCTTCAGGAAACAATTATATGTTTTCGCCCTTTTTTGGTCAAGATATATGATTAACCTTGTTTAAATGTTTATGGAGCTGAATGAGAACCCATGTAAGCTGCCTTCATTTTTTTGTATGTGTATTTGTAAGTGTGCACTGGAGTGTGGTTCATAACCTCCCTCACTAATATAATCTTGTAAGATATTTCCTGAAGGTCATGAAGCACATAGATATAAAGTACATTCATCATGACCTTATTTTGTTTGAAGATGCTCCTTAGAAACACATATACACATGTAAAAGAATGTCCTTGAGTTGCTTGAAAATTACTACTTGAGGAAATGTATTCGTGTAAGAGTGTTACAGAATTGTCTCCTCTTCTGTTCCCAAGAGATCATTGGTTTTGACAGTCCCTTCCATTAGAAGCAGGAGAATCACCCTTAGTTTCTTAAGCCGTATTTGTAAAGAAATTGTCATAAGTCATGGATAAAAGAAAAACCTAAATTTCTAACATTGACAATAGAGGGAAAAAATCTCATAGTACAAAAAACAGGGTACTGGTATTAATTTTATACTTTTCAGGACTCATTTGTTTGCAAATGACAGAACTCAACTGGAAATGCATTAAGTGAAAGGATGATTTATTAAAAAGATCCTGTTAGGATTCTCAGAATCAATGAAATTGAAGAACATTGAAGGCAGAAACCTGAGAAATTCCCTTAGGTGTTTCATTAGTTAGGATATCGGTTCAACTGTTTTAATAACGAGGCTTAAACAAGACATACTTGATCTTATGTGGAAGCAGGAGTGAGAAGTTAGCCCCGAGGAGGTGGTCACATGATTATATTGTCATCCAATGTCCAAAGTTTCTTCTATTTTGTTGTTCCACCACACTTAAGTGTGTTGTACTTTCCGCACAGTTTGTTCTGCATCACTTCCTGTCAGGTGTAAGTCCCAGTCCCTGGGGAGGGAGAAAACTAGGGTGAGAAGAAGTTGTTACCTTATCAGATTATGACACAGAAGTTATCACTTCTGCTCACGTCTTTGTCTGAACCTAGTCGTGCATCTTCAGGAGTCACTGTAATATATAGAGTCTAGCTGGTAAGCCATGTGTCCCAGTGAAACTCAGGGATTGTGTTACCAAAAAGAAGAACAGAAGAAAAAACATTGAGGACAAATAGTAGCTTCCATCAGAGGAATAAAAACTTTTTAACAGAAGACCCTATCTTTGCCATTTCTCTCTCTCACTTCCACTCGGCTTCATTTTATTCTACTACAGTCCACAGAGCAGGAGATATGGTGGCTCTCTGCACCTCTCTGGCATTCAAGATCAATATAATCTCCAATAAGTAGGCTCAACTCTTTTTATCTGCTCTTAGTACATTGTCCAGGGAGGCCATGAATCAAAAGGCAGATGTAGAGCTAGGTAATGCAACAATTTTTAAAATTTTTGAGGATTTAAAAAAAATTAGCTTTATTCAGGTATAATTGACATACAATAAGCCACATATTTCAAGTGTATATATATATATATATATTTTCAAGTATATATTTTTTACCACAGTTTTTTCACAACCATACAGTCTATCCATAGCGTCTAATCAGTGACTCTCAGTATGATTATAGAGCTGTGCTTACATTGCCACGTTCAATTTTAGAACATTTTCATAGCTCCAAAAAGAAAAACTCCATGTGCCTTTTACCCCTTGTTAATGGCACTTAACTTCGGTATGGTACTTTGTTACAATTGATGGAAGAACATTAAGATATTACTGTTAACTATAGTCTGTAGCTTGCATTAGATGCATTTTTTTTCCATATACCACCCTATTATTAGCACCTTGTAGTTGTGACATTTATTTTTTCTAATTCATGGAAGAACACTTTTGTATTTGTACCATTAACCACTTTCATCAACCACAACAGGGATGACCATGTTATATAGTCACTTCTTTCATCCTCCAGCTCTCCTTCTCGTGATATATATGATTCTAAACTTCCCCTTTCAACCAGAATTAGATGCACAATTCTGTGCTGTTATTTTCACACATGATAAGGTGTTATTCTCACCTCTATCCATTTCCAAACATTTACAATCAACCTTATTAAACAATTTTGCACAGTCACATGCACAGACTTTATTTTGTCTTCCAGGTGAATAATATTCCATCATATGTATATACCATATTTTGTTTATCCATTCATCAGTTGATGGACACTTGGGTTGCCTCCATCTTTTAGCAATTGTGAATGTCACTATGAAAATCAGTGTACAAATGTCACTGCTTTCAGTTCTTCTGGGCATATATCTAGTAGTGGGATTGCCGGATCATATGGCAGTTTATACTTAGTTTACTTGTGAAATGGTCTTCCACAGCGGCTATATTATTTTACATTCCCAACGGCAGTGAATAATGTTCCTATTTCTCCACATTAGCTCCAACACTTGTAGTTTTCTGTTTAATAGTATCGTTCTGGTAGGTATGAAATGATATCTTATTGTGGTTTTGATTTGCATTTCCCTAATGGCCAGCAAAGTTGAGTATCTTTTCAAGAGCTTTTTAACCATTTGTATTTCCTCTTTGGAAAAATATTTATTCATGTCTTCTGCCCACTTTTTAAATTGGGTTGTTCGTCATTTTATTGTTGAGTTGTAGGATTTCTTTATATAGTCTGGCTTTCAAACCCTTATCATATATGCAGTTTCAAAATATTTTCTTCCTTTGGGTAGGCTGCCTTAACACCTTTATGTAAAAATCCTTTGAAGCATAAAAATATTCAGTTTTGAGGAGGTCCCATTTATCTATTTTTCCTTTCATTGCTTGTGCTGTTGGTGTAATGTCTAAGAAATCACAACCTACTACAAGACCTTGAAGGTGTTTCCCTACATTTTCTTCTAAGAGTTTTGTGGTACTGGCTTTTACATTTGAGTCTTTGATCCATTCTGAGTTAATTTTTGTATAGGTTATAAGATAGGGGTTCTCTTTCATTATTTTGGATATGGATCTCCAGTTTTCCCAGCACTATTTATTGAAGAGACTGTTCTGTTGCAGTTGGGTGGACTCGGAAGCCTTGTCAAAAATCTATTATCCATTGATGTCAGGGTCTATTTCTGAATTCTCAATTTGACTTCCTTGATCAATATTTCTATCTTTATGCCAATACCATGCTGTTTTACCATAGTAGCTTTATAATATACTTGGAGTAAGGAAGTGTGAGTCCTTCAACTTCATTTTCCTTTTTTGAGATGTTTCTTGGCTATTTGGGTCCCCTTACCTTTCCAAATACATTTTATAATTGGCTTTTCCATTTCTGCAAAGTAGGCTGTTGGAATTCTGGTGGGGAGTGCATTGACTTTGTATATTGATTTGGGTAGAATTTACATCTTAATCACATTAAGCCTTCCCACCCATGAACATGAGATGTCCTTCCATTTATTTAGGTCTTCTTTCATTTCTTATAGCACTGTTTTGCAGTTTTCTGAATATAGGTGCTTTACATTGTTCATTGAATTTATTCCTAGGTATTTGATTCTTTAAGTTGCTATGTAAATTGGATTTTTTTTCTTGATTTCTTCCTCAGTTAGCTTCTCATTAATGTATAGAATCACTACTGATTTTTGCATGTTAATCTTGTATCCCACCACTTTGCTGAGCTTGTTTATTGGCTCTAGTAGCTTTGTCATAGATTTTTCAGGATTTTCTAAATATAGAATCATTTTGTCTGCAAATAGTGAAAGTTTTACTTCTTCCTTTACAATTTGGATGCCTTATATTTCTTTTTCTTGCCTAATTGCTCTAGCTAGACCTTTTAGCACATGCTGATAACAGTGGAAACAGTAGTCATCCTTGTCTTGTACCCAATCTCAAAAGAAAAGCTTTCATTTTTTCACCATTGAGTATGATGTTTGCTGTGGTTTTTAAGTATACATTCTTTGTCATGATGAGGAAATTTCCTTTGATTCTTATCTTTCAAAGTGTTTTTATCAAGAAAGTATGCTGGAGTTTGTCAAATGCCTTTTCTGCATCTATCAAGATGAGCACGTGTTTTTCCCTTTTAATTTGTCAATGTGATGTAATACATTAATTAATTTTCTTGTGTTGTGCCACCTTTGCATACCTGAAATAAAGTTCACTTGATCATGGTGTATAATTCTTTTAATGTGAAGTTGGGTTCAATTTGCAAATATTTTGTTGAGTATTTTTGCATCTGTATTCATTAAAGAAATTGCTGTGTAATTTTATTATCTTATTGTATCTTCATCAGGCTTTGGTATGAGGGTGATGTTGGCTTCATAGAATGAGTTAGTGTTCTCTCCTCTTCAATCTTTTGGAAGAGTTTGAGCAGTATTGTTATTAATTCTTCTTGGAAGAATTTGTTGAATTCACTTGTGAAGCTATCTGGTCCTGGGATTTTCTTTGTTGAGAGGTTTTTGATGACTGATTCAATCTCATGATTTGTTTGTTGAGGGCTTCTATTTCTTGTCAAGTCAGTGTAATCGTTCATGTGTTTCTGGAAAATTGCTCATTTCATCTAAGTTGTCTAATATGTAGCATACAATCGTTCATATATCCTCTTATGATCTTTTTTTTAGAATTATTTCTATGGGGTCATTGATAATCACCCCTCCTCTCATTTCTGATTTTATTTATTTGCATCTTTTCTCTTTTTTCTGTGTCAGGCTAGCTAAGGATTTGTCCATTTTATTGATCTTGTCAAAGAACCAACTTTTGGTTTTGTTGATTTTCTTTATTGATTTTTGTTCTCAATTCACTGATTTCTGCTCTAAACTGGTTTTTTTTTTTTTTTTTTTTTTTTTTTTTTTACCTTCTTCTCACTTTGGGATTAGTTTTCTGGTCTTTCTCTAGTTTTTTCAGGTATTCAGTAAGGTCTTTGATTTTAGCTTTTCTTTCCTTTTTTTTTTGGGTGTATGATCTGGGATTCAAACCCAGGTCTCCTGTGTTGAAGGTGAGAATTCTAACCACTGAACTATTTCTTCTTTTTTAATGTAGGCATTTGGAGCTATAAATTTCCCTCTTTGCATTTCCTTTGTTGTACCCCATAAGTTTTCATGTGTTATGTTTCATTTTCATTTGTCTCAAGGTATTTATGGATTTTTCTTGCAATTTCTTATTTTACCAACAGATGGCTTAAGAGTGTGTTGTTTAATATCCTTAAATTTTTTTTAACTTTTAAAATTGCATAGTATAACATATATACAAAGCAAAGAACTAAAAAAAGCAGTAGTTTTCAAAGCACTCTTCAACAAGTAGTTACAGGACAGATCCCAGAGTTTGTCATGGGCTACCATATGATCCTGTCCTATTTTTCTTTCTAGCTGCTTCAGAATATAGGAGGTTAGAGGGCTTAAATATTTTTTTATCATCACAATCGACTTTTTTTCCTTCTTTTTTTGTGAAAAATAGCAAATATACAAGAAAACTATAAATTTCAAAGCACAGCACCACAATTAGTTGTAGAACATATTTCAGAGTGTGAATGTCCCTAAATTTAAGAATTTTCCAGTTGCCCACCTGTTTAGATTTCCAACCTCATTCCCCTTCTTCAAATAATGTGTTTTAAACAATTTCAATCTTTTAAAATTTCTTAAGACCTGTTTATGCCCAGAATGTGGTTTATCCCTGAGAATGATCCATGGACACTTGAGAAGAATATAGTCCCTTCTGTTTTGGGACGCAATGTGCTATATGTGTCTGTAAGATCTAGTTTATTTATCATGAATTTAGGTTCACTGTTTCATTATTCATATTCTGTTGAGATGTTGTATTTATTGATGGAAATGGGTGTTGAAGTCTCCAACTCTTGTTTTAGAGACATCTATTATTCCCTTCAGTTTTGCCAGTATTTGCCTCATGAGCTTTGGGACACCTTGGTTAGGTGCATAGATATTTATGATTCTTAGTTCTTCTTGGTGAATTGCCTCTTTTATTAATATATAACATCCAACTTTTTCTCTTATAACATTTTTGCATTTAAAGTCTATTTTGTCCAATGTTAGTATAGCCATCCCAGCTCTTTTTGTTTACTGTTTGCATGGAATATCTTTTTCCAGCTATTCACTTGCAACCTATTTATCTCTTTATTTCTTATATGAGTATTTTGCACACAGCACATGGATATATCATATTTTTTTATTCATTCTGCCCATCTCTGTCTTTTGATTGGGGTATTAAATCCATTAACTTTCAATGATCTTACTGGAAAGGCAGTATTTACTTAAACCACTTTATCCCTTGGCTTTTATTTGTCATACCTTATTTTTTTCTCTTTTTATCCTTTTAGTCACCCTTAATGATAACCTTTATTTCTATACTCTTCTCCAAACCTCTATCTCCTGTCTTTTCTTTTCAGTGTGCAGGACTCCCTTTACTATTTATTTTAGGACAGGTCTCTTGTTAACAAGCTCTCTCAGATTCTGTTGTCTGTGAATATTTTAACCTATTTCTCATTTTTTGAACAACAGCTTTGCTAGATAAAGAATTCTTGCCTGGAAATTTTTCTCTTTTACTATCTTAAATATTTCATATTACTGCCTACTCACTTCCATGGTTTCTGATGAGAAATCAGCACTTAATCTTATTTGGTTTTCCTTATATGTAGTGAATTGCTTTTCTCTCCTTTCTTTCAGAATTCTCTCTATGTCCCAGGCAGTGGTTTAGACCAGGGCCAATGATTTTTAAAGCTTTTGGAGCAGATTGGACCAGCAAGGAAAAGAGAGGAGGAGAAGAAGGTAGAGGACTGAGCCTTAGACTTCACCACTTTGTGAGACTGAAAGAGAAGGAGAATTTCTTACTCAGAAGTATAACTAGAGAAGCTGGACTGCCACCTGTTCTTGTAAATAAAGTTTTATTGGAAAATAGTCATAGCCAGTTGATTGAAAAAGTTTGCCAGCCTCTGTTCTAGATATTGTAGATACAACAGTAATCAAGACAAAGTCTCCATTCTTATGGAGTAAATCTATGTAGGGTTTGCCTTCTCAAATCCAGTTTTCTGGATGATTAATACCTCTTGCCAGGGTCACACACAGAGCAAATAATCTGCTTCTTTGTTTATCTGATGGGATTTTTGGGACAGCTCTATATAACATAGCCAGTCCACACAAAGAGGTTCACACCATTGCAATTGTAGTTCAGCCTATTATGGACTTAACAAAATTCACAACTAACACAATGACCTTCATGCCATTGCTTATATCTTGTATTTGACCTTGGGACCTTCTTGAGCTCTGAATTAATTCAAGCCATCTTTTTTGTAATTTGTTCTCATTGTCGTTTTCTTGCTTTTGAACATTTTTCATATAGCTTGTGCCAATTTTCTTGCTCTATATCGTCATGCCATTTAAAGTCTTTTGAAATTGTGTGAGTTATCTGTGGGCAGAAGCAGCAAGAATTTTCATTTTCCTCATTTAAATACCTCCATCCTCTCCGTTTAGTTCTTTGTTTTTTCATTAAATTATAGAGATGTGAATTTAGAATGTAGAAACTCTGTTAGATTGAAGTTACTCATTATATGTCTCACTCAATCTGCAAAGTAATGCAGTGCATTCATTTAACATTCCACACATCCTCTGAAGCAGGATGACATCCCATCAGTGACTGACTATTAGTATCAAGATTAGAGACTTCCTGTAACACAGCAGTTGGGAGCTTAGAACTTGTCTGCATAGAAATATGCTGCCATCAGTAGGTAGATAATTAATATAATGGGAAGTAATGAAGTAGGGGGTAAAGGTACAAGAGCCTTATGGCAGGAAAAATTTATGATGGGGAGGACTTTATAATAAGAACAAAGTATATGTAAGTAAATTTATCAAAAGGTCAAAACTGAAAATCTGTTAAGTCTAGTGTGTGTTTACTGACTTGGTCTTCAGCCCAATCAGGACTGAAAGGTTTACTCTGGCCTTGTTAGTTTATTAGCCATCGGCTCATTCTTGACTTTGCAAATCTTTGGGGTTTTGAAATCTGTTTTTTTCTTCCTTTCACCTTTCCTTCCCTTTTTCTTCTCTTCTTTCCTCCTCCCTCCCTCCCTCCCTACTACCTTCCCTTCTTCCTTTCCTTCCTCCTACACATAATTACTGAGTGCCTACTATGTTTAGATTCTGAACAAGATGCTGGGAATATAGCTCTAAATAATAGAGATGCAGTACTTATCTTCATGGAACTTATGGTCAAGCAAGGGAACAGTGAATTATTGGATGTAGCTGTGGAAGCAAATGGAGAAGTCTCCAAAAGGAACTAAAGATTTCTTTCCCAGCAAAAATGCACCAGTAGTAATATACTTTTTTATTACTATTAATTTCATTAATCCATTTTTTTCTATGAATGCCAATGCACTTTCTAAATTACTAGGTAAGTAATTAATAGCATCCAAGAACCATTAAATGATAACTGGACTTTATAATCAGTTTCTAGTATCATTAAACTGGTGCTTTGACATTAATAACTACCAATTAAAATGACATCTTAAGTATCTTCTTTGGTTAGCTTCATGTTATTACATATAGGAAACTTCACATTTCTTAAAAAAAATTCTGTAACTTGAATTTTTATTAGATTTCTGTAAGATTCTGTTACAACTATAATTAGGAGACATTCCTTGTCTTCTAAGCATTGATCACCAGAGAGTTGGAAGGCTGGTGAATGTATCAAAAAGTGTGGGCAGGTTTTTAGAAATTATTACCTCCGATTACATATATCTAAGCAGAAGTGATGATAGGTAGTAACAGTAATAGTAATAAAAACCTAAACTCCCACAATGATAAGTTATGTGTTTAACATGTACTAACCGCCATGAGAACTCTATCATTGTCTCTTTTTTATAGATGAGGTTACTGAGACTCGTAGTTGTTAAGTGACTAAGCTGCAGGATTTAAGCCCAGGTTCTAGGGTGCACACTTGTAAATACTATGTTCTATTGCCTCTCACAGAAGTATCATAAAGGGCAGTTTTGTGGTGTTGAGAGAAAAGCACAGTTCTGGGAATTAGGTGACCTGAATTCTAATGCCAGTCCTCCATCAACAGGCCTTTTGCCTTGGTTTACATAACTGTAAATTGCAGGGTTGAGTTATATTGGTGTCTTAGTTTGCTAGGGCTCTTGTAAGAAAGTACTACAAAATGGGTGACTTAAAGCATAGAAATCTATTATCTCACAGTTCTGGAGGCTAGAAGTTTGGAATCAAGATACTGTCAGGGTTATGTTTCCTTTGAAGTCTGTAAGGAAGAATCTGTTCCATGCTTCTTCCTTGGCTTTTGGTGGTAGATTGCCAGCAATCCATGACATTCTCTGTCTTTGTTGTCACATGGTGTACTCTCTTATTTCTCTCTGTCTGTCCAAATTTTCTCTTCTTAAGAGGACACGGTCATATTGGATTAGGGCACACCTTATTTAACTGAGTTTGGCCTTGTCTTTATAGCATCTTGATAACATCTTAAGAACACATTCATGGAACCAGAATTAGAATTTGAATGTATCTCTTATGGGTATACAATTTCAATCCAAAACATTTGGTACTCCATAATATGTCCTTAGACATGTTCTATAATAAGGAGCTTATATAGTTAAAAAGCTTAATAAGTGCTACGAATTATATTCCCCTCTTGCAAAGTCATTGTGTCCTAAATAGTCTTGCGGTAAAGACCCAGGTCTTCCTAAGCTATTGACTTCAAGAGATGCTTTTTTGGGGTATAGTGGAGGCGTTAAAAAGTTTTAGCACCCTAGAGAACTAGTGTTTTATGAAACCACTTTCAAGAACTCTGGTGTATACAAACACTGATGTCCCTTTCAACCTCAAAATTCCTATGATTGTAAATATTAGTTCCATATCTATATACATTTGTCAATTTATTAGTATTGACTACTGACATTAATACCAAACTGACTGAGAGTTTGGTGAATACACATAATGTGTAATACTATGGTTAGAGAGTAGCTAAAGTACAACCTGCTTAATCATAGTGTATTAGCCTGTTTAATGGCAACAATTTTCTGTTGAAGTTAATGTAATTTAGTTTTACTTGCAAATGGGTGTGCAGTCTGAAGTCTTGGTGTTAATAATAAAAAATAGCCCTTCCCATCTCTATTTTACCATTCATGAAGTTTTCTGCAAATATCTGCTTCTAGCACTAGAGTTTTTTAAGTTTTATTCTACATTTGTCTAGCTGTTTCAGGAATAGTCAGTTTAAAGCTAAACTTTCTGAATTTTAAAATGTGTGAACTTGCTGTTCCATGTATATTTTTGAAAACACATATATAGGGAGGGCTTTCCTGACCTTGCTTGTGCAGCCACCGTTCAAGGCTATGAACAACACAGAGTGCTGATTTTAGTGCAGACACATTAAAGCTCCTTATAATACAGGTATTGAGGGACTTGAGAATCTTTTCCAATTTCAACCCACAATCAAGAAGAAATAAGAATTGGCAGAAAAGTTCTTCATGAGCATTTAAGAAGGTGAAATTAAACTTAAGAAACTTAGTAACTCCAAATTTTACCCACAATCAAGAAGCAAGAAATTAGACTTGCTAAGTGAAAAGATGTCTTCATATAGAATTGCACAAGTGGGCAGTTTGACAAAGTGCCACTATAATATGATGGGCTACTCAAGGCCTTTAGAAATGAGACAGTCTGTAGTGTGAAGTATACTGGAAGAAAAATAAAGGAAGTGGAAATTTTTTGTGCAGAAACACTGAACCTGGTTTTTCTCTCATTTAAGAATTTTTAATGGTTCTAGTAAGCATTGAAAATATGCTTAATGGAATAAGTTGACCTCTTCTATGGAATTTTCAGCTAGCACACACTTGCAGTTTTTAGTCAAAGATGTAACTGCTAGTGACTTGAAATTCTTAACAGATATCATTTTACAAGATATTTTCTCCATCATTAAAGGCAAATACAGATCTTTATGTGACTGAGAGTGCTTTCAGGAAGTGCTTTTCATTGCAGGGATACCTGGGTAATGGTTATGCTCCAGGTTCTATGGAGAGTTGGTTTATTGCATTGGTCTGAGAAGGATTAGTTCCACATTATTGTAATCTGAAAGTGGGAAGGAGCAGAAAAATTCCATGAAAACCTATACTCAAGGGGTCACTGCCATGGCAGTGCAAATAACTGGAACTTCATTTTCTAGCTCCATCACTTTCCAACTGCATGATCTCAGTCTAATTATTTCTCTTCTCTTACTCTCAGTTTCCTCATCTACAAATGGGGATTATGAAAATGTTCCCCTGGAAAGGACCTTGTCAGGATCAAGAGAAATAGTACATGTCATGCACTGGACATATAGTTGTCTCTCAGAAACATTAGGTCTGATTAGCAACGGCTGCACAGAGATTTGAGTTTTCATAAAACTTAATTCAGGGAAGAGTTTCCAGCTGATTCATCTGCAGAGCCTTGAAAAAAACAACAACACTGAATTGTTTTTTGAAAGACAAAACCAATACAATGGTTGAAATTGCTGTAGCAATTCCCTTCATGGTTTTAATGTTATACTGCACCTAGGTTTTTTTTTTTTTTTTTTTTTTTTTTTTTTTAAAGGAAAGACAGAGAGAAGGAAGGAAGGAAGGAAGAAAGGGAAACATTTTTAAGCATTTTCTTGTTTTATTGTATTCTGTTTCTCCGTTTTTGTTACATGGGCTGGGGCCGGGAATCGAACCGAGGTCCTCCGGCATAGCAGGCAAGCACTTTGCCCGCTGAGCCACCGCGGCCCGCCCTGCACCTAGGTTTTTAAATATATCTTTTCTTTTCTGGCTTATTATGGTTTAAGAACATCAGAAAGAGGAAGAAGAACCAGCATGAGTTTGATGGTTGAGTGGCAACTGTAATTTTCCATATAACAGAATCTTTGCTAATATAAAGGCTACCTTCCAGTTATGCAAAAGTTTAAGGAAATAGGGGCACAGAGTGGTGTTTTATATCCAACAAAGAGCAAGTACAGTCACAGGATTTAGCATGTTGAGTTTTTCTTTCCAAAATCAACCACCCAAGGACCAGAGAACAAGATTTAAAATGGAATTTCTATGCATTTTTTTTTGAGTGAACAAAACAGCTTGTATAGCTAAGCTAGGTGGCTGTAGTGTAATTTGCTGTTTCTATTTGACGAGGAAATGTAAAATGTTTGCAGGAATGACAAGAAGCAAAACATAGGCCTCATCTGTATGCAACATAGTCGTAACATAAAATTATGAACTCAGAGATATGATTTCTGAAAAGATCGAATTAACATTGTGAAAATTAGAGTCCCCTAATTTGCATAAATCTGGGGAATGCCATTGCATAGCAGAGTTAGCAATTTCTTTGGTGTTGCTAAGAGCGAAGTCGCCCGGTGTCTGCTTTACTGGTAGAAGTCAGGAGGCCAGAGTTCACTCTTTATAGAAGGGTCTGGTACCCAGCATAGTTCAGTTTCCATTTCCAACTTAAAGCTCACCCAAAATAAAAGAAGACATCATAGAAATCCCTGGACAATGATAAACAAGCTCTGATATACAGGTATTTATGATGAATATTCCTCTGGGTGAGAAGAGTGTAATTATCTGCACCACACAAACCCTTGTTACCATTTTAGCTAACTAAAGTTTACCCCCAGTGAATCTGATTCCTTGAACTTTCAAGAAGAACATGACCTCAAAGGAATGAAAGCTTTCATTTGGAAGCAGGGAACCTACTGGCATGTTCTCGGGGCACATTATCATTTTATATAAGGAAGGTCTTCGCTAGAAAAAAAAAAATCACTGATCTTCCCAGAGCCAGCAAGCTAGACTCTCTACATTTAAAAGACAAGCTCTGCGGGACTGGGATGTACCAGACATAAAGGATTTGTTGTATCATTTCTTGGCAAGAGGAGTTTGGTTTAGGATTATGGTATCTGAAATGCCAGAAGAGGCTGATTCAAGTAGGAAAAAAGACCATTTGAAGAAAAAACCACTGAGGTTTAAACTGAATCAGTTTCCTTGCTACTGAAATGCTAGTTCCTGCCCTCACTTCAAGCAACTGATATCAGCTTAGTAGGGCTCTACATTGAATTGTGTAAATCATAAATTACATCTTTCATATAGGTTATTTTTGATGCTCAGAGACCTGGGGCATTCATTAAAACAAAAGTTAAAAATGAAAATTTTCAATTTAATATGTAAAAACATTTCTTCCTTTCATGAAAACAAGCTTCTGCTCATTAAATTAACAATTACACAAATAAACACCAAAATGCTACAATAAAAAGCTTACATGCATTCTGGAGACCATAGAATGGAGGTGGAAATGGCTAACTTGTTCACTATATACCAAGTAGAATTCTTGTTCTCCAAAGCACTGAATAATTAATAATCTCATAAGCTTGTAACTTATAACTAAAACAATTGTTCTGGAAAAATACACTATTAAAGTGCTATAAGAGAAAAGAGGTTGGGTAGTTAATTTTTGCCTAGAAGAAAGAATGATAGGTAAAACTTTAAAGAGGAAAGGACATTAGAGCTGAATAGTTAAGAATGAGTATCACTCTGTTTGTCAGAGAGAGAAAAGGAGTGATAGACAATTAGGAAAGAGACTACAATAAGTAGAGATAATATGTTGTAAAAGTTCATGGTGTGCTCAGGGAAAATTAAGTAGATCAATTAGGCTAGAAAACAGTGTACGTGAGTAGGAGAAGGGGCTATAGAGGTAATTGGAAGGTAAGTTGGAGTTATATTGTAAAAGTAAGTCATGCTATTGATTTTGGATTTCATTAAAAGCCTTAAAGGATTTTTAAGCAGAGGAGTAGTATGATGAGTCTTTGCAGAGTAAAAGATACTGAGATTGTTCTGGCCTGAGAGAGGGCAATAGATGAAGAGACTATTGTTAGAGCTTAGACAAAAAAATATGTAGGCATAGTGAATTTGGAGGAGATAGATCTGAACAATCCTCCAGTGGTAGAATCAGTAGGACTTGGTGATTGACTGAACATGGAATCAGTTAAAGAGATGCATCCAAGATGCCTTTGAGTTTTCTATCTTGATAGGTTACGTGGGTGGGCATACCATTAACAAAAATAGGGAACATGAACATGGATGGAGGAAAACAGGGATTTGGGGAAATACTGAATTTGGTTTTAGGCATGATGAATTTTTTATGTTAATGGGATGGGATGGTTAGGTGAAAATGTTCAGTTGGAAAGTGGATTTGGAGGCCAGGACTCATTAGAGCAGAGAAATAGTTTGGATGTCATTTACATATTAGAGAGTTGGGGTAGTGAGAGTTAATGAAACCACCTAGAAAGGTGTAGAGAGGAAGCAGAAATGCATTAGGAGTCACACTGAGAGCACACTATATTTGCCAGACAAGGCGAGGAAAAGTAGTCAGGGAAAGAGATTTAAAAGAGACCAGAGGAATAATAAGATAACCAGAATAAGCAGTGTTTTGGAAAGTAATATAGAAAAGAGTTTCAAGAAAAGATATGCTCAAAAATGTTAGATATGCAGAGAAACCATATTGGATAACGGCATCTTTTTATTTTTCCAGCTGTGTTTAGTTACCAACTGCATCACAGCTAGCTCATATTCCTGTCTGCAAACTAGGAAAAGGGCTTGGGGAGGAAAATTTACTTTTGGGTGAGTTAAACAAGTGAACCCCTTCCTCTAGCTGAAGGCAACACTTAATGCTTGGCAAGCATGGCTTTTCTCATATCTTTGCCTGAACAACCTTGTGCAAGGCACAAGTTGCAAAACCATGTGTGGCTTTGGCTAGCCAGGGGCAGGAGAAGAGGCAGCAAATGAATGATTGTCGATCTGCACAAGGTCTAAGAGAAGGAAATGGAGGAACCGAGATGGTGCTGAGTATTTATTTAAAATGGTTGCCTTCAGGTTCAAGAAAACTAGAGAATGATTAGAAGGGAATAAGAGGCCCACTGACTGGAAGACGTGAGGTAGGAAGTCAATAGAGATGTTGATGAGTTCAAAGAGCAGATTTTCTAAAGGTTGGTAAGGATTAAAGAATTGATTGCAAGATCAATGGGAATAGATTTTGGAGCAGAAGTAAGTTTTTGAAGTGAAGTGGAGGTTGTCATGAAATGATGAGGCCTGTGTGTTGTGTGGTTCATCCAAATATGTGCTGAAATCACTTAAGATGACAATAGCCAGTTGAATAGATAAGACAACTGTGAACCCTAAGGAATGTGAAAGAATGATGGGAGAGGGAGTCTTGGCCAATAAATGATAACAGAGTTGGTAAGAGAGTGATATATATATATGGTGGGTGAAGCACTTGGATAATTTTTTTCCATATAACTTTTCAATATATAATTTAACAGTTCTTTAGATAACAAAAATTCTTAATCTGGCTGTCTTGTTTGGTTATAATGTGTAAAGTAGTAAAAGCAAGCAATAATAGAAGAAAATATGGATTTAAAAATGACCACTAGAAAAGGGGAGAATTTCAGGAGAAATAAAAATGTTTTCATTTCTATAGAAGAATAACCTGTACAGAGGTTTTAATAGCATTGCCCTGGGTTGTGAAACTGATTGAAACCTCTGTGCTTTACTCTTTGGGAGGTATTTCATCTCAACTAACTTCTTGACCAAAATGCCCTAACTACAAGAAAATCTGTGATAATCTTAAATTTATCCTTGGGAAGTTTTTATAACCCATTGATATGATGCTCTAACTTGTCAAACTTCAAATGCCAATATCCAGCTCCTCCTAGACCAGGATCTTTAGTTTGGATGACATACTTAGGAGAGCTGAAAATCTTAAACTTATCTTAACTTTCAAGAAGACACACACTTCAACAATGTATTGATATGAGAGGAAAAGTAGGAACATAGATGTATTTATAATCAAATGAAATATTATTTGAAACTCCTTGTCCCTTCTCTTCTTCCAAATTCTTAAGAGTAGTAAGTGCCAACGACAAGAAAAGTGTCAAAGACCATATTAATTCTCTCTACTGTATTCTCTAATCATCAGTGGCATAATTATAAAATTGGTACCCATACAAAATTTAATGTGGTTCTCCTTTGCTGTATATTCCTGCACACAACAGAAAGCGTGCCCTTCTTTCTCCTTGGAATAGAGGGTAAGGATTTGGTGAAGTAAGGTTTAGGCCATGATTGCATGATGGGGAACCAACACTTTGGAGAGGCAAGGGGCCAACTGGGGTCCAGACAATAGAGCTGGAGAAAGGCCTTTCCAGGAACACAACGTCTTTCAAAGCTGGGTGTGGGAGAGGATTCTGAGACCAACTGCATTGTCTTCAGTACATTGGCTTTGACTTCAAAAGTAAAAACAGACTAGAAGTAGCTCCTTCAAATTACTTATAGAATTATTTAACTTAATAAAATATTTTACAATACGAACTATCTAATATAGCTAATCCAAACTTTCCTATTCATGCACATACCACACATCTTTTGGGGGTTAAGACAGTTTAAGGTACCTTAGCCTTTAGGTGGATATTTGCAGTGGGTAAGTTTAGACATGTTGGCTGTCCTGATGGAGATCTCACAAGAAGCTCTCATCTGAGTGAAGTCCAGAGACTCTGTCCACAGACGTGATCTTCAAGCATTTGGAGAGCAGATGGACATCTATGAAAGCTCAGGGCTCTTATATTTATGAACTCTAATATGTTGCTCTTAGATATGATTAGTGCACATGCTGCCCCTGCTACCACCACCCCATTTAGTTGTAGGCAAATTAGACAATTCCCAACGTTTGGGTTTAGAGTCATAACTGTCTCCCTCTCTCTCCCTCAATCTCTCTCTGTCTATTTTCTCTTTCTGTCTCTCCAACCTCACACAAGACTGAGAAGAAGTTGCATTTGGGTCTGGCTCCCCCACCCTCAAGGGAAGGACTCCCAGGTTTTGAAAGCATGCAAGGCTATTTTTCAGGGCTTTAAACTCAGTTTCTGAAGCCTATATGACCTGATGACCTGAATGCATGTGTTTCTGGTTTTGCTATTAAATTAATAATATGCATTGCAATTATTTATTTATTTCTGGACTGAAAGCATCTTATTTGTCTTTATCTTCCCACTCTAAGTGTTTAGTAATTTTGCTGAATTAAATTCAACCCTCAACCACACACCTTGAAAAGATGGTGCTGTAGCAAAGATGACAATGATGATGATGAGAATGATAAATAGGTGCTATTCCAAGTGGATTGTACATACTGGGTTATTTGAGCCTCACAAGAATCCTGTAAGGTAGATTATTGTCCCTGTTCAAAGATGAGAAAACTAGGGTGAATAGACTTTTTCAAGGTTATCTGTCAAATAAGTGATAGAACAGTGATTAAAATTCAGATGGCCTGGCTCCAAAGTCCAAGCTACAAATGATATACTATTATCACCTCTCAAGAGGTAGAACGACTGGTTGGAGATACGCAATGATGAACATCAGTGTTTAACCCTTGTTTTTCTCACTTAGAATATTTGTCTCATCTTTTTCTTTCTTCTATTTCTAAGTTCTTCCCTTTGAGCATGTCTCCCCATCTTAAACAAACAAACAAATTACACTCAACCATATACATTTCTCTCTAGTGTCAGGGGTCCACCAAATAAACTAAAACAGTTGCTTTTGTGCACTAGCTTTTTCCAGCTTTGAGACCTAGTGAAACAGTTCTGATAGGTCTTCATTAAGAGATGCTATATGGAATAGAAGACAACCACTCAACGACATTCTGACAGTATCTATATTGTAGTGCTATTCTTATAGGGGCTCTCAATGTCATCTGAAGTTATAAATACAAAGTATTGTTCATTAAAAGCAATTTTAAAGTAGGGTCAGAACAATGTGTTCTGAATCTGTAACTATTCTATAGCCTACCTGGACGTCTTTCAGAATGGCTGGAGCATTTATTGTTTTACCATTCTGTTGGCACTTATCATGTTATTGCCAATGCAAGACTCAACTACCTGGTTTAAACTAAGATGGGGATTGTCTGGAGAGATTGTGTTGGCTATCTGCCATCCTCCATACCATGGAAGTCTGGAAGTGTCCTAGGCAAACCTGGCTCAGAGGGAGAAATTTTAAATGATTTCTTTTTGTTATTTCCAAAATTAAAATAGTAACTGAAATTTCCCCCACTGATTTCCTTTCCTTCCCAACCCAGTACAAAAGTCACATATATCTGCATGCCCAAGAGAACAGGGGTGGGAGAAACTCAACTGAAGGTAATATTTGCTGCTATGACCTTAACCTTTTTTCTGAGAGGGTCACATTCCTATCTTATCCATACGAGTTCTTAATGTTTTAAAATCTCCATCCTTAAATCTTAAAGAATCTAGACAATAGAAGCTATCTGTTATTCTAATGCTAAACCTAAAAATATATATTTTATATTAGAGAAAAGAAAGGATATCTTTGGGATTTTTCTCAACTAAAACAAGTTTCAAAGTCTGAAGGATGATTTGTTTAATAAATGTTGTATCAGGCAAGATGCATTTTGCTGTTGATAACATAAAACACCACTTTGATGTTTTAATAAATAAGTGGTTTACTTTTGCTTATATGATAAGAAAGGTAGAGGTTGATATTGCAGCTAATAAAGGAACATTTGGAGGCAGGGAAAACATGAAATTCCTAGAAAAAGAGGCTCTGGTGTTTCTAATTTTAATATATATATATATTATTTTAAATGAAAGATAAAAAGAGTTGGCATTTATTTGGACATCCATCTGACTTCTTCTAGACTCCTGATTCTGTAAGCCTGGAAGTTTATGATTGAATATTTACTTTTCTCTGAGTGGATGAGAGTTTGAGAGGAAACTTCTATGAACCCTCTCCAGAACAGTTCAGTAAGCTCCATTTTGCTTGCTGACAAGAAGAGAGGTAATGTACAGCTTTTTCCTGTAATGATTTTCCCAAATGAAAGATGAATGAAAGAAGAAAAAAAATCAAATTGCCATTCCAAATGGGACAAACATGGTAAGTTGGAGCAACTCCAAGGGATGTTTTCCTTTAACCTATGCAAGGCCCTCTGTTAATAAAATATTGGAAGAATAATTGTATGGAAATAGAAAGCTTTATAGAATTTGTTTACTCCAAAGGTATAGAGAAAACAGCTAAATATCACTTAGAAATGGTTATATCTCAATTCAATGTCAATGTAATGAAAACAATTATCAATGAAGAGACAATATAACACAGAGGAATAAGTGCAGGATTCAGAATGCTTGGGTTTTAGAGTTATGATCTTATGAGGCTAAGAAAATCACTTGACTTTCCTGAGACTTAATTTCTTCATCTGTAAAATGAAGGTGAAGATTTAGATAATTTCAAAGGGTCCTTCCTAATCTAAATTCTCATGTTTTTCACCGCAATGAAAATTAAAACTTCTACTAGTTAAGCAATTTATAATTCAATAATTCGAGCTGAAAAAGTAAAAAAAATTATAATAAATTAGCTTAAAAAGGCAAAATTAAGTAAATTATATGCAATATAAATAAGCCTTAGTAAGTTGGAAGCCAATGTTGTATTACCCAGCTAGAAACTCTGCCACCCATATGTTCATAAAAACATTGCGGTTGTTTTATTGTTCTCTCTGGCAGTGCCAATCATAGTTAGTGCTAATTAATGAAATTCCAGGGCTCTTTTTGCCAGGAGGTTCATGCAATGGGTGAAGCAAACGACAGTGGCATAGTTTCCATCATTTATATTGCCGTGACAACATTGGCTCAAGTTTCAGAAACAGTCATTCCAGCTCCCAGTTCCTGCGAGAACAAATGTAGATTGATTTATGTTCTGAGCCTCTCTAGCATATTGTCAACACTGAGATGGCTGCCAGAGCGCATCATGCACAGTGCTGACATTTTCTGGGAATCCTCTTGCCTTTACACACACTCTGTACAAGTTTACATTTGCATGCATTGCTGGTGTTTTTTTTAAACTTTTACTTTAGGACATAAGGCATGGATTATCGGTATGAAAATCAGTCTCACATTATTAACCCAGTTTATGCCAATACAAACTCTTTCAGGGTTAAATTATGCTCAGGAAAGATCATACATTTCCTATAACCCACAATGGCATTGTCATCAACAGGAATTAGGCTTAGTGGATTTTCCACAAGAAACAAGCTTCCTTTTAAGTAACCTCCTTCTCCTACTCCCTTTGTTTTCTGGCTTTATTATTTATGTACTTTCATCCATTAGTGAACTTCTCTACTTAGGCTCATTTTCCTGTCCCAATCCAGATTGCCATCGATGCAAAGTTTCTGGTTTTTGTCTCTGATGATTGCTTTCTAATTGGTTCCAGTCATAGACATACGCATTTTAAAAATATCAATCTCTAGAGAAAAAAGCAAAAGAGAGTCAAATATTTCCACTGATTGTTATGCCTAGAGATAGACACATTGGTGTGCAAGAATGAAACATCTCTGTATGAATTTGATCAAATAAATTGAATAGTTCCTTCAAACAATTGTGTTATGGGAAATCAAAGATTCCAATTTTTTTTTAGAAAAAAATGTATTTTAGTTTTTCTTCAAACTATTTGAGCTAAATCGTAATTGAATTCAGCATGATCAGTTTCATGCCCCATGTCTCCCAATGGGAAAATTTTTGGAAAATTATAGTAAAGTATAATCTCAATTGTGCAGCTTTATGAATTTTACACTTACCAGCACCCTGGCCAAGATATTGAACATTTCTAATCCCTTGGAAGAATCTCCCATGCCCTGTTGCAGCCTATAAGCCTGTCCTGGCCCGGCAGAAAGTAACAAACTATTTTTTAAATGAAAAAGTTCAAACATTTAAAAATGTTTATTTTCTGTTTTCCGTTTCTCTCTCTGTTTTTTTGTCCTTAAAGAATCGCTTTCTCTTAAAAATTCTCTTTTAGATTTTCCACCTGAATGATAGGGTAGAAAATGGTCACTGAGTCTGGCAAGTTTTGTTACTTAGTTCCTGTAAGACACATTTCTAGGGCTGAAATATTTTTTCTTGGACCTGATTAGGTTATTGAAAGAGAGAAGATTATAAACCTTTTTCTCCCAAAGGATTCTTGAAAGACTGTTTATATGTCTAGTTTTCCATTTGTCTGCCAGTGGAGAGTCTTCTCATTTATATTCAGTTTATTTTATTGTTCAGTCTCTGGAGAACAACCAAACTCTACCAGATTTTTCTTTGGATCTTCATTTTGTTTGCAGTCAGTATCATTAAACTTTTAAGGTCTTTTCAGATGCAGAAGAGAAAATGAAGTGAGAGAGCAGTAGAGCATTAGTGGGCCTTTGTAGAGGCAATTCAAACATCTCCCAGGGGTTCTACCAAAGAATGATACACAC
Source organism: Tamandua tetradactyla (assembly GCF_023851605.1). NCBI lineage: Eukaryota > Metazoa > Chordata > Mammalia > Pilosa > Myrmecophagidae > Tamandua > Tamandua tetradactyla. Next base: position 58,178,905 of record NC_135345.1, read on the forward strand.
TGAGAGCAAGAGCTGAGGGATTACAGAAACCAGAGCTGGGTTTATTTATTGCCAACCTTCCTTCAGTTCTCAGTACAGAGCTTCTGATTCCCATATTAAATCTCAGGCAGATTCAAATCCTCACGCATCACCAATAACCTCAATAAGATTAATACTGCACATTTATATTATACATTTATAGCTTATAAAATCAATCCCCCTATTTAATTTCGTTATTTATTATGACAGCCCTGTAAAGAAAGTATGGTACAACTGTTCTATCCCTTTTTTTCACCATTTTGAAACTGAGATTTAAAGAGATTAAGGGACTTTCCCGAAGGATATGTCTTCTGTAGTATTTCAATTCCTTACAATCTGCCTTTGCATTTAGAACCTTAGGGAATTTCTAATTTTGTTAATGACTCTGAGGTACATATTAGTTATACCCATTTAGTCAGAAGTCATGCAAGATGATCCACATGCTCTTTCTATGACCAATGTTCTAATAAAGTACTTATAAAATGACATTTAGTAGGACAGGCCAATCCATGACAGGTTGTTGTCCACCCACTCTTCATATGATTAGTTTTTAATCACTTGAATCAGCGGTTTCAGAGATAACTTTTCCATGTAGCTGTTACTTCAGTTTAACTCTTATAGCACCGCAGGCTAAGAGAATTTTTAAAACCATAAGCATGTCAAATTGGAGTTATTAGGATTTGAGTCTGGCAGGAGCCTGGATGAAAATAGCGTGGGCTATTGTGTGTGACTGATAAATATTTACTGAATGATTGAATGGTTCTAAGCTAGGCTTCATCATTATTTATTTTTTTACTATATTAAGAATAAATTTTTGCCAGCTTTATAATGCTAGTAGCACTGCAGTGGGATTTACAGATTAAAACAAAATACACAATTTTACTCCAATATTCTGAGTGTCATCAGTTACTGCAACACTTTCTGAATTGTTCTGAAATTCTTGGAATGAACAAAGGCCCCTGTGTTGAGAGCACAAAAATGCAGGTATGATATTTCATTTTTTTGATAGATTACCGATATCAATAAATTATTTAAAAATATTAGTAAAAGAATGAATGACGTTACTGAAATCCTTCTTTGCTTTCTTCATTTTACAGAAACGCCATGGTTGATCTTCTTTTCTCTCACATACTGGGCCTTAAGAGCTGTAGATGGCAATCCAACCACAAAAATGACAGGGTTTGCTAAATTTAGTTGTGGATTTTGGTTTCCTTAGTGGCACAAAAAATTATGATAGTCTAGGAGGGCAGCATATCAGGAAAAAGAATCATAAAAACAAAAGCAAATCTCAAAGAAATAGAAAACAAGATAATTTTTTGCCGTCTTCTTGTTAAGTTCCACTACGTGTAAATTTACAAAATGCAGTTTTGGGTTTATGAATTAATCAAGAAATACTGAGAAGGCATTTCAAACTATGGATAGCAGAAAATCTCAGTTACCATGGAAACAAGATACCATACATGAAAACAGGCCACATCATATAGAAGATTTAATTATAATGAAATGATAAATGAATAAAGGCAGTTTTTTTTAGCCTATTTGTGCTATGGTCCATTAGAAATCAAGTTTCCAAGGAAACCTATGTCTAAAAACAGTAATAAGAAAAATTATGGAAGGAGATAAACTATATCTGAAAAAGATTTTGAAAAGATAAGAGCAGCCCCATCAATTAAGAAGAATATTTCTAATTTTAAAAGAATCACTTTGGGATGAATTTTGATTTCATGTGAAAATCATAAATGACCTGCAACGACAATAACATAATGTACTTTTCTCACAGAATAATAAAATGCTTGTTTGATTGAAAAGTGTTTAAGAATCTACTATTCAGAATACAATTGAGGTGGCACATTTAGACATGTTTTTATTTTGAAGTGACTATCACTGTGATTTAAAAGATCAAAGCATGACCAGAAGCCCAGCACAGCCATGTCAGTGCATCATTTTGATTTCAAATGCTGTGTCCTACTATCAAATTTGCTGCTGATTTATGCATATGTGTTTGGGCTGAGCTAACAAGAACAATCTGGAGGACCCTTTTGATGTGAGAATGTGAGTACAAAATACACATGAGCCAATGTAGTCTTACCAAGTGGTGGATTTAAGTCTGGGCGGCCCAGACAGCCCTTGGAAACACAGAATGTTCCAAAGTTCAGGCCATCAGCAGTAAATGTATCAGCAGGAGGCATTAGTGTGGTGGTGAGTATTTATTCTAGGCATTTGGTATTTTAAAAGAGCAGAAAATTACCTCTTTCCTCTCTTCCCTTGTGGAGTGTGAAGACGCACAAAACTGGAGCATGGACAAATCTGGTGGGTTAATACGCAGGGCTCGCATGTCAGGGAGCAGTGGTTTGACCAGTTTAGTCAGTTTCTGTGCATTCTATGCTGCTGTGCCTACTTTAGGCATTCACATCAGCCGTCACTGCTGCTTTAGAGCCTCTTACAAAATACAGTTGGAACACCAGCGGCTTTGGCGTGAGACCAGCATGGATTTCTGTTCCAGCTCCACTCTTTACTAGCTGGGTGACCTTGGGCAAGTTACCTAAACTCTTGGACCTCAGTTTCTTCATCTCTATGTCAGAAATGATATCTATTGCTGTGTTGTGAGAACTAGTGCCAATACATGTAGCGCAGGATTTCACAGCCTTGCCTATATTGACATTTTGCACAAATAATTCTTCATTGTGGGGGTTGAGCTGTGCCTTGTAGTAGGTTTAGCAGCATGCCTGGCCTCTAGGTACTGTATGCCAGTAGCATCCCAATTCCCTTCTTCTCTCTCCAGGTTGTACAACCAAAAAACTTCTGCAAACATTACCAAATGTCCCATGGGGGTAAAATCGGTCCCAGCAGTAAACCACTGATACAAAGTGACCTGCTAATAGTAGATGCTAAATAAATGGTAACATTATAAGATTTCTATGAGGATGAAATATATAGCACAGTGGTTAAAATGAGATTTTGCCATTTAAATTCTCTGAGGACCCTTACCTTTTGTCAGTTCTGGAAGTTTCTCAGTTACTTTTCGAATGTTGACTGTCTGCTACTCTCGATTTTCTACCTCTAGACTGCCTATTAAATGTATGGTGGAACTTGATTTTCTACTTTCCATGTCCCCCAACCACTCACATTTTTCTCTATATATCATCATGTATTTTGGATGATTTTTGAAGAGTGATTTTCCATTCAAGGATTCTCTTCTGAAGGGATTCTATTGCTGAACTTAACCCTTGGGTTTTTTATTTCAATGACTATAATTTTCATTTAAAAAATTTCTACCTGCTCATTTTCCAAAAATGCCTTTTACAGTGCTCTTTCTTTCTTTATGGTTTTGTTTCTTTTCTCCTTCATTAAATGTTATAAAATAGCAATTACGTTATTGTGATGTCTCTTTCAGATTGTTTTGCTCCTTATTGATGATTCCTTAGCATCTGCTAACTGCTCATGGCAAAGTATTTCCTTATGTGCTTTATAATTTTTGTCAGGTTCACTTTTGATGGAATTATTTATTACTGGGGCTCCATATTTCTTTTGATTTATGTCAATATCTCTATGAAAATGTTATCCTACATATTCACACGTTCTGCTTATTTTTTCTTATGTTAGTTTATTTAGCTCAGGATCTCTATGCAAGTAAAGTAAGAATTCGGAATTCAAACATTTGCTAGGCATTCTTATTTCTTACGGCAGACTTTTTCCTTTCAGGGCTCAGCATAGATGGCTCAATTTCATGTCACATCCTTGGATCCGCTGGTGGAGCTTTGCCAAAGAGATTTCGCTCTCCGGCTTCTGGTTTTATTCAGAAACCAGACAGGGAAATTTATGAGGAAACTGAACCCTAATTGCAATTTCCTGCTGGATTATTCATACTTCATGTCTCCATAATTCCATTACTCCATTTTGTGGAGCATTTGGTTTCAATATCTTTTTGCTGCTATGAATTTCCTTTTTTATTTGTGGCAACTGGAGAATTACTTTTTTCTTTTTTTTTTTTTTTTTCAATTTTCGTTATTATTTTAAATTAAAAACTATTTTTTAAACCAACTTTTCTGTGTTTTTAAAATAGAAGGTATTGGTTTCCTATGTCACCTCAGGTATCACTCGACCAGAAGTTCCCATTTAACCCTTCTAAACCTCAGTTTCCTTATCTGAAACACTAGATAAAATGGCATTTACATTGTAGGGTTGTCATGAGGATTAAATGAGATAATGAATGCAAACCATTTATTTATTTACTGGATACATAGTAATTGCTCAGTGCATGTTGCTGTCATGTAAATTAACTGCTGTAATTTCTGCCAGATTTTGGTACTCAGTAATTTATGCTTATAATTATGGTTATTAGTATGGATACTCACTTCAGAGCCAAACAATTTGGAACCATACTGAGAGCTGACAAGTCCTAATGAATAGTGCCAGAGCTATTCAAATATCTCTAAAATCTGTGAGTTGTTTTGAGAATCACTGATGTTGTTTTGAGAATCACTGATGCATATGCTTAGACCAGGTCAGTGGTTCTCAAATTGGGGATGATTTTTTCTCCAAAGGGGCATTTAGCTAGGTCTGTAGCATTTTTGATTGTCATAAATTGGGGATGGGTTCCTACTGGCATCTAGTGAGAAGAAGCAAGGGATGCAGTTAGCATCTTATAATGCACAGGACAGCTTCTCACAACAAATAATTATCTGGTCCAAAATTTCAATGATACTAAGGTTGAGAAATCCTGGACTAGGTTATTAAGCCTCTTAATGTTTCAAATTTAGTCTATTTTAAAATTAATTGCCTCAAAAAGATATTTTGAGTTCTACTCTTCCCTGGGTTGATAATATGTTGATTGGGAATAAGTTGGTGACCAAGGTCATCAACCTTTCACATAACCCTGGATTTCTTTGGCTGTACAGGGTGAAGAGAGGTTAACAAATTCATACATATATTTAGCAAAGAACAAAAAGAAAAATTTTTAATGAAAACAAGACTGTAACAACATTAACAGGACAACGATAACAAAAACACACACAGACACCTCCACACCCACATAAACACCTGGCCACACATGCATGCTGATTTGGATGAGACTTTTGAGAGAATGTGAAATTAGCTAGGGATGTCTTGAGATCCTGGGGTAGATACAATCTGATGTCTCTCTGCTAAAACTTCTGGATTTGCTATGAATGTAAAATTGAGCATCCCCAGGAATCCTTCATCCCACCCACCCCCAACCCCAAAGCCTTTTCAGTGTATTTTAATTATCTGTTTCTATGCTTAGCTTCTTTTGTAGACTTGTGACCTCTTTGTGCACAAGTACCTTGTCTTATTTATTTTTTGTATCCACAGCATCAGGCATGGAGCTTGATATATAGAAGACACTCAATAAAAGTGTGCACTGAAGAATGGATGAATGAATAACACACATCCCTGGGTTTACCAATATTTCCAGTGATATTTAAAGATAAGCATTCTGACTGAGCTAGACAGTGTAGAATGAAGAAAATAGCTAAAAAATGGAAGATAAAATGTACGTCCCCAAGAATATCTAGTTTCAAATAATATGGGGAGAGTAGTGCGGGACAGTAGAACAATGTCAGAAAACTAAAAATCTTGCCATACAGCAATCTAAAATGAAATTTGAAAAAAGACTGAAGTAATTCTTGTTGTCTCAGAATCAGACAAATATCACTAGTCTCTGCAAATAGCAATGACAACCCCCAAAGTCAAGAACACACTTGGTTTGTGTGTGTGGATGATGGTGTCTTGGGTTTATGACTGTATAATCTAACAAGCTAAAATCAGGCATAGATTAACACAGCATCAAATAAATGATACTTTCTATAAAATAGACATATTCAATTAACAGCATCAACTTTCTAATCATCTATTGCCTTTCCCTGTATGCTCCATTTAGGAAACGTTGTGACATCAATCCGGATTTAGAGAGATAGCTCGTGTTAATTTTTTTACTGGTTTGAATAATATTCAACTCTTATTTGCCAATGATTTCTGAAACCCTCATATCTTATGCTGTCATGAATGACAAGCTTTTAATGTATTTTCACTTAGATTGCTGCCATGCATTCACCTGGAAATCTTTTCCTCATTTTACAGATGAGGAAACTGACCTTTCGAAAAGTGAATAATTTGACTGAGACATCACGACTAGTAATTGGTGGATCAGAGATTCAAGGCCAGGACTTTCTGGCTCCGTGTCTTGGCCTTGCCACCTCCTGGCCAGTGTATGGTAAATTTACAATCCTTTAGAGACTGTTCATCTGAGCACTTTGCGTTCTATTTTTTTACTCATTGTAAAACATATTTGAATAGAAAAGTTTCTGTTTTAGAATTATTCAGAAATTTATTCACAATATATACTACGATACTAGGTACAACAGGGTGAAAGAAAATGGTATCTTTTTTAAGTAATGATTTTATTCCTTACATGGGTGTATTAAAGAAATATAAGGATACTTCATTTCATAATTAACCTAATGCTTTCCTTTAAAAAACCTCATTTTAAAATTTTGTTTAAATTGTGGTTATATTCTTGTAAAAGATTTGGACAACTTAGAAAAAACAAAGCCCTTATTCGTGTTTAGTCTTAATTCAAGATATAGCTCCCTGAACTAGTTATTTATCTAGATTCCTCAGCAATAAGTTCACCATTCCTTAATCTGTGCTAATGTGACTGGGGCTGAGACTCAGCCAAGAAGATTACTCAGACTGCCTTACCAGATGACTTCCTGAAAGGTTTTACCAAGAAGAAGTGGTAGGAAGAGAGGAGAGGCTTCCTCTCAGTTTTCTCTAATCCTTTTAGTCTTTGTCCCTCTCCCAGGGCAACTAGTTCCGGTCTCCTTGTTCTTTTGACAATCCTGGAACCAGCTTCAAGGACTCCTCTTTGTATCCTTTTAGCTTTCTAACACTTGAGTTTAATATCCCGTGTTTGAAATATAAGTTGGTTCTCTTTGTTCTTTTCTGGACTCTGATACATCACTATGATCATTTTAATCTATATACCTAACTATTTTATTTTATTTTATTATTTTATCAGTGATTGCTTACATATAAAAAGAATGCGAAAGATAATAATATAAAAACAGAGAAGCAAGTACAAACCTAGCTGTGAAGAAGAGGGCAATTCTGCCACTAATGGATGCAGGCTTTCAGGATAAGATAAACTGGATGGATTTTATAGGTCATAACCTGGGTTCAGCTTCTCTGAGAGGTTATAAGCACTCCTTCTGGGAAGGTGAGTGGACAAGACCAAGAATGAATCCTGGCAGATGTAGGACTCATCACAATGGGTTATCAGGGGGGTTGACTGAGCCAGGTGCTGATTAATTTGTAGGAAACCAGGTGGAGTGGGCTGTTCGTATGTTCTCACCTTAGGCAGCTTTTGGTTCTCAGAAATATGCCAGAGCAGAACTTCTTTGAGGGATCAATGGGTGTCCTCAGATGATCCATGTAGCAGGAAGTAAGTGGAAAACAGAGTAAACACTTCACCATCATGTGGCCCAGGCAAGCCATCTCAGTGATAACAGCTTGGCACTCAGCAAATTTAACTTGCTGGACCTCAAACCTGAACTGATGGCCCTCTTTCTTAGCTTTCTATGGCTGCCATAACAAATCACCACACATTTGATGGCTTAAAACAACAGAAATTTATTCTCTCAATTCTGGAGGTTAGCAGTTCAAAACTAAGGTGTCAACAGGGCCATACTCTCTATGAAGGCTCTGGGGAAAAGTCCTTCCTTGCCTCTTTCAGTTTCTGGTAGCCCCAGACATTTGTTGGATTGAGGAAGCATAACTGATTTCTATCTAGCTCTGTCTTCATGTAGGCGTCTTCTCTCAGTTTCTGTATCCAAATCTCCTTTTCCTTTCTCTTATAAAGTCACCAGTCATTAGATACAGGGCACCTATTTGCAAATAAGGTTACATTCTGAGGGTTTGGTGCACATGAATTTAGGGGGGGTTTATCCAACCAACTACTCCCTCACTATTGCTGGTATGCGGCTGTCTTCCTTGGGTCACCATTCATTATTATCCTGAGATTTCTGTTGCCTCTCTCTTGTGTTTCTATTTCCTTTATCCCATAATGTCCTATTTCTTGCCCTCAGTTTGGGGGCATCTTCTAGTAGTTTCCTGAGAAACGTTGCATGAAAGTAAATACTTTTGAGACCTTAGATATCTGAAATTATTTTTATTTTACTCTCACATTTAACTGGAGTTTGGTTGGGTACAGAACTATAGGTTGAAGATCATTTTGTCTCTTAATCTCGAAGATATTTTCCCACCATCTTCTAGGTTCCCGTATTGCCATGAAGAAGCGGACAGCACTCTGATTCCTATCTTTTTGTGTGAGTTGTTTTTTCCTCTCATGAAGCTCAGAGAATTTCCCCTTCCGCCATTGTTTTGAAATTTCAGGGTGATGTGTCTCAGGCTGAGTCTATTTGTGTACATTGTAGGCCAGTTCAGTTTGGAGACTAATCTCCTTCAGTTCTGAGACATGATCTTGAATTATTTGATGATTTGTTCTTTTTTCTCTTTTATTTGATGATTTCTTCTTTTTCTGGAACTTCTGTTACAGAATATGTGTTCTCTAATTTTTAATACTTTGTGTCTTATTTTCTACTCATTGTCTTTTTTACTCAATTTCTATAAAACTTTTTCTGCTGAGTGATTCTCTTTCTTTTATTTTCCTCGGCTACTTCTGAAGAGGGTATTAAAAAGATACCATTTTTGGAGCCTGAGCAGCCTTCTTGGTACACTTCCTGCTTGTAGAATTTTTGAGCCTATATTAGGCTGAATAGTAGCTACCCAGACATAGCAGGTCCTGATCTCAGAACCCGGAAATGTTGCCTTCTAAGGAAAAAAGATCTTTGCAGATGTGGTTGAATAAAGGATCCTGACAAGGGAGACGATCCTGAATTATCTGGGTGGGACCTAAATCCATTCACAAGTATCCTAATGAAAGGGCGGCAGAGAGAGATTTGACACACACAGAAGAGGAGGCAATGTGACTACAGAGGCAGAGATTAGAGTGATATGGCCACAAGCCAAATGATGCCAGCCGTCATCAGAAGCTGAAGAGGCAAGGCACAGAGTCTCTCCTGGAGCCTCTGGAAAGATGTGGCCCTGCCAACATGCTGATTTTAGTTCAGTGAAACTGATTTTGGTCCCCAGGCCGTCAGTACTGTGAGAGAATAAATTCCTGTTGTTTTAATGTTCCAAGTCTGTAATAATTTGTTACAGCAGCCACAGGATACTAATCAGGGGACCCTGAGGTCTTTTTACATCTTGGACATGTCCACTCCTTTTCAGTCTAAGCTGGTGGCTTTCTTGGCCATTCAGCTGTCACAGACATTCTTATGTATTTGATACCGTTTTACTCCACATGACAAAACTACATGCATAATCCTTGCTAAGAAATCCCTCTCCCTCTGGTTATAGTCACAGGTACTGGTATATCATACTTGTTCATTGTCTTCTGACTTCCAATGATGTGTTTGACGGGTCTAATGCCATTAGGAGGCCTGATTCTTTACAGATGAGCTTTCTTCTTTCTTCTCTAGAAGCTTGTGAAATCCTCTCTTCATCTTCCATGGTCCACAAATTTGCATTTCTTTCTCTCTTCTGAGAGTAAAGCTCATAAACAATTTTGGGCTGACCATACTCAGATGTTCCACAAGCATGTTAGATCCGACATGTTAAAAATGTGTCTTCCTCCTCTCCATTTTCTCCCTATCCTGCTCCTTTTCGTGTATCTTTCATATCCTTTATTTGTACTGCCAGCTACCCACTTCCCTAACATTCAGGCCTCACCCTGGATTTCTAATCATTACCAAGATCTTCTCGTTTTTAACTTCTACAAATTGTTGAATTGTTGACTCTTTTCCCTCATTCGACTATGAGCCATAAGCATGTCTCTTCTAGACTACTGCAACAGCCTCTTTATGGGTGACTCTTCTACACAACTTGTGTTCACTCTCAGCCAAGTTGCCAGAGTTATTGATCTAAATCTAATTCTGACCTTGGTTTTTAAGACCCTTAAGTGACTTCCTTTTGCTTACAGAGTAAAATCGAAGCTCCTCAATAAGAAATTTGAGGCCTTCCGTGAATTGATCCCTACTTATCTCTTCACTTTTACTTGTTCCAACTTCATGCTTTATCATACACTTAAGATATTTGGAACTGGCATGTGTCTCAATATACCCTATGATCTTTCATACTTCTGTACATCTGTGCATGCTTTTCTTTCTGCCTTGAATGCCCATCTTACCTTCCTTTACTTTGATATTCTTGCTCTTGTTTCAGAGAATAGCTCAGGTATTTATACTCTCTAGGAAGCCTACATTTAATCTCCAAACTAGATCAAGTTCTCTTTCTTGCTGTTCTTTTAGTGTCCTGATTATACCTCTAGGTTAGCACATGCCCTCTTATGCCACCATTATTTGTATGTGCCTTTCTCCTCTTCTAAATTCTAACCTCATCAAGTAAAAGGATTGTGTCGTTTATATTTTTAGCCCAGTGTCATGCTCAGGTTCATGTGTCAACTTGGCCAGGTGGTGGTACCCATTTGTCTGGTTGGGCAAGTGCTGGCCTGTCTGCTGCTTTGAGAACATTTCATAGAATTAAATTGTGATCACACTGGCTACATCCACAACCAATTCCATTTGTAATCAGCCAAGGGGAGTATCTTCTGCAATGAATGATGTTTAATCTAATCAATGGGAGCCTTTTAAGAAGAATTCAGAAGAGACAGTTTTCCTTCCTGCTTTAGCCAATGAGTCTCTCCTGTGGAGTTCATCCAGACCCTCCATCGGATTCATCAGCTTCACAGCCTACCCTACAGATTTTGGACTCGATGTTCAACAGTTACATGAGACACTTTTATAAATTTTATATTTATGGATATTTCCTATTGATTCTGTTTCTCTAGAGAACCCTGACTAATACACCTAGTGAAAAGCACAGTGTCTGACCCCTAGCAAATCCTTAATAAACATTTGTTATTTAAATAAACCTATCATTTTATTTATGCTGTTAATTTCTGTTAACTACCCCAAACTGTCTGAGTGTTTTGCTGTCTATGCCTGGAGCTTCTTTTCATTTTGTTTTGAGACACTACTTGTCCACATTATATATTCAAATCACTTTTGACATCAGCACTCTTTCTACAGTCTTGACCTCATATATATAGTATGTATGAATTTATATGCTGAGACTTATGAGGTCCATTTCAAGCACTAAAAAATTGTAATTAAACTTCATCAGTAGGATATTAACCCAGAGAATTCTCGAATGTTGACCAATTGGTTCCTGAGAGTGTTGATCTTTAGATATAGGAAGTTCAGGATATTGTGTTTAAAGGTAGTTGCTAAGATCAAGCCTGAATTATATAGCTTTTGAAGTGTATGTATCATCCATATACCAGAAGTCTGGATTGGAATAAGTGAAAAAGTAAACATTTTCATCAGTATTTCTTAGAATGGCTCTTTGAAAAGATGAAAGCAAGTGAGAGGCTGCCTTCTAAAATGAGTGAAAGGAAAATGAATCATTTTATAAGGGAAGTAATGTTTGGTAATGCTTTTTCTATTGCAAAGTGGTACATGATTGCTTACTCTTGAAATCATTGTGATTGTTATCTTGACCAGTTTGAAAGTCAATTGACTGCTTAAATTGGAGCAAATTATTAGACTTCCCTGATACATTTCTGAGTATTTTGGGCAGAAAATAAGAGTATTTATAAAATCCCCTTGAGGGAGTGGAGAAAAAAATGTGGAACTATTAAACCTCTCCACCTGGGAAATTTCTAATAGTCTATCAAGCATTAGGGACTCCCAATTTAATAAACCAAGCCCTTGACCTTAAGCCTTGCCCTTATGAAACTTATTTCTGCAGTGGTGAAGCTAAGCCTACTTACAGTTATTCCTGAGAGCCATCCCCAGAGAACCTCTTTTATTGCTCAGATGTGGCCTCTCTCTCTAAGCCAGCTCTGCAAATAAACTCACTGCCCACCTCCTCTATGTGGGACATGACTCCCAAGGGTGTACGTCTCCCTGGCAATGTGGGACATGACTCCCAGGGATGAGTCTGGCCCTGGCACTGTGGAATTGAGAATTCTTTCTTGACCAAAAAGGGGAAAAGAAATGAAATAAAATAAAGTTTCAGTAGCTAAAAGATTTCAGATACAGTCAAGAGGGCATTTTGGAGGGTATTGTTATGCAAGATTCACCCAGATACTTCAAAGTGACACAGTATGACAAGCTCCAAAGAACAGTATTCCTGAAAACCCTGAAGATACCCTGGGCTTTCTCTAAGACTCTCTAAAAGTTTTAATTAGTAAGTTTATTTCTTCAGAAACTTAAGGCCTCCAGATTGTTTTTATGCCAGATAATCCCTGACACTGAAAGGTAACAGATACTCCAAGAACATCAACCAATTTCATTTCTCTACCTTATTACGTTGACAACCCCTTCCATCATGAAGAAGCTAAAATGGTCATTGCCCAGTGTGGTAGTTAGATTCAGTTGTCAACTTGGCCAGGTGAAGGCACCTAGTTCTGTTGCTGTGGCCATGAGCCAATGGTAAGTGAACCTCATCTGTTGCTGATTTACATCTGCAGTTGGCTAGGAGGTGTGCCTGCTGCAATGAATGATGTTTGGCTTAATTGGCTGGTGCTTAAATGAGAGAGCACAACGTAGCACAGCCAAGCAGCTCAGCATTCCTCATCTCAGCACTCGCAGCTCAGCCCAGGCCTTTGGAGATGCAGAAAGAAATCACCCAGGGACAGTTGTTGGAACCCAAAGTCCTGGAGAGAAGGCCAGCAGAGACCATCCTGTGCCTTCCACGTAAGAAAGAACCTCAGTGGAAAGTTAGTTGCCTTTCCTCTGAAGAACTAACAAAATAAATCCCCTCTTACTGAAAGCCAATCCATCTCTGGTGTGTTGCATTCCGGCAGCTAGCAAACTAGAACACCCAGATATCCCTGAAGATTGAGAGAATGATCAAATGGGAGGAAGAGAAAGTAACTGAGAAGTTAGGGTTTAACAAATGATTATGAGCACTGATGCTTTATATAGTTGTTTCTTTTCAGTTTCTAGTGTATCAGAATAGCCAGAAGGAAATACCTGAAATTGCTGAAACTGTAATCCAGTAGCCTTGACGTTTGGTAATGATTGTATAACTATATAGTTTTTATTATGTGGCCATGTGATTGTAAAAAAACCTGGTGACTGACTCTCTCTTGATCCAGTGTATGGGTAGAGGAGTGATAAAGACATTCATGAAAAAAAATAGACCAGGAATGTGGGGAAAAATTCCCCTATATAAACTCTGGACAATAGTTATAGTACTACTTTAATAATCTTTCATCAATTGTAGCAAATGGAACTACTGCTAAAAAATAGTAGAATTACAAAAAGAATGTTTTCATCAATTGTAACAAATTTTCTGTGCCAGTGCAAATGTTGGTAGTGGGGGAGTGTATGGGAATCCCATGTTTTATGCATGATTGTTCTCTAAACTCACAAATTCTCTAATAAAATTTTTAAAAGTAATTTCTAGGCTTGTCATATTTTCCCATGACTCAAGACCAACAGATCCCATATACATTTTAATAGATTCTAGTAGCTATTGTTTCTGACTAACAGATAACTATTTCTCTTATCCATCCTTCACACTCCCATCCCCCTCCTCCTACCCCCAACCTCACCTCTTTTAAAAACAAATCTCATGTCTTGGCCTTAGGTGAGAGTGGGTAATTTGGCCTGGACCAAATTAATTTTTCTTTCTTCTGGACAGAATAATTTTTTTCAGGGCACTCAAGCAGAGTCACTTAATCTTTCCATGGAATGTATACATGGATGTTGGACAGAGGCATTTTCTTTTTGATGGAATTTTCAGTTGGAGTGCTATGAACATTTGACCAACTTTTTGATAGGCTTTTTCAGTTGCCCTTGGCCAACTTTTTTGGTTACACTGAGAAAATCCATGGAGGTTTTGCAATAATATAAGTCTTAGGTATTTTAATGAATTGTTCTCAAAAAAAAGAAATGATAAAAATATTTGTGTTCATCTATATCATCTAATTTTAAATTATTAGATTTTGGGGGATAGAAACCTTGATTTTTTGCTTCCATCAATTATCGTACCCATCATAATCTCAGGTTCATGGTAAGCATTTGTCTGGTCTATGTGTTCCCATAACCTACAGCCATCACCATGAAAGCCAATAGAGACTTGTCATTCACATCTCCATTCCTGATTCATTTGTCTTATTTATTTCTTGGTGTGCTTAACTTTTATTTTGAATTTATTATTTCACACTTTATTCGAGGCTTTTTCTTGACTGTACCTTTTCCATCCCTGACTATAATTTATAGTCCTCTTCTTGTGATGCTAATTCAACCCACCACTCTTCTCCTTCTGAGAAGGGCCCTCTCTGGGTTGATCCAAGCCTTGTGAGCAAGGTCAGACAGCATCGAAAAATTATTTGTTATTGAGAAATTACAGATCACACTTCAATCAGTAATACTCTACCATAGTGAAGTGGAGCTAAGTACAAGCAAATTGTGTGATCCAATATAGGCTTGGCATGCTTGTGTTTCTCAAACTTGGTTACTTTCTGCCTGATGTCTTCCTTAAACAATAATTTTCCTTGCTTTCTAAGTCATTCATAAACGTTTTTAATATGAAAATAACCATAGATATATTATCGAATGCAAAGCAAAATTTACATGGTTTCAGAAGACGAAACCCTTTCTAAAGAAATGTTTTCATTTTTTGGATGTTAGATCTATGGGGTCACATGCCTTGGGGAGTGTAAGGGATGAGACATAACTACTGTCATTTGTTGTTAAAGATAGTTCTGTGGAAATATTTGAAATGATGATGGTACTATATATCTTCTTTGCCAATACTAGATGGGATTAATGTTTAGACAGACAGAAAGCTGCCATTTTGAAACATTATATACGTGACACTCTGCTGCACACTTTACAATCGTATATCAATAGCATTTATAGTAACTGTTTTAAAGAGGAGGCAAATGAATCTTTAAAAAGTTAAATTACTTGAATGAGGCAATACAACTATTTTTTTGTTTAGACTTGGAAGTCAATACAGGTCTGTAATGTTTTAAAGTTCTCTGAACTACTAGAGTACACAGCCTACATGGGTTCATTTAGAATAACCTCATTCAAAATAAGATTTTACAGACAATTGAAAAGAACAGTTTCTATCAATAAACTAGCCAGCTTGAGGTCTTTTAGGAATTTCAAAGTAGGAGAAAGAAAGAACGAAAGAAAACATAATGTATGCACACACAAATACACACACACAACAATTTGCTTCGGAAGACTGAATTATAAACTATTCTCAGATTTTAAAATTGAAGTTATTATAATGATACCTTCTGCCAATTCAGCTTCAGAACCAGCAAGCTTTTGTTCAAGAAAAGGATGCTATGGGATTTGCTTTGTGTAGGTCAGAGCTACTTGTGCCCAAGCATACATTAGTGAATACAATGAATACTAGCACCTTGTGGACAATTTGTTCAGAACAGTGTCCCCTAAGATTACAGTTCTATGAACAAAATCATAGGAAAGGGTAAAATAGCCTGCTTTATTGTACATTATTTACAATAGAAAATTCATTAAACTCCTTTTTAAAATCTCATTGATAGAACTACTTATCATCACATTTTTCTTTCCATTTTCACTTTTGCTAAGGTTGACCTGGCAAGAAATTTATTTCAGTTTGCTACACTATGAACCTCTGGTGCATTGTCTCATTTATTCTGTGAGTGAACATTTTGACTATTTGGCTTAAAGTGGTTTACTGTACAGTGTGATAGCAAAAATTTGGCCTAACATGTTTTCTATTGATTAATTTGAATCTTGTTGATCTACAAATATAAAGCTTAATGCAAACTTGTAAATATTAAACCCCATCTAAGCTTCTAATCTTAATATCAATTCAGTTTGTGGGTGCTAGAGCAGAAAGCCAGGCTGCTGTTTCTCAGAAAGTGTTCTATGGAGCACAAATCAGCATTCCAAGATGCTTGTGCAAAAGTGCTTCAGTGGTCAAATGATTTGTGGAATACACAGCTGCACAATATATAAATTTTCTTAGTGATTAACACTATAATTAGTATATTAAGTTCTTTAAACCACATTGGAGTAAGAAAGCAAAGTAATTTTACTTAACCTAAAGTATTTCAAACTTACATGGGTAAGTAATAAAAGCATTGACCCTCGACTTTTGACTCTGCTGTTTCTTGAAACACAATATTGGAAATGCTTGTATCAGTACCTACTGGTTTCTATGTCCAACTGGACTTGAGTTAGAATTCTAGCTCATAGAATTTGGGTAACACATTTTTTTTCTGAATGAGTCAAAGACTCTTTAAGAATATTTACCTCAAGAAGTTGTTAAATTATGTGAGTCAGTACATTTAAAGCAAATAATGCAATACCTGGCATAAATTTTAGTTCACTTACTCTTAATTTGTGTTTATCCCTCCTATTTTAAAAGACATTTTTGAAATCTCACTTCCTTTGTAAATCTTTCCTTCAATAATTGATCTAGAAAGATAATATAGTCCTAAACCCAACTGAAGTAAATGTTAATTTATTTTGACCATAGTTTCAAATATAGAATAACAATGTATTTTCCCTTTCAATAAGTGCTCTGCTTAATGACAATGATAATAAATAGTTTCCTTTTAATGCAGAGGTGAAAGTCATATGATTCCAGGGAAGACTACAGAATACAATTTTTGGTTTTGCTCCTCACTGGATTCCTTAAGCAGACAAATCCTAAGCTTATTGATGTAAACCAAAGAAAGTTCTTTTGAAGCTGTGTGAGTTGACAGAGAAGTATCAGAAAAACCTCATATTTGTGTCACGATGGGGTGCTGTCATTAAGAAAAAAAAACCCATAGTTATAGCAATGTGCATTCTGAGATATCAGTTATGCTTTTGGAAAAAGATTGCAATTGCTAATTCCCTTGAGTACCTCAACCAAACTTGTGGACAACCAGGTTATATAAATAACACCGAAGAATTTTATTTTATTTATTCCCTCTTTCAATTTGTGAGACCGCATGTGACTCTGATTGTCTCATTTTAAGAAAGACTAAAGTAAAAAATTCAGAGAAGCAAATATTCCTGGCTTGTGTCACTATATAAGAAAGAATTCTGGATGAGTTATGTAACCAGCATTGGCCCTTTGGCATGATGGAAAGGATTGCAGGTACCAGAAAGAAAGCAGCATGACTACTAAAGGGTCATGAATACAGATAGAATTCAAAGGATGATGCATTGAGGAACCCACTGGACCATACAGAAGCAGCCTCAGATGGGGATCTTCAGCTCACTCTGGGTGCCTCCCTGTTTTTCCATCTGTTTGTATCCCAACTCATTTGAGGCAGAAAACCTTAATTCAAGACTATGTCAGGAAGGCAGATGTAGATTTCAAGTAGAGTCTTAGGTTTTTGTTGGAATGGCACATTGTTTCAGTTTGCTGAAGTTGTCAGAATGCAATATACCAGAAATGGAATGGCTTTTAAAAAGGGAATTTGTTAAGTTACAAGTTTACAGTTCCAAGGCCATAAAAATGTCCAAACTAAGCCATCCAAAAAAAGGCACCTTGACTTAAGAAAGGCCGATGTCTGTCACATGGGAAGGCACATGACTGGTGTCTACTGGTCTTGTGACTGATTCGGTTGCTTCCAGCTTCTAACGCCAGTGGTTTTCTCTCTAAGTGTCTGTGGGATTTCATTTAGCTCCTCTGGGACACAACTCTGGGTTCTGGCTTGCTTAGCATGTTATGGGAGGGCACATGGTGACATCTGATGGGCTTTCCATCTCCAAACGTCTGCTTTTTGGTCTCTGCTCTGTCAGCACTACAGGCATCTCCAAATGTCTGTCTCTTTCACTTATGAAGCAACTGTCTCCAGCATCTAAGCGTCCCCCAAAATGTTTCTCCTTTTAAAGGAACCCTAGTAAACTAATCAAGATCCTCCTTGAATGGGCAGAGTCATGTCTCCATGAAATCAGAAGGCCACATCCACAACTGGGTGCATCACAGCTCCATGGAAACAATCCAATCAAAGTTTTCCACCCTACGCTATTAAATCAGGATTAAAGGACATGGCTTTTCTGGGTTATACAACAATCAAACCAGTACACCTATGTACAAGACAAGTGAACTTTCCTCTGGTTAAATTTTACTCTCCTTCATAGCATGATTTTGGAGTGTTTCTATTCTAGAAAACCTACTCTGTCAGAGAGGGAAAAGGAAAGTGATAAAAAGTATGAGAGGTGAAGAACTCATATTCTTCTACCCTTAATCCTTATAAATTATCCTACTCCTTGTTCATTTCCTAAGCATTCATTTTCAATAAACTTTTGGACAAGAGTTCTCTTTAATGAAGAGAAAAGTCAGGGCTTGTGAGTACTTACGGTAATGTATGGCAGCTGAGATGAAGAATGATTAACAATGTTGGCTTTGAATTCAGGCAGGCTTTGTTGGTGTACAGAATCCACTACTTACTGGCTATGTCACATTGATCTTTGAGACCTAGTTTTCTTTGATTATATACATACACAGTATACCATAATGGCTGTAATGGACATGGTGTTTAGTTTTCTAGTATTCTTTTTACTTAGTGTCTCAGACAAAGGTAGTGGAGTAGAGTAGTGAGGGTCTGACTATATATTTGAAGTAAAATCTAGGTGATTCATTGTTGGATTTAATTTGGGGTTTAAGATTAAAGGAATCAAGGATGACACCTAAGAAAATAATACTCTTTGTATAGTGGGGCTGTGATAGTTATTGAAACAATTTACACAGACTTAACACATAAAAGGCTATTGGGTGGTGGCTATAGAATGAAAATAAATTATTACATGCATTGTATAAACTTTGACAGCACTATGGGCATAAAGGCAGCAACAAATATCTTTGATAATCAATACAGTGTAGAATGAGTCATGATTTATAACATCTTTTGATAAATTTTGTCATTTAATCCTAAGAAAACCCTGATAGGTATATATTACCATTTTGAGGAAGAAAAACAACTAAAGATGAGATGGATAAAGTGGCTTTGGTTATGGTTCTGTAGAAATAATTATCTCTCCTCTAACTTGAGTCTTCTGACTCCAAATACAACACTCGCTCCACTTAGCCTGCCTTCTGCTGACTTTTCTGATCCAAGATGTCATCTTTTTGGGTACATATCTTTGGGTATATATCGAGGGAATATAGTAGAGTTGTGAGCAATTCACATTTTTTCTAATTTTCCTTACTGTGATACAGCTAGGAGGTTTCATCTGTGGCTATGTAGAAAAATAATCATAATGAATAATAACTAGATTCATTAAAACTTACCAAGTTCCAGGCATTAATAGTATTTGTGTTAGTCCATGAAGTCTAGCAATTAATTTTATAGGAACTCTCTGAAGCAATGTATCAGTCAGAGTCCAGTCAAGAGACAGATACTACACCAGTAATTTAATATGAAGAATTATTAACTTGAACAAGGTTGCTAACTAGTTGTGGTGATTTGAATCTGTACATACTCTCAGAAAAAACATTTCCTTAAATCTACTCTGTTCCTGTGCATGTGAACCCATTGTAAGTAGACCTTTTTGATGATACTACTTCAGTTAATATGTGTACCACCTTACTAAGATTGAGTCTTTATCTTCTTACTGAAATCCTTTATAAATGGAATCGATGGGCGGGGTGGGGGTGGGGGGGAGAACGAGAGAGAGCACCACAGAAGCAAGATGCTGAAATCAACAAAACTTGGAAGAGAAGGGAGTGACCAGCAGACATTGTTTTGTGTCTTGCCAATGTGGCCAGGTAGTCAAGGATCACTGGCAGCCAGTCTTTGGGAAGAAAGCATCACCATGATGATGTCTTGATTTGAAGATTTCTCAGCCTCAAACTTTAAATTAATAAGTTTCCATTGCTTAAGTCAACCTGTTTTATGGTATCTGCTTTTAGCAGCCTAGGAAGTGAAAACATCACTTAAAGGGGTAAAAGAGAGCTCTAAATAATACAGCAAATTCAAAAAGCAGCCACTACCTTTAGGGCTGAGAAAGCATGAACAAAGAAGGAACTAAGAATGTGAAAAAAGGTCCCCGCCAAGTCTGAGATTCAAAACTTAGGTTGGGACTTATTACATAATTTTTTGGAACCAGAGTCAAATGAAAAGGCAGAACAACTTGACAAAAAATTATTAAGAATTTCAACAAAAGACAGCAAAGCATTAAACCCAGCATGGTCACATGCCCTGACTTGGGACTTATTATCACAGGGACACACACACTGTTTGAGGTGAAAAAACTTGGTACAGTGTGCAAACAGAACTGTTTTGTATGAGCTGCCTGCTGAGGGCTGAGTAACCTGCTAGAGGGTGCAGGTAGTTTGGAGTTTAGCTATTGGAAATTCCTGTAGAAGTTTTCTTGGGTGTTTGCAGGCCAGAGTTGACCTGCAAGGAGTTGCAACTTGAGGTACTAGAAACACTTGTTAGAGAGGGACTGTTTTGGTTTGCTAAAGCTGCCATAATGAAATATTTAGCAGTAAGGATTTATTAAGTTACAAATTTACAGTTCTAAGGTCATGAAAATGTCCCAATTAAGGCATCAACAGGATGGTCCCTTCTCTGAAGGCTTGTTATGAATGAACTTGGGTTCTTTTGTCAGATAGCAAGGGACATGGCAATGTCAGCTAGTCCTTCTTTCTTAGGTTTCATTGCTTCAGCTTCTGGCTTACCCATCTGTGACTTTTTCTCTAAACTTCTCTGGGTATTTCTCTGTGTGCCCCTCCTAATTTCATCTCTGAATTTTCTGTGTGTCCTTTATCCTCTTCTAAAGTATATCAATAAGATGATTAAGAGCCACCTTGAAAGAAGTGGGTAACAGCTCAATGGAAATAACCTTATCAAAAGCTCCCACCTACAATGGGTCTATACCCATAGGGATAGGTTAAAAGAACATGACCTTTTCTGGGATACATAACAGCTTCAAACTACCACAGGTAAATACTTGGGTCTCCCATGTACCACTGGCAGTTGCAATGTAAGAGAGGGGGAAACCATATACTTTAACCAGGAATGAAATCCCCTTCTTCTTGCATTGCCCTTCAATGACCTTTACTGATAAAACCTAACACTGTCAGTTGTCTAAGGAGAACTGGTACAGTGCCAGTATCACAAAGAATGGCAAAGAAATGGGGATTTGGAGCTGAAAGGCAATGAATTGACAATGGGTACAGTGTTGGGTTATTATTCCCATGTTACAGATGGAAAAACTATTTCAGAAAGATTGAATCTCCAGTCTTGGGAATTATATGTAATTCCAGAATTCAAAACCACACCAGTTTTCTATATTGTACCATTAGCGTGACACATTCATGAGCTTGGCTGCCATAGCTGATTTATCAGAAAGAGCCTAGGTTGGAGGGAGCTCAGTGAATAACAAGCAAGTCAGCTATTGTGAGGAAAGGGTATTGCCAAAGCAGGTCTATTGAGAGAACATCTTAAAAGAAACAAATCATAGAAATGACCATTAGGAGAATCAAACATTTTTCTCATTGTAGCTCAAGGCAACTAAGTACTTGGTAACAGGAAGCTTCTTTTTATAGCTTTTTATATTAACTAAAATATTTTAAAATATATTAACTAAAATATAGTTTTATAGCTTTTTATATTAACTAAAATATTTTATAGAAATATTTTAGTTAATATGAAAGGGAATAGTATAGAATTAAAATGTCAAGATTTTACAATCCTTAATGATATATAGGCAATATTTATCAATGACTGCTGATATCAAGAAAGAAAATGAAAAATGTGCCTACTGATTGAAACACACAGCACTATCTTTGAAGTATTTTTGACAAAATTGTATGAATATGATGAAGCCGCTATATCTACCAATTCAAAGAAAGTCTAAGGACCAAGGAAAATGTTAAAGGAAACTTCAAGAATAAAGTCAACAAAACCCACAGTGTGAAAAACTACAGGACAAGTGATTCAGATTTTTCAGCAAATAAATTACAAAAAAAAAGAGATGAAAAAGGAGCATATACATTACAAGAAACTTCAGACACATAAAACCAGTTGCAATATTAGGCCCTTATTTAGATCCTTAATTGAACAATAACCACAGAAAGAGCAAAACTATAAAAATAAATATTTTGAGAGAACTGTAAATATTTGATAAATTATATAATAATTGTTACTCTTTTAGGTGTGTATATAGAATTTGTGTGATTTATATTCTTTTATGAGTCCTTATCTGTGCTGGTTTGAAAGGATGTATGCCCCTTAGAAAAGCCATGTTTTAATCAAAATCCCATTTCATAAATGTAGAATAATCCCTATTCAATACTGTATGTTTGAAACTGTAATCAGATCATCTCCCTGGATGATGTGATTTAGTCAAGAGTGCTTGTTAAATTGGATTAAGTGATGACATGTCTCCACCCATTTGGGTGGTGTAGATTGGTTTATTGGAGTCCTATAAAAGAGGAAACATTTTTGAGAATGGAGATTCAGGGAGAACAGAGAATGCTGCAGCACAACGAAGCACAGAGTCCACCAGCTAGCGACCTTTGGAGATGAAGAAGGAAAATGCCTCCCAGGGAGCTTCATGAAACAGGACGCCAGGAAAGAAAGCTAGCAGAGATGCTTTGCTTGCCATGTGCCCTTCCAGCCAAGAGAGAAACTGTGACTGTGTTCACCATGTGCCTTCTCACTTAAGAGAGAAACTCTGAAGTTCATTGGCCTTCTTGAACCAAGGTATCTTTCCCTGGATACCTTTCATTGGACATTTCTATAGACTTGTTGTTATGGGACATTATCTCAACCTTGGAACTGTAAACTAGCAACTTACTAAATTCCCCTTTTAAAAGCCATTCTGTTTCTGGTATATTGCATTCTGGCAGTAGTCATTGTGGTAGGAATGGAGGTTATGCATGGGCTCAGCAACATGGACTTCCATTCACCAAGGCTGACTTGTCTACAGACACTGTTGAGTACCCAATCTATCAACAGCAGAGACCTACACTCAGCCCCTGATATGGCACCATTCCCTGAGATGACCAGCCAGCTACATGGTGGCAGGTTGATTACATTAGACCACTCCCTTCATGGAAGGGGCAATGATTTGTACTAACTGGAATAGACACATACTCTGGATATGGGTTTGCTTTCCTTGCATGCAATGTGTCTGCCAAAACTACCATCCGTAGGCTTACAGAATACCTTATCCATCATCATGGTATTCCACATAGCATTTCTTCTGATCAAGGAAGACACTTTACCGCAAATGAAGTGCGGGAATGGGCACATGCTCATGGAATTCTCTGGTCTTACCATGTTCCCCATCACCCAGAAGCAGTTGGATTGATAGAATGGTGGAATGGCCTTTTGAAAACTCAATTATGGTGCCAACTAGGTGGCAATACCTTGAAAGGCTGGGGTAATGTTCTCCAGGAAGCTGTGTATCTCTGAATCAGCATCCACTGTATGGTGCTGTTTCTCCTATAGCCAGGATCCATGGGTCCAGGAACCAAGGGGTAGAAACGGGAGCAGTACCACTCGCTATTACCCCTAGTGATCCACTAGGAAAATTTTTGCTTCCTGTCCCTGCAACCCTGAGCTCTGCTGGTCTACAGGTTTTTAGTTCCAAAATGGGGAGTGCTTCCACCAAGAGAAACAATGATTCCATTGAACTGGAATCTAAGACTGCCACCTGGTCACTTTGGGCTACTTATGCCACTGGATCAACAAGCCAAGAAGGGGATTACATTACTGGCTGGGGTGATTGACCCTGACTATCAGGGGGAAGTAGGACTGAAACTACATAATAGAGGTAAAGAAAAATTTTCTTGGAATATAGGAGATACCCTAGGCTGTATTTTAGTACTACCATGCCCTGTGATTAAAATCAATAGAAAACTGCAACAACCCAACCCAGGCAGGACTACCAATGGCTCTGAAACTTCAGGAATGAAGGTTTGGGTCACCCCACCAGGCAAAGAACCATGGCCAGTTGAAGTGCTTGCTGAGGGTAAAGGTGGGCATGGAATGGGTAGTGGAAGAAGGTAGTGATGAATATGAACTTTGACCACATGATCAGTGTCATGGTTAGGGACACATATTAACTTGGCCAGGTTGTGGTACCTGTTTATCTGGTTGGGCAAGCACTGGCTTGTCTGTTGCAATGAGGACATTTCATAGGATTAGGTCATGATCACGTCAGCTGCATCCATAGCTGATTCCATTTGTAATCAGCCAAAGGGGAGTGTCTTCTGCAATTAGTGATGCTAAATCTAATCATGGGAAGCCTTTTAAGGAGGACTCAGAGGAGACAGGTTCCATTACTGCTTTGGCTGGTGAGCCTCTCCTGCGGAGTTCATCCAGGCCATCCATCGAAGTCGTTGGCTTCGCAGCTTGCCCTGTGGATTTTGGACTCTGCATTCCTGCTGTCACATGAGACACTTTTATAAATTTTATATTTGCAAGCATTCCCTGTTGATTCTGTTTCTCTAGAGAACCCTAACTAATACAATCAGTTACAGAAATTAGTAATGCTGTTTTGTTCATGTTATACTATTTAAGTTGTAAGATATCAAGTTTAAGAATGAATGTTACCCAAGGATTTGCACCCTATTCTGGAGAGATTTAATGTGTTTCCAGTTATATGCAGGACAGTTGAGTATTGGTAGGTGAAAGAAAAAATGTGTGTCTTATTGGTTTTTATTTAGAAATTAGGTATGGTTTAAGATGGTATACATAGCTGCAAAGTTGACAAGGGGTGGACTGTCATGGTCAGGTTCATGTGTCAACTTGGCCAAGTGGTGGTACCTGTTTGTCTGGTTGGGCAAGTGCTGCCCTGTTTGTTGTGATGAGGTCATTTCATAGAATTAAATCATGATCATGTCAGCTACATCCATCAGCCAAAGGGGAGTGTCTTCTGCAATGAGTGATGCTTAATCTAATCAATGGAAGCCTATTAAGGAGGATTCAGAAGAGACAGGCTCTTCCTGCTTTGGTTGGCAAGCCTCTCCTGTGGAGTTGGTCCAGACCCTCCATTGGGATCATTGGCTTCACAGCCTGCCCTGCGGATTCTGGACTCCCATTCCCGCAGTCACATGAGACACTTTTATAAATTTTATATTTGTGAGTGTTTCCTGTTGATTCTGTTTCTCTAGAGAACCTTAAATAATACATCTCTTAAAGCTTACATACTGAAATATATCATAATTGATAAGACATTTGATATTTGCTTCAAAATAATTCGTGTGTTGGGGGAATTAAGTGGAGGTGTAACAAAGTGTTTTGGTTTGCTAAAGCTCCTGCAATGCAATATATCTGAAATGGATTGGCTTTTTACAAAGGGGATTTATTAAGTTACAAATTGCAAGGCTAAGGTTGTGAAAATGTCCACATTAAGGCACTGAAAAGAGGATACCTTCTTGGAGGAAAGGTTGCTGGCATCTGGGGTCCCTTTGTCACATGGAAAGGCACATGGCAATGTCTGTTGGTCCTGGTCCTTCTCTCCAAAATGTTTCTGTGGGCATTTTCTTTCTCTCTTAGCTTCTTTCAGCTCTCAGCTCTCTCCAAAAGTGTCTTTCCCTTAAAGGTCTGCAGCAAGAGGATTAAGACCCACCTTGAATGGATGGGGTCACATCTCCATGGAAACAACCTAGCCAATAGTTCCACCCTACAACAGGTCTGCACCTGCAAGATTGGATTAGAAGAACATCCAGAGTGATGCCCTGATAAATCCCAGAGTGATTTGTACAGTGAATAAAAAATATTTGCAAAGTGCCTTTGGGGGAATGGCGAGAAAGGGGGAAAATTGAAAAAATAAGAAAAAAAAGAATATGTTTTTTTCTGAGGTATAACGTTTCAATCCAGCATGCAAAGTTAACCATTAGTATAATGATGGGATTCATTATACTAGTCTCTTTACCTCTTTATTTTTAAAAATTTTCATAATGTAAAAAACATTTTCTTTTCGTGAAAATAATTTGACTTTTTAAAAGGTATTACAGAATTTGCAGTTTCTTGGCTGCTTCTAATAAGGATGAAAGAGAAAATATATTTTCCACTATGCAATTGCCTTAAACTCCTGGTTGTTGTAAAAGGGAAGTCTCTGGGGATTTGTTATAAAGTACTTAATTCGTATTTTATGTTTATGCATTTGAATTATTTTGTTCAATTAGAAAAAGTAAAAGGAAGAAAGCATTCTAGTTTAAGATGAACTGCTTCCACAAGTGTATTTCTTTAAAAGTGAAATAATAGCTCCTTCTCCTTTTACTTCAACGTGTCCCTGATTCTGGGGTCTGCCTCATCTTAGCTGAGTGACAGAACGAATTGTTAAACAAGATTTCATCGCAGTATCTAAAAGTTTATATTTTTCTTTTTCACCTTGGGCGATTTAAAACAGGAGAGAAAAATGTATATTTTTCTATTAATCAAAATGTTTCAAACATAAAACTTTTAGGATATCCTTGGGCTACCAAAGTCCTCTTTCTATTTCACTCTTCAGTAGACATTTCTGAAAACAGGTCAGCAAGAAGCAATAGCAATATCAAGAGGCTTCATTTAATTGAGCCTCTGGGGCTGTTTAAAACTTTAAATGCCATTTCTTTTCTTTACTCCTCTCAGGGTATATTCTGGGACCAGTCTCTTTCACTTAGTAGGTACTCGAGTGATGTTGGTTGAACTGTTTCTAAGAGCCGGTGAGCGTAATGAAAATATCTGGCTTCTCGTTTGTGATTCACAGTTAAGTAGTTATGGGACCTCATATGAATTATGTCACCTCTCTGGACTTCAATATCTTCACTGCAAAATTATGGTAATGAAGTAGAAAATCACTGTGAACTCCCCCAGCTCTGACATTTGATGCATAAAAAGGGTCAAACTTATTACCTCTGCTTCATGGGGTAAGATAAATTACCTTTTAGATATTAAATTAAGTTTTCTCCCCATATTTCCCTTCTTTCCTCTTCAATCTTGATCCAGGAGAGGCTTGTGGGAGGTTTAGAAAGGAGGGCTGAAAACTAGATGGGTTGAGGAGCTTGTTTGGATAAAAAGTTCCCCCACAGGCTCTCTGATGCCTTGATCTTATCGAAGTTTGACAGAATGTACATGCTGCTCCATGGAAATGGAGAGAAGGCAAAAATGGGTGACATGACTGTATTTGCCCTTTTGTTACCAGGCTGAAATGGAAACAAACATTAATAGAAAAAAAAATTAAATTTATAGCTCATGCACACTGGAGATTATAGCTTGAAATATTATGTTCACTGCATTTATTACTGTAAACATTCAGATTGAGTGTATTCCTCTTTGCATCATCTGGTTGTTTTGGCGTTCCATAAAGACAATCTGAAATGACATTATGAAAGTGATTTAACATTTCTGGCATATGAAGTCTCAACCTGGAGATTAGGTGATGGAAAATCAATGCAAATTAATCTACAGTGAACTTTGTTGACATCAGAATGTCTTCAGAGGTAAGCAATGGGAGAATGGAAGTTTTACAACTAATTGTTTGAAATAATTAAGGATAAAATTTAAGCTATGACCAACGTTCCCACTATGAATGGAATCAGAGTAGCAGGCGTCTGGGAGAGTCGATAATTATGTCTAATGGGCTGTAAGTGAAATTGTAAGCGTCAGTGCCTTTGATTTTGTTATTAACTGATCCAGTTTAGTTAAAGCCTGTGAATTTTAGATGAGGGATAAGGCAGCTTAGACCAGGTCTGCTGACATGGGGTGAAAACTGAAGGGAGGTGGGCATAAATGGACCTTGTAAAGCAATTTTGTGGGCAGCCTTGCCTTCCCAGTTTCAATCCAAAGTACTTCCTTCTAGGTCACTACTGCCTCAGAAACTTCCCCATTTACTCACTGCCAGCAGCACACTGACTATCTTATCATAAGGAGAAATCAAGAAAAATCTACTAGATTTTAAAATGAGATGCTCCTCTATTTATGATCACTTCTATTACTTACCAAATGGAGAACTGTAGTGACTAAGCCAAACACAGAGTTAAAGAAAAAAATCACTCGTACTTTGCTTAAATTACTGGAATGTTATTTGCCTTCTTTATTTTTCATAGCATATATATCTGTCTACTCCAGTTTGTTTAGATTATATTAACTTTCTCTGCCTTCCCATGAACATATCCAGGATTGGGGAAAGAAATTAGCTCCAAAATCTACTGGCCAATAATAGAAGCTGATCTGTTATTAAAATTCAGCCTAGGATAATCCAAAATGAGTTTAATTTGCATATAGAAAATTGTTTAAACATAAAGCCTGTAGCTGTAGAGATTGCTTTTTCCCCTTTAATTTCCACTCATTCAGTAAGCAGTGATTAAGCATCACTTTGTGCTGTTCCTTTTGGCTCACCTGTGAAATGACAATCACGAATCCAGAAAACCCCAGCTAGTGGCAGGGTCTTTTCAGCTTTTGTTAATTAGACTTTTGTCCCTGACCCTTTCTGTGTAATACCACAGCTTTGGGCCCATCGATATTTAAATTGAGGCCTCTGAAAAGAGCTCCAATTCCTTACACTTACTCTCAGGGATGATTTTCATGACCCCAGTGTTTTGTCTGACCTTTATGCCCTGATATTTTAAAGAAATATTGGATGCCATGGTATTGGCTGTGATGATGAAGGTTACTAAAAATGACAAATAACTGACCCTTTAATAAGATTTAAAACACGTTTATTGAGCTGTGAGACTGTCAGTGGTAATGAGATTTTATTCTCATTTTCTCACGTCTCTTTTAATTTACAGCAGAGTTAGAAAAAAATTGTTTTTAAGGACAACCAAAAAATATGATTCATGGCTTCTGCTCATGGATATCTTAAGCTCATTAGAAAATTATGAAGATGCATAATGCCTGGGATAAACCAAAGGCACATAAAACATTTTGCTTAAGGTAAAATTGATTTCAAATGTCCTGGGGGAGTGAATTTTAGTTAGCCTTAGATTAATTTCCTGTAACTTCAAGACTACATTGTATGGGGACAAGGTAGCTCTTTAAATTAAAGATGGCATAATTAAAAGTGCAATAAATTGAAAGAATTACATTATTTGATATAATTTCTATGCAGTCTGGTCTCACTGTCTGATTCTGTTATGGCATTGTCAATGAGTGGTGATGACTAGGTACTGATTTTCAACTTTATTATTCTTCACTCTAATCATTCTTTATTATAATACTTATCTGCAAGGGTGCATCGATCAGAAAGTGCCCGTTAATTACACTGCTAATGATCTGCAAGTGAAGAGGATTATGCTAGAATGAATAGGGAACATGCTGTAAGTATCTTTGGGATAGCTTCTCTAACTATAGTAGTGACACTGTGGGAAATGTTGAATTGGTAGGCAAAACTACCAGACTGGAGCCAGCAGGTAGCAGGCATTATTGACCTTTCATTTATTTGTAAAACTGCAGGAGCCCAAAGCCTAATATTAATCAATGATACTTACAGCTTCTCTGGCGTGGCAAAGCTTGAGGAATGTAGACCCCGATAATGCACAGAGATGAAGCGGTTTCACAATGACATGGTTTGATTCTACTTCAGGTTTTTGAACTTTTCCTTTCAGCTCCAAAGAGGGATGAAATATGAAGCATGAGCCATAAGATCTTTATATTTGAATGCAAATTATGGTAAGACTAATTATTCTTAGATAAGTTGCTTCCAAATATTTATTAGGCTAATATGTGTGCATATTTAACATACTCATATACTGATTTTTCTTCCAAAAATTCTCATATGCTTTAGAATGACAATGTTTACTAATATGCTGAGAAATCATATTTTAGAAGCCATGGAGTCTTAATCCAGCAATATCTTGTGCTGATTCGACTGGTATTGAAACTACATTTCTGTTTCTTAAAACTGGATTTAGTGTTTAGAAAAATCACAAATTTCCCAAGTGTTGTCTTATTCTTGTGGCATAGGGTATGTCATTAGGATTGCCTTTAAATATCATTGAGCTTGAAAACTGGAGAAATGGAAAATGAGATGATTTTGAACTGAGTATGTAATAGATATACTTCTTTCACATAATTAGAGAAAAGAGAAAATGTGATTATGGACCATTCACCGTAGAAAGTAAGTCTAAGTTGATTTTCAAATTTGAAATACGAGGTGGGGGGTGGGGAAGAGCAGGCTAGAGAGCCTCAAATGCTATTGAAAAGGCGTGGAATGATTTTTCCTCTTATATTCTATCTCATTGCTGATATGGAACAATAAGAACTTTTTTTGGATTATCCTTGGGTTTGGTGAAAAGGAGTACCAGTCAGGAAGCAGCAGCATCACAAAAACAAATGAATGAAGAAACAAGTGACTAAAATCCTGTTCTTAATTATCACTGCTCTTCACTGGTCTTTTGACTGAATTCACGAAAAATAAAAATAATCATGCTTTGCCACTTAGGTTTTTTTTTTTAAATGAAGCCTTCAGTTTTCAAACTCATTCTTTTGTATTCCCTGCCAGACAACTTTGATTTCATTTTAATTGTTTAGATTTTGTGATATACTGCTTCTTTTTGGCATCAAGAAGACAATGTTTTGTTTCCTGTGGATGCTAAAATGTAGGACAAATTAAAATTCAGCATACCTATTGCTTGGAAATTAAACTACTATTACATTTCTTCAGAATGATTTCTTTTATTACAAAGATATATTTAATTATGCGTTTAAAAATGAAGTGTTACTTGAAATTTGGAAGGGATTTTATTATTTCCATAATTCTCTTGCCAAATTAATTAGATACTCTGGACCCAATATCTAGTTTAAACTCATCAGAAAATTGCAGATGACATTTTGTATGTAAAATTAAATAGGAGACTTTTAGAGATTTCTTAATTTAATCTGAAAGGCAATAGCAAAAATAGTTCTCTTTGTCAAAATTAAGGATGCTATTTAAAATTAATTCTAAAGCTAATCTGAAATTATTATTTCAGATTAAATGCTAAGGACAAAGATTAATGGTGAAAAATTTTTAATTAGTAGGAAGGAATTGAGTGGAAAATTATTAACTTGTCCCTTCATAAATCTTTAATACCAATTGATTAGTGCTTTATATTTAAAGATACAATCACCAGAGTGTAAATAAGCAGTGTAACCTTTCTTAATCATAGGATAAAATATTCCACCAGACATTTGAAAGGCATTTCCTTCTGAAATAGATGGACTACTCTATTTCATTCCAAAAATAATGGAGAAGTTTTATTAAAAACAAAACATATTATCCTGAATGGAATCATTTCCTAAACTTTGAATCTCTGTCTCTTGCTCTCTGCTGGCAAAACCTCACACTAGCTTTTTGAGAAATACTAAATTTACCTCTATCATTTAAAAGTAAGTGTGAATCCTCAGACTCTCATTACTTAGTATTTTTAAAGCATCTTTAACAATTTATTTTTAACCACTTAGCAACTATTTTTCCTGTATAAGACTGTCACTAACTGCCCACTCTTCTGTTGGTCAAAAGGTAGGCATTAATAAAAACTAATTGTTATATTAATAAATATAACTGAGGATAGTTTTCTCCTTTTCAGTAGTGATCGCAAAGTCCAAACAACATGGATAAAATCAAAACACAAATATATTTACATGAACATGTACGGATTTGAAGAAAAGTTATCAGAAGTTTTCTTGGGGCAAGCACTATCTGAGAGCAGTATTTGATAAAATGAATTTAGGTAGATGGTGATACCCCAAGGGTTGTCCAATCATAAAAATGGCCCCTGATCCTCTAGGCATGATAAAAGAATAATTTACATTGCTTCCAGAAGAGAAGTAGTGAGGGAAGAGGGCAATAAGATGCCAATAGTAAGCTCCTGGAATGCTGTGTGTTGCATGATGTGCCTGATCCTTGCTAAGAATTTAATTGTTGTAGAAGCTTGAGAAGATGCTAATTTTGCAGCCTCTGTTGATATGCAATGAAACAGAGGCAGCGTGTGCCAACATAGAGTTAAAGCTGAAAACTGGTACACATGGAATTAACAAAGGCATTGTATCAGCACAACAATAAAAAATATTCAATTTATAGTTTTTAGGAACCATGAATGAGGTTGAAGAAAAAAAGCATGGTTTACAAGAGATGGAAGAAAATTCAATTCATTATTATGTATAGAAGAACTAAACCTGACAATTCAGTACCTCTGACACTTTTTAGAAAAAAAAATTTTTTTTCAGAGATGGTTTCAAATATGAACGTGGTCGCTTCTAATTACTTCCATTTCTTATTATTTTCAGGACAGCTAAGCAAAATGGCATCCGCTTTAGCGATATTTCTGGAAAAGAGTTCAACCATGGTAGAACATTGAATGATATATATTCAGGATGAGGACAGAGAATCCTGAGGACAAGGCAAAGTAGTACTATTGTTCCAGGTTCTTTTCCATTTGCTGATGTTTGTTGACACAACCATACTTATCTATGCTTATTCATTTATATATTGTCTATGGCTGTTTTCATGCTGCAATGGCAAAGGTGAATAATTGTTACTGAGACCATCTGGCCCACAAAGCCTAAAATACTTATTATCTGTCCCTTTATAGAAAAAGCTTCTCTATCTCTGAACACGGAGCTATTTTGTATTTTACTCTAAGAACAATGAGTGGTCATTGATAGGTTTTAACCAAAGAAATTACATAATCTGATTTATACTTTAGGAAGATCCTTCCAGTTGATAAGTGGAGAAAGATTAGAGTGGGGGCAGGAATGAAAGTAGAGCTGTGTTTTTAAGAAGCACTTGCAGTAGCCCAGATGAGAGAGGACTGTGGCCTGTCAAACAACGGTGTTAGACAAGGATCAAAAGAAGATGACAAATTCAAGTTATATTTTGATATTGTGATACACAGACTGATTTACTTCTGAATTGGATATGAAGGGTTGAGTGAAAGAGCAGAGCCAAGGATGACTCCTAGGATTTTGGCTTCAATAATTGGGAGTTCACTAGGGTTTTGACTGAGATGGGGAAGAAAGGGGTTGGAAACAATTTTTTTGAGGGGAGAAAGAAAAAGGGATATCCTTTACACATATGAGTTTGAGATGTTAATGAGTCAGCCAAATATAGAAGTCAGTGAAACTCAGAGAAGAGGTCTTGGCAGGTGACATAAATTTAGAAATCATAGATATGATAATTCTATTTAAATCCATTGCATTTAATGAGATCACTTAGAGACTATATAAAGAAAAAGTAAACACAAATGGTACAGCTGAGCGACACCAATATTCAGATATCAATAAGAAGAACAAAGGACTCTGAGAAGTAGCAGTAGTAAGGTAGTTGGACAACCAGATGTCTGAGGCTAAGAAAAGAGAGTGTTTTCAAAAAGGAATGGTTAACCTTGTTAAAAGCTGCTAAGAAATCCAGTGAGATAAGGAAAGAACTTTCTCATTGAATTTGGCAGTATGGAGGTCTGTGGAGACTTGACTGGAGTGGTTTCTGTGGAAGGAGGGGGTAGAAACCAGCCTGTAGAGCACTCATCATAAATAGGAGGTGAGAAAGTGGACAAGGCTATAAAGACAATGCTTTTCAGTTTGACCATGGAGGGAAGCAAAGAAATGAGACCAAATCTGAACCAATATATGGGATCATGAGAAAATTTTAAAATCAAATTTATAATCATGGGAGCTATGATAGCATGTTTGGAAATAATGGCAATGCTATAGTAGAAAGGAAAAGATAGATGATGTGGGAAATTGGCTTCAACTTTCATAGGGAAAAGGGCACTGTGACGGTGAGAAGAAGGTAATGGGGAGGAGAATTGTCAAGTTCAATCAGTTTTTAGATTGAGTGGTGGGAGGAAGAGGGGTTTGTGTCTGATGGTTCCCATTTTTTAGGAGGAGTAAGAGCTGTTTCATAGAAGAAAGTGTGGAGAAAAGAGGAGAGACTGTATAGGAAGATGGAAATGAATGTGGGCAGTATGAAGTGCCAACTGATAAAATAAAACAAGTTAGCACAGGTGCGATAATTTTCCCCCTGATTACTACAACAGGTGCTATGAATACTGTTAGAAATTTGCGACAATAGTTTAAGAGGTTTAGAACACAGATTTCAGAGATAGGGCAAACCTGGTTTCACATTTTGACTTTACCACTTCCTAGTTGTATGATCCTAGGGAAACTATTTTATCTCTCTGACCATCAATTTTCTTCTCTGTAACACGATTGTAACAAAACCTATCTTGGTGTAGTAAAAATTAAATGCTACTGAATTTACAGTCCGTAATAGAAGTAGAATAAAGCCATTAATAAATGGTAGCTATTGATATTATACATGGACATTTTCCTTATTAAAGTCCCCACAAATAAGAGAGGTTTGCTTGGACTTTTGATCATTTTCTTAATTGCAAGCTATTTTCTTTGCTTTCATTATTTGTGAGGTTTGGCATCTACATTCTTTGTATTGCCCTGAATCTCCACCACACCAGCTTCAACAATGTCTGAAGGATCTGGGGTATATAAAGGACAAAATGAATCCTATATTTGATTGCATCTAATTGAAAAATGAATCACTGAAGAGGTAAGCGATGAGCAGGATTTTGAAGAGAAGCAAGATATTGATGGAGAGAGCAAGGACTGAATTTGTAGGTCAGTGGGTTGGAGTGCTGTATAAGAAAAGAAACAGAGATGAAAATAAGCAACCTGCTGCTATGCCAGAGACCTAGGTTTGATTCCCGGAGCCTGCCCATGCCAAAAAATAAGAGCAACTCACTTATGGGAGATAGCAGGTAGATATTGCTGGTGGGAGTGGAGAGGCTGAAGTGAGAGGTAATGAGAAATGAAGGTAGAATGGGGCCCTAGGGCGGTATAATATTAGTGGAAAACGCTTAGGCCTGAGAAAGCTTGGTATGGGAACACTAAGTGACACTGAAGCACTGGAGAATGCTGAGCAGGCAAAGGACCTGAAAAAATGAAATTAAAGGGAAAATCTTAGAGTATTAGTGAGTAGGGGGATCTCAATGAAAAGTGACTGGAAGCAGAGAGATTGTCTTTGAGGCTGTCATAGAATTCAGGTATGATGAGCTTATGAGGCCCCCCGCCTGAGTGGCTATGGGAGTCGAGAGGAAAGTGTAGATTATAATGACATAATTTCAGTGTTTGTGGGAGAGTATATGAAGAAAGGTTGAGACAGCAATTAAAAATAGCTCAAACCTTGAAAATTTATAGCACTGAGGCATCTTGCAGATTAAATGATATGGTAATTTGAGAGGCGATGGAGTGGGAACAACGGGAGAAGAGAAGGGAAATATTTTTACAGGGTGAAGATATAAGACAAGTCTATCTGGATTAAAATTTCATTTAAATTACAATAATAAAAACAAGGACTAGATATGGATCATTCCATCAAAGAAGGAAAAATAATAGGAAGAAGGAACATTTGGAGCACTCTCCAGAAAATATGATCTTGGGTAAGTGAGACCACATTATGTTTCTGCTCAGTTTTACATAAGGATATAAAACAGTGGTCAAAATGGAGGTGTTATGTAATGATGCATTACTTGGGTGCATGCCTCTAATTTTCAGTCTTCTTTCTGTGTATGTCACCTTGAGCATCAAGTATTGGGAATAGGAGCGGGCAGTTTCCATGAGATTTGGTACTCAGTAAGAAACCTCAGAGGTTCCAAAACTTTTTAACTTGGAAGTACATGATGAAGCAGGATTTTACTTAGAGGTGGGATTTGCTGAGGAGTTGATTTAGATGCCACTGGATCATGAGGTGACAAGGAATATTATTATGCCAATGAGATTCTCTAATAACTAACGTGCAATGATGCATTCCAGGTACTGTATCCTGTCTGGTCCTTTGCATACAGTTGTACTTGCTAGTTATCACTTAAACATGGCCCTCTTTGCAATCTGTACAAATAGTACAACCTTAGAAGTAAAAACTTTTCCTTATGAAAGGGGCCTGTAAATACCTTAGTTTGAAATGCATTTTTCACCTTTCTCTGTGAATAAATAAAGGAAAGACAGCGCCCTTTCAAGTTTGATCAGATTACAGAATTACTGTTATCTTTAACACTTTTAAGGTATGTTTAACTGTGAAGTAAAGTGTAAATTAGCAAGAAAAACAAGTTTGGTTTCCCGACTAAAATGGGGAGGTCTCAACAGCTGGCATCCAGCTGGTTTGTGTTTTTGGCTTGGAAGTGTTCTGTGTTTTCTTGTAGTGCTGACAAAACTTCAAAATACAAGTAATACTCAGTGAAAGTAGAATCTAAATCCCTGTCATAATTAACTTTATGTAGAATATGCATATCCTATTTTATACATAATTGATTATATATTATGCCTCTCTATAATGTTTGTAACTTTTCTAATTCTCATCTCCCATTTAGTGGACTTTAATATCTTTCAGTGTGCTAACTTATTTGAAATCAAAATATATTTGGTAGTGTTTATTTCACTCTATTTTAAAACTATTTTCATATGGGCTGAAGATTTAATCTAAGTCCATATGCTATGTTGGTGTTTAATTACATGCTTGTGGTTCCTATCACTAATGGAAATATTTTACTTTGTTTAGAAAAACTTTTACACTTCAGAATTTGTAGATTTCTCAAAATAGTATATATATAGTTAGGTATAATGTGTGCTATGAGGAAGTTAAACTATTTTTGAGTTGAATTTATATTAAATGTTCCTTTTAAAAATAAACCCTACATGATAAAAATGTTAAAAAAAAATAGTAGCTGAGGAAAAATGTTCTAAAAGTGAGTAAGCCAAATAACTTTTAAAAGTAAAAATGGTTTATATATCTGACCAGCTGGCTGTGGGACTGAGCAGATGCGTGAGTAGCCAATGAGTGAGCAAACTCCTAACCTTCCTTTGCGGCCACAGGAATTCACCTGGAAGTACCTTATATCTTCTCCTTTGTTAATTCAGTCCCCAAGTGGGCTAGAAAGTGGTTTTCAAATCATTACTCCACAGTTTTCCGAAGCATCTTTGATTGTAGTAGCTCCTTGAAATTAAGTATGATTTTGAGAGAAAGGCTTCTATAAAGCAGGGTGAGAAATTCTTAAGGGTAAGTTGGAAATAGACTTCTCTCAAATCACTTTATAAGGGCTTTCATGCTTATACTGAAAGGACAATGAGGACAGCTCCTGTTGAAGTGGATTCAGCTTCAGAGGAGTCCTGGCAAATTGCAGCAGTAGTTGGCCTTATCTCTCGGCTGGCCTTATCTTCTTGTCCATAGCTAGTTGTCCCTGTTGGCTTCTTCTCTCCTCTCTTCTCCTGTCCAGTTGGCTGAGACACCCTAAATGGAGAGAACTTAGGTACTGGCCCTTCACTGCTCAGCTCATGAAGTCTACTTTCAGTACTAACATTCCCAAACCTCAACTCCACAGTGTTTTCTTGGGTAGTTGCATACTTTCAGAAAAGATTTTCTTTTTTCCTATATATTTTGTGGATTAGCCAAAATTAAGATTCTGAACTTGAAGGTCCCACATTTAGGAGCTAGAATTTGTGGAACACAGGAAGTAAAATGATCTTTCTGGTACAGTCGAATTGTTAAAAATTTCAGGGAATGGTGGCTGGTGGGGAAGTTGAACATCAAATAAACCCAAGAAATTGTCATTCTGATTAGGGGAACTGCAGAGCTGGGATTTTAACAAATTGAGTTATATCTCCAAGGCCAATTACAAGTATTTTTTTAAAAATCAGATTGAAAATAGTTTAGATTTGTTTATAGGGATGAAACTCAACTTCTGGTTTATTATTTTTTAAAGACAAGTTTTGTTCATTTTTTACATTTTTCAGTCTGTTCACCAAGCCCAGTCCAGTCCATTGTTCCTTTCTTATATTTCCTTTTACCAGCTAGAGAAAGTGACCAAAATTCCATCACTGGCTTCTCCACATACAGAAATTCACTGGATTCCTTAAAAACAAGTATGAAAGCTGTAGCTCCTCCCAGATTGACAATAAAGGCTGACTATCCACATGTAAACAATATCTGAACTTTCATTCCCAACCACTATTACAGGTAATTTAATTTTAGGTGACTTCTCAGCTCCTACCACATCATTGCTGATCTTGAAAATTTTGATTATGAGTGTTTTGAGGGAACCATTAGCATTCTTGCACCTTTCTGAAGGTTGATGAACCTAAGGGTAAGTAGTGGAGGAAGACTGGCTAGAGATATTTTAGTTATAGACATCTCTTGGAAGTTTCTGCTTTTGAAAGTTTCCTAATTCATGGCAATGAGAAATTGAGTTTCCTTGATGGGAATGTCAAAATTTTTCTTCTTTGTGACTATTAAGAAAACAGGGAAAAACAAGCATTTCCAATTTCTGTATCAGGAAATTGCAGAATGCCCACTTCAAATAGTCTCAAAGGATATTTACTAACTCAAATATATGAAAAGTGTGATAATATGGCTGCTTTGAGCAAGTCAGGCTCAACTCACTTTCACCAGGACAAGAGTTCTCTCTTCATCTCTTCACTCAACCTTTTTCGCAATGGCTCCATTCTCCATTCTCTCCCTTTATGGTACAGCATCAGTCTCACACCTTGCTAGACTCGAGTAGACCATTACTCAAGCTAAGTTTTTGAGGTTAGTACTACTACTTGGACCTGATCAATTTGTCTTGAATCATGGGCTCAGAACTGAACCAATTGTTGTATGCCGGAGAAGAAGATGTGATTAACCATGCTAGGATTACATCACCCTAGAAACTGGAAGTGAATTTAGCTCCTCAGAAACCATGTGGTCTGTGAATGGTGAAAGGATGTCAATGTCTCCACATGAAGATGGAGGTGATGTTAACAAAATAAGATGAACATATTATGGGGAACCAAGCACAGCAGTTACCCACTTTGCTTTTGCAGTACTTTCTCCCGAAAATATGTTTGGGGAAAGACCCGATATTTCATAAGGCTGGTATACTTGGGATAATGACATAAAACCAAGAATGTTTTCTACCAACTTTTCCCTTTTTTGGAAACTGATTTTTAAGAATTAGAATTTAATATACTACACGGCACAGATAAACTCAACTATCAAACAACATGTGTATGACGTACTTAGAGAAACTACTGAAATGTGTGGTTGTAACTCTCTTTAGATCTAACCAGCAGAAGTAAAGTAAAGGTTTTGAAATACTTTGAGCAACTAGAGATGGTCTTAACACATTAGAATTGCTAACAATGTTTTGAGAAACGAGAAAAAAGGATGCAATGAAGGAAACAAAGGGAAATTATAAGAGATGCTGAGGAAATACAATTCATTATGTAACCATTTTGTCTTATCCCAAGAATCATACTATTAAAAATGTTTTCTCATGTCTAAAGAATATTGTGACATTATTCCTTAATACAAGACAAAAACGAAAAAAAAGAAATCCTAGATTCAGTTGACATCCTATTTGTTCTTTGGATTTTACTACTTCAAATAAAAATCTCTGCAACTGTCAATACTTCATCCATTCTTTTTTTCCCCAGCTTTTCCAAGTTCTGGATGTGACTCCTATCTTCCCTGTGAATGAGATTTATTTTGTAAACAATTGGCATAACATTGTTGACAACTCAGATAGGTCTCGAAGATTTAGAGGGAAAGAAAGAATAGAAAATCTCTGACAAAGTTTATTTCGGTCTAAAGTGTACAATATAATTTCATGGTGTGGTGATATTTTGGATTAAATATTTCTGTTTGTAAGATCACCTTAAAGAGAACACACTTATGTATGTATATACACATAAATTGTGCTTGATAGAGGGAC
Source organism: Tamandua tetradactyla (assembly GCF_023851605.1). Classification (NCBI taxonomy): domain Eukaryota; kingdom Metazoa; phylum Chordata; class Mammalia; order Pilosa; family Myrmecophagidae; genus Tamandua; species Tamandua tetradactyla. Next base: position 58,218,697 of record NC_135345.1, read on the forward strand.
GTTGGCATTTGAATAATCAGAATATGTAGTTTCTACACCAGACTACCAGATAGAGTATTGATTGGAATTAATGGTTATTCAGCCAAATGATCAGTTTTCTGCCCCCTCCCTCTCCTCCAGGGAATCGCTGTGCAATTGAATGGTAACAACCTTATGGCCAGTTATTTTGGTTTCATCCAGGGATATCATCCATCCTCCATGAAATCATTTCACCTTTCAAAGAGCTATGTCTCAAACTTACAAGTTTTTCTTGGGGAAAGTTTGGTCAAAATTAAAATTTAGTAAAAGTGATGGCAATGGAAGTCAAGATCTCAAGATGGCATGTGGTACTTTTAAGTGCAAGAGTACCAGTCAGCTGGGAAAGCCCTTTTGAGAAATATTCAAATAAGTGTGAACATATGACCAATTTTTTTTTTAATGAGAAAATAAATGCCATCTTCTAAAATTAAGACTGTAATTGATACTGCTCATTTCCTTTTCTCCACTTGGCTGGCTCAGGAGAATCCATGTGTTCATCTATACTTATTTCTAGAATCAGCATCCATTGAGTGCCAGTTATGTGAAACACGTGTTAGGGCAGAATATTAGAAAGTAGCAGAAAGGTTTATATTATTGAGGAGCTCTAGTGGATGTTGGGGAAATAAGAGCTGTATAAAGGCATAAATGTTAATGTTAAGTACAATGACTACCAAGTTAATGGTATTAACTCAAAGGTCAACAAATGTTTTGTGTAAAGGGCTAGATAGTGAATACTTGAAGCTTTGGCTTTAAGGGTCGTATGGTCTCTATCACAGCTACTTACTTCTGTTGTTATAGCATAAAAACAGTTATATAAATGAACACACTTTATTTGTGGACACAAAAACATGAAATTCATATAATGTTTTTGTGTCACAAAATGCCATTCCTCATTTTATTTTATTTTTTTCAACCATTTAGCAATGTAAAAGTTTTTTTTTTTTTTTTTTTTTTTTTTAGCTTACATCTCATACAAAACAGTATGGGCCATAGTTTGGTGACTCTTTGTATAGAAGATAAGTGCTCTGATTTAATGGAGTATGGCTATGTAACATATTCTTTGATGATGTTTTTATCCTATTATAGAAAGTGAAATATACAAGGCTATATATTCAAGAAAACTAAGTTGAGTATCCAATTTTTTTTGCAATCAATTAATTGGCTATTTAATTATCTATGTTAGGAATCTTACTTGATTAGTGCTTAAGCTTATATATGTTCCTAATGCTATTGGATGATGGCTTAGCTTGGCTAAGCATAAGGTTTGTATATAATCCAACAATGAGAAAGAAAGATTAAAAAGGTGAATGGAAACCTGAGACTCTAGAATACAGGACTAAGTATGCCCTACATTAAAATAGAGGTGCCCTGGTGGTTTGGGACAGGAAAGTAATATGATCAGAATTGTGCATTAGATGGTTTAGAATTTAGACCAGAAGGATGGAAAGAAAATAGGGTAAAGGAACTGACATGACTGAACTTCTATTATATGTCAGATACTTTTTCGACCATTTGATGGAATAAAGTGGAAAGCTGGTTTGTAAATATTGCGGGAACCTGGAGGAGGCAAAGGTGCCAGACAACTCTTTGCTTCAGACCAAATGTGCACAATAAAGGAAGGTAAATAGTCAAAGATTATTTCAGGCTTCCAAACCTTGGTGATTGAAAGAATGGTAATAGGGAGTCAGGACGAAGAGTTGGCTTGGGGGATGAAGTTTGGGTTGAGGAACATGTACACAGCAAAGAAAATTAGTGCAGGTCTACAGATGTAAGTTCCAAGAGCTCCATTGATCATTTTGCAAATAATGTCTAAAGATAATTTTAAAAATTGTCACCTCATGGCTTAGATTACTGACATTTGCTTGTGTCCTGCTTTTCATCCATTGGAAACAATAAGTATGGGCAGAACTAGTTATAATTTTGTGAGTCAGTTAAAATATTTGAAGTATTTTGGTTTACTAAAACTACTGGAATGCAATGTGACAGAATGGGTTGACTTTTACAATGGGATTTTTAAAGTTATAATTTACAATCCTTGGGCCATGAAAATGTCTGACTTAAGGCAGCAATAGGACAATACCTGGACTCTGAAGACAGGTTGCTGGCATTTGGAACACCCCTGTCACATGGGAAGGCACATGGCCAGCATCTGCTGATTCTTTCCTCCCAAATTTTCCTGCTTTCTACTTCTGGTTCCAGTGGCTTCCTCTCTGAGCTTCTGTGAGTCTTTATTTTCTTCAGGCTTTTCTCTATGAGTTTCCTTTAATTTCATATCTTCTAAAGGACTCCAATAAAAGGCTTAATACCCACCTTGGGGCAACTCCTCAATTGAAATAACCTAATCAAAAGGTCCTACCTATAACAGGTCTGCACCCTCAAGAGTGGATTAAAAGAACATGGCCTTTTTCTGGGGTACATAATAACTTCAAACCATCACAGATAGCAAAAAAATTTAGGAAATTATGGGAAGTGAATGGATGCATACAAATATTGTCATAACAAATTTAGTAGTTCCAGAAATTGAATGTATTATAGGCAGCATTATTTTACTTAAGATTTAAGTATGCCAAAATCTATATGTTTATCATTTTATTTAACATAAGCTTCAAACACCTTCTGCTTTTTTTTCTCCTAATATTATTTTTATGAATAGTAAAATAAAGAGGCTAAGCATTTGAGTCATAGAAACCTCAGTAGTTTAGTTTGCTGACTTGTAGCCCTGTTCTTCCTATTCAGAATAGAAAATTCTTCAAAAGAACAAACACTTTTGACTGATCTATACCATTCCCCTTAAGTAAGTTCCTTGCGTGATTAAATAGATGTTCTCACTGTTGTACAGAATTTCCTTTGAGTTGCTCCATTATTGTCTCATCTTTGGTTATTGAGTTGCTGTGTTCATATTTTATAACTTAAGGAGTTAGCAACAATTTCTAGTAATAATGTTACTAGGGAGTTAGTAACAAATGAGATGTGATGCTCATCTACAGTGATCTGCTCTATTGGCATCTATGGATGCTGAGGGGAGGTTGACTTTGAGTCATAGTTCTTGACACTTTAATATTTATAAAGTACCAGAGAACTAAAACTAGTCTCCTGAGGAAGTAGGGTGCACATAGAATTAAAAATTAAACTCAATCCTGACTCTGGCTGGTTACTTGTATAAAACCAAGGAGATTATTTCAGACCTCTCTTCCTTTCTTCCTGCGTCTATCACTTCCTTTTTCCTTCTTTAATTTCTTCCTTCCTTCTCTTCATTTAAGTACTCATTTCAGTCAGACTTAGATGAGGAAAACAGAAGCAGCTCTAAATGTTCCAACTGGGAAGATGTGGTGGTTTAAAGGTGTATGTATCCCAGAGAAACATGTTCTTAAACCTAATCCATGTTTAAGGGTGTAAGGCCATTGTAAGTAGGGCCTTTTGATGAGGTTACTTTAGTTAAGGCATGACTTACCTCAACCAGGATGGGTCTTAACTTTATTACTGGAGTCCTTTATAAGAGGAATGAAATTGAGCCAAGCAGAAGGAAAGTCATGGAAGCAAGAAGCTGAAATCAATGAAATCCAGAAGAGAAGGGAGAGACCAGCAGATGCTACCATGTCTTTCCAGAGAAGACAAGGATTGTTGGCTCCTTGGGAAGAAAGCATGGGCTTGATGATACCTTGATTTGGACATTTTTCCCAGCCTCAAAACCATGAGGGAATGAATTCCCTTTTTTTTTAAGCCAAACTATTTCATGGTATTTGCTTTAAACAACCCAGGAACTAAAACAGAAAGTTTATTTATTTATTTATTTATTTATTTATTTATTTATTTTTTAGCAACACCACATTTATTTTGTCATCCAGCCAAGAAAATACTTCTTAACACAAGGAGATTAAGAAAACATCAGGAAATTCCTGGAGGACTACTACAAATCAGCCTTCAGTTATAGTAAAATTAAGATATTCAGTCATTTGGTCGTCATCCTTGCCATCCCACTTAGAAGCTGGGAAGGGTTTAAACAGAGAAAAGTAGAGGCTTTCATCCAATTGGAAGGGATGGGGGAACAAAAGTCCAGAAAGCCACTGACACTAGTATCACACCCAAACAGAAGATTCTCAAGTCTTTTCCTGGAATCCCTACATTGCCTTCCTCTCACAATTTCCTCCTCAGTTGCCAGGATAATGTCTTTCCCTTCTTCTCAGTTGGCCCAGACTTGCGCAAATGCCTTTCACTAACAGATTGTAGTCTAGAACTGCAGGGAGATAAGAAATCAGGGAAATAAATGTCCAGATTCCTCACTTGCAATGCAGAAGGATGGGAAGACAATGATACCAAGTTGGCAAGACCTGACCCTGTTGCTGAATCTCTACGAGACAGAAAAAGATGACTGTGAAGTTTCCTGCCATTAAGATGTCCAGTCTGTTAAGGTGACTTGTATGTTAGTTCCCTAAGATGGTAAAATTTGTTGAGCAACTATGCCAGGGACATGAATTCAGTAAATTGATTTCAACCTGAAAATCTTTGCAGTGAAACCCTGTTAACAAAATGAATTATTAATGCACAACATTGGTTATATCACAGCTCATTGTCATGGGCCCAGGTCTTAACAGTTTCGTGTAGTGAAACCTTAACCTACAGCAATTAAATGAAATATAAATACTGCCCCTCACCATAAGTGGTATTAACAAGTATCACTACATTTTTCAAAGTGCTTTTTAAATTACTAATAAGATCATTACGCTTTTTTCAAATAATGATTTGGGGATAAATTAATCTGGTAGTGTGATATCCCTTTGATTGAATAAAACCTCTGTTTATGGATTACTGAGAATTCAAAGAAATTTGTAAGTTTTCAGTCCTACCTAGTCCTGTCAAGTGTGGGCTGTCTCGCCGTAGGGGCAGTGGTATGTTGAGAGACGAGTATCATATAAAAAGAGAAATTAGGCATGTAAATTTGAGCAACTCATTTCATTAAATTATATTTTATCTCTTCCAGACTTGATTTTCTTAACATCCAACTGAATCATAGAGGAGAGAGAATTCAGTGGTGGGAAGTTATATTTAAATGTTATACTTGTGGCAAAAATGACTGATCACCCCTCTATACAACCTTCCTCAGTGGCTCCCAATTTCTCATGTGCAGGATAATGTCTTTGTTTCGTGTCATGTCCCAAAGCCTGTCCTCTCCAGTTTCAGAATTCAGATTTGCCTCAGATTCACCCTTTCTTCATAGTCTTCCCTTAAACTTATCTTGCCATCTCACACTTCGGTATCTTGGTAAATGCTCTAAGCTCAAACTGCAACACTTAACATCATTGTGTTTGCTTCTCTTTTGTCTATCTCGCCACACCAACTCAAGCTGATCTCTATTTTCAATATTCTAAGTCTTGCCCAGCACTGTGTCCTCTGTGTTTCCAAGGACCCACTGTTTACCTCTATTATCCACTTCTTTTTTTTTAATGATTTGATTGCCTGCCAGTTTTCTGCACCAGACTAAAAGTTCCTTAAAGGCAGGGCCTGTTACTGTCTAACTTAACATCCTCAGAGCCAGTCAGAACTCCCAGTACATAGGAAGTACTCATTAACTGATAAATGAATGAATGAACAAATCTTAGGAGCAGGCAACTTCTGATCATAATGATACAATGACTAAAACAAAACTACTCTTACAATGATTCCCATTTAAATGCTTTAAGACTATAATAGTATTATAACCTTTTTATTATAACTCTACAAAAAGGATAGGCATTACAGATTTTTTCATAGCATTTTGCCCAGTGCTTAGTATTCTACTGGGCCCCACTGTACCATCAGCAGGGCTTATAATAATGAACTAAGCCAGCCATTTTTTTTTCTCCCAAATAATTCACTCACCCTAGTTTACCTTACAAATCCAGCTGCTGGGAGAAGCTCTGATGGTTATAGGGTTAAAGAGAAAATGGTCATAATTTTTATTTACTGTTTTCCATATAAATGCACCTCATTATCTGCTGTACCTCATTATATACGATCTATTTTATGACTATTTAGTTCTCCCTAGCAGTCCTGTTTTTATTCTGTTATGCTTGCTGTCTAAACTCTTAACTTTATGACTCCATTATCTCAGCTCACTGCTGCCTGCTGTCCCACTCCCGCTGCTGAGATAGGTAATGTGGCTTTGCTATTGCCAGGCCAGCATTTCTAATAAATTCCTCGCATACAGACAGGCAGCAGCATAGGGCACAGCAGCTCTGTGTAATGCTTTCATATCACATCACTGGACTCTCATTAGATACTTGTGAGAGAAATTACCACCGAGAATTCTTCAGGCACAATAGCATTAATGAAGTTAGGAAATGACTCCTACAGATGTTTGACACTCAATCAATCCTACTTAATTTAATTACACTGCTGAGTGAAAGACAAAAGAGATGCTCTTGTAGTCCAACCCTTGCTTTTTATTTTCTCATATGCTTTCTTTCCCTTCTGACTTACTTAATCCTTGCTGAGAAATGTCAATGTAATTAACTTAAGTTATAATTATTTAAAAGTGGACTTTGCTATAACACCTTCTGTCATTTTCCACTTCTCTCCTCCTACCAAACTGCAAATACATGAAAGCTCGGCTATGTAAATAGGGTGATGGAGTGAGGAAAAATTACGCTTTTATGACCTTGACAATTCATCCACTTCTTATACCTCTGTAATTAAGAGGAACGATGGCTTTGGCACTTAGAGCTTGAAGTTCTAGAATTTTTTCACTGAGATAGGTTGAATGGCTTGTTCTTTAAGTTAAATAGATCCTTGGAAAGCTCCTTTATACCAGTCTCAGAATAACTGGATTATATTTAAAGTACCAAAATTAAAATAACAACGGACGTTATACTGGCCTTTATTTGTTACAAAGTCAATTCAAATATATGTTCTCTTTTAATCACTGCAATGGCTCAGCAGGATGTGCATTGCTATCATTTTAGAGATGAAGGACATGAGGCTAAGAGTATTCAGGTGATTACCTTGTCAAAGATTTTTTAAACTTTAACTTTCATTCATTCAACTAACAAGTAAGTATTGCCACCAAACCATGTGCCAAGCAGTCTTCCTGGCACTGGAGAAATTATCAAATAAGTAGAAGACCACAGAGTCATGTGGTCACTGATTGGATAGAGGTATATAAAGGATGCAATGGAGGTGATTGGATAGAATCAATTAGGGCAGCATATGAGGTTGTGGTGGAAAGAAAGCTGAAGGGTTCTAAGAGCAGTCTGTACAATATATTGAAGTAAAAGAGAAACATGGAAGGCATATATATCTTTCTTTGCTTGTGAATTAATGTGTCAATTAAAGTTTTAGAAAGATTCAATCTAACTTCAGTATGGGTCATGTGAAGAATGCCGTATAAGGTGGATGTTGCTGCCTCACATAAAGGTGGAAAGCATAAGAAGAGAAGCCGAATTGGAAGGCAAGATTATAATTTTCATTTCAACTTAGTTTTCTTGACTATGGGACATTTAGGTGAATTTCGGTCTGTAGTTGAGTAGGAAGACCTGCAAGAAATAAGTTTAAAGATAGGAGTTAAGGAGCCCTTTTCTGAGAACGTGTGGAGTGGGACGTAAAGAGGGCTAAGGTAAGTATCAAACACTGGAGAGCTGTAAAAGTGAATAGCCTTGATTTCTTTAGAGGAGACATGTCATCTAGACCAAACTGTCTCCATGTCCCTGGAGAAGTGGCAGGATAAGGTGGAAAGAGCAGTAGATTGGATTCAAAACAATGGGATCTTTTTCTCATTTAACCAATAACTTCCCTGTGGGGCCTAGAGGAGGGAAACCCGGTCCCTTCTGGTTCTCAGCTGTTCTATCCCTGAGATAAGGAGTTATAGCAATTTCTTCTCTTATCCTTCTCATCTCTACTATTCTGTGTGACAAAGTCCCAGTGACAAAAGCATTCAGATGAAGGGGAAGGACTGAAATAAAGATGAGCACAGTAAATGTTATGCACTTTGATCAGAACCAGCTCTTCCCTGCATGAGAAGGGCTCATATGCCCTTGTAACACAGAGCCTGAGACATGTTCTAAGGGGCATAGTTTTGAGAGATCCTTACTCCTTCCACACCCTCCTTTTCATTTAATACTTCTTCCTTGGTTGATCCCCTTCCTTGATTGGTCAAGGAAGTGTTGGACACTTCTCTCATGAAATGACCAAAAGCATGTAAATGTTTATCTATCTATCTATCTATCTATCTATCTATCTATCTATCTATCTATCTATCTATCTATCTATCTATCTATCATCTATCAACTATTTATTATTTATCTATCTGTCATTCACATATCTGAGAATACATTATATCTATATTTACATCTTTATGCAGAGAGAGAGAGAGCCATCACCTATTGAGCACTTAATATATATGCCATTCTACCTATAGGATATCTATATTATTTCATTTACTCCTCAAAATAACAGTGTGAATTAGAAATTATTTAAACTATTTTGTAGATATGAAGTCCAATCTCTGAAGCAGTTCAGTAACTTTTCAAAAGCACAGCTAGTACATGGAAACATGGCAGAACAAAGATAAAAATCAAGTTTGACTCCAAAATATGTGTTCTCAATCATTATATTATATTACTTTTAATATTGCTTGTATTAATAGTAATTTGTGTTTTAAGATAATAACTTCAAGGAAACCCAATTAAAATGTCTGAAAGTGTGTATTTGATTTTTATGGAAAATGCAGTAATAGCAGCAAGACCCAGGTAGTTTATTTATATTTCATTTTTTGAATTTTTTATTTTGCTAAGATGGCTGTGGTTTTTACCTGGCACTTTTCTCAGGGTTTATCATATGTTTGTATACTCATTTTAGTACTTTGAAAATAGCATAATAGGGCTGATCTAGAACCATTTCCTGCCTAATCTGAAGTTACTGTCTGTTCTCTTGTCCTATATTTTGTCTCCCTTTGTGAAGGAACAAAAAAAATCTTTTTTTTTTTTTTTTCCTTATTTCTGTGCAAGCGCTTACTTAAGGTTTTATTATATTTGGCCATGGGACATTCAGTAAACTTACTGATGATATCAAAGAATGATTTTACAAACAGTAAAAGTTACACTATTGACACCTCCAAATTCTGGAGTATTTACATTGTGTTAGGTGCACACTTGCTCCAGGAGATTAACAAACATTACTAGAAAGGAGATTTGTCTATTTACATGGGCACTGGATGTTTTGCTAAGGCTCTCTAAAACTGATGGTAATTGAACAGTGCCAGTGTGTTAGTGAAAAAATCTTTTTTTTTTTGCTTGAAAGATTACATTATATAGGTGTAACTTGCTTTGTACAAGCCTTCAACTGATTGGATGTGATGTTTCCATTACTGAAGAAACTCTCCTTTATTGATTGTAGATGTAAACAGCAATAGATGCAATCAACAGACTATTATTTAAATCAATGAAGTACCCTCAACAATCTGCCAGTGCTTTCTTGAACGAACAACTGGATACCATAATATCAAGTTAATATGTGAATTTAACCATCACACATATGATCTGACAACTGCACTCTGAAGTATTTATCTTTTGGAGTTGAAAAGTTATGTGCACACAGAAACTGGTATACAAATGATTATGATAGTTTTATTCATAATTGCCCCAAACTGGAAGCAACCAAGATGCCATTCAATAAATGAATTGATTAACAAACTGGCACAGCTATATAATGGTTAGAAGAAATGAGTTATTAAACAATGACAGCACATGGAGGAATCTTAAATACATACTGCTAAGTAAAAGAACCCAGTCTGAAAATCTGCCTACTATAAGATTCTAATATTACATTGTGGAAAAGCTAAAATTATGAAGATAGTAAAAAGGTCAGTGGCTGCTATGGTTGGGGGTATGGGTGAAGGAAGGAATGACTATGTGGAGCACAGGGCACTTTTAGGGCAGTGAAATCATTTTGTATGATACTATAATGTTGAATATATGACATTATGCATTTGTTAAAATCCATAGAACTGCATTGAAAACAAAATAAACAAAACAAAAAAAGAAAAAAAAGAAAAACTCCATAGAACTACATACACAGAATGAACCCTAATGTAAACTATGGACTTTAGTTACTAATAATGCATCAATCTTGGTTCATCAATTGTAACAAATGTACCACATTAATGCAAGATATTAATAATAGTGGAAAGTATGCGTGGGTATATGGGAACTGTCTTTACAATTTCTCTGTAAATACAGAATGGAGGATGGATTGGAGTAGGACAAGATTTAATGGAAGGATATAAAATAGAAGGTACTGTAGTTTCCCACTGAAGTTTAAAGTGGTTTAATCTAAGGTGATGGCAAGGGGATAGAGAGAAAAGACTGATCAAGAAATACTTACAAGGTGGAATTAAATATTTTTGGAGATATCTTGGATATAGGAAGGGATAAGGAAAAGGGAGTCTTTCAAAGATGTTACTCTTGAGCAACTGGGTAGGTTATAGACCTGTTTATTGAAATAGACAAAAAGGAAGGAAGATAAAGTTTACTGGGAAGATCATGAGTTTGGCTTGGATATGATCAAATTATATGACTGTGATTTGTGAAAGTGAAGATATTAAATAGGTGGTATTTAAGGATCTGGATTAACTCTATGATGTCTCAGGTTGTCTTAGAGCTAGTATTATAGTATGAACACCTTGATGAACTAACAGCACATAAGAAAAACAAGTATCCAAGAAGAGGGACAGAGCTCCAAAGATTGCTTATTTCAACTCTTTCTATGCCTCTTGCTTGGGCAAATGGGTGTTTGTGTCACCGAGAACATGCCCAACTTCTCACAGAAACCACTTGACTGGAAATGGACCTAATCAGCTGAGTTTTACAATTTCACAATGCAGGACAACACTGTGAGCCCCAGATAAGGATGAGGGTCTTTAATCTTATATAACTTAATATAATACCTGGATACATACTATAATATATTAACCAGATAATCAAAAAGTATTGGCAAAATCCCTTGAGGGATGGGAGAAAAAAATTTGGAACTATTAAACTTTACCATCAGGGAATCCCTTGATACTGTGTCAAATATTGGGGACACTCAAATCAATAGGCCAAGTCCTTGATCTTAAGACTTACTCTTGTGATGCTTATATAGGTAACAGAGAAGTTTAGCCTACCTATAGCTATACCTAAGAATTACTTCTGGAGGACCTCTTTTGTTACATAGATGTGACCTCACTCTACTCCCAACTCTGTAAGTGAAATCATTGCCCTTGCTGCTATGTGGGACATGACATCCAGTGGTGAAATTCTCCCTGGCAGTGTGGGAGATGACTCCCAGGGATGAGTCCAGCCCTGGCACTGTGATATCAACAATTCCATCCTGACCAAAAGGGGGAAAAGAAGTATAATTTTAAAAGTATCAGTGGCTGAGAGAGTTCAAATAGAGTCAAGAGGCTACTCTGGAGCTCATTCTTATGCGAGCTTCAGTTAGACTTTGCTGCCTATCATAACTTGCCAACCCCCAACCAAAACCATTCCAGTCAATCCTAAAGAACACTTAGGGCAATATATAAGATTCTACAAAGGTTCCATGCACTATGGTAACTTTCCAGAACCTACAAGATGGGTCCCTGGACCAGATAAGTCCTGAAACCTAGAGGGCTCAGCCTCTCCAGAACATCATCTAGTTCCATCTCCCTACCCCATATTATTGACAGCCCCTTCCAACATGAAAAAATTAGAATGGTCATAGCCCAAATAACCCTACAGAGTGGGCTAAAAAGATCAAAGGTGATAGTGGAGTTATACAGAGAAGGTAGGGATTAACAAATAAATATGACTGCTGAATGGTTAAATTGATATTTCTTTTAGTCTCCAGTATTTTAGAGAAGCTAGAAGTAAAAACCTAAAATTGTGGAATTGTAACCCATACCAAATTCTGAAATATCTTCTACAAATAATTGTTGTCCTGTGCTTTGAAATTTATTGCCTTTTTGTATATATATTTTTCACAAAAAAGGAAAAAAATGTCAATTGTGATGCCAAAAATATTTAGGCTTTCGAGTCTCCTATATTCTGGAGCAGCTAGAAGGAAAAATCTGAGAGGATGGTATGGTAGCCCCTGACAAGCTGTGGGATCTGTCCTGTAACTACTCTTTGAAGAGTGCTTTGAAAACTAAAAAAACTAAAAAACTAAAAAACAAACAAACAAAAAAAGAGGATGAAATGCACAATTTTAACTTGGAAAATCCAGAATCCAAACAGTCAGTTATAGTCAAATCTGGAAAGAAATAAGCCATTTGGTCTTAATGGTCTTAAATACAATTTAGGTACATTGTCACATACATGATTATGTATGTAACAACCTGTAAAGCTATTTCGTGTCATTTTCTGCTCCTTTTAATTGCCACAGGTATTGCAAACATCCTGCTTTTAATAAAAGAACATCATAGATGAAACTCTCTGGTTCTTTTGTGCTTGATTATTATTATATATTCTGATTATTCCTAATCTTTTCGTTTGTAGGAAGTGACTAATTTGCAAAGGCAAAATGTGCAATCAAAGCTTTAGAAAAATGGTGATAATTACTCCTCTCATATAGGAGTAAAGCACCATCTAGTCGGAAAATTGAGGGAAGTTATATAGCACTATCAGGGGACAAATCTATTCTTCCATTTATAAATCAAAGTTGATAGGTAGACTTTCAGTACCTGCATTGAATATTAATAAGAAAGGCTTAGTGCCTGAGCACTGGGCCATTATCTTATGCCACGTTTACTGGCACAAGCTGGACTACTTAGTTTTGGGGGGACAGCACATCTATGAGACTCAGGGGATTGGTGAAAATATCTGGAATAATGAAAATTCAAATGGGACATGTTACTACATTATTATAATAATGGCCCCAATTCCTCATCTCTAATTGTAACTATACCTTTTGCATGTGTCTTTACAGCTTCTTCCTGTCCTTTTGAGAATTTACCCATATGACTTGCTTTGGTCAATGGCACATTAGCAGGAGTGGTATTGTCAAAGGCTTGAAAACTGCTTACTTGGTTAGACTTGCTCTATTCTACCTTCCTTGTGAAAATAACATATCTCAGCTATTTCTATAATCCTGGGATAAGACTGCAAGACAGGTGGAGTTGAGCCTGTATCAGTTGTCATATGGAAAAGATGCTAGCTGGTGTTAGGTCACCTGAAAGAAGTTAAGAGAGAGGAGAGAATGGGTTTTATTTGTCATCAGAATCTTGTTAGCTGTCAGTAAATAATTCAATAGACAGAACACAATTGTTTTTTTGGTTAAAGTGAAAATTGAGGACAGCTAAAAGATTGGCACATAAATAATGGGGACATGAATGCATCTGGAAACAGATTCAAGGGTATTTGAGGCCAAGAAAATGAACAAGCTACCAATTTGTGAATGGCCTGGACATAAAAGCAGCAGGAGTTGCATGAGTCTTTCTCTTTTAGGGTGAATCTTCTTTCCTTCCTCTTCTAACTTTCTCACTTTAGCCCCTAAGAAAGTGGTTCTTACGTGGTGATTTGCCCTCCAGGAGACACTTGGTAATGACTGGAGAAATTTTTATTGTTTGGACTTGGATGGTGGCTCTACTGGCACGGAGTGTATAGAGGCCTAAGATGCTACTAAACATCCCACATGACAAGGACAACTCCCCATAGCAAAGGATTATCTAGCTCAAAATTCCAATAGTGCCATGGTTGAGAAACCTTGCCCTAAGATGTAGCTGGTGTGGCTTGACCTTATGAATTCTATATGCAACAGAGAGGACTGAACAGAAGTCCTGTTTCTTCAAGGACCTAATACACACACCAGACCATCTGCTAAGCATTAGGGATAAAAAAAGGAGTGAGTTACTGGTCTCATTTTCATGGAGCACATGGAGTATGCAGTGGGAGAAACAGAGAACTTAAAGTGTCCTGTGAATAAACATAAGATTACAAATTACTATGAATGAAAAGATCCTAGGGCTTATGAAAGAAATTTAACTTAGGTGGTCTAAAGAAAACTTTACCAATAGGTGGCAGTTTAACTGAGATGATGAGTTGGAGTTAACTGGGTAAAAAAGGGTGGCACAGCCACTAAGGTAGAGGGAACAGCATCTACCAAGTCTCTGTAACTAGGAAGGGTGAAGTGTACTTGAAGTATTTGAAGAACTGGAATTAAGTCAATGTGGCTGAAGTGTCTAGAGCAAGCGGGTGGTTCACGGTGAAAAGGCAGGGAGGGGCCAAATCATGCAGGGCTTCATAGACCCCTTTGAAAATTTTGATCCTTGTTCCAGGAGCCACTGAGGGATTTAAAGTGGGGAGTGACTTGATTAGATTTGTATGACTACCCAGTGGATGGACATTTGGGATCACGGGTGGAAAGAAAGGACTGATTGGTCCTTTATAGAAAAGGTCAGTAGCACAAGTAACTAGCCTTTCACTCACAGATGAGGAAATTCATTTGATATGATTGGAAGAAAACTAGAAACTGGGCAAGGGGATGGTTAGTATAGGCCAGTGAGTCAGAGCTTCCCCTGACTGAATGGGCACTGGGCAGATCTCCAGGGTCTGTAGGTCAATTACTTGGCAAACCTGTCTTACCTATGAAACAGGTGCAGAAGCTCTCCCTAAGGATTTTTTTCTCTGGTCTGCTAAGTGGAGCAAGGAGTTGCCCTAAACAGCCTAGCTGTGCTGACTGACTTTCCTCAGTTTCTCTGGGAAACATATTTTCTATACAGTCATCAGGCTGCTTTATATAAATAACCAGGTCTTGAGAGCCTACTACATGCCTAAGATAACATAGTATTTACGAGCATGACCAGATTATTTATGTTTAGTGTCTGTTTTACTAGCAGCATGATTTTGGTAAACTTACTTACCGATTACAAGCATCCATTTCCTCATCTGTAATAGAGGGATACTATTGCTACCTCATAGGGTTGTTGTGGTATTAAATAAATTTATTAATGTAAGAGCAGTGCCTGGTAAACAATAAGCTTTCAATCATAGTTACCTATTATTTTAATTGCTTATTGAGCACTTGAGATAGAATAATGAATACAGGTGATCAATGTAACCAACGAATGAACAATCTAGTAGATATATCAGAAAAGTAAAAATATAATTTCAATAATGTGCTTAATACAACTACAAAAAGAGATAGTTATCTATGGAAGTGCAGAAGAAATACATCTTCCATAAAAGCCTCTATCTCCGCCCAGATCGTTCTGTTGAATTCCTGATCTATATATCAAACTGTATTGGATATTGCCAGTGGATGTTCCAAAGGAAACTCAAGCACCATTATTTATACTGTTGTCCCAGGGAGAAACTTGGGTGTCATTCTAGTATCTCAACCTCATTGTTGCTTAATCAATCAACTCTGACATTGCCTACCTATTTAACATCTCTCACACCCATCTACTTCTCTCTAGATTGCCATAAGCTTTGTTTATAACAATTTCATCCTTTCCCTAGGTTACTGGTAGCCTCCCAATTGTTCTTTCTTCCTCCAGTATTGTGTATTCCACTCTGCTGTCCACACTGCAATCTAAGGGATCATTCTAGAGCATGATGCTGATTGTATCACTCCTCTAATAAAACTCTTGACTGGCTCCCACTGGCTTTAGTATAAAGTACAAGCTCCTTAGGCAGCAGAGGTTGTACTTTGGATGTAGCATCTCCATCTTATCAATACAGCCCTCTTTTCAATAGACACTTCCAGTATTTTGAACAGCTTGGAGTTCCATGAGTATGACTACACTTCCTTTGTCATCTCTAGGCCTTTGCAAATGTGAATCTGATCTTTTTCTCCCTGCTTTGACAGGAGCTTAATGATCACTTCTTGACTTAGGACCTGAAAACCTGAGAAAAAGGCAAAATGCAATAACTCACAAATAGCATTTTCATTTTAAAAGAGTACGCATGAGAGAACATTGACTGCCTCCTGCCTTTCCCATCACTCCTTTCCTTTGAGTGTGGGTTTGGGATCCGATCACCTGAAGTAATCTATTTTCAGTTTATAAATGACAATAAATTTAAGTTAATATGGAAGAGCTACAAAAATTCAGAAATCTAATTTATTAAACTATTTTAAGTTGTAGGAAAAAATAGAAGACATACTTCAAATCTATATTTTTATTTTGGAACTAGTGTTCCAATAATAAATCCTAAAGCTACTCTATTAAAAGGTTGAGCAAAACCGCAATCACTACATTCTCTCTGAAGGAGCAGAGCATGTAAATGATAGTCATTCCTTATTAATCCAGTCTTTGATTATCTCAAATACGGTACCCTTGGCTCCATTATCTAGGATAATTGATGTGCATTGTATCATGGTTCTCCTTCACACTGGATTATTAACCATCTCTGTGACATGCGTTTATGACTTCAAATGATTTTTTTTTTTGCTTATCTCTTAGAGACTAGGGTGATTATTGGAAATTTTGATTTTTTAAATATCAGAGTGAGCCTTTTTCAAAACAAATCTACTTTAGTATTGCAGTTTATGTAATTCAGAGAAATTGACCTTTATTTTTGGACTTAAACCAATAGTCTGATTAGATTTATTTAAAAAAGGACCTTTGATAAAACAATGTTGTCACACTACTTCTTGAAATTTTGATGAAGTGCTTAGTTGAAACAAAAATTAAAGCACCTGAAAATAAATGCTTAGACTCCTCTATGGGTCAGAAATCTATTTAATGAGAATCCGAGTCCTTTCTCTAAAGGACAGTTATCCTTAAGTAGCTTAGCTAAGTAATGGTCATGGGAAAAATACAATGGCCTATGAAAAAGGAGTTAATTGCATTTCCTCACCTTCAAATGAACAGATAGGCATATCATAAAATTCTCTGTAGTTTTTTCTACTTTTCAATGAGGTGCCTTGGTTAAAAATTCTTGTAGGAATTATGCTTGGATGTGATCATTGATGATAGGTGTAATATTCATATTGTCATGCATTATTTGGAATTGTTCCCCAAAGTATACTTTTTGCCATGGTTGTACTTTTGGCATGTTAAGAGAATCCAAGTCAAATAAAATTTTAGTAAATCATAGGAGTCTTAATATTAATGTAACTCAGATGGCTGAAGGAGGAAATACTTATAATAGCATTATGAAATGGCTCTGTTGGATGGTGTATCTGAGACACAAGAAAGGAGGCTCTTTGACCTGTAGATGGAAATAGTTGGGGAGCATATGTGTGTAGAGGATGGAAATGGTGGAGCCCCTACAGTAAGTTTTGTTTAGTTTCCTAATATATGCACATGGCATATATTGGATATTCAGTAGATTTTTAATTGAACCAGAAATTAAATCTCTGGAATCTCTGGCACCAGAAATATTGTTGGTGGTCAACAAATACTTTAAAAAACTAACACTTTTTTCATAACAACAATAGACAATACTTTTTCAACTTTTACCATGTGATAGGCATTCTGTGAAACACTTTATGTAGATTTTATCATTTAAACCTCATTTATATCCTCATGATATGGGTGGGGCTGACATAAACCCCATTTTGCAGACGAGAAACCAAAGCATGGAGAGGTTAAGAAACTCCTCCCGGTCATAGAGCGTGAAAGCAGTGTAGTTGGGATCAGAGGACGAGTGCCCAGATGTGTTAATTTCTGCACCAGATACATGAAGATAGATGTAAATAATTGCAATACTATGACTAATTGCAATACTAGAGCTATATACTAGGCTCAATTATAGCACAAATGACAAATGATCAGATTTACTTGCACAGTCAGGACAGGTTTCCCAGAAATAGTGAAAAATATTGGCAGGCATGTACATGGTGAGAACACTCGACCTAGTTCTGTTTTTGGTACTGCCATCAGGTTTGAGTAAATTAAGTTGACCTTGTGCAAATCATCCCTTTAACTCACTCATATTTCCTTATCTGTAAATGGAGAGGATTAGATGAGATGACATCTTATCTTAGCTATTATAATTCAAAATTATTTATTTTACTGGTGTGTATGCCTTCTCCACAAAGGTAGACTTAATAAACATCTATTGAATTAAATTAAATTGAAATAGAGGGAATATATCCAGTGGATGATATTGTTATACTAAAACAATCATTTGATTTCTAGGCAAATATTCTTTCTGTATCTCACATACTTATTTTATGTTAGTGGAATTTGCCTGTGATATTTCCCCTTTTGAAACTACTAAAAATAGGGTCTTCATGGGTTTATTTTTGTTGAATTCCAAATTTGAGAACTTGAGATTTATGATTTTTTTCTCATTTCCTAGATGTGCTCCTAGGAAATTCCTAGTACTAGGAATTTGTGGTCATTGTAATCTGTTACTTTACCTAGAAGAGTTTCTAAGGAAGTTGACTAAACTGCATATCATTGACATGTGTTTATTCATAGGAGTGAGAATAAACTAGGAATCACCGTTCAGTGTCAGGAAGTGAATTTTCAAAGGGGTATAATTCATCCTTTTACCTATGGAAGATGATGTCAGTCTCTTACTTATGTCATTTTGGAGAGAAAAACATTATCCTCCTTAAAACTACTTTTAGAGAAGAATCATGGTCTCCTTCAACACCAGTGGAGAAAATTGTATCAGAGATATACTTGATGAAGATAAACAATTTTTACTGTGAATTGTGTTTAGGGGTGAGGGTTGATGGTGAAATAGATTTCCAGTTTAATTTATTTTCTCAGTTGTTTACTATATTCAATTTTCTTGATTTCTCTTTATTATTTCCTTTTTTCTGCATGCTTTGGGTTTAATTTGTTCTTTATAGTTTCTTAAAGTGGAAGCTTAAATTCTAGACTAAAAACTTTCCTTGTATTCTAATACAATAATTACTGCTATACATTTCCTTTTAGAGTTTCTTTTGCTGTAGCCCATAAATTTTGATTTAATTTTCATTAAATTCAAAATATATTCTAATTTTCCCTGGGAGCTTCCCTGGAACCTATGGGTTATTTAGAAGTATATTGTTTAATTTCAATAATATTTGAGTATTTTCTAGACATCTTTCTGTTACTGATTTTCTTGTGTGATTCTGTCATGGTCAGAGAACATACTTTGCAATATTTCAATTTTCAAATTTTGTTGTGGATTGTTTTATGGTCTAGAATGTGTTTCCATCTTGGTGAATGTATTATTCTGCACTTGAATCTATGCTGGTAAACTGGGCAGGGATAAAAAGAAGCCACAAGGATTCCTTTTATGCCTCTAGCCTAAAACAGACTGAAAGCAATCCTTTTGGCCCCCCTACTCTTTGAGCTGTCCAATAGATTGCCTCTGACCAAATGTGGCGACTTAAATACAAGTGAATTAAATTGAAATTAAATAAAAAATTCACTCTGTCAGCCACACTAGGCACATTTTAATTGCTTAATAGCTGCCTATGGCTAATGTGCTGGTTTGAAAGGATATATGCCCCCTAAGAAAGCCATGTTTTAATATAAATCCTATTTCGTAAAGGTAGAATGATCTCTATTCAGTACTGTATGTTTGAAACTGTAATGAGATCATCTCCCTGGTTGATGTGATTTAGTTAAGAATGGTTGTTAAACTGGATTAGTGAATGACATGTCTCCACCCTTTTGAGTGGGTCTTGATTAGTTTCTGAAGTTCTATAAAAGAGGAAACATTTTGGAGATTCAGATTCAGAGAGAGCAACACTACAAAGCAGAGAGTCCACCAGCCAGCGACCTTTGGTGATGAAGAAGGAAGACACCTCCCAGGGAGCTTCATGAAATAGGAAGCCAGGAGAGAAAGCTAGCAAATGACGCCGTGTTCGCCATGTGTCCTTCCAGCTGAGAGAGAAACCGTGACTGTGTTCACCATGTGCCTTTCCAGATGCGAGAAGAACCCTGAACTTCATTGGCCTTCTTGAACCAAGGTATCTTTTCCCTGGATGCCTTTGATTGGACATTTCTATAGACTTGTTTTAATTGGGACATTTTCTCGGCCTTAGAACTGTAACCTAGCAACTCATTAAATTCCCCTTGTTAAAAGCCTTTCCGTTTCTGGTATATTGCATTCTGGCAGCTAGCAAACTAGAACAGCCAATGAGTACTGTATTGGACATTTCCATTGTGACAGAGGATTCTATTGGGCAGTGCTGTTCTAGATTCATATTCTATCTTGTCCAATCTACTAGCAAGGTTCTCTAGAGAAATAGAACCAACAGGAGATATCTATAAATATAAGATTTATAATGGTGTCTCATGCAATTGTGGAATGCAAGGGTCCAAAATTTGTAGGGCAGGCTGTGAGGATGGGTACTCCGATGAAGGGTCTTGACAAGCTCTATACAATAGACTTACTGGCTGAAGAAGCAGTGAAAATTCTCTCTTCTCCCTTAAAAGCCTTTAACCTATCGGATCAAACCCAACTGATTGGATTATTTCACTTGTGGGAGACATGCCCTTAGTTGATTGTAGATGTAATCAGCCACAGATGCAATCAACTGACTGAAGATTTAACAAACCAGCCTTCTGGTTTATCAACTGGCCACAAAATATCCTTGCATTATTGGTTAGGCCAGTGCTTGCTTGATCAGATGACTGGGCCCCATCACTTGACCAAGTTGACACCAGAACCTAACTATCACAACTTGCAAGAGAAGGCATGGAGAAGTTAACCTGAGAAGAGAGCAAGGAAAGAAACTTCTTGTATGAAGGCTTAGGGCAGAACTTGCAAGGTTGTCCACCTCAAGCTTTCTCCTTCTGGGGAGGGTTTTGTCATGAAAGAGGAAGCCTAAGCTTGTCTTGATGGTAAAAATTCCAAAATTTGGAAAAACTATGTTCTTTTAATCCTAATCCAAACTTGTTGGGACAGACCCACTGCTTGTGTGGAACTTTTTTATTAGATTATTTTCATCGAGATGTGGCCCTGCCCACTCAAGGTGAGTTTTAATTAATTTATTGGAGTTCCTAAAAGAGCTGAAAGAGATAGATAGATAAAGAGAGAGAGAGAGAGAGAGAGAGAGAGAGAGAGAGAGAGAGAGAGAGAGAGAGAGTCAATACAGAGAGAAGAGTCCTAGATGAAGACATTTGAAGATGCTAAAAGAACCATTTGAAACCAGAAGCCCAGAAAAAAGGATAGCAGATGTCACCATGTGCCTTCCCATGTGACAGAGAAACCACAGACTTAGTCAGTCTCTCTGAGTGAAGGTATCCTCTTGTTGATGCCTTAATTTGAACATTTATATTGCCTTAGAATTGCAAACTTGTAATTTGACACATACCCTTTGTAAAAGCCAATCCGTTTCTGGGATGTTGCCTTCTGACAGTTTAGCAAAATGAAACTGATTTTGGTACCACAGAAGTGGGATGCTGTGGTTTGCAAATACCAATATGTTGGAATGGCTTTTTACATGGTATGCCGATTTGAAAAGGTTTATGTACCCTAGAAAAACCATGTTTTGATCCTAATCAAACTTGTGGGAGCAACATTTTCTTCTAATCTCTATTCAGAACAGTATGTTGGAAACTTTAATTAGCTTATCTCCATGGAGATGAGACTCAATCAAGTGTAGGTATTAAATTTGATTAGGTGAGGGTGTGTCTCCACCCATTCCAGGTGGGTCTTGATTAGTTTACTCGGATCCTATAAAAGAGGAGGCATATTTTGGAGAGAATGCCTTTTGAGAATGATAAGAAAGCCACAGCAGAGCCAAGCAGAGCTACAAGGCTGAGAGAACCACAGAGTCCACCAGCCAGTGACCTTCGGAAATTCTGAGAGAGCAGAGAATGGCACAGAACCATGAAGCAGAGAGTCCATCAGCCAGTGACTTTTGGGGATGAAGAAGGAAAATGCCTCCCAGGGAGCTGGAGAGGAAGCTAGCAGATGATACTGTGTCACCATGGCCTTTCCACTTAAGAAAGAAGCCCTGAACTCCATTGGCCTTTTTGAACCAAGGTATCTTTCCCTGGATGTCTTAGATTGACCATCTCTATAGACTTGTTTTAATTGGGACATTTTCTCAGCCTTAGAACTGTAAACTAGCAACTTATTAAATTTGCCTTTTAAAAAGGCCATTCCATTCCTGGTATATTGCAGTCCAGCAGCTAAAAAACATGGATAAGGGGAAGATTCTGGAAAAATTGTGAGGCAGTGAATAGAAAAGGGCTGGATTGCTTTGAAGAGACTGTTGGCAGAAATCTGAATGTTAATGCTTATGAAGCCTTAGACAGAAATAATGTATGTGTTATTACAAATAGGAAGGAAGGCAATCTTTGTTTTAAAGTGATAGAGAATTTGGCAAAATTGAGTACTGATGTTGGATGGAAGGCAGAATTTGAAAGTGATGAGCTCAGATATCTAGTTTAGGAAGTTACCAAACTAAATTTGGAAGATGGAGCCTGTTTTCTCCTTGCAACTTATAGTAAACTGTGATAAGAAAAAGATAAGCTGAGAACTGAACTGTGGGGTACAAAGAAATCTGAAATTGATGGTTTGGAAAATTCTGGGCTTCCAGAAAATGTGACCCCAGAGAATAGTTTCCCACTTGAGGATTTAACCAAACATGGAGCTAGTCAGCCATTATAGAACCAGCCAAGATTGGAGATGGAGTTATTCAGAAAGGATTTGTGGAAAGCCGTATTGTTTGATGGTTGTAATCACTGTGTGTTGCATGGAAAGCCAATAATTTTTTTGTGTGTCATCTCTGTATATATAAAAAGAAACACTGCTAGTCTGGATTAAAAGCGACAATAAAGAGAGAGATTGAAGGAAATATGACATCGAAGGCAGAGCCATGGAAGTTAAGGTTGAGAGCCCAGAAATCTTGGGTCAGAAGGGCAGATTCATCCATGCATGTGGACAGGTTGGGTTTGCCCTGCAAGCAGATGTGGGCCTTCTTCTTCATTGTTTGGGAAATGTGTTGTCCCCTCAGTCTTCAGAGAGAATAGAGCACATTCCCAGAGGATTGGGGAAAGCGGGGCCACCACCCCAGTGTTCTGAAGGATTTGAGTGTGTGCTCCAGAGATAACAGAGAGTCTGGGTGCCACCCAAATGCTTGAAGAAGGTAGAGTCAAGAGCATGGTAGTCACCCCAGTGCTTAAACATGTTGGAATGGTTGCCCCAGTGTTTGAAGAGAATAAGATTACTGCATAAGCCCTTGGAAAGGGTGGGACTGCTGCTTTCTTGAGCTCCACAGAGGAAATATCATTCTATACATGACTCTCAGATTTTGAAATCTAATGGAGTTTGCCCCGCAGGTTTTCAGAATTCTTTAAGTCTGGTGATTCCTGTTTTACTTTCAATTTTTCCCTATGGCAATGGGAATGTTTATCCTATGACTGTCCCTCCTTTTTATATTGGAACCAGATAATTTGTTCTGAGTTTCACAGGTCCACAGCCAGAGGAGAATTTTGCCTTAGGACAGATCATTTCCATAACTGACTTTGAAAGAGATTTTGTCCTATTTTGAGTTGGTATTGTATTTGTATAGTTAAGGTTTTGTGATATTGTGATGGAATGAATGTATTTTGCATATAGTAAGAACATGTCTTTTGGGATCCAGAGGTTATAATGAATTGGTTTGAAACTGTTATGTACCCAAAAACCCATGTTCTTTTAATCTTAAAATAATCTTGTGGGGGTAAATCTACTGTTTGGGTGGGATCTTTTGATTAGATTATTTCCATGGGGATATGACACCACCAGCTCAAGGTGGGTCTTAATTAGTTTATTAGAATCCTTAAAAGAGCTCGTGGAGAGAAAGAGAACCAGAGACAATACAGAGAGCAGAAACCTAGGCACAGATGCTTGGAGATGCTGAGAGAGCCATTTGAAACCAGAAGCTCAGAGAGAAGGAGCACAGATATCACCATGTGCTTTCTCATGTGCAGAGAAACACCAGACTCAGTTGGCCTTTCTTGAGTGAAGGTATCCTCTTGTTGATGTCTTAATTTGGACATTTTTATGGCCTTAGAACTGTAAACTTGTACTTAGCAATCTCCTTTGTAAAAGCCAGTCCATTTCTGGTATGTTATAGCAAACTGAAACACCATTTGGAAAAAAAATGGTTTTTACCTCTTTGTGTATTACTGACCATATGGTGGCTAAAGCCATGTTTTCATTGGGATTTGGGCTGGTGTGGTATGGTATGAACTTCCTAGGATGCAATTTGGGGAAAGTTGCAATACCCGAGAGTCCAAATGAGATAGTTTTAATGCCTTTATTCCTAATATATGCTGTGTTTACTTACTTAATGTTTGCCTCTTTCAATAGACTGCAACCTCCATCATGGTAGGCAATGTGTCAATTTTTATTACTATTTGTGTCCAGGGCCCTAAAACTGTCCTTAATATTCAGGAGGCATTCAAAATGTCTGCTAGTATATATATACATGCATGAAGCATATTTGAGGGGGAGATTTATTGAATTTATTATTAGTTATTTTGGTACCAAACAAATCTGTATTACATTAATAAATCTAATCTGTTAAATGAATGAATAACTTTGATAACTTTTCATTATATACCACTCTTAAGTTGTTTATGTTCCTGACAATGTGGTTCCCCGAATTTGTGTATGCTTTTAAACTTAGACTAGAGGCTCTTAAGAGGTTAAGAGTCCTAGGTAGTTCTTGCTTGGGTTTCAGGGACCTACTTATTTGTACATATGCACTGTCTCGGTGTGCTAGACTGCTATGACAAATACCACATACTAGGCTGGCTTAACAACAAAAATTCATTGGTTCATGATTTTGAATTTAGAAAATGTGCAAAATCAAGATATTGGCAAGGTTTGTTTTCTCCATGAATCTGTAACATTATGTACTGGCTGCCGGCAAACTTTGGGGTTCTTTGGCTTGTGTTTCTGCTTCCCATCACATGGTGGGACTGTCCCCTTCTTTCTTTTTTCTGTAACTTCCAGGTTCTCACTGAAAGATTCTCAATTTAATGCAGATTGAAGCCCATCTTGATTCAGCTGACCACACCTAACTAAAAATAACATCTTCCAAAGGTGCTATTTGTAAATGGGTTTATCCCACAGGAATGGGAATTAAGATTGAGAACATGTTTCTGCTAGGATACATAACCCAATTCATTACATGTGTATTTTTCAGGGGAATAGATTCTTAGATTTCACTGAATTTTCAAATGTTAAGAACAATTAGATTCACAAGTGCTGTGCATATTTCAATGTTACTTTTCAGTTCTTCTGTAGCACAGTGCAGTGTAAAACATGGTCAGTGGGGATGCAGGAAACCTGAGTTCAATTTCCAGATTTGCTACTCTCACCTTGTTAAAATCTTTAGTCTGATTGGGTGCCAATGTAGACAAAATCAAAGATGATGAAAGATGACCTCTATGTGCCTTTTTTTAACTCAGATGTTTTTATGTTTTACAATCTGAGTCACCAATCTTCCAATAAGGTTGTTTCACCTTGTGTTTGTTAGTTTGAAGCAAGTCTCCACAGCACATTGAAGTCCAATTTCAGGTCCTCTATGAGCCCCAGATCTGTCACACTTTAAAGAGATAGAAATTATTATTTGTCAACTTGTGTTTCTGTTGGTGATTTAAAGAAAATTTCTGTCATGTACCCTCCAACTGAAGCGGTAGGTTTTTTTTTTTTTACTTTTTTCCTTATTTTACCAGCAGTATTTTGAATCTTCAATCTTATTTCCATGGTACTAGACTTTGTACAGAACTTTGGTTTATAAAATGTGGTTCAGTGACCCTTGGAATTCCCTCAAACTGTTGCAGGGGGTCTGTAAGCTCAAAACTGTCATAGTAATAATACTAAGATCCTATTTGCTTTTCTTCACTCTCATTCTCTCATGAGTACACTGCATCGTTTGATATCACAATGGATGGAATGCAGATATGAAAATTTGACTGTCTTTTATTGACATACATTAAAGATGTTTGCATAAATGTAAAGAAATGCTACTCCTTTAGCTAATGTTTAGAAAAATATATTTATTTTAATAAAATATGTAATTTATATTGCATGCAATAGATTAGTTATTGTTTTCTTGTAATAAGTTAATAAATATTTAAAGTATTATTTTGGTTTGTAGCACAATAAATAATGGCAGATACAATCCACATAAACAAAGGCTTTTCAGGGTTCTTAAAGGCTTTTATGAATGCAAAGAGATCCTGAAAACAATGAGATGATGTGGATGAACTTTGGTCAGTTAAGAGCAACAATTATATTCCAAGTTTTCATCGCTCTCATGCTTTCATTTAGAAGAGAAACAACATGGCCTCCATTGCCCTAGTTCTTGCAGTCTGGGTCTTCAAGAGATTGCCCGCATGTGCTATTGTCAAAGTAGCGGAGGAGGGCTCCAGGTAGGAGTTGGGAACTTACTGGAAACTCACCATGCAACTTTTGTATGTATAATGTGTCCCCAGTTTTTTCTTCTCTCAACAGCAATGAGGGAACTCAGTTTAAAAACATTTTCTAGAGGCAGTTTATCAAGTAGCTAACCTATAGTGCATAAGAACTATGAAGCAAATCTAAGGTACTACCTTTTTAGGATAGTGTCTAGCCCCAAAGAATTTACACCATAAACTTCATTTCTACAGCAGATACTTTTTTTTTTTCTTCTGAACAAGTAGCTTGTCTCCTGAGGTAGTTTCTCTGAATAGGAAATATACCTGGCCTTTTTACAGATGTTTCATTGAGGAATATCTGAACAATTTTTATATAAGCATTATTTAAGGGAGAAAAAAAGTCCTAGAGGCTTTCCTGCCAGATTGCCCCCATCCAAAAGCAATTACTTTTAGGTTCCAAGTACCAGCAATACCCAAGGGCTTGTTCGAAGCAACATTTCTATTATTGCTAATGATGAAAATATTTGGCTGGGGAGTATATCCATTCTCCTCTTTGTCATTTATAATCAATTACTTACGGTAACTCTAAATGGAGAGTATGTTTTTATGACAGTTGTGTTGCAGAATGAGAGCAGAAATCTTGAGTTATTGGTTATTAAGCTTTTCCACTCTATAACTTGACCGTTTTCAAGGCAACTGTGAAAGCAGAAGGCATTTAAAAAAATCATCTAGTTTCTCAGTCAAAATATCCTTATTTTATCTCAAACTTAATGTAGGGAAAATACAGCAAAATTGTGTTAATACTAGATGTTAAAAACTCAAAGCTAAAATATGCTAGAATAGATGTACATGTGAAATGTATTTATATATACACATACTTACATAGATACAGACACATCATATCAAAACTGTGATAGATTGATTCTACAAATTAGACATATTTTAGAAGGCACTTTTTTGTTTTGGAACTCTTCTTAAGGAAAGTACAGAAACTTTAAACAATCTTTCTCCTATATTTTCAAGAAAGTGAAAAAGGAAAGATTGGGAAATATAGCTTGGTTACTTTATTGGTTTGACAACTCGAGGTTTGGAATGTAAAAGGCTAATTGGAAAATTTTTCATTTGTGGAAAAGAGAACCACTGACAAGTGAATGGGACAGCACAGAGGAAAGGGTTAGTTTAAAAAAAAATAAAAAAGAGAAACATGCCATTTAGTGGTGAAGATGTTTTAAGTGATTTATTTGAGTAGAAGACAATGGAAAGGAGAGAAATATTACAGTTTCAGAGTTCAACTTTATTAAAATTAATCACAAAACAAATAAAATGCTGGGAAGTGTTAACTATATGTTACTAATTCAATGACAGATAAATAATATTTTAAAAATACTCAATAACTTAAAAAAACAATTTCCAAAAATTTGGAGAAAATATTGAAATGTGCCTATGAGAAGATATAATGAATAAGAATGGGGGATCTAAGGCAAGATATTTTTACTGTACAATGATGGATCATCATAGGGAAGAAGTTGAGGAAATATCTAAAGACATCAATGTGTCCATAAAGAGAATTCTTTGCGCTCAGACAAAAAGATCATGTACAAAAGGGGCATATACTCAGGGACAGACACAAAAGAGTGGCACCCATCTGAAGAACAGGGTCAGGAAAGCTGAAGTCCAGAAAGATTTTGTGAGAAATGTTAATGACCACAAAAGTCCCAAGAGCAAATTTTGGGGAAAGCTGAAAAACAAAAAAAAGAGATTCACAGCCAGGAAAGTAATGTAATGTTAAAACATGGCAGAGAGAAAGCAAAACTTTTTAATTTCTTCTCTGCCTACATGAGGTTATCAAAGATTAAAATTTAGCATCTATTTAATGAGCATGGACAGAGTTATTTTAGGGACCAAATGAAATAATTTATCTAGTGCTGTTCTAAATTAAAAATTACTATGCAAATATTAAATTACTATGAATATTATTAACTAGATAAGTCTGCCCAAGGATATTCATGTATACTTATACTTCCATTCATCTCACCCTTTGAAGAGTAATATTTGTTCTTTCCATGTAGAATCATTTCTTAAACAGTGTGTTTTGGTTTACTAAAGGTATCAGAATATAATATATTAAAAATGAATTGGCTTTTACAAAGGGAATGTATGAGGTTACAAATTTAAAGTTCTAAGGTCATTAAAATGTCCAACTTAGGGCATCTGGAGAGAGATACCTTGACTCTGAAGAAAGGCCAATGGCATCTGGGGTTCCTCTGTCACACAGGAAGGCATGTGGCTGGCATCTCTTGGTCCTTCATTCCCGGGTTGCATTGTTTTCAGTTTCTGATTCCAGTGGCTTTCTCTCTGAGCTTCTGTGGGTCTTTTCCTCTTTCTCCTGGAGTGTTTCTGTCTCGCTATTCTCTTCAAAATGTCTCTACCTTTTATTCTCTTATAAAGTACTCCAGTAAAGCCAATTAAGATTGAATTAGGAGGGTTACATCTGCATGGAAACAGCCTAATCAGAAGATCCCACCCAACAATAGGTCTGCGTCCAAGAAAGTATTAGAGTCATATGGCTTTTCTGGAGCACATAACAGTTTCAAACTAGCACACAGTGTCACCGAGTTGATCAGCATGTCTTCTAACTTTTTTTCTGATTTATATCCACTATTTTAATTCCCTAGGCTGGTCAAGCAAATACAATGAAATGGGTTGGGTTAAACAATGTGTTTGAGTCTGGGAAAAAAGTCCAAGTCAAGGGGTCATCAAGAGAATGTTTTCTTCCTGAAGACTGTGGAATTCTGAGGCTGGCTGCTGGCAATACTTGGTCTTTAGCTTGTTACGTGGCAAAGCACACAGTGGCATCTCCTGGTCTCTTCCTTCTCTTCTGGTTTCTGTTGATGTTCAGCTTCTTACTTCCTGTGGCATTCTCTCTCTGTTTGAATTTCATTCTGCTTATATAGGACTCCAGTAATAAGATTACATCCTTACTGAAGTGGGACACACCTTAACTTACCCTAACTACATCAAAGGATCCTAACTGCAGTGGGTTCATACACACAGGCAAGGATGAGCTTTAACATGTTTTTCTGGAGTACATAGCTCCAAAGCAGCACATTCACATTCTGACTACCTTGAGATATGTCCATTGCTACCATTTCTCACTCTATCTACTGTTACCACCTCAGTCCCAACTACAGTTATTTTTCTCCTGAACCCCTTCTTCCCGCTCTCTCTCTCTCTCTCTATATATATATCTTTCTCTCCCTCCCTCTCTTCTATAATGCAGCAGATAGGATGGTAATTCTAAAACAAAAATCAGGTCATGTCACTTTTCCATTTGAAGCCACCCACAGGTCATATAGTTATACCAGAAAAAAGTTTGCCAATCACTGCATTCTTTTCTTCTGCTAGTGCTCCCTTGGCTCGTCCTTTGCCATCTGCCTCTCAGCAGTATCCAACTTTGTTACCATTCGCTTCACCTTCTCATTGGACTGCTCTCTCCCTGTTTCATACTACACCATGGTGAATTTCAACGTGGTCCTAAAAGGCAATGTCATTTCTGCTTGGTCCTCATGAAACACTTTCCTCTCTCAGAACAAAGCCGCCACAATGAGAAAAACCCAAGCCACATGGAAAGGCTGAGTAAAGTTGCTTTACTTGACATCCAGTGATGAACTCAACTTTTACACCTCCCCATAATACCAGCCCCAGTGTACGGATTAAGGTGAGGAAAGTGAGGTGCCTAGGTACACAACATTTAAGGAGGCATGCACCTAAAGCGGTCTACATTTGCATGAAAGTGAGATTACCTCTTTAAATTTTTGTAGCCTAGGCACTTGACTTGCTTCAACCTTACTTCTGTCCAGCTTTTGGTTGTTTCATTTACCCCCAGCCATTCCAGTCTTCCCAGATGACTGTCCAGATATGGAGCAGAAACAAACTATCCCCACTGTGCCCTGTCTGAATTCCTGACTGACAGAACCCATGCACATAGTAAAATTGGGTTGCATTATGCTTCTAAGGCAGGGGTGACTGTACGTAGCAATACAGGCATACCTTGGAAATATGGTAGTTTGGTTCCAGACATCCACAATAAAATGAGTAGTGCAAAAAGTGTCATATGATTTTTTTTTTGGTTTCCCAATACACATAAAAGCTATATTTACAGTATAATGTAGTCTGTTAACTGTTCAATAGCATTATGTCTCAAAAACATACATACCTTAATTAAAACGTGACACAGAGACATAAAGGCAGCACCTGCTGTTGGAAAATGGTGCTGATAGATGCACTTGATGGAGAGTTGCCACAAGCCTTTGATCTGTAAAAAACACAGCATCTGCAAAGTACAATAAAAAAAGCGTAATAAAATGAGATATGCTGGTAGATAACTAGAGTAGCTCTCAAGGGATGTTTTGCTTGTGTTGAACCTGTCCTTATTTCTTAAGATATTTTTTGTAATCTCTGAGCCTGGTCAATGTTTAAAACTGATTCTTTCCCTTGTGTCATTTTTAGAAGCTCTGTTCTGATCCCTTTTAGTGTGGGTCTCCTGTGACTGGAGAAGAGAGTGCAACTCACAAGACAGCCATCTCCACAGAAATCTCTCTCATCAAAGCTCCTTTTCTCCCAATCCTGTCTCTTGACCCTTTCCTGAACTGGGTGAAGGGCTATTGAATAAAGGACACATGAGTCAGGAAGCGGGCTCTGAACATATCCCTTATAAATTCTACTTAAGAGAGTCTGCTTATATTCACTTTACTATTCAATTTTGGCGTTTTGTTGAAACAGAGTTCATTTTAACATCTATTAAAAAGAATATAATCTGCTAATTTTGTTTTACTTACAGAATTTATTAAGTACCATATAATTAGTTACCTTTATTTATAGAATCATTATTGATCTCCAGGAATCATTTGAAATGTTCCATTATACTTGACTCAATTTAGATTTTGTCATAGTTGTAATTGACCACTTTGTAGACTGTAAAAAGCTTGGTTTGCATTTCTTGCAAATCCCAAAGCTTACAGTATGCCTAGTGTCAGATACAGAGGAAATGATAATGAAGACCCTCTTTTTTCTTCTATTTATTGTCTTGTCTGCCTAGCAGTACCATTCAGATGGGAGTGGGGATGGGGTATCAGATGTGGGATTTACCAAAGTGTGATGTGTCTTGGAGTCAGGAGCATTCTTGTTGTTGTCTATTTCTAAATGCTTACAAATTGCCATGGTGGTTCTAAGGCTCATATTAACTTTTCCCTGATGTGATCTATACCCTGACCCTACCAGATTACTCAGTTTTCACTTTTCATCTTGAAAGAATGACATATTTCTCCTCTGTGCTCTTATAATTCTTTGCATTCATAATTATACTCTGATTGGTTGCATGTGAATCTGTCTTTCTAGTTAAATTGTGAGGACCTTGAGGGTGGGGGGATATAATCCCTCCAAATTAAATTAAAAACTGTTTTTGGACTATCAAAATATAAAATAGAATGTTCATTTTAATAATCTCCATTGGAAAAGATCTTTATGTGATATGATACAACTTACCTTTTCATCCTCCCTTCTGGCATCACATTTTCTAAGGTTCAGGTTGAATCCTCAGTGACAAGATGAAAACGTACAAAGCACTACATAAAATAGGTTGCGTTACTAAATCTGCTATCATTTTTAACTGTTCTCTCCACTTCTAGGTGAAACTTTCTTTCCTATTTCCTATGTTAGGTGTAAAACTCTATTACAAACTTCTCAGATTCTGTTATAATTGTTATTCACTTATTTTTTTCTACTAAATCTGTAGATCTATAAGGATGAGAATAGCATTTTATTATCTTAATACAATGTCATAATAAGTTCTCAAAATTCTGTCGAATTGATGGATGGATGAACAGACA
Organism: Tamandua tetradactyla; assembly: GCF_023851605.1. NCBI lineage: Eukaryota > Metazoa > Chordata > Mammalia > Pilosa > Myrmecophagidae > Tamandua > Tamandua tetradactyla. Next base: position 58,250,848 of record NC_135345.1, read on the forward strand.
GATGAATTGCTGAATGAGTGGTTAAGTCCCCAAATAGTATCTCTTTCCATTTATTAAAGCCATAGAATTTTAGTTAATATGTTGAAATTTCTTTTGTCAAGTATTAAACATTTCAAAAAAGATCTATTTCAGATGACAAGCATATTCAAACATTGCTTCATACTATGAATAGCTTTAAAAATTCTGGAAACTAAACAGAAAAGCAATTAATGAAAGCAAAAGCAAATTGACATGAATCATTGAAGAGATAATGGGAGAATTATATTTTATGTGAATATGTTTACTATATAGTCAGCTTATCACCATTCTGCTTAATTTAGAACACTTACAAAGTTCAGAAATATAAGACATTGAGGAAACAAGAGATAGACAGATGAACTACTGATTTGTTGTTTTAGAGTGATGTCCTCAGATTATCCAAATCTGAAATTTTAATTCTGATTAATCCTGATCACTTCATATTTAACAGAAGTAAAACATACTTTAGAAGTGTCAATTATTATATCTCCTTGACCTTTATTTCTGCAAAAAATGCTGAATGTTAATATTCTATACAATTCAATTCAGAAAACGTTATATTTGTCCAGAAAGGTTATTTAAAAATAGGACTTGTTTTGCTTTAATTATGTGCTGGCTATCGATATATGTCTTTAATTAGGCTGTTTTTTCCTTAAATAAATCATAGACACATTATGATGAAAATTTAATCATCAATTAATGAATTTTAAATGTTTGTAATAGTTTCTAACATATAATATCAGTAGATGTGTTTTTATAATGTCTGTGCTACAATTTTTTAAACAAACTGACTAGAAAATATTTTGCTACCCCCTCCTTTGTTCTTTATTGGGGGTGTTTTTCCCCAAGTTTAGAAAGGTAGGCTCTCTAAGTTAAATATTTTTAGCAATCTTTGAATCTTTAGAGATTTGATACTATTTGTTCCAAGCAATATAGATGTCAAAGAAAAAATAATTAAAGAATTACAAAAAGCAAACATGATGTCTTGGATATTGTGATGGTTTGGTGATATATATTCCCCAGAAATACATGTTCTTAAACTTAATCCATTTGTAAGGGTATGAACCCATTGTAAGTAGGAATTTTTGGTGTCATTACCTCAGGTAAGGTATGGTTATCCTCAATGAGGAAGGGTCTTAATCCTATGAGTAGAGTCCTTTTGAGCAGAATGAAATTCAGACAAATACAGAGAGAAGGCCACAAATAGAGTAGCTAGAAGCTGTTTAACAGAAGGAGGCATCAACAGAACTCACAAAAGAAGGGAGAAACCAGGAGATGCTACATTGCCATGTGACATGCTAAGGACAATGTATCACCAGCATCCAGCCCCAGATTGCCATGGTCTCTGGGGAGAAAGCATCAACCTTGATGATGACTTGATTTGGACTTACTTTAGCCTCAAAACCAGGAGCAAAAAAATTCCCCCTTTTTAAAGTTGAACCATTGCATGACATTTGCTTGAGCAGCCAAGGAAACTAAAATAGATTTTGGTACCAGGAGAGTATTGTGCTTCTATTGCAAAACTGAAAGTGTGGAAATGGCTTTGTAATTGGGTTACTGGACAGAGGCTGAAAGAATTGTGAGGTATTTGATAGTAAAAGCCTATGGATGCTAAATCTTTGCATGACACCTTAAAAGAAAATAATGAATTTGTTATTGGAAACTGAAGGAAAGATGATTCTTGTTTTAAAATGGCAAAGAACTTGAGGGAATTGAATTCTGATGTCACATGGAAGGTAGAACTCAAAATGAGGAACCTCAATATTTAGCTGAGGACATTTCCAAGCTAAATATGAAAAGTACAGCCTGGTTTCTCTTTCAGTTCATATACTGAAATGAAAGAGGAAAGGATAAGCTGAGAACTGAACTCCTGTGGACAAAGAAATGAGAAATTAATGGGCTGGACCCTTGTGAACTGCATGCAAAGACAACAAGTTTATTATGAAATGTGTATTAATGGAACCACTGCCAGATGGGACTAAAAGGGACAGAGAAGGGACAAATTGAAGGAAGAATGGTTTCAAGGACAAGGCCTCACCATTTGTGTCACCACAGTGCTTGAGATGGCAGGGCCTATGCTCCAGCATTCACGGAGAGTCTTGCCACAGTTGCAGTGCTCAGGAAGAGTAAGGCCTGTGTCCCAGGGTCTGTAGTGAACCTGGCCACCATCTGATACTTGGAGAGGGTGGAGCTTAACTCTAGCATTCAGGGAGAGCACAGCTATCGCGTAAGCATTTGGAAGTGGTGGAATTGGCATTCCATCAGGCCCAGAGGACAAAATATTGATCTACATGCAGATGACTCTCAGACCTTGAAATCTAATGAAGTTTGCCTTGCTGGAGTTTGGAATTGTTTGGAACCTGTGACCTCTGTTATGTTCTAATTTCTCCCTTCTGGACTGGAAATGTTTATCCCATACCTCATTGTACATTGGAAGCAGATAACTTGTTTTCTAGGTTTCACAGGTCCACAGATGGAATGGAATTATGGCCCAGGACAGATCACATGCTAATTGATTCTGATAATACTTTACTTAGCATTGTTTATGAAATGATGTAATACTTCTGGAATGTTACTATGGAATGAATGTATTTTGTATGTGGAAAACAGCATGTGTTTTTGGAGCCAAGGGGGTGGAATGATATTTTGGAGCTGTATATACCCCAGAAAAAACATGATCTCTAAGGGTATAAACTCATTGTAAGTAGGAATTTTTGGTGAGATTACTTTAGATAAGGTATGGCCTACCTCAATTAGGATGTGTTTTAATCCTATTATTGGCATTGTTTTTGAGCAGAATGAAATTCAGACAAAGGGAGTGAAAACCACAGATGGAGCAGCCAAAAGCTGAACATTAATAAAACCCACAGGTGAAGGGAGACCAGGAGATACCACCATGTACCTTGCTGTGTGTCATGGTCAGGCTCATGTGTCACCTTGGCCAAGTGGTTTGTCTCATTGGGGAAGTGCTCGTCTGTCTGCTGCGTTGAGGACATTTCATAGAATTAAATCAAGATCACATCAGCTGCATCTACAGCTGATTCCATTTGTAATCAGTCAAGGGGAGTGTCTTCTTTAATGAGTGATGCTTAATCTAATCACTGGAAGCCTTTTAAGGAGGATTCAGAAGAGACAGGCTCTCTTCCTGCTTTGGCTGGTGAACCTCTCCTGTGGAGTTCGCTCAGACCCACCATCAAAATCATTGGCTTCACAGCCTGCCCTGCAGATTTTGGACTCTGCGTTCCCACGGTTACATGAGACAATTTTATAAATTTTATATTTGTGAGTGTTTCCTGTTGATTCTGTTTCTCTAGGGAACCCTAACTAATACAATGTGACAACCTAAGGAACAAGGATCACTGACAACCAGCTCCTGGACTCTACTGTCTACGGGGAGACAGCTGCACCTAAACAGCGCCTTGATTTGGAGTTTCTTTTGGCCTCAAAATCATGAGCAAATAAATTATCCTTGTTTAAGATGAACCATTGTATGGTGTTTGCTTGAGTAGCCAAAAGAAACTAAAACAGATATCCAACAGTGCTTGAGTAAAAGAAAAAAATTCAACAATGGCAAAAAATTACATAGAATGCAAAATTCTTTGATGAGCATGCTGGAGAAATTTCAATAAAAGATGCTTTATAAGGACCAAGTCAAATAAGCATTAGCATAATTACACAAAGCGGAAAACCTCAAACTGAATTTTAAATGGATACTCAGGCTACACCTATTAATTAAGTGCTCTGCTGATTTGCATGCCATTTCCTTGTGATTGAAGCTACATCAGGAGCACTGAAATACTATTCATTTTCTCTGAAAACTGACGAAAGACCTTGTTGTAGTGTTTCAGGCAGGACTATGGAGATGATTGTTAACATGATCAAGAAACTGAAATTCCAAGTCAGAGATTGAGTTTGGCATAATTAAAAAGTGGGAGTGAAGAAAATACTATTAGAGTTCTCTGCAAGACAGCTAACACTTGCAGTGTGCCTTTTTTTTTGTTGTTTTTTTTTGTCAAAGCACTATACAGACACTCAGTCTTTGATCCTCACCCTTCCTTAACAAGCAATTATTTTCCTTTTAAGGACTGTAAGGAACTAAAGTATAGTTGTTAAATTATTTTGCAAGACTTTTTAAGCAGTCAATGGAAACAACAAAACCATACTTCATGCGTCTGGAACTTCAAGTATCAGGCTCAAGTGCTTGCTCTTAAAAAGCCCCTATGAAAACGACAAAAAACAATACAATTTTTCCATGGAAGGGAAGAAATTTTTCTCAAATTGTCTCAACCTCAACTTTTTTATGTCTTTATTTTGAGAAAGGATGCTGTAAAAATGTTCGGTACAAATGTGTTGAAGAAATAATGATGCTTGGTTGTTTGGTAGGAGAGCAGAAAATTATAGCTGAACTTGAAAAAAAATCATAACCTTTAAGGCCGGCAAAGGACAAACTTGTGAATGGTGTAAATTGCCTTCCTATATCCTACCTCCATCTGCTTTTTCTTTAGTAATCTTTTCCTTACAGCGGGTGAGTAGCTCATGACCTTAAGCTCTCCTTGGGTATCTCTTACTCTAAGCAGTGTATAGTAGTGGTTAAGAGCTTGGTCAGGAGGCAAACAAATCAAAGTCTGAAAACTGCCTCTTACAAGCAGAGTGACCTTGCCAAGTTCTTTAACCTTTCCAACCTCAGTTTTTTCATCTGTCAACTGAGGATAGTAATATCATTTACTTCAGATTGTTGTGTGAGAATTAAATGAGATTATACATGTGCTTAGCCCAAATACCTGGCAGATTTTAAGTAAAAAGTAAATTCTAGTTATTTTGTTTTCTCTCTTTTTCACTTTCTTTTCCTTCCTGTTGCTATCTTCTTAGACTCTGACAACTTGCTCTGGTAATTAAGTCTTTTCTAGTTGTTAATTTGAAGACAATGACAAATACCCAAAGATATTTTCATTTAAAAAGACTTTACAGCTGACAATAACTTAATCCTTCAGCCTTTTTGAACCTCCAGTGAAAAGTTAGGTTTAATTATGATATTTAATTTGCAAAACATGCAAAGTCTCTCTCATTTACTTGTTTTTTTTCCATCTCCTGTTCATTTCCCATACTGATAACAATCATTCTTACATACTTAAGGTGCATCTTTCTCTATGTGTTCTTACAGATTATGTGTTTAAGTTTATTTCCATGTATTTTAACTTATGTAATTGATATTTTATGCAACAGATCTCAATCTGTTTCGTTTTGTAGGGTGTTTTTAAGACCTAGTTAAGTTGTTGGTGATTCTAGGTCTTCATTTTAACTGCTGCATAGTCCTTAAAGATAGGCATCAGTCCAAAGTTTCTTAGTTTGTCACTAAAGAATTCTTAAAAGCTGAAGAGAGCAAACTTTTACTCTCATTGCCTGTCAAAGTAGAGGGCAAAGTTCTAAATTCAGGTTCTACCTTTCTTTGATGTATCATTTAATGATTTAATGAGAAATTATGTGGATTCTGCATTTCATACAATAACTATATTATGTGCTATAAAATAACATTTTGAATTACAGTTAAAGTTATTTAACTTTTTTTTTCACTAAATCAATGAAATTGACCTTCCAGGAAAATGTTCAATATTTTTCCTGTGAATGTCCATACTCTGGCACAAACCCATGCATCCCAAGTTTGAGAAGCTTGGCCTTAATACAAAATAAGCAGTTTCTGAAAGTGACTTTAGCCAGAAACTTTGCTAAATACAAGCTTCTTAGGAAAGTCAGCTCTGGCAAATAGACTTAGCACTGATAAGGTGATGCATTTCATTTCCCACAGTAAACTGCTAAAGCTATTGGCTGCTGTTCCAACACAACCATAATAACACAGGATAATGAAACTTGTTCTTTTTTACATGCACATATTTATTTTATTACTCATCTGCCCAGACACTGGATAAAGGGAGTGTCAGTCACAAGATTTTTACAATGACACAGTAACACAATAAAAGCTATGAGTCAGACAATCATTATCAAAGAGCTAGGCTATTGGATTATGGTTCAACAATTTTAGGTATTTCCTTCGGGCTATTCTAAAGAGAAATATCTATGCAACGAGTCAGCAGTCATAATCATTTGTTAAATCTTAATTTCTCAGTTATACCTCCTCACTCTCATTTGATTATTCTCTCACTCTTCAGGGATATCTGGGCAATGGCCATTCTAACTTCTTTGTATGGAGTGGAGGAATGAAACCAGTTGATGTTCTTGGACAGATTGGTACTTCTCAGTTTCAGGGCTTATCTGGCATAGGAACAATCTAGAGACCTTAAGTTTCTGAAAAAATAAACATACAAAGTAAAACATTTATAGAGTCTTAGATAGAACCCAGGATATTCTTTAGGGTTTTCAGAAATACTGTTTATTGGAACTTGGCATACTGTGGCAATTTTCAATATCTGGCTGAAGTTTGCATAAGAGTAACCTCCAGAATGACCTCTTGACTCTATTTGAAATCTCTTAGCCCACAAAGATGTCAGTGGGTATTGTTGTCTTGGTCCTAATTTTAGAGAGAAAGCATTCAATCTTTCCCCATTGTGTATGATGTTAGCTGTGGGCTTTTCATATATTCCCTTCTCATGTTGAGGATGTTTCTACTTATTCCTATACTTTGAAGTGTTTATATCAAGAAAGGATACCAAATTTTGTCAAATGCATTTTCTACATAAATTGAGATCATCATGTGGATTTTCCCATTTGATTGATTGATGTGGTGCATTATAGTAATTGATTTCCTTGTGTTGAACTACCCTGGGATACCTGTAATAAACCCACTTGGTTATGGTGTAAAATTCTTTTAATTGCTGCTCATTTTGATTTGCAATTATTTTTTTGAGGATTTAAAACATTTATATTCATTAAAGAGATTGTTCTGTAATTTTCTTTCCTTATAACATCTTTGACTGGTTTTTGTACTAGAGTGATGTTGGCTTCATAGAATGAGTTGGATAGCTTTCTTCCTCTTCAAATTTTTTGGAAGAATTTAAGCAGGATCGGTACTAATTCTTTCTTGAATTCTTGGTAGAATTCTTATATGAAATTATCTGGTCCTGGACTTCTTTTGGGGAGTTTTTTGATGACTATTTCAATCTCTTTTCTAGTGATTGGTTTGTTGAAGTCTTCGATTTCTTCTTGAGTCAATGTTGGCTGTTCTGCTGGTTTGAAAGGATGTATTCCCCCTAGAAAAGCCATTTTTAATCAAAATCCCATTTCATAAAGGTAGAATAATCCCTACTCAATATTGTATGCTTGAAACTGTAATCAGATCATCTTCCTGGAGATGTGATTTAATCAAGAGTGGGTGTTAAGCTGGATTATGTGATGACATGTCTCCATTTGGGTGGGTCTTGATAAGGTTTTGGAGTCCTATAAAAGAGGAAAAATTTGGAGAATGAGGAGATTCAGAGAGAGGAGAGCAGAACGACATAACCATGAGAAGCAGAGTCCACTAGCCAGTAACCTTTGGAGGTGAAGAAGGAAAATGCCCGCCACCGGGAGCTTCATGAATCAGGAAACCAGGAGATGTTGGTGGATGATGTTGTGTTTGCCATGTGCCTTTACAGATGAGAGGGAAACTCTGACTGTGTTTGCCATGTGCCCTTCCACTTGAGAGAGAAACCCTGAACTCCATCAGCCTTCTTGAACCACGGTATCTTTTCCTGGATGCCTTAGATTGGACATTTCTATAGACTTATTTTAATTGGGACATTTCCTCAGCCTTAGAACTGTAAACTGGCAACTTATTAAATTCCCCTTTTTAAAAGCCATTCTGTCACTGGTATATTGTATTCTAGCAGCTAGCAAAGTAGAACAGCTGTTCATGCTTTTCTAGCAATTTGTCCATGTCAGGTAAGTTGCTTAATTTGTTAGCATATAGCTGCTCGTAGTATCCTCTCATTATCTCCTTTATTTCTGAGGGATCAGTAGTTATATCCCACTCCCTCTTCCTCCTCAGGGAATATTGATCTGTGGTTTGTTTTGTTTTGTTTTGCCTCTATATGTTTTTAACAGTCCTTTCATTATCTCCAGCAACTTTTACGTGGAGGTCTGGCTCTGGAAGGAGTGTCCCCAAGATAGGATTGACTTCAGTCCGATTTTCCTAGATAAACAGGCCCAGGATTCATGATGGGGATTGAGACTCAGCAGGATGCCAGTCTCTCTTGTGTAGCCTCTTAATTATATGCTTTTCCTGTCCTACCTAGTCCTTGTCAGCCTGCTGCTCTTCACAGGCTTAAAGTGGTACTGTGTCTTTCATTCTCAGCAGACACTGACACTGCCAGGGGTGTAATTGAAATAGAGACTGAAGCTGAAGGCAGGCTTAAATTGTTCTGTTTTTCAGTTCCTAGGGTCTGAATTCTCTAAATAATAGTTACTGCTTGTGCTGGGCCTTATTTCCCTCCTTTATTTTAGGGAGTGGGAGCCACACTTCAGCCCCCTGTTCCCTGCAAGCTGGAAACATTACAGGTCTCTCAAGCAGCCTCCCTTCCCCCAGGCTGAAACAGTGTTTAGGAGAGGCTGGCACTGCATTTTGCTGGTTGAAACTGCTGCTGGTATCCCAGTTCCTGAGGTCTAAATTCTCTGAATGAGAGCTGCCACTCACAATGGCCCCTACATCCCTCTTTTCTATGCAGTATATCTTGGGAAAGATATACTCTATAGGGGACTACCTCTACCACCTAATTAGTTGCTTTGTTTCTCAGTCATTCCTTAGTTCCACCTTTGTCTGAGAATGCCTGCTTCTTTCTTTATGAGTTTCAAAGAAATGAAAAGAAAAACACCTTCTCAGAGCTGGTCCTTCTCCCCCCTCCCCAGTTCAGCAGTGAAGACTTGGAATTGGTACCCAGCTCTATGTTCCCCTTTTCTTGGGACACAGCTGTTTTCCAGTATTCTGAGCTCAGTAAACTCCAGATACTTCTGTTTTATTTTGTTTTTCATCAGCTCTACTTGCTCCCTACTGATAACAGGGCTGCTCCCAATTCCTTGTTTGCATTGCAGATTTATCTATGCTCAAAGCTAGTATTCAGCAATCTGAATGTGTTAATCAAATCCACAATTGGAGCCTGGTTGAGCTATCCTTCCCTTGCTCCTAGTAGAGAGGGCTTCTTTTTCTCACGTCGAAGAGTCTCGAATGCAGCCTGCCATGACAGTGGGAGAGCGGCATCAGCTTCCACAGCATGGAATAACTTACAGTTCTGTGCTGTGACGTCAGTCCCTCTACTCATTTCAGGCTGATGTATGATGTGTGTCTGGTAACAGAATTCCCTCAAACTCTAAAGACTTGTTCTTAAAGAAACATTTCTTGAAAGATTTCTATGAGGTACCTGTACTGTGGCACCAAGGTTTGTCTTATTGAGGAGTGTGGCTAACTTCTCCTCCATTTCCATTTATAGTTCCCCAAGCCACCCAAAATAAACCTAATTTAAGTAATAACTTCAGATATCACCCCTTCCAATCTGATGAATTCCTGGAACTACTTCCTTGACATTTTAAAGCCAAGCCACTGCATTTTTGCTTTCATACCTTTGTTAATATTATTTAAAGCTTCCCCATCTTCTTTTTCTGTTCACTCTTTGTGACTCAGGTCAAAGCCTAGCCCATTGTGCTTTCCTGGATTCCATTCATTATTCTGTTTCTATGAGCTCCTATGCCACTTAAAGTCTCTTTAATTTAGTCCTTTTAATTTCTTTTCATTTCCATGCATTTATCTTGATGCAAGTTCCTTGCAGGAAGAGACATATTCTATATATTCAGGAATCTCTCCTGGCAACTAGCACAGAAGTGGACATGTAGTAAGTACTCAATAAATGTTTATTATCTGATTAAATTGCATTACCTTAGAATGTTTCTTTGATTTTTAATTATATATGTGCTAAGCCTTGCCACTGAAAGTGTGGAATGCAAATTACCATGATAAGCATCCCTGAGAATTTCCTAGAAATGTGGAATCTGGATTCTACTCCAGAATCACTGAATCAGAATCACCATTTTAACAATATTCTCCACATCATCCATACACACATTAAATTTGAGACATACCTAGTATTCTTCCAGGTCCTAGATGTAAATAGATGAACAAATTATATAAATATTCAAAGGTCAGTATCATTAAATGTTGTCTAATAGTTAAAATTTTTGAAACAACCAAAGGGAGTTTCACAATATCTTTTTAGAACTTGATTTCTCTATTACGTGTCATCTGCAGGCCAAATTTGGTCCACCTACTGTTTTTGAATGGCCCAAAAGTTAAGAATGGATTTTGCATTTTTAAATAATTAGAAAAAATTCAAAAGAATAATAATATTTCACGACATCTGAACATTAAATAAAATCAAATTTGTGGTCCTTAAAGTTTTACCGGGTCATAGCCCACCCATTTGTTTTGGCTGTTGTGATGCAAAGCAGAGTTGTGTGATCAAGATGGCATGACCCGTAAAGCTTACAGTATTTACTCTCTGGACCCTGACAGTCAGAAAATAAAAAATTCACTGACCTCTGATCTAGATTCATGGAGCGTATATTTATTGAAGAAACTCCAGATATAGCCTAACTAAACGTGTTGAAAAGCAACCATGTACTTTATATATTTGATAGCTTTTACCTTCTGTGCATATACAACATAAGAGGAGGTACACAGCTACATTATAAAATTTCTTACTGCGTAAAAATTATTTTGAAATGTTGCAAGATAATTATTTTGTGGAATAACTGCTTTCTTTATGAGCCAGTCACAAGAAGTAACAGATAAAATAAAATGCCTGAAAATGACCAGTATGTCATTGTCATTTGGAACTCAATAAGCTATTACAGTTTGTCAGGTCCAATCTCTAAGGAGGTGAATGAAAGTATCTATCTTGGGCAATCTGACCCCTATCAACATCATGCATCGTGGTTACCCTGACATTTGAGGAAGAGCAATTCTGCCCTGTCAACTTGGAATCTCAAAGTTGCTGATAAAGGTCACTCACACACTCCTTCACCTTTTCCAACTGGCTATCAGATTGAAATTAAAGTGAGGAGGTATGGAAATAGTGTCCTACATCTTCTGTCAAATTAGCTTAATCCTCATTTAGTTGTACTTCTAATTCAGCATGTTCTCAGGGCTCACGACACTATGAGAAATGTCACCCTAAGACTTTAAAGGACTTAAGGGACATGAGTCTTCTTCATTTGAATCAATAAGTCCCTGATGCATCCTAGGGCTTAACAGTACGTGTGCCCTTCTGAGCTTCCTGCAGGAATGCTATCCATCTTTGTATTTTCGGAATGTAAAACAGCAGTGAAGTTGATTGACAGAATGAAACATAAGACAGAAGAAGTTCAAAGGCTGCCAGAAGTATTTGCACAGTTATGTGCCTCGTACCTAAGATTTATTAAGGCAAATGTACATACTGTAAAAGTAAAATGTAATGTAAAAAGTAGTAGGTGACCAAAGAAAGGCTTGCACCCTCAAAGTTAGCAGACTTAAGAGCATCAGAAAGAACTAATCACTGAGTTTAAAGCTCCTTTAAAATATTCATTTTAAAAAACTATATTGTTTAATTAGTGGACAACTTGCTGGATGTCAACCAGAACAGTGTGGGTTATGCTCTTCTCACTAAGTAAAATGCTTTACAAGCTACTTCATTTCTTGGTAATTCAGATTCTTTGCTTTACAAAATAGGCTTTAATACCTGGCTTTTGTTTTTTTAAACAAAATTTCTACAATGATAAAGAATCACAAAGTTTTGGGGGTAATTTAGATGAGAGAATAGTGATGTAATTAGCCACATAAGCAAGAATGCAAATAAAAAATTAAAAATGGAAGCTTTCAGCTACTTTATTTTTCTTCTTCTCACTTTTTTTGGGAAAAATTAGTGTGAGTAAGGAACAGAAGACCCAACAGTGAATGTTATATCAAACTTAAGTACATTGGAAAATATATTTCAAGTTTCCCAACTTTACCAATCTAGGGCTAAAGATGAGTTCATAATAATGATGAAAATAACCAAAATGTTATTTTTTTTCCAACCTTTGAAACAGGAGCTCCAGCCAAAGGGAAAATTTTCAGCCTGATAGTCTTACCCTCCTGTCAGCCATGCTGCATTTTTTCCAGATCCCAGGAACCCAGGGGGTGCTGCCACAGCTCAGGCTCAGTCCATTAGCATGATGGAAGCACTAGATCCCTCACAGTGCCAAATTGTGCAGGGCCCCTGTGAAGTAGGGTGAGAGTGTGGTGGGGGAGGGAAATGTCTCTTTCCTCTTCGTTAGACATTTGTTTTAGAGATTCCAAAATTTTTTACATTAGACTTTTATCTCTCTATATGTCCAGGGGGCTAAGTCCACAGATAGATTTGATTGAGGGCTGCCATAATGTATTTGGAATCAATACTCTCATCCCAGGCTTTGTTTCCATGCTAGTTCATTGTGTCTTCCTCTTTGTCCCATGCCTGCTGGCCACCATTTTTGGTCCACTAGTCATGCCCAAACATATCTGGGCTCCAGCATTGGACACAACCTAAGTTTAAGCCAGGTGGTCTGAGAACTTCCTACTGCTGCATATTTGCACACTATTCTTAGATGGACTGCTATACTAGTGCCTCCTTCATCTTTCATGAAACCCAAGAGTCACAGAATAATATATTAGGTTGAGGCTAACAGTAGGTAATTCTATTTGAAGTGGTGGTAAGGGGGGTTCTATTACTCACTGAGTACCACCTCTACATTAGGCACTGTGCTGTGTGCTCTGTAGTTTAATACTCACAAAAGTTTGTTTTGCTTTTACAATTACATAATCAAATGAACAAACAAAAAATTCCTTGTGACTCAGACATTTAATTTGTATAATTAGAAAATGGAAGGGATATCTAACATAGGTCAATCAATCAGATTTCAGAATCCATTAATTTTTACCCTGCAATACACTGAATATATTTGGATATCTTTTCTTTTATTTTGAAAAATTCACTAGATTCTTCTCTATGTATGTACGCCATTTCTATATTTTCCCCAATTCATTACTCTAAACTATGCACACATCCTTACATTGTACAAGAAGCTTCCCACAATTCTTTTCCAGAAGAGTTGTTACAAAATATTCACACAATAAAGAAGGAACCGCCATTGAAACAAGTATGTCTAACCAATACTATCAAACTCAACACTTTGTAGCTGACAAAAATTAGCTACTCATATAACTGCAAGGGTCCTCCTGGACACCTGCCACTTCCATTAGAGGAAGTTGCCTCTGCTCAGTGATGAATTAGTTCCAGTTGTCTTACAACATTTAAACATCTACCACACTCAACCATGAGACCATAAACCCCTTTATCAAACTTAGAAGTAAGAGCAGAGTTAACGCCAAAAGAGAATAGAGTGTGCATTTTGTTTCATTGTAGTCCAGGGATCAGTAGGAGCTTGTCATAAATATGCTCCTGACCACACTCTCTCTAGAACCTCAGTTTATATTGTTACATTAGTGAGAAGTTCACATTTAAATTGTAATTTTTGAATAGTCCATTTTACTTAGAGCATTTATAGTGTACCTCCAAAACAAGAAAATGTTGGGACGTTCTCCATAGGAAGTACTCTCAAAGTATTCTATATATAAACTATTCCAAACTCTGGGATTTGAGATTCCATAATCTCTGGTTCACATGTGTTTTAGTTCATCAGGGTGTCAGTGAAATCATACTTTCTCTGAAGTCTAGTGGTGGCCTGTCAACAATCTATAACTCAATTTCTGCTTCTGTTATGTGGCCATCTGTGCTCTTCTGTCTTCTTATGACTACTGTGTCCAAATTTCCTCTGCTTACAAGGACTCCAGTCCTTGGATTGAGGCCCACCCATTCTGTTTGGGTATACCTTAACTAATAGGATCTTCAGAGATCTTGTTTACAGATGGGTTCACATCCACTGGACTGAGGTTAGCATTGAACGTGTCTTTGTGGGGAACATGATTCAGTCTATAACAATATATAGAATTATTAACCAAGCAATGCAAACATTTAAGTAACAGATAAAACACCATCATGTATCAAGATAATGCTGTATGTTCTGTTTTGTTTTGTTATGTCTGGCAGTCACACTCTTATATTAATAAAATAGTTCAATTATTGGCATTGCAATTTTATTATTTTTCTGATGTACTGTTGAGAATTATTAAACTCTTTACCTTTCTCAATTAGAATGTAGTCCAACTTTATTTTCACCTTAAAATAATAGTATTATGGGCACGTAGAGAGCATATATTGAGGCATTACAAATTCAAATGAATCCAGGAACCAATCAGGTAAGCTACTTGGGGAAATCCATTGAGTGCTACAATAATAGAGAGTGGAGAAGTCAAAAGAGAAGTGTAGAATGCATGGTTCCCATAAGGCTGTAGTCAGGGTTTTCTCGAAAAACAAAACCAACGGGAGATGTGTGTGTATGTGTGTAAATATTATTGAATACATTATAGAAATGGACTCAAATGACATGGAGATTGGCAAGCCCAAGTTCTGCAGGCAGGTTGCCAACTGGAAACTCCCATGAAGATTTCAATGAATCCCCGGAAGATACTGGCTGTCTGAAGTAAAGATGCAAAATCTTCATTCTTATCGTTGAAATAATCAGTTCTCCTTTTAAGACCTTCAGCTGATTGGATAAGACTTCTCTCATGATTGAAGGCAATCTCCTTTGTTGACTGTAGATATAATCAGCCATAGATTATACAGCCATAGATGCAATTAAGTGACCAATAGTTTAAATACCTTCAGAGTAACTATCAGGCTAGTGCTTGCTTGTCCAAACAACTGGACACCATAATCTAGCCAAGTTGGCACATGAAATTAACCATCTCATAGCCACTAAAAAATATTGCTCCTTCTAAATAAAACCTTGCCGTATTCATTCAAGAAAGACAGCTTGAACTCCTGGAGATGATTCAATGATTTGCCATGCAGCTCATCAGAGGTAGAACAGAAGGTGGCTCTAATCATCCATTGCTTCTTTCAGGTTTATTTCTTAACATCTATTTTTTGAAAACCCACTCTGAATAAAACTTTAGTCCAGACAAGGGGACTAAATATTATAACAGATAGAAATGGTCCCTGTTCTTGAGAAACTTATGCTTCATGATTCAGATGGTTCTGAATTAATTCTATTACTTCAGGTTTTGATAATTCAGGGTCTAAATTCCTAAAGATTTTATATGACTTTATCTGTGTTATAAGGATTTATTAGCTGGATGTCTCTAGCAATCTATATCTACTCAAAGAAATAACTCAAATGTGCTATGTTAACTTTTAAAAAGCACAGTAGCATCTATGTCTATAGCTTTATAGATTGACAATGTATCTGTTAGCAATGTAGAGGCAAAGAAAAATGTATATTCTCGACTCATACACATAAATGTTCCTAATAAAGTAACTTGAAAGTACAGCTCAATCTTTTCTTGGAAAATTTCTCTCTCAGAATTCAAATAATCAGACCTGTGACATAAATTTTGGGGGAACAGATCATGTGCATTAAATTGACTCTACCTTTCAATACCAAGAACAACCTCATAAGCAATGTGCTAAAATGCTTTCAATAAAAGATATTAAATAAAAATATTTGGGAGGCTTGATGAACTAAGGAGTGTAAGACTTGCTTAAAGATATCAATATGATTTTTACAAAAATAAGCTTTCTACTGGCTAAAACAAAATACTTTGATCTGAGAATCCTTTTGTGCTCTGTTAGGCCTAATATACTCCATTGATTTTCAAAGTATCAATCTTGACAAAGGTGTGGCTTAAAAAAGTTACTAGTATCTTCTGGTTTTGAGATGGAGACCATTAATTAAAGGAGAAATTTCATTCCACAACTGCAATATTTGACACTAAATCTATAGCAAGCTTCACCAGAACAAGGTTTACTCTTATCAGGAATCGCTGATTCAATTAAAGCATACCTCACATTTTCAGCTACCAACACAGAAGAAAATAGAGGATAATCTGCTATGCCTAGAAAATTAGAGTTGATACAAAAAAGGAAGAAGATCACAATGTTATATCAGAACTTGGTTTCATATTTTGGGGAAAGAAGTATTTTTTACTATTAAGGAAATAGTTTTATGCATCCCACTTCATGATATGATATTTGGAAGGGCAATATTTTAAATATGTTGCTTACAGGAAAACAAGAAATGCAAGAGGGAAAAATTGCTCATTCTACCACTTTTTTAATCCTAAAAAACAGTCTTTTGCCAATAAATTTTCATTTCCATAGAAAACATAAACTCAAAACATTTCATTTTGTAAAGCATGTATTAATAATCATTATGGTTTTAAAAAAAAGATACGATTTCAAACTGTCTTCTAATCTTGAAAACTTACAAAGGACTACTGTTTATGATGTTTTTTCCCCAGGAATCTAGGATGCAATCAGTAATTGATTTTGCTAAGAGATCTAACTGTTTGATAAAAGCATTATTTCATTCTTCAGAATAGTAACCTTGGGGGAAGAGGACCTACCTCTTATTCTTTCATAGGCCTGAAGATATGTTGTCTCTAGATTGAATGTTACTGCTAGGTTGACTGTGTGGAGTTAATTGATTGGTTGATTTAGCCAGCTACACAATTTATCCTTTTATTCTGTTTCCCAGTTGGTTTTTGTCTGAGCAGATGGAAGCAATAAGCTTCAAGAGAACTAGAACAAGGGTTTACATTTTGCCCACATAGAAGTAAATTTTTGACAGCCTCAGAAGTTTCTTGATCAGGACTTTTCTCATAAAGGCATATTTTTAGGGATGCAAAAATTGTCCTTAACATTCCAAAATGAACTTCTGCTTATTACATGTGAACCCACTTTTTCCACTATCTTCTACCATCTATGACTCCCTTGTTGAAAGTGAGCTTTGCTCACATTGCTTCTCTGTTCAAAAATACTCATTGACTCCCCATTGCTTATGAATCACAATCCTTCTAGGATCTCTAAAATGTGGTGGTGATTTGCTTGTCATCCATTAGGAAAGTACTTCATATACCTTCATAACAACCCATTTAGATTTCATGCTCTTTGAAATGACCCTACCTCTTTGCTTTTCCTTGCCTGGTTTAGCTCATCCAAATGCAAGTTCTTCTATTAATTATCCTGATAATTAACTAAGGGCACATTCCTGTTTGATGTATTTGTAAAGTTTTTCAATGTTACTCTCAAAAGGACCTCTTTTCCTTGTCTTTTGGCTTTATCTCCTTTTCCTCTGCCCTATCACCAACAACCAGGTCAAACTATAGCCTGTTGTTTTTCTTTTCATATTTTTTAACATTATACTTTATAGTGAACTTCACAATGAGTCCAAATTCCATAGATAATCTAGCTATTTATTTCCATGTAGTCGAGATGTCAAGCATTTAGTTTAGACTGGGTCAATATGATAAGAAAATACTAATACCTAATTATTAATGTTTGCTATTTTTCAACTTCTTTATGGCCCACTTAAAACAAGTACTTCTTTTAGAAATTAAGAGCTATATCCAGTGTCCCTAGAACTTTCTTGGCATATAGCTACACTTTTAAGAATCTTTGTTAAAACTCCCAATAGTTGAATTAAAGCACAAAACAATAGCAACAATCTGGCAAGGAAGATTTTTAGAAATTGAACCTTGGACAAATGCCTTTGAAGTGAGTTTTTGCTCATTATGTCTAGATGATCTTAATATCAATTAACAAATAAATCATTAGTGCACATTTACTATGACCAATTCTGGAACTGACAATTTGAAAAATCCATTAGAAATATTAGATATGGTTCCTGTTCTAGTTTGCTAGCTGCCAGAATTCAATATACCAGAAATGGGATGGCTTTTAGAAAGGGGAATTTAATAAGTTGCAAGTTTAAAATTTTTAGGCAGTGGAAATGTCCCAATTAAGGCAAGTCTATAGAAATGTCTGATCTAAGGCATCCAGTGAAAGATACCTTGATTCAAGAAGGCCGATGACATTTCGGGTTTCTCTCTCAGCTTGAAGGGCACATGGCGAACATCGTGACAGTCTGCTGGCTTTCTCTCCAGGATTCCTGTTTCATGAAGCTCCCCAGGAGGCATTTTCCTTCTTCATCTCCAAAAGTCGCTGGCTGGTGTACTCTCTGCTTTGTGGTTCTGCAGCGTTCTAAAGAATTCTCCAAAATATTTCTTCTTTTATAGGATTCCAGTAAACTAATCAAGACCCATGTAGAATGGATGTATACACATCTCCATCTAATCAAGTTTAATACCCACACGTGCTTGAGTCACATCTCTGTGGAGATAACCTAATCAAGTTTCCAACCTATGCTACTCAATAAGGATTAGAAGAACTGTTGCTCCCAGAAGATTGATTAGGATTAAAACATGGCTTTTCTAGGGTATAAAAATCCTTTCAAACCAGCAAAGTTCTCTCCTAAAAGAGCTAAAAATCATTTGAAAGGAGAAAAGACAAAAGGGGACTCATACTGCCTTGGTTCAAACCCCACCCCATCACTTAAGACAAGTTACTACTCCACACTCTGTTTATGCTGCTGTAAAATAGCTCAGTGTTTTCATGCAAGGGCTCAGGGATGCTCTCAGTGCTTAAACCTTTATGTGTTCCCTAGAGAAAACTCAATGAATCTTGAACTCATGCCACTTTTTATTCCCCTCAGAAGTGTCTATATCTATTCTACCATGCTGAGAACCCTGTGGATATGTATCAAGTACTGAGTATTTATATTAGCAATCCTGAAGAACTTCATAGATGGAAATTCTCTGCTACAAACTACACAAGTACTCAGGAATACAGCCTTAAGATAAACTAAGATATCATTACCAAGACTGATAAGATAATAAATCCTCAGTGGATATGAAGGAACTAATCTCTCTGAATTGCTTATGCCTCTGGAGAATATTCTAAAGTTCAAATGATTGTTGGACATCTGCAAAGTTGGGAAGCATACATACCATTCAGAAAAAAAAAACAAAACACCTGTTTACTTCAGTGCCCGATGTGATCCTAACTCAAGGTTAGATAAACCCCAAATCAGCAAATGCCTGGTGGCCTTGAGTTCAACTGATTTTCTTTTTCCTCAGAGGAAAGTATTTAATTCTATAGCATATTTTGCTTATGTCCAAAGCCCAATCCTACCTGTTAAGTATGCATCTAAATTTCTGCTCCTGAACACTAAAAATATTTCCTTGCTACCTCAAAGATGTGCTAGCCCTGTGAGCTTCTTCAAGTGACTTGACTACTTTGAAGTTGGATGAGATTCTTTGCAAGATCTAATGCCTTAAATAAAATTAATCTCAGAATAATTAATAATTTGGATTTAAATCCATTATTAGTTAATATGAAGATGCCTATGAGGCAATGATAATTTTAGCCTCAAGTGAAAGTCTCTAACCTATTGCATTAGGGTCAATTTGATAATTCAGAAGAGTTAGCTACATTCAAAGTAACTTGATCCAGGCAGAAAATTCTTTACTATGGGTATTACCACCTTTGTAGCAGCAATAAATTGAGCCTCTAAGAATTTGTTTATTAGCCTTGCACTAAAAGGGTAAATGAATTTTACTGAGTTGATAGTTTTTGTGACTTTTGAGTAAGCATATTTTTGCAATTATTCATAAATTCCATTCTGTTATTCTCAGGATACTTTCAGGCTCACAGAAAATTTGAATATTCTGGGTAAACAGGACTTTGTGTATCACACTGGGGAGTTTTTTATGTTTTTCAATTTTTCCCACTTATTGCATATGTATATAATTTTAGCCAAAAGTTATCAATGAAATTCAGTTCTGCAGTAAGAGAAAGCAAAATGAGCTGTGATCTTTAAAATTACCAGACCATAAGTGATTTTGAGGAGTCAGACTCTGAATTTTAAAAACCCAGAGGCATTATTTTGGTCTGTTTGTCTTGTTGCATAGGAAGAGAAGTTTGTTACTTGAGAAAATGTCATCTTTCTCTGAATAGATAGTTTATATCAAACTCTATTTAGTTTTCAATCGCTGTTGTGTGTTGAGGGGTCTTATCTTGTCAGTTAGTTGAATGTCAGAGGAATATCTCATGGTACTTAGAGTAATTTAGGTTGTTTACATGGAAAAAGTTCTTGTCTACTTGGAAAAAGTTCATGAAATGAGATACAAAAGTAGAAATTCCATAAGAATTGCAAATGGTAATATGAATTACGAAGCTTTTAAATAAACATTTTATGATTTTGCTGCAATAGTATTTATATACTTTTTCTATAGTTTTTATTGACTTGGTAGAAAAAGTCTATATTCGTGATGAACATAAGCCAAGGAATTTCTTATTTGCATAAAACATGGTACATAACCAGAATTCATGATGGAATGTGTCAGAAACTATAAATAAAATAATTACAGAGCTATGGAAAATTTCACTATTCAAGTAGCTACACATGAGAAGCTATATTATGTGCATTATAGGAACTTCATTTTCTCTGAGGTAGGTCAGTCATGTCATCACCATCTTTCCACTCACACCTCACCCTCAGCAATCTTCTAATGTCCCTGCAGTTTTACCTTAAAGTTTTTACTCTTAAAGACCTCTTCTTGCTCATTTCAAAGGACCATTTCTGCCTTGTTTAGCTTCTCTACAATAGTTGGCAGCCATCCTCCTCTTGAACCTCTCTATTCCCCTGCCCTCAAGACAACATCATCTCCACATATTCTGTTGATCTGCTTCATACCCCTTTCCCATTCCTTCTTAACCAAGAGGGTAACGTTCTCTGTCCATTATCATTGTTAGGCTTTAAAGCTCTTTAAAAAATTGGCCTTTTCTTACATCTCTACATATTTTCCCTAAATGATTTAATCTACTTCCATGATGTTATTACTATGTGTGTACTGATGTCTCACCTGAGCTAAGACTTAGATGGCTATAATGAACAGCCAAAGGATTACCTGACCAGAGCCCATTTTCTGGGAATGGTCTTCCATTTTCCTTCAAATACTGAATGTTACTGTGTGATCCTTCCCTGTACTACATCCTATCAAGGGATGGGAACCTGATCCAGGCTTGCTTCATGAATTTCTGACCTGAGATTTTAGGACCTGAGTCCATGAGTCAGGTCAAACTCACTTTGGGCACCTGAACTAGAATCAGGTTGGTTGTACAAGTTGAATGCATCAGTGTTGTGTAGAAGCTGTATGCATTCTAATCAGTAGAAATTTTGTCATATTGATGATTACATATTTTAAATATGTCCTCTAACTGTATGGAATAAAGCTTAGGAATTGAAGGCAGCCATGTTTATTTCCATGCAGTCATATAAGCAGAGAAAGTTCTTCTGTAGAGAGAGAGGAAAAATAAATAAATCAAAGGTACAGGGATGAACAGAGATGAGAAATACCAAGAGAATCATGAAGGCAATTGGTCCCCAAGTCTTCCAATTCCTGAGATCCAGACACATGTCTGTGACAGTACATTGATAATAATCTCTGCTTTTTGTTAAAGATAGTTTGATGGGAAACCTGTCAATTTAAGCAAAAGGAATAGAGTTAATAAAATATCTGCTGCCTACTGGACACTTCTACTTTTATGTCATGTCCCTCAAATGATCTCCTTATGCCCCATTGGCACCCTCAGCTCCAAGCCATATTCTTCCATAGCTTGGAAAGTGGTATCATTACCTATTTGATTATCCAAACAGCTAAACTGGTCATTATCTTTGACTTCTCTTATAACTCCAAACTTCCCTTCCAGTCAGTGAAATTTTACTCTTTAGCTGTCCATTTCTTTCCGCTGTCACCCTACCTACTTAGTCCCCAGTACAATTGCCTTATTGGATCGTTACAAAACTGGTCTTCTGGTTCTGGCCCTGATGGCATCCAATAAGTTCCCTTACTCCAGTGTGATCTTTTCTTTGCCTTCACATTAAACCCCCATATCTTTAGCTTCACTTCCAGAGCCATGATGAAGTTTATGACTATGTCTCCAGCATCATCTTTTGCCACCACCTGTCCTTCTATTATATGAATGAATGATATTGAAATACATATAGTTGTTCTGTGCTATTTTCTCTTCTGAAATGACCCTCCTTTCTCTAACCCATCAGAACACCTTGTAGTGTAATTGCTTGTTTAACACTAGTCTGTAAGCCCCTTGAAGGCAGGGGTAATAATTTGCATTGCATACTGCTATATCTTAGCACAGTATATGTTTCATGACAGTTATTCAATAAATATGTACTGAATGAATACATTTTTTAGATGAATGAGCTGCTGCTGGAGACAAGTACAGAGCTCAGGAGCAGATATTTGGATTTTTAAGGCAAGGACAAAGTCCTTTTTCATGAACTGAACATTAGGAGGGAGGCAAGCCCATAACTCTGGTTCAGTGTTTCATGAATTATCACTTAGCAGTCTCAATAATCTTGAATGTGCAGTTCTTCACGCACTAGTTCAAGTTCATCACTTGCGGCAGTCATTGATGCTTTGATGTGTAGCTAGTCAGGTAGAATAGATTTTATTGTCTGCAGCTGGTGGCATTTTTCTCTGTGTCTTCAGTTTTTTAGTTCCTTGACACTCTTTTAGATATCATTGTTTTGATTTTTCCAGACACCGCAGTATGAGGACTATTCACATTTTAATGGCTACAACAGTGCACATCCTAGAAACATTAACTGCTTAATTGCATTAATATGAGCCTGTCTGCGTTTAGTGCTGGAATTATATTGGAGTGATTGGATAGGCTGGATGATCATATATATTTGGTAGATAATTACAGATCTTCTATTGTGCTTGATTTCAAACTACCCAGGAGGAGTGTGTCAGTTTGAAACTACTATCTACCCCACAAAAGTCATGTTTTATCCCTGATTCAATCTTGTAGGGGAGCCATTTCTTTTAATCCTAATTCAATATTGTAGGGCAGAAATTTTTTTATTAGATTTTTTCCATGGAGATGTGACATACCCAATTGTGGGAGTAACTGTTTTAGTAGATGGAGACGTGACTCCACCAATTCTAGGTGGGTCTTGATTAGTTTATTGGAATCCTTTGAAAGAGCAAACATTTTGGAGAAACAGGAAACATTTTGGAGAAAGCCAGAGCTGACAGAAACAGAAAGAGCTGACACAGATGCTGACACTTGGAAAACGGAGTCATGGATGTTTGGAGATGCAGCAGATGTTGCCATGAGACATTAAACAAACCAAAACCTGTAGAGAGTCCAGGGAGGTCAGAAGATGAACTGGGTTCCCCTTACCCATGCAGATTTAGACAAGATTCTTTGTCTTATGGAAAGTCCACGGTTTTTTTTGTGTAAATCCGCCAAAGACTTATGTTTTCATGGTCACTTGACTCCATTGTCTTGCCTCTACTGACATTTTGTTGGCTCTAACTTGCAGTTGCTCCTTTATCTCTGATCTGCCATTGTTGCCACTGGACCCCAACGGGGATAACCCCTTCTTGATTCCCCATCAAGAAAATCATGGATATAGATAGTTGTATATAAAATAGAACTACATTTTTGAAGGTGTTGTCTTCAGAGTCAGAATTCCATATGCGTCATCCTGCTTTTAATTCCCTGTAAGGAGTTTTCAGTGGCTACAGTGCCCTTTATTTTGTGATGTGTCTCTCATTCTTCTCTTCTGGATTGTTTCTAGAAACTTGTACTTCTCATTATGTCATGCAGTACAATTCAGCTCTCTTTAGTTGTCTTCACCAGATCCATCTTTGTTTGTATATCCAAATTCTGTCTTGTTATTTATCCAAAAAAAAAGACACATAGACTCATTTAGAGCACAAAAGATATCCTGATATTCTATTTTTCCTTTATTAGGATGCACCCTACCAAGAATCCCTGGGAAAGTTTCTGGTTAGTGGGCAGGGAAATGGGAACTCTTTAAAAATTAGACCTTATAATTAAGGAAACACTATCTGTAGAGGGTTTGAATAGTGATATATTACCAAATCCATCCCTACTGATCCCTCATGAGTAAAAAGAAAACAAACTGACTTCATTATAAATCTTTTCACTCTGCAAATCTTAAATCATTTGTTGATTTTCTCAATTGTTTTCATGTCCTCAATTTCATTTATTTTGGCTCTAATCCTCATTATTTCTTTCCTTTTGCTTGCTTTATGGGGTTAGTTTGCTGTTCTTTAGTTCTTTCAAGTGGACAGTTAATTTCTCAATTTTTGCCCTTTCTCCTTTTTTGATATAGGCATTTAGGGCAATAAATTTCCCTCTTAGCACTGCCTTTGCTGCATCCCATACATTTTGATATGTTGTGTTTCCATTTTCATTTGCCTCGAGATATTTACTGATTTCTCTTGTAATTTCTTCCTTGACCCACTGGTTGTTTAAGAGCGTGTTGTTGAACCTCCATATATTTGTGAATTTTCTGGCACTCTGCCTATTATTGATTTTCAACTTCATTCATCTATGATCTGAGAAAGTGTTTTGTATGATTTCAATCTTTTTAAATTTATTGAGACTTGCTTTGTGACCCAGCATATGGTCTATCCTTGAGAATGATCCATGAGCACTTGAGAAAAAGGTGTATCCTGCTGTTGTGGGATGTGATGTTCTATAAATGTCTGCTAAGTCTAGCTCATTTAGTGCATTATTCAAATTCTCTGTTTCTTTATAGATCTTTTGTCTAGATGTTCTGTCCATTGATAAGAGTGGGGAATTAAAGTCTCCAACTATTATGGTAGATGTGTTTATTTCTCTTTTCAGTGTTTGCCTCATGTATTTTGGAGCATTCTGGCTCAGTGCATAAATATTTATGATTGTTATGTCTTCTTGTTGAGTTGTTCCTTTTATTAATGCATAGTATCCTTCTTTGTCTCTTTTAATTGTTTTATAGTTGAAGTCTAATTTGTTGGATGTTAGTATAGCTACTTCTGCTCTTTTCTGATTGTTAGTTGCATGAAATATCTTTTCCCAACCTTTTGCTTTCAACCTATGTTTATCCTTGGGTCTAAGATGTGTTTCCTATAGACAGCATATAGATGGGTCTTGTTTTTTAACTCATTCTGTCAGTCTATGTCTTTTAATTGGGGAGTTTAATCCATTAACATTTAGTGTTATTACTGTATGGGTAGTACTTTCTTTTGCCATTTTGCCTTTTGGATTTTATATGTCATATCTAATTTTTCTTCTTTTTACCTTTACTGATAGTCTTCATTTCTACACTCTTCTCCACACCTGTCTTTCCTGTCTTTTCATATCTACCTCTAGTGCTCCCTTTAGTATTTCTTTCAGAGTTGGTCTCTTGGTCACAAATTCTCTCAGTGATTTTTTTGTCTGAAAATGTTTTAATTTCTCCTTCATTTTTGAAGGACAATTTTGCTGGATATAGAATTCTTGGTTGGCAGTTTTTCTCTTTTAGTAATTCAAATATATCATCCCACTGTCTTCTCATTGCCATGGTTTCTGCTGAGAAATCTATGAATAGTCTTATTGGCCTTCCCTTGTATGTGATGGATTGCTTTTCTCTTGCTACTTTCAAGATTCTCTCTTTCTCTTTGACCTCTGACATTCTGATTAGTAAGTGTCTTGGAGTACGTCTATTTGGATCTGTTCTGTTTGGGGTATGCTACACTTCTTGGATCTGTAACTTTATGTCTTTCATAAGAGTTGGAAAATTTTCAGTGAAAATTTCCTCCATTGGTTTTTCTTCTCATTTTCCCTTCTCTTCTCCCTCTGGGACACCCACAACACGTACATTCATGTGCTTCATGTTGTCATTTAATTCCCTGCTCATATTTTTCCATTCTTTTCCCTATATTTTCTTTTTCTTGTCAGATTTCAGATGTTCTGTTCCCCAGGTCACTAATCCTATTTCTGCCTCTTGAAATCTGACATTGTAGGTTTCCTTTTTTTTTTTTTTTCATCTCTTCTACTGTGCTTTTCATTCCCATAAGTTCTGTGATTTGTTTTTTCATACTTTTGATTTCTTCTTTTTGTTCATTCCTTGCCTTCTTTATATCCTCCCTCAATTCACTGATTTGATTTTTAATGAGGTTTTCTATGTCTGTTCAAACATTCTGAATTAAGTGTTTCAACTCCTGTATATCATTTGAATTGTTGGTTTGTTCCTTTGACTGGGCCATATCTTCAATTTTCCTAGTGTGATTTGCTATTTTTTTGCTGGCATCTAGACACTTAAAATCCTAGGTAAAAGAAGTGAAAACAATCTCCAGAAAAAGTTTATTCTGGAGATTGTCTTCACTTCTTTTACCTAGAATTTTCTTGCTGGATGACTTTGTTGTCTGTCTGTTCTTTGACATTCAGTTCAGCTTATTCTGGACCACTAGCTTAGGTTTTGTTTAACAGAGAGAGAGTAAACCAACATAAAACATGTCTAGACAGGTGCTAACAATCTTTCCACAGAATTGAATTGGTGGTTACACACTTCCATTCTGCTTGTCCCTTTCCCGAACTCTTCATGTCAGAAAAAACCTTACCAGCAAACTGGCATAAGCATAAAGCAAACAAGCTTCTCTGTGTTATCCTTCCTTGCTCAAGAAGGTGAATACCATAGGAAAACAAATGTCCTTACTCAAATGATTTAAAGAGAGATGCCAAGATGGCCGGTTAGCGAGGTGTGGGATTTAGTTCATCCTCCAGAACAGCTACTAAATAGCCAGGAATAGTACAGAACAACTGCTGGGGCCACATCAGTGACCAGACACACAGTGTACCCCAGTCTGGACCAGCTGGACTGGCTGCGAGCCCCACCCCAGAACCGTGAGGGCCCCAAGCCACGGTGGCTGGCACCACTCCCTCATAGCCTGCTTCCCAGAGGGGAAAGGAAAAGGACTTTACTAGCAGCAGGGGCTGAGCACAACTAAGCCCCAATTGTGGAATTAATTCACAAATTCTGACTACTAAAAATAGGCCCCCAGCTCAGCTGAACCTCGA
Organism: Tamandua tetradactyla; assembly: GCF_023851605.1. Classification (NCBI taxonomy): domain Eukaryota; kingdom Metazoa; phylum Chordata; class Mammalia; order Pilosa; family Myrmecophagidae; genus Tamandua; species Tamandua tetradactyla. The sequence continues at coordinate 58,277,742 of NC_135345.1, forward strand.
CAAAGTGGAGGTTGCTGACTTTTACCCCAGCACTGAGGGATCAAGGTTGACAGAAAAAGGAAAAAGAAGAAAAGAAACAGAGGTTTTAACTAAGCCCCAATTGTGGAATTAATTCACAAATTCTGACTACTAAAAATAGGCCCCCAGCTCAGCTGAACCTCAACAAAGTGGAGGTTGCTGATTTTTACCCCTGCACCGAGGGGTCAAGGCTGACAGAAAAAGGAAAAAGAAGAAAAGAAATAGAGGTTTTTGGATCAGATAGCACATAATACTTGAAAGGGTCTGGGCCCTGAAGGAAAGGAGGGGGCACATAGGATCTGAAAGTAAACAAAGTAACATACCAATTTGTGCTCTTGATTGGCAAACCTGAGGAAAGGGGGTCCTGCTCTGAGAAGGATTTTTCTCTTTCTTTTTTGTGGCTGTGTTTCTACAAAAGGCTTCACTGCCTTTGTATACAGCACCAGGGCTTTTCAGGCTGCAACTGCCCCAGGCATAAGCAGGAACAATCTTGTTTGACAGCTTGTCTGGAGCCTGTGCCTTCCCCAGGAGAGGGGTGGGGCCCAGCTCAGGTGGATTCCCTCCCTGGAGGAATTCAGACCCCAGGGTTTGGAAAATTGAAGCAATTAAAACCAGCCTATAACATCTCCTGTGTCTCCACCACACCCCCAGCAGGGATAGTCTGCTGAAGTTAAAGGTATTGCATCACCTTATGCTGGTGGGACCTGCAGGCAGACAATCGCCACATACTGGGCAGGATAGGAAAAACACAGAGTCCAGAGACTTCATAGGAAAGTCTTTCAACCTGCTGGGTCTCACCCTCAGGGAAAACTGATGCAGGTTAATTAGATTCTCCAGGAGTATCTCTTTTAAAGGAAATTTGTTCATGTTTCTAAGGTTTAGCTATTTAGTAAGTTTCAAGTCTTTCCTAGGGGCTACCCACCTAATGATTTGCCAGAGAATCCAAATAAAGAAAGGGGCTATGTATAAGGAGAGATCTGAAGTAGGCAGGAGAGCTCACGTCCTGTCTAGAAATGGCAACAGGTGTTGAGCAACTGTCTGGTACTGGAGTGGAATCTGGGGCTTGGGGACACTATGCCTATTTTGTATATCTGAAACCCCTTCTGTTGCTCAAGTAAAACAAAAGGCTAACTTCCAAAATTTGTTACCAATTTTCATGGTTAATTTAATTTGCCAGATTGGCTAGGTTATGGTATCCAGTTGTTTGTTCAAGTATGGGACTGATTGCTACTGTTAGATTATTATGATTGCTATGTTTTAGATTATTTTGCATCTATAATCAGTTGACTGCATCTACAGTTGATTACATCTACAATTAATAAAGGAGATTGCCCTGAGTCTTCCAGATGACTTCCTAATCCAATCAGTTGGAGATTTTAAAAGACAGAACTGAGGATTTCAGAAGTCAGAAAGAAGAATTTTTATTTCTTCTTAAGCCAGCCAGCTTCCCCTGGGGAATTCAACTTCACCTTTATCAGAGTTTCCCTGTTCTATGAAATTTTAACTTGCAAAGTCCTATTCTCTCAATCTCTCTCTCTCTTTCTCTTTCCACACCCCTCTCTCTTTTCACTCACACACACACACATACACACACACATACATACACTATTGGTTGTGTTTCTTTGTATAATCCTATTTCACCAATTTCTGATACCAAAACAAAAATGTGCTGTGAAGGCAACACTGTGAGGGTCAAGCAAAACACATCTGAGGCTGAATCTTATCTGAGGGTTGGGACAGTTGACCTCCACTTGCTGCTCTAATTTTAGAACTTCTATTTAGAAGAAACTTTTGTTTTTTTATTTTCCGCTCTTTTATTTCTAACTTCCTTCTCTAAAAGTAAGAAAACTGACCCCCATTTTCTTCACTATTTTCTCATTTGTTCAAGCTTAAAATGCACATCATGTATGCATTCATGTACCCATTATCAAGATACAGAGGAATTGCATCACTCCGGAATTTTACAATGTGCTTCTCCCTTTTAAACATTTCATTTCTTAGTATTTTTTCAGCATAATTCCCTTCTCAAGTACCTCTGGTCTGGATAACACACAAAAAATGCATTGATGTGCCTCACTCTGAGCTAATACAAGATTTTGGATCACTGGACTATTAGAATTTGAGGGACATTCTACAAAATACCTTACTAGAACTCTTCAAAACTGTCAGGGTTGGAAAAAGAAGGAAAGTCTAAGAGACTGTTACAGGCCAGAGAAGGTGAAGGAGACATGGTATGTAAATTCAGCTTGGTATCCTGGATGGGATGCAGGAACAGATAAAGGACATTAGCGGAGAATCTGATGAAATCTGAGTAAAATCTGCAGTTGAGTTTATAGAAATGTATTAACATTGGTTTCTCAGATTTGGAAAATGTTAGATGAAACTATTAGGGGAAACCAAAACAAGGTGAGGAGTACACAGGAGTACTTTGTACCAACTTGGCAATTTTTTTTTTTGTAAATCTAAAATTATTCCCAATAAAAAGCTTATCTAAAATTGATCATGGTGAAGTATGCACAACTATGTGATTATACTGTGAGCTATTGATAGTACACTTTGGATGGATTGTATGGTATATGAACATATTGCAATAAAATTGCATTATAATTATTCAAAACACTAGATATATAAAAGACTCATATATTTGAATGGCTAAAAATCCAGCATCTGATGGAGACAGCTCTGAGGTTAGCCCTAAGACTTGCAAATGTAAATGGGATAGATTTCGATGAGTCATAAAAATGATCTGCTTCCAGTGATCTTTCTGCATATTTCTAAGTAGCAATAGCAGTTTTCAGGAAAGTACAGCAGAAAATTTTCAAAAGGAGTCTGTCTTGAACATCTTACCTAATTTTTCTGAGCCATAGTGTTCTCACCTGTAAAAAACAAAAACAATTCCTATCATGTAGGGTTGTGTGAGGGTTAAAAGAAAGAAAATCCGTATATAGCACTTAGAAGAGGACTGGATACATCACAACTATTTGACAAGGAGTAGCTAAGATTGTTAGAATTGGCTCAAGGTTGTGACATGGATCACAAACATATCACTATTCTAGCATTTAACAAAGTTTGTTGTTTAATTGCCTGTATCTCTCAATGATTTATGAGCTTCTTAAGGACAGGTGTGCTTTCTTGTTCACGATTGTATCTCTAGCATATTACTGGCATATAGTAAACACATGATGAATGTTTATGGGTGAATAAACTTTTTTTCCTATGAAATGAGCATACCATAAATTATTTTTTTAATTATTTATATTTTATATATACTTTATATTATTTATATACTCTTCAGATTATGACATCTCTGAAATATTACGTGGGCATACAACTCCGAAATGTTTTGACCTTTTCTGGATATAAATGCAGCTATACTATGTATCAGGAGGCAACTCTCTGACTCTAAATACACATCACTCTTATATTCAGTTTCTTGATGTAGGTTGATTCTATTCTGCCTTCTTAATTACGAAGGTCATTTAGACCCTACCACTGGGGACATTTTAAAGTTACTGTGTTCTTCCTCTAAGTTTAGGCTTGAAAACATTAAAACAGATGGTGCTACTTGGAGGGTAATTAATTTTCCTTTGGAGAAATAATCACTTTCCTTAAAAATAAATTAATGCCTCCCTCTTTTTTCCAAGAGGTAATGGTTTAATAAATTGATCAATGAACTCGGCTGCCCTTGACCAAGATGTAGGGAGAAAGGAGAAGTCTTTTCTGATTTTCCCCCATCTGGTTGTGTGAATCTAGGAGCCTCACTTCCTATGGTGACTGGAAGAATGAACTGAAACACAGCATTATAAGCACTGACACGGTCAGGTTTCAGAACTGTTAGCCAACATTATTATTAGAGGTAGAAAGGGGTCATAATTAATTGATTTTGTTGACTTTGTATGAACACTGAGAATCTTATCAGGGTATTAGGTATACAGCACCCTAAGCTTCTGGTATGCAGAATCCATTGGTGCAGGCGGTATTTTTAAAATTAATTACTGATTAATGACCAAATTGTTCTCTTTGTTTCATGTCATAGTAAATCAATTGGGAAATAGCAGAGTCTTCCTTTTCTTTCTGGACAGCAATGTACGGCATGTCACTGGCTAACATATCACAGAATGTCATCTTACCAGGAGTTTAAGTTTTAATATTCAGAGGCAGTTCTTACTATAGTTTTAAAGGTTTATTGAAATGAAGCCTTCAATGTGTTTATATTTCACATTTGCCATAGTCACAAATTTTGAACTTCTATCAGTTCTTCACATCAGATTTTCTGTGAAACAGTCACATCCTTTTTTGTTTGTGTCCATGAATGTATATGTAGGTGTTTGCTATTAGGAAATTTTCACAGCTATATAAATAATATAATCTAATGATACTGGGCAGAAAGGTGTTACATGGTCATTCTCTTGAGTTTCTTTTGGATTAAGCTTCTGCCAGGGCCATATTTATTGCATGGAAATTATCACAACATCCATAATTCAGCATGACAGGAGATGCATTTTCAGATCTCATTCAAAACAAGAAGGGATTCTTTCAGCAAAATGAGTTTTAAATTCACTTTTTATTACCACAGTATGTAAGATAATGCCACTCCAAATAGAGAGAATTGCACTGGTAAAGAGACTAGAAGAAGTCATACATACCATTCAGCACAGATTTCCTAGGAATGCAGCAACAACAGCTTTAATTTTCCTTTCGCAGAGTATTTAGGGGGCAATGTGTGCTTTAGAAATTGCTTGACAAAGACTGTTTATCTAAGAACTTGGTTCTGTTTATTTAAGGATTTGCCCAAGCAAAAATATAGGAAAGACAGACTTAGGGAACCAGAACCAAGAAGCAGAGCTCCAATACAGATAATTTTGGACAATATGACCCTGTGATACAGAGGAGGGACTCAGGATGAAGCCAAACTATATTTTCCAACACATGGATTCAGGTTTATCTTCCCTATGAGGATGAATTGGAGGTTGGAGTCAGATTCCATTGAACATCCTGTAGAGACATTTGTGTATTGGTCTATAGCGTAAACTGAATCTCTTTTTCATTTTCTTTTTCTAAACTGTGGGGCAGTAATTCTCAACAAATAGTAAATCAATACCATTTGTCATCTTAATAAAGGTTACAGTCAAAGAACCTGTTCAGATATTTTTTTAGGAGTGTAACTATTGCCTTGACATACAAACTGTTTTGCTTGTCTTGTTTTAATTTCTCCTATTTCTTTCAAATGTATTCAGTAGGGAAGGGTCTTGCTGGGTTTCTGGATGAAGTTTCAAGAAGGCTCAGCACTTTTCTGAATACTCTCAGATATTATAAAGCTCTGTGGTCAATTTAAGATGCAAAACACAGTCATGATTTAGAAATTGGAATTTCAAATCCTACATATTGATTAAGTCTTCAACCTCCATTCAAAGACAAGACTCTTAGGTTCCTTCCCCAGTGAAAGCCAGCTACAGATGACATGCATGCCTCTGAAGAAAGTGGTATATGTGGTACAATTTTCTCATTCCCCATCCTCTTTTCCCAACTTGTTAACTGAGGATTCTGGTCTCATCAGGTTTGGAGCAGGGGAGGAAGAAGGAAAAAGGGAGTCCTAGAAAGTCTTAAGGACTGGCATGTTGGTAAACTGCCTTGTTGTCTTTGGCCTGGGTGATGCTTTAGGCTGGCCTCCTCTGTTGGTGATTCAGTGTGTTTTTTCAGACTCTTTTAGGCCTGTCTCCTAACCCTATTGCAACATAGTCAGCACCTTCCATCATTTACTTGCTTCTAATTTCCCAGCCATCTCTGATTTTCTGACTACCCTTCTTCTATACATTATTTTCCCTTTATCTTTTGGATGAAGTTCTCTTGTCAGTAGCCCTTTTAAAATCACCCTAGGCCAACATTCTTGCAGAGTTCTCATCCAAGGCTTGTACTCACACACTGTAGTGAATTGAATGGTGGGCTCCAAAAAGGTGTGTCTGTGTCCTAGCTGCCCCCAACCCCCGCCCCAGAACATGGTGAATTGTCACCTTATATGGATAAAGGGTTTTTGCTGATCTCAAGATGAGATCATCCTGGATCTGAGTGGACCCAAAATCAAATAGCAAGTGCCTTTATAAGAGAAAGAGGGATACTTTCAGCAAAGAAGGGGAGAAAAGAAAGAGAGAAGGAGGCCTCAGGAAGATGGAGGCAGAGATGGAAGTTAGGCAGCCACAATTCAAAGAACACTTATGGTCACTGGAAGCTAGAAAAGCAAGGAATGGTTTTCTTCTAAGGAGGGAGCATGACTCTGCCAACATGTTGATTTTGGATTTCTGGCCTCCAAAGCTGTGAGAGAAAATATTTCTGTTCTTTTAAGCCATGGTGTTTTGGCGCTTTGTTAGGGCAGCCCCCGGAAACTAATCACACAGTTTAGCTGGATGTTGCTTTGTGCAGTTACTAAGTAGACACAGACACAAGTCTGCTAACATAACTGCTTTACCCAGCTTCTCCTCTGCAGATTCTCCAGGCTTAAATCTGACATCCCAATGTGCACCCCAAATTCTAAGGCACATATCTCAAACTCTGAGTGGTATTCTTTGAGCACCCCCTCATGAGACTTACAGGCAGATGAGACCATCCTCCCCACCAAATCCACTCCCTTAGGGCGTTAGGGCGGAATTTATAGTCTAGCGTTCCCTAAAGAAATCCTCTCCTATTTCCTTTCTTAACCATTTGTTTTCTATTTATTTATTTATTCTATCTTTGTAATGTGATGAAGAGTCATCCAACTTATTCTGGTCGCCAATTGTGAAATTTCTGTATCTTGCATCCCTCTTTGAAATTTCATTTCAGTTGCTTACTGCTCACTCAGTTAAAACTGTCCGATTAACATCCTGGGTCACATGTAGATATCTGGAATATATGAATATTACCTACCTATCAAAACTCTGATTCCCACAGTGAAGCTTGAGTTCTTGAAGGAATCAAGATCTCAACCAAGGGCTGGTGCATGAGGGCTCTTGATTCAGTAGCAGGAAAAAAAATGAGGATCTCCCATTTGATTTATTTGAGTTTCTGCCACCTGGCATAGGTGCCATTCTTCACTGCATCTTTTTTCTGTTTAGCAGGGCTAGCCACCCTAGTTCTCTTCAGCTTTGTGGGATTTCCTCTCTCTGTCTTAAAGAGAACACTGTGCCTTGGCCATAATAGCATGAGTCATGATACAGAGCAGACACCCTCATTAGACCTTGACAGACAACCAGGGAGTTACACCAGAACAAGAAAGATGCAAAAGCACCCATACTCTTCCAGAAGAATCATTAGATATGATAGCCAGAGGATTCTGCTCCCATTATAGGCAGGGATGACACCCACTCTGTCAGCAGGAAGCAGTTACAGAAGACTGAACTCCCTCCTTTAGCACCCTTTAAAATTAAGGGATGGAATTCCCTGATTGGGGAATGAGGCAGGTTAGATAGTTTGACAGCCTTAGGATTAGTTAAGAGCATTGTATAAGGGCCCTTCCATTTGGGCTGTAGCTGCTCTGCTGGGGACTTTCATTTCTAAGTTTTTAATAAGACTTGATCTGCTGGATCTACTTGGGGAAGTGAATCAGTGTGTTGGGGTGCAGGAAGGACTCAATTCCCATATTTTCTAAGAGCCTGTTGAACTTGTCCTAGATTATTAAGTATTTTACAGTTTTGTGTCTCAGTGTCAGAAGGTCTGAGGAGAGGAAGGGTCTTCCATAAATCATCTTGTAAGGGCTTAGCTGCAAAGTGCTTTTCAGGGCTGCCCTTACCCTGAGAAGAGCTATAGGTAGGATTTTTATCTATGTCTTAGCTGTGTCTTGGCACAGTTTAGCTACTGTTTTCTTAAGGTAGTGATTTGGTTTTTCTCCTTTACCAGAGGATTGGGGCCTCCAGGAGGTATGCAAGTGAAAGTAAATTCTGAGGCCACACAAAGTTGTTGAACTACTTTTGAGGTAAAGGAGGGGCCATTGTCACTTTAAATGCATCTACAGGGTCCAAAATGAGATATGATTTATTTTAGCAAGGTGTTTGAGACTTCCTGGGCCTTTTGTGTCCTAGTTGGAAAGACCTTAATCCACCCCATGAAAGTATTGATGAATATTAACAGATGCCTAAATCCTGGGGACAGGGGCATCCAGTTAAAGTGTAGCTGCCAGTCTTCTCCAGGATATGTGCCTCCATGCTGGACTGGTTGTACTAGTAGGAGAGGCCTTAGCTCTGTTTCAAGTTTATTTAGAGCACAGAGAGGGCATGAAGGAGTGCCTTCCTTTACAGTCCTGGTGAGACATAGGCCCATAAGGAGGTTACTAACAAAGGTAGTAATGGCTTCTCTTCCCAGATGGAAAGAGTCATGGAGATACTTGATGACTTTCCATTGCATGTGCCTCAGTAGAAATATCTTTTATTACTGCTTGTACCATCCTCAGGGCTGCTATTATATTTGCTTTATTCAGCTTGTTGGATCTCATCCGACGTGTCCTCTGGTTTTACATCTATTTCCTGAGGGTTTGGGATTAGACTCATTTCAGACACTGGGGAGAGCACTGCCTGTCAAGCTGCTTGGTCAGTGAACCAGTTTCCAATTATAACATAATTGTCTCCTTTCTGGTGCCCCTTATAATGAATTTCAGCAACTTCTTTGGGCCTTTGTATGACCTTCAGGAGGGATGGGATTTCTAGGTGGTGTTTTATTGGGGAACATGTTGCTGCTATAAGCCCCTTTCTTTCCCTATAGCAACATGGGTATGGAGAATAAGAAAGGCATATTTGGAGTCATTGTAGGTGTTGATTTTAAGTCCCCGCCCTAATGTTAGATCTCTGGTCAGTACAAAGAGTTCAGCCATCAGGGAGGATATGTTGGTGGTAGGGTTTTGCCTCTGTAACTTGTTGAAGGCCTACACTGCATGTCTTACCCTTCAAAGATGAAACTACTCCCATCTGTAAATCAGACTTCATCAGGGTTCTCCAGAGGCTTATCCTTCAGGTCAGGGTGACTGGAGTACATCTTATTAATCACCTCTACACATGGGTAGGTTGAAGGCTCTGACTTTTCTGTAGGCATGAGATTGGCTGGGTTTAGAGTATGACATGTTTATAGTATGACTTCATTTGTCTGCATCCTGGAGTTGGGCTCTGGTTTCAAGGCTAAATTCCCTTAGCTCTTTACACAGAGCATTCACATATAGGTGGGGGATATCTCAAAATCCCTGTGGGAGCACTGTCCAGATACACTGTTGGGTGTCTGTGGATCCAAGATTCTAGAGTGAAGGCAAACAGATACTGAGGATCAGACTGAAGGGGAATATGCCAAAGAAAGCATCTTTAAGGTCCAAGACACTAAACCACTTTGAATCCCCTGGTATTTTAGTTTGGATGTTATAGGAATTTGGTACTATCGAGTGGGAAAGGACCAGAGCCTTAAGGTCCTGTACCATTCAATAGCCTCTGTTTGCTTTCAACACTGGAAAGACAGGAGTATTACAAGAAATGCTGTAGAATATTATTTATTAGAGGTTGCATCCCTTTCTTTGCCTCTGGCTTAATGGGGTACTACAATTTTGGGGGAAAAGCATTTGGGTTTTTAGGAGAGACTTTTTTTGGCTGAGCATTGATAGCCCTTCCAGATACACCTTGGTCCCAAACCTGGGTCCTATCTGGGGCTGAATATTTGGGATTATTTAATCTGGATCTTTGTATTCTGCAACAAGGCCAGGATTGGGTGGCTGGCGGGTGTGACAAGTTGGAGGTTGTTCCTAAAGTTTGTAAAAAATTTCTTCCCAAGAAAGGGGTGGGGAGCCCAGTGACTACTAAAAACTCATGGCTTATGAGAATATCCCTTAACCTGCAACTTAAAGATGGTGTGAACTGGTGGGTCTTTAGGTTACTGTCAACTCACAATATGATGCAAGTTTTTGAAGAAAAGGTTTCTAGAGTAATGGCTAAGGACAGAGTAGGTGGCTCCCACATCAATTAACAAGTCAGTAAGTATACTTGCTACATCAAGGATAACCCAAGGCTCCTCCATGGTTATGGCTAGCTGTGAAATAGGAGCCAATCCTCACTCAAGGCCATCACTGGTGTGAAATCTCTCCTCTTCTCCTTTCCTAGTTGGGGTCAGTCCCTTTTCCAGAGGCCTTCCTTTTTGCATCAAGGATAAGGTTCTGTTGGCCCTTCCTGACCAGGGCACTCTTTGCTCCAGTGTCTCAACTTCCTGTATTTGAAAGAGCAGACTTTCCATCCTGTTTAGCTTTTGGATTGCCCTGAGGATGCAGGGTGCTACCTGCAGCGACTGCTATTAAATGTGTCTGTATCTTGTCCTGTTGCTGATCCTGCTGGACATTCTCTAGATCTTCAGTTTTCTCTCTATTATTGAAAAACACTAATGGTAGTGTCCAGCCTTTCGTTAAATGGGGTTTGTGGTCCCATAACTATTTTCTGCAATTTCCTCTGAAAATCTAGGCATGATTAGCTAAGAAGGTGACTTCCTAATAAAATTTTACCTTCCTGGGAGTTAGGGTCTATGTTGGTGTATTTCTTCAAGGTTTCTACTAAGCATCCCTGGAATAAAGCAGGGATCTCATCCTTCTCCTGGGTCACCCCTCTAATTTTATCATAATTTACTGTTTTTTTTTCTTTCATTCTTTCTACAGGACAGGCAATAATATCATCTTGGTGTCTTAAATCTGCCTGCCCTTGTAGGTAGTTCCAATTGGGGTCGTTATTAAGAACTGCGGTATCCAGTAGGATTCTGGCTTGCCGGGGCTGCTGCTAGGTTATCTGCATGGGCTGGGGTTTTAGTCTGACTACTTCTTCTGGGGTGCAGCAGGTGGACATAATGATATGGATGTCCCCCTAGGTTAGCTTAAAAGAGTGAAAGGACAGAAATTCTTTGGCAAATTTGTCTAGGTCTTCAGAAAAACACCTTTGCTCCTGTACGATGGGCTAAATTGGTCGTAGAACCATATTGGGGCCAGGCCATATTGCAGAAGACTAATTCTTTTTTTTTCTTTAGGCCATCTAGTTGGAAAGTGTCCCAGTGTTTCAGGAGCCATCTAAGGGAAGAGTTGGTAGGGATAGAAGGAGAATTACCATGCTTTGCTCTTCTGCTGGTTGTGTCTCTGCCTTTGAAAGGGAGAAAAAAGAGGATAGAAAAGGAGGGGGTATTAAGGAGAAGTGGCATCTTCATCATGGAAGACTCCCAACTGAGCCCTTATGAGAGGCTCAAGCCTTGGTCTCAGTCCTACACCCAGCATCCCAGGTTGGTTTGACTGGCCAGGTGATTCAATCTCTGAGTGTCCCCAGAGATCCACCCTTGCCAAGGCATCCCCGGGGCTTATAAGCAGGTGAGCACAGGATAGGAAAGTCCTCAACACAGACAGGAGAACTCATCCTTGAAGGGGGTTTTTGCAGGTATTTTTGTAGCTCTCCAGATAGTATAGAAAGTCATGGAGGGATTGTGCCTTGCAAGAGGTAATATAATGTCATATAAATGTTAATTATAAATTAGGTCCCTGATCAGACTGGGAAACCTAATGGCAGAGTAGAAGGTGCCTAAAGAAACATCTAACTTCTGAAAAGGTTATTTAAGCCTTGTAAATGCAACATCCATGGCCTGGGGTAAAAACATTCTCTCCTAAAATTGCCATAGGCAACAGAACCCCTCTCAGAATTATGAGTGGGATAGAGGAGCTCCGCTACATTACTGAATTCCATTGTGTTTTGACTTGAAATTTTAAATCACACCCACATTCCCATCTTTCTGCACCAAATCCTTCCCCTTTAGCTAGTTCATTCATAGCCAGTGACAGTCTTAAGAAGATCTGAGGGCAAAGATAGGTGAGACAGAAAGAATGGGACCTGATCTGTGAGCGTTCCAGGCATAGTGGAATCTCTTCCCCTAATCTTTTGGACCCTTTGAGCTGTGTAAGTAATAAAGAAATCGTTTGCTGAAAGTTTCTATTGTGCCTTTCCTTGTCTCAATGATGTATCATATAACAACTTGCTCTACAAATCCTTACTAATTCTACTTTCAAGAGGCCATTTTCTCATTTTTCTTATTATTATGCACATTACAATATTTCAAGGAAACTGATCATTGGTGATGTATTCAGTGTAACACTGGAACTCTGGCTGCAGGCTGCCCTAGTCTCAAGCAATCTGCAGTGTTTTTGTCTCAGATGGATATACTCTTGCTTTAAAGTTTCTCCTTCACAGAACCTCTTCCAGAGTTAAAGTACAAATCCTGGTTCCTCCAGTGAACACTTGTGCCTTCCTTTCCAGATTCCATGTACTATCATCCTACTTCAAAGTTTATCCATTAATTTTTTTTTTAAGGAAACTCACTGGTCCTTGCTGGTTCTGGGGCAGCTGGAGGAAGGCAGCACAAACCACCATCAATCCTTAAACTTTCTTTCTGCATTGTCAGGAGGGGAAGATGCAGTGTCTGAGGAAGAGAGACACCAGAGGAGAAAGAACTCATGGAAAGTAGAAGAATTGTGTCTGTATTGAGGTGTGGGGTGCTGTTAAATAGTTTAATTGATCCCTAACCCTGGCATCAGATTTAAAATATGAGCTTATCATTGCTCTCTACTGGCTACTTTAGCAGGCTTTTTTTCTTTACATACATATCAACTCATACTGCCTATGGTAGATGTAATTATATACCCAATTTAGACTTGTTCTTAATTTTAATCTTAATCTGCATTCTTGTGGCCTTGAAGATATTATTTTATTTAGGGTATGGCCTACCTGAATAAGGGTGAGTCTTAATCTGCATTATTGGAGTCCTTATAAAAAAAAGGAACCAGAACCTGAAAGTGGGAGAGGGCCACAAGGGGAAGTTGGAAGTCAGTGGAGATCAGAAGAGCAGACATAAGGAAAAGACATTGCCAGTGACTGATTATCAGAATGCTATGGACTCAGCGAGAATGCATGTCTTGTTGATGTCTTAATTTTGGACTTCTTCTTGCCTCAAAATCAAGAGCCAGTAACTTTCTGTTGTTATGCCCAAACCAGTTTGTGGTATTTGTGAAAGCAACTCTGGCAAACTAAAGTGCTGCCCTTTCTAAGTATATGTTAACAGAGCATCAGTGTTCTTAGGTATTCAGGTAGGGCCTTGGGAATCTTACCACTTCCTATTTCTCTTGGAGGTTTCCTGTCAAAAACTATACATGTGAGAAAAAGATCCAAGTCCAGGCAGAGTTATTCTTTGGGTTGGCGAACATTGCTTAATTAGGTTCAATCTTTCCATAACTATCCCCACAGCTAAATAGCAAGTCCTGCTCAGATCAGTATACCACAGGGAAGCAGGGAGTACAAAAGAGAAAGATAGCCAGAATACAGTGGAGTTGGCCAGGCCACTAATAAAACTTGGCACAATAAAAAGTCCATGTTTTGACCAACATTACCACTTCTCTCTCTAGTAAAGGGTCTTTATTATAAATAGGACAGGAACTAAGAGTAAAAGTATGGGGATGGGTGCACGGGTGGTTCAGTGGTAGAATGCTCATTTTCCATGGGGGAGACCTGGGTTGGATTCCCAGACCATGCACCCCCCCCCCCAAAAAAAAAGAATAGGGAGAAGGAAAAGATTTATCTCTCTTCACAATTGTTAGTCCTGCCTACCACATCTAAGTGCTGAAGTCCTTTAGAATTTCAGAGAAGTGTATCTCTACCACAGATTTCTCTTGCTGAGGCAGAAAGATACTCTCTGGGAGCTATTGCCATGGTGGAAAGTGGAGTGTCAGCTTTGAATCCAGTTAGGCCTTCAAATGAATCCCCTTCATCCATTCTATCTGGGTGATGTGGGAAAGTTTTTTAACCCTCCAGAGTCTCAGTTCCTCTGTAAAGTAAAGCAAGGATAGTGTCTAGTAGAGTTGAGTTGATAATTAGATGATGTAGCAAGGGTTAGGAACTCAATCCATGATAATGTTATGATTATAACTTTATAGCCAATGTTGGTATGCACAGCCTGCAGTATTGTCCCGGAAGCAAGTAACCTCCATGTTCCCAATTGTGTCCATGTTTTCTTCTGCCATTTGGTAAAATCCTTATTGTTCTAGTTTGCAAAAGATGCCTGAAAAGGGGCTCTGTCTGTTCTGTTGGTTCTGGTGGCTCTAAAGCTTTTTCTAAAGTGGTTCCCTCTTAAAGGGCTCCAGTAAGCAACCCCAGCTTGAGTGGGTAGAGGCACATCTCCATGGAAACCATCTGTTCAAAAGTTACCACCCACAGTTGGGTGGATCACATCTCCATGAAAATAATCAGAAAGCTCCCATCCAGCGATATTGCATGAGGATTAAAGAACTTAGCTTTTCTGGGGGTACAAAACAGATTCAAACCAACACACCTATCTTGAGGTTTTGGTTCTTTTTAGTAGTGCCCTGACCTCCTGAAAACCACTCTTTTCCTCTTATACAGACTGGGCATTTCTCTTCCTTCTTTCATGCAGGAAGAATATGGAGACTATCTGTAGGCTGAAGACAGAACCCTGGGGAACCGTAATGTTTAAGAGGAGAAGAAGGAACATCATCTGAGGGGTTCAGAGAAGAAACTAGAGCTAAAAAGGAAATGCAGTAACAAATGGAATAAAGACTCAAGGAGGAAGCTATATAATAATAAGCAAATGTGTCCTGAAGGTTTAGAAAGATGATTAAAAGAGAAATGTTTGCCCAGACCAATATATGCCCTCCTGCTCTTGCCTTTAGGGACCAGTCACATGCATTTCTGTGGCTGGTGCCAGAGGAGTCTTATTCACAACAGAGAATGCACCTAAATAGTCCCCTGAGATGAGACTATTTTCTTAACACAATGTGGGAAATGACTAAGCCCTGGTAGACTGAAACATGGAGAGTTGGCATCCAGCCATATTTTAGATTTAGTGTTTGTAGCACTTATAGGATGAAAAAGCAACCTGATATAGAGCCTTCTCTCTACAGGGGAAAGTGAATCAGTACAATAAATTCCCTAGGGTCCTGGATTTTCGAGGCTCTAGAGTTAATGGAGAGCGTCATTAAGGCCCATTCTGGGAGGAAAGTAGGTTACTTGTGCTAATAATCAAGGCCATTTATTCAGCAGAAAGGAACCTTACTGGCCTTCCTCTGCAGAAAATCACATACTCCACTGATCATAAACCAGTGCCTCAAGTGAAGCACCTACCTTCCATAGTGTCTACACAGTTGAATTTGGGCCCGCATTCTGCCATCTGGATTATAGTCTGCACCACTCTCTTCCCAGCTGACAATACTGATTTACAGCCCCAGGCTGGCCCCTACTAACACCTAATTAGTATGGGGGGCTTGACCTGGTCAGGTCAGGTGGTACCACCCTTGCTTCTACAAACTGAAAGAAAAGTCTTTTCTTACACCTTTTATTCTTTTAAGACTGCCTCAGATATTTATTTAAACTGATTTCACTCAGGTAAAATGTTGGAGGGTAAAAATTTAATCCTTAGAGATTGTGGTTGTTTTCAGTGGATGCATTTCCTCATCTCCGGGCAATTTTTACTTAGAGGAATTCTACTGCCTTCTCCTCTTATGCAAAAATCTGCCTGAATGCCAAATCTTTCCCCATGAATACATGCTGGCACTAGAATGTTTTCTGTTTTAGCAAGAATCTTGCCTTGTAGTTTTTGTGCTGTTTTCTTTCTCTTCATTTTTTTCCCCGTAAATGCTTGATAATGTGGGTCTGTTTCTTTGCATTAAGTTATGAAATGGTGTTCTTGCCCTATTGCTTTTATAGGAAGCAGCACTTGTGACTCAATTTTGATTTACACAGAGTCACTGGAAAATGGAGCCAAATTTCAATGTCGTTATTTGTTAAACAGTGAACTATACCACACACAGTTTGTTTGACGGGCAGGGGCTAAGAATGCCTCAGAAGGGATAGCCTAGGGTCTTCCTTTTATGAAGCAGGATTCAAGGAAGAAAATATGGCTTATTCCCTTGGAGACCAGCCTTCAAGACATGCAGGACTATATGCTAGGGTTGCGTAGTGCTAACTGGCATTGTTACTTAAAAACTTCAGTTTCTTGAGTAGGTAAATCAAGCAACTCAATGTGGAAACATAAGGCTCATTTGCTGGTCCCCTAAAAGACATCACTGACTATAACTGAATAAATTTTAGTGTTATGAAGTGCCTGGAATATAAAAATATTTGTGAATCAATGAACTTTGATATTTTATCAAAAGATTCAAATTATGGGATAAGGGTGAGATGTGCCATCAAAAAGAATCTGTCTTTCATCAAAAAAAGTCAACTAAAGCAGTGCCTGTAGTGAATCAACAACTCAGAAAACATGAACTAAGACAATTTATCAAAAAGCATAAATGGTACTTTAAATATCTTCCCCTAAGAACGGATGACTGACTACATAGCTTAACCAGCCCAGAATAAGGAAATCCCTCAAAGAAATAGATTTACATTTTCTGTCATTAACCTTCTTGTTAGTCCATGTTTTCTATTAATGAAAACATGAAAAGATATAGTTGCCAAAATATATATAGAAATGTGCACATCCTTTATTTACATAATGTTAGTTACTCGAATTTTTAAATAATTTTGTCAACCTGTTATAATAAGACGAATTTCTTCCTCTGGCTGCTAACATTTTTTCCATATACTGTATATATTCCTTATACTATGCACTATACACACACACAAGTTAATCAGCCACTTCACATGATTAGTATGTAATTTTAACATTTTTTGAATGTATATTTGATATTTTCATTAGCATGGTCCTATAGAAGAGCGCTGTAAAAGACGACAACTTAGAATTAGAATTTTTTTCATACTTATAAAGCCATTTTGCTGCTAGTGGCTGATCTCTGTGTAGTCCTTTACTACCTTTCACTCTGCGATCTCCTCCTACTCCTTACTCATCTCACCGGCTTCTTCTTCTCCTTCTTCTCTTTCCCTCCAGCTTCTGCTTCTTTTATAATAAATTACTGATGTTTGGTTTGAATTGTCGCCATCAGCAGGAAACTCATACATCTTAGAAATTGGGTTCCATTATTAAAACTGCATATGCTAAAGCTACTACACATTTAGATAAGTGCTTCTGTGATCCGTCTATATTTCCTATGTAAACACTATAAAGCATTCTTGCCAATAAGAGACTCCTCTGAACAAATAGAGAAGAGAAAGAATATGCAATTTATTATGGATTACAGTTACATGCATGTACAGTAGCATAAAAGTGACTGCAAAGTCTGGCTGATTTTCACCCAAATGCAGACAATGAAGTAGAAGAAAGAATAATTAAAGCATCTCTTATCTCTTTGAGAGATAAATGAATGCTCCTTATGAGTTTTCCCTGTATAACTTGTGAGAGAATTAATTTTGAAGTCCATGCTTATAGTTTCAAGGGTCAAAAGGGCTGTGACCTTCTGTTATGAAATCAAAAGGTCAAACTTCTTATCAAGCTCATGATATTCTCAATGAGGAAGAGGGAGGGAGGCAGCTCCTTCCCTCTTCAAGAAAATGTCATCATATTACCTTTACGCTATCCAAATTTAGATTTGCAAGGTGCATCTCTAAGTGACTTTGATTAATCACCAAGGTAATCCATGGTAGAAGTGGGAAGATAGTGACTGCTCATTCACTATATGCCATGAGTTTTGGTTGAAGTAATTAGCTATGTGTCTGCATATGCTGTGGTTTTAAGAGATTCAGAGATACAAGTTGAGATTCATTTTGACAGCATTTTAAGAGGAAATATTGATCAAATTTCAGACTCAGATCTGATCTTAGTTCTATTAAGTTTCATCTTGTTGTTCATTTACTGAAGTTTTCTTGGCAAAAGTTTACCTCTTGTCATTCTTATAGGACCATTTTTATACAGGTCATTGACTGCACTAGTGATTATATTGCTATTAAATCTTACGGTACCCAGGGCCTTGTCAGAGTTGCCAGAATTTATTTTGTAGTATGTAAGCCAAATAATTGAATCAGAAAATTCTCCCCAAAAGACCTTATATGACTGGTTTGTGGATTGTTGGCCTTTCTTTGGTTTATGGCTTCTGATCAAGAAATCAAGAAAAGTTACCAGCAGGAAGATGGTGCTATTCATTCATCCATTCATTCACTAATTCATTCATTCAATGATCTGTTTTGTAAGATGTCATAATGAGAGGGAACAAAGATGAAATATAATTAATTTCTGTTCTAAAGATGATTATAGTTTAACTGTGAATATATTCCATACATAAATACGTATGAAACAAAATACTTTGTCAAGGGTCAGTGCCTCATTAATGATACAGGGCTTGTCAGAGGATGAAATGATGGCCTTTGCCATGTGTCTTGAGTATTGAGAAAGGCTTTGTGGAGAAGACATATGATCACTAAGTGATGAATCAAGTCTCCATGAGTGATGACAGTGGGTATAGGAAAAATCATGATACATTCAAGAAATGACAGGAAGTCGTCTTGGATTATACATATGGCATGTCCAGAGGATGAATTTTTGAGCTACATTACGAAAAGTTATAGGCTAGAGAAAAGTGAAGTATCACATCTGAATTATTTCTAAAGACGCCCATGGAAAGGGCGTGAGCTTTGGAATCAGAAGCCCTATGTTCAAATCCTGTTTGTTTGTTTTTTTATCCATTTTCTATTTATGGAGTCTTGGGCAATTGCTGAGTCACAGTTTCCTCATCTTTAAAATTGGGTTAATAATGCTTCCCTTGTATTTCACTATACAATTTAGAAATTATAGCAATATAGAAAAACATCACATACAACTTGTGATGCATTGACATTATCTACGAATCTGAGACTCTCTATAGCCAGAGGTTCATTACTATTCTTTATCTCAGAGGGCAGAGCTAGTCTGTTCTATTGATTTGAAAATAAATCATATCAGAGTTTAGCACTTAGCAGAGATCATGTAATGGTGTCTCCTAGGAAACCAAATTACTTTTAGTTGTTTCCCAATTCCAGTTAACATCTTATATTTTGGTCCAGGATATTTCTTCCTATTGCTTAATACAGTTCTTGCTATGCCTCAACTAATTTTACTTCTCACTGCTAATTCTAATGTGGTGTTACTTTTACTTTTTGTTTTTTCTAAAAGTAGCTGTTTTGAATGAATTGACTTTGGAGGGGGCCCAATTCCTTTATTTACCTCTTAATCCTTTCATGTCACTCTGGAAGTGCTGCCTCAAGACCAGTCCCTGCAGAGTTGACATTTCAAGCAGCCTATCAGGATTAGGTTTGGGTTTATTTTTCCAGCATGCAAACCCAATTTGGGGAATTATCACCTCAGGCATAAGGATGGTAGTTCCAGAAATGTCAGTCAGAGAAGCACGTGGAGTAGCCCAGCTTCCTTTTACAAATACTTTGGTGGGGAGCAAAATACCAACTCCATCAACTAGTCAGGGAGCAGACAGACCTTTGGAAATGTCTGCAAACCCCTCTGTTAGCTGCTAATCTTTTCTGTAATTTCACTGACATACGTGATAAATCCTGCAATTATATTTCACTAATTGAGAACACTGACAATACTGGAATATCAATCCCAGCACTCATATATAAACCCAGTCAGGTTTGGAGTCTAGTTTTGGCCATTTGTAGTTTTGATTATAATCTAACTAAAAGGAGCTTGTGGATGCAAGCTGATTAAATCACATGCAGATCAACTATTCTTCCAAACTACCTTGAATATGATTTTTAAAATGCACCATTTATTAAATTAAATTCTTCATGCTGATGTTTGAGCATGTGTGATTTCCTTCCTATGTAGTTTATAACAGCAGCAACATAACATTCCCAGCACAGGACATTTCTTAAGGATTAATGGCCAGCTGAGGTTAATGGCTGAAGGTAGAGCAAAAGACCATCAATTCCTTCCCTTCAGTCATTAATTCTTAGGAGATGACCGGTTCTTTCATCATTATTGCTTGAATGTTTCTTTGACTGACCTTTGTATGAAGTGATGTGGTACCATGGGAATTAATTTTGACTGTGGGCTGAAAAAGATGCACTCCAGGCTGGAAACTTTTTATTTGCTCTTAAACATTTTTAGGACAACTATCATTTACCTACCTACCACATCACAACAAATCATGTTCTAAATCTGCATATATCAAATAAGTGGCTTTTCTAGGGTGAGTGATTTACTTTTTTTTAGCTTCTGATGAATGGTCAGACTGAATAATTTCTGAGAGTTCCCTATTGTTTGATTGCTCCTTTCTAAAATGCTCATCGTTACCAGGAAGCTCTTTTTTTAAGAGATGTTTCAGGAAATGACGCTTTCTATCATTGTGTGGGAATGATTACATGTTCTCCCAGACCCTTAATTCAAATATGCACAAAAACCCTTCCTCTGGGGTCTCTGAGTGTGTTTGTGCTGAGACTGTGGGGGAAGTCAGTCTGTAGGGAATAATGGGCTGTTAAACACAAAACAGGCATCCACTGAGGGCTTCTGAAAGTCTTTCTTATTTGCAGGGACAAGGAGGCCTCTTTCTAATCAGCTCTTTATTATTGTCTTCCTAATTATCATGTTCCCTGAAGATTTTCAGTCTTGTATTCTTCTTTGAAAGAATAATAATAGTAAAATTATTTAATAATGTTGTTTTGTCTTTTATCTGGTCTCTCACTCAAGAATCTCAAGGTGCTTTGCAAAGATTAATTGCAATTCACAAGACTCACAAAATGGGAGAATCTTGGATCTTAATTTGAAGCATTTAAAATTTGTGAGGACTCAATAATTAAGGAAATTGAAGCAGAAACCTAAAGTTAGGGTTTATTTGTTTGATTGTGGAAGACAGAGATGTCCTACTCAATAATCCTGTGACTTTCTTTGCTTCAGAGTTAGTATAAAGGATGTAAGGCAAGATTCATGAAAGCAAATTAACTCCTCCTAAGCACTTTTCCTAAGTACTCTGCCTGTACTATTTGTCACCATGGGAACAGTGCTGCCTATTTAGACTAGTGCATTAATCAGAACTCTTGGGTCATAAGTGACTAAAATCCAACTAATAATGGTAAAAAAAAATGTAATGGGCTGATGTCATTGAAATATACAGTCCTTATATGTCTTCTCCTAGACTCAGTGTCTCAAATACTTTCCTGATGACTCTCCCTCTTGGTTCTTCTTTCTTGTATGGGCTTAATTTGGTCATGTGGCCATCCCTGAACCATTTGCTATGTTCAGTAGGATAAAATTATGTTTGGTTGGGCTGGTTCATGCAACTAGCCTTGATGATGACAAGGGAGTCAGCCATACCAAAACTGAGCAGATTGATGTGACAGGTAGGGATTGTTCTTGAAAAGAAAATCAAAGTATTATGCCAAGACAGAGAAGGAATGGATGTTGGGAAGGCAGAAACAGCAGATGTCCATAAAAGGTAGCACAATTTAAGCAGTTATACTTGCTTTCATTAGAGATAATTGAAGACCTCAGATATAAATCTCAACATCTCTGTCCTTCATAAACATTATTTTTTGTTAACCAACACACCATTTTTCAAAGTGTGTACCCTGGAAACTAATCCCATGAGACTTTTTGAAAAAATAAAAGTGTTCAATAAGTACATAAATTTACACAGAAAACTGTACACATCCTTTGATACTTAGCAGCCAAGTATTACTCTGTTAAGTTACCATGTGCCTTTGTATTATATACTGCTATATATATATAATAATAACTCGTATATATATATATGAGTGAATAAGGAATTGTCATTTTTGTAAATATATGTGATGTTATTATAAAAATTTGTAATGGCAGGATTCACAAATGTAACATAAATATGACAGTCTCTGGAGGTAGTATGGTACCGGAAGAGAGAAGAAAGTACTGCTGAAAAAAGATGACTCCTGGGGAACTGTCCTGACTACAGAAATGAACATTGGAAGTTCAATTGGCTGTGTCAAGAAGTGTCCACAAACATTCACAATTTCTAAAATGATCAGATCTGGATTTTCCACTGGGGAGACCTCACAGCATCAGGGGCTCTGGGGAGCAGTTAATGGTTGTTTATCTGGTAAGTATGTGCTCAGTATCTGAGCTATGAAAAAATTGTCAATGAGAATATTGTTTACAATACAACGAGGTATTATTGTTCACAGCCCAACTCCAGGAAATTATATTAGCATGAGTGAGGAAGAATAAAGTACCCTTTGCCACCAATCAGAAGTCCAGAGAAAACCTTTAGTCTTGAAAGAGAGCAGCAGCATAGTATACAGAGTGAGGGGGCAGACACCGGAAGTGAGGAAGAAGCCAAGAAAAAATCTATCAGTGGTATATGGTTGGGATGTGTATGTGAGGAGATACCTATGAGAATATGTGTCTTTCTGGGAACCTAACTTGATACAATGATGGAAATGAGAAGAAGTGCTGGTGTTGATTGTCGTGATTTATCATCTGAACATTGGAATAAGGAACACTTGAGTGGGTAATTTATTTATTTTTATGGACTCATCTGTAATGAAAGTAATTTATTTTACTTGTAGGAATGTTGTGAATGTAGTAGGTACAATACTTTGCCGTTACAATGTTGAGTATACCAAAACATGATTTCTTTATGAATGGATTTAATTCGTGTGCCTATTCCTGCTCACAAATGAGAAATACAATATACCTTACCAATTAATAATAACTCAGTCACTTTAAAACTGTTTATTTTGAGTAACTGTTCACATCAACCAAAGATGTTTTTCTCCCCTCCCTTTTACTGTTTCACATCTCCCTGGGTGATACTATGTTCAAGAGGGCCTTGTGTAAAAGGGAGGAATGCTGTTGTTGGTTGCTGAGCTTGCTAGCATATGTCGAGGTGTAACCTGTTCTTCTGATTCAGCCACATCTTACTTTAATATATTTGGACTTTCCATGACCTCCAGGTTTGAGTCCATTCATCCCTTCTGTTAACTATGAGAGTATTTCTGGTACATTAACTCCTTTTCCACTACTGAGTCCTTCTAAGGGGTTCCGGAGCACTCAGCTTCTTTTTTGTCAGGTTTTCATCAGGATTTCTTGGCCATTGACAGGCTTACTCATGTGCTCAGTACCTGAGCTATGAAAAAATTGTCAATGAGAATACTGTTCACAATACAACGAGGTATTATTGTTCACAGCCCAACTCCAGGAAATTATATCAACATGAGTGAGGAAGAATAACATACCCTTTGCCACCAATCAGAAGTCCAGAGAAAACCTTTAGTCTTGAAAGAGAGCAGCAGCATAGCATACAGAGTGAGTGGGCAGATACCGGGAGTGAGGAAGAAACCAAGAAAAAAGCTATCAGCGGTATATGGTTGGGAGGTGTATGTATGAGGTATGGAGCTTCTCTATAAGGCTTAAATCCTCTTAGGGTATAGTCTAGAAAGTTAGGTGATTACTTTTTGTACTTTGTATCCCCCAAAATGTATCTGATGATCTTTTGCAGTTTATATCATCTTACTTTCTTTCCTATCTGAAATAAATTTCTGAGTGGTAGTGGGCAGGCAAACTGGGTCTTTCACCTCATCTCAATCCTAGATATATAATCCCAGTGAATAAAAGGGCTCTAATATCATCTTATATTGTATTTTCCTTATAACAACTCTTTGCTTAATGGGAAAATTCTCAGTTGTGAACTCTCTTAGATTTGACTCTTAATAAGCAAAGCCAAGTTTTAGAATTGGAAGGAAGGAAGGAAGGAAAGAAGGAAGGAAGGAAATAAGGAAGGAAAGAAAGAAGGGAAGAAATAAGGGTAAAAGGAAAATAATTTTTCTTCTCAAGCACCTAGTTTTTGCAATTGAAACATAACTTTCATTAGTTTTTGTCTCTATTAAATTTGTAAGTCTATACAGGAACTTGAAAGGTATGCGTTTAATGTTTGTATTCTCTAAATCAAATGCCAACCCAAGGGCAGTATGGATAAACAAGCCTGGCTATTGCTTGAATAAAAGGGGGAAGATTATGGGTAAAGGAATGAAAGGAAACACATTTTGATATCAAAATATTAGATTAGCATACAAGAATTGAAGATAATGCATGTACAATAATGGCACATAAGTATTTAAGAAACGGTAGTTATAATTATGCTACATTCACCATTTTGGTGAGCTTTTGACTGAATCTTGATGGCAATTGGTTCAAGATTAGACACTCAGGTGCAGGCCTGATGCATTAGAGTTTTGTGCTGCTGCTGGCTTGCATACTGCTTGAATGGAATCACTTCTAAACTATTCCTAGTTCTGAACCAGCTTCCTTTGCCTGGCACAGTTGTTTAGGTTATGACCATTAAGGGTATGACCAGTAAAGGCCACTCATTCTCTGAACAGCTCCACCTTGGCATAGATGGCTGGCGTTCTCAGACTACCAGTTTCCTGATTGCAGGCAGCTACCTTGGTCTCCTAAAGGTTTCCCCAGCAGCAAGGCTTCTGGGGAGTCCACTCCGTTTTCAGGAACCACCTTATATGGCATTTCTAAGTATCACCCTATTTGGGCAAAGATTTGATAGTTCCTGCTTCTTCTTCTGTCTTCATATGTGCCGTCTCTCTTTCTCAAATGAGAGGGATGCTGTATGCTCTTCCTTTGCAATATAAACTTTTATTACTTGATTAGTTTGACCAGTATGTGTATTTTGCAATCGGTTTCTTTAAATAAATAAATAAATAAATAAAAGATCCCTCTCAACCTTCTCCCCTACCCCCCACCATTTAATGATAAACAGACACAACAAACAACCGAAAAGAATTAACATAAAATACTAATAGGTTCTTGTCAGGAAAGAAAAAGGCTATTATGAAGAGTTAACAAATTATGAATTTTATTTTTTGTTTCCTTTGGGTGTATTCCCTGACCTTTAAACAAAGTTAGGTCTTGTGGCAATTAATCCGATGAAGAGCCAAAATATCTTGGAAATTCAAGCCTTAAATAAGTACACAGTATAGGAATGGGCATTTAAAAATTGTACAAATATTTCTTGAACATCCCTTATTTATGCAGCGTTGTTTTGATTGCTGATTGCTTTACCAGAGGAAAATAAAATCCAAGTTTCTGAAAACTTTAGTGAAGAGAGAAAACCCTTAGAGATAGTGAAAAAGAGCATTAGACATGGACTTCATAGCCAACATGTGGTGCTTTAGTTTACTTATTTTTAATTAGAGAAGTGGTAGATTTACAGAAAAATCATGCAGAAAGTACAGAGTTACAATATTCCTCTTGCATCATTCAGTTATCCCAATTATTAACATTTTGCATTAGTGTGATGCCTGTGTTACAATTGATGAAATGATGCTGTTACAATTATATTATTAACTATAGTGTATAGTTTATATTAGATTTAACTCTTCGTGTTGTACAATTCTATGGATGTTTTAATTTTTATTTTGGTAACGTGTACAATCTGAAATTTTGTATTTTAACCACTTTCAAATATACAATTGAATGATTTTAATTACATTCACAATGTGGTACTACCATCACCACAATTCATTACAAAACCTTTTTCATTACCCCAAAAGGAAAATCTGAACCAAGATTCTGTTTGTCTTTGGTCCTCTTCCAGGCTCTGTGGGTACTTATGAGTCAGCAAAATCTGGCTCTTTATTTCAGTTTTTGAAATTAAAAAAAAAATTAATCTAAAATTTTTAGTTTGGAATCCAAATTTAATTGCATAGGTAGACACCTGCAAGTCTTAAATGGACTAAAAAAAAATGAAACAATTGAACTCTTCGTATAATTCAGTTTGATAGTGTGTTTTGAAGGAAACCACATGAGAACAGAAATACGAAAAGATTTGAAAAATTCTGAGCAAGATCTGATGAAGGATAAGACAGATAAAAATTGGCCATAGAGCATAGAGGCAAGGTAACAGCAAGACTCTTCTAATACTAAGATCTTCTTTACATGTACAGGCAGAATTATTAAATCAAGTCACAGTATAATCAGATATTTTATAGCACTAACCCCACAGAGAGATTTTACTGCTCTTATGAAATGAAAATCTTGTGTCTCAGTTTCAGTTCAATTTTAAATATTTGTTGTATAGTTCTGCATATAATGATTCTTAGATATAATGATTCAAAAGCAGTTCCTTATTTTGATGCATGTAAAACATAGTTGGCATTAATCAAGCAAAGCAGTTCATCCCAGGAGAACCCTTCTGAAAGTGGAGATCTTGTTTACTTCAAAAGGACCTCGAGGTAAGGATTAAGTTTCAAAAGGACCTCGAGGTAAGGATTAAGTTTCAAAAGGTGTGGAGATATTCAGAGTTATCTTAATTTAATTGGAACCAGTATTTTTACCCCATAAACCTAATTACAACCTCGTTTTCATGAAGAACAATGGTGAAGAAGAGAGAATATAGAGTATAAGATTAGAACTCAAGACTTGAGTTCAAAAGCTATCTCCATAATTACATCTTGGCAATTTTGAAAAAACAAAACAAAACACTTAGTATATGTGATAGTTAGATTGAAAAGTCTAACTAATTCCTTACTTCCCACTCTACCCATGTGACCTAAGATGTATCTATTTCCTCACCATCTGACCCTGGGTTGGCCTTGTAATTGGTTTGGTCAACAGAATGAGGTGGAAATGTGTTGAGTGGCACTTTGGACTCCAGGCCTCTCTTTCACCCCATGTAAACAAGAGACTACTTGAGGAAGAGGCATCCCCAGATGACAACTGATCAAACTGAAGCCTCCTAGCTGAAACACAACCAACAGCAGATGTTTCAGGGAACCCAACAGAGACCTGACTGATTTTTCAACTGGACCTAGCTAACATTACTGACTCGTAAAATCATGATATAAATAAATGGTTATTTAAAAATCACAAGTTGTTTTAATGAATCTTTGAGATTCAGTTACTCTGCCTTTACTATGAAGATATTTAGACCTATGCTATAAGGCTTTATGAAAACTGTATGATATGAGAAATGAGAAGAGCCTATCACCATGGTTGGCACATAGCATGTGTCTAATTAATGTCAGTGTAAAAGATCAGATCCACCTCCCTTTTCACCCCTTCCCTCCTTACAATTTTATCTCTTGGGTCAGAAAAGCAAATAGTCAACCTTTGGAATAATTTTGATTGCCACAAAGAAGGCTAAGGTGCTGTGAATATGTAATTAAAATGATGAATGCTCAGTTCACATTAAAATAACAGGCATGGTGAATGTACCAGAACATATCTTGATTAAGCTGTTTGACCCACGTGCTTTCTCATTGGCTGCAGACCAAATTCTGAGTGGAGCTGAGTGAGGTTGAATGACAGGCTCTGTCTGACTCACAGTGGGATGATGCTGTTTGGGCTGTCTTCATTAAATGCCACCAATTCACATATGGTATTTATGGATTGGTTAATTATGAAATTTGTTTTACAGCACAGACTTTCTGAATTTGAAGTATTATATGTCTGAGCTAACTTGGGATGTTTTGAAAGTGCATCAACATTACTTGATTCAATTAGTAAATATGTATTGAGAGCTGAATGCATATCGTGGCTGGGGACACAGTGAAAACATACTTCTCGTCCTTATAGAACTTGACTATGTTATGTTCCTAAGTCTCTTTCCAAATGCAGAGATTCTGGGATCAATCTTTTCCTGAGATGGAGAGGTGGAAGTTCATTAGTTCAGTATTGACCCAGTCTGGTTTATGACTGTTAGGAACATGTAAACAAGGTTGATGATAACTGGGTCTTTTCTTCTTGTAATGAAGTTGCAGTGAAATTGCATAATGCCTAAAGTGACTGAATATGACATGTTGCCTGATAATTGTGCTATCTTGATGTAGTATACTGAGTTATGTACCCAAGTGACATGTTCTTAAACTTAACCTTCATTCTCGTGAGTGTGAACTCGTTGCAAACGAGACCTTATGAAGATGTTATTTTAGTTAAGGTGTGACCCAACTGAATTCGGTGGGTCTTAATCCATATTACTATATGCCTTACAAAGAGAAGAAACCAGAGGCCAGAATTTGGATAAAGCCACAAGGGAAACCCAGAAACTGGAAGAGCAGAGAAATGAGAGGGCATCACCATGTGATGCAGAGACACAAGCCAAGGAACTCGAGTTGCCTGCAGCCAGCACCAGAACAAACTCCTGGAGAAAGCAAACCTTGAGGACATATTGATTTTGGATTTCTAGCCTCAAAACCATGAATCAATAAATGCTCATTTTTTAAGTTAACCCATTACCATGTCATAGCAGCCTGGCAAACTAAGACAATTGATGTTCACAATTAGACCATCTATCTGCCAGCATTGATGATTACACTGCTGTTTGGCATTTTCTCATATGCTCTGAATCTTTGATTTATATTTATTTATTTATTTTATTTCTGCAGTAGCTCATTTACTCAATTATCAACTTATTGAACACATGAGCCAGACGTGGTCTTTGCTCTAGAGGAATTTCCGGTTTAGTGAATTGAGGTAGACATGTAAATATGTAACTACTACAAACTGTTATATCAGCTAGAACTTTTACAGGGGACCTGGGAGCAAGAAAAAGGGGTCGTGGTGACTTTAACTTGGGATAGCTTGTTTTGATCTGAGACAGACTCTGTGCTGCCTGAGAAAACTTAGCACCAGGAAGCTAACTGTATAGACAATCCTTTTTCTTATTTCTGTATCTCATACTCCTGGCTCTTCTTATCTTGTGGCTTTTTGCTGGGGTTCCTGCATGCACCAATTCTGTCCCCCTGAGGTCCAGTTACAACTCTAAAGGTATGAGACACTTGGTCAGACTTAGGAAGAAGACAGAGTCACAGCCAGAAGAATGTGTTAGATTCATTTTATAAGAAATTCTTTCAGTGATATTTTCATTTTGCTACAGATGATATTTATGGAAAAGTGATTCTTTTGAGTAACACTGTCATTTGCCATGAATTTAGGAAGTTAGTAGTTTTCACGAAACATATTCGTTAAAATCTGAACATTCATAAGTAACAAATTGCTGTTTTATTTTTTAACTTAGCTCATGGAATATATCCAGCCATTTTAAAGGAAAGGAACCTGCTGGTTTATGGCACTTGGTTTATATTTGTATACAAGCTTGATCGGCTCAGGTGTGAAGAAGAGAGAAACCTGAAGTTTTCAGGAACACAGAAACAACACGAAAGCCTTCGGGTTGCTCTGAGCTTCTACATATTCATTTTCTTCGTCGAGTAAAAGAATTATACTGTGTGATTTGAAAATAATTACCTAAAGAAATCTTTTCTTAGTCAGCCATTAATCAACTTCTACTTTGTATACTATCAGGAAACTTTTCTCTTTTCTTTTCTTTGCTTTTAAGCTTTTGGTTTAATTTCTGTTTTAGCAATACATCTCTTAACTAATGGTATTTCTCTCTACCTGTATCAATGTGTGGTGTATGTGTATGTGTGTGTGCATGCATGTGTGTGTGTGAATCCAGAAATTCAGAGAGAGAATTATCCTAAAGGCAGAAGAGAAAGATTTATTTATTGAATTCACATGCAGGATAAAGAATATTTGTATCATGCTCTTTTAACATTTGAAATTATGCTAACATTTAGAAGAAATGAATAGAAATTTAGTCAAAGGCAACACTGCTATGTCTTATTTCTCAATTTAGCAATTTATTAGTGAAACTACATTTTGGATTTGGGCATATTACATATCTTATAAATGTCCATTTTTGCTCTTGAAATCTTCCTCTTATTACTACTACTCTTTTCTTTTTTTTAACAAAGAAGACATCATAGATCAGATGTCTGATTATAAACTTAAATTGGATATTGAAAGGCAGTATTTATTTTATTCTGATAACCATATTCCCAATTTCATTCTTTTCTGAACATTCTCTCTATTTTTGGGCCATCCACAGAGGCTTGTCAGTTCAAGTCTCTTTCTCTTCATGCTTATTGCATGTGTCATCTGGTGCTGTGGAATCACAAAATAGTCTTCTACTCTTCTAAGACTTCTGTCTTGGTCTTAGATGGCTTAGACAAGACATCATAATTTTACATGAATTTCAGTCACCCATGGTTCATGATGAAATGAGAAGTCCCTCTAAATGGCTTCAGCAATGCCCACATATTGTGGCCACACTGATATTTGTATTTGTGTGTATGTGTGTACCTTTAAGGAGTTTTCTTGAGAAAGGACATGATTTTTACTTACTGCCTTATAACAGATATGAGGCAATTAAGATGAAGTATGCTAAGTGTTCTGATAAGGGAATAACAGTGTGCTATAAAATGGACATCCCATTTGGCTTGTGGAAATGAGAGAATTCAAAACTGAAGAAGCAGCAGGTATCCTTTAGAGGTTTGATATCCTTGTTTTTTGGGGACTGTAATTCCTGTGCCTTGCCTCCTTGATGCTGATTATTTGACCACCTGGAGCTCCACTGATCCCACTGGAATCTTTTTGACATTGATGATAAATTTGACATGCTAGCTTAAATGTCTTAGACAGGCCTTCTAACTGAAGATTCATTTTCTGAACATGTATATTTTCTTGCCCCAGAACCACAGATTTCTGATGATGCCTAGGCCTTAAACCAATCTAGCTGATTGGTTTGGAATCAGAGTTGTGGCTTTGTTTGCATTTTCCTTTCTATTCCACTTTAAGAATGCCAACTGTTTTAGGTAGAGTTCTCTAGAGAAACAGAATCAACAGGAAATATCTGTAAATATAAAATTTATAAAAGTGTCTAATGTAACTATGGGAACATAAGAGTCCAAAATCCGCAGGGTAGGATGTGAACCTGATGACTCCGATGATAGGTCTGGATGACCTCCACAGGAGAGGCTCACCAGAGGACGTAGGAAGAGAAGAGAAGCTGTCTTTCTGAATCCTCCTTAAAAGGCTTCCATTGATTAGATTAAACATCACTCATTGCAGAAGACACTCCCCTTGGCTGATTACAAATGGAATCAGCTGTGAATGCAACCAATGTGTTCATGATCTAATTCTATGAAATGTCCTCATAGCAACAGATAGACTGGCACTTCCCAATCAGACAAAACAGGTACCACCACTCGGCCAAGTTGACACATAAACCTGACCATGACACCAACTATCCAATTACTATGGGGCAATAGGCTCAATGGAGCTGAAACCAAAACTTCTGGTGTCACTTTCTCTTCACTTAGGAAGTAGCAAGCAATTTATCAAAGATGACATAATAAAATTGTATTTCTGTCATGTAAGAAGTCCAGGCTTACTATATGGGATTATATAGGGGAGAGGAATGACAGGGAATGTAAATTTATTGAGGCATCTTAAACACAATTCAGTAGAATAAATGTTAAGACATCTTCGATTTGGTCTTCATTATCAATTTATTTGATAAGAATTGGTGTAATTCACAAAACTTCATCAATTCAGTACCTCTAGTTATTTTTTCCTTAAGGAGGTGTGCAATAGCAGCAGGGGCATGAGTTGATGCAAAATCTGTCTCCATCAAAGTTTCAGACAGAATTGTGTGAGTGATGGAACATGCTCAAGAGGGGTCTATTGATAAGAAAGACTGAATAAGGGGATAGAAAATTTAGCTTCACTACTTGGTTCATGGAAGTAGGTTAGTTATTGGAATCTAACCCACATGTCTTAATATATTCACTTCTTCTCTTTCTACTTCCCTTAGTCTAGGCTAATATTCTCCTAATCTAAATTTGCTTTTGTTTATGTCCCTCTTCAGTCTATTCTCCTTTATTCTCAGTAGCCAAAGGGATGTTTCTAAAAATTAAATAGAAGCCTGTTATTCCCCTGCTAGCTGCCATTTGTTTCCCACTGCACACCTAGTGCAAGCTTCCTTCTCTGGCCTACGAGGCTCTACGTGATCATCTCCGTTTATCCACCTGTATTCTTCTGGCTCAAGAACTTACTGTGTCGGTTGTGTGGCCTCCTTTCAGTTTCTAGAGCAGACCAAGTTCTTCTCAACCTCAGGGTCTTTGAATTTGCTGGTTTCTCTGCTGGGAATTATTTTCTTCTAGATATTCACCTTTTTTTCCCCTTCTTTCTCATAACTTTTAGAGTCAGATAAAGTGCCACCTCCTCAAACAGATCTCCCTTAAGCTGCCCCCTCAGTTATAGTAGGTTGGCTTCGTCTTGCTTTGTTCCAGCATTCTGTTGTTTGATAGCTTATCAAAATTCATAATTGCTTCTTTTATGTGTTTGTTTTGATCTGCCTGCTCAATTAGTCTTATGAAAGCAGAATCCTTATCTGCATTGTTTTCCTTCTCACCCCAGGGTGGAGAACAGTACCATTAGATAAATCAATATTTGTTGAAGGAATGAACAACAGAATATCACTCAATCTAGGGCAAGACTGTTTTATTTAAATTTATGTAGAGTATTAAAGCTATGACACCAGTATCTCTAGAAAGGAAGGGACTTAGCACCACAACTTTTGTTCTGGAAAGAATAAGTGCCAAAGTCACTGGCCTTGACTTAATCAATACCATTTGGAAATATTTTAATACCCCCAAAATGGAGAAAATCAGCCATTACTAGCAGCCTCTGTGGTGTACTTCAGTGACAAAGTTGCTGGTCCTGGCATTGATAACAGCAGAAGATATTACTTTAGTAATGTGAAGCATGAAAGTAGAAAATGAATGAGGTTTGTATGATTGTGAAAAGGACTATCTGTTGAGAATCACTTCCAGGAGATCCCAAGAACTGCCTGGAAGGAAATGAGAAAAGTTGGAATTACTAAAGTGTGGCTAAAAGAGAAAGTACAGAACTAGAGATCTTATTCTGCTTTTTTTTTTAATGACTGTTTGTTCATCCTAGACTAATGCACCCTACAAACCATATATTAAGTGTAGGAATAAGTATTGTCTAAACATTGCACAAATCATTGAGGTCTAATTTTTTTTCCAATTGCTGCAGCTATCCATGACTAAAACTACTCTTTTACACAGCCTAGGGAGAAGTATAGATAAATTACAGGTAATTAAGATGGGCCATGATAAAGTTCTATGGTAGGGGAATATCAGTCTACTACGGGACAGGTAGGATAGACACACAGTCCAGCCTGAAAAATAAGCAGAAAGTGGCCTTTAGAGGCTTAATTTCATGGTTTATAATAAAAACTCATTTAATCTGTTCACTATTTTCTGGGTCAGGAATTTGAGCAGGGCACTGCTGAGAAGTTCTGCTTCATGTAGCATTGCATAAGGTACTGGAATGATGGAAGGTGAAAAATGAGTTCACGCACATGCCAGTAGTTTGTGCTTGTGATTAGCTGGGAGTTGTGTGGGCTGTTAGCCAAGGCCCTCAGTCCTCTCCACGTGTCTGCGAGTGCTTTCTTACAGCATGGTGGTTGGGTTTCTAGAAGAAGCGTCATCAGCAGTAAAAGTGGAAGCGATGAAGATGTTCAAAGGCCTAGCTTAAGAAATTATAAGCATCACTTCCACCACATTTTACAATTCAAAACAGATCACAGGATCACCTCATATTCAGGGAGAGGGAAAATAGACTCCACCTATCTATGGAGGAAAAACAAGGTCACACTGCAAAAGAATATGTCAGAGAAGAGATATTTCTGCGGCCATCTTTGGAAATACATTCTATAACATAGTTCTAAAGCACCTTAGTATTTATTTTGCTTGTATTTTTCCCCCTGAATTTAGAAGGCAACTGACACTTTCCATGGGGCAATGATCTTTCCCATTCTTTAGGAAAGTCAAAATGGAAATGATCTTTATATTCCTTAATATCCCCCCTTTGTTTCTCTAGGAATATTTGATTAAATCGTATTTTACAACTTGAGTTGGTTCTTTTCTATTTTTTGAAGATGGTCAACTTCCTAGTATCATTTTAATTAGCATGTTATATGGGACTCTTGACTTTTGGTAGGAAATGATAAATATTAGTCAAAACCAAAGGGCAGGGTCACTCTAATTTTTATAGTAAATATAGCCCACCATCAATGTCCTTCTTTGGAATAAGCATTGATGTTAGAGCTGGAAACCTGGTTTTAGTACTTGGTCTCTGATCACTACTCTGTGTTACCTTGAACAAGTCACATAACATCTCTGGGCCTCAGTTTCCTTTTGTATAAACAAATGCTTTGGACTGTATGATATCAAAGACCCAGTCTAACCTTAAGGGTATTTAATTTTCAGAAAAGACTGATGAATGTTAAACATTTCAAATAGTCATTGAAGCACATTTGCTTAGTAATTCAACTTGGAAGGAAGTTATTCATCCACTCCTTGTATCTGTTTCAGTAAATAATACAAATCTTCAAAATATACACTTTTTTCCCATGAAGAGTTAGCATTAGTCAACTGTTTCTGGATAATGTTATATTAACCTGTGAACTTTAGTTTCTAAATTGTTCCCTCTAAGTGTGAAACATATTGATCTTTCAAAACACAAGTCCGACCTTTGGCTTCATTTGCTAGCTTGGTCAAGTTTGGTGAAGCAAGCATCTTTTTTTTTATTAGTGTATTTTACTAATTCCAATATATCCAAATATTATTATCTTAAAGGAACATCTTAATGACATATGCAGGCAATAGAAACTCTTGTTTAGAAATTATAGAGCAATAACCGACATGTTTGTGTGAATGTTGCACTGTTCGATTATTTCAGCAAATTGTCTCTGACCTTATCCATGGATTTACTATATGTCATCATTTAATAGTCATCATATAATTTATTTCTCGTAGCAACTTTATGAGTTAGATGATATTATTATCACTGTTTTTACAGATGGGGAAGCAGAGGCATAGAGAAATTTAGCAAGGGTTTCAAGGTCACATATCTTACAGGTAGGAGAACTGGGAATTAAACACTGGGTTTGTTATTTCATAGCCTACTCTCTTAATCCCTGTGGCATGCATTCCTTTCCAATCTTAGCATAATTTTTTTCCCCAGAAATTCCATCCGTAAAATCATTAGGGCATTTCCAGGAATGAAAGCATGACACCAGGGCACTAACTCTAAAGCATCTTGGAAACATCTTGGAGTCATTTGCTATAATGAATCCCAGACTGAGTGATGAGACAGATATCACAAGTTTTGGGACTTAATGGACTTTGTTTCCAACATGTTTAAGAACTGTCCCTTGTACATAAGTCCTGTTAAAATATCATTATTCTGTTTCAACTCCTACCCATTGCCCAGCCAGAAGCTTTTCTTGCATTTCAGGATTCCCATTCAGCATTGCTTAAAATGAGTAGGATGATAAAATAACTCGAGTCACATGAAAACCTCCAGTGACATACTATTAAAACTAGTACAAATTGCACAGGACTGCAAACATGTTTTATCTTGAAAATTTATTTGGAACATTTGCTTAACTGGAACAATTTTGCATATTCAGTTCCATCTGCCTATAAAGTATTCCTTGGATAAAACTACTTCTTGTTCTGAATATTCAACGTTAATTTTTTCCTTGACTCTTTAATAAATTCACGTGTTTATTATGAACACAAATCAGGCAGTTTTAGGTATTGTAAATTATATATAAGCATATATATAATCTTTTATTTAATATTTTTTAGTTCAACCTACCATTTATTCATGTACATTGGAATTGCTTATAATAACTCATCTAGAACAGTCTCCAAAGCATTGCAATCACTATACTTAATTAATTGGGGGATTCATTTCAATAGTTTGCTGTGTCTTAAAATGTGGGACCTACTGTAACACACTTTTAGGCTGCTATTAAATGGAACTTTCTTAGATGGCTTAATAAATAACCATGTTTTTAGTTTCTGATTTGCTTTCCTTAGTTTTTATTTGTGACATTATTAAGTTACATTTTGTCTTAGTTTTGGTAGAGATGTTGTCAAACTCAAATAAGATATTGCAGGTGACTGAACCTTACAACTGTCTGACCATCTTTGTATCTTTAACAGTTCTTCCTCCCTCCTTATCCTGAAATAGGAGCTACTGTATTTAAGGACACCCGGGCCTCGTTTCCTCATGGGTAGGCAATAGAGTAGATTTTGCTTCCAGTGCTCCAAATTAATCCACTTACCATGCTCTGGACTCTCTCCCCTGTGTCCTCCTGTTTGTGCCTGATTTCACCGGCCTCTGTACCAAGGTTTCACTTACCTCTGGACTGTCTACTCAACAATCACTTCTGGATTATCTCTGATGCTCCCCTTTGACTCTACCCTTCTTTACCTTTGGCTCTTGTGAGGTTGTCCTAACTTGCACTGTGCCCAGCACAGGAACCCCTAACACCATCTGTAATCCCAGGAACTGCCTTTCTAGGAAAAAACTATTCAGGTACCATGTCTGATGCTCAGCTGACAAAGGAGACTGAGGCCCAAGAAACTTTCTTGCATTGATGTGAGGATAACAGAAATGCATAACTTTTTCTAATGTGATATATACAGTGCAAACTGGGCATAGAACTTAGTGGGAACACAGGATAGGGCCACAAAAATCCAGCTTCACAGTTATGAAAGAGTCTTTGAAAAATGTGATTATTTAAATGTGTCTTGATGTGAAGGCAGTAACTAACTGAAACATGTGGCTGAAGGGAAAGCTGTTTTATTTGAAGTCAAGGCATGGAGTACAGAGACAACCTAGTTCTAGCAAAGAAATTTGGACATTTGGATTTTGCCAGAATGTAAAATTCAATGAGGAAAGGCAAAAAAAAAAAAAAAAAAGAAAGAAAGAAAGAAAGAAAGACTTGGGAGAATGCAGAGGCCAGATCATGAAATTTGTCTGCTATACTGAAATGCATAAACTTATCCTAGATTGATAGAAAATGGGTGCACGTAATAGTTTGTTCTTTTATTTATCTATTTATTTATCACTTGGGGTCCATTTAATCTTCTCCAAGAGCTAGCACTACAATTTGGTTTTGGGGTCCCCACTACTCATATCCTTTCCTTGGGATTGGGTGGTATTGGGTCCATTCCAGATTGCCCAGAACACCCATCCTCCCTGGCCCATAGCCATTCTCCTTTTGAAGTTCTCTTCTGTCTCTGTTTCTTTTTACCTAGATGTTAATAATAATAGAAGTACTAAGGAAAGTATGTGTGCAGGACGTGGAGCTATGGTGGTTGAGCTGGAGGAGATGGAAGAAATCACTACCCTCAAAACAAGGCCTCAAATAAGATAAGCAAAATTTCCCCAAATCTGGCAGGCGAAGAGTCTGTGACTCTGAGCTTGGTGGTAGACTAAGACAAAAAAGAGGAATCCTTAAACTCCCTATGGATAACAGATTTGTTTTGTTTCCGATGGTTAAGCATGGAGAGGCCATGAAGCTGTTCATTTTTTCACTCTAACTTTATTGATGCTATAATTACTGGAAATTCTTCCAGTGTTCTGACAATATTGGAATTATGTTTTCCTCTATAATTATTCCCCAGGGAAATTGGGAGGATCCAGGATATCTAAATAGATCCATTCCAAAGTATGATTCCAAGGCAATAATCTAACATTTATAATAGCAATTTACTGTTCACAAGTAAGCTCTCCCATATAAGAAATTGTTTCACTTGCATATTGTGGTGCTTTGAAGCTGCATTTGCACTGGGAATTGAACCCAAGTTTCCGGCATGGCAGGCGAGAACTCTGCCTACTGAGCTGCCGTGGCCTGCCCAAGTAGGGCCTTTTGATGAGGATGCTCAGTTAAGAAGTCATGGCCCACCCAAATCAGGACAGGTCTTAATCCTATTATCAGAGTCCTTTATAGGCAGAGTGAAATTCAGACAGAGAGGAAACCATAGGAAACAAGAGGCTGGACATTAATGGTACCAAGAACAGACAAGAGACAATACCTTGCCATGTGACAGAGGGGCCCAGGATTGTTGGCAACCAGCCCCAGAAGGTCACAGGCTTCAGGGGGAAAGCATCACTTTGATGATACCTTGATTTGGACTCTCTTTTAGTCACAAACCTGCAAGCTAATAAATTCCCATTGTTTAAGAAAACCTATTGCATGATATTTGCTTGAGCAGTCTAGATAACTAAAACATATATGAATTATGGGCACTAGATATTATAAGAATCCCCATTGTACAGACAAGAAAAAAATTGAGGTTCCATATAATCGTGTGTCCTAGTTCATAAAGCAGATCAAGTCATGAATAGAATTCTCTGACTTCAATTCTGGGTTCTTCCTTATGTCATAACACCTCCATAGAGCTCTAGCTATAATTTTGGAAGATGATTCTGGGAAACTGTTAAACTTCTCTCTTTCCTAATAAAGGAACTGAAGTGCAAGAAAAGACAAAATAGTGGCTGGAGTTGGAACATGCACAGATCTTTTAACTTCTTAACAGGTGAGCTGTCAACTTTCTCCATGACTTCCTTTTGCATAACTGTATAGCCAGTTTCTTGACACACACATTACATAGCTTGGCTTCATTGCTGGGCTATTCCTCTGTGATCTTTTGTTTAATGCTGGGTCACAGTTACAAATGACTTTTGCACTGTATTATAAACCGGGATATGAGTATTGTTTCCTTAACCACAGAAGAAAAATGATAGCTATGTATCAGACTCGGAATCTGTGTATCCAAATTATATTTCATCTGCAAGTTTCACGGGATGAACATCTAAAATACACATTATAGCACATGTAACGGTAGGAATTTGACAAGTAATTCACATATACAAATGTTCTAAAATGTACTTAAACTGAAATGGCTTGGGAACTATAATTATAAGCAGAGACTGTCCCTGATTTTCAG
This sequence comes from Tamandua tetradactyla, assembly GCF_023851605.1. Taxonomy (NCBI): domain Eukaryota; kingdom Metazoa; phylum Chordata; class Mammalia; order Pilosa; family Myrmecophagidae; genus Tamandua; species Tamandua tetradactyla. The sequence continues at coordinate 58,316,333 of NC_135345.1, forward strand.
GTCACCTTGGCTCATAATTTTACCTTTTGAACATGCCCTCAGAAGAGTATTACTACTGAATGGGCTTTTAGCTCTCTGTTGAACTCTGGTGAGTCCAGAGTGGGTCAGGAAGATGTTTTAACTTCATCTATTTCTGTTTGGCTAGAAAAAGGTTTTAATCTCTGGAAAGCCTCACATTTTGTAAATGTGAGATACAGAAGTAGTTTCTTTAAGAGAACAATGATGTTACTGCTTTCTAAATATGAAAAAAATTATATGGTTTAGATGTATTTGGCAGTTTTATATCAATCCACCTATTTCTGCAAAGTGCTTGTTATTTGCATTAATACTGTGCCTTACTCCAAGTTTAATGTGCAGATTTGATAAATAAATAGCAGAGTTGTGTACACTCTTACTGGATGCAATCTTTTTAAAAAGAAGGTCTGATAGAAATTTCAAATATTTGAGGGGCACAAATACATGCTTGATATATTGCCAACAGAATACAATTCGACCATTCCTCTATCTTTATTAGGCAATATGTGGCATCTTGATTTCTTTAAAAAGTATTTTACTTTATAGTTCCATATTTGGAATGTTTATCTTTAAGTGACTAGTTTTCATTTGTTTTTCCTCTGTGCATAAGAACATTTCAAAGGAAAGTGACACAAGCTGGCTTTGTAATTGAATCCTTTTGTTGTCATCATTAAACTCTTCCAATGGATGATGGGTTTCTCTTCTACTGAAGAAAAGACCTCTTTAATTATGCTATCTCAGTTTGATAACAAAAGACTAGACTTCTAGAATGTCAGAACTGGTAGGGACCTTAGTTGAGTGTCTAACAACTGACCATGACTTGTATAAAAAATATGTATTGGGCGGGCCGCGGTGGCTCAGCGGGCAAAGTGCTTGCCTGCTATGCCGGAGGACCTCGGTTCGATTCCCGGCCCCAGCCCATGTAACGAAAACGGAGAAACAAAATACAATAAAACAAGAAAATGTTTAAAAGATGTTTCCCTTTCTTCCTCTCTTCCTTCCTTCTATCCTTCCTTCCTTCTCTCTGTCTTTCCTTTAAAAAAAAAAAAAAAAAAAAAAATATGTATCATTTTCGCAACCCAGCACATGCCCACACGCCAAAGTATGCACACATGTAAATAAAGCTGAAACAAGATTTTCATGAAAATCACTATGCCTTAGGTGTTATAGCTTATCTTCCTTTTTTTTTTTGGTAAATCATACGTGGTTTCACTTAAGAATACATTTTCTTACATACAGCTGGTGTTTATTGCTTCTAAGTGACCATGTTTAATTGCCAATTCCTTAGCACTTTGAGATTAGCATAGTCTTGTAGCTGTTCTGCCTCTTGGTTCTAGAGCAGCGCACTGATGGACTTGTTTCCTAGCTCTGATCCTTGGATTCTGGAAGCAGAGGCTCTCAGGTGACCCCCGCCCTCAGTGGCTGGTTGCTACAGTGTAAGGGCTCACTTCCTTCCTCTTGCCACAGCTGGGGGAGCTTGTTGTACATGCGTGTGCTCCTCCTCTCTCGGTTGTCCACGTGGTTCACATTTTCATCTCTTTCAAATCTTTACTCTTTTTCAGAGGCTTCCTAACCATCTTATTAACCTCTATACCTGAAACATCATATCCTTCTTTCCTGATTTATTTTTCTCCATAATATTTGTCACCTTACTATTTTTCATATAATTTCTCTATTATTTTAATTATTTTATATATCCCCCTACTAAAATTTAAAGACCGAGATTTTGTCTATTGTCTTTGGTGATACGTAGTAGGCACTCAAGAAATATTTGGTGAATGAATGAATGACTTTCTTTGACTTGTATATGTTCTATATTACTCAATGATGGATGGACTTAATTATTTAATCAACTTTACATGCATTAATTAAGGTTATACTTTTCTTTGGTTATTTTCTACCTGAAGTCTGGTGCCAAGACTTCAAATATTCTTTCTTTTTTCTTTTCCACTCACTAGTCTCTTTTTAACTTTTCAAATTGTATAATATAACATATATATAAAGCAAAGAAAGAAAAAAGCGGTAGCTTTCAAAGCACTCTTCAACAAGTAGTTATAGGACAGGACAGATCCCAGAATTTGTCATGGGCTACAATACCATCCCCTCAGAGTTTTCCTTCTACTGCTTCAGAATATAGGAGGCTAAAAGGAATAAATATATATATTTTTATCATTGCAACTGACTTTTTTGTGAAAAATAACATCTATACAAAATAGCAATAAATTTCAAAGCACAGCACAACAATTAGTTGTATAAAAGATTTCAAAGTTTGGTATGGGTTACAATTCCACAATTTTAGGTTTTTATTTCTAGCTACTCTAAGATACTGGAGACTAAAAGAAATATCAATTTAATGATTCAGCAATCATATACATTTTTTAAAACCTACCTTCTCTGTTTAACTCCACCATCACTTTTAATCTTTCTATCCCACACTTTAGGGATATTTGGGTATGGCCACTCTAACTTTTTCATGTTGGAAGGGTCTGTCAATAATATGGAGTAGGAAGATGGAACTAGCTGATGTTCTGGAGAGGCTGAGCCCTCTAGGTTTCAGGATTTATCTGGTCCAGGGACCCATCTGGAGGTTGTAGGTTTTTGGAAAGTTACCCTATTGCATATAACCTTTGTAGAATCTTATATGTTGCCCTAGATGTTCTTTATAATTGTTTGGAATGGTTTTGGTTGGGGTTTGGTGAATTATGACAGGTAGCAATGTCTAACCGAAGCTTGAGTAAAAGTGACCTCTAGAGTAGCCTCTTGACTCTATTTGAACTCTCCCAGTCACTGAAACTTTTTTAGTTACACTTCTTTTCCACCTTATATCCTGTCATTTTCTCTTCTCATCATCTAGTTCACTTGGAGAAAATGCTGATCTCAATCCTCCAAAACAATCTTATCACTATATTTAGTGGTGAGCTCTGTCATTTGTGGGGCTCAGAGCAAAATGAAAATATGGGAATCCCTTGTTTACAATTATTAAGAATAAAAAAAAGACAAAAAATTTCTGAGAATGTTTAAATGCTGACATGGGATATTAAACCAAGTATGGGACCCTTCTGTGTGCAGGCCTTCTGTGCACAGGGTCTCATGTGACTTCACAGGTTGCACACCCATGAATCCAGCCTTGCTCCTCCTGGCTTATGAGTTGTGACTAGGTAACAATCATGTTCTAAAGCACCTCTTTAAATTTACAGATGCAGAGAGCGAGGCCCACTGAAGTTTAATAACTTGCTTAAGATAAAAAAAAAAGATTAAGTGCAAGAGAATGGCAGTTCTTCAACTTCTATTCCAGTGCTCTCATCACTAATCCAACCTAGTTAACTTTGTAAATGGGATAATGAAACTCTGAATTTTCTGGTTCATTGTGAACCACCTCCTCCTCTAACCCCAACTTTCCTTTTTCTCCAATTTAATTTTAATTCAGATGTTGTTGAAAATATTTCTAATGCATTTTATTCTATTTTCATATCTCAGTATGAGTGATTTGTTTTCCTTTGAGACTTTTCTGACCATCAACTACTATTGCACGTAGTTGCAATATAGTTGCATTGTAGTTGTTAAAAGGTATTGAAGGGAAAGAACCAGGTTCAGATTCTGGATCAAAGAAGAAAGCCTTAAGAAAGAACTCAGAAGAGATGTGGAAGAGTGAAAGGGGTTAGGTTTAGAGAAAGCAGTAGGGAAATCTTTTATTCTCTGAGCCTGAAGAGAAGGCCGAGAGGACAACTGTGTACACAGCATATTATACTTGAGCATTGTTCTAGTTTGCTAGTTGCTGGAATGCAACACACCAGAGACAGACTGGCTTTCAATAAAAGGGGATTTATTTAGCTGATGCATAGTTCTTCAGAAGAAAGGCAGCTAACTCAACTGAGGTTCTTTCTTACATGGGAAGGCACAGGGTGACCTCTGCTGGCCTTCTCTCCAGGCCTCTCAGTTCCAACAACTTTCTCCAGGGTGATTCCTTTCTAAGCATCTCCAAAGGCCTGGGCTGAGCTGCGAGTGCTGAGATGAGGTATGCTGAGCTGCTTGGTCTGTGCTATGTTGAGTTTCTCATTTAAGCACCAGGCAATTAAATCAAACATCATTCATTGCAGCAGGCACACCTCCTAGCTGACTGCAGATGTAATCAACAACAGATGAGGTTCACATGCCATTGGCTCATGTCCACGGCAATAGAACTAAGCATCTTCACCTGGCCAAGTTGACACCTGAATCTAACTGCCACAGGTATATACAGAAGGAATGTGTCCATGGCTTTTATTTCTCTACAGAAATGACACCCAGGGTCATCATGTGATGAGGATAAGGTATTGGGAGTCAAGCTGAAGAAGTTTGGAAAGGCTAATCTGGTAAGGCTGTGCTCTGCTGGTACATCATGGCTTTCTATTAAGGGTCTGCCAAATGAAGACATTAAGTACTGTATTCAAAGTCACATAACTATACACTCAACTAGATTTAATAAAATACATTATTGAGTTCTAATAATTGTGAAAATATTAGTAATGCACATTTAATTGATGATTAGGTTGAATCCAATGGCTTGCTTTGAAAGCATAAGTGAATCTGAGGCAGTTCAACATAATAGGCTACTATTACATGGCCTCTGATCTAAATCTACAATATATTTTGTGTGTTTTGGGGGGCAGTTGATTAAATTACTTTTGGGTTTAGATCTGATTTTTAAGGTAGTGATTTCAGCAATCAAAATTTGGGTTTCTTTAATTCACCTTTATTTTGAACAGAAGAAGTCACAAGAATTGCAAATGAAGAACAATTAGAGAAGTGAAAACAAAATAAATTAAAAAACATTAACCAAAGGTTATCCCATGTTGCTGTTTTTTTCATTGCTGTTTGATCCAACACTGACAAAACATGAGAAAATGTTACTTAAAAAAATCTGAAGGAATGCTAAATATTCCTTATCAAACCCCAGATATAATTCTGTACTGCAGAGTCATTTATACTTAAAGGGCTTGTGTCTCAATTTTAGACAGAATGTAATTTAGAAGCTGCTGGAAAACATTAGTAAATCCTTTCATTCAACTTTGTAATGCAGGGCTTCAGTAGCAAAAACTATTAAAATCAAAACATATGGTACTATATATTTTTTCCATTTCTGTTTGCAAATCTTAAAGAATTTTGGACTCTTTTATCAGAAACACACACTTGTGAGTTCTTAACATGTGTACCTTGAAATGTGCTTAGTCCAGCCTAAAAGAGACACTGTTTTATGATTGTCTATTCCCCAGGATCGAGAGAAGATCAAAAGTTAACATGTCTTAGGAAGTCCCTTTATTCATTTTGATGCCCCTTTCACGTCAACTTTTAGTGGCACATAGCTGCATGACATTAAAGACTCTTGATATCTCTTTATGGGAGTTCTTAATTTCAAATGTCCAGACACAAGGTAGTCTTCTCCAATGATCAGAGTGAAATGTAAATATTATAAAGTGACAGTTTCTACATGACAGCCTGTATTAGTCAGGGTTCTCCACAGAAACAGAACCAACAGGGTTCTGTGTGTCTATATATCATATATATAAAATATATGTATAAACAGATTTACTATAGGGATGGATCACATAATTGTGAGGATTGACAAGTCTGAATTTTGTAGCGTAGACTAGAAGCTAGAAACTCTGATGGAAGTGAAGTTGTGCTTCCCAGGACATGCAGGCTGGCTGAAAAAGTGGCAGATACTCTCCATTCTGACTTTTGAAATCCTCAGATCTGGTTTAAGATATCCATCTGATTGGAAGCAGAAATTCCCCTCACAGCTGAGGGCAATCTTCTTTGTTGATTGTAAATGCAATCAACTGACTAATACAAATCCATCCACGAGATATCCTCACAGTAACAATCAGGCTAGTGCTTGCTTGGACCACCAAGGACAGAGCCAAGGCAAGTTGACACGTGAAATTGACCATCACACACATCCCTACCGAGATTTCAATATAGCTATTAAAAATAGTTTCCCCCAAACAATTTACATCTTAGTACTAGCATATATTCACTAAATTAATTTTTACACTTGATTCTGTTCACATATGATAATTTGTTTCAATAATTTTAGGATCAGCAATTCCTTAGGAGGATCAATGTTGAATAGAATTTAAGATCTAAATGACTGCCTTCAATCTCTTGAACTATTTCTCAGTAATTTGCTTCCTTTAGAAAATAATTGAAGAGCCCCATTTCCTTAATTAAAATTTAGATGAATCAAAACATCTAGAACATTATTTCTTCAGCATGGTAATCGTTATTTCTAATATTAAAACATTCTGTTAAAAAAACAGGGTGAAACATCATTTACATTTCTTTCTGATGGGATTTCTAAGAGCCTTTAAAATTCTGATATTCATTGTGAATCTCTAAGGATGGGGTAGTAGAGAATAGAGCATTTCTCACATTTGTTTGACTACTTTAAAGAAAATATGCCTCAGGGGACTGCTCTGTAGATCATGCTTTAGGAAAAGCTGATACGGAGGATGCTTGAGTTTCTGTTTTCACCTTCAAGGACATAGTCATAGAGTATAGAAAAAGTGCCAAGTTTTCTTTAGTTTATGGAGAAATGTGGCATCTTACAGGGAGGCAATCCTGTATGAAGTGGATGGAATGTGAAATATTTCCAAATTTAAAACAAAACCAAAAACTAAGCCTTCAGTTTCTATTACTTTGTGAGATAATGATTTATCAGATTGTCTTGGAACAAAGATCTTTTGTATGCACTTTATTTTAACATGGAGAAAGAAAGTAGAAATTTTGGTCATCTTATCTCTGAGAACATCTGAAGTGATTAAGCAATGGCCAAGACAGGGAGGGGAAGAGTGACTTCTAATGGGCACCAAGAGAAGAGCTATAAGTTTGGATTCTTTATTTCAAGGAACATGGGGGTTGGGGAGGCTCTGCCAGGACCTCTGAATCACTGGGTTGCAGATTATATTGAAAAGGTAAGTAAATCCCTTGCGTAGACTGAGATTATATCCAAATCCTTTTCCCACAGACAGAAGACAGTAGACTTCCAGTATGAAGTTGATTGATAATTATCACAAAAAGCAATAATAGTAATAATTACTCATTTTTTAATGTTATGTGCTTGGTCTTGTGCTATAGTGCTTTATGTAGATAATTTCATATAATCTAAAATTCCAAATTTAGGGAAATTGAGACCTGGGCAATTGCATAGCATCCCTAGTTCTCACAGCTAATATGTGGCTGAGTCAAGAGGTGAATTCTGGAAGTTCAACTCCCAAGTTCATGTTCCTAATCACTAGCAGTTTGTCTTCTATGTAATATTTTACCATCAGTAATAAAGCTTCTAGTAACAAAGACTGTCATTGGAACATGACAAAGGGAACTTCTGTATCAAAATAGTCATCTGTGGCTACCAATATCCCAAGTTTCTTGGATGGCTATGTTTACCAGTTATTGTCTCAGTAAAGAATTTCCTTTCATTCCTTTCACTTCTAAGGTAGAACACTAACTTGTGTTTGTATCTGAGGTTTTGGGAGGGAAGGATAGTGCTTAGCTGAAGAAAGAGATTTTTTTTTTTAAGAAGAAAGTAAAGCCTCTTGAATAAAGAAGAGAGAGAAGTGGAAGTAATAAAGATAGTTGAATAACTTCAAAGACATGCAGAAGAGCACAACAGAGCTCTCGCAGTATGCAGTTTTAATTTTGTAAAGGCAAAGGCATCTCCATGTGAGTCTGAGGGTGGTCCTGGGCAGTTGAATCCATCCAGGCAGATGGTGGCAGAATAAGCTTGTGTATGCCTCAGGAGGCTTCTCCTGGGACTAGTCACTTCTTATTCTCCTGGAGCCACGAAGCAATGGAGTTAATGGAGGTGCCACTGCTGCTGTGATCAGACCAGTTAGTGCAGATGATTCCTAATGGCTTCGAAGCATAGCGTTCTTTACTAATTTCCCATTTCCATTCCTACTGTTATAGTTCAGGCCCTTATTACCTCTTGTCTGGGCTACCAGCTGGTCTGACTGCCTTTGGTCTTGCATCTCCCAGAACTGTCCTACAGAGATTAAGGTTCTTACAGCTCCCTTTTTATCATGTCACTCCCCTGATCAAAAGTCTTCAGTGGGTCCCCATCACCTACTGAATGAAGAGCAGACCTTTTTCCTCCTGGTATTTAATAGTCTGCCTGAACTGGCTGTAACCCACCTGTCCTGCCTTACATTCTCTATTAATTTACACGTGGCCTCATCCATACCTTCACGGCTACGGTTCACCGTTTCTGAGAGCCTGTGCTTTCTCGTGACCCTCTCCCTATCTCCTGCTTTCCTTTCATTTTTCTATCAGCAAAAATACCCTTCTCCTCACTTTCTTCCACCAGCATTCTTCATCAGCTCTTTTCAAAGTGCATTACAAACATCACTTCTTTCAGAAAGCTCTCTAATCCTGTCACTAGTGAGACACTTTTTCTTTTTTTCTTTAATACATGGGCAGGCACCGGGAATCGAACGTGGGTCCTCTGGCATGACAGGCAAGCGTTCTTGCCTGCTGAGCCACCGTGGCCCACCCTTACTAGTGAGACACTTTTTATCCTCTGAACTTTATGACTGGGTTTGTGATCTGTTCTTTTAGGCAGCTCCAATTTTTTCCTTAGATTATAGTTAGGGTAGATCTTTATTGCTGGATTCTAGGTTATTTATATGTAAGAGCTACGTCTTAGTGATGTATGTCCCCACAGTGATTCTCCAAGAGCTGTACTAGTGTAGATGCTCAGTAAATATTGGCTGTATTTGGGTGAGCTGCTTCCCACCATTCCTGAGAGTCTTTGTAACAAAATCCTAAATCCTCAAGGGCGAGTGGTCACAATATTTCTGTTGGTTTATTTGCTCTTCTAGCACCATCTATTTTTCTTATGAGAAACCATCAATTGGAATCAAGATCTTAATTTGTATTATTATTTGTTTATTGTTAGTCTTCCTAAGGACAGAGACTAAGTCTGCTGAGCTTCCTTGTAGCCTCAGAGCTAACACAGAACCGGGAATCTGGGTATCACGCAATAAACATTAATTGAATGAGTGAATGAGTCCCCTAACAACTTCTGTTTATAAAACATCTGAATAATGCACATTTGAAGATATTTATTGGGAACTTATTATATTGAGCATTTTGCTAGGACTATGGAAAAACATCAACAGTGAATTCCCCCATGTGCAAGGGTGAAAGCCTTTATTCATTTAATCAACTGGAAAAAATGAGTTAAGCCAGCCACTCCGGTTTTAGTTGACACCGGAAGACCAACTACCTGCAATAACTGGTCCATAAAGAAATTACAAAATCTCCCTAGGTTCCTGATAAAACCAATGTGTACTGCTTTACTTGTAAGGATTATTTAGGAATCTTTCATTTATATCTGCAATTTCAGATATCTAGAAGCATTTCTTCTGTGTAGTAGATTTAACTCCAAGTGAATAGTGCCAGTGGGCATACAACCATATACACAAATCAGTCAACAACGTAGAATGCAAAAATTTCAAATACTTGATAACATACCCATTAGCTGAGACACTCAACATTGAAATGGGTTAGTCTAAAAGGCATGCCATTCATGAATGTATGATTCCTGACTCCAAGCTTTAAAACTGTGTAATGTTAGATCAATATATGGTGGGCTATATACTGTAGAACAATATAAAATCTCTTCTTTTCCCTTTATTGGAGTCATATGAGAAATGGTCCTATGTAGAAGGTCTCTGCATGTTTAATAAAATGACAATTAGAGATATTATCCATAAATTTATTTGATATTTCTTATATGAGTACCCATGTAATATGTTTTGTTTTTAAGAATTTAGTGCTGTGATAAACTTTGTCTCTTCCTCCATTTCTATGCTTTCTTTCGTTAATGAAAGCTCTCAACTCATGATATAATATTGATCACAATGGGATAAAGACAGCAATATGCCTAATGCAGTATGCAGTTTTAATTTTGTAAGGCAAAGCCTTTTTGATATGAGTCTGAGGGTGACCCTGGGCAATTGAATCCATTCAGGCAGATGGTGGCAGAATAAGCTTGTGTTATAAGCCATGAAGTTCAGAGCTAAGTCTCGTGCTTGTTATGGTAACTTTCCTTATCTTGAGTTTTATTCTATAATTATTTTACTTTACTCTCTCTTTCCACTTACTTGCCTGACTTTTTTTTTTTTCCTGTGCTTTTGAAAATAGTTTTATTGTATTGATTACTTGCATTGTGGTTTGAAGAAATTATTTTTGAATGTAGTTGGAGTATAAATAAATAATGGCTGAATAAATAATAGACTTGTCTTTAGACATCCATATTCTCTTCTATAAATGCTCATCAGGGATTTAATTGGAAATGGATCTGAATAATACTTTGATTAGTGTTCATAATGTTCTCTTAGTGTGCTTTATAGAACCTAGGGAGCTCCTGGCGTCTTCTGTAATGCAGCTTGAATGGTACTTTTGGTAAGATAGCATTGAATTCTTTCTGAATTTTAATGAACATTTTATATATATATATATGAACATTTTATATATATATATAATATATATATACACACACACACACATTAATTTTTTGTTTAGCATTCCATATTGTTCCTTCTGCTTTGAAATGAAAATTGCAAATGCTTAAATAAATTAACTCAAAAGCTGTTTGCCATCACTGTAATTCATATACATATTTTCATGTCCTCAGCTGAAATGCAATTTTCTAATGCCTGACACAGGTAATATTGTTTAATGAATCACAGCCGAGTTCACTATTAGCTTCCTTATACTGGGAGGGGGTGGGACCTCTTCCTTCACTTATACGAATATAAAAATGTGGATGTGTTCAGGCTGCTCACAGTCTAGAAAGCAATCCTAGGTTTATTGGCATACCTGTTCCATTACCATTAGTGGAACAAACAGACCTCTAGAAAATAAATACCACTCCCATCTCACACTGGAACGATAATGTTCTGCTGAGAGAAAAAAGTGCTTGAATATATAGACATGGCTAGTCATGAACACAAATTTGAACCTTGGGTTCTACCAGCACCTCTTCTCATCATTCTGATTTTTGGGCACTTGGTTCTCACGCAGCTTAGCCTTGGACTGTGCTTCCTAGATAGTATTTGGCAAAACACTCTTTCTTAAAGACATACCGTGGAAATAAGGATCCTTGACCAAATACCTATGGAAAATACAGTATATTATACTTCCCTTAACTTCGTGAATCACAGTTGATATTAGTATTAAGGCTCTGAAAAGTCCTGCAGAATAGAAATATGTTATATTATTAAATCCAGTATTTCCCTAAAAGAAACTGGGCTTTAGAAGGGCCCTTAAAAGTTACTTAGCCTAGTGGTTTTCAAACTCTAAAATGCATTATAACTACTTACAGAAGTTTTGATAAAACACAGGCTGCTAGGTTCCACCTCCACCCCAGAATTTCTGATTCAGTAGGTCTGGATCAAGAGTAACAAGATTTGAAATTCTAACAAATTTTGATGTTGTTGGTCTGGGATGATCCTTTGAAGATCATTACTCTGTTCCTCTTCCAGTGTTTGAATGTTACTTAGACATTTTTTACTCTCAATTTTCTCATGTCCTTAATTGTTTGGGACACGTATCTTACCCCCAAGCCCTGGGTTTGAATACATGAACCAGACGGTCACTCATTAGCTCTAGAGTTCTGTTTGGAAAGAGCCATAGTTTATTCTCTCAATGACCTTCACTGCCTCTGGCTGACTTAGTCTTTAATTATTCACCAACCTGGAATTTCATTCATTAATTTTTGAACAAGTATTTCCTGGGCACATACTATGTATCAGGTACTTTTACAGCTTCTGCATACAGTGCAAAACAGCACAGACAAAGCGCCCTGCTCTCACAGAGCTTAAATTTTAGAAGAAAACAGAAAATAAGCAAGTAAACTTAAAAACAAACAAGATAACTTTAGACAACAATAAATGATAAAACTACTCAGAATGGTGTTCAAGAGAATGTCTGTGAGGGGCTATTAGATCCTGCGGTCAGAAAAAAATGGCTTCTCTGAGGAGGTCGCATTTGAAGTGAATCCTTGATGAGTTATCTTTCTTTTTAGATTATCCTCTTTTGGATTTAGTCATCTAATGTCTATGTTGATTACTTCGCTACCAACCTTGCTGTTTCTTTGGACTTTGACTCTTTTATAGACCACTCTCTTTCAGCTTTGAGAATTTGCTTAAGGTTGTGGATCAGAGATGCTTTTATCTAGAGGCCCTGTACCCCAGAACCCCAGAACCTCTGTCACTGGTCTTGTAAACCCTTCCCTTATTACCAGCATTCAAACTCTACTTCTATCTCTCTGGACCTAACAGTAAGAGTGAGTCATACATATATATACTGCGCTTTCAGCAAATCTATTCTTGGGCAGTTCTTGAGAAAAGGAATGCTATGCTTTTTGAGGTGGGTTCTTTCCATCTCTGAAACATTCCTTAAGAAGATTTTTCCAAATATAATGAGCTTAATTTAGTTTCATGGTAGTTTCTCCTCCTGTTTGTATCCGCTGGGGTAATGCAAATCTAATCTAATCCCTCTATGGCACAGCAGATACTTGATGACAGCCACCATTTCCTCCATGTCTCCTGGGAGATTCTTTTTTCTTTGGTCAAACTTCTCTATTCTCTTTAAATTAACCATCCCCCATTGGATGTGGCTTTGAATCTCTTCCCTCTCTTGCTTTTTCTCCTTCATGTTCTCTTTAATCAATTCTTCAGATGTGGTTTGAATAACAGTGGACAGTTGAGGAATGTTGCCTTTTCTCAAGCTGACCACTATGCATCTATGATAAATAAATGCAAGCAGCTTTTTATTTCTTAATTATTGAATCTTAATCTAATTAAGTCAAATTGAGTTACATCAATGATTAACTCCTTCTTTCCAATTTATTTTTATTTATTTTTTTAAATGACTTTTTTAATTAATTAAAGAAAAAAAGAAATTAACACAACATTTAGAAATCATTCCATTCTACATATGCAATCAGTAATTCTTAACATCATCACATAGATGTATGATCATCATTTCTTAGTACATTTGCATCGATTTAGGAAAAGAACTAGCAAAACAACAGAAAAAGATATAGAATGTTAATATACAGAAAAAAATAAAAATAATAATAATAATAAAAAAAGAAAAAGAAAAAGAAAAAAACAAAAGACACAAACAAACAAACAACAACAAAAAATATTTTTGTCTTCTAATTCATTGTGGTCAAATCATGCTCCCTTCAGTGCTATACTTATATGGTGCTAACTTTACATCAGGCACTGTTTTAAGTGCTTTACATATATCAACTCATTTAATTTTTAAACAATCCTAGGAGATTGGAAATACAATCAATCTCACTTTACAGACAAAGAAACCAAGTACCAGGGAGATCAAGTCAGACTGGTAATTATAAGTGTTGGTGCAAGGATTTGCACATGGACAGCCTGGTTCCAGAATTTGTGCTTTGAACCACTATGCTATGGAATTCTTAATCCCATTGGAGTAAAGTACAGGGCCTTTAATTTACCACTGTGAAATTTCATACTGTTAGAGAGACTCTAAACTCCCCAGTCTGTCAAGATTCTTTTGTGTCCTGGCTCTGTCATTCAATGTATTCAATATCTCTAAGAATTTCATGTCTTCCTTAAATATAAAAGAAATTCATGAAAGTACTCCAAATATCTATCTATCTATATTTATCTGTCTATCTATTTATCTAAAACATCAATCTCTTTATAAATGATTTAATGTATGCCATCTATTCACATGTTCTAAAAGCATCAGCTGATGAGAATTTCACTTTGAGTTAAAGTACATGCTGCCTGTGGCCTCCTTTCTACCCTTTATTTCATGTATAGTGAGTAATTTTGACCCATGATGATTGATAGAAGGTGTCTAGATCTCTTCTAAAGAAACAAAGGACAAGAATGGAGCTGGATGTTAAAAGGCAAGTTATATGAGCTTCAGGTTTCCCTCTAGGCAGTGGACATGGAAAAAGATGATAGTGCTTGGCAGACAATTAAGGTTGATGGAAGTTTTTTTGACTTTAAAAAGGATATTATAATCATCTTTGCAGTTTGGAAGAATTTGACCAACAGTTGTTTTGAATGTAGCTGGGATAAATGACAGCTAGAAGCATGTTATGACTCCAGGAGATTAAAAGAAAATGTAAAAACTATTACCAGGATAGGATGCTGGAATCACAACTTCATAAGGACTCTGCCATAATGACCTGAAAAGATGTTGCTCCAATTAGTAAGGAATGTATACATTTGTGCTGAAAGAAGCATATGTGTGCCTCTAAATACATAACGTTATGTGGAGTTTGGCTTCCAAAATAAGTGGTAATGATTGTTAGTTTCTTTAACTTCCTATTAAGTCAAGTATTAATACACTTTCCAATTGTTTTATTGCCATAGGGATACAATAAGGTACATCTAAGACGTTTAGAATATCTTTTAATTATTCTAAATAGTGACAAGAATTCTAGAAACAATGATTTTTCTTGTTCAGTACCATATCTCTAGAGGAGTTTTTCAACAGCAGCACTATTTGCATTTTTGCTGGGATAAATCTTCCTCAGGAGGCTGTCCTGTGCATTGTAGGAAGTTTAGCAGCATCCCTGGTCTCTAGTCACTAGATGCCAGTGATACCTTTTCAACTGTAGTAACCAAAAATGTATTCAGACTTTATCAAATGTCCCCTGGGGGTAAAATTGTTCACTTATGAGAACTACTGCTCTAGAACATCAAACTTAACAGGCAGTCAAATATTTGTTGAATGGCTAAAATAATTGAATGAATGAACTGTTTCCTGATGACAGTATTCATATTAATTCTTCTTTTAGTTACGCATTAATAACTTGAGAGAGGGGATAGAAATCAGGTCATGCAAGAGAACATTTTTGCTAGATCTTATACCTAGCCAAGAAGAAAGTACATTTGGGTTCTACTTTTACACAAACCAGCCGAAATTGTTGTACCATCTGGTGGGATGACAAGCCCTAGGATTGCCATGCTTACCAAAATTTCTCCCTGGATGGTGACTAAAATTCTACCATTAGCAACTCCTTCACTTTGAAGTTCCCTTTTCCTGAAGTACTCTTTAAAGAAGGAAATACCCCAGAGAGAACTCATTGCATAATCCTTATTGTTCACAAGAAAGAGATCATACATTTGATTTCCTCCCACTCAAAGAGATCTGAGCACCATGGGCCTTTGGGGGGCTTTTAGAAGTCACATTTCAAAGAGCAAGAAATAAAGGCAAGCTTCATCATCCACTGAATTTTCCAAATGGGTCTCACCAGTGTTATTTTTTTATTAAATTTACATGCAAAGTTTCCAAGATGCTGTCTTTACATATCCTGCTTCAAAGACATACAGCAAATATTAAACACCCAAATGTTCAAGATTGTGGTAGCCTAAAACTTAAGTTTACATCATTTGCTAATTTCATGGTCATTATTTTTTACTTTTCTTAAACAGCAGTTATTCTGAAGGTTACTTTTTCTCATTCTGTATTTCCAAGAGTGTTGATAACTGTGAAAAACTGGTGCTAAAACTACCCAAATTTAATTGTCATAAGAATTCTCACCCAACCCACAGTCTTTGCATAGAAGCTGCTAGGACCGTTTCTTTAGAATCAGCACTGGTATCTTTTATTCAAGTCCTTGCCTGAGTTGAATTCTGTTTATTATTCATTAAAATGCATTTGTTAAAATATGTTTATGCATATCCTGAAATTTGAATCATGGATAATTGGTGTGCTTTATTGATTGATTAAAATAACAACTTAACAAGTTTGTCTTCCACTTAAAGATCATCACCTTAGTCTTTTAAGCAGAGTTGCAGCAATTTTATCTACAGGAGAGTGAGTATTTTTCTTGGTCTCTATGTAATTACCATATGACTACAAAGGTCAGCAGAAAATTCCTCATAGAGAAAAAGTTCACATGGATCAAACTGAGCTATTCATAGTAAACAGTAGCTCTTCATATAATCTCCAGGAAAGTATATTCAATTCAACATCCTTTGTTATATATCTACTGTTACTGATGAGAGAAGATTTGACTGAATTAAGTTATTGCTGGACAGAAGTATATTTACATTCTGGACATTTAAATATTATGAGCCATTCTTTTATGTAGTCACTCATTCATCTCAACCTTGACAAAATTAAAGGGATTTTGACATTGGGAAAGATTCCACCATCAGAGCTTCTAACTCTCTTTTGGACTTGGATCACATTTGGTTTTACTGTAACAATCTTGTAAGGTTTTCCAAACTTTGTCATTCATCTGCATGAGAGATCTTTTTGATGAATGATATAGCACTCAAAATGCCCATATTGTTTGTAAAGAACCTCAACTATTTCCTCTTACAACCTAAGTGTGAGAAGAATAACGATTTATGATTGCTTATTTCTTATTCACTTCTGAGCTTGCATGGGTATCAATAGGTTTTTGCTCTTTATCTATATCCCAAAGTTATACAGTGGATTGCCCAACAGAATCTGTTTACTGGATCATAATCATGTTTGCTCTGGGAGTTTTAGAGTCTGCTTTTTCAAGGAGGATGTATACTCCATAGCTTTCTGAAGATGGACAACACATTTCAATGCCAGAATTATGACTATTGGGTGCACACTTTTTTTTTTCATTTATTCTAAGGGGTCCATATTCCTGTTTTCTTGCTATTCCAGATGTAATATTAGCAATAAATCCAGCTGGAGATGAAATTTTACATCTCCATTTTCTCCTTGTTGTGTATTATTCATTCATTCAAGTAAAGAAAAAATATTTTGAAAATATGATAAGTAGAACATATATTGGAAAGCATAGAAACTGACTAACTTTGCCTTGTAGATTCTTTAAACTGTAAGTTTCTCCATGGTAAGGAACTATTATCTTTTTAATATATTGATCTAAGGATTCTACACATTCAGCAAATAGTAGATATGTACTCATACAGACCATACATTTTCACAATGGATAACAGAAGTGCTCATATACTCCATCAACTAGGGTAAAACCCCTAGGACTATGATTCTCAAAGGACAAGCTATGCAAGCAGTGTTATCTAGAACCTGTATGAAGTTTCCTTAAACATTCAAGAGACAAACAGCTTCCCAGTCAGAGGTAAATGATGGCTCTCATATTTTGCCTTATTTTTTCCTTTTTTACACTTCCTACCAGTTTCTGCCCAATTACATAATAAGTATTTAGACTACTTCTTCAAATCAGGAATTCAGGAGAAGGTATTTGGCTACACAAAGTTGAAAAACCGAGGCATGTGCCAATCAATGGATCCGGTTAATTGGAGGTGAGTTGTAATAATGTGACCAATATTTGTGTAAGCTATGACCAATCCCTTTGCAAATGACTCAGTGGGAGTATCCACATCCATTTTAGGAGGAATGGGAACTGGTACACTAGAATTTTCTTGTTGGAAGAAACTTTTATATTAGTATGTTTCTGCTGCAAATCCTAATCTTTTCTTTAACTGAGTGAAAGAATATTTAAAGCTGTTTTCAGTTTGGTCCAAACTGTCTTCAGAAGTACATATGCTTGAGGAAAAACTGTGTACAACTGGGAATGTATGTTTAGTGGCTAAAAATTACATCTAGAATACACTTGGGATAAACTGCCAAGTAAATACATTAAATGTAACCTAAGAAGAAGCATCGTGTATGTGTGTATGGATTTTGTTACATATGTCAATGTGAAATCCATGGAATGAGTGAGATTGTTTCCATATTTTCAGTATGTCAAAGTTATACCTGAAGCCTTTTTTATTGCAAAAGGTGGCTCCAGGGCATTAGATAAATTGTGCATAGATTATGGCATTCATTCCATGGCCTAAGAGCTCATTTTGAAAGAAGTGAACTTGTGTTTTGTACCTGAACCTTAGCTTGCATGTTATATACACATGCTTCCACAAGAACAAGCCAAAGTAAACATCCTTTCATTGTAACCTTTTAAAATTCTTCAGCATAATGATTAGCTATGACATGAATAAGTATGCAAAAAGAAAAAAAAAACCCACACCTCAACAAACCTGTTCTCATGCTTCATGTACATTATTCCCAGAGCACAAATAGTAAGATATTAAAACTGCATAAGACCATCAAATGAGATTCACTCACCTGACAATTCTGTCACTTTAAATTGCTTTGTTGTTTATGCTATGGTTGCAATCTCAGCCCCGTTACTTGTTAATTGCTTAGTCAATGCAATTGTATCACAACAAATTTATCAGAATTTTAAGAGAAGAGCTGTCTGTCGCTTGGATATGAAATTACTTTGAAAGATCAAAAATGATTATTATCATTAAATGTGATGAGCACAAAATAAGAATTCTAGTTTTAAATTCCTCTGCAGTGAAGGTTCAGTAAAATTCTCTTTGGAGCCCTCTGATAAAGGAATGAAATATCATGTGAGCAGATGACTACCAAATCTCATCAAATGAAATATTGAGCAATCAAGGCGTGGAGAACACTTTAAATGACAGATGTTTTTTAAATTTTTAAAAAATGAAATAGCATGTACTTATTTGCATATAATTTCTGAGTGTGTCTGTGCATGTGGTCCAATTTGGTGAGTATTTACTGAGGCATTGGCATTGGATTCATGACACTGAAAGAATCATTTGACTCTGGCAATGGAATTTTCCTGCTCATTATTTTGAATTCATGTTTTGCATTATGCATTCTACTCTATCACTCTGTATCCATGTTTATATTATCTTCTTTCATTTAAAATCAAATCCCAAAGGATTCGTGCCTTTTTCTTATTTTCTAGGTATAGTTTATTGCTTCAACCACTGTATTTTCATTGTACCTTGATGATCTATCTGTCAGTATGTATAGTAATAATTGATATTTATTAAACACTTACTATGTGCCAGGATATGGATCAAAGCGCTACATTTAATCTTTATGACTAATTTATGAAGTTGGTAGTATTACTGGCTTAATTTTAAGAAGCTGAAGCACATAGAGGGTTCAGTAACTTGCTCAGGGTGGGGACAGAACTAGAAAACAGGGGACTTAAATTTGAACCCAGCACCAGATCCTGGGATCTTAACCCCTGCATTTTGCCCTATTGAAAATTTGTGTACATATGTATCTTCTCTATTGGAATGTGAACTCCCTATATTCAGGGGTTATTCTTTATTTATATTTTTATTCTCCAAGCTTAGGAAGAACTGAAATTGGAGTTGATATTCAATACATACATGCTAAATAAATTATCAGTAATTAGATTTGCGTTCACCCCCATCTTTTGCATCATTGGAAAAAGTCGTTCAGAGTTTTTGGAAATGAAGTCGTCCATCACATGCTATCTTAGTTTGTTAAGTGCCAGAATGCAAAATACACAAAATGGAATGGTTTTTTTTTTTTTTTTTTTTTTTTTTTTTTTTTTTTTTTAAAGGAAAGACAGAGAGAAGGAAGGAAGGAAGGATAGAAGGAAGGAAGGAAGGAAGAAAGGGAGACATCTTTAAACATTTTCTTGTTTTATTGTATTTTGTTTTTCCGTTTTTTGTTACATGGGCTGGGGCCGGGAATCGAACCGAGGTCCTCCGGCATAGCAGGCAAGCACTTTGCCCGCTGAGCCACCGCGGCCCGCCCTGGAATGGTTTTTATAAAGGGAATTTAATAAGTTACAAGTTTACAGTTCTAAGGCCAGACATGTGTCCTAACTAAGGCAGCCAGAGAAAGACACCTTGGCTCAAGGAAGGATGGTCTGGGAAGGCACATGGCTGGCATCTGCTGGTGTTTGTTCTTGGTTCTGTTGCTTCCAGCTTCTGATATCAGTGGTTTTCTCTCTAAGCATCTGTGGACCCTCACTTAGTTGCTACAGGACACAACTCTGGGTTTCTTCTCTTAGCTTAGGGCTGCAGATTTCTTCTCTTCAGGTTCTGGCTATTTCTGTGAGTCCTTGCTTCACACCCAGGCTATCTTTATCTCATCTTCAAACATCTAAGTCTGCTCTCTCAGCTCTGAAGCCACTGTTCTCCAAGTGTCCATATCTGTTCAGATCTGAGCTCTCTCCAAAAGGCTTCCTCTTTTAAAGGACTCCAGTAAACTAATCAACACCCACCAGGAATGGGTGAAATCACACCTCCATCTAATAAAAAAGTCACACCCACAACTGAGCTTGCCTCATCTCTGTGGAGATACTCTAGTTAAAAGTTTCTACCCTACAATACTGAATCAAGATTAAAAGAAATGGCTGCCCTCATAAGATCGAATCAGGACTAAAACATGGCTCTTCAGGGGTACATAACAGATTCAAACTGGCACACATGCAAAATTAGAATTATGATACCTACCAACTTATTTCAAAGTGCTAATATGAGAAATAAATGAGATAATGAAATAAAAATTGTTGGAAAACATCAAGTCATACAAATGAAAGAGAATAATCTAAATAATTTTTTGAGTTACAATTCAATAGAATGAACTACTGAGAACTATTTAGAGAACTACTATTGCAGGACTCTTTTATTGGTACTCTTGGAGATATAAAATAACTACAATATAGATTTTACTCTTCAGGTGCTTAGGATTGGGAACCAATACCTAGCAATTATAAATGGCTTTTCCAATTAGGCAATCTTAATAGACACTTTGGATCACCTTAGGCAAATATATATTGAAAACTAATTTGATACATTCATTTAGTCTTTCATTCATTCAGCAAATATTAACTGTGCTGTAATGTGATAGGCATTTCTCTTAATTTCTGAAAATAAAGTTGTGAGTGGTGAAGTAGATAATGCTCTTGCTATATGAAGAGGGTAAAAGACATATAAAGTCATTCAACAGAAAATAAGTGAAAGGATAGAGATCGATGGGATAGGTGGGACTATTTTACTTAGGTTATCTCCTCTTTGAGATGGTCTCCTCTGATGTGAGTGCACCTGATTGGCGAGTCTAGATCCATATTGAAATTCTTAGGCAAACATTATTAGAACATATATATATACTGCAATATCCCTTTACATGACTATTGCTATAGGAAGATGCAGTAGACTCTATTAGTGCTCTGCCCATATCCCCTTAGATACCTTTATTATTTCTGTGCATGCCAACTTAATTGAAATGGCCAATATCTATATCTTTAGGCTGCCGTGATACAGTTTTACAGCTCAGACCACAGGCGAGAAGTACCTGACAATTAATGTTCTCCCAAGGCAGCCCTTAACCAATACCTGATGGGTATGGGGTACAAAAATCCAGATCTCTTTTACTCCTTGGTCAAGATTGTTCTGATAAGAGTATATCATGCTGTTTCCTAATTGTAAAGCCTTATTTGCCCACTGTGGCTTCTGGCATTAAAATGAACTTTTTATTTGTATCAAGTGGTTAGCAATACCTGAGCAGTTGCCTGGTGGCCTGTCACACTTCCATAGATTCAGCCAGTAAGGAGACAATGAGCTCAAATAGATTTAGACTTTATATGAGCTCAAATAGATTTAGACTTTATATTACTTAACACAGACAGCAAAAGCAAGATCAGCATGAGCATGCTGTCAACTCACTACATTCCTGTCACATCACAGGACAACATAGAACCCGAGGGACCAGATGGTAGAGTCTACCTGAGTGGTGGGTCACTCTGTCATTGAGGAACCAACTCTATATAACAGCAAAACCATTGTTGTAGTCTGTAACTGTTCCCAAAGGAAGAGTGAAGTAGGATGTCCCATGTCTCACCAGAACCAACAAGGCAGATGAGAAACTGCCTCTTAGAAGCCTTCTACAAGGTAAACATGGATGAAAAATGGTTTTGTAATAGCTCCCCACAAGGCTGTATCTCTTGTCATATTCCAAGGAGGTTTATAGGATGTTCCACTAAGACTTGGTTCAGGGTGTGGTTGAATTGGTCTATGTGGACATATGCAAGGCAGAGCCATTTGCTTACATTTTCTTACAATGAGTTACTCCCTGCGGTAATTAGATTCCGTTGTCAACTTGGCCAGGTGAAGATGCCTAGTTATATTGCTGCGGACATGAGCCAATGGCATGTCAATCTCATCTGTTGCTGATTACATCTGCAGTCGGCTAGGAGGTATGCCTGTTGCAATGGATGTTGGCTTAACTGGCTGGTGCTTAAGTGAGAGAGCTCAACGTAGCACAGCCCAAGCAATTCAGCATACCTCATCTCGGCACTCACAGCTCAGCCCAGGCCTTTGGAGATGTAGAAAGGAATCACCCCAGGGAAAGACGTTGGAACCCAGAGACCTGGAGAGAAAGCCAGCAGAGATCACTTTGAGCCTTCTCATGTAAGAAAGAACCTCAGTTGAAAGTTAGCTGCCTTTCCTCTGAAGAACTATACATTAACTAAACAAATCCCCTTTTATTGAAAGCCAATCCATCTCTGGTGTGTTGCATTCCAGCAGCTAGCAAACTAGAACACCCCCCTTCCCCTGCTCAGCCATATCATTCCCTTTCTCCCCATGGGTATTTCTGTACTACCCAAATAACTCAGAGAAGTTACAAAAAAATCCCTGCACTCCAACTTTGTCTCAGGAACTGCTTCTAGGTAGGGTAGTATCCAACCAAGACCCAAGATTACATAGACGACCACATCCAAGAAAGTTGAGTTAGCAGTGCTGTCAATCAGGAAGACTCAGTTATGGTACAGTTCTGAGCCTGGGCAAGAGTTTACAAGATTCACCTTAATTTCCACTGTGGAATTCACATTTCTCTTGGAAAGAAAAAAACATCGAAAAGAATAATAACACCATTCCACAAGATAATCCTTTTTGTGGAAGACAGAATCTCATTACCTGTGTTGAAAAAGGAAGACGCTTTTGAAGGGAAATTTTGGTATCGGGGTGTAAATATGAGTAGTCAGATGAGTTAGAGTCACTCTGCAAAATGAAAAAAGGTGTGTGTAGTCATCAGAATATACATTTACAAAACGTTGTACATGAAAATTTGAAGTAAGGTTCTTGAAATATATGATAGGAGCAGACCATTTTTTTAGGCACAGGAATTTTTTTTGTACAAAAACATTGCTGTGCACAAACATTGGCAGTAGGGAGCTCTTGCATGTAAGTATTATTGTTTAGATTTAAGGATGCAGATTTTACATCTCCTAAGAATTCCAATATTTGAACCTATATTGTTGTGACTTCAGGGTTCCTGCTCTTTTGCATTATACTATGCTCCTTCCTAGCATTGGTCCATAAGTGAATGATATAATATTTATTGCACATTTATTTTGTATTAGACACTTTTCCAAGTGCTTTGTTTGTATTAACTCCTTTAGTTTTCATACCAACCAAGAGTGCAAGTTGTTATTCCCATTTTTCATTTCAGGAAACTGAAGCCTTTAGAAGCAAAGTTACCTGCCCAAGGCCAGAGAGCTGATAAATGGTAAAGCCAGTATTTAAATCTCACATTTCAACAGAGCCTTTGATCTTAAAATCTGTTCTTATATTTCACCAGCTTCTTTTAAATGATGTATTAAAAGTACAATTTAAAAAATAAAATTGATAGTTATCAGAAAGTCTTTTTCCTGGTTGCATGTACACAAAAGTTTAAATATAAACCATGCATAAAATCCAAGAGGGAAAATTATTAAAAATAGCTTTACTTAACATGTTAATATCCATATGCAGAAATCGTATTGAGGATTGAGGTTGAATAGTAGGACCTGACCCAGTGATGATAAAAATGAAGTCACATGATAATAAAAAAGAAGGTTAATTAAAAATATACTACTTTCAACTTGGAATATGTCATTGGTAACAGAGACCATCAGGAGTTAGAAACAGGGTAAGATAATGGGTAATTGGAGCTGAAGGGATACAGACTGTGCAACAGGACTAGATACAAAAACTCAAAAATGGACAGCACAATACTACCTAATTGTAATGTAATTATGTTAAAACACTGAATGAAGCTGCATCTGAGCTATAGTTTTGTTTGTTTGTTTGTTTGTTTTTTATATATTTTTTATTTTTATTTTTTCTCTATATTATCATTTTATTTCTTTTTCTGTTGTCTTGCTATTTCTTTTTCTAAATCGATGCAAATGTAATAAGAAATGATGATCATACATCTATGTGATGATATTAAGAATTACTGATTGCATATGTAGAATGGAATGATTTCTAAATGTTGTGTTAGTTAATTTTTTTTAATTAATAAAAAAATACTACTTTCTCTTGAGATAAAAATAATTAATAAAAATAAATAATAAAATTTGTTTCTGAATTTAGTGCACATTTATTTTTAATTTTTTCAACAAAATTTATAAAAAATAACCGGTCCCTAGTATCTGCTTGTGCTCAAAACTATTCATTTTAAAATGGCTAGTTAAGGGTGCATGGGTGATTCAGTGGTGGAATGTTCACCTTGTATGCGGGAGACATGGGTTTGATTCCCTGACCATGCACCTAAAAAAAAAAAAAAAAAAAGACTAGTTAAAAATCAGTTGTTAAAAAATTGTTGAAGTCAATTTTCTTTCTGGCTCCGCTCAGATTGAGTTTATTTATTTAGATGGGTAGGTTTTCTGAATTAAGAGTATTTTCATACACATAAATGCTAAAGACATTACAAGCAAATGTTGGTCATGATGCAGGGGGTGGGGGCAGCTACAGTTATTTGAAGATGATAATATAGACTTTAAAGAGAAGAAGGCTAGCTTGACATTAGTTTGCCTGAACTCAAAACAGGATTAATGCCAAAACATTCTCCTGGAGAATGCTGAGAAGGATTGTAGATGAGCCTCATGGTGCCTGTGTGCTAGATTCAGGACTGACCTCAATTCAGCTAATTTTCTTGGGTCCACTTTAATACCTGTGATGCTTAGAAACCATAAGCAACCATAAGCAACATATCGATGGGTTGAGACACATTGAACCAACTGTTTTAGTAGCACTGAATTCATCATAAAAATAGACCAGTGCTAGAAGAGAGAGGCAGATGGGGCTGAATCTACCCCATGATAAAAAGAAGAGAAATTCAGCCAGGAAGGATCCAGAAAAATGTTATGGAGATTCTGACTTCTGACTATTAGTGATAATTACTAGAGTTAATGTTACTTAATAGGCATAGGCATATAATAAATGATCAGTTTGACATTCCTCTCCTGATTCAATAATAACTGTTCTCTACTGCTGCCCATGAGTAAAAAGTCTCCTATAAAATCAAGATAGATTTGTATCATCAGTTTCTCAGTAGCCAGAAATAAATTCCAGCTAATTTCACCAGAATAGCAATCTATTAAAGGGATAGTAGGGAGTTCACAGCATAACTGGGAGAGCAGGAAGACCGGGCAAAGTGCTTAAAAGGCAGGACCTACACCCAAACCATACCTTTGTACTTGTCTGATGATGAAGAAACTGTTTCTCCCTTCATTGAGTGCAAGGTGCTACAGTTTGTACTCTTCCGGTTTGTCAATCCCGTAGCAACCGTTAAGGCTGCCAATGAGAGAGATCGTGCGTCTTGTACCATTAGCTTCTGAATTATACTCTGAAATGGATACATCTGATTGGCATAGTCTAGTTTATCACTTGCACCCTCATTTTAAGGAAGACTAGAAAGACTCATTTCTCTGATAAGAAGCTATTTCTCCTGTTATGAAGACTCAATGCATGGGCAGAAAGTTGTGATGCTGCGTGGCCAAAAGAATGATGACTTATCTGTGACATCTTTATGTAAAGCAGCTTTGAAGAGCTCTGGCTTCTGTCCTTGTCAGAAATCAAGTTAAGTAGTCTCTAAATTTGCTCCAAGGTTCTGGACTGATTGCATACCTCTGCTGTTCAAATGAAAAGTTCTCTCAGAGATGCTGACATGATCTTAAATTAAAATATCCTACACTTACTTATTCATATGGAGTTGCATATCAGTAACTATCAGCAGAGAGAGAAAATATGGAGCTGGGAGTATGCTTTACATATGTACTTGATACCAGTATGACCATGAAGAATGACTAAATGCTAAGGTTAATTTTTTATAATTTTTTTTCATATTTACCCACAGAATTTTCTGCTTTTATTTTAAGTTGTATTTCTATAATATTCTCAAAACAATAAGAATAAAATACTGTGTGACCAGTAAATTAAATTTTCTGCATACATGGAGCATACCCAAAATGTAGAAACTTTACATGCTATGAACTTCAAATTTTTATTGGTGATAATATCTGAAATTGTATAATTTTCCCCAGCTGGAAACAATGATTATTTCTTTAAATGGTATATATTTCCCTAACATTATATAGTGGAAATGCCCATTCAACAAAATTTGCGTGAAATGATAATTAGGTTAACATTGGGGATGCTTCTGTAAATTTGCTTTGTGTATATTTAGGTTTCAAAGAACATTCACCTACAACAGTCTTGTGAGGACAGAGCTTAATGAAGAAAGAATATGGAGATGGTAATCAAATAGATTTGCTTTCCAACTTTGGATCTTCTATTTACCAGCTTCATCACTTTATTCAGTTAACCTCTCTGAGTCTGCTTCCTTACCTGTAGCAGTGAACACGATATTTTTCCTGCAGGATAAGGGTGAGAAAATTAATGCAGAATACGTTGCATAGGCACATACAATTTGTGGTCTCAACAATGCTGTGGTTATCTCCATTTTTAGATGGGGACACTTTAGGCTAGTGTAGAATAAGGACTTATTCTTATTCTGAAAATCTGAAAATACTTTTAAGGTGTTTATTACATAGCTTTCCTGCTCCCTAAAAGAAATGAAGATATATTGCTTGGAGATGACTGCAGTTCTGTAATCTACGAGGATAATTTAAAGTTTTCACTAAAATGGCATCAGGGTGTGCATACCAGGGTTACTATCAAGAAATAGAACCAACATTGAATAAGATAGTCTGAAGCAGGTTAGTATGATTGTTTCTTGTTATAAATTGTATAATTATCACAATTATTTAATAATTATCTGAAACTCAAATGACCAGGCCAATTATCTGAAACTCAAATGACCTGTTGGCTTTGGGTCATACTCATTTAAGACTCAGAGTGATTTAATCCTCATATTAGAAATTTGGTAAACACAGAAATTGTCACTTTAAAGCTTGATACCATTTATTAAGTTTCTTAGCAGAAGAGGCAGCAGGGAGTAAGATGAGGAATGCTCTGAAACTTGAACTTCCACACATGTGCACGAATGTGCCAACACATTATAGAGAGAGGCAACAGTGAATGTTAAAAGTCATTGATTGTTTTGAAAGTCTGTTTCTCCCACTTACTAGGTATATTGCCTTGGGTGCAGTATTTTACCTCTTTTACTCCCAATATTATAAACACAGATATAAAATAATACTTTTCTATAAAATTGTTATGAGGGTTAAATATATTCAGGCATATGAAAGCACTTGGCAGTGTCCAGGAAAACACTAGGCACTCAATAAATGTTGACTCTTCAAGTGTTATATTTCATTGCATATTTGTTGTGATTAGTGCCAGGGATGGACAGGTAGCTAAAAAGTTTAATATCTTCCCAATTATTGAAATAAATTTTAACATTGTATTGCATTTTCATTGCAAACAGAGCATTCCAGAATTTGTTCAGATGACAAAAAGCAAATTTTGGATCACAACATGCTGCACATTAGTAAATCTTCTTGATAAACAAACCCAATGGTTTTCTCTAGATGTGCCGTGCTTATCTTTTCCCCTCTTCTCATGGTCCATTCTAATGCTTAAACTGTCTTATTATAATTAGCTCTTTTAGAAAAATCCAGCACCATTTCCACAAAGGTTCACTTTATATGAACTATTTTTCCTTCTGACCTCAGGTGTGAAATCCATTTGAATTATTTATATGTGCTATGCTCCACAAAGTGCAGAGCAAGAGGGGCCACTGACATTCCTACCCCAATCGGTACAAGTCAGTAGAGAAAAAGGTAGCTCCAATAAATTATTTAGTAGCATGAAAATCAATGGCAAGTTTTATCAAATGCCATTAGCTTAGGCCTCCAAGTGTCAGGAAGAAGACTTCTAAAACACATCGCCCACTCAAATGAAGGGCAAAGAATGCTTTTTCCAGAGGCACCAAGGCTGAGAGATCTCTAGTTAAATAAAATGAGGTGTAAGATGTTGACTGGAGTTGCAG
Organism: Tamandua tetradactyla; assembly: GCF_023851605.1. Lineage (NCBI taxonomy): Eukaryota > Metazoa > Chordata > Mammalia > Pilosa > Myrmecophagidae > Tamandua > Tamandua tetradactyla. The sequence goes on from NC_135345.1 coordinate 58,344,443, forward strand.
TCCTGCAATTTATTTGATTATTCACATGGATGACCCCAATAAGAACTCAGTTCCTAATGTCAGAACCCGTTAGTTGGGCTGCTTGGTTTGGGAGGTAACAGATAGAAAGCTGTGGAAGAACAAGAAATTCAACCAACACTAAAATGATTTTGGTTATCCGTAGTATTCTTGGAGGAAAAAAAGAACAAAACATTTTGAGAAGGATAGAGTTTTTACCTTTCATTTCTCCCTTACAGATTTTACTTGCTTAATATTATTGAATAGCAACCTATACATTCCATTTTTCTTAAAAAGATTGCAGATTGTCTATAATGCAAAACTTAGGGCCAATCACAGCCAATGCCCCAAGCAAACAGAAAAGCAAAGTTTTTAGCTACTATTTGCTTCCCATGAGATTTTGAGAAACAACTTCAAGGTATTAATTACAGTCAAGTTTGATAAAACCAAAGGGTAAACTACAGTGTTGATTCAATTTCTTAAGAGACTAAGGTTTCAGTGTAGATTTAATTAATTTTCTTTCTTCTGCAGGTTAAGTTAGGACAAGTGTAGAGTGGATTCAGGTAACATGAGTCTATTTCTTTTTGTCTTGAATGAGTTTTGCAAAATTGCCTCAGAGAATTTACAAATTAAAAAGGGAAGATGTGAGTTGGTAGTTTTTCTAAATACAGTGCTCCTAAATAAAGAAACTATGGGTGGATAAATGCAAATTTCTTACCACCAATGGGAGATAATTCAAAGGTGCATGTTCTGCTGATATTGGGTTAAAAACATTAGCTTTATAAGAAAGATAGCACATTATGGTTACTTTCCATTTTCACTATTAATTCTTTGTTACCTCAGACAAGTCACCTGGGAGAAGGGATTTAATAACAAAACAGAAATGTGTCCTTTTTCCTAGTCTGGCTAAGACGCAGTTTTTTCTTGAGTTACTCTGCTGTGATGGTTTAGAGCTGTAGGTACCCAAACAAGATCATGATCTTAAAGCTAATCCAATCCTGTGGGTGTGCGACCCATTGTAAGTGGGAATTTTTTGGAGAGAAGGAGCTTAAGTTGAGATGTAATCCACCTCATTCAGAATGGGTCTTGATCTTCTTACTGGAGTTCTTTATAAGAGGATAAAAGACAGAGAGAAGATGTAGATAAAAGCCCCAGAGAAGTTAAGAGATGAAATTTGGAGAAACCGAGAGTCAAGGACACACAGCAAAGCTCAGAGAGGAAGCCACTGGAGTCAGAAGCTGGAAGCAATGAAACCCTGGAGAAAAGGGAGAGACTAAAGGATGTCACCATTTGCCTGGCCATGTGACAAGGAGTTAAGTCTTGCCAGTAGCCAATCTTTAGGGAGAAGGTATCGTCCTGAAGATGCCTTGATTTGGACATTTCACAGTCTCAAAACTGTGAATTTGTAAGCTAAGAAATTCCTGTCATAAAAGCCAACCCATTTCTGGTACATTGCACTTTGTTAACTTTAGTAAGCTAAAACATCTACACACTAAGAATTCAAGCTCTGTGTTTGTGCCCAATTTATATTGTGCATGGAGCCACAATTTAAAAGTGTCTACATACTATTCCCACTTTAATTTTTTCTTATTATTTTGAGGCCTAAATTTGTGCAATTATAATAGTAGGCCTGCTAACTATAGGTAAAGTTGATTCATTAAAATACATTCTAGTGTATAATATATGTATTTTAATATATTATGTTGGATCCAGGTATTCCTTGTTCTAAATAGTATCCTTTATTTCTTCCCTTTGCATGAATTTGCATCCCTAATAATTAATTGCAAAAATGTATATTGTACAGTTTTATGTAGAGGGGATCCAAAACTTCCTTTGGCTTCTCAAAAAGAGTATGAACTCCCTCCCCACAAAGCTTAAGAACTATAGCTTTCTCTGTACTGGCTTCCTGGACAATCCCATCCTTTCTAGGGTCTCAGTTATAAACTGAATGCCAGTAACTCTGAAATTTGTATCTCAGGCTCTTTCTTCTGAGCTTCAGATCTTTCCAATGAAGGACATTTGTGCCTGAAAGTTCAAAACTTAATGTGTTTATTAATGTCCCCACCTATCCTCTCCTAAAACCCATATGCATGTTCTTCAGCCTGTCTTCCTTCTATTAGTTAATAAAAATCTTGTCAAACTTGCAACCCACACAGAAATCTCAGACTGATCTTGTTCTTCTTCTGCTACATCCAGTTATCACAACGCGTGGTGTCTGCTTTCTCCATCATTTTCATTATCTTCTCATCTCCTTTTATCTCCTCTACTTCTCCGCTGTCCTTGTCCTCATAAACTGTCCCTTAGTGTCTGTCACCTACCTCCCCATCTCTAAAATCAGATGGACACACATTTGAGGATCATCTAAGTAAGTTGGTATTCTAGTTTGTTAGCTGCTGGAATGCAATATACCAGAAATGGAATAGCTTTTAAAAAGGGGAATTTAGTAAATTGCTAGATTACAGCTATAAGGCTGAGAAAATGTCCCAATTAAAACAAGTCTATAGAAATGTGCAATCAAAGGCATCCAGGAAAGATATCTTGGTTCAAGAAAGCTGATGAAGTTCAGGTTTTCTCTCTCAGCTGAGAAGGCACATGGTGAACACAGTCAGGGTTTCAATTGCATCTGTAAAGTCACGTGGTAAACACGGTGTCATCTACTAGTTTTCTCTCCTGGCTTCCTGTTTCATGAAGCTCCCCAGGAGGCATTTTCCTTCTTTCTCTCCAAAGGTCACTGGCTGGTGGACTCTCTTTTTGTGACTATGGTGCTCTGCTCTCTCAGAATCTCTCAGAGTCATGTCTCCACCTAATCCAGTTTAACAACCACTCTTGATAGAATCAATCTCCAGGGAGATGATCTAATTAAAACTTCAAACATATAGTACTGAATACTGATTAGAGGAAATGGCTGCCTTTACAAAATGGGATTAGGATTAAAACATGGCTTTTCTAGGGTACATACATCCTTTCAAACTGGCACAGTTGGGAAAGAAAGTTTTAGAAATTCTATTTCTACAATTTTTCTTGTTCTTTTGCATTTTTATATTAATGTCATAACATATAATTTGTGTAGCAAAACATGGCATAAACTAAGCATGTTATAAATTATACATAAGGGGTGCATGCTCAATTTGTTTTTGATAAAAATTCATGATCAAAAATGGTTGGAGACCACTGATCATTGTTGGAACCTTCTACCCAGTCTCTTTGTCTCTGGCCTTACATTCTTCATCACATTTTACAGTTATCAAACAGATTCAGAGCTTGCCCATGCCGATTGGATGAGATCAGCCTGTTCTGAAAAGGCAAGCTGTGTCCTTCATTATCTGCTTTTAATTTACTTTTCCTGTTTCATCTCCCACCATTTCCCCCCTTATGTACCTTATGTTCTGGGCAGGGTGAGCATTAGCATTCTACCAGATATTTCCCTATTCTATAACTTGATTTCATCTGCTGTTCTCTTTGTGTGTGCAGAGCTGTTTCTTCTTCTTCTACTTCTTTTTTTTTTTTTTTTTGGCATGTGTAGCTGTTTCTTCTTCATTTAGCAAAGTCTTGCTCTTTAAGACCCCGGTAAAATGTTATTTTCCCCCAAAGCTTTTTCTGACTTTGGAGGCAGAGTTTTTCACATCCTTTCAAGTATACATGAAGGAATTTGTACATAGCTCTGTTATAGCATGTATTGGATTTCATTTTCGGTGTCTGTCCAAGATTTTCTCTACCTCTAGACTGTGTCTTTAGATAACATCTTACTCATTTTTATATTCTCCAGTACTCCTGACTCAATGATTGCCGTGAAAAGAAATCAATAAATTATCTTTTAATATATGTGTTAATTTAGTGGAAAACATCATGAGCTAGAATGAAAGGGTATCATTAGAAATTTTATGAATGCATTTTTCACAAAGACACCTACACAGATTAAAATATGAATATAATATAAGGAAATCTTGACAATGCTCTTTATTGCACACAAATGCAGTGGGGGCAAAGTGGTAGATCAAAAGGGTGAAATGAGTTTCTCAACTTTCCAAGTACCTAGACGATAAAGAAGGGATCCTGGGAGAACAGAACATTGTCTTAACAGCTATGAATTCTCAGATGCTTTAGTCTTCTGTCATCCAGCCAAAGGAGATTCAGCTTTCAGTGGGTCCCCACAAGTGTAATAGCAGCATCATGGGACAGGTTTGTATTTTCTTCCCTTAGGCTGACCCAGACACTTAGTCGTATACCAGCCTATGTAAGCACATCAAGAGCAACCAAACATTCATAAAACTCATGAGAACTTATCATTTGTTTTAAAATATAGGGATAATAGTTATTCACCCACTTAACATATCAATATTATCAACAATGTTAAAACTGAAGATTGCTTTGGCAAGCCTCACATCCGCATTCTATCACAAGGCATTATTTGCCTGGAAGTTCTCAGGTCCCAGGTAGGTAATATTTGAAGAATAGCAAACAAATGTATTAAGAAATTCCATCACCCTGTTTGCCTCTCACAAAGAAAAATTGTTGAAAGATGAGAGGTGGAATTATTTGTTCGCATGTTAAATGTCTCATGTATATACTGTATTAACATGACCTAACTCTCCCTCGCCTTTTTTCAATCTGTCTTCCTCATTGTACCTCATATTTACTTTATATTTGGGAAAATTTTTTGTGGTATTAAAAGTTTTCACTCTATTTCAAGTCATATATTCCTAGTGTTCATTAAAACCACTTATTAACTGTGTTTTAATTTTTAGAATATTCAAATGTATTTTTGCTAAAATTGCAGCTCAAAAGTCATTTCCACTTTTAAATATTTCCTAAAATCCAAGGCAGAGGTAATTATTCTCTCAGTTGTGATCTCTTAGATTTTTATAAATATTTCTATTAGTGCACTCACCACACTGATTATACTTATCTTTCATGTTTAACATCCCAGAACTAATGTGATTTCCATGAAGGTATGGAATCTATCTTATTCATTTATGTATTTTTTTGCAGTGCCTATACCCAGTACAAGTTCAATAAATATTTATTGACTAAATAAATAGAAAATGAAGTGTATAAGTAAGTGCATGGAAATGGAGTCTCTCTTTCCCTCCAGAGTATCATAAATAATATCTTGCACATTAAAATCATTTAAGAAATATGTGAAAAATTATTAAAATATTTTATGGGAACCCTTTCAATTTTATTGATTGAGCATCTACTTTTAATGATTGTTCAAGTCTTCCATTTATAAGCAGAGGGAGGCAATGTAAAAAGCACTGCACTAAAAATCAATTTTAGCTCTGGCCCTGGAACTTCCATCTTTGTTACTTTTCTTTTTTTCAAATATAATTTTGTGCAATTCATTGACCTTTTCAACCTTCAATACCATCATCTGTGATATGAATATAAAAACTGCCCTGCACATTTCACAGGTTGTGTTGAAGTTGTAATAGGTAGTCTAATTGGAAATATCTTGAAACAGAGTAGCCTTGTACAAACCTTTAGGGACAGAGTAAACATATAGGAACAGAGATACAATTTTTGTTCCTTCAAGATTAACTTTCTCCATTTGAAATTGTTGCTTTTTTTTTTCTGATGGTAAAACCCATTAGAACAATAGAGAAAGATTTTGGTTAATTACTAAAAATTTATAATTTTAAATATTAACTTAAAATACCTACTTTCCTAAATGCACAAAGGTATCTTGATAAATTCAAGAAAAAAATTAGAAAGTACTTGTTAAAAATTTCAAATTCTAATTCATGCTAAATTATGTATTCTAAGAAAATTGAGTGCTGCTAAGTATTTCTTAATGAGCCAGAAGTGATAATCAGGGACCCTTACATATTTTACTATCTTTTATTCCACTGGAAGAAAAGATGGAGGATTGTGGGAAGATGGTGGAATAGGAATCTCCAGGGCTCAGTGCTTCATCAAAACTATTTAAACAGGCAAACTATTTAACTGTCTGAAATAGCTATTTTGAGACTCCAGAGGCCAGAAGGTCACTGCAACAGCATCCAGGGAAGAGCAGAAAGACGGGGCTGATGCATTACAGTAAAGAACAGTTAAATGCTCTCTCCACACTGGCTACCGGCGCTTATCCTCCACTCTGGCAGGCGGCAAACAGGACCCAGCGCCTGCTACCTCACTGGTGACAGAAAGGTTTGTAAAAATCATCATCCCCAAGATCAGGGGTGGGAACAGCTGATCACAGAACAAAGCTTTTGATTAGCGAATTGGGGTCACTAGGGGCCCTGCCCGGGGAAAAAAGTGGCAGTAGCTATTGTTTCAACCCTCTCCAGACAGGGGTGGTTATGATGGAGAATTAAAGATACTATGCTTCCATAGAGCTATGGGAGACATTTAGATGCAGGGCTATATTCGCTGGGTAGGCCAGGAGAGCTCAGATTAGGGGAACCATGGGAAAAGCTCTTGGCACCCTTCCTGATCCTCCCCAAGGGCACTTTGGAGCCAGACTGCATTGCTTTCATAATTCCTTGACCCTATTTCAGCAGCGGCAAAATACTGAACTGGAAAAGTCCTTTCCCACGAGCACTGCTTCAAGAATTTGCCTTCCAAGCAAAAGCAGCTGAAGACAATGAAAGTAGTGCAAACACTATCTAGGCCAATGGCCTGGGACATGGGCCTACTGGCTTTTGACACCTGTCCTTGGGAAACAGAGAGAACAGTCAACATGCAGACAGGTGAATGTCAAAACAACTACCACGCAAAGCCCAGAACAAGACAGAGGCTCAGGAAGAAGAGAAAACCTGGCACACCGCATTTGCTTTGGGCAGGTCTTCCTGATAGAAGGGCTGATGATTAGAAAATCTTCATCTTATTTCCAGCTGGTTAGAAAACCAAGAAACATCTCGGAATAAATCCCAGAGCTAACATTTAAAAATACTAAAATGTGCAGTGTGCAAAAAAAGAGTACAAGACAAAAAAAGAAAAAGGAAACAATGGCCCATCAGAGGGAAAAGGATAAAAATCCAGAAAAAAGTAATGAATAAGATGAGAATGTAGACATATCAAACAATGCCTTTAAAAAATGATTGTAAAAAATGCTCAAGAAGGGGATCTTTGTTGCCCAGATGTGGACTTTCTCTCTGAAGCAGCTCTGCAGGTGAGCTCACTGCCCTCATTCCTGCCCTCCCAGGGGGTGTAAATATCCCTGGCAACATGGTCCATGATTCTGGGGGACAGACCTGGCCCTGGCATCCTGAGATTGAGAAAAGCTTCTCGATAAAAAGGGGGAAGAGAGAGATGAAACAGAATGACATTTGAGTGGCTGAGACATTGCAAATAGAGCCAAAAGGTCGTTCTTGAGGTTATTCTTGTGCAGTACATAGATATCCTTCTTCAATTTTTGGTGTATTGGAATAACTAAAGGGAAATACTTTTGAACTGTAATCCAATAGCCTGGATTCTTGAAGATGATTGAGTAAATATAGAGCTTTTAAGGTATGATGTGTGATGGTGAAAACCTTGTGACTGACACTCTTTTTTATTCAGTGTATGGACAAATGAGTAAGAAAAAAAAAGGCAAGAAAATAAATAAATAACAAGGGTGGGGTATGACATGTTTTTAGTGTTATTTTTCACTCTTATTTTTATTCCTCTTTTTTTTGGAGTAATGAAAATGCTCAAAAATCGATTGTGGGTGGTGTAATGGTGGCTCAGTGGCAGAATTCTCGCCTGCCATGCTGGAGACCCGGGTTTGATTCCCAGAGCCTGTCCATGCCAAAAAAAAAAAAAAAAAAGAAAGAAAGAAAAAAGAAATTGATTATGATGAATGCACAGCTATTTGAAGATACTATGAACCACTGGTTGTACAATCTGGATGAGTATTTGGTATGGTATATAATATATCTCAGTAACATTGCATTAAAAAGGTACTACCTATCTTTTCATATCCACAGGAATAGGTTTAAGAATAAAGAACATATTTTTTCTGAGGTATGTAATTCAATCTACCACAGGATGCTTTAAAATTTTAATTTGAATGAATGAATAAATTAAAAAATGCTCAAGGAAACGAAGACCAATACAGAGAAATAACTAAAAGATACTAGGAAAACAAAGAATGGGCAATATGCGAGTCTTAGCAAGGAGACAGAAATTTTCAAAAGGAACCATCCTGACTACTAGACTTGAAGACCACAATAACTGAAATGGAAAATGTCCAGGAAGGCTTTGAAAGCAGATTGGAGCTGTGAGAACAAAGAATCAATGAACTTGAAGACAATATATTTGAAATGATTCAGGCTTAGGATCTGAATGAGAAAAGAAATAGTAAAAGCAAAAATAGCCTGAGACCCCTCTTGGCTACCATTGCATACACCAAAATACACATTATGGGTGTCCCAGAAGGAGAAGGAAGAAAGAAGGGGGAAGAGGAATATTCAAAGATAATGGCAGAGAACTTTCCCAACTTAGCACAAGACATGAATATGAATATCTAAGAAACCCAGAGAACATCTAACAGAATAAACATGAAGAAAAACAAAAATACCCATTATATATTGATCACATTACTGAATGGAAAGGACAAGGAGAGAGCTCTGAAAGCTGTCAGAGAAAAGGAATGTGTTGCATGCAAGGGGGTTCCAATTAGAATGAGTATTGCTTTCTCATCAGAAACCTTGGAGGCCTGAGGGCATGGGTTTGAAATGCTTAAAGTGCTGAAAGAAAACAACTGCCAGCCAAGAATTCTATGTGCAGTGAGACTTTCTTTTAAAAAGAGTGGTCTATTAAGACATTCTCAGACACTAAATTGAAGGAGTTCATTATTACTAGACCTATCCTAAAAGCAGTGTTAGAAGGAGTTACTCAGACTAAAAGCAAAACAAACTAGACAGTGGTTCAAAGCCACATATAGGACTAAAGACTAGCATGAAAGTAACTGTTAGGGTAATGATAAATTCCAGTATTAAGGTAGTGTATAGCTTGGTATGAAACTCCACTTCTTGTTTCCTACAAGTGCTAAAACACAAATGCATAAAAAGTCATAAGCTGATGTTTTTGGACATACAATGTACAAAGATATAAATGTTAATAAGTAGGAAAAAATGGTGAGAGGACAAATGCGTATAAGAAAAGTATACGTGCATACTAATACAAGATAGAGCCAGAGCAGGTCCTGAAGGCACAAGTAAGTTACATGAAGAAGTGGCACAAATGCCCATGGTCTCCATCCTGCCACATTACCTTCTCTTTCCCAGACCAGAGCTATGGCCTCTTGGGGAGTTCCTTACAGTGAATTGACTGAAGAAGAGAAAACTCCGGTCTGGTTTACGGATGGTTCAGCACGATATGCAGGTACCACCTGGAAATGGACAGCTGCAGAATTACAACCCCTTTCTGGGGTGTCCTTGAAGGACAGTGGTGAGGGGAAATCCTCCCAGTGGGCAGAACTTCGAGCAGTGCACCTGGTTGTTCAATTTGCTTGGAAGGAAAATTGGCCAGAGGTGCATTTGTATACTGACTCATGGGCTGTTGCTAATGGTTTGGCTGGATGGTCAGGGACTTGGAAAGACCATAATTGGAAAACTGGTGACAAAGAGGTCTGAGGAAGAAGTATGTGGATAGACCTTTCTGAGTGGGCTAAAAACATGAAGATATTTGTGTCTCATGTGAATGCGCACCAGAGGGTGACTTCAGCAGAGGAAGATTTTAATAATCAAGTGGATAAGATGACCCATTCTGTGGATATCAGTCAGCCTCTTTCCCCAGCAACTCCTGTCATTGCCCAATGGGCTCATGAACAAAGTGGTCATGGTGGTAGGGATGGGGGTTATGCCTGGGCTCAGCAACATGAACTTCCACTCATCAAGGCTGAGTTGGCTACAGCCACTGCTGAGTGCCCAATCTGCCAGCAGCAGAGAATCACACTCAGCCCCCAATATGGCACCATTCCCCGAGGTGACCAGCCAGCTACATGGTGGCAGGTTGATTACATTGGACCACTCCCTTCATGGAAAGGGCAGCAATTTGTTCTAACTGGAATAGACACTGGTTCACAAGTGACATTAATTCCAGGGGACCTAAAACATCACACTGGTCCACCAGTCAGAGTGGGTGGAGGCCAGGTGATCAATGGAGTTTTAGCTCAGGTCCGTCTCACATTGGGTCCAGTGGGCCCCCAGACCCATTCTGCAGTTATTTCCCCAGTTCCAGAATGTATAATTGGTATAGACATACTGAGCAACTGACAGAATCCCCGATTTGACTCTCTAACTCATGCAGTGAGGGCTATTATGGTGGCACAGGCCAAGCGGAAGCCACTGAACTGCCTCTACCTAGTAAAACAGTAAATCAGAGGCAATACCAGATTCCTGGAGGGATTGTAGAGATTACTGCCACTCTTTAAGGACTTGAAGGATGCAGGGGTGGTAGATCCCACCACATCCCCATTCAACTCTCCTATTTGGCCTGTGAAGAAAATAGATGGGTCTTGGAGGATGACAGCAGATTATCATAAGCTCAACTAGGTGATAACTCCAATTCCAGTTGCTGTTCCAGATGTGGTATCATTGCTTGAGCAAATCAATACATCCCCCGGTACCTGGTGTGCAGCTATTGATCTGGCAAATGTTTTTTTCTCAATAGCTATTAGTAAGGGCCACCAGAACAGTTTGCTTTCAACTGTCAAGGTCAACAATATACTTTCACTGTCCTACCTCAGGGGTATATCAACTCTCCAGTCCTGTCATGATCTTGTCCGCAGGGACCTTGAACGTTTCTCCTTCCCACAAGACATCACACAGGTGCATTATATTGATGATATCATGTTGAGTGGACCTAGTGAGCAAGAAGTAGCAACTACTCTAGACTTATTGGTAAGGCACTTGCCTTACCAAGGCTGCACAACTCTTCTACTGAGGATGGGAGGGTAAATCCAACAAAAATACAGGAGCCTTCCACCCCAGTGAAATTTCTAGGTGTCCAGTGGTGTGGAGCATGTCAAGATATCCCTTCTAAGGTGAAGGATAAGTTGCTGCTTCAGTTTACAAATACCAAATATGTTGGAACAGTTTTTTGGATGGCTAAGGGGAAGATTTTGGAGGAACTGTGAAGAGAATGATGGAGAAGTCCTGGAGTGATTGTAGAGACTGTTGGTGTAAATGGAACCACTGTCAACCTGGACAAAGGTGGACACAAAAGGGAAAAATTGGAGTTTCCAGAGTGAGAACCATGGAAGCTCTCTCTGAAGCCAAGAAACCTCATTCAGGAGAGTGGACCCACCCATACACATGGAGAGAATGAGTTGGGGGCAGAGGATGAGTCTCCCTTTTCATTGCAGTGGAAGAGTTGTGCAGCCTCAGGCCTTGGAAAAGGTATAGCACACTCCTTGGGGACTGGGGAGAGTCTGGCTGCCACCACATGGAGGGGTTGAGTGTGTGCCTCGGAAATGGCAAAGAGCCCAGGGATGGCCCTGATGCCTGGAGAGAGTAAAGCCGAGAAAAAGGTTGTCTCCTCAGTGTTTCCCGAGGTTGATTTGGAAAGAGGCAGGCCACTGCATAGGCCCTTGGAAAGGGTGGGACTGCCACTTTTTAAAGCTGAAGGATAAATGACTTTCAGATTTTGGAATCCCATGGCACTTGCCCTGCAGGTTTTACATCTGTGTTTTTTCCAGTTTTTCCCTATGGAAATGAAAACCTGTATCCTGAGAATATCCTCCTTTGCATATCGGTACCAGACAACTTGTTTTGAGATTCACAGGTCCACAGCCAGAAGAGATTTTTTTTTGCACCTTAGTATTGTTTAAGGTGATGCGTGTAGTTACCAAGTTGACAAGGGGTGGACATGTGGTAGTTAGATTCAGTTGTCAACTTGGCCGGATGAAGGCACCTAGTTCTGTTGCTATGGACATGAGCCAATGGTAAGTGAACCTCATCTGTTGCTGATTACATCTGCAGTCGGCTAGGAGGTGTGCCTGTTGCAATGGATGATGTTTGGCTTAATTGGCTGGTGCTTAAGTGAGAGATCTCAACGTAGCACAGCCCAAGTCGCTCAGCATACCTCATCTCAGCACTTGCAGCTCAGCCCAGGCCTTTGGAGATGCCGAAAGGAATCACCCTGGGGAAAGTTGTTGGAACCCAGAGGCCTGAGGAGAATGCTAGCAGAGATTACCCTGAGCCTTCCCCTGTAAGAAAGAACCTCAGATGAAAGTTAGCTGCCTTTCCTCTGAAGAACTAAGAAAATAAATCCCCTTTTATTAAAAGCCAATCCATCTCTGGTGTGTTGCATTCCGGCAGCTAGCAAACTAGAACAGTATGTAACTCCACTTCTTGTTTCCTGCAACTGCTAAAACACAAATGCATAAAAAGTCATAAGCTGATGTTTTTGGACATACAATGTGCAAAGACATAAATGTTAATAAGTAGTAAAAAATGGGGAGAGGACAAATGGGTATAGGAAAAGTATATGTACATGCTATTGCAGTTGTTGGTTTCAAACCAAATATGATTTTTACATATTTAGGATGTTACATTTCAACCCATGGTGACAACAAAGAAAATAGATGAATATATATATATACTGAATATGTGAATATATATATATTTAAGAAAGAAAAGGTGCTCAATATGGTATGACACAAAAAATCAAATAAATATAAATGTAGGCATCAATGGAAGTAAGCAAATAAAAGGCATAAAACAACAAAGGCTAAATAGCAAAATGGCAGAAATGACTTTAAATATAAATAGACTAAACTTACCCGTCAAAAGGAAGAAATTTGCAGAGTGGATAAAAAAGCATGACCCAATTATATCCTGTTTGCAGGAGAGTGATATTAAATTCAAATGTACAAGTTGGTTGAGAGTAAAAGGATGGAAAGTATTACACCATGCAAATAGTAGCCAAAAGAGAGCTGGGGTAGCTATATTGATATCGATATTGCAACAGGCTTCTTACAAGGAACAAAGATAGTAATTATCTACTGATAAAGTGTACAATTCAACAGGAAGATGTAATGATTGTAAATATATATGCACCTAACAGAAGAGACTCAAAATATATAAAGCAAATACTGGCATATTTTAAGAGAGAAATTGACTATTGTACATTAATAGTAGGAGATATCAATATACCACTCAATAACAGATAAATCATCTATTCAGAATATCAATAAGGAAGTAGAAAATTTGAATGTTACTCTAAACCAACTAGAACTAATAGAAATATATTGAATGCTTCAACCTAACAAAAACAGAACACAAATGGATCATTCTCTACTACAGAACATGTATTTGTCCACAAAACAAGTCTCATAAACTTATTGAATACATACAGTGTATTTTGTCCAACCACAACAGAATGAAACTAGAAATCAATAACAGAGGAATGGAAAATTCACAAATATGTGGAAATTAAACAGCAGTACTAGCAAACAACCAATGGGTTAAAGAGGAAATCAGAAACCAAATCAGGAACTATCTTGAAGTGAATTAAAATAAAATTACAACATAATAAAACTTGTGCAGGGATGCAGTGGGGGCAACTTGATAAAATGCATACATGATAAGCCCACAGCTAACACCCTGCTTAATGGTGAAAGACTGAAAGCTTTCCCTCTAAATCAGGAAAAAGTCAAGGATATCTATGCTCACTGCAGTTATTTAACATTGTACAGGAAGTTCTTACCAGAAAAATTAGGCAAGATAAAAAATAAAAGTTATCCAAGTTGGAAATCAAGAAGTAAAACTTTCCCTATTGGCAGATGTTATAATCCTTATATTAGTTTCTTAAGCTGCCAGAATGCAATATATCAGAAGTGGAACAACTTTTAAAAAGGAAATTTAATAAGTTACAAGTTTACAGTTTTAAGGTCATAAATATATCCTAACTAAGGCATCCAGAAAAGGTACCTTGGCTCAAGGAAGGCTGATGTTGGAAAGCATGTGGCTGGCGTCTGCCAGTCCTTGTTCCCTGTTCACTGCTTCTAGCTTCTGATGCCAGTGTTTTCACCACTAAGGGTTTGTGGACTTTCATTTAGCTGCTCCAGGACAAAACTCTGGGTTTCATGTCTTAGTTTAGTATCTGCCAGGGCCAGAGATATCCTCTCTTCAGGCTGGCTATTTATTTGAGTCCTTCCTTAGCATCAAGGCTATTTCTGCCTCAGTCTCCAAACGTCTACCTTGGCTCTACTCTCTCCAAAATGTTTCCTCTTTTAGAGGACTCCAGTAAACTAATCAAGACCCAGCTGAAATGGGTGGAGTCGTAGCTCCATCTCATCAAAATGCCATACCCACAATTGGGCATGCCACATCTCTGTGGAGATAATCTAATCAAAGTGTCTGCCCTACAGTCTTGACTCAGGATTAAAAGAAATGGCTGCCCCCATAAGATTAGGTCAAGATTAAAACATGGTTTTTCTAGGGTACATAATAGCTTCAAAGTGGCACAGTCCTATATACAGGAAATCATAAAAAATCCACAACAAAACTCCTATGCTAATAAATAGATACAGAAAATTGTTAGGGTAAAAGATCAATATTCCAAAATCAGTAGTATTTGTATGCACAAGCAATGAAAAATTTGAAGAAGAAATCAAGAAAAAAATTAATCCACAATGCAACTAAAAGAATCAAATATCTAGACAGAAATCTAATCAAGGATGTAAAGGACGTGAAAACAGAAGCTACAAAAATTGCTAAAATAAATCAAAGATGACAAATAAATGGAAGGAAATTCCATGTTCATGGCTTGGAAGACTAAATATTGTTAAAATGTCAGTATTACCCAATGCAATTCATAGATGCAATGCAATCCCAATCAAAATTCCCAAGACATTCTTTATTGAAATTTATATGGAAGGGTAAAGGACCATGAATACCTAAAGACATCTTGGAAAGAATAATCAAATTAGAAGACTCACTTTTCCTGATCTTAAAACTTATTACAAAGCCAATAAAATCAGCATGGCACTGGCATAAGGAGAGGCATATAAACCAATAGACTCGAATTGAGAGCTCAAGAAATCAATCTTCATATTTATGGTCAATTGATTTTTAAAAAAATGTTTTTTATTGTGAAATATAATATAAATACAAAGAAAAAAAGAAGAAAGCAAAAATTTTCAAAGTGCTCTTCAACAAGTAATTACAGAACCGATTTCAGAATTTGTTATGGGTTACCATTCCACTATTTCAGATTTTTCTAGCTGCTCCTAGACATTGGAGGCTAAAAGAAGTATCAATATAGTGATTCAGCAGTCACACTTATTTGTTCAATCCTATTTTCTCTGTTATAATGACTCCTTCTCCTCTGGTCCTTCTCCCAGTCTATAGGCATTTATAGGCAATGCCCATTCTGAATTTTTCTTGTTGATAAGGGCTTGTAATTTGTTGATGATCTTGGAGAGGCTGGTCTCTCTGAGTTTCAGGATTTATCCAGAGGCCTAGGAACCCTCTGGAAACTATAGGTTCCAGGAAAGCAAACACTGCATGAAACTTCTATAGACTCTCAGTTCAAGCCCTAGGTGTTCTCTAGAGTTAGCAGAGGTGATGTTGGTTGGGGTTTAGCAAATTATGGCAATTAGCACTATCTAACTGAAGCTTGCAGATCCAGAATAAACCCCTTGACTCTATTTGATCTCTCTTAGCCACTGATGCCTTATTTTATCACACTTCTTTTCCCCCTTTTGGTCAGGGAGTCATAGTTGATCCCACAGGCCCAGGGCCAGATTCAACTCTGAGGGTTATGTTCCACATTATCAGGGAAATGTTCACCCCTGAATGTCATGTCCCATGTAAGGGGAGGGTAATGATTTTCCTTTCAGGGTTGGGCTTAGAGAGAGAGAGAGAGAGAACACATTTGTGCAACAAAAGAGGTTTCCTGGAAGCAGCTCTTAGTTCTCATTATAGGTAGCCTTAGCTTTTCTACTACAGGAATAAGTTTCATAAGCGCCAGCCTCAGAATCAAGGGCTTAGCTCGTTTTCTTAGAAATCCTTAATATTGAGAAGATACATGAGGTTTCCCAGATGGCAAATATTAATAGTTCCTTTTTTTTTCCTTAAGACCCTCAAGGGACTCTACAAATATTAAAGAAAAAAGTAATTGTGAAAAATAACACATACATAAAAAAGTAATAAATTTCCAAGTGCATTTTAACAAGTAGTTATATAACAGATTTTAATATCTGTTATGGGTTACAGTCCCATGATTTTTCAATTTTTTTCCTAGCTGCTCCAAGACACTGGAGACCAAAAGAAATACTAATGCATTGGTTGAAGAGTCATATTCTTTTTTTAAATACTATCTTCTCTATTATACTCTTCATTCCCTTATTTTTCTTTTTTTTGTGAAAAATAACATATGTATGAAAAAGTAATAAATTTCAAAGTACATTGCAACAATTAGTTGTAGAACAGATTTAAGAGTTTATCTACCAATACTGTTTAATTATCAGCCCACCATAGTCTGATATTTATCCTGCTATTACCTTAAGTTATACAGAATTACAAGACTGCATTCCCATTCTGGACTGTAGCAGTTTAGGTTGTTTAAATGAGCTATCCAGACAGGTTGATTGAGATTGTGTGTTACAGAAAATTTAGGCTCTAGACACAATAAACCTGTCACTGGTCTCATGGAATAGGTGAAGGTCTAGAGTAACACTATCATCTTTTGCCCTGTATTCTGATTTACCTTAGTCCTAGTCAGACTGGCTTCATTTTTATCTGTAATTGAAGCCTGATCTCTTTTTCAGTTACTTTAACTGTTATAGTATACAGCTATGCTGACTTTCAGGGCTGCAGCACTCCATTTATGGGTCTTACATGTCACAGAATTGCTCAAAGTTCCAGGGAAATACAGCTGATACACATATCGCTCAGTGTCTCAGAATCTAGAAATCCTACAACTTCAGATTAAGTGTGGTTGCTATAAGGGCTTACAATCTAGGCTCCCATCTTCTTATAAGTATTTTCTGAAAGAGACCTTAGTGTATTTGTTCTTTTGTTTCTGGATTATTTTGCACAACACGTTATCCCCAGGGTTTATTCAGTTCATTGCATGCCTCTTGACGTCCTTCCTTTCTGTAGCCATACCATATTCCATCATATAAATGTATTACTATTTGCCATTGTACTTTGCAGTCATTGTACACTTCAACTCCCTCCATCTTTTGGGCATCATGGATAGTGTCCAAAATAAAGAAATCATGTCTTACAGTATCCTCACTTGGTTGCACAATCAGCAGCACTCTCAATTTTAGACAATTCATTGATCCATAGAGACAAAGAACTGACAAACAAAGCCTCACCAAATATCAAATCAAAACTATCCCTTGTCATTTTTCCCTCCCCCTCAATTAGTTGCCCCTCTTAGTGCTCTGATACTGTTGATGACTTCCTGTTAACTATTGGCCATAGCATGCAATTTTAGTTTTCCCCCATTCCACTCTACTATTGTGTCTTTGTCCAGTATCAAACCTTTGAAATAGTTCATGCAAGACCTTATTTATAATTGTAGATTTAATCAGAGGATTCATGGCACTATAGATCCCCTTTCAGTTGTATTCATCTTCAAGATGGCAATGTTACTTATAACTCCACTAATTACTTACCATCACTTCTATCAGTTCTCTTTGCATTCAAAATCAAACTGATAGGGCAGCCTTTCACCCATCTCTAGCTTGTGTATGCCACTAGGTCTGCTATATTCTATAATATAACCTCTGAGATTATCTTTACCAGTCATAATAGCAAAATTATACAGTATCTGTCCTTTTATGTCTGATATTTCATTCAGCATTATGTCCTCAGGGTTCATCCATGGTGTCATGTGCTACAAGGCCTCATTTCATCTTACTGCTGCATAATATTCCATTATACATATATACCACATTTTGTTTATCCATTCATCTGTTGATGTGCCCTTCAGTTGTTTCTATCTCTTGCAAGTGTGAACAGTGCTGCTATGAACACCAGTGTGCAACAGTGTGTGACCACTGTTTGTGTCAGTGCTTTCAACTCTTCTGGGTATATACTGAATATTGGTATTGCTGGGTCATAAGGCAACTCAATATTTAGTTTTCTGAGGAATCACCAAACTGTTTTCCACAGTGATTGCACCATTATACATTCCTATCAATAGTGAATAAGTATTCCAATTTCTATACATCCTCTTCAATATTTGTAGTTTTCTGTCATCTTATAGCAAATGCAAATCAAATGTCATCTTGATTTACATTTCCTTTACAGCTAATGAAAATGAGCTTCTCTTCATGCACTTTTTAGCATTTGTATTTGCTCTTCAGTTTGTCTATTTATATCCTCTGCCCATTTTATAATCATCGTTTGTTCTTTTCTGGTTGAACTGTATAATTTCTTTATGTACACAGGATACCAAGCCTCTTTCTGATATGTGTTTGCAAATATTTTTTCCTATTGAGTTGGCTGTATCTTCACCTTTATGACAAAGTCCTTTGAGGCACAGAAGCTCTTCTTAAGGAGCTCCCATTCATCTATTTTTTATTTAGTTGCTTGTGCTTTAGGTATAAAGTTTAAGAAACTACCTCATTTTACTAGATCTTGAAGATGTTTCCCTCCATTTTATTCTAGAAGTTTTATGGTACTGGCTCTTACATTTAGATCTTTAATCCATTTCCAATTAATTTTTGTATAGAGTGTAAGGTAGGGATCCTCTTTCATTTGTTTGGCTATTGATATCCAATTCTCCTTTGTCCATTTGTTGAAAATATTATTCTGCCCCAGTTCAGTGGGTTTGGGGGCATTGTCAAAGATCAGTTGTCCATAGATTTGGTGGTCTCTCTCCACACCTTCAATTAGATTCCATTTGTTGATATTTCTGTCTCTGTGCCAGTACCATGCTGTTTTGACCACTGTGGCTCTACTATGAGATTTAAAGTCAGGAAGTGCTAGTCCTCCTACTTTGCTTTTTTAGGATATTTCTAGCTATTTGGAGTCTCTTTCTCTTTCAAATATATTTGATAACTAGCTTTTCCATGTCTTCAAAGTAGGTTGTTGGGATTTTGGTTGGTATTACATTGAATCTGTAGATCAAATTGGTTAGAATTTGCATCTTAACAGCATTCAGCCTTCCTATACATGAGCATGGAATGTCTTTCCGTCTATTTGGGTCATTTAAAAATTACTTTTAGCAATGCTTTGGAGTTTTCTGTGTATAAGTCTTTGACATCCCTGGCTAGGTTTATTCCTTGATACTTGATTTTTCCTTAATTGTCTCCTCAGATAGATCATTACTTGTATAGAAACATTACTGATTTTTGTTTATTAATCTTGTATACCCCAACTTTTCTGAATTTGTTTATTAGCTCAAGTAGCTTTGTTGTAGATTTCTTAGGGTTTTCCAAGTATAGGATCATTTCATCTGCAAATAATGAAAGTTTTCCTTCTTCCTTTCCTATTTGGACACATTTTAATTCTTTCTCCTGTCTAATCACTCCAGATAGGACTTCTAGTACAATGTTGAATAATTCTGGTGACAACATGCAATCTTATTTTGTTCCTGATCTTAAAGGGGATGCTTTCAATTTCTCGCCATTAAGTATGATGCTGGCTATGTGTTTTTCATATATGCTCTTTATGATATTGAGGAAGTTTCCTTTAATCCAAATGTTTTGAAGTGTGTTTCCAGGAAAGGATGCTGAATTTTGTCAAATGCTCTTTCACATCAATTTATATGATCATGTGATTTTTCCTTTTCTAATTTTAATGTGTTGTACTACATTGATTGATTTTCTTGTGTTGACTCACTCTTGCATTCCTGGTATAAACTCCACTAAGTTATGATGTATAATTCTTTTAATGTATCATTGGATTGGATTTGCTAGTATTTTGTTGAGAATTTTTGCATGTGTGTTCACTGGAGAGATTGCTCTGTAGTTTTTCTTTCTTTTATTGTCTTTATCTCATTTTGGTATTAGAGCAATGTTAGCTTCATAAAATGAGTAAGATAACATTCCCTTTACCTCCATTTTTTGAAAAAGTTTGAGCAAGATTGGTGTTAGTTCTTTTTGGAATTTTGGAATGTTTGAAAAAATTCCCCTGCAAAGCCATCTGGTCTTGGGCTTTTTTTTTTTTTTTGACATGGACGGGCTCTGGGAATCAAACCCAGGTCTCCAGCATGGTAGGTGAGAATTCTGCCATTGTGCCACCACCTTTGCACTCCCCCTTTGTGTGTGTGTGTGTGTGACTGATTGACTCTCTTTACTTGTAATTGGTTTATTGAGACCTATTTCTCCATGAATCATTATAGGTAGTTCGTGTGTTTCTAGGAATTTGTTTCTAGGAATTTGTCTCTTTCATCTAAGTTGTCCAGTTTGTTGGTGTGCTGGTTTGAAAGGATGAATGTTCCCTAGAAAAGCCATGTTTTAATCTAAATCCCATTTCATAAAGGCAGAATAATCCCTATTCAATACTGTATGTTTGAAACTGTAATCAGATCATCTCCCTGGAGATGTCATTTAATCAAGAGTGGTTGTTAAACTGGGTTAGGTGATGAGATGTCTCCATCCATTTGAGTGGGTCTTGATAAGTTTCTGGAGTCCAATAAAAGAGGAAACATTTTAGAGAATGAAGGAGATTTGGAGAGAGCAGAGAATGCTGCAGCAACACGAAGCAGAGAGTCCACAAGCCAGCGACCTTTGGAGGTGAAGAAGGAAAACGCCTCCTGGGGAGCTTCATGAAATTGGAAGCTGGGAGAGAAAACTAGCAGATGATGCCATGTTTGCCATGTGCCCTTCCAGCTGAGAGACAAACCCTGACTGTGTTTGCCATGTGCCTTCTCACTTGAGAGAGAAACCCTGAACTTCATCGGCCTTCTTGAACCAAGGTATCTTTCCCTGGATGGATACCTTTGATTGGACATTTCTATAGACTTGTTTTAATTGGGATATTTTCTCAGCCTTAGAATCGTAAACTAGCAACTTATTAAATTCCCTTTGTAAAAAGCCATCCTGTCTCTGGTATAGTGCATTCAGGCAGCTAGCAAACTAGAACAGTTGGCATATAGTTGTTCATAGTGTTTAGTTATGATTTTTAAAATTTTTTCAGGATCCATGGTAATGATGCCCCTCTCATTTCTGATTTTGTTTATTTGCATCCTCTCTCTTTTTCTCTTTTTCAGTCTAGTTCAAGGCCCATCAATTTTGTCGATTTTCTCAAAGAGCCAATTTTTGGTTTTGTTGCTTTTTTCTATTACTTTTTTTGGTTCTTCACGTCATTTCTTCCTGCTTAAACTCTGTTATTTCTCTTCTTTTGTTTACTTCAGGGTTAGTTTGATGTTCTTTCTAATTTCTTCAGGCAAGTAGTTAAGTCCTCAATTTTGGCTTGTTCTTATTTTTCAATATAGACATTTAGGGCAATAAATTTCCCTCTCAGCACTGCCTTTGCCACATCCCATTAGTTCTGATATGTTATATTCTCATTAGTATTAATCTTCAGATATTTACTGATTTCCTTAGCAATTTCTTCTTTGGTCCACTGATTATCTAACAGTATATTGTTTAATCCCCATATATTTGTGAAAACACTGGCTCTTTGATTATTATTAATTTCCAGCTTCATTCTGTTGTAGTCAGAGAAAGTGCTTTGGTTAATATCAATCTTATTAAATTTATAAAGACTTATTTTGTGCCCCAACATATTACCTATCCTGTAGAGTGTTCCATGTGCACTAGAGAAAAATATATATCCTGATGTTTGGTATGTAATGATCTATATATGTCTATTAGGTCTAATTCTTTTATCACAATGTTTAGGTTCCCTATTTCCTTATTGATCTTCTGTCTGGTTGTTCTAGCTATAGTGGCAAATGGTGTAATGTTGTCTCTCACCATTATTGTTGAAACATATATAGCTCCCTTCAGCTTTGCCCATGTTTGCTTCATATATTTTGGAGTTCCTTGATTGAAAAGATAACCATTTATTATTGTTATTTCCTCTTGGTGAATTGTCCCTTTTATTAATATGGAGTATTCTTGTCTCATGCTATTTTTATGTTTAAAGACTATTTTATCTGTTGTTAGTATAGTTATTCCTGCTCTTTTTTGCTTACAGCTTGCATAGAAAATCTTTTTCCATCCTTTCACTTTCAATCTATTTGTGTCCTTGGGTCTAAGATGCATCTCTTCTAAAAGCATATAGATGGATTATATTTTTAAATCCATTCTGCCAATCTGTATCTTTTAATTGGAGAGTTTAGATAATTAATGTTCAAAGTTATTTCTATAAAGCAGTTCTTGAATTTACCATCTTATACTTTAGTTTTTATTTATCAGATCTATATAATTTTTTCTTTCTCTTCTTATCCTTTAAATTACCCTTACTAGTATTCTTCAATTCTGTGCCGTCCTCCAGACCTTTCTCTCCTGTCTTTTTTTTTTCCAGCAGCAGGTCTTACTTTAGTATTTCTTGTAAGGCAGGTCTCTTTTATTTTGTATGGGCAGCCATCAGGACTCAAACCCAGGTCTCCAGCATGGCAAGCAAGAATTCTGCCTGCTGACCCACCTTCACACTACCCGCAGGTCTCCTGTTGACTAGTTCTCTTAGTCTTTTCTTGTCTTTGAAGACTTTAATCTCTTCCTAAATTTTGAAGGACAACTTTGCCAGATAAAGAATTCTTGACTGGAAATCGTCCTCATTCATGATGAATATATCAGACCCCACCTTCTCGCCTCCATGGTGACTTTTGAGTAGTTTGTATTCAGTCTCATGTTTTCCCTTGTATAGTAAATACAATCTTTTCTTTTGCTGCTTTCAGGACTTCCTGCTTCTCTTCAACATTTGACAGTTTGATTAGTATGTGTCTTGGAGTAGGCCTATTTGGATTTATTCTATTAGGGGTTTGTTGGGCCTCTTTGATTTGCATGTTTATGTCTTTTATAAGAATTGGGAAATTTTCCCTGATTATATCTTCAACTAACCTTCCCAGTTCTTTACTCTTCTCTTCTCCTTCTGGGACACCAATGATTCTTTTATCTCTCCACCTTTTGCTGTCCATCATGTCCTTAAGATACAGTTCCATTTTTTCCCCCATATTTCTTGACAGTTGTTCAATTTGTGCACTGTAGTTCAATTGTTCAATCTTCTAGCTCACTTATTCTTCCTTCTGCATCCCAAGTATATTTCTAATTTGGTCTACTGTGTCTTTCATCTCCATGTGATCTTCCATTTTCCATTTAATCTTTTGAATTATTCTTTATGCTTTTTAGTATATGCTTTTTATTCTTTATGCTTTTTAGTATTATTATTCTTTATTCTTTTATTTATAATTATTCTTTATGCTTTTTAGTATCTTCCTGCTATCTATTATTTACTTATAAATAAGGAAATTTATATTTCCTTATTTATAAGGAAATAACAGCAGGAAGATACTAAAAGTGGAGTAGTTGTTCCATATTCTGTGTGCTCTCTGGTGTTTTGATTTGTTCGTTTGGCTGGGTCATGATCCATTTCTGTCTGGATCTTTCTGTGCTTTGTGATTTCCTGCTGTTTTCAGGGCATTTGATTATCTTAATAAGATTATTTTGCAAGTTGGTTTCCTTCACTCACCTAAATTTTGTATTTACTTGGTTTTGTGCAGATGGCTCCCTTTTGTACTTGGTTTGTCAATAATTCCCCACCAAACCAAGGCCCAGACCTCATGAAAAGGGTACAATTCTATTTGAAAATCTATTAAAATCTAGGCAGGAGTGCATGGTTAGGTCAATGACATAATGTCTGCCTGCTTGTCATTCAGGAGACCTAAGCTTGATTCCCAGTCAATGAACCCCACAAAATCATAAAATAAAATAAAACTGCTCTCCGGGGGTGTGACTTTTCATAATGGATGACTAGGCAAGCATCTGGGCTCCCCCTGATGCTGCTATCTGCATGACCAGGTAGGGAAGTTTCCCAAACAGTAGGTGGGGCAGGCAGGAACAGAGGGATGGTCAGTTCCCATGGATCCATAGTTTCCATGGACCTCTGCCATCCCACAGTGGGGATCACTGCTAATCGGACCCACCCTGCTCTCCCTGTCTCAGTCACCCCCACTTCTCCCACACCCTGCTCATTTATCCCCCAGGACTGCAGTCCTGGTCATTTTTACCCCATTCCCTATCTTATTCAATGGAGAAAGTGTGGATCCACCCCACTCTATTCTACCATTTCTTTGGAAATCTTTCAACTGAGTTTTGACAAGGTGGCCAAGACAACTCAATTGGGAAGAACAGTCTCTTCTATCAAACTAGAAGGGGACTTCCTACCTTACACCATTTACAAAATTCAACTCAAAATGGATCAAATAGAAGAGACTGAACTATGAAGCTCATAGAAGAAAACATGGGAAGCATCTTCGGGACCTTGTGCTAGACAATAGTTTCTCAGACTTTATACCCAAGACATAAACAGCAAAAGAAAAAAAATAGGTAAATGGAACATTGTCAAAATTAAAAACTTTTACATCTCAAGAAATTTTATCATGAGTTTAAAAGGACAACCTACACAATGGGAGAAAATATTTGGAAACCACATATCTGATAATATTATTCAGTCATAAAAAAGAATGAAGTTTTGATACATGCAGCAACATGGATAAACCTTGAAAACATTGTGTTGAGTGAAATAAGGCAGGCATGAAAGAACAAAACTAATGATCTCACTAATTTGAAAGAACTAGAATAAATGAACTCATAGAGTCAGAATCTGGAATATAGGTTACCAGGGAAGGGTGGAGATAGAAAATGGAAAATTAAGGCTTAAAATATACAAGGTTCTTATTTGGAATGATGCAAGCACCTTGGTAATGGATAGAGGTGATGGTAGCACAATATTGCTAATGCAAATAACAGCACTGAAATATATATGTGAACAGATTTGAATGGGAAAATGTTAGATTGTATGTACGGTAATAGGATACAAAGTTTAAGAACATTTATTATCTACACAGTACAGTGATCCCTACCTTAAACCATGAACTTTAATTTATAGTACAATTATAAAAATGTGTTATCATCAATTGTAACAAATGTTCCACACAAATGCAAGTTTTTTTGTGTGTGGTGGGAATACTGTATTTTATGTCTGATTATTCTGTAAACCCTTGTTTTGGAGTGGTGATTAGGTTTTCAGGAAAACATAAACCCTTGTTTTGGAGTGGTGATTAGGTTTTCAGGAAAACATAAACCCAATATTTCAGTGCACTACTTGGTTGTGTCATAAATTTCCAGTTTCATTGACAACTTTTATCTTTTCTAAGTATTATGAATGCTCATTTTCAAAATAATCAAATACCGAAAGAACTCTAAGTTGAACTCAGTAGATTGTACCCAGCAATCATTCCATACTGAATAAAATTCATGCAAAATGTGAAAAAGACATCTAGGTGGTAAGTCTTCCCAGTATTTTCTGAAAGGCCAGGCATGAGAGCAACAGTAATTAAAGACATATCAGCACCTGTTTAAATTGAATTTCTGAAATAGTAATTTAATTTAGTTTAGGAATTAACATAAGTACTCATACTAGAAGTTAAATTATTATCATTCATTATTAAAATAATATTGGAAGATTAGTATTTAGCAATTTTGATGAAACATGCACTATCTTGAAGTCGAAAATGTCCCTTGAATATGTTTAAGTACCTATTTAGTAAAGGGTTATATATTCTTATGAACAGGACTTATTTTATACTACTGTGCTCAGTAAATTAAAGAAATTTGATTATATAATAAAATAGTTGAGTAACAATTATGATCTATGCTTTCGAAAAGGATTAGCATTCAAGTATTCAAGTTAGATTTACATATTTCAGCAATATTTAAGTTAGTTACAGGAGATTTGTTACAATGCGTTCTTAGACACCTACTCAATACTACTATATTAAAGGCATAATGAATTACCTCAGGAGATTAAAACACATGCAATATATTTTATTTACTTTATGCAGCTCACATTAAAATAGGAGAAATGCAAGATAGAAATCAATAAAACCCCAAATAGGTGAGATAAAATAAGAAGATTGTTTAGAGAAAATACATAATTACTTTGTATTGAAGTGAGTAGGGAAGGTTCCATGAAAGAAATAGCATTTTGACTTATGGATGAATATGAGAACATATGAAAATTGGAGAGCAAAACAATCTACATGTAGAATAGTTTGAATAAAACTATATAGGAAGAAAACCATGAGGCAAGTTTGGGAGTCAATGGAGGGTGACTTCTTGGATATAGACTAAAGGATAGAGTCATGATAAATAGAATTGACTTGTATTAAATATATTGTTAGCTTCAGTCCCAATTACGTAAACACACATTTATGAAGCTAGTTATTGGAGGAGTAATTCATTAAAAACAAAAGTAATTAATTTAACACTGAATCTTCCCCTTAGCAAAAGATTTATCATAGGTTTCTTAAAAAGCATCCAGGTAGACTGAGCAATTTTATTAATTTATAAGGCAGATGTTTATATAAAATACTTTAGGAAATGAATCTATTTTGGAAAATGAGGGTATCTATACAATTTATATTAAAGAGCTCTACCATCCAATTCTTCCACCTTCCTTCTATTTGTTCTTTACATTAACACACTTACATGCACACAGAGCAAGAAAATAACGAGTGGGCAAGGAAGAGAGAAGGGGGGATGAGACAGAAAAAAGAAATATTGATGATAATTGAAGGGTTTTTGTTACCTTACCTGTCCCATCTGACTCTAAGGTACTCTATTTGAAATCTCTCTTTCTCATTTATGTGAGTGTTTGCGTGTGTATGTGTATATATATCTGTGTATATACATGCAAGTATACATATGTACATATGTGTGTTTGTTCGTATACATACATATGCACATGATTTAAATTTTAAATCTGGACTTACCTCACATAAATGTCCGCAGTCTTTATCTATACATAGTTATAGAAACTGGAAGGTAGACCATATATTTTAAAGTAATCTATTTTAGAGGATGTTTAAATTGTATTCAACATAACAGTTTTATTAAATTCCTTTATTTAAGGTATACTGAATTATACTGTAATCTACAATTCTCAGGAGAAGAGACAAAAATCCCATCAAGCTGAGGGAGCAGAGAATCTAATTCCACAGAACAAAATGTGCTTTTAATAAACTGTGACAAGACAGGCAAGAGAAAGAAAAATATTTAAGAGGCAAAAAATTCGGATCTCAGACTAATGAAAACATTCAATTCACGTGTCACAGCCAAATAACATAAAAACGAATCTGGAGAGGTGGGCACTGACCTCTCAAGAATAATCTTCTCTACGCCATACCGAGCTCACCTTGGAGAACAACGAATCCCTGGTAAATATTTATCTTATGAAGAAATGCAATAAACTGCTTAAAAGACTATACTCTCAATGCAGTAGCGCAATGAAATCCACCTAGCTAAAGGAATTTATACTTCACGCAATATGGAATATGACACCTGTTGAATCACACTGTGCATATTTTAGGCACATACACACAGCACAGGGAAGGTTTGCTTGTGAGCTTTCTGTCTGCAAAACTCTGCTATTATTTGAAACTTAAATTACACATTAAAAATTCTGATTTAAGTAATACATACCTATTATAGGAAACTAAAATTGCTCAAACATAGAATTCGAGAAGGAATTACTCACATCCTTGAGAGAACCACTGTAAACATTTTTTATGTATTCACCTTGTATTTACTCTTTGAATTTTTAGTAGAAATTTTTACCATAACTGACATTATATTTTTATCTAATTGTATACCCTCTCTTTTCACTTAAATAAACATAGAAGGATCCAATCACATTAAAAAAATTTATAATTTTAAATGAATGCTGGATTCTAATAGATTCAGATGCCTTAGAACCTAATATACCTTACTCATGGACATTTGAAATCATTTCTTTCTTTTGCTTCTTAATAATGCTGTGTAAATATTGTTGTGTATTCAACAGTTTCACTATTTAATTATATCGTCTTAGGATGATTTCTATGAATGCTATTTTTAAAACAAAGGGAAAAATTGTTTTGAAATCACTATGATTTATACTACTAATTGCTTTCCAAAAAGTTTGAACTTGAAAAAACATTGCATGGGAGTGTGACTTACTCTCTAGTTGAGCTACACTGGTTGTAATTTACAATTTTTTTAATAATTTGATAGACTTTAAAAGTTTCCCATTGTTTAATTTACATTTCTTTTATTGTATTGATATTGAAATTTTTATATGTACAGTTTTTTGCTTTTGCCAATTATCTGTGGTTTTTTTTCTTATTTTTATTTTGAATGATTTTTATCAGAGGTGCTTTTTATATAGTAAGGCTACCTGACTTTTGTCTCTCACAGCTTTTATTTCACTATTTATCTTTAATTTCTTTCTCTGATGACAATTATATTGTTTGAACCATGCATATCTTCAGTATTTATTTTTTGTCTATGTTCTTTCCCACCTGTTGGAAATTGAGACTGTTCTGTTAAAAGTTCTCAAGCCCAGGTATGTTTCTTTCTATTTCTCCCAGCATGAATAATAACACTGATGCTGTTATTTGCACAGTGCTTTCTGTTTTTCTGTCACTATTTTAACTACTAGCCATGCTAACCAGTCTGATCCATACAAGAACCTTGTGACGGAGATCCTATTAACAACCCTATTTTTCAGATGAGGAAATTGAGACACAGAAAAGTTAAATAACTTGCTCAATATTGCCCATCTCTTGGTTTGCAAGCTGCTGGATGAAGTATACCAGAAACAGAATGGCTTTTAAAAAGGGGAATTTATTAAATCGCAATTTTATAGTTCTAAAGCTGTGAAAATGTCCAAATTAAAGCAAGGCTTCAGAAATGTCCAATCTAAGGCATACAGGGAAAGATACCTTGGTTCAAGAAGGCTGATAACGTTCAGGGTTTCTCTCTGAACTGGAAAGGTGCATGGTGAACATGGTGACATCTGTTAGTTTTCTATCCAGGCTTCTTGTTTCATGAAGCTCCCCCAGGGGCATTTTCCTTCTTCATCTTCAAAGGTCTCTGGCTATGTGGGCTCTCATAGTTCTCATGGTTCTCAAGCTTTTTCCAAAATGTTTCCTCTTTTAAAGGATTCCAGTAAAATAATCAAGACCCACTTAGAATGGATGGAGTCACATCTCCACCTAATCAAAAGTTAATATCCACAATTGGGCGTGTCACGTTTTTGTGGAGATAATCTAGTCAAGATTCCAACCTACAGTACTGATTAGGGATTAAAAGAAACAACTACCTCCACAAGATGGATCAGGATCAGGAGTAAAGCATGGCTTTTCTAGGGCACACAATCCTTTCAAACTAGTACATTCCACCATCTGGACCCTAAAAAAAGACATGTTTTCACCATATGCAAAATACATTCATTCCATCACAATATCAGAAAGTCTTAAACCATTTTAGTAACAATGTAAATGCAATACAAAGTCAAAATATAAATGCAACACAAAGTCAAAATCTCATCAAGGTTAGTTACAGGAATGGTCTTTTCTAAAGCAAAATTCACCTCTGGCTCTGGACCTGTAAAACTCAGAACAAATTATTTGCTAGCAACATAAAAAGGAGGGACAGTTATAGAATACATATTCTCATTTCCATAAGGAGAAATTGGAAGGAATTCAGGGGTCACTGGACCCAAGCAGTTTCAAAAACCTGCAGGGCAAACTCCAGTAGATTTCGAAGTCTGAGAGTCATTTACTTTGGAGCTTTAGAAAGCGGCAGTTCCACCCTTTCCAAGGGCCTGTGCAGCAACCCAACTCTCTCTGAATGCAACCTTGGGGACATTGGGGAGACCACTTTTTCTTGGTCCCACCTTCTCCAAGCATCAGGGCCACCCTTGGGCTCTCTGCCACCTCTTGGATGCATGCTCAACCCCTCCATGTGGTGGCAGCCAGGTTCTCCTCAATCCTCAAAGAATGTGCTTCACTCACTCCAAGACCTGAG
This sequence comes from Tamandua tetradactyla, assembly GCF_023851605.1. Classification (NCBI taxonomy): domain Eukaryota; kingdom Metazoa; phylum Chordata; class Mammalia; order Pilosa; family Myrmecophagidae; genus Tamandua; species Tamandua tetradactyla. The sequence continues at coordinate 58,374,348 of NC_135345.1, forward strand.
GCCATACAAGTCTTCCACTGCAACAGGGTGGATGGCCCATAAACTCACCCTCTCCACATGCTTGGTTGGGTCTGGTCTCCTGGCCTATGGTTTCTTGACTTCAGACTTTAGCTTCCATACATAGCTCTGCCTCTGAAGTTATTTGTACTCCAGTTTGTCCCCACTCTGTCCCTCTCAGTTCAGACTGGCAGTGGTTCTCTTTATACAGATCTCACAACACTCCTGTTGGTTTTCCATGTAGTAAGCAAGGATCATGCCCATTAGACAGAAGGAATTTCCACAAGTCCTTCTTGAATAACTCTATCTCCAATCCTAGCTTTTTCTGAAATGGCTGACTGGTTCCACATTTGGGTAAATCCTCATGCTCTAAGGTCTCCCTTTCTGGAAGCCCAGAATTTTCCAGGCCATCAATTTCTAGTTTCTTTATAAACAAGAGTTCAGTTCTCAGCTTATCTCTTTCCTGTTGCATTTTACTATTAGCTGCAAGGAGAAACTAGGCTGCACCTTCCACATTTAATTTGGACATCTCTTCTGTTAAATATTCAAGTTCATGACTTTTGATATCTCCCTTCCAGCCAAAGTCATTAGGAATTTTGCCAGATTATCTGCCATTTTAAAACAAGGATTGTCTTCCTTCCAGTTTGCGATAACACATGACTCATTTCTGTCTAAGGCCTTGCCATAGGTACCTTTAGGATCCACATTTCTATTAGCAGTCTCTTCAAAGCTTTATAAGCTTTCTCTATCAAGATCCTCACAACTCCTCTAAAATTTTTACCCTGCCCATTTGAAAAACTATTCCAACATATTTGACTTTTGCAAACTGCAGCGTACCCCATTCCTGGTGTCAGGAATGGTTCTAGAAAAATCTGTTATAGTTTGCTAGCTGTTAGAATGCAGTAAACCAGAAACAGAATGGCTTTTCAAAAGAGGCGAGGTTTATTAAGTTTCAAGTTTACAGTTCTAAAGCTGTGAAAATGTCAAAATTAATGCAAGCCTATAGAAATGTCTAGTCTAAGGTACCTAGGGAAAGCTCCCTTGGTTCAAGAAGGAGGATGACATTCAGGGTTTTTCTCTCAAATGAAAGGTACATGGTGAACATAGTGATGTCTGCAGGTTTCTTGTTTCATGAAGCTCCCCCAGGGGCATTTTCCTTCTTCATCTCCTAAGGTCTCTGGCTGCATAGGCTCTCATGGTTCTCAAGTTTTTCCAAAATGTTTCCTCTTTTAAAGGATTCCAACAAACGAATCCAGATCCACCTGGAATGGGTGGAGTTACATTTCCCTCTAATCAAAGGTTAATACTTCCAATTGTGTGTGTCATATTTCCATGGAGATAATCTAGTCAAGTTTCCAACCTATAGTACTAAATAGAGATTAAAAGAAGCACTACCTCCATAAGATGGATCAGGACAAAACATGGCTTTTCTAGGGGACCTAATCCTTTCAGACTGGCACACCATCTAAGTTCCAGGGAGTCTGGCTCGAAGGTCCATGTTTTTGCTTGTATTTTTATACTATGGCATGGTTCATGATTGTTCTATCTTCTCTGTGTCTTGGATCTTTAATAAATTTAAACCAATTCTCTGCAATACCCTTGTAGCCAGTTTAGGGTGATCTGCACTCTGTGAAGTACAAATAAGAAATGGTTTTATTTTTCTTCCATGACTGCTTTAAGCCATGCTCTGTTAAATCCCACTTTCCTTTCTCTTGATTGATATTTACTAATGTTCATATCTTAGGCAGATCGTATAGCTTCCCGGTCATTCCTGTTGTTAAAAAAAGCCACCCACTGCAGAAGATTACTTATTTGGATCAGGAATTCTTGCTTAAACTCTTCAAATCCCTTTTCTCTTTGTCCTCCTTCACTACATCCCACTGTCTCTTCTGCCTTTTTGCTGGTAACTTGAAGACACCCTGGTCCATACTACCTACTGCTTCATTTGACTTGCTGGAAGCTCACTGCTCTCATTTGACCGAGATGAAAGTGTAGGCAGCTCTATCACATCTCTCCACCCTGCTCTACTTCTCCAAATTGCTTTCAGCCAAAGAGACTTTGGGGTAAGAGTGAGGCACTGGAAGCTTAGCAACTCTAGTGCATAAGCAGATATCCATCTGAGGAATAAGATGACTGTTTCAGCTATACATTCTTTGTTCTTTTGGGTGATCCTCTCAGAGATCCCTAACTTGATTTCAGGAGACTAACATTCTCTCTCTCTCTGTTACTTTCTCTCATTACTTCTCTCTTCTTACACAATTTCCCCTCTGGTTTATATTGGGGAGTAAGTTGCTTAGGATGATAGTTGAAGGCAGTAGGTCATAATAAGCCCTGCCTGGCTGCTGGTTTTGTCTTTACTCTTGTAATATAGTGTATTTTATTTTCTTTTTCCTTAATCCTTTGTGTCCTATTTGACAATTTTGGGTTAAATGGAAAGGGCCTGCTTCACATTTACTAAGTTTTGCCTGAAGTCTATTTTTATTTTATTTTTGCCCACTCTGATAACTTTAGGTTAGTTTGCATCATTGCTGTGTCTAGATTTCTTTTATTTTTTTAAAGGTATGGTTTCTTTTTTGTAAGCAACATACAGTTATATTTTTAAAATCAGATGAAACATTTAATCTTTTTTACATGCCCAATTTCAAACCATTAGTGAGAAGCAGGGCAGGAATTTTATTCCAGGTGTTGTCTGTCAACAAAAAACCCATGCCCTTATTCACTATATTTATCATTTTTCTCCAATATTGTGGAAAATATCTCTTTGTCTCACTTTTATTGATTGCTTTGTTATATTTAAAAACATACTTGAAGCTCTAATTTTTAAATTCAAGGATAATATCATAAGTTTTGACTAGACGAATTTACCAATATACTTTATTTTCTATCACTGCTGTGCACACAGTTGCCAATTTTTCTTCACTTTTTTTTTCTAATCAGGTAATTGATTAAGGTCGTGAGTCTTAGAGTCAACCAGTCCTGGGTTGAAATCTCAAACCTCACACAGTTTTACATGTAAAATGTCATGAGAATTAAAGACATTAATCCTCATGATATTTTACGTCAAAGGAGAGATTATAGTATGACCCTGTATCAGTCTACTGATGGAATTTAGGCACTTTGGACCATGCCTGGAAAGCTGATGATGCATGCCCATAGGACATCTATTTGCATGAGGGATGACGATGCCCCTGGGAAAGAACCAAATTTCCTGTTCTTTGCCTGGTTACTTATGGGCAATTGGTGATTTAGTCTAGTGAAGTTTATTACGTGGGTGAGCCAAGTTACTCAGTTGTTTTGGGAACAATTGAACTTGAGAGAAATGAAAGCTAAAAGCCTGGGGCTATGGCTCAATTCTATGTGCAGTCTAAGTCTCCAGAAAATATTTTATCCTAGACAAAGAGGTCAAGGTAAATAAAATCCGAGGGGTTGTTTTAGGAAACTGAATTTTGAAGTACAAGAAACACTAACTTTAAACTATCTAAGAATATATGCCTAATGTTATAAAGAGGAGAGAGTTGATTTTCCCTTCCCCTCCCTGACCCATTTTGCTACAGATGCCAATCAGTGCCTGGTGTTGTCCCTGAATAGCAGCAATGCCAGTTTGGGCTGCTTTCTCCAGGTGAACAGTTATGACTCCTGGGCACTGTGCATATCAATCAATGCTATAGCAAGGGGCAAGAAGGGATGGCAGAGCCCTAAAGAGCACCTGGATGGGGGAAGAGCTGTGCACTCTGCTGGTGGCTGGCAATTGCAGGTGCTATTTTGGCTGGTGAAACAATAGTGGCACTTACCTGCTCAGAAGCTACCAGTGTTGACTGCTGGTGCCCTGCAGAGTGGTGCTGAAGCAGCACTAGACATGTCTATGAGAATAAATTCCTAATTCTCCCCCTTATGTCTTCTCTAGATATAATATTCCACACTTCAGTAAATGACAATTCCATTTTTCCAGGTATTTGAGCCAAAAATCCATGAGTCTTTATTGACTCCTGCCTTTCTTTCTCATGCCATTTTAATCCATCTGGAAATCCTATTTACTCTACTTTTGAAATATACCCAGAGTCCAGACATTCTTACGACCTTCACTGTCATCACCCTGGTACCAGCCCCCATCATCTCTCACTTGTATTATTGCAGTTGCCCCTTCACTGAACTTGCTTTTTGCTTTTCACCCACCTCTCAGCATTGCATTCTCAACACAGCAACCAGAAGGAGACTTTTTAAGTCGATTCATGCCCTTTGTGTACTCAGAATCTTCCAAATTGATCTTGATCTTATCCAGAGTGAAATATAATGCCCTCACAATGGTTTATAAGACTTTATGCCCTCTACTTTCCTTCCAAAATCCCTCTGACCTCACCATTGAAAATTACTATCTTAATATATAGTATGTGTTATATAATGTGTGATTTTAATATATAATATAATGTTTAATATATATTATAGGATAGAGAAGAATATTATATAAATTAATACATGCAAAATGTTTAGACGTATGTCTGGCACATAGTAAGTGCTCAGTGAACTTAATTCATAATCGTTACTATATTCTTGGTATTATGGAGAAAAATGGCAACGAGGAAGAGAACAGACCTCCCAATTCAGCAATGAAGGAATTGCAGCTCAGCAAGATCAAGAGATTTTCCCAGCACCATTTCTAAGATGTAATAAAGCAGAGATTCAATCCCATGTCTCTTCAACTCAGATTACCCAACTAATTGCTAATATTCAGTATAATTCACTTTGGAAAATTGTGTTCTGAACTCATCTTTTATTTTACATTTTCATTTCAACTCTCCAGAATCAAGACTGCTAAAAAAATACTAAGTTGCATTTACTCATGAATCCCCTCACAATTACGTACTTATGGTCAAATATTTGTAAAGAAAGGCTTCCATATCTCCTAAATAGTAAAATCTTTGAGAGAAAATGCTAGGTAATTATACTTGTGACTCACAATTTATGAATCCAGAGCCAAAAAAATGAGCAATGATGATTGTTTATTTACATTACATAGCAATATTGATGAGCAGTAAAGCAACTTTGTATTATTCTGTCAATATTGATTTAAATATATTGACAACTTAAATTCTCTCATAAATGAAATCAAAGTTTCCTATAATGCCTTTTTTTTTCTTTCTCTTTGTTCTCCTGTGGGTGTGTGCGTATAATTTTGAGTTTGTGATTCACCTTAATTCATATTACTACAATGTATCACAACTAATTCCTGGGCTTGGCATTAAAAATTACATCTCACAAAAGTGCAGTCATTTCTTTCACAGGGTGATATTCATATGAAGGAAAAACACTCAGTTCAAGAGCTGTGTTGGAACTAATAAGAACAAGATTTTATGCTTTTTGGCCAAGACTTCTCTGGCTGCTAGAAATTAGAACAAAACAGACTATTGAGCAAGTGGAACCAAAATGATCAACTCAACCTAAGCACACTTAGGAGGACGTCAATCTAGAAAATTCTTTCCACTTATCTGTGTGTATTTGAGAGTGCTACATTTATATAGTACTTAGCATTAATTTAAAAACATTGGTATGATGGTAAGCTAGCATTGCAGTGCCCTTTTTCTCTTTAGTTTTAAATTTGCTCTCTTCAGTGACTTGGCTATTGAAGATAATGATCATGTTAGTTAGTCAAAGTGAATGACTATTTTTCAAGGAATGAACAGTTGGATTTTTTTCACCCAGAGCATCTTAGGTAATCATAAATATTAAATACTAGAGGATTTGCTGGTTATGATGCACATCAATGAAGAAGCTCATGATGCAGCACAAATGATAGGAAGGAGGAAAAGTGCAGGTTGAGGCCATTTTTTTCTAGGGTCTCCCTTATGCCAACAGAATTAATGGTAGCTTCAGCTATGAAAAGATTAGAATATTATTATATCCTAATATGTTCAATTCAATATTTATTATAAAATATTTGTTTCAATGCAATATACATAAATATGTAATATGTATTTACATATAATATAATTCTAACATTATTATATTTTCAATGTCTGTTTAATTTCTCTTTCTGTTTTGTATAAATGGCAGAGAAGAATTTTTACCTCCAAAATCTAAAATGGCAGAGGGAAAGTTTGGCTTAAGATTGTTTCCTCCTGCCTCAGGAACTGAAAGGTCCCTGGAGATTTGATAGTATTCAGTTAGAGATGTTTTCCAGCAAGAAATGTTTTCCAGCTGATACTTTGTAAGTTCAAAACATCAGTTTTTTATTCTCTTTGAAATGTAGTCATTTGTACCAAACTAAAATTAAATTTCCTCTTCAGTTGCTGATTGTCCCATCACATTTTTCCTAAAACATTAAATATTCCTTTTCTCCATTAACTTCTTCACTCATTTTTGAGACACCCCACAATCTTTACCCGCTATTGCCTCCAACTTTTTTCCATGCCCAATCTCCCAACATACAATGTATTTGTCATATGTCATTATTTATTATCAATTATTTCTCAGACCTTCTATGTCTTGGTTCTTTACCTCTTCCAGTACTCCAATTCTTCATTTGCTACAGTTTTTAATGTATTCCTAACTGCCAAAGGAGTAAAAAATCTCCAGCCTCAAATTTGAAGGTTAAAAATTTATACCATCTCCCATTAGAGGAGCCAAGTAGAAAAATGATCTTTGAGGAAAATTTCAGCTTTTGACTTTATGGTTTCAGATAATGAGCTCCTTGAAGTTTCTTGAAGTATGTGCCCATTTGACTATAGTGATTAAAAACAGTTTACATTTATCACTGGGGAACTGATGTGACATTGAGAAGGAGGCAATGGTGAGCAAAAAGTACACTGCTACATCTACATCAATTTCATAATGAAACAGGATGACAGCTGCTTTCTCTGGGACATTCAGCTATTGGAGTGGAGCATGCCCCAAATATATTATGAATAGATATTGGAAAGAGCCTTGTAAATTTAAATGTAAAATTCCTAGCCAAAGTCATTTGTAGTTATAATTTTGTATAAATAAGGAATGTTGTGAAATTTATACATAGATATACACCGGTGGTTAATATTATAGTCTATGCTGTACACATTTTTTTGCTTACCAATAATCCTTAGGACAGATTTTCTTCCTTTTATCTCAAAGCTTGAAAAAATGGTCTTTGAAATTTTTGTTAAAGTAACACAGATAATAGATGTATTTGTAAATATAATATAATATTATGTGATATCAGGAACCCAAAAGTCTAAAAACTGAGTGCACTCTATGTTTGTTTATGTATGTTTGCTGATATGCTAGAACTGGAATGGCTTTCAAAAGGGGAATTTAATAAGTTACAAATTGATAGTTCTAAGCTTATAAAAATGTCCTAACTAGGGAATCCAGTGAAAGATACTTTATTCAAGGAAGGTGGATGGGTCAGGAACACCTCTATCAGCTGGGTAGTCATGTGGCTGGCATCTGCTGATCCCTTGGTCTTGGGCTCCATTGCTTTCAGCCTCTGTTCCTGTAAGGGTTCCTTATGTTGCTTCTGTGGGGCTGGCTTCCCTGGGCTCTCTCCAGGAAAGAAGTTCTGCCTTCTAACGACTTATAGTGACATCTGCTGGGCTCCAAGCATCTCCGAACGTCAGTGTTTCTGTTCTCCAAGTGTCAGCATCTGTGCCAGCTCTGCTCTGAAGTTCCTGTTGGCTCTGTCATTTCTGACTCTCTCCAAAATATTTCCTCCTTTAAAGGATTCCAGTAAACTAATCAAGACCCATCTGGAATGGATGGAATCACATCTCCATCAAATGAAAAAGTCACACCCACTATGGTGTGATCACACATCCATAGAGATAGCCTAATCAAAAGTTTCCAATTTACAGTATTGAATTAGGATTAAAAGAAATGGTGGTCTCCACAAGATTGAATCAGGATTATAACAGGCTTCTCTGGGGGACATAATACTTTCAAACTGGTATACTCTATGACTCTCATCAATCTCGTGATCTTTGATGGCTACAGATAGGTCAGGCTATACACTTCATTTGTTGTCAAGATTCTGACTTGAATTTAGGCAAAGATATTGGGGAGGTGTGATTTACCTGATATGTTGAATGATTTTATTTTTCATCCCTAATTTCATGCCTAAACCTGAGATTTAACATTGCAATGGTGATGCAAAAAAAAAAAAAATCTATAAAATGGTGATCAGCAGGAAGAAGAGTTCAAATATCATTAGGTTAAATGAAGAGAGAGATGGTTGGGCTTTATTCATAGAGGACGAGGCACTAAAACCATTCTTCTCTCTCTGTTTGCGTGGAGGAAAGAACATCCAAAGGAATGGCCTGCCATGTAAAGTCTCCTTCAGATCTGCTCCATTCCTCAGCACTGTCTTTCCATGTGGACAAATTGGAGTTGGAGAGTTGGAAGCTTTCCTTATGCATTTTGGCCCTTTAATTTGCTTGACATTTAACAGATAGGAAAGATTTCTTGGAAAACAAAACTTTTTACTTATACCAGAAATCTATATGTTGATTGCCTTGCTAGAGACGCTTACTGCTTTTCTTTGACCCACCGAATAACCCAGATTTCTTGGAATTACAAAAAGTAAACCATGTTTTTTTTTTTTTTATATAAAGGCAAGCGAAAAAACAGAAAAAAATTCTAATACAACCCGCCAAACAGTGGTTAAGCTACTGAAGTATCTTGAATAATGAAATAAATGGTTATTTTATTTTTATCTTGTGTAAAACTTAATAAATTTAACTCAATACAAGATCCTCAAATTAATATTTCTGTGGGCTGAACAAGAGCTTGAACTTTAGAACTTACGATAAACACAGATTTTTTCTTTTTTAATGTAATTTTATTGCGATATATTCACACACCATACGATCCATCTGAAGTGTACAATCAAAGTGGTTTAGTCTCACACATAGTTGTGCATTCATCACCACAATCATTTTTAGAATATTTGCATTAGTCCAGAAAAAGATTAAAAATAAACAGCAACAAACATCCCAGACCCCTTACTCCTCTCTCTTATCCACCACTAGTATTGCACTCTTTATATTTAGGATTTACAATAGAGGTAGGTTAATTAAGACAGTGTTGTATTGTCAGACATAGATATATAGATCCCTGGAACAGAACAAAATATCTATAAGTGGGTCTGTACAAACACTGACAACTGACTTTTTTTTTTTTTTTTTTTTTGCTGTGTAGTTATACAGTCACTGTCAAAGATCAGGACTACTGGATTACAGTTCAACAACTTCAAGTATTTCCTTCTGGCTATTCTAAAACACTAGACATGAAAAGGAAATATCTATATAATGAATCAGTAGTCACAATCATGTGTTAAATCCTAATTTCTCAGTCACGCCTCCTCTCTCCATTTGATCTTTCTCTCAGTCTTCAGGGGTATCTGGGCAATGACCATTTTATCTTCATGCTGGAAAGGGGTGTTGACCTTATGGGAGTAGAGGAATGAAACAAGCTGATGCTTTTGTAAAGACTGATAAATGCAGATTTTAAGAGACCGTTACCAATGACATGATTTCACTATAGGGTGTGGTTTACAAATAATATTTGAAAAGCTTATCCTTCTCACATTTATATCCTTAAGCAATTGTTTCTAACTTTGTAGACCCTATGTTCCTTGTAGGTTGGGACCTAGTAACTCTTTGTTTCTTTGCCCATTTGAGAAATAAATCTAAATTAATAAAAGACTAGACTAAGACCATTTCCCCAGTGTTTTAGCTGTCCTAACTACTGGTCTCTTCATAATAAACTGCTTTATTTATTTTTTCAGGTATGATCTTTTCCAAGAAAGGACTGAAATTCCAAAGCACTCTATTTTCATAAAGGTTTGCCTCAAAATTACAGCCTTATTTTTGCTGCTCTTGAAAAATTTAATTTTAGTTTTTTCTTTAGGAAATTTTAAATTTGAGTGGTATTGGTAGAAAATCCAGTAATAGATGTGAGATCATGTGTTTCTCTTAGGGCACTAAATTCTTTTGCCTAGATGGACCCCAGGCAATATACCCATGTTGTAAGTAAATTTAGCTCTTCAAAGAATAGTAATCAGCAAGTTTCAATTTATTATTGTTCTATTGACCTTCAGGAACATTACAAGGATACTATGGTCCACTTTGTACACCAGAGAACTTATTCCCTTTTCTTCTTCGGCACACAGTGGAACTATCTTCCTCTATCTCCTTTTCAGTTAGTGGGCCATATGCCTGAAGGTAATATAAAATTTTGCCAGTGAAATGGAGGCAAAAATGATGTGTAACTTGTCCTGATCCATAGCAATCTTTTAATCCTCTCTCTCCCCTCAGCTGCAAGTTCTAAGTAGGGGATTTCTTGGAAGCCCTGGTGATGGTGTAATCAGTAGACAGAGTATCTGGGTCTCTGAATGATTGTGTAGAAAAAATGTTCCATCCTTACTCCCACAACCTTTATTGGATGGTGATATGATTGATAAATAAATGGTTACTGTATTAACCCATGAAGAATGTGAGATTATTTGTTATTCCAGATTACCCTGACAAATATAGAGGCATGTCTTTGGAACAGAGACCTCTTATCAACTGGGTGACTTTAGGCAACGTTTATGATCCTCTCTGTGCCTAACTTTCTTGATCTATAAAATTGTAATAATATAACTGATGTGTCTTAGGGTTACTGTGAGGATTAAAAGAGTATATGTAAAAGAGTAAACAATTTGCCTGAAGTGCTTAGGATACTCCTTGCCTTATTGTAAATGCAATATATGTCAACTGTTATATTAATTATTATTAAAAGTAATAGTCACATTAAATCCATTATAATTTTTTGTATGATGCCATCAATTGTTACTTTCCTTTCTGTGCCATTTGTTTCCAAAAAGAACTTTGGGAAGTAAAATGCCAACGTACAGTAAAATCAAAAGAAGTGAGCCAAGTAGGAGGAGGATAATCAAGAGAAAGCTATGAGTAAGAGCAGTTCACAAAATGAAAGTTGAGGATCCTGCAATGTGAAATGAAAAGCTGCATAAGAGAAACATGATCAGAAGTAGCTTACCACTTCAAAACGCATAGATCAGGAGTGAAAAAGACAACAAAAAATTTAAGATGTTTCAAACTGTCAGTTTTATGGGGAGAGATAGTTGGTGAGAAAGATGATGGAAGAAAGGTGATATTTCTGAAGCTCCGGTTTGAAATGTAAGACGGGATGAATGGGTTGCGCTAGATCAGAGTGACTTGTTAGGTTTTGCTCCACAGAATTCAGCATGCTGTCTTCTTGGGCAGTGGAAAAGGAAGCTGGAGAATTAGGGTGGTCAACTTATTTATTGTCTGAACTGGGAACTTTTGAGAGTGAACATCTCACTATTTGATTATTCCAGGACAATATGCATAAACTAAGATTGTCTTGGTCAGTTCTGAATGTGTTGTTAATGGAAATAAAAATGATGCATCTAACTGGCCGCCTGTTAACATGATGTGTTTAGCTTAACTTGTCAGTCAGCATTTGAAATACCACAGACGGACAGACTATTTTTACGTTTCTAGTTCCTCTTTTTTTTTTTTTTGCATGGGCAGAGACCGGGAATCGAACCTGGGTCTCTAGCACAGCAGACAAGAATGCTATCTGCTGAGCCACCGTGACCCACCCTCTAGTTTCTCTTGAACATTAGTACATCCACCTCCACTGGGTCCTCATTGCTACTTGGCAACAAATGGCTACATGTCCGGCGCCGTCTCGCTCAGCTTCTGATCCCCGGCCGGCGGAGGGAACAGGAGGGAGAGAGAGACAGACGCAGACAAACCGACTCAAGTGACAGACACGGGTTCGAGACACGCTGCAGTTGTGAGCACAGACCTTTACTGGAGCTAAGCTTGCAAGCTCTGTTACAAATTCCGCGCGGGACAGAATACCCACGGGGGGAACAACCTCTATGCGGCCGTCAGGTACGGCTCCCTATGGGTCGTCTCCACCCACCCTGTCCGGGTAACCTCTTATATACTGTGCCCAAACCCAATAGGTTAGTGCCACGTATACAGAGGTGATTGGAAGATAGGGTTGGTGGGCGCGTGCGTCATACGCGGAAACAGGATGCGGGCGCCATCTTGACTCACTCGATGGGCGGGGGGAACTCTAGAGCAGGCCGCAGTGTGTCCACTAGGCCAGACCCGGGAGGCGGCTCTCCACATCTCCCCTTTTTTTATTTATTTTGACCCAGTGTCTCCATTGATGAGTGTGCTTCCGTGGGCTGGAGTTGCCCACTACATGTTTTGGTGCTTTGGGGAGTCTGGACTAGGCTTGCTAGGCACCAACCAGAATGCCACCTCATATAGAGACCGGAGAGCCCGTGAGCTGGAAACCACGTGACTCTCCCTGCAGTGCTTCGCCTCGCAACTGGGTTATGAGGGGGGGCAGGAGAGCGGCAACCAGAATCGAGAGTGTCGCTAGGTGTCCCTGTGCAATGGCTGGAGTCTAGTCTGGCCAGGACTGCGACTTCGCCTAAGAGATCAGCCTACGACCAAAATTATGACTGCTGGTGCCGCCTTTTATACCCGGGACACAGCCATGGGCCTTGCAGCGGGTCTTGCTTTCGAGCGTCCTGCCCTGAGTGGCCGGGATGGGTCATACGGTGAAATGGGGGACTGGGCAGCAGGGCGGTCGTTGTCAGGAGCACCAGGGGCGAGTGACATAGCCAACATGGTAGTAACACGCAATTGCTGCTGTGTCTGGAACAAACGTTCTAACAAGCATTTAACAGTGACTAATCCCACTAATAGTCCCACCGCTACGAGAATCCAAGTAGTCAAATTGGGCCAAGAGAACCAAGAGGTGACTCGGTTCCACAGACTTTGTACAGTCTCGCCCAGTTTGGAAAGGTCGAAGGCAACGGGGGTTAACTTGATCTTCCCAAGTGCTTTAAGGTCTGATTCCACCTGTTGGGAGAGCGGGGGGTATTAAAACTGGTCCCCCCTTCTAAACAGTCGAAGGGTGACCGGCGTTTTCGTTGCCATCTCGTCAGTCGCCGCCGTCATCAGCAGAGTTGGAGGCCTGATCTGATGGTTCAGGTTGAAGGCTTGTTGGTTTTTTGGGCAACAGCTCCTTGGCCTCCTCGGGCGATGTCACGGTTCTCACCAGTCTTTCCGGAACCCACACTGGTTGACGTCCTGGCTCCTGGGGAAAAACACAAACAGAGCCTCTGGCCCAGCTGAGCACGGGGTCAGGGCCTTGCCACTGTCCCGACAGGACATCCTTCCATCGGACTAGACCTCTATGTGGAGGACTCGGAGTGGTGTGTTGAAGGGCAGGTGTCATTCCCTGTGAATTTTCATTTAAAAAATTGTACGTAAACAAGGCTATAGACAGTTGAGCCTTTGGGGACAGGCCGTGACCTATTCCCCTTTCTGTTTCTTTAGTAAGTCTTTGAGAGACCTGTGAGCTCTCTCAATGACTCCTTGTCCTTGAGGGTTGTAAGGGATGCCATGTTTTAATTGTACTTCCATATTATCACAAAATTTTTGGAAGGTTCTACTGGTGTAAGCAGGTCCATTATCTGTCTTTAATATTTTTGGCTTACCCCACGCTGCCCAAGCGGCAAGGCAGTGTGCAATGACTTGGTGGACTTTTTCTCCTGTCTCAGCAGAGGCAAATAATATCTGAGAACATGTGTCTACTGACACATGCAGGTATTTAATTTTACCATACTCTGAATAATGAGTGACATCCATTTGCCAAATGTCTCCTGGGATGAGGCCCTTAGGGTTAACTCCAACCGAAGGGACTGCTCTTTGTTCTGCACAATCCCTGCAGGCTCGGACTATATCTCTAGCCGCTGCACGCGGAATACTAAACCGCTTAGCTAGGGTACCTGCATTGATATGAAATTTGGCATGGAACTTTTGGGCTTGCTGATACGGCGTCTGCACAGGGAAGATGTGTGGCTCTCGAGAGGCTACATCTACTATGTGATTTCCCTGTGTCATGGGGCCAGGCAGGCCTGTATGGGCCCTAATATGAGTTATGTAAAAGGGGTGATGTCTAGCAAGTATTGTCTCTTGAAGTTTGAGAAAAAATGGTCTTACTGAGGAGGAGTACTTTATAATGCCTACTGTCTCTAAAACTTTTACAGAATTTACGACGTACAAGGAATCAGAAACAATATTCAGGGGGCCGGCAAATTCTCTCAGGACTGTAATAATGACTTGTAATTCTACCCACTGAGGTCTTTTCGATTGGAATAATACTGTTTTGGGAGTATCCCCTTCCATATAATATGCTCCTGAACCGGAGCCGGAGCCGTCCGTGTATACGGTGGGGGCGCCCACTAGTGGCTTAGGCGAAGTTACTTTAGGAAAAATTACTGGGTGCCGAGTAACAAACTGCAAAAAGGGGGGCTTTTGGGAATTGATTGTTAATGCTTCCTAGAAATGTACACCGGAGGATGGCCCATTGATCTATGCACCCAGTGAGTATCTCAAGTTGCTGGGAAGAGTAAGGTACTCTGACGAAGAGTTCTGAGGGCCTGTGTACTCGGGCGGGGGGCACGGCAGTAACTGCCCCTCCCCCGACCAGCCTGCTGGGGGTTCCGGGTCTCGCAAAGGAGGATCATTGTATCTACTCGGTATGGCCACCAGAGGGAGCCCTCGGCGGGGGCCTTTGGTGGAATCACCCAAACCGTCCACCGGAAGCTGCTGCGTCCCTAGGGGCGCAGCAGCAGACGCTGGCGGGGCGGAAGGCCGCGTGGGTGAGATAGGAAGCCCCTCCCAACCGATCAGCGGAGGCGCTTCCGCCCCCTCGTCTTCATCGCTATCTGACTCTGAGTCAGAGCTGTCTGAACTAGCGCTTGACTCTGGCGGCTTGCCTTTACGGGAGCCGTCCGCAGACGAAACTGACTGAGTTTCTTGGAGCGCATGCCGTGCCTGTAGCAGGGTGGAAGACGGACTCAGGCCTGTAGTAGTTTCTGCCTCAAGACAAGCACGAACGGTCTCCCATATAGGGACCAGGATCGGGTCCATACAAAGGCCCGTCCGGCGCGCCCGTTCTATATCATTACCAAGTTTTAACCAAGAAGGCAGACTAAGGCTCCCGGAGTGGGCGAACCAAGGTGCAAAAGCATGAACATCATCTAAGAACCGCAGGAGGGGACTCTTCCTAACCGAGATGCCCCGCTGCTTCAAAAGGGTTTTTAAAGGGGGTAATAAAGGTGAACTTCCTGACTGCCCCATGCTTGCAGTCGGCACTGGACCTTAACTAATCGGGGAGCTCTCCCGATTCACTGGGGCTACCTGAACGCCCACAGCCCTTAACTCTCACGTAATAGGAAGCACTTACCCTCTCACGTTGATCAGGCGCGGGAAGTCCGCTGCGAGCTCAGGATGCACGTCCTTCTCAGTTCAAGAAGAGACAGTACGGCTCTCCTTGCAGAAGAGGTGTCGAGAGAGGAGGGTCCCCGTACGGGCCACCACTTGTCCGGCGCCGTCTCGCTCAGCTTCTGATCCCCGGCCGGCGGAGGGAACAGGAGGGAGAGAGAGACAGACGCAGACAAACCGACTCAAGTGACAGACACGGGTTCGAGACACGCTGCAGTTGTGAGCACAGACCTTTACTGGAGCTAAGCTTGCAAGCTCTGTTACAAATTCCGCGCGGGACAGAATACCCCGCGGGGGAACAACCTCTATGCGGCCGTCAGGTACGGCTCCCTATGGGTCGTCTCCACCCACCCTGTCCGGGTAACCTCTTATATACTGTGCCCAAACCCAATAGGTTAGTGCCACGTATACAGAGGTGATTGGAAGATAGGGTTGGTGGGCGCGTGCGTCATACGCGGAAACAGGATGCGGGCGCCATCTTGACTCACTCGATGGGCGGGGGGAACTCTAGAGCAGGCCGCAGCATGTCCACTAGGCCAGACCCGGGAGGCGGCTCTCCACAGCTACAGATTAGTTATGGGTGCTCTTTTCGATGAGGGATTGTCCTTACTCCTTCACCACAGTCCGCACTACTCCACACTGCTTCTTTCTTACATGACACCATACTCACCTATTTACATGTGTTTTCTGGATTTGCTAGGCATATACATCTGGAATCCCAGCCATATTGCCTGCTTGTAGTGAAGATGGATTGAAGAAGCCCTTTAATGGTTTGTTCTCTGGCTAAACAGAAGATAATGATATTGATAAATAAGCTCAAACAGCTTCAGTTGTCCCAGGAAGAACACAGCTATTTTGAATGGAGGCCCATATTCCTAACACAGATGTTTAGAATAAGTGACTAGCTAGTGCAAACACTTAATTTCCATGGGAGCTTTTGAAAATAAAAGCAAAAAAAAAAGGCAACCCTTTTTTCTCTTTGTAGAGCTTGCTGTCCAAGCAAAGTCAATTTACATGTTTTTCTGGCTTGTAGTTATAGCTTAAATAGCAATTTTTAATGGAATGTGTTGTAGAAGCTCTAAGAAAAGTGAAATGAAAAAATAAAAGTGTTGACTAGTTATCTTTAGATTCCCAGGCAACTTTTTTTTTTTTCATTTTAGTGGAGACCTTTAAAAGAAAGGTGAATGAAAATGCTTCTTTGTGTGATAGGGAAAATAAGAGTTTTCAGGTTTTGATAGCCTGAAATTTCTTAATAATGAGATTCACAATTGATCTGTGATGCATTTCCTTGGCCATATATGTGAGCAGATGTGAACTGTATTTGTATAGGTTACTGTATTCTATGACCCTGTTCAAAAACCCTTTTATGAGGTTCTTTTGGGTTGTCAGAAAATGTAAAATGCCTTAGAAATGCAATTCAGTTGAGCTAAATGCACTACTTTCTACCTGTCAAAAGCTTGCATT